>NC_090446.1:779141464-780361464 GCF_031143425.1 Pleurodeles waltl | reverse complement strand
CTTGCCATTGAATGCTTTTAACCCTTTCAATGTAGCGTTCCTGTTCACAGTTTTGTGATAAATCACCACCTTGAGTAGCCCCTTGTATGATGAAGAGCCTGCTGCCCTACAACCATTGCTCTGAGGAAAGTTGTACGTGTTTATGCAAATACGCTTCTACACTCTAGTGTGGCGGGTTCGTTAGGAGTGCTCCTTCCTGGCCGAAAGCCTTTGCTCCATCAATACTGATGGATTTTCCGTCATGACTGTTAAGGGGAAGGGCATCCTAGAGCCAAATAGGATATGGATGGTGGTGTGTTGGCCTGCAGTCCTCTTTACTATGTCCTGAAGCCCTCTATGTAGCAACACAGTTGTCAGGGGCCTGCTGACGTGGTCTACGTTATTGAGAAATGCTGTGTAGTAACTGTGGGTCCACATGTGCACGCACACAGTGTTCCTCCTCTCTTAGTGATGATGTGCTGCTATTGCACTGTGTATGCTTGTGACAAAAGGCAAATCCTATAGAATCCAAGTTGGTGGACAAATGGTGTGGTAAACCCAGTCGCGGCTCGTGGGGGTTATAAGGGGCGGGGCAGCACACAGGGGCTTTTTAAAAAATAGAATAAAAACAACTTACCTCTGTGCCACGCAGCCTGCACCACACTGCCGCTCCACCGTCTCCGCACAGGCTTCCAGCCTTCCCTGCGGCCAATCCCGACACTGCTCAGAGCAGCGTTAGGATTGGCTGTGAGCACCCATCCAGGGCGCTTCCAGGCAGACTGGAAGCCTGCTCTCTCCAGGCCGGCAATACAGTGCCAGGCTGGAGAGAGCTCTGTGCGAATGTGTTTTTGGCCGGCCGGAGACGGTTGACCAAACATACATGCACACAGAGGGGAGTGCACAGTGCACTACCTTCATCCCAGTCACCTCCAATGCCCCGCCCCTTTAACAATGAAAAGATAATAAACTTTGTTTGCTATCCTTTCATTGTTAAAGGATTTGCAGCAGTTGAGGGAGGGTGACGCTCCTCCACCACAGCGGAGCGACCTGCCACTGGTCAAACCAGAAGGAAGGTGGGGTCCTTGTTTTCTGTAGTCTGCATCCGGACCTGTGTTTCAAGCGCTACTTTATTTTAGAAAGATGGTACATGATTGGACTATAAAAAGAGTACTAAAGGCTTCTGAGTTTAAGCAGCCAGATGTGTTCTCTCTGTCTGGGGCCCCCTCTCAGGGGCATGCTTAAACATAAGAATGAGTAGCATCTTTGTTTACTACATGGTGGCAGTGCTGAAACCCATTATCAATTAACCATGCAGTACAAACCATGAATGAAAATGTATGCTCACTTGAGAGGCATTGCATTCCGGTGGTGTCCACCGCATGCAATTATGTATTTTCAGCATTCATTACACACATACTCTAATAGTCTAAATGTCAAATTGAGGTCAGCAATTGATTTAAAATGAAAATGTAAAACTGTCAATCACTATTATTTGTCCCTATGGAGTTATAGAGAATGCTTCAAACCACTTTAATAAAGTTCTGCCTTTTGTCAGACGTTTAATATTTTTAAACAAGTCCTATTCGTGTGGATATAGTCATTGACTTACATAATTAAATAGGGGTCATTCTCTGTAATTCAATCAGTATGTTTTTCCACAGGTGCTGATACACCTAGGCCAAATCTCCAAGACTCATCTGAGGGAGGAAGGCCTTTGTAATATTGTTTTGCAAATGAACGAAAGAAAAAAATGTATTGAAGATTAGTCAGTGAAAGGAGGGCATGCACATGTGGGACTTGTGACGTGGAACGCTTCAGGAATGAGATCTGCAGAAGTCCTGCAAAAATCAGAATTTTTGACCGAAGGCTTTTTCTAGAGTCAAACGTCCTGAACAGCCAAACCTATCGAGTCCTCTAGGCTCCTAATATTCATAAAACATACTGTAGGAGTCCAGTATTTTTGGTGAGCTCGCCTGTGGGAATAGAAGAGCTACGGATTGCCATGTTGCCAAGACCAATGCTGACTTATGCATCTCTTGTCTCTTTAGATCACCCTCCACTTTATGTGCCTCTATCTCATCTTTATCTCACTCTTGCAGATTATTTTTCAACTCTGTTTTCTCCCTATGTCATGTCTTCTCTTCATCCATCCTTCTCCCTATTCTGTCTTTCTCTCTTGCTGGTTCAATGCATGATGATAAAAGATAACTCCGGAGACCTGGTGCTCACCACCTGCGACCTCCCGAACAGATTAATCATCATAGATAGGACTGGGGCGCTCAACAAATACACAGTATCATTAACGTTTGTCAATTCTGTTTGTTTGTTTCATTATTTCACCTTAATGAGAGAATTTGAAGAATGTTGTTGCGTCAGATAATGTTCTCTGTTCGAGTGATGGGCCTTTAATAAGTCAGATATTATTGTTTTTTTGTTTGTCTTAGTAAAGACAAACGTTTTAGCTTATAAAAAGTGTGTACGGAAATCATTATTGAACACATATGTCAGTTTCTTTCATTACCTCCTACCCACTGTTTTCAGCAAGGCTGTCAAAACAACTTTCTGAGTACTGCATATTTTCTTGTGTGTTCAAGGCTGTTGCAAATGAAATGAGCTATTTTCATGGAGCGCTAAATTAGCAATAGAGGAAGTCCCTCGTGATTTACAGGCCATTGCTGGCCTCGCTAATGTTCTCATCTATCAGTATTTATAAGGAGATCTTTCTGCAAATATCAATAAAGCATCTTAAGCAATGGAAGAAATTAAGAACCCACTGAGTGATTGCGGCTTCTTGCACAAGAAGACATTTTATACTGGGTAATACTTCACTTTTATTGGTGAATAGCAAATTAACGATATATTATACGAACTATCGCTACAATATTCGCTTTGGCTCGTGATAGCCCACGTTTAGCTAATCTCTTCTAAAGGAATCTAAAAAAAAAAGTCACTGACTTTCGTTCCATCGATTTCTTCAGAAAGTGTGGCCTTCAATTTAACTTTTACTGAGTGTGCTCTTGAAAAAAAAATATACACTATTTAAAATTGATTTAAATGCAGCCTTGATAAAAAAAGAAAACTTAAGAGTCGTTGGTGGCTCTACAAGCCCACTCCCAGTGTTTGGATTGCTGCATTTCTTTGGATGGTTTTTATGACAAAACACAGTTTGCAGACCGCCTGCAGGAAGCTGTTAACACCAAGGTCATTCCTTCACCAATGGCCGAAGAAAAGCGCTGTGAAATGTATTACATAACATATGATAGCATATTTGATGAACACCTCATATATAGACAATTTTGGATAGCGTACAGTAATTTGAGTCCATCCAACTGAGCTTAACAATTTTTTTCCAAACCTTCTGGCTCTTGTGAAGATCTCTGCCCACTAGAAAGCCATGTTCTAAACAGGCATGCAGCAGCTGAGCTAGGAATCGCATGATAATAATGTCTTTGCGTAACACGCAACAAAGTTATTTAAAAAAAATCAAAGTCCAAACGATAATGAAATAATGACACAAACGAACCCCTCGTGCCCCTAGATAAAATTACCTTTAAGCCCAGCCTTACAAATAAACATTGCAGGGCCATAGACACCATAACATGATCACTATTCTTCAGAAAGGAAATGTAACCAACAGTCAATTGAAACCAAAAATACATATTTGCAGAATGTGCAGTTAGAAAATGGTATCAAAATGATGCCGCTCCAGCACAGCTGTACAACCATAGAGCTCTTGTTGATGTCAATTCCTATTCCTGCGTCATGCGGTCCACGTGCAGACAGGATGCCAGATTTGTATCACGTCCAACACATGGGCATGCAGTCAAAGCCAAAGTAATTTTTGGTATATTGCCACAATTAATCAACAAATAATTTGAGAAGAAAATTAAAAAAAAGTAATTAAGTTGCCCACCTTAGCACTCAGGGCCCTTATTATAGAATGGGTGCAACTCTAATTGTACCATACTAGGTCAGTTTATTCTATCACAACAAATGTGCCGTCCCCCGCACAGTGTATTAGTCAAAGGTGGACCAGATATAAAGCCGATGGTCCGCCTCTCATTTTGTAGGTGGCAACACAGCCTGTATTTGAAAGGGGAGCGACCCCCCTCCAGGTGGGTGCCTTGGCTGTGTGCGAGCTTTATGTGGCACACAGTCAATGCACGTCCTGAAGGCCTCGTTGTGTGCGTGTGTGTGTGTGTGTGTGTGTTTATAATGCAACAAAGCTGCAGAGGCAAAGTGCTTACTTATTTGGAGGGGGCTGTGCCCCCTGCAAACGAGGGAACACCCTCTTGAGATTGGACTGCTGCAACGTGTCTGCTGGCATGATCTGTATTACAGAAAAGGTCACACAAGCCTCAATGGCTTCTTTTGTGATACCGAAGTGCTCTGAACTAAGAGCATAAAATGCACACACAAGTGGCGCACAGGGTACAAACAAGTCACCAGCATTCTGATAACTTGTAGGTAATGTTACAACATATTGTATTATAATCCTATGGGTCATATATTCCAATTTTAAATTCTATATTTTGCTCACTGGACACCCCACCATCTTGGCAGCCTGGGTGAACTGCTACACATCAATGCAGTGGACCTCACTAACACTTACACAGAAGGGACATGAACAATGACGCATTGGACACTCTGACTTTACATTAGCCCATAGCGCTCAGTCATAAGGTAAATGGAAGTGCATGCCACACAAACAGAAAGTACACCTGCATTCCAAACCATGCATGAACAAAATATTTCAAAGTAAAGCTGACCTGCAAGTGAGAACCAATGCACCCTACACTAGAAAGATCATCTATTACAGATCAACAGTAGTGCTAACCGTAAAAGGAAGAAACCACATCTGAACAAACAGTTGCTGTAGAGAGATGATGGAAGCACCCAAGGAAAGGTTAACACCTTTACTAATACCATACTTTCATTTAATACCAAATACCTCCCCAGTCATCCCAAATTTGTACCCCTTGACCACTGCCTCTGTGCCCCGCCTTACAGAGTACATTGTAAATGATTTGTGCCACACAAGCTGCAGAGATGTAGTAGGCGGCCACGACTATAACAAAGGACCTCATTTGTGACCATAGCTCCACAAGCAGGGACTGCCTAATGGCTAAAACTTTGAAGCCCAAACAGGTGGAAGCTGGAAAAATGACCAACTTCCTCGGTGACAAAATTGTTATCCTTGTACAGGAGAAACAGCCTTTTGGAAAACTGCTCTATCATTCAGTCCAAAGAGATAAGCCCTCCAGAAAGCAACATGGGTTGCTATCTGCTAGCATTTCTGTGCCCAAGCACAACACAGTGACACATTGGCACTTCTTAAGATCAGATACTGACAATAAGTCTCGTAGCGAAGTCAATATTAGCAAATATGCTCAGTAACAAGAGAGAGTTAGAAGTAGTAGTGGGTTCGACTTTCAGGAATCCTTACACCTGACCGAACCTGGCAAGATAATAACGTGTTGCTCTTAGAGATGTTTTAGAGGGTAGTGGTGTCAGTTTTTCTTCCTTCCTGGTATAAGCACCATTTACCCTTTGCTTGAGTATGACTAGTACACCTTACTAACAGAAACAACTAAAGCCATTTTACAATGATATATTGGCTTCAAGTCCAATTCCACCTTCTTGGAGCCTGAGAAGCTGACTAAGGAGGACACCACTGACTTATCAGTATGGGTACAGTGTATAGAGAGCAATATGTGCAGGTGGAGGCTACAGCTGACAGGACACGGAGGAGGACATACTGATGACAGTCATGCAGCCAGAGGGAAACAGTGAGGGAGGCCAGACAGAGATTGATGCCACAGACAGAAAAGCTGCTGAGTACAATGCCATGACTGTAACATATCCTACGTTACTGGCATACATCGAAGTGGACCCCAATGCTGCAGGACTGGCCAGCATTACATCTTAGTGCAGACTGGAAATCAACACATCCTGCAAGGCAGTGCAGGTCAGTAAACATGCAGTGAAAGACAATACAAATGTGATAGGTATGATGTGGGCAGTGGGAGGATGGTTGTCTCCCATGATGATTGTGAAGCAACGCATTAGCAGCACATCTGGCCAAGATCACAGGGAATACAGGAGTTTTCTTATCCTGAGATATATGAGGAGTATCAAAAGTAGAAGCTATTGATGATGCCTCTGTTCAGTTGTAAATTCTGAAGACCTTCATAAATGATGTCACAGAGTAGTTCCTTTTGAATGCATCTACTTTATGGGTATGACAATTGTTCCTTTTGAGGGGTTTGTCAACTTTGACATGGCTTATAGCATTCCCTTGTTCCCCTTTTGAAACATTTGGCGTGTATTGATAATGCCCTAGTCTCTCTTTACATAGGGTCTGGCGATGTGGCTGTGCATGGGGAATGGAAGCTGTGCTATGTGGGTGTGTCTGAGGCTTAACTGGTGATGGTTGGGATGTTGCACCTATATCTACTTAGGTGGATACTGCTCCCTTCATTTGTGTGTTGCCTTGTTTTCAAGGTTCAATTATGCATTCCACTGTATTTTGTGTGGGTATATTGCTCATAAAATGCACGAATAATTGCATAGTCAGTGTCTCTTTTCACTTTTTTTATTATGAATTGTTTTCTACGTATGTTTTGAGGAGAGTTAGTTTGTAAATAAGTGCACATCATGTGATTGATAATTTACAAGTGAAACGATCAAGGTGTGGTCATGCAAAGTGGATGTTTGTGTTTTTTCTTCCTCTTTTTAACTGGTTAGTTACAGTATTTGCTTTCTTTGTTAGTCGTGCTGAAGCAAATGTGTTTATCTTCAATGCACTTAACCTAACTTGACAAAGACTGTGTAACTCATCAGCAATGTCAATACTTATTACCAGTTGTGATGATTCTAAAAACATAAATGTTTACAATACTTAGGTGCTACATACATTGTCACTAGATGGAAGTGAAACTGAGGGAAGGCCAACAACATTACTTAGTACAAAACATTAAACTGTAGGTAATGTACTTGTGCAGGCATGTTTGATATAATTATTCTAAGCATATTGATCAAGTTGGTTATCGAAATGCATCTTAAAATGCACTCTAAAGCATCTATATACTTAAGGCCTGACGCACAAAGGGCCTCCGCACTCGTGCTGGGAGGCCAGCAGTTATAGGGGAGTCTCTGCACTCAGGGCGAAATCTGAGAGCAAAGACTCCAACACAGTTGTGTAGCCTATATCACGATTGCGGGGGCCCTTTGTGAATCAGGCCCTTCATATCTCAAACTTGTAGGAAATTGAGTTACTGGTTGAGGGGGTTGAATCCCTACTCAATCAGCAACCACAATTCTTACCAGGAAGGACCACAAGCAAACCCCAAATTAACCTGTGCTTAACCCCTTAGTAGCTTGATTCAAAAGAAGTCAGGCTTAACTTAGAGGCAAGGTGTAAAGCATTTATGCAGCATTTCAAATAGTAATAAATTGTAAAAACACAATACAAAAAAACCCATACTAATTTCGAACAAATAGAGTAAAATGATATAAATTATCTGGAACCAAAATGACAAAAATTCAATTATTAAATCCAGAGATATGCAATTTGAAAGATGTAAGGAAAATAGTGATTAAAAGCACATAGCTCCAACTGTGGTCATCTGATCATGCCAGACCAGGACAAAGTCACAAGTTCGAGTCGAACCATGGTGGATTGCAGGCCAGATACAGGAACCAAGTTAGTCCCGCTGATAAAGTACCTCAAATCCTGATTGCTGCAAATGCATCATGTAGCAGAGATTCCAGGAAGCTGCAGGCTGCAATGCAAGAACCTGTGTCGAGCATCTGTTGCGCAGCAGTGGTTCCTAGTGAGGAGATGCATTGCACTGCACCAGTTCTGCCCAAAAGACCACAGTTAGACTAGCACAGCACATTCAGGCGCACTTCCAAGGGTCCAGGACTGGAGTGGCACCACTTGTCGGGTTAAGACTCACAGCAGGCAGAGTCCAGGTGGAGGTTTTAGGGTGGCTGGATCGTTTTCGGTCTTGGGGCTCTGATCAGGAGACCATCCAACTAGATTTTGAAGTCATTCTGTTGGTCCTGGGTTCAAGATGCAGGTTTAGTCCTTCTTACACATGCAGCAGGGCAGCAGAATAGCAGTCCTTCTTCCAACAGAGCAGAAAAGCAGTCCTTCAGAGTCTTCCACAGGACCAGATGTGTACTGAAGAGTTGGATGTGAGTGTCCAGAATTTATTCCTGGTGCCAGCTTTGAAGTGCAAGATGCTTCTAGAGTTTCCCCCCGCAGAGGTGTCTGGAATTTCCTTTCTTCCTGCCCTGGCTGCAGGTTGTCTGGGGACATAAAAGACTTCTGTGAAACCCTTTGTGTATGTGCTGAGGCTTAGTTTTTGTGTTGTGCAAGTATAGTAGGGGACAGCTCCGCCCCCTAACAAGTGAAGATGAACATCCTGCCAACACCTATTCCCTCATTTATATCAGTGTGTGGCAACAATACATAAACATCAACTGCTAGCTTCACTTAGTCATGTGACCCAGCAAACAGGCTGCAGGCACCAAATGGTTGTGACAACTCTCTAAAAGTGGCATTTTGAGAATTGTAACTTAAAATCAGAATTTATCATTAAAGAGGATTTTAAATTACACTATGTTAGGCAACAAACTTGCCATTCCTACCCAAATGTAAGTTACCGTTTTTTAAATGTAATAAGCTAACCCCTCTTATCCTATGAGTGAGGCAGGCCTTGCAGTAGTGAAAAAGGAATTGAAGTTTTTCCCTATCGGGATACTGTTCAACCTGCCCCCTGGGCTGTGTAGGGCCTACCCTAAGGATAAATTATACATATTAAAAAAAGGAAGGTTTAGGCCTGTCAAAAGTTTATTTTGCCAAGACACAATGACACTTTAAAACTGCACACCATGGGCTGCAACAGCAGGCCTGAGACTTTTAAAAGGCTATTTAAGTGTGTGGCTCAATGAGTGTTGTAGACCCACTAGTAGCATTTAATTTACAGGCTCTGGGTACATGTAGTACCACATCACTAGGGATTTACAAGTAAACTAAATGTGCCAATTGGGTGTTAGCCAATCTTACCATGTTTTAGGGAGTGAGCATATGCACTTTAACACAGATTAGCAGTGATAAAGTGCACAGAATCCTAAAGCCAACAACATCAAGATCAGCCAACATTCTCAGGCCCAGGATACGGTAAACACAATTATTTGCAATATGTGTTTTAACTTTTGCTACTGCACATATCACAATTACTAGTTATATGATAAAACCAGCTGAAATTTATCAGGGGAGAAATGTTCGATAATTAACAGAACATGCAGAACATGCAGATTTTGGCACAAATGCACCAAAATCCATACGTTATGCTCAATGCCCTGGGCAATAGTTGTAATTGTGTGCTATTTCTCACACCTGATATGATTTGATCCCTGTTGTGTCAGAATATATCAGTTGTGATAATTATCACACCTTTTTCTGGGTCAACTGTAATTGGGGCCTATGCCTATAGAGTAGTGCCACAGGTGGGACTGACCTGCTTTAGTTCTATGGCGTTCAATTTGACAGCAGCAGCTACAGTTTCAACAACGTTTCACACAGGGATGTTTTTTCTTCCCAAAAGTTCTTAAGTTTCATTGTGCGTTTCAATGCTTTTCTTTTAAAAAGTGACTACGGGCCTGATTACCACTTTGGAGGAGGTGTTAATCCGTCCCAAATGTGACGGATATACCACCAGCCGTATTACGAGTTCCATAGGATATAATGGACTCGTAATACGGCTGGTGGTATATCCGTCACTTTACCGTCACTTTTGGAACAGATTAACACCTCCTCCAAAGTTGTAATCAGGCCCTACGTCTCTTTCTGAAGTGGGTTCTACTTGGTGTCTCTGATCCAGGCTCCATTGCAGTCTACCTCAAATCACTCCTATTGGTCTACCTTATCCATTGGCTGTCATTGGTGCTCACTGTTCTATTGAGCTATTTCTATTTAAAAATTGAAAGATTCATAACTTCGGTTCCCCTTATTGGATGTTTGTCATTTTGGTGTCATTTTATTTATTAGGTTCCACTGTATTATACTACTTCGGTTTGTGATATTTATTCCTCTGTGTTTTGACTTTACTATTGTTTGCTACTGCTTAAATTCTTTACACAGTGCTCTAAGATAAGCCTGTCTGCTCGGTGCCATAGCTAGCAGGGAATGTGCTTAGGTTAATTTAGTGGCTTTGAAGGTTCACCCTGGCATGAAGTGTTACTGTTCCTTGAGGTTATCTAAGTAACCCACCCCAAATAATGATCTCCTTTCTTACACCGGTTCCCAAAAATGACTGCTTTTGTGCCCTTCTTGCAACCACTGGCTCAATTTAAGTACTGCCTAACTAAATAGTTTTCATTTTTACTACCTTGAAAAGCTGAGAATTCCTACCAGCAGTTGAACCTGTGACCATGAATGGATGGCATTACTCTCTGAACCCCCAGGTGTGGCTTTGAAACAGTTAAATCCTGAACATGGTGATGTCTTGTGGGCACCACAGCTGCTACACTCCTAGGATGCCCCACAACAAGCTGGTTACAAAACACGTGTAGATTTTCTAAAACAGGGCTAATCCCCGAGTGAGTCTTTGCCTGCATGTGGCACTAGCTTCACTAGCTGCTTTGTGCATTGGCTCAAAATTTTCCATTTAACCGATTTTTGCAGTTCAGCATCCATAACAGTTGCTTAAATTGATCCACTGCTATAGATCATCCAGAAATTTCCTCTTTTTTGTTTTTATTCTTGGGGTCACACACCCACTTATTCGGAAGGGCAGGTTAACGGCACAGTCTGGTTTGGAGATACCACATCTTTCCACATCATTCCACATCTTTTTTTTAGATACATCACACATCCGTTTGGTATCACCAATTTGTGGCTACTGAAGGCTGCATTTATTTAAAATATTCCTTCTTGAATTGACAGGCATATTTCCAAAAGCACATTTTAGTGCAAACTGAAGAGTTAACAAGAGAGAGCTCTGATTACCCTCTGCTCTCTTTGCCCCTCAGGATCCGCGGAAGTGATTAAAGCTGACAGCTCGAGCGGATGATCGCGCCTGTCAGGAAGGAGTCAGTCAGCCGCGGCCCCTTAACAGAGCGAAGAAACAATCTGACAACGCTCTGCCGTCAGGTGATTCTTTTGACTAAGCAGGATTCTCATTCAAAGGGAATACGTGAACCTGCTGCAGCGGTTGTAGGTAGCATTACTGCAGGCGTGCTCCATGCCTATTGTCTCTCGCAGCTCTAGGAGCTTTATTTGAAGTTACAATCCAGTAATTAAATGCATCGGAGTTTACATTAGTGTGTTTTCGTGACGCATCTGACGTAGGATAGAGTCTCGAAATAGACATCCCGCAGTCTTAGCCTAATTATCTGCACAGTCAGCAGCGCTGCTGTATTACACCACTTCATTAAGCCTGCACTCTGTACTGTTATAATTTTATTCCGTGCACATCCGGGGGATCTGATTCACAAAGCGTAAATCAGAAGAATTTAGGGAACTTATTTCAAGCGGATGTAAGACATATATGGAGGCAAGTAATATCAACCTGCAATCATATAAGGTCCAGTACTTCGCCTGCCACTGCATCATCAAGTTAAGTAAATTAATAATATTTTAACTTCACATTACTAATTTTAACTTCACTTCATCTACCTAAGCTTAATTATTATTATATTTACCTGTTATACTTTCCTATACTTACCTTACAATGTAGTGATTAGGTCGAAAAACAGCCCCTCAAGATAAAGCCAGCAGCATAAACAATAAAATTGAACCCCCCCACTCCCTCGCCTGGAATTGCCAGAACCAAATATGGGGAAAGTGGGACATAGTTCTATTTGGGGTGAAAGCAGACAAATGTTTGCAGTGCAACAGGTCTTGCATTTTCTTGAGTAAGAGCTATTGTAATTCAGAACTGAACTTTTCTTGCCACATAACTTGGTCACCCCTGTCTCATAATTTTGTCTTTTCCTGCCATGTTTTGGTGGTCACTGGTGGCTACTGACATCAGAAATCACAAGCCCTTGAGCAGAGATGAGAAGATGACTGCACTACCTCGCGTCGTGTAAACGTCTGAGAAGAAATTGGAAAATAAGGCTGGAAAAATTAACATTTTTTATTTGAACAGAATGAAAAGTCTTGCAAGCATTCTTCAATGAGTAGAGCAACCGGACAAGATTTAAGGCACCAGTAAAGGAGATAAGCAATGCCTGTGTGAGTGCTAGCAGTGAGGGGCCCTGGAGAGAGAGACTCGAGATGCAATGTGAGGCTACGGAAGGTTCACATCATTGCTTCTAGGTTTAGCTACATTCTACCAGAAAGGGCATATTGTGGCTTTCGTGAGCAGTGAGCTAAACAACATGGTGTTTTTTGTAAAATAAGCTTAATTTAGGAGACAGAGGTATCGAGGACAGCACTGGAATAAAGCCAAAACACATGTCAGTGACATGGGAGGAACAAAATGCTGCAATAAAACTCAGGCAGCTACAGGGGAGAACCAAAGAAATAATAAAAATAGTCCATCACAGCAACAGATAATGAAATCAAAGTGGAATAATACAGTAATTGGTCACTGCGCTGAAACAGAAAAAGGAGGGAGAAAAAGGCAGAAATGACCACTAGCAAGCAAGAATTTCTAAAGGACACTGCAGCCAACAAATGAAATCGCTTTACGCCATAAAAAGAATACTAAAAGAGTGTGCAGCAGGATCCACTCTTTCCTTTTCCAACTGACATATGACAGCTCTGCCACCAACACTCCAGCTCATAGTGTGGAACTATTAAAATAGGCCCTCGCCTATGACAAAACCCCAAACTCGTTGAGTGGGTCCAGCTACCACCCACACTCAATGTTTGAAAATACACAGATTAGATTCCCATTGTCTCCATTTAGGTTAATTGTCCAGAATGTAACATATTAGACCTCCAACCCAGGAAGCCAAACCCCAGCCCACAGAAGAGTTTTCTTTGGAATTCCTTCCTTTGATTATACCATCCTCAAAGTCACCTCCAAGCATTTAGGTACTGTTCTTGTGAAGTGAGGCAACTTCACAGTCTTTCCACCACCACAAAGAAAATTGTAGGATGCCTTTTTTCTCCAAAGTGAATCTTTCATCTCTAATCAACGGTTCCTCTGATGGGGCATATGACCAGTTGTTTGTCACACATTTGAAGGGTACCCATTACTAAACATACAGATAGGGCAAATAGTGCAACCCTAGTTTACCAACCTACTCAAAGCAGGCAGAACCTTCTTTTGAACAGTATCACACCAGCACACATTTGTAAGCGCACTGTTATGAATCCAAAATTAGATCCCAAGTTGCCCTGTTCAAAGTATTCTGAATACATTTACAAATCTAGGGTGGGAGAACAGGATAAAGAGAGGGTCCCTGCCCAGAGGTGACTGAGGTGGTTCATTCCAGTGCTGAGCTTCATGTTTGGATTTCTCATGGTGCATCACCAGATTACATTTTCTCAACTATGCTGGGCCTCTGCATATTTTCATGCTGTCAGAAATGTTTGAGGAGGTGGTTATCGATGTGCCAGATTTATCCTATTGACCAGCCAGTGATTGGAGAAATTCAAACACCTGACTGTCTTCACCTTTTTAGCCACTACCCTATTTAGAAAAGCTCTTTTCCCACCTGACATGGTCAAAACGGGTTATTTTCTATACTATGACTGGAACTTGACTATGGGGTCCTGGCAGTGAATAGATGAAGCCTTGTCAAAAGATATAATGCTAAAACTGCCTTTTATTCTGCCAACTGTTCCTGGCCACTTCCAAATAGCTAAACCATGCAAAGAGGCCAGTATTTAACCTTCATTTGCTCTTTGTGAGCTTATAGGCAGGCTGTTGTCCTTTGAGCCAGAGCTGCCCACTCTCCCAGATAAAGATGTGTATTTTAGTATTGGAGGAGCAATGAATGGCAGAACTGGTTTAGAGCAAGTTGTGGCTCATACAGCCTAAAGTTCAATTTTACTAAATTACTTTTCCACTTAAGTTCTCAAAAGTGTGATTTCACCATTAATCACAATTTGAGAATTAAGTAGGATATAACTGAATTATTTTTCTATCATTACATCCGCTTTGTCTAGTAGGGATAGGAAATAAGGATTTTAATACCATGTAAACCTTTTCAACCAGTAGGTTCAGTGTCCAATCTGCTTACAATATCTTGTACCATCAGTACCTACAGAATCACATCAGAATTTCTTCCATCCCCTGCAGCCCTTCTAGCTTCAACATCATGGTGTATGACATTCACAGAGTGTATCCTACTGCTACTTCCCTCCCTGTTGCACATTCTTGCAATGTCCTATCTTTTTACACTTGTAACATTTTACTTTCAAAGCAGGACAATTACTCGATATTTCCTACTCCCAAATCTATAACACGATTTTTTTATGATTTCCGTTAGAAAATAGTTTTTTTCTTCTTTCCATCTCCTTTATTTTACAAACATTCTCACACATTCTTAATTCCTCAACATACTTAGAAGTGTTCTCTATAGTCTGGCTACCGCAGTCGATTTTTCTAAAGTTGGTTCTTTTCTTCTCAACTATTTCTCTTTTATTTTACGATTGTTCTTTGGAGTGATCAATTGATCCGGAATAGTTTCTTCTTGTAACTCTTTCAATTAGCACATAGCAGCTAAATTGTGTAAAACTGCTACGTACTGATCCACCGACTCATTCCCTAATTGTGCTCGAGAAAATAGTATGTGACTTTCCACAACTACATCCACCTTACATCCGAAATTCTCTTCCGGTGCTCTCATTGCATTCACATACTCATCCTCGGACCCTTCTTTCATACCAGAATTCTCTTCAACACCATCCTCTGGCACTCTCATTCCTATCAATATTTTCAGCACATTCCTACCCTCAACACCCAAACTATGATTTAGCATAGCTACCTTTTTTTGCCGTAAATACATCTCTACCTATCGCTTCCAAATATATTTCAAATGCCTCATGCCAGTCCTCCCATGGCATTATACGATTACCTGGACTGGCTAAAACAGTAGGTGGTGGTGAAACTGACTGCATCATCACTATTGCACCAATATCTTGCACACACTTCAGTACTAATAAACTTAAGCTATGAAATCAGTCGAAAGTAGCGTACTATAATGCTTGTACCCAAATACTTGCACTCGTAGTACCTTAAAGCACTATACAAATATTACAAATATAGTCCCATTAAAACATTTAACTAACATAAATATTTGACATAAATAAAGTTGTCATAATTGTCATGAAACATCTCCACTTGGAGATGCATATATTGTACCAGAAAACAACTAACATACCTAATTAACAGAAATAAAGTTGGCACCATTGTCAAACGCTCACATCCACTTAAAATACATCCTGTTGGTCCTCAGACACTCTTGGTGGAAGAATAAACTGATGCTGTTTCACTTTATAACTCAAACCAACATGGACACTGCAGAAACAGTTCTTCCTTTCTACTTCCACTAGAAACTTTAGTCCCTTTTCTGTTTTTTAATGCTCACCACACTCCTCCAAATTGCGTAGCACAAACTCTACTCTTCTAGCAGGATTGCACCTGTAGAATTCAGGCGAGTGACACTCTTGGTGTTTTTTGACCCCTCACTCCTACATTCACCTTGCTCCATCAGTGCACACTTGAAGAGCTGTGTGCTATTAATTCTAATGTGCTCCTTTATTCAATGTCGGCTGAATTCCACACAGGCAGCCATAGCTATGGTCTGAGGTTGTGCTACCTCACACTGCCGTCCTCACAACATCTTGCTCCAGTCCTCACACGGTCTTGACAATTCACTTAACACAACCAGCTGCAACAATGATTTGTGGTTGCGCTGCCTTCCTTCCAGCGTCTCTATCCAGGCCTATGCATAAGCCTGACTTGCACAGCCTTGACCATTAAGGTAATCAACTAAATATTGCATGCCTCTTCTGCAATTAATCTCTACCTTAGTATTGGTTTTCCTTTTCCCACAATCACACCCCTGGTGTTATGAAGCAGTTACTCCAGCAATGCGCCTACTGATCAATATCTGCCCAGCGCTGCCCTTAGTTATCTGCCTCACAGCAGTGATGCATGAGGCGCACCCAAACCCTCTCCTCCTTTCCACACACACACCTTAAGAAATCCCCTCACCAATAGTCCATGCCAATTTCATCAGCTTGGGCATCCACCTAGATTACTCTCCTGATCATGCTTGTTTGTACAACATGGATGAATTTTGCTTTCTCTAAGGATTAAGGGCCTGGTTATGAGTACTACGGTCCCTTGGACTGCTGTACTAGCAATGGCGGTCCGACCACTGCATCCCTGGTGATCCGCCCACCAGATTACGATGTTGGTGGTTGAACCGCCACAACACCACCGTCACCGCCAGGATCAGAGATCCTGACGGGTTGGCGGCGGTGGTGAAAGTCATGGTCAGCAAGGGCTGTGCCGTCTTCGGCACTGACGTGCTGATCACTGCTCTCCTTTCCTGCCAGCCTTTTCATGGTGAGGTCCATGCCATGAAAAGGCTGGCAGAAAGGCAGAGTTGGGGCGAGTGGGGGGGCAGAGGGGATCCCTGCACTGCCCACAATCATGTCATTGGCAGTGCAGGGGCCACCCTGTCAGGACTCTCAGAATGTGCACTGTCTGCCAGGCAGACTGTGCTCATTCCAAGTGTGCGGTGGCATTGGTCAGCCCTGCGTAAACGTCGTAATACACAGGTGGGGAGGCCACCGACTTGGTGGCTGCCTCCCCACCATCGTATTGTTGGTCCAATGGTCTCACCTCCAGGATCGTAATCGGGCTTTAAGTCTTATTCTACAGTATGCTCCAAACTGACTTCACAAAATGGTCTAAAAGTTCCATCAGCTGTTCTTTCTTTGGCCAAACCTTACATATGTACTTCAAAACATCTTGTAGAAGCACATTCTTTTCATGCTCATTCATCCAGTCCTCTTTCAATCATGCACCAATGCAACACAGAAATCGTTCCATGGGTCACCCTCACATTCCTCCAATGGACAAGGCATCCAAATAGGCAATCCACTACCATATGATACCTACAAGGTACATACAAAATACCCTAAATGTAGTCCTTCATGCACATGGACAATCTCACAATCCTCCCAAAAGCAGTCACACTCTCCTCTGTGGTTAGCAATTTCACTAAGGGTTTGTGATCACATTGTGTAGTGATAGCTTTACCCTAGATAAAAGCTTGGACATGGTCTAAGGCCAAAGCACACGCTAATGCCTTCTTTTCAATGATAGGATACTTTCCTTTGCTGGCGATGGGGATCTAGAGGCAAACAAAAAAAAACATTTTGTTGCCTCTACTCTCTCTCTGGGTCAACACCAACCACAACACTTTGGTACTGGCACCTGATTTGGATTGTTATAAAACAATCCAAATCAGGGTCAAAACTGACCAAAGCAGGTATGTTCACCATATCTTGTTTGATCCTAGAAAACTCCATTTCGCATTGTGTGGCTGCATACAAATTTTGTGGGGGAGGGAGGGGTTCAACAATTGTCTGATGCTGTGCATTTTATGTGCAAAAAACTTTGTACAGTAGTGAGCCATCCCTAAAATTGACTCTACTTCATCCTTACTAACAGGTGCACCAGTGATTGCATTGATTAATTAAGGTTTTGGCTTAACTCCACCCTCGCTAATCACATGCCCAAGGTAAATAACACTCCTTTCTGCAAACTTGCATTTGGCAAACTCCACCAAAAGCCCCTTGTCCTCCAGTAACTTCAAGACTTTCCACAATCTCTCATCATGGGAGACTCTATTATCTTGAAAAATTAAAAATATTGTCTTGGAAAAAAATCACCCCATTTTCCTTCCCAAACAATTTGTACATTAGCCTTTGGAAAATGGCAGCCATTGATGCCAACCCAAATGGCATCCACTTGAGTTGGAAACACCCGAAGGGTATAATGAGTTCAGTGAATTTCCTGGAAGTAGGTACTATCTGGTGATACACAGACAATTGGTCTATGGTTGAGAACTACTTAGCTCCTTTCGAGCACAACACCATCTCCCTAATTTTCAGCAAAGGAAACCGGTCAATAACTATATTATTGTTTAGACGGTGTAAATCCACACACAGGCAAATTTCTGAGCTCTCTGTAGCTTCTAACCACATCCATTGCTTCCAGTTTTTTCAATGCCTTCGTGACGTCACCTCTTTCCATCATTGTTACAGTGCTTAAATTATGTATTTTTAGAGAACCATTGTTTTTGAGTATGATATTATGCTCAAACCCTCTCAATTTCCCCAGAGTTTTGCCAAACACTCTAGGAAACATGCCCATCATGGTGTTGCACATTGAACTCCCCCCATCTCTCACCAACACTTTCTCAGCACTGTTAGGGTCTAGGATGATATACAGATTCCTTTGATCAAACGATTCTAGGACCAACAGACATTTTTTTGCTACATAAACTTTTCCCCTTGTGTGTCTATTTTTAAAGGAGAAGTTCACCTATCTGAAACCTAACATATCTATCTTTTCTCCAGTATAACTCTCTCGATGCATATGAGATTCCAAGAAATGTGTGCCAATCCTGTTGATACATTTTTCTCTCGAACCTCTCCAATAACAATAGTAAAAGGTAAGCCAGAATTCACATATATCTTAATGGGCACTCCTCCAATTGTCAAATTGTATTCGGGTTTGATTTTCACGTTCAGGTCACTGATATTTAACACAAAGTTGTCCTGCAAAGTCATAACAATGTTAGTTTTCACTGGTTCCTCAACAGGGTCACTGTCCCCAGGGCTTTCATTATCTTCATATATGCATTTGACATGACTCCTCTTTTTCCTGCAGACTCTCGCAAAATATCTCACAATTCAACAGTTACTGCACTTTTGTTTGAGTGTGGGACAATTTTTGCTATATGCGAGGTGATCTTTAATATCACAAAGGTAGCATTTTCTTCCCTCCCCAGCAATGTTTGCTTTGGCCTTGCTTTTTTTGCCCCTGTCAGTGTTATGTGTTGTCATTATGCATACAAAATCCAAATCTTTGTCTGATTGTTTTAACACTGTGACACAACTTTATGAGATTTCTGCCTCGCGTACAATGGTCAATACCTCCTCTAGTGGAGAATATCCGCTGATCCACAGCCTCTCTTGTATAGCGGGATTATTAGCATGCATGACTAGTTGATCTCTTATTAGGTCATCTTACATTTTCAGTCTCTCACTATTTTTTTAATTCTGCTAAATAGTCATCCACAGATTCTCCTTTACATTGTTTACACTGAAAGAATGTATACTTTGCAATGCCTGTGCAGACTTTAGGCCTAAAGTATTTGTCTATATCACGTAAAGCTGCTTTAAAAATATTAACTTCACCAATAATTGTGTTTTTTCGCATGTGACTGTATGTTTTCAACTGCACTAGACCTAAGGAATGAAGAAGAACCCTTCTCTTATGGTCAGCTGATATTTTATTGGATTCTTCAACTGCATTAAGATAGTTAACGGAATAGTCATTCCACTCCACCCACCTTAGTGAGGTTCAGCTCCAGAAATTCAAAATGCATGCAGTGGGCTTATGCTGAAATTCTATTGTGCCATTGTAATTGTAATGTTTTTGTATAGTCACTATCAAAGTTCCTTTGTGTAAGGTAATATACTTCCAACACAGTACTTTAAACTCCAGTTCAATAATGGGTTAGATGCCTCCTCTAACTCAATTAGGGTCAGTACCCCTCACCTGTTTCCTGTGTTACCCTCCGACTTGTGCTGGTGCAACTTTAATACAAATTTACAGTTGTTAACGTGTACACTTACTCACTGTGTGCCCGTGTCATCTGACTTTGTAAATCCAAACTGAGCTTCCATTCAAGGTCACACAACGTGGCCTGGGGCTCGACAGGGTAGCTTACATAAAAAACCTCACAGAATCCTCAGTTCGTAAGTTCCAAGCTGACGTCAGTACCGCAGCGTGCGCGTGAGCGTCGGGATGCTCGGTGGGTGCTGATGCACTTGTCGGAGCATGCCGCACCTGAATAATGCAGTCGATCACCTTTGTTGTCCCCAGCTGCAAAAGGTGCCAATTCTTTCTGCTTTCAGTGTTGCCCCTTGCCTCCTACACTGCACTCTCACACGGATGTTGAAATGTCTTGCTGCACTGCTTTTGAGCACCTCCGTATTGTTCTCCAGATCAAGCAAAAATAAAGCAGTTTTTGAGGGGTAGGCTTTTCCTTTTCTCCTCGTCTCTCAATTGTAGTGTGCTCCTCCGTAAGCACGTAAGGCAGACGGAAAGACAAAATATACTCTTCTTTCTTGAAGTAAGCTCCGCACAGGAAACAGATCCTAATGGTTCGTCTTCCCTTAGCAAACTGTCCTCTGACAGAATGCATGAGGTATTGGAATGGAACATCATGCCCCGTTCCATTACAGAACATAAGTCATATAGCACAACCATACAGTATTTGAGAGTCACAACAAACTCTACCTCCAAATGTGCATGCCACCCACGTTTAATTTGATTCTATTGGGAATCTCGTAACAATCCGAATCATAATGACCCCAAAAGGAAATTGTAGGCACTTATTTACAGACAATAAAAATGAATACCCATTGTTTATTGCAACAATGTGTGCGGTGAACAGTAATTGAGCACACATGTGTACAGTTGCCAATTATACAAATAACCCTTCAGTGAAGACAGGTTCGTGGAAACCCGAGGACAAGCATTTTTAATGGTTTACTGTTTGTTTGCTAAAATGAGCCGATAGGCATCTGTCTTTCATTTCATCAAAGTCTCTGTCCCACTTGTCAGTGTTCCGCACTGGAGGTCAATGGAGAACACATTCTAATGTTAGCAGTTAGCAGCCCTTCAGGGTGTACCTTCACACATAGATAGCAGTGCACATCTAAACACATTTGCGCAAATCACATTTTATTTCTTGCTACGGTTTCTTTACCAGCAGGAACGCACTGAATGATCTGCGCAATCATGCACTTGTTGCATTTGGTGAAAATATATGTACCCCAGCAAGTACATTTGTAAACAGGTTTAATTATTTTAGATTTAGATGGTGTTTTTTTATTCAGTCTGAATTTCCTTTTAATGGCATGCTTTTATATGGCATATATATATAGGTACTGAATTCAGAACAGCACCAGAAACAGCACAGACGTAGTAGATGTCTCATTGATCCATGGGTGGTGCTGATGTCCTTTTTGTAACCATAGGGTTATGTGGTAGATATATGCAGGTGTTGCATTGAAGACAACATCATCCTCTTCATACTCGAGGTATGGTGCAGTGTTGGATCCACCTACAGAGATATTGCATATAAGGATAAATCGTGGTTCCTGCTATAACCAGAAGTACATGGTTCAGTATCCTGCACTCCAAGAAACCACCTTTTGCATATTTTGTGAAGAGCAATATGAGGTTCCAGAGACTTGTGCAATTCCTTTGTGCAGAATGTGTTTATCAGGCTGCAGGGCAGAGCATGAAGGAAATCAGAAGGTAGTACCCTGGGTATGTCTGCTTTTGAATGTAATTCTGGGGTTTGGGGCTAATAGGTGCTCACGCAGGAGTAGAATGCCACACAAGGTGTTTGCACAGGTACAAGGCATTGTACCTGATGGCGTAGACCTGGAAACAGTGTGCATCCCACAGTCCTCATCCCAGCAGCACTGGCCAGCCAATGGTAAATACACCAAATACACTTGGCAAATCCTAAGGCAGAGCTCAGCGGTGCAATATCTTCACCTACGAAAAGAGCACAGTAGTAGTTGTTCAAACTGGTGCAGAGCACGATAACTGAGGCAGTTGGTCCAAGAGCATAGAAAACCACAGAAAGTATTTTGCTTAGAAGGTGTGTGGTGCACAGCAGCAGGATCTCCTGCTGTCCCTACATTAATGAGGTAATATTTCTATATGCTTGGAAAGATATGAAACTTGTTCCACGCCCTTATGAATTTAACATCTTTACGCATTTGTGTTTCCAGCCATATAAATATGGCCAAGTCAGGGCAACAAGCAGTAGGTGGACCATAGCAGTCCTCATCTGTCCCAGGATGAGAGAAATAATATTTCGCGATGTGATTTTGAGGCTCTGTTAGTGTTAGAGTTTTACTCACATGACCTGCAGTTTATTCACACTATTTGTTTGCTTACTCTCTCTTGGAGGATGATTATGTTATTCGCACTATTCGTTTGGCTACCCTCTTTGGCGGGTAGTGATGTTATTTGTGCTACTCGTATGCATACCATCTCTTTGCAGATGGTCATGTTATTCACTCACTCAGATACACTTTTTTCGCTGGGTCTGCAGTTGATCACATTATTTGCATACATTGCAATCATGTTACCCTACTCTCTCTTCACAGCTAGTGCTGTTCGTCACACTACTTGTGCGCATACCCTCTCTGCAAAGTAAGTTGGATGCATGATGAAGTTGTTCTGAAGGGAAGGTCATCAGACTCAGTAGAAACTAGATAAGTGGAACATTTACAAGAGCTTGATGAACCCTGAAATTCAAGGGAAGTTCTGTACCCCCAACTAATATAAAACAGATCAGGGAAGTTGGTTAACTAAAATGGTAAAGAAGTAGTACTCCATGCAAAAGTGATGTACATAAGGTAGAAATTCGATTACCACTGCAGATGCCCCGATGTCGCATGTCTGTTTTAAAGCAATGAGAGCAGCTATTGCAAGATGTTGCAGAGCACGGCCGTGCTGACAGCAAATGAGATTCCAGGTGTTGGTAGTGGAAAGCCGCTGTCAACATGGTGCCAAATAGGGCTAAAAATCCAGTTGCCTCCTCTGTGTAGCATTTTGATGTGCCATAGTGGTTCACATAGCAACTATACTGATTTATGTATGGGAAATATTGGATATGCATGCACTGCACTGATTTATGTATAATAACTATGTTGAGGTAGAAATATGCTGTTTAATGACAAAAGTAAACTACTGGTAGATAGTTCAAGCACAATGGGGTGAGATAGAATATAATTTAAGTTACGCTGCTTTTAAATATAACAGAGCAGTTTATGTTCCTAAGATACTGATAATATACTAGTACATTTCATCAACAAACTGCTGTGTATATTCAGTGTGTTGGAGTGTGTAAAAATACTGCTGTTCACGTATTTTACAGTATTGTGTTGTGCAACATATTGCTTTGTAGGCATACTCTATCTGTTTGCCCTAATACTGCACTGGTTCATATGCATAATTTTGTTGTTTATGTGCATACCCAACTGTTGTGCATGCATAACAATTCTGCACAGCATGTGTAATGTATTGGTTTAGATGCACACCATATAGGTCTGACCTAATAATGTACACCTGTTTTCATGCATGCATGTTATATTCCTTTGCAAGAGTAGTACACTTATAAACATATTTAATGTAGGTAGCCATACATTGATTCAGAGGCTGAAGAGACAATGCCAGGTGTCACCTGTCTTCAGATAAGCCACTTCCTGGGAAGCACTTGGGTTTGCTGGAGGAGCAAAAAGTTCAAAAATGCTCTTGTAATTTTGCATTACATTTACTGATTTGTCAAGGTACACCCTGCACATTTAAAAATACTTAAAAAAACAGCACATGTGAGTTACTACTCCGTTAACTCTGTACCTTCGAAACATTTCTAGGAGGCATTGTGAAATCTTCTGAGAATTCCGCTTTCTTTGGATGTACAAGTGTTGGAGAAAGGCTTTGAGATTAAAAATCCGACTACCTTTTTTGTGAAAGAGGTCCTTGTAAATGCAATTACACACTCTGCTCGATTAGAAACAAAAGGTAGGTGGTGACTGGCGGCCATTGAAGGGGTTAACCTACGGCCCAGTACTCCCTGTGATCCACTGGCTGCTAGACAACAATTGCATCATCCCCTGTCCAAAGTGTCACTTGTAGGACATTGCAAAAGATTTTTCCTGAGGGCCTTACGGATGGTGTGGTCCACTTGACATCAGTCAGCAAACATTTATTTCAACAAAATAACACACTTAAAAATGACACAATACATGGGGGAGGGCGCTACATAGCCGGCTAGCAAGATGGCTGCACTTCCATGAGACTCTCATGGCTCGGATAAATAACACAACACAATCCTGCCCAAAGAAGCCACTGCAACGCTTAAATAGAACCCCAGTAATGAATACCAACAGCGTGCAAACCCAAACGGCCGAAAACAGAAATTAAGAATGGTGCTTGCTGACTGAGGCAGTGGCGGAGGCGACGGGGCCCACTCAACCGCTTGCAGAAGGGGGAGCGCGTCTGACTGTTGCAAGGCCGCAAGACGACCGGAGACTACAGTCCACTGCCGGAAAGTATCCTCAAGGGGGCCGCCAAGGATGTGATGGCTGAGCGGAGGTGCACGATCGAGGTTCCCGTGCGGAGTGGGCGGCGGGGTGCTTGGACACCTGAATGGTGACGCAGCCGCCGCCAGAGAAGGGATGAAGGCACCGGGTGGGCCGCAGAGCCCTGCAGCTGGGGCAGGGCAGTTGCCCTGAGGATCAGGGGGCCTCTGCGGTCCGCCCGTAAACCTAACAGCATCTACAACAGGGCACAGTCAGAGGGCGACAGGTGAGGGCACGCTATGCTGGGCCCTGACCGGCGGTAAGAAAGCGCGGGTGAGGCGCAATAGGCCTCAGGCTGAATGGTGATGAGAGAGAAACCACTTGGGGCGGCGGTCCCCTTACTGGCCCTGATAACGCGCAACGCCTAAAATAAAAGGCTGAGCAAGTCTACACAGCTTCAACGCAACTAACTCTACTAATAACAGGCGCTGCACACTAACAGCTCAAAGGGCATCCAGCAAAGGGATAAGTTAGCGAGGTGGAGCGGGTGGCTGTTCATCCCCCCCTCCCCGATCCATGGCAGAGACGCAAGCGGGGGCCCTAGCTTCCAAAATGACAGGCATGGGGAAATTGGATGCCAAGCAAGCAAAAATACAATTTGCAACTAAGAAAACATCCAGGTTGCAGCCAGAAATCATGGACAATAAAACACCTACCGAACCAGAACTAGGGGAGACATCCAAAATGGTAGAAATGAAAGCTCTCCTGTTCACAATGCAATCTAGCCTCTCCTCTATAGCCACTAAAATGGACAACATGAACGCCAGACTAGACCTGCTCACTAACAAGCTGGAGAGGCAAGCCGGATGCATAACAGAAGCTGAGCAGTGCATTTCAAATGTGGAAGTCACTTTACAAGCTAAAAGCGAGCAGCTACTGCAAATGGACAAAATCTTACAAATCATTGCAAACAAAAATGAAGACTTGGAAGCGAGGTCCAGAAGGAATAACCTGAGCATAGTGGGAATACCCGAATCAACAGACACTGGCCGCATGGAGCAGTACGGGGAATGCCTGCTCATCACTGTCTTTGACACAGAGGCATTCTCTTAAATACTAGTGGTGGAGAGAGCCTACATGGCCCTGATGATAAAGCTGCCACTGGGGGCCCCACCCCGGACGATAATCGCACATCTTCTAAACTATAGGGACAGCTACAACTAGGTCGTGAAATGCACCCTTTGAAATTTGAAGGTAATGAGATATCGATCTACCTGGACTTCACAATAGCAGTGCAGGAGGCTCGGAAAAAATACGCCATTGTCAAACAAAACTGAAACGAGCAAACATCCCCTATGCAATGCTATATCCACCTCGCCTCAGAATCACACATAAAGGAAAGGACATTATCTCTGCTACACCACAAAAGGCCAGTGAATACCTGAAATACCTGAGAGAGAATCACCACGGCGCTGCAACCGCACTGAGTCTGACCCAGCCGCCACCATATCAGATGAAGACTAACCTTCAGAATCGATTGCGGCGTTCACCGATTCAACTAAATGGGGAGGCTTCGGTATGGAGAGCAAGGAGAAAAACTGCACCTACGTGCCCTACATCAGCAAAAAACCGCCACTTGTAGAGGAACTAGATGTAACATAACTCACTTGAGATCACAATTTGTTAGTCAGTCGTGGCTTCCAATGGGCCTCACAAAGGTTTTCCGGGCACCTTCGCTCAACAGGGAGGTTCCCGTGCAGCCTCTGTCGGCCCCCAGTTGGAAATACCCCTTCACCTTTAGTAAACTAACGGGTTAAATTGGTAGTTATATTTTGGCGTTTCAAAGGGAGAGTCATACCTGACGGAACTGGGCCGTCATTGTGGGAGGGGGGAGGGAAGGAAAGTTTAATTATTACCCACTACTACACAACATGCATCCCTACCACCCACACCAGATACATAAAAAAGGCTGTGCGCATTGATCCCACCAAACACGCCACACCCCAGTTGGCGCCAATAGATGAAAGGGGGTAAAATGGGAACCCACACTCTGCAGCCGGCCCATATTCTAAATTGCCTTACATGGAACGTGCGAGGACTAGGAGGTCCGCGCAAGAAAAGACACATAATAGCATATATAGAGAGACATAATATACACATGGCACTGCTCCCGGAAACTCATTTCGCTACTCACCTTTGCGATGCGTTAGGCTTCATATAGAAAATATGCCACCTACTCCTCTTACTCCCAGGGTAAATCAATCCTAATATGAAAGGGCACCCCTTTCCTACTGCAGGGGGCTAGAAATGAACCACAAGGGAGATACACTGTAGCTGGGGCAGACTTGCGCAGAAACTCATCACAATAGTAAACTGCTACGCGCCAAACATTGATGACCCCTCATTCTTTGATAATATCTGGAACCAAGTGGTGGAAATAGTATTGCAATATTTATTAAGGGGAGGGGATTTCAACCTGGCTATGGACCCCCTCATGGATCGAGGGACAGAGGCTGCAACTAACCGCAGCAGAGCGGCAAAGCGCTTGCGCATTGACATAGCTACATATAACATAATGGATTGCTGGCGCTGGCTACACCCGCATGATAGAGAGGGTACATTTTACTCCACAGGGCACTCTAGCTGGTCTAGGCTAGATTATTGGCTAATATCCTATTCCATGGCACCTTAAAAAAGAGAAATCACACACTTGGACCTCACATACTCTGATCACTCTCAGGTCAATCTTAAGTTGGCACTACCAGCTGTAGCATCCCCACTCAGCACCTGGAGGCTATCACCAAATATGCTACTAGATGGTCAGTTCCATGAGGAATTCAAAGCGGAGAAAGCGGAATTCTTCCTTAGGAATAAGGACACAGGCCCAATGTGGGGGTGATATGGGAAACCTTCAAGGTTACACTGAAAGGTAGCTGCCTAGCAAAGGGCATTGGAATCCTCCAAAATATCCAATCCAACCTAATGCGCATGGAAGCAGACATTAAGGATCTAGAAGTTGCACTAGCGGAAATGCATACAGCCGACGGTGCTGGGCAACTGTGAGAAGCATTAACAGACTACCTGGAGATGGCAGAGCAGGAGATCCTATTCAGGGGAAAATATGCATGGGCAAGATTATATGGGGAGGGGGAGAGGCCAGGCAGGGCACTAGCGAATGGCATCCGCACTACACGCCCAGACAACATATATTGGAGATCCTTGATCCATCAGGCCACACACTTATAGAGACCCCAGACATACTCCACACTTTTGTGGCATATTATGAACAACTATACTCCTCCATTTGGAGAACGCACCCAGACACAGATAACTATCTAGAAGATGTAGCATTAGCTTGGCTTAGTGACTCACAGAAAGGCTTTCTTTGGGCTGACATAGAGCAAGATGAGATACGATAAGCCATAATGCAGTTACAATCAGGCAAGGCTCTAGGACAAAGCATATGCACCCCTACTCGTCCCGTGGCTGCAGGAGGTTTATAATGAGGCTAAACAGGAAGAGGCACTCCCCCCTCTTTGAGGCCCTGATTATTACACTGCTAAAACCAGCTAAAACTGCCTCCATCTGCGAGTCCTACCGTCCATTGTCACTTTTCAATAGAGACAATAAGATACTGATGAAAGTACTCGCCAACCGGCTAAGGCTATTAATTACATTTTTTGGTTAGGCCAGACCAATCGGGGTTTGTGTCGGGCAGGTCCACATCACATAATCTACGTACATTCTTCACCCTGCAGCAGAGCATAGACCCCGAACTCTCTGAGCAGCAATATTCCTAGATGCCACAAAGGCATTTGACTCCCTAGAATGGGATTATTTAATGATCATACTGAGACATATGGGGTTTCAACCTGTATACAGGGACTATATTGCACTATTAAATACAAACCCGTTAGCAATCTTGCAGATAAAAGGAGCTCGCTCGACACCCTTCCACATAGCGAGGTGAACCAGGCAGGGATGCCGGCTGTCACCACTACTGTTTGCAATCGCAATGGAGCCACTGGCTGCCAAGCTTCACCAGCACAATAACCACCTAGCTATCTGTACACCTAGCAGACGTTGCTTTAAAGGCTTCCCAGACTGTAAAATTTTAGCTGAATTATTATTGATTTGAAAAAATTCCTTAATTGATAACCTAATAACCTAAGAGGGTGGCAAGTGGATCCTGCATGACTGTCTGCTAGGTTCTGGAGGGCCCCTCAATCCACTTCTGGGTCGGTGAGCATATCAGGGTACTGGCCACAAAGGAGATGCTGCAGCTGTAGTGAGGACAGTATCTAGCTGCGAAAAGCTAGGGAATAAGGTTGCGGCCAAAGTGCAAAATGTGCCACACTTTCATCTGCTGTGGGTTTTCGAGAGGCCGACCATTCATTTTTCCCTTTGTCCAATCAGCACTGAACTGGGTTAGTGAACAACTACTGTTTAGCACCATGCTTATGTAGTGGCATTGCTGTGCAGAGACAACACTACCCCGGGGTCACCCACGCCTCTGGGCCATTTAGTCATGTGATCCAAGGATTTACCTATCCCTCCAATTGTGGAGGAGGGAGAAAAGCAGACAGTGGGCTGCTTCTTGGTTGCCTGCAACATCTGTAACTTCTAGGAAAAGAGAGTGAGCTGACAGAGCCTAGAGCCCAGAGGCGAGTGAGTTTCTGCCCACAAGGAGTTGAGATGGGAAGATGCTGCATCTGAGCTCTGTGACTTTCCTGGCTTAGTACTTATGTCTGTTCTAATCCTGTGGAGTAGAACGTATTGAGTAGAATTGAACAGATGAGGCCACAGCACTTACTCCCCTTGCAACAGTACAACAGCTTTCGCCACAGCTTCTCAGAAGGGGAGAAAGCATGGTATACATGGGTGACCTGCCAAAAAAATCTGAAAAGCGCCCTATCATGAAAACAGCAGCATAGAAGGTGTCTTTATTATGCTCCAACTTTAGCATGGAACAGGGTGGGAATGGTAGTCCATTCAGTGCAGAATGGAAGTACCCCTCAAAGATTTATCTTGGTCCAGACTCTGAGTGTCTGTTACCTGTCCCTGGCAAAATAATTGTGGATAAGCCAATAGAACATGTGGAGAACCCATCAAGCCAGACAGAATGAAATTTGAATTCCATGGTAAGGCCAAAAGGCTATCCTTTGTTCGTGAAATCATACAAGTCTGGGAGCAACTAGGCAGGCTGTGAGAGTTTCAATACAGAGCTTGTCGGAAAAGCTGACAATGGTAATGTCATTACTCCAACCACTCCTACTACACAGAGGACTACTCTAGCAATAGAAGAGAATCCCCATGCAAAACATATTCAATCTTTCTTTAGAGTTGGCTTCTTGCCATAATAATTTGTTCAAGCAAGTAGTGAATCTTTGTGCAAAAGGTATTGTCAATGAGACTAAAGATATGAAAAAGACTCAAACTCAAAAAAACTCAGCCCTGCCTCAGAAATTGGTCATGATTGAGCCTGGCTTAGATTCCAATAAGACTCTAGCAAATGGAACAAAAGATATCAGATCTTGAAGACAAATTTACCTCTCAAAGTAAAGAGAAAACAGTGATTCAGAAAGATTTAACCTTCCTATTAAAGAAAGTTGAAGATTTAGAAAATCACTCTCGTAGTCTAACTTATAATTTGTTGGCATTCTAGAGGAGAGTGAATGTCAAGGCGATTGCTTGGGTCCACCTTGTGGCAAACCTGATCAAGTAATATAGCCTGACTCATTTTTCAAAGGATCTATCAATAATGAGAGTGCAAAGGATCCCTAAGCAGCAATCGCCTAGTGTGAAATATCCACATACAATTCTTGTAAACTTTGCAGATCTCCACATTAAGGAATGGATTCTCTCAGTGGCAGTCAAACAGACGTCCTTCACAATTTCTGATGGACAAAATTTCTGAGTCAATCTCTGCTGTTTGCCATCGAAGAGAATTTCAAGATCTGCTGGACCAGTTTGGATCTCGTGGGGCCCGGGCCTCCCTACTTTAACACTCAAATTTTAAAGTTTTATTCAAGGGACAGTTCCATTTATTCTCAAAGGAAGTGGAGGCCCAAGCCTTACTGTCAAAGATCCAAAATCTATTAGAATCATGGCCCAGATAAGATGCTATGTTTTGACATGCGAGGCCTTATTTTGACCGTGATCTTGATGTAATCAGTAGTATTTAAAAATCCTAGGAATTTATGCTTTTCTCATATGGGCTTTAGGCTGTGGCAGAGTTGAGTTCGTAGGTCTAGTGGAGCTTACAGTTAGCTGTGGTGCACTGTTTCTTTTTGTGGGCTGAAGGGTCCTCTCACACTTCCCTTGGGGAGAGGAAGTGAAAGAAGAGAGGCCAAAGAGCAATATTGTGGCACCATCAAGTGTCTTTTTGGGGGTCACATGGTGGCTGAGGGGTATGGCGGACAATTCCCCCTGTTGGGGTTCTCCGTGGAACACAAGGGTTGTGCGAAAACAAAAAGGGCTATATGAATGGCATAGGTGACCTCTATAGCACTTTTGATTGTAGGCAACAAGTAGTGGCATATTGGAACTCTGGTGAATTATGGGATGTTTTTGTATTGCCCAATTAGTATTTTGTATGTTGCCTTTTAGGAACTTTACAATGAATGGCGCAGTTAAAATAGCATCATCTAATTTGAATGGCATATTGAATAGGTGGAAATATGGCTTAATCTTGAATTGGATGTAATATTTTAAATTCAACATGATTTTTTCATAGGAAACACATTTAAAATTTAGTAGTCCCAAATTAGTGATTTCTAGATATTTCTCTCATGCTTTTTTATCTTCAGGGGCAGCTGTGAGGGAGAGGTAGCAACATAACTGTCTTCTTATATCAATTGGCAAAAACAAGGCCTTAAGGAAAGGGGCAGGTGTGTTTGTGTTAGAGTCTCAGCAGAACAGTCATATTTAGATTTGTTAATTATTATGGCCCATTTAAGGATAAAATACAGACTCTTCACCAACTTTATGAGACTTCAATGAATGCGGGGAACAGTAATCCAAAATGCATACAAACTATAAAACTTTATACCTCGAAAAAGGGGGCAGAGGTCATTAAAACCTAAAACTACAGTGTTACTACTCCACTTTCAGCAAGACTTTGCCTTGCTTGACCCTTGGTGAAACAGATAATTTGGATTTTCACAATATACTTGCTTTTCACGTATCAAACATAGATCTTTTTGATATCTCAAACTAGGAGAAAAGGGGCAACTTGTATTTGGCCTTATGCGTTTTCAGAGCATTCATTAGTTGTGTTAGAAATAGATTTCCTTATTAGGTCTACATGTAGATAGCGATTCAACAAGCTACTTCTGGTTGATCAGATACCACTTGATGCTTTCCAGTTTGCACTTTAACCAGCGCTTTAACTACCAGTTCATAGGCTGCTACCCCCACCAGATCCCTGCATTGCATAGTCTATTTTTAATCACAACAGCACTGCATGCATAGCCATCCAAAATCCCCATAGTAGCTTCCAAGTGGCCCTATCGATGATCAGCACAGCTCTGTTTCTTCACTGCTCCTATGCCCGTTTTTAGACATGGCATTATTTGTGCTTGCCAGTTCGAAGGTGTAGACACTTAGGTCTTCATTTAGAGTCAAGGACCGCCAGACTCGCGGTGGCGGTCTTACTGCTGCTAGGCCAGCAGTAAAGACCACCATATTATGACTTTGGCAGTTTTGGCACCTCCGCCACGATGGTAGCCGTCATACCGCTCACGGTATTACAACTCAGCACACCGCCAGAATTTTTGTGGGAGTCGTACTGCCATGAAAATGCTGGCGGCCATGCACCCTGCAACAGAATTCTCCGGCGGTGGAAACCATCTCTATTATGATGTCGGTCTGGCTGATGGTATCGAAATTGTTCCCGAAATCGAGCAGAAATTGGCACGATGTCGTAATATGGTGGTCCTATGGCACATGCTGTTTCGGCGGTCTTTTGAAAAAAATTAGCACCTTACTGTCTGACCTCTGGATCCAACATATTCATGAAGGTGCACAATTACGTCCCATTTAATTTGCCACATGTCCATATCCTTTTAACTAAAATATATTACATATAGGTGCAAGAATAAAAGTATTGCCATATGGCTTGGGACTGGCCGTTTTTAAACAAATGCTCAATTTTGTCTGCCATGCATATGCGTTCTTGTAATCAAATGCTATCCTCTGTTGCAGCACTATTGCAGCACCTTTAAACAGTCACTCAGTTTCATCTGCTATGCATTTGTATTCCTGCAATCTAATGATATCCTTTGGTGCACTTCAGAATGATGGTCGTTAGCACTGAGACTCTGCAATTAAAGCCCACGCCATGTAGTTGGACTTTGACAACTTTTAGTGTCACCTTGTTGGTGGTTGGTTATCATAACGTTTTTAATTAATGTTTAATTTTATTAGAATTTTAGCAGTGGTGATCTGGCATTGCAATAATTTGAAAGTATTGTACAGTTGTTCAATAAATCTAAATCCAAATCTTAAGGCACCACCGTATATTAAACCTGAAGAAGCAAAGTAGTAATTGTTCTGTGTGCTGAACTTTCCGCACAGAATTTCAGCACTGATACTCTCATATAACTGAATTTGAATTTATTTTATAGAGCACAGGTCCCCACGCTCAGGGGTCTGCTTAGCTCCCACAAGGGGTATCTCTGAGAGCTTGACTTTTATACAAATCACAACCCCCTCAGCCCCATGCCGCGCTATAAGGGCATGTGCCGGGGGCCTGTGCAAGCGATTGCTTTGATAGTTTTGACGAAGTGCCATGAGAGAACAGGCACGCATGAATGAGTTACCGGATAGTGCATGTGCTTCACATCTGTATCTAGTTGTATCAAGACACGATTGTGTTCATGTGTGTCAGATACGTTAAAGATCTTATTTAATAGTTTCACTTTTATCATTTTGAATTTTATTTCTATAAACAGACAGGCGTGCAGCAGAATTTTAAATCAGCCTGTATGGATGGATATAAGAAAAATGACTGCCTATCATGGTACTGGCAGGAGTAACGTGTAACTGAATTTAGTTAACATTTATGAACAGAGGCTATTATTTCCATTAAACTGGGATCATCACGCCCAGAGCTTGTCAATTCAGCCCTTGGCTAAGGTGCATATTATTTTAAAGATTGGCCTTTCTTGTTTTCATGGTCAAACAAATAACACTGTAGAGACCTAAAAAGTCATGCTCACATGTTCACATAGCCTTAAAGGAGACATTTACGGTGGACTGTATGCCTGGTGCTCATATTATCAAAAGAGTAAAGACGTAACTAGGAGCCCTTTGATGTAATCAGGCAACACCATCAAATCAAGAACTGTAATCAACTAAAATAAAACAGAACACAGCCCCCACTCCACACATTCACCTCCCCTCCCCTTCCTCATAGCGAAACAACATTGTGCACTGGAGTAAGCCTCTAATGTTATGCTTTAAAATTCCTATCGCATGCTGAAGTAATTATTCATGATCATAATAGTCAGGATGTTCCATCTTCTAAGTCGGTTTATCATTTCTTTAGGGGCTAACAGCCGTCAAAAATAAGTCCCAGTCAAACACTAACCAGTCGAGCTAGAGTTTTCTATCAAGCAAGATCTGGTGCTAGGTCTTTGATCTGTTGGTTTTGGGGTTTGACATAGACCCCAATAAACATGCCTTGGGCACTCACAAATTGCGCATTTTCCCCAGTCTGCGACATGCCCAATGACCTCAGCCCACCAATGCCTAATTACCTCTTTGAACCACACTAGCTGCCCCTCCAGTTTGCATCGGAGGGAGACTGCTGTTGCATCAGACACATCATCTGCAGATGCACTGGGATCAGATATGTCCTGTGTACATAAATGAACTGCAGAACTTTCAATCGAGAATTTGTAGACAGCCGGCACAATATCATAAAACACATGCCCATTCCAAGTCTGCGAGTTCTTCATATAAGTCTTATTCCCACTTCACCTACAGTAAAGGCACACTCCTGGTTCTAGTAGGCCTGGTGGCCTTTTATCCTATCATAATAAAGTGCTGTCCCTTCCCCCAGATAAAAAGGGTCTGTGTCAGTGCATCAACTACTAGTTGCATTGCCCCCTTTCTCAATGAGAGCATAATCACTTTAGATAATGCAGGTTGTTTTTACGAAATTGCCCTGGTGATAAATCGTAAGCAATTGTTATTTCCTCAAAGGCTATGAGGGCATTCCAAGCAAGCTTTTCCTTGCCCTTGACAAAGGGACCTATCTTTGATCTGAGAACATCTGGAGCAGGCACAGCAGAATCTCAAGAGGCTTAGGGGCTCCTGCCGTCCTCCTTTACCCCCCACCCCGAATAGTGATTCCAGTGTATTTTGGCACCTGCAGCAATACTGAGATGGCACGGGACTTGCGCTGCGTATTAAGGATATATACTCAATGTCAGTGGGGGCTACCTTCTCATGTATATAAGTGTAATCAGATGATGTTCCAGGACCAAACCAGACCGTCACACTCTGGATCTGCACCTCCAGGTAATAAGATTCAACATTTCGGAAGACATACTCTCCTCAGGAGGAAGGTACAGTGTATCAAGTGTGACCTGCAATCTGTTTGCTCCACATTCCAGTTCTGTCAGGAGTGTAGGAATTTCCTGAAAGAAGGGTCTCTTGAGCTGTAATGGAATATTTACAAAAATAGAGCAGCCTGTGCAGTAAGACCACCTAGCGAGGGCCACTCCATATGCCTCCAGACCCTTGCTTTGCCCAGAGTCATCCACGTTAGGTCCGCCTCAACATAAATGTTCAATCGCTACGTGCTCTGCTCATGTGTACTGCATATACGTCATGATAGTATGTGGTGAAGGTTTCATTGATATCGATCAGGGAATGCACTGCCTGCCGATCACCCAGCAAATGGCCGTAATTACCATTTGCCATGTTGAGGCCTGAACCAGTAGGGACTCAGCCTTGCCTCCCTCTACTTGTCTCTGAGCCAAATACTATCCATAATAATGTAACTCCATTTCAGACCAGGTTTGATTGAAGCTCGGGCATGGGGAGTGCCACACTTTCTATTACCACCATTCCGTTCTCATACTCCCTCAGCTGATTATGCAAAACCTTCCTCATGCCCCACCATTAGGTTAAGGTATAGCCCACTGATAAAAGTATCTAATATCATCAGGGAATTGTCTATGGAACCTGCATTAATAGCAAAGAATGGATTTTATCTTCAGAATGTGCCTACATGCTGCATCTGCAAGCGTTGTTGTATGCAACCTACATCTGGGTATCTTCGTAGAAATAAACTCCACTGGAAGGTTAATGATAATGGGTTGTGATCATATGATGCCTTGGCTAAGTAGTCAACCCTGAAAACTCTACCTACAATGGTGTAGTTATGGTATGGCCAGAAATATAGCAATATGTGCGTGCATTACGTGTAAAGAGAAAGAGTAGTGTCAGAGGATTGAGAGCTCTCCAACAATCCACTATCTCTGTCCCAGGCCTTTGCTCTTGCAACCAGATTTCCGGTCAGCCTCCTAATCGATGTCCCCCTTTAATAGTGGATGTGACTTCTCCATATTAACACGCATAATGAATTAAAGTCTCTTCTGAGGACAAATGGATATTGAAGGTGTCGAGCAAAAAGTGCAGTGATATTTTAGGTGTCATCTGACCTCTATTAGGATAATACATGCTCACCACATGTAATGCTCTAACATTCAAATTACCATATACACCGACAAGTCGCTCCTCCTTGTGTATCTTGCAATCTGTCATCTGGTATGGTACCCCCACCACCCCCAGGTGAATTAATATCAGGACGTCCCACGCATATGCAACGAAGGCAGCGCCATGTTTTTGTCCTTTCATCTCTGCTGCAATTTTGTGCGCTCATGCCCTCATGCTGGACTAGGTGAGTTTCTTGCAGCATTGCCACGTGGACATCTCCCAGTTTCAAATAAATCTGCTTCTGTTGTCTATTGGCTGAACTACCCAGAACCCAAACATTTCAAGTTAATAAGGTGTGATCAAGTGACCCCGATGTACTTCTGCAGTGGCCCATGCTCTTTGTGTGCTGCCCCATGCTTTGTGTGCTTCCCCCAGGCTGTGTGTGCAATCCCCATGCTCTGTGTGTGCAGACCCCATGCTCTGTGCGCTTTTCCCATGCTCTACGAGTTAGGACCAACCCCATCAATTCTGTATCTATCATGTGACTCCTCGTGCTATGTCTGTATTGAACCTGAACCAGTGGCTGGATGAGCAAAAATAACACATCTCAAAACACAGACATAAACTCCCCACGGCAGAGTGTGGAATTACCCTTTGCCCATAATGTATGAAAAGCATCTGTACATGTTTTACTGCACATGCCAAACTGGCTCACTTTCCCTTACAGGAAACAGGAATGAAGTAATTGTGGTAAACTGCCAAGCAGGGGGAATATTCATGTGCCCAACCTAGTCCATGTTGTATCAGGTCAGGCCACTCCAAATACTAAATGCACAAGACATCCAATCCAGTCAGGACATCTGAGGAAAATGTTAATTATGAGAACTAGCTGCCCATCAGGAACAGTCCGGTAGGTCAAACAACATAGGACAATGAAGTTTAGCAATGACAAGTCATCTGCCATCTGGGAGTTATGTGTGGCTCTGTCACTAGCCTACTCATCCATAGCATCCCGCAAATGTAAAGTAGACAGACTCCCCATGGTCACAACTATTGCACAGCCTCTTCATGACCCTCTGTAGCCTGGGAGGGAGTGGGGCCTCTACATGCAGCTTTCTCCTCACAATTATTTTGCAGGAGATGTCCCAAGCATGAGGCCAGGGCCCCTACAGGCTTCCCAGCATCCTCTTTCATTTTTGCCAAGGCTCATGTCTCCTTTGGTTCTGAGAAAAACAGTGCTTGTTTATCTACCACACATTTCAGCTTAGCTGGAAACAATTCCATGTATTGTAACATTAAGGTTAGCAATTTCGACTTGATGGATTCTGAATCGCTACTGTGTAATTGGGAAAAGCTAAGATCCTAGATTTTTCCAAAGCCACTGGGCCCACCACCCTGGCCCTCCACAAGATGGCATCCCTATCACAGAAATAGGGCATCTTGGCTGTAAGAGCTGGGTGCTTGCCCGAATTGGGGAGTCTACTAGGAATCCTATGAGCCCTCTTGATTCGTATGAAACTTGATCAGTCCCATGGAGCCCAATGTTTTCCTGATCCATTCTTCCAGGAAGGCTTCTGCGTCTTTGCCGTCCTTGCCCTTGGAAAAACCTACAAATCACAGATTGCTGCAGCAAGATATGTTCTTGCCTTCCTCAGCCCTGAACTCGAGGAACCGCACCCTCTCCAGCATGTCTGCCATTAGGATCTACATCTGAGAGGCTAGGGGGTTAAGTTCTACAACACAGTTCTCAGCTCCAGTTACCCTTTTGGCCTGTTTTCTTTGGTTTACTGTCCTCAAAGATAGGTTTAGTGCCACAGGATCTATTTTGGTTATGAGAACCACTTTTGTGTCCATTTTGACCTTTAAAAATAGCTTACAGTGTTGCAATGCCATCCAGGGTGGGTGTCTTTAATTGCGTTGGGCCGTGTCACCTTTTTGGTGTCTACAAGTTCGGTCTGGGTGATAGGGGATGTGTACCACCTTTTCACATTGTGATGACACTCAGGAAGGTGTACAGAGCCACCAGAAAGGTGTATCACAGTCCATATCACACAGTGGTGAACAGTCTAGTCTCTATTGCCTCACTGCCAGTAATTGCTGTACACCACTCTCTCTCCCTCAAAATGTCTTTTCCATGACAAGACATTACTCTCGTGCAGGGTGAAGGCTATCACCACACCTCTGGCCTGATTCACCAAGGTAAACTTAGACTTTTGGTCTAAGTTTAGACCAAAAGTCTAAGGTAAGTTGTGAGTAGTATCTTTACATCCTCACTCGGGGCGAAATCTCTGCACAAGGCAGAGATTCTGCTCCAGTGTAGATGAAAAGATACTATTCATCATTTACGTTTGTGAATACCGAAAAGTCGTAAACTTAGACCTGTGGTCTAAACTTTGACCAAAAGTCTAAGCTTACCTTTGTGAATCGGTCCCCTCCTTGTGAACCCCAACTCGCCTAGTGTATCATCAATCATAAGGTATTTCTGATCACCACACAGATCATGCCACTGCAAGGCCTTTGCACTATGTTCAGGGCTATAGATTACATAGTATTTAGGTGCCCAGCTTTGTAGCAGGGGTAGTAGAGGCAGCAGGCTGACTATCTGGAGCGCCATCTCACAATACTTTAAATGAGGGTTCTGCAGCACTCTGTCTCCTCCTGGTGCCTTTCACAGCACTTCAGCTGCAGCGCTCTCCTGTCTCCTCTTGCCACTTGGATCTGGCCTTCTGGTGAATAGTCATTGGAGGAGGTGCTGCGATAGATCAGGCAATACGGTGTCGCAGTGCTCCTACAGGGCAAACCTGCACAGTTAGACCCTGGCTGCCTGAACAAAACTACTGTACAGCCAGGCACTGTGCAGGGCCACAAATCTCAAAGTCTCTTCCTCAAGTCGAGACTGGCCACAGTCACAGTGGCAGCCCTCCAGGGTTTGGTTCTTTATCATGGGGCCCACACGTATGAAACACCACAATAGCTGCCACCTTGGAGTTAGGGCCAGCTGTACTTTTCCGGCCATCATATATCACTGGTTCAAAGAGGGCACCTCTGTCACCAAACTTGGAGTCCAACTGTGCCTCAGACTCCCTGGAATGGCAACTAATAGATTTAGTTGCACGAAGGTCAGTTTGGGATCAGATTAGTGTTGGATCTAAGTGACCTCTCGGGATCAAGCCAAATGCATGTCTTACATAATTTGGTGCGGGGCAAGCTCCAGCTAGCATGCATATTGGGTGATATAAACCTTGCCAGGCCATGGCCCTCCAGTAGCACAATTGCACTCTATAATGCTGTTCTCCACATTAATGGCACCATTATATTAGTGTTAGGAGCGGTTTCAACTTGAATGAAAGCAATCAATGGTTCTTCTTTTGCAAAAACATCCTCGGGGAAACTTTAGTGTTAGAAATGGGGTTTCTAGTTGGCTAGGGCATGCACCTAAACCAGGCAGAACGCACTGCTCTAGTCAGGGTAAGGGAGCTACACACCCAAGATAACCCCTGATCACCTCCATGGTAGCTTGGCCAGAGCAGTCAGGCTTATCCCCGAGGCAATGTGTAATGCGTTTCCACGAAACGTTTGCACAAAAAACACCAGTGACACAAAAAATACACCACAAACGAGACTCTACACAATATTATGTAAAATATAGTATATATTATTCATAAATCATAGACCAGAACCATATAAAACAGTTATTACCTTGCCAACTATGCAATTGTCAAATATCCCAATGAGTGCAAATACAAGAAACATTTCCAGATTGTACATGTCATTAAAGCACACCCTCCCAAAGCATACAAGGCAGATCCTGAAATATGCTTGGTATCCTGCCTCGGTAAAAACATCACATAACATCACATCAGGTCACGAAATGCAGCATAAATGCCAAGGGCATAAAATATACATAAAGCAGTCACTCCAGAACAGCTTCTGCACAAAAGCCATCTTGCGTCTGCCCATCTCTTATGGGTTCTACAGTAGGTAGAAACCCACATGTAAATTACAAGAGCTACTGAGCTCCTACCATTGTAATTATGGTACAGAGGGGCTCGGCAGGAACGGGACTTCCATCGAGGATTCCCTCCTATCCTGAAAGCCACGTTGTGTATGCCCCTTCAAGGTATGCACACGTGTGGGGGGAGGAGAATACACACCACCCACGCCAGTGGGGAGACCTCACTGGGTACCCGCATAGGGAATAATGAAAACACCTCTGGGGCCACTCCAGGCTCCCCTCCTATGAGAAATACGGCCCTTTCCTCCGTGGGTAGGCAGGGATGCCCACAAAGGTAGCGCACTGACTACCAAACTTCCTAGAGCCCAGATCACCCTTGTATCTTCTCGGGCAGGGGTAGAAATGGGATACTGCTAACTCATCAACAGGCCCCCCTTCAGACTGGAAGTGTGATGGTCCCTTGAATGGTGGGCCAGCCACCTGTGAGCATGTGGCACAACTGGTATTGAGCTGCTCCTGCCACAGCTCTGGAGCAGGCTCCTTGGCTTGCGCTCTCACTGCTTCTCAGATCGCGGCAGTCAATCCAGCAGAGAGGACCGCCAAGTCACTCGGCCCCTCCTCTTCAAAAGAAGATGCCTGCTTGTGCTCCAGGGGCACTCTTCATCTGCGCCCTCCTGGGCACTGCCAGTGGCACCGACATCCTCCTTCTCCCCGACCCACCAGGATGGGAGGGAACAGCGCAGACCTTGGGACGTCAATGCCAATCAGGGGCACAGCCACTGGGAAAGCAGGAGCGCTCACTATACGCTTCCAGCCAGTCGGGAGCAGCGATCTCATCACGCCACTCCTCCTGAAGCCTGGTGAGGCCACAGGATGGGGAAGTACTCACTCATGCACTTTCCCCTCAATACAACGCTAACCACATGCTGAGCAATAGTACAGCAAGACAGGGATGGGGACACACCACCCAGCCCATGGAAACCAGCTGGGGAGCACAATGGTGCAGGGAACTAGCAGCAGGCCAGCACATCAGGATCCTTGAGCAGAGTGGCAATCCTCCTTGTAGCCAAGTAGGCCACAGGTCAACACAAAAGTAAGTCAGCCCAAAGGCAGGACCTGCTGGTGAAATAACAGTTCCTTCTGGCAGTGTGCAGTCTGTAGAGAAAGCAGCATCTGGTTACAAGCCCACACAGTGTCTAAAAACAAGGGGCTGCAGCGCCTGTAATAATACTCAAAATGTCTTTGAGCTAGGGGGCACTTCAAAGGAATTTTAGAGGTGCACAACACCTCCTTTAAACCTCAGTCCTGACTCCAGACATCAGTAGGGGATAAACAAACCCTTTGTGTTATGACAGGACACACCCTATACAAATGTAAGTGTGCCCCGCCTCCCACTCTCTCAGCCCAGAAGGACCACTCAGTATGCAGATGTGTTCCTGTTACACTTCCACCCTACCTGTGTGATGTCTGTCTGGAAAATATGCACAAACCCAGCTGCAACTCTACCCCAGACTTGGATTGAAGTCAGGAAGCAAAGCACAAGAGTAATAAGTACAGTGAAATGCCCACTTTCTAAAAGTGGCATTTCCACAATAGTAATAAAAAATCCACTTACACCAATAAACAGGATTTCTTGTTACCATTCAAAGCATACCAAGCATGCCCACACTGCTCCACATATATCAGAGATTACCACTTAAGTACCTTTACGGGAATCCCCAATGCAAACCTATGAAAGGAGCTGCACTCACAGCAGTGAGAAACCAAATATGCTGTTTGTCACTACCAGGACATGCCACACAATGAAAGCACATGTCCTATCTTTTACCTATACTGCACCCTGCCCATAGGGCTACCTAGGGCCAACCTTAGGGGTGACCTATATGTAGCAAAAGGGAGTTCTGGTCTTGGCAAGTAACTTTAGAGGCCAAGTTAATGTGGCAGTAAACTGGACCAGGTTTGAAAGGCTACTTCTGTGGGTGGCACAAGCTGCACTGCAGGCCCACTAGTAGTATTTAATTTACAGGCCCTGGGTATATGGAATACTGCTGTACAAGGGCCTTATATGTCACTTAAATGTGCCGAACAGGTATAAGCCAATCATACCAAGTTTACAGGAGAGATCACATGCACGTTAGCACTGATCAGCAGTGATAAAATGCCAGAGTCCTAAAGCCAACAAAAGAAGGTCAGAGAAACAGGTGGAAGAAAGCAAAAAGTTTGGGGATGACCCCGTAAAAAATGACCAGATCACGCATGATGATTACAATGCATAAGTGCAAATTCTATGCTAGGGAAATGCAGTAAATGTACCACACTTTTTGGAGCATACTCTACTGCCTCTGGGATGCATGGGGTTGTCCCAGTACTTAATTTTGTTTCGTTATTAAAGGGGCAGAGCCTTGGGGAATGACGAGGGGAGTGCACAGTGCACTCCCCTCAGTGTGCATGTGTGTTTGGCTGGCCATCTCAGACCAGCCAAACACACATGCGCACTGTGCTCTCTTCAGCTGGCACTGTGTTGCTAGGCTGGAAAGAACAGGCATAGGCTCCCAGTCTTCCTGGGAGCGCCCTGGCTAGGTGCTCCAGCCAATCCTAACGCTGCTTCGAGCAGCATCAGAATTGTCTGCAGGGCAGGCTGGGAGCCTTTGTCTGCTGTGACCAGGAAAGAGGGAAAGAGAAGTGGCGCAGCAGCAAAGCAGGTATGTTTTTATTTTTTGATTAAATGTTTTTGTTCCCACCCCTCCCCACGCATGCCACCCGACCCTTTAGTGCACATGCTCTTTTTCATCCCTGTTTTCTCCCTGTGTCACAGTTTTCCAATGTCACTCTTGCTCCTTATTTCTCTCTTTTCTGCCATTTCTCTTGATCAATGTCTGATAATGAAAATCAAGACCTTATCCCCCCAAAAATGAGTGCTGGTGCACACCACCTGCAGCCACAGGCACAAAGTAGGCATTCAGCTTTGCCCCACTAAGCATCGGGAAAGCATGCACAGTTATGGATGATCTGTCTAGCTTTTTGCTGCATTATGCATGGTTTACATCTAAGGAGCAGCATATTGAAGAATCCGGGTGAGTTTTTATCTGCACATCGACAAAATCAAGATTTTTTCATTCACTATTGCCCTGTGACATGCTTCCGCTGCCCAGTGGTATTGTCTATTTATTATTGGAATTCTCAATGGTCACAGACGTTGCTGGTGATCCTGACAGTTACCACCCCATCTTTTACACAAATGCTTACCTCACATCTTCTGTGTCCTGGCGCCTCTTCATAATGGAGACAAGGTTGGGATACTGCACCAAGGATTTGATCTCACTCTTCTGCCAATGGCGTGGCAGGTCTAATGGGCGGTGAAGGTGTCAAAAGCTGGGCTGGTGTACATTTCTATTTATGATGAGTCGATGGCCGGGCACTATTGATCTCTCCTGCGGGCCACCTGTAGCAGTGTAGCCGCATTGTCAGAGGATGTAAGTTGTTCTCTCTTTTTCGCGTCACTTCCTGGCCAGCTGACTTATTAGTCAAATTAAGGCAGTTGGTGCACTGGCTGACAGGCCTGTTGTCAGACTCAAATCCAGCCTATTTTGTGCATGCATTCCAGTCCACACCAAAACTTTGCATTCCAAGCCTCACTGTCAACGCAGTGGCCATTTTATAAAAAACATATTGTTGTATTACCACTAAATGGATGTGTGAGTGCTGAAATTAACATTAATAATTATCTTTTACACAGTTATACTTATGTATTAATGTATGAGATGTTTTAATGATGAAATTAACGTGTGACACATAATGTGCTTTCTTTATTGGGCACCATTGAGTGCAAGACCTGCACATATACTTTTATAGATAGCGTACTAACGTTGTATTAAGAACCATGACTCTTTAAGAGCGTTTCTCTGTCAAATTAATAGTTGAAATAATATGAGTATTTCTTGTTTTCTGCTGGGCCTCAAGAAGACAAGGCCACAGCAAGAAGTTATCTAACTACCAATGTTCTAGCTATTGTTACATTTGTGTGATTTCACGTCCGCTGTATAATAGGTTCCATTGATTGAATTGCATATTTGTCTGGAGTTATGTTTCTAAATCATGTTTTTCTTCCGAGGATGTGATGTAAATGCTGTACTCTTTGTAACCACTGTCTAAAAACAAAGTTGGAATGTGCCGAACAAAAGGGTCTATTGATCACAGATCGAAGGAAGAGCGGGATGATACATTTAGTATAGTTTGCAGTTACGTGAATGGAAGAAGACCCAATCATCACACTGCCAATTTTAAGTGTAACTTTTCTAATGTATTGCTGATATCTAATATTTTTGTAATTGGATGTTCTTTCTTCGCCTGATATTTCTGACCAATAGCAAATGTGCAGTGGTTTTAATTTCATGTTTAGGAGCTGAGAAGTAGAGAGCCAGTCTTTGACATGCTTCTTACAAAGCCATTTCCTATTCATACTTTGCGAGCATCCTCATTGTGATCTGTCACTTTGACACTTCATGCCTTGCCAGATAGTCTACTGACATTCTGATATTTTATTATTTTCTGAGTTTATTTACCTGTTCAATTCTGAACTAATTCTTTGATGGTTTAGTAATCTCATAGTCCAAATTCTAAACCATCCCCCTTTCCCTGCTCCTGTCCCGATGCTGATGCTGCTGTCCCCCTGATGAAGCTGAAGCTGTTTTGCTGATATCCTTTGAGATAGGTAATATAAATGATCTATGCATTGTTGTTTGTCTTTGGTTTTTCAGGTACCAACTGCTACTGTTTTGATAGTACCATAGCTAGATGTTTTCTAAATTAGTGTTACTAAAGGTTTTGCATGATGCCCAACATGCTAATGCTAATCTGAAGTTAGTGAGATGTTTCCTCTACACCAATGATCTGATGTTATTTTATTGCTGAACAAATGTATGTTATTTCTCTTGCTCAAATACTGCTGCTATTAATTAGTGTTGAGATTCTATAGGAGGTTTGGTCAACCTGTGATGTTTCTTTACTTGTACCATTTGGTGTTGAGGCTAATTTCCATGGCTTTAGCATTGTTATTATAGGGAAATAACCATTTTAATTGATACTAAAGGTGTGGTTATTCATGACCAAATCGGTCATGGTGCGTTCTTTGCTGACTAGTACTTTTTAATACTGTTGTGCTTTATGACTGCTAACAATACTAATTTAAACAACTCAAAAGGTTCATCGACCTTAAGTGATGCAGTTCGCTTACTATTAATATAACAAAATAGATAAGCCGAAGGCGCTCTAACAGTTTTGGTAACAGAGCTTGATGGTTATGTCGCTTTAAATTGTATTGATCTAAGTTGATTTTTTTGGTTTGAGATTTATTGATTTAAATTGATGCTGAATATGGAGAAGATGGGTCTCTAAACGCCTAAGATGACTTTCCCCGGTCCTTGGAGTTTGTCTATGTTGGTGGGGAGTGAGTTGTTTGTGAGATTTTAGGGGAGTTTGCATATTTCTAATGATGTTGTAGAACAGGTTTGCGCACTCCAAATGTTGTAGAAGGGGTTCGCGTACTCTGTAGTGTGAGAGTAGGGAAGTCGGCAAACATCACATGTGTGTGGCGATTGGTGCTCAAAAATTGTCCATGTGGTTGTTGGTATATGGCCCTGTGAGGTATAAGAGTCCGGAGGATATTAAAAGTGTATTGAGACACTTGGTTTTTGTAGAAAATTGTCTGTTTAGTAGGCCAAGCGGGCATGATCGGCAAGTCGAGTTTGTGAGTTGAGTCAAGTGTAAGGTCTTTTCGACTGAGATTTGACGAGTCCTATATGCACCAGGACAGACCCATACATCAGTTGAGAGTAAAATTTGCAGGTCGAATTTTGCTTGCAAATCTGGGGAACTTAGAAAGAAAGAATAGCTGTTAGAGCAAAAGCCATCAGTGAAAATATGTAAGGTTCCTGAAGTGATTGTATTACCCTACCTGTAGTAAACAGACAAATTGTTTTTTTTGGTTTTGTTGAGGTGCTTGCAAATAATTTCATAATCATTTTGAGTGTTTTTGAGTTTAGGAGGACAAGCCGTAAGACTTTGTCAGTCGCTGTATGTGTGATGTTAATTTGTGCTGCGCTGGGATGGGTTGGTTAGTGAGAAGGGTTGCGCATGGATTGGTGGACAACTGTGAAGCACAATTGGTTGAGAAGGTGGACACAGAGGATTGTGGAATTAGAAGTAATTTCCTGGTTATTGGTTTGCGACATAAATTTGTGAAAATTAAGTTCTTCAAAGCTTTAAAAGTGCTCTTAGAGGAGATTAATATATTCCAGCTAGGGTAGGAGGAATTTGTCCGCCAGAAGTTATTCCGGCATACATCGTAATTGAAGAGAAAGGTACTGGAGCATGCCTTTGGTTAAAACATGGGTGCAAAATAACAGGAAAGGAATGAAGCTTAGCTTTTCCTGAAAATGTAACATTTAATTTGAGAATTTTAGAGATTTTGAGACAAGTAATATATACTTTAAAACCTCTGCCAAGACTAGCTCAGTTCAAGCATTAACAATCTGGGAGCTAGTAGCCAGATAGCAACAAGTGTTGAAATTTGAGAAAAAAATGAGAAGAACAGAGAAGTCACTAGCAGACGCTAGATGGGATAATGACCAGAGAAAATGGAGATTAGATACTCTACACGGTATTAGAATGTTTCCTATGATTTCAGAAGACAGTCAGAAAGAAGCGAAGAAGGCTTCTGAGAAATCGAAAGTGAGTTCATTTTTGGATGAAGAGCAGAAATCGAAAGAGGCTAAAAAGTCTCTAACTCCTGATGAGGAATCGAATGATGATGAGTTTATTTTACGGATGTTGAGAAATCATCCACCACCATATGTGGCACAAGAGAATGGTCCAAGTACTAGTGAGAATCCCACTGCACCGACACCAGTTAACATAACTCAGAGTCCCATACAGGTTAATCCTAATGTGAACCAGAGCACAGTACAGACAAGTTCTCCGTTTGCACAAGTACCAATGCAGAGCAGTTTCAATCTGCCGACTCTGTCTCCAGTAGAGACTCAGTTGCCACAACCTAGTGCTCCTAGGATTTACCCAGATGTACCTATTGTAGATGTTGTATAGAAAGTGCACTGTTCCAAAAGGACAAGGAACCTATTAATTATATAGGAAAATATGGGCGAAGTTGTGATTGATTTCAGGAGAGCCCTCAAGCACCCAATAGGGTGACAGGTTTCATCATTGGGCTATCTCCTCGTCAGACCAGTACTGCAATGTCTGGCGGACCACCCAAAAATCAGGGTGGTACTTAACCGTAGGCCAATTGCCAAATGGAGGTCTGAAACGAGAACCAACTGAAAAAGAAGAGAAGGGTGAGTAAGTGAAGGAGAGTAAGAGTGAGATAAAATTAGCTCTGAACCTAAACCATCACTTTAATGAATCAGAAACAAGGTTCAGGCCAAGATTAAAAATGAATGTAGAGAGTGTTGTTGGGAATAATGTCCCGCTACACTCTATAGCGAAGGAAGGGTAGTATGCCTAATCCTATCTAATGGTCAACATGTTTCGCTTCTTTACTCGGTCACCAAATGATCCCGTGAAGCTTCTTCAGGACCCAGAAAACTACTTCTCCTATTCAACAAAAATTGTTAAGTGCTGGAATGTCACTTGCAAATGGAAGACAAATTTTGTCAGAGTCAGTTGGTCAATCAGTCGCCCATCCCGCATTAGAGATTGGGCTTCCTAGGTCAGCGCTAGCATCAACCAAGAAGGTAGTGTTGTTTGCTCCTTGGTATAGCGGGAACACCTACCCCGCATTGCGCGCCTATGAGTCACCTATTGTAGATGTGGCAGCCAATCTAAAAGTGCCAACGGGACAAGTTTAATAGAAACCAATGTTGGTCCAGACAGAGCCAACTCCGCTATTGCTGCATCAAATGCAGCCACAAGCAATTCCAAAGTACACTCCTATAACAGGCACGCAGACAGACATGTCTGTATTGATGAGCCAGAACACAGGGGTAATGCAGTCTCTGAATGTATCTGCTAGACAAAGTCCAGATGCTGTGTCTGCACCTGTTACTATTGGTCCAGTCATACCGTTATTTGCTCAGGGTAACAATGGCACAAATGGTCAAGGAATCCTAAATCAGAGTTTGGTGGGAGGAGGAATTAGTGGAAATATCGAGATAGTCTCACCTGTGAGACAGACTTTTGATGGATCAGGGTCAGTGTTAAATGTGAGCCCCCTTGGATCTCCTTTGAATACTGAAACAGGGTCACATATTGTCACCAACATGAAATTACTGACACCTCATTCTCCGAGTTTAACTGTACAACAGCTACATGGTACTCAGCTTATAGCATCTCATTACAGGGTTTGACAGCTCAGCAATTAACGGAGCGGTTAGAAAAGCTGAGTACTTCACAAGATGTTTCTAGTGGAGGGAATTATATCAACTGCACTAGACTTTCATTGAAAGCATGTGAACTTGTTGAGGGAACCATAGTTGTAAATAGGTTAGAGTCTTACACTGAAGCAGAATTGCGATACTTGTGTCTGGAGATTACAAAAGAACCAGGTGAAGTACATCAACAGTTAGCAGATGTAGCAGACAAACATGGGATAGACCTTTCAAAAATGAAATGTTTGAAAAGAAGTTACAGATTCGGTTTCTAGGCAAAAGACTTTGAACACATGAGATCTGCAGAGATAAAAACGCACCTTAGAGAGTTGCTTTAAGGTATCCAGATATGGAGAACATTAGACAAATGGGAAGACAGATGGGTGAAGAAAAGACACAAACAGAAAACTGGTCCTGATAATTTTTCTGCAGAAGCACTGCAGAATAAGGAAGCAGTGAAAGTTTTACCCATGAGAGAAATTCTAGGAGGAAATTTTGTACATGTCCCTTGGAGCAGAAGTGACATTTTGTCATTTACAAATGCTTACTTCAGTGTAAGCGAGAAACCAGTAGAATGGTATAGTTAGACAGATAGGTTTGTGAAGTTTGCAAAATGCCTGTGGGAGGATTTGAACACTGTTTTAGAGATAGCAGTTCCAGCAGATGTATGGAATGAATGTAAAAGGAGTGTAGATTGGCCAACAATTTAGCCGTCGAGAGATCCAACAAATGGTGCACCATCCCCTGAGGTAATTAAATATTACCTTTAAAGTGATTGAGTTTCTGAAAATGAGAATTTCACCCAAAAACATTGATTGGCAGCGCATAGACAGGACAGCTCAGGAACCGAAAGAATCAATTCATGCATACTATGAGAGATTATTAAAAGCATTTGAGCATTACAGCGGAACAGAGGCAATTGAGCCAAAAGACATGATTAATTTCATGTTCAGATTTGTTGAGGGACTCAGATCAGAAATTAGTCAGATGATAAAGAGACATTTGATTTGTTGGTAAGCCAAGCAGATTGATGAGGTGCTGCAGTATGCAAAATACTGTAGTGATGAGATTGAATTGAAACAGAAAAAGTTGAAAGAGCAAGTGATGGCGATCAAGGCTTCACAGACAGGGGTTCAGGGAAGTTTTCAGCTTCAGCAGCAACAAAACATGATGTTTCGGAACGTAGGCAGAGGTAGTGGTCGTGGTGGAATGGGAAGTGTTAATCATGATCCAGATTTGAATACAGAAACGATACAAGGAGAGCAACAAGGAAAGAGATTGTTCCTTTGTCATGCTTGCAGGGGAATTGGGCAATTGGAAATGGGAGTGTCTGATGATAAATCAGGGAGTTGTTGTTCAGCAAGAGAATGATGTAAATTCAATTCAAAATGTGAAGGACCAAGAATGAGCGGTCAGAATCAAAAATTCTAGAATAATGTCAATCCAGTGCAAGTTTTCCAACCTATGCATCCCATGCAACCTGTACAGCCATTACGGGTACAAGTGCCCCAGTTACAGCAGATGCAGCCACAGGTGCGAATGGTGCCTGGACAACAAATTCAAATGCCTAGACAGCAAATTCAGATACCTCAAGCTCCTATGGATCAACAGCAGGGGATGCTTTCCCAGACAGTCACAGTTCAAAGAGTGAATCAGAGTAATAATACTGTACAACAATTTCCACTACACAGTGAGGATGAAATAAATGATGGTTTGGATGTCTGAGAGTTCGGATGAAGAAGAATGTGTGATGGCTGCTTCTTTCGAAGAAGATCAGAAATGTCCTTATATTAAAGGAAAGGTGAATGTTCACAAAGTCTCATTTTTGGTTGACTCTGGAGCTACACGCTTGACAGTGAGTTCTGCAGAGGTTCCAGATCTGCCCTTATCAGAGAAGACAGTTCAGCTTGTAGGAGTTGCTAATCTATATCTGATAAACCCAGTTACGGTACCAGTTTGCACAAGTTTGTGGTTTGTGTCCACAAGTCCTTACTGGGAAGGGATTTATTGGACAAAACAAGATGCTCAATAACCTGTTCAATTGAGGGTATTGAAATTCAAACAAACAGTGATGATGAAGAAGACCCAATAATTACTGTTACCACAATATGTTAGTGACCAAATAATTTCCTTTGATCAGTTTCGATGAGCCAGTGAATGAGGAAGCTTCTTTGATTAGTTTCTTTCCAATTTTTGCAGCGAAAGATCTTCCTGCTGATTTACAGACAAATGTTAAGACTAAGATGTGGGATCTTTCAGGAAAGGACATTGGCTTGATAAAAGGAGCTGAGCCAGTTAGAGTCACAGTTAAGACCAATGCAGTTTTTTCTCAGACTTTACAATACCCGATGGCAAAAGATACAATCAAGGGTGTGAAGCCATTGATAGAAGAGTTTGTGGAGAAAGGTATTTTAAAAGAAGTGTTGAGCAACCAGTGTAATTCGCCAATAATGGGTCTGTGCAAACCTTGTGGGACATTCCGACTTGTGCAGGATTTGAGGAAAATACATGGTATAGTGGGTAAGTGTCGCCCAGTGGTGCCAAATCCAGCTGTGATTGTGTTTCAGATCCCATGTGACGCTCTTGTAAAAGAATTTGGAATCTTTAGTGATGCCTTCTCAGTTAAAATTGGTGCAAAACATTGACAATCTGCTGATTGCGTTCAAACAAGAGAAGGGTGTAAATATGATACAATTGCTTTGCTAAATGTCCTTGGAGACAATGGTCATAAAGTGTCCCCTGCTAAATTACAGTACTGTTAGAAAGAAGTAAAATATTTGGGTTGTTTGATTGAGAAGGGAACTAGGAAAATGCCCAGAGAGTGAGTTGCAACTATTTTGCAAATGCCAGCACTAACTACAGAGAAAGATGTGAGGATGTTTTTGGGACTGGTGGTTTTTCAGTTCTTTCAACGCCCTTACAGAAGCAGACTCATAAGGATGTATCCAATCTTATAGTGCTGAATGAAGCCTGTATGAAAGCATTTACGGATTTGGAAGAGAGCTTGTGGCAAGCTCCAGCTTTGGGACTGCCTGATTACACAAAACCTTCTCTGTTGTTTTGTCATGAACATGATGCATTTTCTTTTTATGTTTTGACTCAAACTCATGGTGGTGTGAATCACCCGGTGGCATATTTTTCAGCCACTTTGGATCAGTTGCAGTAGCTTTACCAGGTTGTTTGAGTAGAGACTCGCTCAGAGCGATAATATAGAAATGGGTTATCCTCTTACTATAATGGTACTATTCAATTGAGATTTTGCTTACAAGGTCTAAAACAAAGTATTTGAACAGCTCTAGGCACTAGGCTGACCAGATACGAGACTGCAATCTTGGGGTCTCCAAATGTAACTATTAAGAGATGTACAGTGCTTAACCCAGCAACTTTACTTCCAAATGAGGATGTATGTATTGATAAGATGAAAGACACTGAACATGACTGTCTGGAAATTACAGAATTAGGCACACAACCCACAGTTGATATTAGAAATACTTTCATGGAAGAAAATGACCAAATTTGCTTTGTTGATGGTTCCTGTCTGAGAGATAATGTGGGCACCTCAAGAGCAGGATACGCAGTGTGTACTGTCACTAGCATATTGGAAGCTTCATGGCTTCAAGGAGTGTTTCCTGCACAAGTGGCGGAATTAGTGGCTCTTTCTAGAGCATGTCACATTTCAACTCAACTGAATGTTACTATTTACACATATAGTCAATATGGATTCCGCATTGTGCACAACTTTGGCCAATTGTGGTCACAAAGAGGTTTTCTGACCTCTTCTGGTTCACCAATAAGAAATGTTGAAAGAATACATGAGTTGTTACAAGCAATTCAAATGCCTGAAAAGATTGCTGTGTTAAAATGCAGTGCACATGAGAGATCACAGAATTATGGCCCTCACTACAACCTTGGCGGGCGGCCTCAGGGTTGGACCGCCGAGCGGCCGCCTATGCGGCCGCAATCCACAAGCCGCATTACGACATCCCCGCTGGGCCGGCGGGTGGAAACAGAGTTTTTGCCCGCCAGCCCAGGGGAGATGTCGGCCGTAACATTGGAGCCGGCTCCTAATGGAGCCGGCGGTGTTGCGGCTGTGCGACGGTTGCAGCTGCACCCATTGCACTTTTCACTGTCTGCTGTGCAGACAGTGAAAAGCAGGGTGGTGCCCCCAGGGGCCCCGCAACTCCCCTTCCCGCCAGCCTTTCCATGGCGGTCTCTACCGCCATGGACAGGCTGGCGGGAAGGGGAGTCGTAATCCCCTGGGCAGCGCTGCAAGCAGCGCTGCCCTGGTGAATTAAAACCGCTGGGACAACCATGGCGGGAAACCGCCGGGACAACCATGGCGGGAAACCGCCGGGACAACCATGGCGGGAAACCGCCGGGACAACCATGGCGGGAAACCGCCGGTCCTGGCGGTGCGACCACGGCACTACCGCTGCAGTCATAATACGGAAGATTGTACCGCCAGCCTGTTGGCGGTACAATCGCCAAAACAACCCTGGCGGTCTTTGACCGCCAGCGTTGTAATGAGGCCCTATGTGTCATTGGGAGATGCATATGCGGATCAAGTCGCAAAGTTTTGTGCCTTGAACGGCATATCCTACAAAGGAGAATGGTAATTTTTGCCTCAAAATTATGAGGTCTGTGCAAATTATGTAATGCACGTTATTGACAATTTGGAGGAGTTAAAAACTCCTCAAGATAATGTCTCAAAGGGCAAACACAGGGACTGGGTAGAAATGAAATGCGTCCAAGGGGACGACGATGTGTGGGCCTCAGGAAAAGGGAAGGTAATACTGCCCAACAGTATACTTACTCAGATGGTCAGACACTATCATGGTCAGGCTCATGTGGGGAGAGATGCCATGGTCAGGTTGTTTAAGCATTTTTGGTCAATCCAAAATTTAGAAAGGTTGCCGAAGCAGTTTGCCACAGATGCGTCATCTGTCAGCAGATGAACATGGGCAAAGGAACAGTGTTCAATATGGGACATATTGGCATGGCATGGCTGGAGGACCATTCAGCAGAATGCAAATGGATTTTATTGAGATGCCTGTGTGTGTTTGTTTGAAATATGTGTTGGTGATTGTGTGCATTTTCAGTCATTGGACTGAGGCTGACAGTCTTAAAGTAGCAAAGTTACTGCTTAGGTAGTTAATTCCACATTTCGGTTTTCCGGTCTCTTTAGAATCAGATAGAGGAAGCCACTTCAACAATGAGGTGATTAAGTTGTTATGTTCAGCTTTACACATTGAGCAGAAGCTTCATTGTAGTTACCACCCAGACGACTCAGGACTTGTAGAACAGATGAATGGTACTTTGTAGTCAAGATTGGCAAAAATGTGTGCATCAACAAATCTGAAATGGCCAGATGCTTTGCCGTTGGTTCTAATGTCAATGAGAAGTAATCCTGACAAGAAAGCAGAATTGTCGCCCCATGAAATCCTCATGGGAAGAGCAATGAGATGATATGGTATTAGACTACTGCAAAGGTCTAGCTGATGTGGTTTGCTCTTTCTCTCATCAGGTGGAAGCTACCACACTGCAACCGTCCCAAGGTCAAGGACACAACCTGAAAGCAGGTGATTGGGTTGTGATCCGAAAGCATGTGAGAAAATAGTGTTTAGAGCCTTGGTGGAAGAGTCATTTCCAGGTGGTATTGAACACTACAACAGCTGTGAAGTGTGCAGGACTTCTGAATTGGATCCACACAAGCCACACCTAAAAAGTGAATAGTCCAACAGAACAAGAAGAGGAGCTGTTGAGATTACCACCACCCAAACATATTCTGGTGCAAGACAGAGGAAAAAGTGAGCTGGAGTCAGAGCCTGAACATACTCCAACTGATTTGCCCACTCCTGTGACAGCTGGAGTGTAAGTAATCCTGGAGGATGAGGATGAAACGTCCTCAACGTCCTCAAACAAAACAGTAAAAGAACAGGTCCAGAGAGAACCTGTCCAGAGAAAATGTTCAGGGAAGGGTGTCCTGAGAAGCAGATGGTCTGAGAAACAAGACTGAACAAGTGACTGCCCCTGGCGGGAAAGGAGCTGAGGCAGATCTGAGCCAAAAGGATTTGACTCCTCCTGAACCAATTGCAGGAACGTCAAAGGAGAAGGACAAGTGTCCAATACTTAAAAGCACATGAACAAGAAGTCCTCTGAAATGTGACAACTGGCCAGAAAGAAGATCAAAGTCAAAAAAGACAAATCTGGTGTCAACAATTCAGGAAGAAATCGATACCTCCAGAAATGAAAGTCTGAGTGATGGTGAATCCAGTGAAGGTCGAAGATTAAAAAGAAAGAAAATTGCCAATCAAAGATTTTTAGGTCCTGATTGGGCATATGTATCTACGCAAGAGTGGCAAGAAGAAGTTTTGATTTTTTGTTTTGATAGAGACATTCTGGGTCTATATTTTGTCACATGAAGAAAAGTTGATGGACATTTGTTGTAAAAATTGAAAATTTGAAACCTAAATTGAAAAGACTGTTGAAAATATTTTTAAAAGACTTTGATAACCTGATTTTGACAAAAAGGGTCATGTGTGAATGAAGCTGTACTTATCTTTGAAAAAAAAGGAGGGATTGAAGACTGAAGATTGAGAAACTTGGATTTTGTTTTTAAAGTTTTTGATTTTTACTGCTTATCCATATTATTTTGTATTTGCTTTTAGTTCACAGGGTACACTCTTTACTGACTCTCTAATGATTAGTATTGTTTAATACTGTAGTGCTTTATGACTTCTAACAATATTAATTTAAATGAGTCAAAATGTTCATCGACCTTAACCAATGCCATCCGCTTACTATACAACAAAATAGATAAGCCAAAGGCGTGCTAACAGATGCACCAAAGTTTAGTCTGCTATGCACACAATTTGTAAAAGCAGACTATTCAAAAAAATACTTGCATTTGAGTAACAGGTTGTATGAGTATTTTACTTTGTAGTGTGAGCTAGGTATGCATAGAAAAACACATAATTTGGCTTTGAACCAAAGAAAATCTTAAAAATACGGTTTACAACTTTCACAATTACATAACTGCAATTGATGACAAAGAGTTTACTCCTGAGAGGAAGTTTGCAGTACTCTTCCATTGTTTGGGAAGTGAAGGACAAACTGTTTTTGACCACTTACCTCACTGTGTTCTGGAAGGAAAGGATGAGGAATAGATTGTTCAGGAAGAGGCGGTTGCCAGACTGGAAAAGCAGATTGCCTCTTTACCCAATGTTTTAGGTGAGAGAAGACAATTTAAATTTTGATGAGATATCAACAAGCACACAAGTTCAATGAGTAGTATGTGCCAGCTTTACAAGTACTGTCAGCCAATTATGAATATGTCACTTTTGTAGAAAATATGATCAGGGACCAAGTAGTTTGCCTTTGCTATGTTAAAAAAAAGTAAGCAAGGGCTGTTGTTTTGCAGGAGCACACCATTGGCACAAACAATTTTCATTGCTTAAGAAATTGGATTCTTCTAAAATGTTGAGCCAAAAGGAAGGATTTCAAGGCCAGGCAACTGTAAATACGATGTCACAAGATAAATGTAGTTTTGGATTTAGAGTCACAAGAGAAAGTAGTTGGAAGTTTGGATAAAAGATTACAAACTCAAAAACCAAGTTTACTGTCACCATACGGGCTTATGATCACCAGCAATAATGCATAAAACTCTGCCATGCTGTGGAAAAAAAAGTATTACATTTGTGGTATGAAGAGACATTTTGGAAGGGTTTGTAGAAATACGCAAGGAATTAAAATGGACAATTTGGTACCTATTGTTAATTACAAGGCTGATGACAAGCCTATGTGTTTGGTCAGTATCCACAAGTAGAAAGTAGAATGTATGCTTGATTCGGGCTCACCTATTACTTTTGATAGAAAAGTGTATTTGAAAGCATGGCCGGAAATTAAACTTAACACAAATGAAATCACACATGGAGCATACCAAAAGGTCCAAGTTATGTTGATTGGCCGCATTTGGACAGAAACTACTTTTAAAGACCGTACCTCTTATGGAAAAGTATATATGGCATTGAAAGGTGCTAGAATAACTTGGAGAAAAGGATAAACTGGGTAAATTAAAAAGGTCTCATAACGTAATTAAACTCAAACCCAGTTGCATGCCTGTTAAGCATAAATTTGGGAATATTCTCCCCTTTCGTTCTAGATAAGAGGTTAATATCACTTTGGAAAAACTATGTGCAGATAATGTGATTGAAACAATTGATTCATCCTTGTGGCTTTTGCTTATTGTTTCAGGCAAAAAAAAAAGTGAGAGTGTTAGATTGTATGTCAGTTTTTGCACACTCAACAGTAACATTTGGGTAGGCTGCCATCTGCTACTTAAGAAAAATGAGATAGGCTGATGTCTTTCACGTGGGCCAAGGTGATCAGTAAGTTTCACCTCAAAAGTCCTAAACCATCAGACTGAGTTGGAAGGGGTCATGTGATGTCAAGGCTTGCCATGTGATGTCATGGCTTTTATAACTCCTGAGGTCCCTGTACTAAATGTGGCTCTCTGTATGCTGCACTAAAAAGAAGTACACCATGCAGAGAGTCCAATGGATCCCCAGTTGGTTTGAATAGGTACAAATAGATAGTACTAATGCTCTATTTTGTGGTAGTGTGGGCGAGCACTTAGGCTTATCAGGGGGTAGCGCTAAGCATATGTTGGACTCACAGAGGCAATAAATGAGACACACACATTCAAAGAATACATCCGAGACCAATTTAGAAAAAATACTTCTTTTAAGTCTACTTTGAAACCAATAACTTTGTTACAAGTTAAGCACATTTTTAAGAATAAATACTTTTCACTTGCAAAAATGGACACAGTGTAATTTTTGAGTTCTGCGATGCTAACGTATGGGAGGAAAAGAGAGTCAACAAACAGCTACTTTATGACAACTTGCAAGAAAGTATTGGGAAAGGGTCAGGACCACATCAACAGGTCACACTGGACAGCAATGGGACAGCCTGGTGCAGAGGTGTTGCATGCCATTGGGTGCCTAATGTATTTAAATAGGAACTGGTCTCCTTGGGAAAAAGGCTGCAGGCTCTGGCTGGGAATTCAGTTGGTGAAAACCAACCGGTAGGTAACAAATGTGGGTGTTGGAGACCTAGGTGCACCTTTGGTTCTCTTCTCCAAGGCCCAGGGGCGACCGATGCAGGAGGGTCCTTTGGCATTAGCTTTATGTGTCTGGGAGCACTTGCTGTTGAGGGGGTCCTGTGGTCTGAGGCTGCAGGAGTCATTGTGGAGTCCAAGGAGGGTGAAACCACAGTAGACTGGAGTTCAGGAGAACTGGGGGATGCCATTGACACAGGGGATGAACTTCAAATCTGGCCATAGGCGACAGGTGCAATGATTACTTCAGGTGCTATGTTCCTCTCACTACAGTGACTGCGGGAAATGAGGCCTGCGTACAGAAGTTGCAGGCAACTTCAGGGAGTCCAGAAGGGGTGAAACCACAGTGGACTCAGATTCTGGGGAGCTGGAGAGCCTTGTTGGCCCCAGAGTTCCACTCTTACTCGGGTCAGTGACACAGGTGCAGTGCTGACTTCCGGTGTTGGGTATGGGGGTTCCAGAGGCTGCAGAGTACTTTCTTTAGAGTTGGTTTGGGAGCAGGTCCACTGCTCATGAGAGTCTTGAGTCTTTGTCAAAGGCAGATGGTCCTCCTGGTTTTCTGGAGGTTCAGCCACAGGATGAGCCATCTTTTGCCGCAGAGTCCATTGAGGGTTGCAGACAGGCCGGCGGGGTTGGTATCAGGTCAGGTGCTTCTCTTCGCCTCTTCTGCGGGTGCAACTCTTCTTTGTCCTTGGTCTTCTTAGGTCATCAGGATCTGAGTTCTGTTGTTTCAGGGGTGCCAGTTAAATCCCAGCTTGTCCACTATAGGGGTAGGACTGGCGTGAAGTGGGCATGCCTTCTAATTTGACTAATATTCCCACCTGTCTTTCTGTCAAGAAGTGGGGTCATGTCAAAGGGTTTGGTGATCTCTGCTATTTGGGGAGACCTGGGTTGCATTACAAAGGTGGCAAGGCCTTTGAAGCTTCCCGCCCTGGAATGTCCATCCTGCCTGGAGAAGGTGTCCACCCCCCTGCCCAGTGCAGGCTTTTGTCTCTGGACCCGGAGAGTGCTGGCTCTCACATTAGGGGTCAGAAATGTGACTAAGGTGGCTGAACTGGTCAGGACCTGTCAGTTAACACTGTAGTAGTTGGTTTTTCAGAGGGCACCTCTAAGATGTGCTCTGGGTGCACGTACTGGTAAATCCAACACTGGCATCAGTGTGGGTTCACCAATACAAGATTGTTGATACCAAACATCCCTATCTTCAGTGAAGCAATCATGCAGCTGCTAACTCGTAGTGACCAGTGTCCAGCACATGTATTTAAAATTACTTCCATGTTCACTTACCATGGCTGACAGTCGACAAAGACATAGCAGAGACTTATCTGCTCATGCAGATATGCCCTCACATGTAATATAATGCACCCTGCCTTAGGACTGTAAGGCCTTTTATAGGGGTGACATATATATTGCATGCAGTGTTAGGAGACAGGGCACACAGTCTGTGTGCCATGTCGTGTTTTCACTTTGGTCTGCACCAAGACACTCAGCCTGCAATGGCAGCCTGTTATGTGCTTAGTGAGGGGTCCCTGAGGGTGGCACAATTCATGTTGCAGCCCTTAGGGACCTGCTTTAGTACCCCAGGCCCTAGGTACCAGGGGTACCATTTACTAGTAACTTACAGAGGGTGCTAAAGGCCAATTGGGGAAACAACTATTAAGTTTTGGGGAAAGAGATCTGACACTGGGGACCTGGTTAGCAGGAACCCAGTGCACTTTCAGTCAAATTTACATCAGATACTAGGCAAAAGGTCGGGGGCTCACCATGCCAAAAGGGGTGCTTTCTTACAGGCACATATCAGTTAAAGCGGATGCTGTTCGGACTAGCTTCAGCGGCATTAGCTTCAGCGGCATTAGCTTCTGCGGCATCCCTCTTTCAGCATTTCATGCACCATTCGTCTGACAAGGTAACATTCTTGTATTTGGACAGAATATAGTTGTGGATTACAATGCTTTAAGGATTGCTTTACACATTTTAAAGGAAAATGATTTGACTGTTTTTTAAAGACAAGTGTGTCTTTAGGACACTTCAAGTAGAAATCGGGTACACATAATTTGCAAGAAATGGGTGCTCCATAAACCCTATCTGCTTGAGGCCATTGCTGATGCACCTGCTCCTGTCGTCAAAGAGCAATTAATGACCTTCCTTGGCATGTGTGAATATTATGCTAAATTTATTCATAGGTTTGCTGACTTGCTTGAACCCTTTGAACAGTCACTAAAGAAAAGTACTGTTTATGAATGGAATAAACAAAGGCAACACAGTTTCCAAAATTTCAGGGACAGTATTTTGTCTGCTGAGACTTTGCAGTGTTTTGACCCCTCCATGATTGGTTTTATATTGTTTGGTGTAAGACAAAAGGATTTGGATTAATTTTAAGTCAAATGAAAGACTATAATGAATTGATTGTTGCCTTTGCATTACAAACTCTAAGGCCCAGAAACCCAATTATCCTGTAATAGAAAAGGAAATGTGGGCTTGGACTTGAGCTATAGAAACATTCAAACAAGTCATGTGGGGTGGGCACTTTTTATTACACACTGACCACAGACCTTTGGTGAACATACATTCTTGCAACAAAGAATTCAAGGGTTTAGCTAGCTAATATGAAGTTACAACTTTTGGGAGACAGGGTTGACAGAGTGAAGGAGTGTTTAGAGTGCAATCATATTTGAAGGTAAAAGACAATGGGGGTCATTCTGACCCTGGCGGTCATGGACCGCCAGGGCCAACGACCGCGGAAGCACCGCCAACAGGCTGGCGGTGCTTCCTGGCCAATTCTGACCGCAGCGGTAAAGCCGCGGTCAGAAAAGGGAAACCGGCGGTTTCCCGCCGGTTTTCCCCTGGCCATAGGAATCCTCCATGGCGGCGCTGCAAGCAGCGCCGCCATGGGGATTCCGACCCCCTTCCCGCCATCCTGTCCCTGGTGGTTTTTACCGCCAGGAACAGGATGGCGGGAACGGGTGTTGTGGGGCCCCTGGGGGCCCCTGCACTGCCCATGCCACTGGCATGGGCAGTGCAGGGGCCCCCTAACAGGGCCCCATAATGATTTTCAGTGTCTGCTTAGCATTCGGAGCCGGCTTCATCGTTGCTGGGTCTTTCCCGCAGGGCGGGCGGGCGGCCTTTTGGTGGTCGCCCGCCCGCCCAGCGGAAAAGTCAGAATGACCGCTGCGGTCATTTGACCGCGGTGCGGTCTTCTGGCGGGGGAACCTCCGAAGTTGGAATGACCCCCAATATCTCCCAATAGGATAATTACTGTGTCAAGTATGTCAATCGATTCCACCGGAGAGTTTACGGCATAGGCTGCTGTTTGTGGATCATATAAGACACTTGGGATGTGATCTGACAAATAAGAGCCTATGTCAAGCTTTCTGGTAGTCTGGACTGGTAAGGACATTGCTTTGTTTGTGCATATCTGTGTTATGTGTGCTTCAGGGGAGAACAAATAAAAGACACCCTTGGAATATTTGAAATCCCAACTCTCCCTTTCACCTCTAAGGCATGGATTTCATGGAATCATTCAACAGGCTGCAGAAGGCATACAATTACCTGATGTCTGTCACTGACTATTACTCCAAATGGTTTGAATGGTGCCATGTGGAATATCAGTGCACTATCTGGGTAGTGTATTTCCTTAAGGACATATGTATGAGATACGGTTTTCCTGTCGTCAAAATAACTGGCAGTGGGTTGCAATTCACTTTTTTCTACTATCAGTTTGTTTTGCATAAAACCTGAATTACCTACACTGGGCTTAACTTTTTAACAAGTCAGTTTTACAGATTCATCAAAGATCACAAACACATGAAAACAGTTTTGCCTTTCCCTTTTAATTTTGCCCCACTCCCTCCATGCTGGATTTGCATGAAATTTGCAACCCGACAAAGAAATATGTTGAATGGTAAAGGAAGCCAAACATCTGCCAAATTTCATATAGATTTGTCAAATGAGGCTACAGTTATTTTCAAATTGATACTTTTTTTACTCCTTTTTAACACTTAATTAATGGATTTGCAGAATCGTAAAACTACCAAAATTAAGCTAAACATGATAAGCATCTGCAAGATTTGTCCAAATGAATCAAAATGTGAGGCAAACCAAAAGCACCTTTTCAACTGTCAAAGAATATATATGAGTTAACCCTTCAGCACCAACTAGACACCTGTTTTTATTTCTCAAAACCTATTGAAAGTATTACACCAAACCTATCAAAGGCATTTGTCTGAGTAAACATCAATGTCCAAATGTATCAAACAATTTTGCATTTGCAAATGGTGAAATCGCAAAATTCTACCGTTTGCGAATGGAAAATAGCCTTTCAGGATTTATAAAAAGGCATTTGCGGTGCAATTTAAGGAATCACTAAAATAGCGATTCCCTAAATAGGTAATCGCAAATAGGGAATACCTATTTGCGATTTCCTATGCACATGTATTGTGCATTTCCTAAATGCGTCCTGGGCATTTAGGAAATGCAATTACTACATATTCAGATTTGGTGGCAGCCATGTGCAATTTTTAAAAATGGCCTTAGGCCCCCAGCACCCTTGGATTTGCATTACCTAAGTTGTGAATTCCTAACAGGAATTCGCAAATTAGGAAATGCAAAAGTATTCACACCTATGGGCCTTAAGGCCCATAGGGATGAATGGAGTCCCATTCCCTAATAGCGATTGCAAATTTTAAGAAATTGCTATTAGGATTCGCTATTTTCTTACATCCCATTTTGAGTTTCTCAAATAGCTATTTCTTAAAATTCGCTATTTAAGACATGCAAAACAGGTCTTTGATACATCTGTCCCCTAGTTTCATGTTAAGTTTGGTGTAATTGTGTTCAGTGTTTTTTTATTGTAGGAGAGAGCAGTGTTTCCTATGGTAGTCAAAATGTGAAAGACGCTTATGACCCTACTCATTAATCCACCTCCACTTGCACAGTTCGCAAACCTAGACATGCCAAGCCTTAGGCTAGAAAGCCTACTGTTAAAGTGCAGTTATCATTATGAATTAAAACAGAAAAAACAATGAAACTAGCAACTTATGGTAAGGACCACTATCTGTAACTTACTGTAACAACCAGGCAAACAACAACTTGCAAACCAACACAAAACTCATGATCTCACTTTTAATGAAGCAGATGCAATTACAAATGTTGTAAATCATCTTGCATATAAGATTACATGTCACATTATTTATTTGACAGAGGTGACTGTGACTGTACTACTATTATTTAGTGGCTTAAATATGTCTTGTTGGTTTTATATTTTGTTCTTTGGTGTTATTTATTGGTGCAACTATTGTGAGGTAATAAGCATTGTCTTTGGCTATATGCAGGGAATGTAATATATATATATATATATATATATATATATATATATATATATATATATATATATATATATATATATATATATATATATGAAAATTATATTTAACTATATATATGTATATGGGGATACATATATATATATATGCTGTGAAACTTAACATGGAGCTCTCATAGCCTGCTTTTGGGCCATTACAGATTATCCCATTGGGCATGGGGGACATGACACATCAATTAATGGACCTACTCAACCATTTGTCTGGTTCTAACCAAAAGAATTCATGGGGAGCATGGCTGGCATGGTAGTGCTCGGTCTCTCCATTTTCGCAGTAGGTCCAAAAGGAGAATTCATTGATGTTACTGGAATAGGAATTTGAGGACCCCTCTCATTATTACCCTGGGTATACACCAAAGTGACCGGTCCTATTGTCACAGGATCTGTTAATGCAAGTGGTCCTTACAAATTCGTTTGGCCTTGTGGGAACATTAATCCTTTACCTTGGCCAGTCAATACTGTACAAAAAGCCTGATTTGACTGTTTTGGGGCAACGTTCTGCGGTGTCATTACCGTGAAGTACATAGGCATAGTTTGTGTCTGGTTCACAATTTGTGCAGGAGTCTGTACATTAGGTGTGGGCTCAAATTGAGTCATTGCTGCATTCTGAGTTGGCTGTGGCATAACTGGAACTATGACATTCTGAACTGTATTAACAATTGGAACTGTCTACTAAATCACTGACACCTGTGCATCATTAGCAATAGGCACATCTGGAACTACCTGAACCTGGCTTTTTGCGACCGGAGCTGTGGCAACATTCAGGACTATATTCTGATTTACTGGTGCAACTGCCTTATACAGTTGGAGAGATTATGCAACAACTGCATTATAAACTCATCTTCTGAATCACAGTCGGTGTCTGCTACCCTTTTTATTTTCCCCTAACTTCTGTTCTGAATCTTCTTCAGATTTCTTTTTGGCTTTAGGTTTAACACCTCTATCACCTTTCTGAGTAATTGTTGGGAATCATCCTATCTATCTTCTGCTAACTTTTTTTCTGCTTTTCTCCCTTTCCTTTCAAATTTCTGAGCCTCTTTTTGTCTCGACACTAATTCTCAAATACCAAGTGCTTCAAATTGTGAAGGTCTAGGAAGGAGTTTTGATTTATACAGCACCCGCCCCAGATTCTCTAATATTCTCAAGTTAAAAGTTCCATAACTAGGAAAAGCTAAGGCACCTTCTTTTTCAGTTATTTTATACCATTGATTTACTCAAAGACATACTGAAACTCCTTTTTCCTCCATAACCTTGAATGCCGGTGTAACCTCAGGTGGAGTAGGTTCACCTTCTCCAACTGGAATAAATCTCCTCTCAACACATTCTTTAAAACTTTGAAAAACTTCACTTTTACACAAATTTAATTCACAAACACAAATTCTGCGAAACAAGGAAGTAATTTTCAATCCCACAATCCTTTTCAAAGACTGTTTTCAACATATAGCCGCGCAGTCTTGTCCACCAATCCGTGCACAGCTTTTCTCACCAACCAACCTATCCAAGAGTGGACCAAATGACGCCACACTCACTTCCACACTACAGCTGTGCCTCATTACAGAGTCATCTCATGCACTTCTCATGCAAAACCTAAATGCAAATATTGCAAGCACAAATCCCAAAACCTGTCTGCTCACTAGGAGTAGGACTCAAACATTTTGAAAGCTGTACGGAAATGTTGACTATGGCCTTTCGCACAAACAGCTACTCTTCTGACTGGCTTTCTCACAAATGCAAGTAAGATTTGACACGCAAATCTCACTCCGGTTGATTCGGGTTCTCCCTGTGCACTGAGGATTCACCTAATACCAAGCAACAACTCACACACACTCAAGGAAAATCTGCTGGTATTGTCGACAGCACTCAATCCACCAACACTTCACCTGCAGACAATAAATTAACCAAGTGTCTCCATACACTTGTACAATACTTCGGAATCTTAGGCCCCGCAGGACCTGTCAACAACAACAACCACATAGGCAATTTATGAGCACAAAGCACATCATTTGCTTGGAGTATGCCAACACCCCAATCTCTTACTCGGAGTACGCAAACTCCCTACTCAATTACCTGGAGTGCACAAACTCCCTACTCACTTCATACATCCCACTTCACCGCAATATAGCCAAAGCATGGCAAGTGCAAACCCTACTTCAAACACATACTGTGCACTTGGAACACAAAGCTGGAATTTCATCAATCCCTGACACTGTACCCAAAAACAACTCAGAATTTGGGCAAATTCAAACTCTCCTCTTCACAAGACAAAACTATCCTCTGCTACAAAAAACTGATATAGCACCCACGCAGGTCGTATTCCTTCCTCGGGTTCAGAACCCACAAGGGCTCAGGTGAGACATCACTATTCGCACCTTCAGAGGTCGACTAAATCTTTGGACTTGGTGAACGAGGTAGGAGTTAGAATCCTAATATCACAAATCATTGACATGAACCATAACACAATTTTAAACACCACACACAATCTAACACTAAATCAAAACTCCTAACTAAAAAAAGTTTCAAAGCTTTATTACAATCCCAAAATCAACGTCATGTAATTGGTGCGCAAAACTAAATTAGAAACACACATGAAAACCATAGGCTGACCAAAGTGTCTGAAAAGATTCAACCTACTAAACATCCACATTGTTAAACACTCAAAAAGAATGATATAAATTAGCAACAACACAATATGCACATTATTATCAGATTTCAATGCAGATGATGATGACATTAGTAAATCATCAAAATAGAATGTTAGCAATCAATTTCAGAGCTGGGCCATTGTTATCTCAAACAAGAATTGAGATCTGCATGTGAGAGAAAGGGCTAACACATGCGGGCAAAACTCAAAATAAAAGAAAGGCAAAAATAATTTAGAAAAATCATCTAACTAGGACAACTCACTATAAAAATACACTGATGCGTGCCTAAGCTAAAAAGACAACAAGGAACCAAATTTAGTTATACCTCTCCTCATGGGAACGCAGACAGGATGATTTCATGGCACGAAATGGTCTCCTTCTCCCGATGTCTGTTGATAGCAGCATCAGGATGGTGCAGAACAGGAGCTGCACACAGGACAAGTCAGCAGTTCAGAATTAGTTGGCCATAATAATACTGAAACCGCATAACAGATGGAGCAATTAAGACTAAGAGGAAACTCATTAGAAGAACTTGGAGAAAGAGGAAATGACAGCAACATACTTGGGAAAGGAGTAGACTGGAATCCAACTAACTATGGCCTCTAAATAGATCTGACTTCAGTTTCAAAGTTCTTCACTAATTAAAATATGCACAATCTATTCATTGGTCCTTCAGGTGGGCTCATTGTTGGCATCAGATACAGTGTTCAGTGGCTGTCGGTGGTACCACCGAATTTGCAACTTCTCCAAATATTCTCACCAAAAGTAAACTATACTAACACTTCTCAGGAGAACTACAAGTTTCCTGTCTTTTTCAACAGGTAGAACAAATAATGCAACATTGTTAATTCTAAAACATGTTATTCACCTTTAATACAATATGACATTCAACATTACATTAGCAACTTATTGTAAGAATTTGGGTCAGAGGTGGCAGAATAAACAAATGATTTTCCATTGCTGTTGTAAAGTGAATCCTTCAGGCCTAGTCAAGCCAAGAAAGCCTGGATGCAGATTAATGCAAATAATACATTAATAAACATATTGTGTACATTACAGTTTAAGTCAAATATGCAAAGCAAAGTATTTAATTGCAAACATTATTTATGACATGTTAATGCAATTTCAAACGTGCATTTATTTTTCTGCACACGTAACTCATGTTAAAATCAATTTTTCAATATAAGTGCGCTTAATTCATATTCATTTAATACTCATAATACATTTTATTTCTACTTGAAAATAATATGTTCATATTAATACTAATTATTAATTCAATCAAATAAAAAGGCAGAATGCCTTCATGTTAAATGTGATAACAAAATCGAACGTGCACATTTTACATTTCATATTATTTTCTCTGTTAGGCCTTTAAATGAACATTTATAGATTATCATATGCTAACTTCTATGCCACAAATGTACTAGTAAAATTTGTTCTCTATCACTTCTAAGGCTAATCTCACGTTTGTGCACAGACTGGAATTTGAATCCTTTGGTGAGTCTCACTGAACTCTGTGTAAACATACAATTAGAACAGGTAATCACTATGAAAAAAATAAACAATGATAATTTGGAGAAAAAAAAAAACTGTCTCCCAGTTCTACCTGTTGTGCTACCGATTTCCCCTCTAAGGAAAATCTGGGTTAATACAAATGACTCATGCTGGCATTAAATGGTCATGAATCCAGCCGTGTGCACAGTCAGAACTGTAATATAATCCGATAGTCCCTAACTCGTTTTATCCAAGTCTTTCTTTTCTGCACACATTTCTGGCTTTAAACTGTGCATAAAGTGTTCAGCTCAATACATGCCATTTACTGCATGTGTGGAAAGACATAAAGAAATGGGTAAAAGAGATGGATGCCACACACAGCAAGGGTCCGGCAACGGCTTCCCTCTTAGATCTTCAGTGGGAACAACAAGGGGACATTTGTAATCACTCTTTCCAAAGTAAACAGATTTACCCTGGCAGATAACAAGCCATTTGCACTGCCTAATAACACGTTTATCACCCACTACTATCTTTATATTAAAAAAACACTTACTGTAATCATGGATGTCAATTCACCAAAGTGCCTGGGGTAGCAGAAGTGACATCACATACTTACAGATGCACACAAATTCACACTTACACACTCTGTCACATAAACACACTCACACCCACAAGCATGCATAAACCATACTTTTAAAAGCATTTTTACTTTCCTCAGCTGCCAATCAAAGGGCATATTCAAGCTAAATGGCCCTTTTTATCACACTAAGTGTGAATAATATGTTATTATCCACTAGTACCGTAATATACATTGACAGAAAACAAAGAGAGCAAGTCCCAACTGACATCCATAAGGAAGACCTGCCCATGTTCCTGGCACTGAATTTGCCACCTCTGAAGCCAAGAGTCTCAAAGGCAGTGCCAGGGGTCGTAAAGGGCAAGCCAGAAGTCGCAGCCTAAATGACGTCAATGACAGTAATCCTTCATAGCAAATTAAAGAGGGTTTATGATTCGCTCCTGAACAAATATTTTACTTCAGAGTTGTTGATGCAGAGCGGTTTGGGAGGGCCAACATATGTATATTCCAAACAGTACCATTCCAGTCCTGGAAAAATCAATGTTGCTTTTAGGTTAGTCACAATCCATTAGCATAATTTTCACAATGCCCTAAGGTAACTATACCTTGTGCACTCACCACGCACAGACTTCTCATCAATAATTTTACTGCAAATGTTACAGTGATATTATCAATGATGTTAAAGAAGATGTCACAAGCTTTGTAATATCTCCGGTAATTAGCAGTGCATTGCCAGGGAACAAGTTATAGTTACCTTAGGGCACGAGTTATAGTTACTTGAATTAACTCTATAACTGCTGAATTTCGATGGCTTTGTACGAGTATGTTCAGAACCTAACTATAACGTCCCTCAACTTGTGGTTGTTTAAGTTAATTTCTATGTTTTTTTTAAATTCTATTTCCTAATTATAACGTCCGTGTAACCATTGTTTTTTCAGTGAATTTCTATTTTTCTAATGTAAAGTAATTGTAATGACTGGTCGTTTATCAAACCGTCACCGTGGATGACCTATAAGTGTGTGACAGAGGTTGGCCGTAGGGCCTGTGGCCAGGCCCTGTAGCCAAACCCTGTAACCACCCAACCCCGCACCACACACAGTCTTTGGCCATGCGTGGCAGGAGTTGGCCGCAGGGTCTGTCTCCCTGGGTATAAGAAAAGGCGTGAGAGGGTCTGTGAGAGTGTCTGTCTGGTGGGTGTGAGAGTTGGTATGAGAGTGTCTGGGTGTGAGAGAAGGTGAGAGAGTATGTCTCAGAGTGTGAGAGTGGGTCTGAGTGTCTGTGTGGGTCTGTGAGTGGGTGGGTAAACCTGAGTGGGTGTGTGAATGTCTGAGTGGGTGCATGAGTGTAAGTCTTACGTGACCAAATATTGTTAATGCTGCTTCCAAGAGATATGATTTTGTTTATTCATTTTTTAGCTTTGACGTTAATTGTGCATTAATTGTGCATAAAGAACCTCCCAGTTTTAGTGTTTGGAGAAGGCTTGACATTGTTTGATTAGCATTGTATATTTAGTACTCACACAATTGTGTATTAATAGTAGCAACAACTAATCATGTGAAATAGAATTATACAAACAATAATGTATTGTTTGGTGATGCCTTTCTTTGCTAGCATTTCCATGTAACAGTGGGAGTGAAACACACAGTTAGTGGGTTTTAGCTTGTTATGCACCATTTAAAGGGAGAAACTGTGTATCAGTTATGAGATGGCAGTGCAAAAATCTATGGGCCTCATTACGAGTTTGGTGGATGGCGGAGGCTGCCCACCAAACTCTTTCTGCCTTCAGGCCGCCTGTACGGCCTGAGCCCCACTGGCCCTATTAGGAGTTTACTGCAGGGCCAGCGGGCGGAAACAGCATTTCCGCCCGCCGGTCCTGTGGTGAACAGGGCCTTAACATTGACGCCGGATCCTAATGGAGCCGGTGGCAATGTGGAGGTGTGGTGGGTGCAGCAGCACCCGTCGTGCATTCCACTGCCCATTATTTGGTCAGTGGAATGTGCGATGGGCCCCCCCCCAACACCCCATTCCTCCAGCCTTTCCATGGCAGTGTAAACTGCCATGGTAAGGCTGGCGGATGGGGACCCATAGTCCCCAGGGCAGCGCTGCCCTGGCTGATTAAAGCCGCCGGGACCATCAGGCTGTAGGCTGGCGGCAGCCTTGAGGTGTCAGCTGTGGGACTTTGGCGGATCCGCCATGGTCATAATGTGGCAGTCGGACCGCCACAACCGTGGTGGTCTGACCTTCACCGTTAGTCTGGCGATCTGAAGACCACCAGATTCATAATGAAGCCCTATATTTTATAGACTCCGCTGTCTCCAAAGTCATTTTACACCTTTGGTATAAATGGTACACAAATAATGAGGTAACACCACTCAAATGTTTTTGAGAAACTGAGTTCCTCTTAGGGAGCTACAGACTGCACTCTGTGAGGGGAAAATCTCTCATATCATTGTTCATGATATGCAGAGTTTCTAATGAGTCCATATGGTGGAATGTTTGCATTTGTTGATGTGTGAGGTGAGGCCAGAATGTAGGCATCCCAGAGGGGTACTAAACACCACAAACATGTATACTTGTTGAAATGTACTTGTAGGTAGTTTACCTACTTGGACCTGCACAAAAAGGTGATGCTTGCAAAGACAGGAGTAAATGCTGTCGAAGTGTGGGAATGGGAAGGTAACTCCCACATATTTCATGTTGGTGTAGTAGATGAGACTATGTCATAGGTAAAATTATTTTGTTGATGGAGATTCTCTTTTGGTGTAGTTTGCTCTTATGGCTATGGTTTGGAAATTACACATGCATACAATTTGGGACTTGAGGAACTGATGGAAATCTAAGATTTGAGGAGTGTATGATTAGCAGGCACAATATGTTGGAATAAATGCAATTTCCATGTGTAAAGAATATAATATTGTAACATTCAGCCCTTCAGTGTCCACAAAGCAAATATCTCAGATGTGCTAACTCATTGTTTGTGTTATATTTTAGAGCCGAGCCTCAGTGACCTGGATTTAATGGACAGTATGTTTGGAATCATGGATGAACCAATGAAAGGCAGCAGAAGGAGACGCAAGAGGCATGCAGCAGATGATGACTTCAACATTGAAGTTCTCCTTGGGGTAGATGACTCAGTTGTCCAATTCCACGGAAAGGAGCATGTACAAAAGTACCTGTTGACCCTGATGAACATAGTAAGTCACTGTCCCAGTTAGTGAGGAATGATTCACTATTACATATTTGAAAGAGAATAAACCTAGCAGGCTGTGTGTTTTTTAAATTCTTTATTAATGTTCATTAGGTTTTCTCATACATTTCTCATGAAAGAATATTCAGAGTTACTTATTACACTGTGCTCCATGTATATATTACCGGCAAAAAAACAAAACTAATGAAAACTAACAACCGTGGCATTTGAAACATTAAGATTTACACTTTTTCCAAGACACCAATAGGGTGAAGCTGGTATTATGCTCCTTGTGCATTGGGATAAATCCATGCGTTCCAGTAAGTATTGCATATTGTACCTATGTAGTGGATGGGTCTTGTCTGGCGTATTTATTTATTGATTTAATTGGGAGTGTCCTCTTTCACCCAAATGCATGCTGTTATGCTATGCGGAAATATGTATTCTTAACTCAGGGAGTCTATCATAATGTTTATTCTTCAATAATGTCATCATTTCATCCCGAAGCATGACTCCAGTCTGACCTCCAGTTTGCTTTTGTAGTGCTGTCACAGTATCATCCTCTGCCCCATCCATGTTATCAACTGTTTCATCCAGAATGTGTAGATTTCCAAGTTATGGCAATGTACCGCGTAATAACTCCAAGCAGATCTGTGTTTTAGTTCTGCTGTTTTCAATCTCGTATGTAAGCCTGGAATGTTAGCCTCAAATGATTGAGCATGATTTGAACTGTGATCTCTCCCACAGTGTTCTTAACTGCCTCGCAATAAAGTGTGCGTTTTGGACAGTTCAAAAACATGTTAATTATATCAGTATCCATGACCAAGTACCTCTGGCATTCACTAGAGGAGGTTGCACGCATCTAATGTAGCTTGCATGTCAAAGATATGCTCTGTGCAGTATGTTATGTGGAATTAATTTAAATCTAGGGTTTCTCAATATTCTGAGGGATAGTTTATTATTGTAGCCAATTCATTAGCCATTAATTAATTGTTTATGTCATATTCCAATAGCTCTTTTAGTAGAGAAAGATCTATTTTAGACTCCTGCAGCACACTGCGACATAGAGTGATGGTTGCCTTCCTGGCCCTATTGTATGTCAGTATAGTTTGTAAAATTCCATGTGGATGACTCAGTTTCTCCGTGCTTCGTTATGGTATTTATTTGTCTGGCCAGCTTACCATCTGTTGTGATTTTGCTCATGAGCAGGTGATTAGTACTTTCGCTCAGTTCCTCCTATGTTATATGTGCAGTATCAGAAGCATAACAAGAATACACCTGAGACATGACATCAACTAGAATACCCAAAGGGTTGTTCAGTAAACATTTAACATTATTGATGTGGTTGTGTGTGGTATAGTATCACCCCCAAATTCAGTATTTTGCTTTTTATTGAAACATGCCCAGAAAGCATATATTAATATATTTATTCATCATCATCATCATCATTTACCTTTATTTCGGTAAGTAAAAACATACCATAAAAGTACAATACAAGCATCATAAATTGTTAATTTTTGGAATTGGTAAAACACTTAAAAATATAAGCACAGTAAAAATGTAAAAGAGATAATAGAAAGTTAAAATTCAAACAGAATAATCACAATATATATCTCCTAAATTTAAAGTGTACCACACAACAAGGACCCTATTCTCTATGCCCATGGGTTTTCAATAATGCAATAAAACAGTATCTAAATATAAAAAATTAAATACTAAAATCAGACATCAAAAGGTCGATTAAAGTGCATACATAAATCTTAAAATTAGCTATCCAGTCTTATTCTTTAAAGTTGCTAGTCTGTATTTATTTATTTAATCGCTTTATTTGCACTGTAACATGTCAATGAGTTTTTTCGACCCTCTGGCATTAAGGACATAGGGCCGGATGTATCAAGATTTTTTGCATTCGCAAACGGTGCGAATGCCCGTTTGTGAATGCAAAAAGCCAGTTCAGAATGTATGAAAGACATTCTGAATGCAATTTTAAGGAATCGCTAAAATAGCGATTCCTTAAAATTGTGACTCTCTAAATAAGAAATCGCAAATAAGGATTCCTTATTTGTGATTTCTTAGCACATGTATGAAGCCATTCCTAAATGCGATTTGGGCATTAGGATCGCTATTTACCACCGGGAGGAACCTGGTGGTAACCATGTGCAAAATTTAAAAATGCATTTTAAATGCATTTTTAAAATGTACATGTAAAGGGCATGTGTGCACCTTACATGTCCCAAAAAATAATTTTGGGGTGCAGCAGCCTTAGGCCCCCAGCACCCTGGGGTTTTGCATTTCTGGTTAAGAAATCGCAATTTTGGAAATGCAAAAAATTCTAAGATATGGGCCCACAGGCCCATAGGTGTGTATGGGGCCGGTATCGCAAATTGCGATTCGGTATTTTTAAGAAATCGCTATTACCGATTCGCAAATGTGATACATGGTATTTTGCGAGTCGGAAATAGCAAATTCTTAAAAATCGCTATTTCTGAATCGCAAAAGGGCTTCATGATACATCTGGCCCATAGTCATTGTTCTAACATAAGAAAGAAAACCCAAATGACTTCTACAGTCAGTTTTGGGAGACCTCATAGGAATAGTTAGTGGACCCCAAACCCTCTTTCATCATGAGTAAGCACACTCAATAATACTCAGAAACTAGGATTATAAAATCATGTTGTGGTGCACATGAAATGAATGGTAACTGTTGTGAAAATAAACAAGAAACTAGCAATGATGTTTCTTAAAAGTTAGAATAACAAAAATAAATGTAACATATTTATGGTATTTTAGAGCTTCTTTACCTCTCCTTTCTCTAGGCTATATAAGCTAACCTTAGCACAAGACAGGCGTTTAATAGAGTTTCACCTGCACCTGCATAAATTTCATGAACAATAGAAGCAATTTCAGTAATGAAACAGCAGCTTCTGTTCTTGCTTCAACATGTCTGTGGCTAACTAGAGTAAGTACAGGTGGTGACCCAGGTGATAACATTTGTGGATTGTCGTATATAGTATCTTTAATGATGGGCAACTGCATTATAGTGCAATACGCCTAATGCATTCTGACATTTGGTATATTTCCCAATTATCAAGAGACATTATTGGTAGTTATTCCAATATATACTCAAATCTTGCACCAGAAGGCAGGTGCATGATCTCATTTGGGGGCTTGAAACTTGTGAAATGTCAAAATCCAGTTTTCACTTAACCCATTTAACTGGTCACCTCTGAAGTAGAATGCCATTGCCTCACAGCATTAGTTTTCAGTCGGATGGAATTAATTTTCAGTCATGTTGTCTTTACTAGGAATAAATTAAGAATTGCACATCCAACTATACGGAGTGTGCTTGATATTCCACTGAACAGATTTCTACTGAACAAACTGAAGAAGAAAGGAATAAATTCAAAAATATTCTCAGAGCCAGTCAGTAGGCCAGGTCTGAAGGTTTTAAAATCATGGGCTATGCCGGTGTGTTTGCTGCATGGAAAATAGTTCAACCTAATCAACAAAATGTGTCAGGGACTGAGTCTGCAGAAACTGCTGTATTTTGGATGTAGACCAGGATTTTTCCAGGGCACATGTTTCTGCCACAGAGTTCAGAATACTTTTTTATGTCTGAATCACAACAAGCGTTTTATCATGTCTTCTTTGTGCTAACAAATACTTTCAAACAATTTCTTTGTGAGAGGCGAAATATAACACCACAACATTTCACTGTCTTTTGAACTGGGAAAACATACATGAAACTTGGGTTCAAACCATAGCAAGATTCATTTGTTCTCATGAATCATGAACCATTTCCTAATAATGTGGGCTAAGTGATGGTTGAGGCAGGGGCTGCAAGGAGTTTACAAGCAGGGCTGGGCTTCAAAGGTGTAAAAAAACGCCATGAGAGTCAGTATAGTCAGAAAAGTGTTAGGGTCCTAGTGGGTTACTGTATGCAATGAATACAAGAATGTCCTCTGCTCAACTGCTGGTATTGAAAGAACATTTTTAGCTGAGTTTTATTTTCATACCAACCCGAGGATTTGTGTTTTTGAAAATCATAGATTTGAGAAGTAGAGGTTTGCAAGGAGATTACTCCTTGCAAGAGCCACATATGATGCAAACCTTCTGCTAAAAGAATTGAGCACTCTTTATCTCTTCTACGGATAAAATATTATATGATGGCTCCTTCTTGGAGACTGTATATGTCTTGGGGTTATATTATAGGGAAGAAATATGGCTAACTCATTTCTGAGCTGCCATGCACTTTATTCACTTTCAGAGTTTTTTAACAACCATTTTTTTGTGTTATAGTACATATCTGAGCCTGTCCTTGTAGCAAGGGATATAATCTTCTCTTAAATGATTGAGAGCAGAAGAATTAATGGTTGAGATTGTGTATATGCATTTGGAGAGTGTTTGAAATCCATTGACAATTTTATATGTGCTCTGTAATTTTTCCTTGTCTGTTTCCCTAATTCTTTCTGCAGCTTCTCTTTTAAAATATGCCTGCTCTTCTTTTATAGCAACCTATATCAAGGTATACAAAAATCTTTAATTTTATTGGATACAGCCTCAGATGAAAATCACATAAATCTGTGTCTGTGTTACAGATGTTATTTCATTGGGTTAAAATGAGACAGCCATCTTTGACACAACTGTACAGCATTATACATCAATCAATAAATCAATCATTTATGTAGCACAGCAAACCACCCCTTGGGGTCTGGAAGCACTGGAGAAGTTTACTACTGTGTGGAGGTTTGTTCATTTGAGCATCCAAGTCCTTAGTTCTCTTCTGAATTGTTGAAGTAATGGTGCAGTCCTGGGGTGCAGGAGGAGGTTGTTCCAGGCTTTGTCCGGCAGCTATGAGAAGGAGCGTCCTCTGCTGCTGGCCAGGTGAATATTTGGGGTGTCTACAAGGGAGAGAGAAGCTGAGCTAAGGTGTCTGGTCAGTTGGTGGAATGTCAGGTGTTTGTTGATGTATGCTGGTCCTTCGTTGTGCAGGCTTTGTATGCGTGGGTCAGCATCTTGAACTAGCATCTTGTTTGGTTCAGGAGCCAGCGGTGTTTCTTGAGACAGTATGTCATTTAGGTCCTTCTGGGGAGGTCAAGTATGAGTCTTGCCACTGAGTTCTGAATTGTCTGAAGTCTTTTCAGGAGGCATGCGTTGATTCCTACATAGATCAACTTTCATTAGTCCAGTCGGCTGGTGATGAGGGCCTGCGTGATGGTCTATCTTGTGTTTACAGGGAGCCACCTGAAAATCTTCTGTAGCATGCAAAGCTGGTGGAAGCAGGCGGATGAGATTGTGTTGACTTGTTTTCTCATGGATAGCTTGCTATCCATGATGATGCTGAGGTTTCATGCATGTTCTCTTGGGGCTAAGAGTTGGCCAAGATCTGTGAGCCAACATATGTTGTTCCATTACGAGGAGTAGTTTCCAAAGATGAGGACCTCAGTCTTCTCTGTTTTGAGTTTGCCATTTGTCTTTCATCCAGTCCGCAACATTCATCATGCATCTGTGTAAGCTGGCCTTGGTGGTGGCGGGGCCTTCATACAGATGAGCTGGGTGTCATTTGTGTAGCAGATGATGTTGAGCCCATGCGATCTGACGGTGTCAGCCGGGGGGGGGGGGGTCATGTAGGTAATGAAGAGGGTGGGCCAGAGAGAAGATCCTTGGGGGGCTCCACAGATGATCTTCTTGGGATCCAAAATGAATGGTGGAAGGCGGATCCTTTGGGTTTTGCTGGTGAGGTAGGGGGCAATCCATTTCAGAATGGCTCCTTGAATCCGGATATGGGGTAGTCTGTTGATTAGGATGTGATGGGAGACGATCTCAAACATGGCAGACAGGTCCAGGAGGATGAGGGCTGCCATTTCTCTGTGATCCAGAGGGGCTCTGATGTTGTCAGTGGTTGCAATAAGGGCTGTCTCTGTGCTGTGGGTGGATCAAAATCCAAATTGGGAGGGGCCCAGGAGGTTGTGGTCTTCTAGGTGTTGGGTTAGTTGCTAGTTGATCGCTTTCTTGAGGACTTTAGGTGGATAGGGGAGCAGTGAGATGGGTTGGCAGTTCTTCAGATAGGGTTGGTCGGCAGATAGTTTTTTCAGGAGGTGTATCACTTCTGCGTGCTTCTAGTCATTCGGGAAGGAACTTAAAAGATATTGAATGGTGGGAGGGGTTATTATTTTGGAGTCCCCACTAACATAGTGTGGTGACCCAGAAAGAGCACATTGTCATTAATGTTTCGAAGGTGATCCTATTGTCCTAGGACCACCACAGGCTGAGTTGTGAGCAAAAATGTTTTGTAAAAGTAATGCCCTGCAAAGCATTATGGGGCACATTTCTGTGCCAGTAATATTTTAATATGTTGATGTGACTGTAATGCTTAGAACAGCCCCTAGAGAACACCACAGTACATTTGTAAGAAACATGGTCTATATAGTTAGCCCCTAGAGGGCATAACCACATGAAAACGAAATGACCAAAAGTAATGTAGTATAATCATATATTTAGCCCCTAGAGGGCATAGTGCATTACACATTTTGCCTTAAAAAGACACTGAATGGTGGGAGGGGTTATTATTTTGGGGTCACCACTAGGGACTCAAAGATGACCTAGACAGAAAGAGCACATCATGCTGAATGTTTTTGGTGATGGTCCCATTGTCCTAAGACCACCTCAAGGCAGGACAAACGTAAAGCAAGTACTAATGACATCAAGTGATTTTTGAAAGGCAAGCCCAGGAACGAGTGAAAGTGATGGGTGTGAGGTGGGTGTGGTTAAAAGCCCACAATATTACAACAGGTCAAAGCACTTGCACGCTCAACCTAAAAATGGGTAAAACGCTGGGGTTTGCTGTTAAATAGAATATACTAAATACCAAAGCCAAAAGTGAGTGAACAGGAAGCCAGTTACACAGGAGTCTAGTGTGCAAGGACTGATCTAGCATCCTCAAAGCGTTCTGAGGGCTGAGGACATTCGCAATGCTGGAGAGCTAGTGCAGCATCAGAGGGGGAGAGCTGCACACAACCAGGAGGTCAGGAGCAGAGACTGGAACTTCATAGTTACAGTCATACGAGAATATATGTTATGTATGTGATCTGGTCACTTTGCTAATGGACTTTCAACTTGTAATAGAAAACTCTGTATACACATTTAAATATCTACTGGCAACACAACTATTCCATCTGAACCAAATACTGTTAAGCTGTATGTTACATTCTGCACGATTTCAGTTAAATAACTATCAGTAATGCTTTCTAACCTTTTCCAACCTGTAAAGTGTATCAAATAAATATTTGCACTTGATGGTGTCCTTAGTTCATTAAATGATGCAAGGATCATGCGTGTGTTCTGTTGGTACTGTGTGTTTTAAAATATAATTTCTGTGGGAATCGTATATGCCCTAAACAGGGAATCCATGAACTTAATTTGCCAAAACTTAGTCCCCAAGTACTGTTTTCATTTATATTTTCTTTCCAATATGCATAATATTGCTCTGCAAAATAAACAGTAAACTGTGTGACCTTATTTAAACTGTGATTTGTGGTCAAGATCTTTTTCAATTTTTCCTGTGTTTGGGAATTATAAAAAGCAGAAGGCCCAGTCTTTAAAAGAGGGAAATCTTCAATTGAACTTTTCGGACAATGTATGGGCAGGGTTTGACAATCCTCCCACTGTGTGTTTTTATATATTTCTCCAAGACTGTTAGATCAATGAATGTGGTGGTACCATAATGATGAAAACCTAACAATTCCAGGTGATTGGGATCTTCATTTTCTAATGAGACATATAAACTTAAATAATTAATTAATTGTTTAATTGCATTAATGTCCCATGAATTTGTGAAAGGACTTGAATTATGATGTCAACTATGTAGACTTTTAAAACATAATGGATTTGATGCATTTTTGTCAGACTCATAGTTTGATAAAGAACCCGTTCACTGTCCAGCACAGGAAACTCAGTGATGTTCACAGGCCTGAAAATCCCTTTTTGCTCCGTACGACGAAGATTGTGGTTGCAAGTCCTCCAGGAAATATCACTGTTTTATAAGTAATTTCGTTCCCATGTACCAAGAGTAAGATTATAATCACCTTTATAATGCAATTTAAAATAGACAAACTCCAGTAGCAGTCCAAATAAATAGAGATGTTGTAAAAAAGTATCTGTCACAGAACCAACGACAAGCAAGAAGCCATTTCTAGCACTGACTGACAGGAGGAATGATTATTCCTCTTGCTTCAAAACATGGATCAGAGTAATTTCCATGTAACACCATTTCCTGCAGTAGTATCATTTCAACTGATGTGGAGCCTGTTTATGGTTCATAATAAACACAGTTGCAATTGTTGACATTGTGACATTTACTCTTTAAAACTGCCCTTGTACTGCCTCATCTGATTCAATGTTTAATGAGGTTGGCACTTGGTGTCAAGTTAGAGACTTTCAGCAATCCCTGAAATGGGGTTAAAGATCTCAGTGTGGCTGTACCCTTCTTGGGGTAGTTCCTCAAGAGTAGGGATGGTGTGTGTTAATTAACTCCAGAATCACATTGATGCAGATGGAGTCTGCTGAACAAAATCGGACGCTTGGTGCTTTTTGATGTGATCAGTCAACCCCTTCCTGTTCCTGTTTTATTTGTTTATTTGCACCAGAAACTGGTGGCAATACTGCTATCCAAGTGTCTTCTGCCCCTAGACCTGAAATGGGTGGTGTAAGAAATTGGATTACTGGTTGAGGGCAGCTGCAGTTCTTCTCAGGGTGAAGTCAAAAGCAAACCCTAAATTAACCTCTGCTCAACCCTCACATAGCTTGGCACAGAGCAGTCATGCTTAACTCAGGGGCAATGTGTAAAGTATTTGTGCAACACTTCAAATAGTAACACTGTGAAAACCCACCATAAAAAAATTCCCACAACCGGTCTACAGAATGAATGTTATGTTTGATAAATAAAGCAAGAACAAAACAACAACCATCCAATCAGTAGAACAAGAGATATGCAGGTTTAATGATTTCACTTAAAATAGCACCAACCAGCACAAAGCACCAACTGTGGATATCTGGTCATGCAAAACTGGGACAAAGTCACAAGTTCAGGCCGAATGTGATGAGCATGGGCCATCTACAGGCACCCGGTTAGGCTCGCTGAATAAAGTAACTTAGGTCCTGGTTGTGCAGCGTTGTGAGGTACCGTGCCGAGGATGCTTTGTGCAGCCGAGGCTGTGTCAATTCTGAGTTGCTGCAGAGTTGTGATAGAAGGCCCTTTGTCATCTTCAACAAGGGCATGTGATACAAAGTCCGAGGTCGAGGATGGACTACCAGTTGAGGCGATGCATCAGTTCTAAAGGAGCTGTGAGGCAGCAGTGAGTAAACCTGTGTCATCGTAAAGGCTGCAGTCTATGAGGGATGCGAGTGCTGATATTAGGAAACCTTTGCACATGCATCAGTTATTCTGTAGCTGTGATGTTCATGTGGAGTCCTTTGTGTCAGGAGAACCCTTGCAGCAGAGGCAATGCATTGGTTCTGCTTGGGTTCGTGCTGCACAGAAGAGGAGATAAATTAGTTCTGATGGATCCACAGATGGGCTGGCAAACCACCTTCAGGAACAATTCTAATGGTCTGGGCTGGGGTGGCATAGTTTGGCTGGGTAAGTCTCACAGCAGGCAGAATCCAGGTGCTGGATTTTTGTAGGCTTCTATCCCTGAGGCACTAATCAGGAGGCCAGCCAACTACTCCTTGGAGTCACTTTAAAGTCCAGTGTTCAATAAATGCAGGTCGAGTCCTTCTCTCTCAGGCAGGAAAGAAGCAGGTCAGCACAGCAGGAAAGCAGTTCCTTCAACTTGTAATAGTGAAAAACTAATTTAAGGGGTTTTCACTTCCAGGACATGTAAAACTGAAATGTACATGTCCATCTTTTAAATACACTGCTCGTTGCCCTCTGGGCTGTCCAGGGCCTACCCTCAGAGTGACATATGCATTAAAAAGGATGGCTTGGGCCCGGCAAAATATCTATTTTCCCAGGTCCAAAGGACAGTTTAAAACTGCAAAAACCGGCTGCAATGGCTTGTGAACATGTACCAAGCTGCCAAGCAAGTGGGGAAACTACCAGAGTCAACTAGAGAGCCACTAATAGTAGGCTTGCGCAAACAAGGATGGGACCCTTTGTGTGTACATTCCTACTGCCCCATGCATGGTCTTTGTGAGGATACTTCCCAATAGGCTATTATCAGTAGTTAAAATAGTGATACAGCCAGATCATTATGGGTTTATCCTGGTAGAAACAATGTTTTCAACCCTCTGCCCTTGTTCCGTCTAATGGAGACTCTATACTAAGTTGACACACTGCACTTGGCCATGTCCCTTGACATTGAACAAGCCTTTCACAACCTCTATATCCTAGTTTTCAGGTAAATGGTTTGGGCAAAGAGATAGGTGCAGCTGCCATACACAAATCTGATGGCTAGGGTATGCATGGTCTAAGAGAGTTCCATGTTTGGGTTCACTGTGAAATCTTTGGCATGCCTGCTAAGACGGCATGGTTGTCGATTCACCAAAATTCCAGGGATAGGGGAAATGACATCACTTTCCATTTGACCCCCAATTATATGCCAGATTGTGACACCATATGAACATTTCCAGGGATAGGGGAAATGACATCACTTGCCATTTGACCCCCAATTATAAGCCAGATTGTGACACCATATGAACATTTACACACTGTCATCCTGAGAAGTAATGTCACATGACATTGTACTCTGATGACATAATTAGAAATTAAAAGAAGAGTGGCCAGGGCACACAAATGGCATGAATCCTGATCCTGATAATGTTCAAGAATAAGTAGAAAGTTTGTTCTTGGAAGAAGATGTGTAGATATTTATTATAAGTGCAGGTAGAAAGTAGAAATCTCATTCAAAAGACTGCGTTGTACAAAATGACCATGTGTCCAGAGCAGCCAGATGGTGATAAATGGTCAAAGTTACAATAGGATGTTCGAATGTAACAATAAGTCCATACAGCAAAACAGCCAACACGTGTTTCGTCTTCAAGACTTTGTCAAAGCTGTGGAAACATAGATGAAAAATACATACATGTCGGTATAGCATAATTGTGCAAGGTGACTTCACAACATCTAAAATTCTTTGTACAGAGGTAAAGAGAACAATCCGAGCGAAGGTGCAATAGAATTGTGTGAATTAAGTGCAGGGATGCGTATCGTTAATGTGACGACCAGAATGTAGTGTGAATGCCTCAATAGGTCTTATAGGTGACTAATTGAATCACGTTCCAGAAGAAAAAGGCAAACAAGTCAGTCTAGAGTGGAATAAAATGGCAACATCATGCGAGGGGAGATTGTCATAAACGTGTCTACACAGTGTGATACAGTACATGTGCTATTAAATTTTTTAGAAAACATTGAATCTTAGTCGTGAAGAAACAAGGGGGGATGCGAAGTGTGTTGTGATGTGGATAGAAGATCTATAAATAGTGTGAAGAAAAAAGAGTAAAGAAAGAAGTAAGAAGTAATTGAAAGGGGGTAAGGTACCTTCAGATGTATATAAAACATTATATGTAAACACGAAAGGTACATAGATCAAGCAGCTGGTAGTCACACAATTCTATTGCACCTTCGCTCGGATTTTTCTCTTTACCTCTGTCTGGTCATTTTGTACAACGCAGTCTTTTGATTGAGATTTCTACTTTCTACCTGCACTTATAATAAATATCTACACATCATCTTCCAAGAACGAACTTTCTACTTATTCTTGAACATTATCAGGATCAGGATTCATGCCATTGGTGTGCCCTGGCCACTCTTCTTTCAATATTTAGGCAACCACCCACTCTTCAGTGTGTGGCCCTCCGACACCTGTGGTGGCAGGTGTTAGGGCTAGCCTGGCACCCAACACCATATTGTTTAAATTTTATGACTTCGCTCGGATTTCACTACTGACATACGCTTTGCAGATGTGCAAGCACTCTCTGGCATCCACCACCTTCTTCGCCATAATTAGAAATTAGTTCACTACAGTTACAAACCAAGCAATAAGTGCAGGGCTGATTAAAAAGAAACAACAGTTACAAAAGCAGATAAATCTTTATTTATTTGCCATCTATATCTCAACTAGGATTCTACCAAGCTAAGCCAGAGGCATAGATATCATCTCCACAGCTAAAACAGGTGGGCAGATGCAAAGTTAAACACATTTTGTAACTCAGACCACCTGGACTTGTTGGATCTACATCAGAGGTAAATGCAATATACTTACATTTAAACATGGCTATTAAAGCCTTGAAAAACCCAGATGAAAGACAGCCAATAGGGGATGAAGTACATATTCAAATAAAACTTAATTCCCCAAAAGCGCAGTTAGCATACTCAGTGGGACCAACTGTGTATGCATCAGTGAACTGTCATCTACTCAGTGACACACACACAAGGGCCCAACCAATCCCTGAATGAAAGGACAGAGTCCAGTTTAAAACCAAGGCCTGATCCACTACAGATATGCAGAAACAAGGCCTGCATACCCACACTCATCATCCAAAATTATACTTTTTTTTAGTTCCATTACACTTTAAAAACTGTAATATAACATACTTTGTTAAACTGTCAAAGGAGATTCAGTTGTTTTATCACAGAATATTCACACATCAATCTTCAATAACATTCTGTTCAACCAGACACTTATGTTAAATAGAAGGGGCTGCAGATACCCGAAAAGCCCCTTGTTTGATGCCCATAGTTTATGTGGACATTCCACTCTTGTCCAATGTCAAGCGGGCAACTCCTCATTTAATTGGTGGCATACCCCATTCAAGTGGGAAAAACCTTTGCCCTTTAGCATGCACCAAAATGTGTCAAGTAGGAAGTATTACATAACTAGTGCACTCCTGAGGTGATTTGGAAGGTGACCGGGAGTCCCAGGAGCACCATCCAAAGGCAGACCAGTCCATAAGTAGTGAAACATGGAGTTGCAGTTTGAAAGCACAGTTTTGTCTTTTATTGCTGCTCTCTTTCCAGTGCAGATACAGACTCTCAGTTCACACTAGTGCCTGATTCATACATGCCAGCAAACCCAATCTAGATGGAAGGCTTCAGATGTATAAAGCCTTAATAGATTTTATTTTAACTGTCTCCCACCTAAAATTGCCTCTGTTTCATAGTTAGTCCATGGGCAAAACAATTTCCACCACTTTTTTCACTATCTACGCCTTTCCTGTTTGGAAATGTTGCCATGTATGCTGATAGAGTATCTCTTAGGAATTTACTTGATGGTTATGCTAGCACTGGACATGCCCAGAAAAGGTGCACATTGGCTTAGACTGGGACCCTGCCTTTGTTTTTATAAAGTTTTGCAGAATACATGCCCTTTGTAGGAAGCTGGCTCTCTATATGGTGGACTAGAAAGAAGTATAACGTGCAGAGAGTTCAGTTGATCCCCAATTGGTTTGCAGAGGCAAAAGTAGATAGGACTAATGCTCTATTTTGTGGTAGTGTGGGCAAGCAGTTAGGCTTATCAGAGGAAAGTGCTAGGAATGTGTTGTACTCACAGTCAATAAATGAGACATACACTCAAAGAATAAACCATACCATTTTAGAAACATAACAATTCTTTTAATATATGTTTCAAACCCAAGAACTTCATAATCAGATAAGTAGACTTTTAAGCATATATACTTTGCAGTTTCAGAAATCATCACTTACTGTAATGCTCAGAGTTCTCTCAATGTTATACGATGGAGGAAAACAATGTTTAGAAAACACAGGGTTAACAATGAGTTATGAGGTAGAGCTCAGGAAGCAAAGGTAAGTACTGGCCACTTATCAGCATCAGACCAACAGGTCACACCGGGTAGCAATGGGGCAGCTGGGTGCAGGGCTGCAGTAAGGCGTCAGGTGCCCAATGGTTCTCTCTGGGAGTTGGACCTCTTGACAAACAGGCTGAAGGCTATGGCTAGGAAGCCATTCAGGGACAACAAACAGGTAGGTAGTAGACTTGGGGTACTCAGGAATGTAGGTGCACCCTTGATGCTTTTTTCCAGGGCCCAGGGGCGACGGATGCAGGGGTGTCCTTAGGCATTTGGTGTTCTCACCCAGGAGCACTCATGGGCAGGGTGTCCCGTGATATGAGGCTGCAGGCATCATCAGGGAGTCTGGCAGGGGTGGACCCTGGGTGGATCTGAGCTCTTAGGAGCCAGGGGACATCATTGGCACCAGTGTCCCACCTCAGATGGGGCCATGGGCGACGGGTGCAGTGGTTGCTGGAGTTGTCAGGTTTTCTCTCACTACAAGGCTGTGGTATAGGGGTCCTGCATGCAGAGGCTGCAGGCATCTCGGGTGAGTTCAATATGGGTGAGAACACACTGGACACAGTCTCTGGACAGCTGGGGAACCATGTTGGCACTGTTGGTTGGCTACACCTCGGGTCTTGGACGTTGGGTGCAGTGGTCACTTCAGGTGTTGGGTCTTTGGGTTTCCAGCAGCTGCAGATTCCCTTCCTTGACATTTTTGTTGTAGAGCTGGCCCACTGCTCACGGGAATCTTGAGTCTTTATGAAAAGCAGGAGGAGTTGGTTTTTTAGGCAGAGTCCATTGAGGTCAGCAGGCAGTCCAGCGTGGTCAACTGCTTCTTCTTTTCCTCCTCTGCGGGTGCTACTCTTCTTTGCCCTTGTCTTCTTAGATCATCAGGATCTGAGTTCTAGGGTTCAGAAGTGCCACCTAAATACTTAATTTAGGGGCTTTATAGGAAGTGCTGGGTGGTAGCCAAAGGGCTGCCCACCATTAGGGTGACTACACCCTTCTTATGACCGCTTTCATTGGGAAGTGGCCATAAACCTAACCCTAGTTGCCTAATTCCTTCCAAGCAAGATGGAGGAATCTGAAAAGTGATGTCCACTTCAGCTCGTCCACTTTAGGGGTGGGACTGGCATGAAATGGGCACACCTCCTAATCTGTTGGTTTTCAGGCAGCAATTAATAATAAATCCATTATGGATTCAGTGAAGGTTTATTATTCTGACATGTTTGATACCAAAAATCCCTGGGTTCAGAGAAGCCATCATGTAGCTGGGTAACTCGTAAGGACCAGTGCCCAGCACAAGCATTCAAAGTGGCTTTCCTGTTTACTTACTATGGCACTCATTACAACCCTGGCGGTCGGTGATAAAGTGGCAGTAATACCGCCAACAGGCTGGTGGTAAATACCACCAAATTCTGACCATGGTAGAAAGAGCTCAGACAGACAGCCACTTTACCACACCGACCGCCAGTGCGGAATCAACAGGCACCACGGCAGTAGCCGCCTACAGCCAGACAGAAGCCAATGTTCCACCCACTGTATTAAGACACAGAAAACCGCCACCTTTTCTGGGGCGGTAGCAACGGCATCAAAAGCTTGGCGGAAACACTGCACAGAAAGGAAACCACTCACCATTGGAGACTCAAGGAAGAACCACGCCACCATGGAGCCTGAACTGCAGATCTTACCCATGATTTTCTACGTCCTGCTCCACCACGAACACCAACGACGGCGAAGACGACCACAGTGAGTACAGCAGCCTAGCACACAGGGGAGGGGGAAGGAAAAAGAGAGTGACACACACACGCACAACACACCCCCCCACCACCAACACCATACACACAAACAGATGCAGTAATAAAACATATTTACCCCGTACCCCTCTGGAATAATGCAAGTACAACACAAATAGGTGAAAGTGAGTTTATTAAGATAAATACAGTAATAATATGTGCATCCAATCTAAAAGTATATACATATTTACAAATCAAGGGACACTGCCCAGCCCTCAATGTTCGTGGCCACAGGGCCACATTACAAAGCCCAAGGCACCACATGACTCCTGCAACAATTTGGAGAGAACACTGCAGGGGCATCAGTTCGAAAATAGGCAGGCACCTCAGGGGGATGGGGAATGGGGGCACCTCAGCCAGAAGATGGAACAAAACCCCTGGTCGTGGATGGGGAAACATGCCCTGTGCTTGGTCTGGGGGAGTTAAAGGCTACAGTCTCTCAGGTGGGTGACTTGCCCACATGCTCTGGAGAAGGCACCTAGCCTTGTGCTTGGACCTGGGGAGTTCAAGGCCACAATCTCTCAGGTGGGTGATTTGCCCACATGCTCTGGAGGGGGGGCAACATGCCCTGTGCTTGGACCTGGGGAGTTCAAGGCCACAATCTCTCAGGTGGGTGACCTGCCCACATGCTCTGGAGGGTGCAACATGCCCTGTGCTTGGTCCTGGGGAGTTCAAGGCCACAGTCTCTCAGGTGGGTGACCTGCCCACATGCTCTGGAGGGGGCAACATACCCTGTGCTTGGTCCTGGGGAGTTCAAGGCCACAGTCTCTCAGGTGGGTGACCTGCCCACATTCTCTGGAGGGGGCAACATGCCCTGTGCTAGGTCCTGGAGAGTTCAAGGCCACAGTCTCTCAGGTGGGTGACTTGCCCACATGCTCTGGAGGGGGCAACATGCCATGTGCTTGGTCCTGGGGAGTTTAAGGCCACAGTCTCTCAGGTGGGTGACTTTCCCACTGGCTCTGGAGGGGGCAACATTCCCTGTGATCTTCATCCTGGAGAGGATGGGGTGAGTGGGTGTGTTCCCCACTGGTTCTGGAGGGGGCATCGTGCCCTGTGAACTACATCCTGGAGAGGATGGGGTGAGTGGGTGTGTTCCCCACTGTTTTTTAGGGGGTCATCATGCCCTGTGAACTACATCCTGGAGAGGATGGGGTGAGTGGGTGCCATACGCACTGGTTCTGGAGGGGGCATGGTGCCCTGTGATGCAGGTCTTGAGGAGTGCAAGGTCTCAGGTGGGTGTCATACCCACAGGATTTGCAAGGGCAGGCTTCACAACTGCCAATGGACACAGGACTACACACTGTCCACCAGCGGTGATAGCTGCTCAGTGGTGGTGATGCTGATGTTGCCGCTGGGGGTGGGGGGAAGCTCCTGCCCATCCCCTTCTGCCTCGGACAGCTGCCCACTGGTGGTGGTGGTGCATCTGCTGGTGGTGGTGCTGCTGCTGGTGGTGTTGGGGGGAGGCTCCAGCCCATCCCTTGCAGCCTCAGATGCCTGCCCTCTGGTGATGCTGCTGCTTCTGCTGGTGGTATTTGTGGGGTGTAACTCTTGCCCATCCCCTGCAGCCTCGGACGGCTGCCCACTGGTGGTGGTGCTGCTGCTGCTGGTGGTGGTTGTGGAGGGAGGCTCCAGCCCATTCCCTGCAGCCTCGGATGGCTGCCCACTGGTGGTGGTGGTACTGCTGTTGCTGCTGGTGGTGGTTGTGGGGGGAAGCTCCTGTCCATCCCCTGCAGCCTCGATAGCTGCACCACCATGGTTGGTGGTGGGGGCTCCGATTGAGTCCCAGCACCAGGCCCCTGGTACCTTCTGCCTGTGGGTGCAGGCTCCTTGCCCTTCCTGGAAGCAGCTGGGGATGGCTCCTTGCTCTTCTTGGCAGCAGCTGGGGATGGCTCCTTGCTCTTCTCGGCAGCAGCTGGGGATGGCTCCTTGCTCCTCTTGGCAGCAGCTGGGGGTGGCACCTTGCCCTTCCTGACAGCACTTTGGGCAGGCAACCTTTCCGTGTTGCTTGCTGGTGCCCGGGATCCTTTCCCACCACAAGTTGCTGTGGACACTACTGGGCCCGTGGACTGGGTGGCTGAGGTGCTAGCCTGGGTTTTACACACCCTGGTCAGCCGTGAATGGCGGGGGGAAGGGGTAGGGAAGAGGTCAATGGTGGAGAGGAAAGGCTGCTTAGGAACATTGGGGTGGGGAGGGGGAGAAGGTCTGGGAGAGGAGGAAGAGGAAGTGGTTGTAGGAGGTGTCTGTCTGCTGTGTTTGGGTGCAGGCGCATGGGCTGGATGCTGTTGTGAGGTGGATGGCTGTTGGGTGTCTGAGTGGTTGAATTTGTGTACTTTGGGAGGAGGGGGCACAGACACAGTGGGAGAGGACACATGGATGTTGGGGTGGTGACTGCCAGTGAGGTGTGTGTTCTGATAGGTGTGCTGGTGATGGTGGTAGTGGATGAGGATATAGTGCATGCAGGTGTGAGTGTAGACGCAACTGAGAAGGAGGTGGAGGACGAGGAGGAGGGGGCCACAGTGGAGGCAGTGGATGTTGGTATGTCTGCTTCTGGATGGTGTTTGTGTGAGTGCCTGTGGGATGAAGTGTGGTACTTGTGTTTCCTTGTGCCACTCTTGGGTGTTGTCCTGTGTGCATGCTCGTCTGCCTGTGTGCTTGGGATAGGTTGGGGTTGAGGGGAATGGGATTAGGTAGAGAAATTTGGAGGGAGTAGGGTGGAAACAGGGACAATGGCTGCCATCGGAGAGAAGGCCAGAGCCTGGATTGATCTCTGTTGCATCTGGGCTGCCAGCCCCTTGATGGCATTGGGTGCCTGGGGTGAAGGGGATGCCCACCTTCCTGGGTGAGCTGGCATGGGCAACTCGCTGAGGGGCTGCTGGGAGGGCGGTGCTAGTACGTGGGTGGCCGCTGTACCTGTAGCTGGGGTGGGCACAAAGGTGTCCCCCACCACCAGGGAGCTTCCATTGGAGGAGGTATCCGTGTATGAACTGTCCCCTCCAGTCTCAGCCGTGGTACTCCCTCGACTTTCGTCCCACTGGTGCCCTCACCGTTGGTAGACTCTGCCTCCTGGGTCCTGTGGGATGCAGCTCCCTCCCTCGCCGGAGCCTCTGCTCCTCCGCTAGATGATGCTAATGCACATAAGGACAGGATTGCAAAACAAAAAGGGGGTGGGGAGAGACAAAGGATACACTTGGTCAGTGGCTGCACCAACACCACCGTTGGTGTACACAGCACCCTCACACACAGGGAACAGCCCTATGCAATATGCAATGCACTACCAGTAACAATGCTAGTCACCAGGGCATGGGGAGGGACACATACTGCCAACTGCAGCATACCTGGGACCCACACAGCCCTGCCCAGTACTGGATGCCTACTAGCTAGGTCAGAGCAATTTCACATCAGAACCCTGCCCAACATGGTACCTACTCTGTAATTTAATGCCTGGCCTAGGAGCACCCACAGGCACACATCCCCACCTGGATACCACCCAACCAGGTGTAAGTAGTAATGATGGGCACTGTACTCACCCCCTTATACCTGCTGTGATGCCCCCAAGCGTCCAGCTAGCTCCGGATAGGCCAGCACCAGTATGCGGCCCATCATGGGGGTCAGGGTTCGACAGGCACCCCTTCCTCATTGGGAGGCCAGCCCCAGCTGGGCCTCTGCCATCTTCCTTGCCCAGCGTCTCAGGTGCTCCCACCATTTCAGACAGTGGGTGCTCCCCCTGCCGTAGACCCCCAGGGTCCGCACGTCCTTGGTGATGGCACGCCATATACCCTTCTTTTGATGGGCGCTGACCTGCAGAGGAAACATACACAGGGAAAGGTATTATTTAGACCGTCCTGCCTGTTACATTCATGGCCCACCATAGCCCTTCCCATCCCCTTATGCAGAGACATGGCTCAGCATACATGCTGCATGCTGCCCAGGGCCCATGCACCACCCCCACCACACCAAGCCTTCACACACAGCACTCCATGCATTCATGCCCCATGCATCGTGCCCACAGTGTACTCACCTGTTGGTCTGGTGCCCCATAAAGCTGTCCGTACTGGGGTAAGACCCCATCCACTAGTCTCTCCAGCTCCGCCGAGGTGAAGGCAGGAGCCCTTTCCCCAGTCACACGGGCCATGGTAGGTTCCAAACACAGGTCACAGCAGCACATGCTGTGTAGGTCCTCTCCTGTTGAAGGTCAGGTAGCAAGTGAGTGAACAGATAGAAAATGTCGGTGACGTCCCGGCGGTGCATACCGTCATCACCAGGGTACATCACCATTGGCCACTGTACCTTATAGGGCTCAATAATAACCAATGAGGAGTTGCATGGCGGTTCCCGACTGCCTCCCGCAATGGCGCACAACGTCAGCGAAATTACCTCACTTCCACCTGTCCCTCCATACAGGACAGGCAGATGCCATTTTGGGGGGGAGGGGGTAGGCCATGGATCATACCTGCGTCACAGATCACAATTATACATTCGGGACATATGCCACTAATACATTAAAATATCACATCATGCATTGAACCATAGTGGCTACAATGTATATATTATGACCGCCTTCTCACTCTATTGCCCTATAGATTGCAACCGCTGCGGATGAATAGGAGATGGAGACATACCCCCGTCTACAGACCCCTGGTGGACTTGACAACATTGGAGTACAGGCACATTATCCTCACCTACAGACTTGACAGGGCCACTATCATGGAGCTGTGTTCCCAACTGGAGCCTGACCTGATATCTGCTATCTGTCACTCCAGTGGGATCCCCCCTCTTGTGCAAGTGCTATCTGTGCTCCATTCTTTGGCAACTGATTATTTCCAAGTGACAGTGGGCTTGGCAGCAGGAATGTTACAGCCAATGTTCTCAATAGTGCTGACCAGAGTGTTGGCTGCCCTGATAAAACACATGTGTAGCTACATTGTTTTCCCCCAAGTGGAGGATTTGACCACAGTGAAGGCTGACTTCTATGCAATGGGACATATCCCCAACATCATTGGGGCGATTGATGGAACACATATGGCATTTGTCCCAGCCTCCCCCTGGCAAAATGAACAGGTTTTCAGAAATCGAAAAAGTTTTCACTAGAAGAATGTGCAGATGGTGTTTTTGGCGGACCAGTACATCTCCCATGTCAATGCTAAGTATCCAGGCTTGGTGCATGATGATTTTATCCTGAGGAAGAGCAGCATCCCAAATGTGATGGCCCAAATCCAGAGGCACAGGGTGTGGCTAATAGGTGAGCCTTGGTTCCCACCAAGTGGATGATGGTGTATGGGTACGGTGTGGGCCATGAGAGGGTGTGGCTAACACTTGTCCCTCGATATTTGCAGGTGGCTCTGGTTACCCCAAGCTCTCATGGCTACTGACCCCTGTGAGGAATCCCAGGACAAGGGCAGAGGAACGTTACAATGAGGCACATGGGCGAACAAGAAGGATAATTGATCGAACCTTTAGCCTCCTGAAGGCCAGGTTTCACTGCCTCCATCTAACAGGTGGATCCCTGTGCTACTCACCCAAGAAGGTCTGCTAGATAATCGTGGCATGCTGCATGTTGCACAACCTTGCCTTGAGACGCCATGTGCCTTTTCTACAGGAGGAGGAGGCTGGAGATGGCCGTGTGGCAGCAGTGGACCCTGTGGACAGTGAAAATGAGGAGGCAGAGGATGAGGATGAGGACAACAGAACTGCAGTGATTAGACAATACTTCCAATGACACACAGGTAAGACAGTGTAACTTCACATTTCATTGAAAGTTTTTTGTTTGACATTGTCACTGGCAGGCTGTGATTTCCCACTTCTATGCCCACTCACTGTACCCTTAGGCAACTCTTTTTGCAGATGTTGGTGCCCCACTATCGATCCTGGTTTGTTCACTGCAGCCAACTACAGGTCTTTCCTATGTATACATTACTGTACAGTTGAATTGCAATGTTTAAACCTTGTTAAACAAATACATACTCAAATCATTTGACATACTCCATACTTGTATTTTTTCAAAGGGTGTTTATTGAGGTACTCTGAAGAAAAGGGGGAAGTCCAATGGGCTGGGGTGATGATGGAGGAAAGTCCAGGGTAGAGTCCAGTCTATTTGTAGCACAGGTGCATTGTCCAAAGGGCATAGGAAGGGGAAATGGCAGTTCAAGGTGGACAGAGTGGGACACAAGGGTGACATTCAGGAGAGTCGTATTTCCTGGCAGGGGTCTTGTCAATAGTCTCTGGCTCCTGCCTGGATTGCAGGGAACATTTGCGGGGTGATTCTCCTTCGGCAGAGGGAGGGGTGCTGGTGGCCTGTTGGTCCTGTGGCGGGGCCTCCAGTCCACTAGCGGCAGCAGAGGTGGAGGTCTGTTCAGTAGTGTGGCTAGTGGCAGGTGTCCGCTGGTGTGACACTGCCTCCCTCATAATGTTGGCCATGTCTGCCAGCACCCCTGCAATGGAGACTAGGGTGGTGTTAATGGACTTCAAGTCCTCCATGATCCCCTGGTATTGTCCCTCCTGCAGCTGCATGTTATCTTGCAACTTGTCCAGGATCTGGCCCAGCGTATCCTGGAACTGTTGGTATGCTCCCAAGATCACGGTGAGTGCCTCCTCGAGAGTTGGTTTCCTGGGCCTGTCCTCCCCCTGGTGCACAGCAGTCCTCCCAGCTTCCCTGTTGTCCTGTGCCTCTGTCCCCTGAACCGTGTGCCCACTGCCACTGAACCCAGGTCCCTGATTGTCTTAGGTTTGTGGTGTGCTCTGGGGTCCCTGTAGTGGTGGACACACTGCTGATTGACATGTCGTGTGGACAGAGATATGGGTCAGCTGGGTGGGTGTTGTGATGGTGTTTCCTGAGGGGGAGTCTCTGGGATGGTTTGACTGTGCCTGGGTAACCTACTGTCCAGAGGTCCCTGATAGGCCAGGTTGGACATCCAGATCCAGGTGAGCAGAGTCATTGTCATCGCTGTGGGCCTCTTCTGTGGGGGGGACTGAATGTTGGTGGCACCTCGTCTCCGGTGACATTGGCTGGGATACCTGTGGGGATGTAAATGCAGTGTTATTATTTCTGTGTGTGACATATTGTGCATAGGTGGGTTGCCCTCTGTGGTTGTTATTGCCCTGGCAGCTTTGTCTTGTGTGAGTTGTTATGTGGTGGGCTAGCTGATTGTCTCTAATGTGCATGCTTTAGTGATAGGTGTCCATGCAGGTCTGTGAGTGGTGTCCATGCATGGGTGGTGCATGCTGGGCTTCCCTTTGGGATGAGTGGGTTGTGATGGTGGGGTGTGTGGGAGGTGGTGGGGTGATGGGAGTGAGGGTGGGTTGGGGGTATGTGATGGCATGCAGGTAGGGGGTGACAGTAATAGAGAGTTGACTTACCAGAGTTCAGTCCTCCTGCTACTCCTACCAGGCCGTCAGGATGCATGATTGCTAAGACTTGATCCTCCCATGTTGTTAGTTGTGGGGGAGAAAGTGGGGGTCCACCGCCAGTCGTCCGTACTGCGAGCTGGTGTCTTGCTGCAATGGAACGCACCTTCCCCCGTAGGTCGTTCCACCTCTTCCTGATGTCATCCCTTGTTCTGGGGTGCTGTCCCACGGCATTGACCCTGTCCACGATTCTCCACCATAGATCCATCTTCCTAGCAATGGATATCTGCTGCACCTGTGATACAAATAGCTGTGGATCTACCCAGATGATTTCCTCCCCCTTGACCTTTAGCTCCTCCTCAGAGAATCTGGGGTGTTGTTGTGGTGCCATGGGTGTAGTGTGAGTGGTGTGGGTGAGGGCGTGTGGGGTGATGTGTTGGGGTGTGTGATGTAAGGTGCGTGGGTGGTGTACTGGTGAGGGTGAGGGTGATATGGCTCTGGTTGTGTGAGTGCTCTTGCTGTCTCTCTCTGTTGGCAATGGTTTATAGTCGTAAAGGGTTGTGTGTAATGTGGGTGTGTGATTTATAGTGGTGTAGGTGCGGTGTGTGGATGTGTGTCAGGTGTGTGTAGCTTGAATTGTCCAATGTGGTGCTGTTTTGTTTGAGTGTGTGTATTTTGAGCATGGCGGTATGTACCGCCAATGGTTTACCACCATTGAATGTCCACCATTGTGATTCGTGGGTCATAATGTTGTGGGCATTGTTCTATCGGCATAATGGTGTGGGTTTTGATACTGCCAGTTTATCACTGACTTTTGGGGTGGCGGACTTGTGTGTGTGGCTGAATAGTGATGGATTGGTATGTGTGTGTCATAATATGATGAACGGATATTTGCGGCGGCGGCATGTTGGCGGCAGTCAGCATGGCGGTAAGTGGGATTTACCGCCAATCTCATAATGAGGGTCTATGTCTCAGAATTGACAGAGACATGGGAGTGGCATATCTGTTTGTGCATATATGCCCTCACATGTGTCCTGTCGCAGCATGCCTTAGGGGTGTCTTAAAACTGCAGTGATAGGGGACCTGACACACAGGGGTGTGTGGCAGGTTGTGTTTTCAATTTAGCCTGCACCAACGGACACAGTCTGCAAAGGCAGCACTGTGTGGGTTTGGTGAGGGGTCCTGGATGATGGCACAACTGGTGCTTCAGCCTGCAGAGACCTTCCTTAGTACCCCAGGCCCTAGGTACCAGGGGTACCATTTAATAGGGACTTACTGTGGGTGGTAAACAGTATGCCAATTGTGCGAAAACAACTGAGCAGTTTTGGAGAAACTGTTCTGGCACTTGGAACATGATTAGCAATGACCCAGTGCACCAATAGTCGATGCCACATCAGAAACCAGGCAAAAAGTGAGGGCTAACCATGCCAAAAAGGGTGCTTTCCTACACTCATCATCTCTTAATAGAGGAAGGTACAACTGTACTACAGTGCCAGATTATGAGCACACTTTATGTCAAGTTTTGTGGTTCTAGATTTCTTCCCCTCACCTCTTTTCTCAAATCTGTCTTTCCTACCTTGTCAAGCATCTTGCGTATCTCTCTCTCTCTCTCTCCTAACTTGTCTAGCACATGGTCTTGTCTTTTTGTTCTTTTGTGGTTTTTCTCATCTCACTTTGCTCTCCCACCCCTTCCTCTCTCCTGATACTTTTTCTCTTATCGCCTGTCTTTCCTTTCTAATGGGTCATCTTTCTTCTCTCCTTTCCCAGTATCACCTATTACTGCATCACCAGACCCCCCTCTATATCTTTCTTGCTCAGCTGAACCTTTATCACGGTTCTCTATTCCTCATCTTTCTCATCCATGACAATAGACTTTTTCTCAAATGTATCTGTATTTTTCTTTTTTATCACCCTTCATTCCTTCTGCTGCCTTCTTAGAATTGTTCCTAACCAATCAGTGTGAAGGTGACTGAGGGATGAGGAATGAGGAGTAGGGATGATGGATGAGGAGTAGGGATGATGGCTGAGGCATGAAAAGTAGGGATGAGAAGCAGGGATGAGGGTTGAGAAGTAGGGATGAGAAGCAGGGATGAGGAGTAGGGATGAAGGAAGAGAAGCAGGGATGATTGATGAGAAGCAGGGATGATGGATGAGAAGCGGGGATGATGTATGATGGATGAGAAGCAGAGATGATGGATGAGAAGTAGGGATGATGTATGATGGATGAGAAGTAGGGATGTTGGATGAGAAGTGAGAAGTAGGGATGATGTATGATCGATGAGAAGAAGGGATGATGGATGAGAAGCAGGGATGATGAATGAGAAGTAGGGATGATATATGATGGATGAGAAGTAGGGATGATGGATGAGAAGTAGGGATGATGGATAAGAAGCAGGGATGAGACGCAGGGATGATGGAAGAGAAGTAGGGATGATGGATGAGAAGTAGGGATAATATATGATGGATGAGAAGTAGGGATGATGGAAGAGAAGTAGGGATGATGGATGAGAAGTAGGGATGATGGATGAGAAGCAGGGATGAGAAGTAGGGATGAGGAGTGAGGAATGAGGATGTCCTAAAATGGATGCTGTACATATGGTAGCCAATGTGTCTGATACAAATACTCCCAAATCTGAACAAACTAGCATTGGTGGCTAAGTTCTTTTGGCACAAATACGTACAAGCTGCTTCGTACAGGTTCCAAATGCTGCTATGGATATGTCCCGAATTTAGGACTGTAAGCGCTACATACTATAAGAGGCCATGGACAGAGGCAAGAGTAACGCTAGTGGGAGAGACATTTGTATATAGTACTTTGTATAGTACGTTGCACACATTGCAGGACATCTGGGAGGTGTTTAGGATGGGGTCAAGTAAATTCCTGCTGTGTAATGCCTTTGTGATTACAATGTTTCACTTGTTGGGACAAGAACAGAATGAGCCACGCAGCTCTTAGATTTTGTGGGGTTTATTAAATCTTGGCTCGGGTACAAAAGCAATTACTTTAATATATGTCTCATTTACCTCATACCATACACACAGTTGTACCGACATCAGAGCAAGTGGTCACATTGAATGGGTTAAGTGATGTCACTCAATAAATGGTGGCCTCCTTGGAATTAATTAAAAGGGTCTCTATAAACACCCGATTAAAAGGAACACAGTTGAATTGCTATTGGAAAGTGGATTATTGGTAAGGGTAGGTAGGTACCTACACTTAGCAATAGGCCACAACCCCCACTAGTTCTAGTCAAGGTCTCAATAAATTAATCTTTGCTCAATCCTTGGTAGCTTGCCCTATGAGCAGTTAGGCTTAATTTAGGAGATAGGTGTGTTAATATCAACAAAACAGTAAATAAGTAAAACACAACAAATATAAAAATCCAACACAATTTATAATAATAGGTCATATTTCTATCTTTAAAATGACACAAAAATTACAAAACTCCAATGTAGGGAACCCGAGATAATAATTTTTAGAGATTAAATGAATCCATTCTAGCACCTAAAACCAAAAAGCAGCAACCAGGGACTTCTGGCCACGCTTGACTGGGAAGGGGAGAAGTGAGGCAAAGTCAAAAGTTGAAGCTGACCTGTGATGGAACCCTTCTTGTATACACTCAGCAGGAGGCCTTGGACAAAAGTTTACCTACCCTCTTAGAATTGTTTCTGTAGCTTTTTCTCTTGTCATCGAGAGAGGCTCCTTTTCAGGTCGGCTTGTGATGTGACATTGTTGGCTTGGCTCAGCACAAAGTCCCAGTTAACTCTTGGAAGTCTCATCGACAGGGAAAAGCTCAGTAGCTTCAGAGGGATGAACCTGAAATACAGGCCGGGTTACATTTTGAGATCGCCGGCTTGAGTCTCGTTGACAGGTCGGTCATTTTATGGAGCTTTTTTGCAAAGTTGCTCCAAACTTCTCCAAACTTCTGGATCTTCTCACAGAAGTCCTTTTTACACCCTTGAAGTGTCCACAAATGTGATCCAAGCTTCGTTCCAGAAGCTCTGAACTGCTCCTTGGAAGTTGGGACTACAGTTCCCAGGAAGCACCTGGTCAGAATCCTCAAATGGCCACTTGATGCTGGTCAGCTTCGCTCTTCTTGCAGGACTTGATGCAGGTTACTCTGGTCAGGTCCTTTGTACCTGTAGCTTCCAGAGAGTACACTCCTGGAGTTGCAGAAGCAAGGCAAAGCTCTTCTTGTGGTGAAGCACAGAGTGTGCATCTGGTGAAGTCCATGTGGGTGCAGTTCTTCAGGTGCAGACCATAGATTCAGCAAGGCAGTCTTTCTTCTCCAGTAACTTCTTCCAGCAGGGATATGAATTACTGGGCAGCTCTGCCATATTTATCCTTCCTCCTGGCTTGGTAGGCAGATGGGGTGCCCTTGACCAATGGGGTGCAGGGTGGAATCAATCCCAGAAAGCAATAATTAAAAATCCAACATAGGGGAAATCTCTCCTTGGAGGTTACATCTGGCGGAGCCTGCCCAGTGGTGTGGCTAAGTTTCCCTAGCAAACCCCTTTCTAGCCCCTCTCCTAATCTAATTATTGGGGCTCTCATCGGGCTGGGGGAGCGGGAAATAGGGGAGATCTGGTTTCTGTCCCAGGTGGCTTTCCCCTTTGAATACCACTTACACATATGAATAATCATGTTTATTTTGACAAAATATTGACAAAATATTAAACTCTAAATATATACATTCTGAATTACCATTAAACAAATATATATATATTTTGGTCTGCCATTTGCTGCAGCAGTTCTCCTCCCACCAGATGCTTCCTTTGTTTCAGCCCAGGTCGCTTCACACCTCATTAAGGCAGCTGCAAGAAACTGACCAATCAGGAAAGGACACTACACAGCTGATTTTGGTAACTTTCAGAAAGAGTTCTGAAACACTTTCTCTGTACTAGTTATAATAAATCCAAACTTGACACATTGTTGGATTTGTTCTTAGTTTTAATTTGACTTCAAATCTGACAGATTTAGTTCTTTCTACTGGAAACAAGACTATGAATTTTAAATAAAGCATCCCAATGTTAGCCTATGGCGCTAAAGTGCTGCCATGAGGAAAAACAAATGTGTCCGCTTTTCCCTTAACCAGGGATATTAAAACACTTTAATAAAGTTCCTGCATATATGTACACTGCACCCAACCCTTGGGGGCACTTAGGGCACTATCATTATGGGTGACGTCTATGTAAAAATAAGGTTGTTTGAGACTTTTGAAGTATTTTAATTCCAAAGTCGAATTTTGAGTTAACTGTGATTTAAAAGCAGCCAGCAAGGCAGGTCTGCTTTCACAATGACAACAGAGACCACAGCAGGGCACCCAGGGGTGCCCTATCAACAATGGGGCCCCTAAACCTACATGACCTACCACATACTAGGGACTTATAGGTAGGTTGTCAGAGCCAATTGTAATTATGCCTAATTTGCATATTCCATTTTACACAGAGCATTGGTCCTGGGTAAGACTAGCAGTGCTCCGGGCACAGTCAGAGTCAGTAACCACCAGTATCAGTCAAAAGGTTTCGGGGTGATCAGGGCCAAGAGGATAAGTTTCTTGCAATTGCCACCACTAAAATTAACTTACTATGTAGCGTATAAGCCAAATGTTTGTTGGTGCTTCATCAAAGTGCCCTAGATTAAATCGGTCAGAAACTGACTTTTGGAACATGCTGTCAGAACTCACTGAGTGGTTGCTGACCCTTGAGTTCCAGATATGTCTGTTAGGCTTAATGCCCAGGGCAAAGAAGAACAAATATGTGTTTAAATTAGATCTAGCATTTATTTTGTTCAAATTTTGTATTGCCATAGTCTCAAAGTCACCTGATGCCCTGGAAATGTCCAGCTGGCTCAGGGATTTGAGGAAGTGCACCAGTGCTTAAGCAGATATGCTTAATAAACTTTGAAAGCAGGGGGCAAGGACCCAACGGGTGCAATATGGGACACATACGGCACTGCGTTGGATGGCAAGTCAGATTTTATACCACTCGGGGTGCAATGAACTCTCACTGATGTAGAAAATGCAGGATAAATGGAGGACCTGGTGTGCGCCATCGGAGTGGGACAGGCATACCGAAGCTAAGCTTGCTCCCACATAGCAGACATGAATGACTGTTGTGCTGAACTCCATGCCTGAAGCTTAACAGTCGATCAGAACACAAGATAGAAGCTACCGGAGACACTGAAGTGTGTACACAGCCACCACTCAGACCACTTAGGCTGTTCTATTGAATTTCTGCAAAATATATGGCACCACATAACTGACATATGTCATGTTCCCATTGCTTTTGATTTTGCCTTTGCTTATGTTTCAGTTATGATGTCTATGCTGTGGGATCGAAAATTCAGATTTTTGTTGTCAAAGGCAAACACAGATCATAGATGTGCCCCATGACGCAGGCCTGTCTTATGGATTGTGGGCTTGTTGGACTGGGAGTGGCACCCTAAATGCTACTCTCATAGTGTTGAAAGTCTACTGCATTTACCAGGAGTTAAGCTTCACAAGCATGCAGGTGGCAGAATACCCTATAGTGAGCAGTAGGAGGTATCAGGTCTTTTAACCTGTGTCACTGCTGTGTGCTTAACTCGCCCTTGGCCTACATTGTTTTGGTGAATAGTGCTCCGTAGTATAAGTGTGATGTACATGTGCTGGGTGTATCTGTGCCTCTGAAAAGTACAACGCAGGGCTAATGCAGTAAAGTGCAATGCTTGGATGTAATATGCATATGCTTAGGTGTATGTTTGCCTGTGAAGGTTTCAATACACAAAGGGTGTAGTGCTGTGTAATGCATGTATGTTATTGTATGTATATGCATGTCCTGGGTACATGTGTGCCTTCAAAGGGTAGAATACATTGCAGACTCTGGGTTCCCTTTTGGGAGACCAAGGGCCGCATGGTGAAACATTAGGAGTGCTGCCCTGGGGATTATGACTGCCCAGCTGAACCCTGGCGGTTTACTGGAGGGATCGGCGGTATGGCCGTGGCTAATGCGCCACAGTCATAATATGCTGGTGGAACACCGCTAGCCTGTTGGCAGTATTACCGCCAGTGTTCCACAGAATGCCAGGGTCGTAATGAGGGCCATAATGTTGACTAGAACACAGGTGGTTGTTTTCATTTGTGTGTTTGGGGTTAGTGCTCCATTGGGCTGCTTGGGCAAGGACATACCCTCTGTCTCCTTCAGTATTTTGCAAAGGTTCTTTCTGCTGTTGCTGTTTCCTTTCTCAGTAGCCTTGCAACTGTGCCCTTTTGTATCATGATCGCCATGATGGATTTACCCTGATGGTGTTTCTCCTGATTTCTCTTTTCTTGAGAGTGTGAGAGAATGTGTGTGCTGTACCTGATTAGGCTTAGCTTTCACTAACCTCTGTATGTGTGGATTTCTGTTGTATTAGCCGCAGGGTATGCACGTCCCTGTTCCATAGCTCTGTAATGTCATTGTGTGCCTTCACAGTTTGTCTCACTGGGGAATGATGTCTGTGCACATCGATTGAAAGTTGAGTGTGTTGCTGCACAGTGCTAAGGTTTGGGGACCTACACATGGTATCTGTCGCATGGCATTGTGTTGATGTTGTCCAAGTCTCAACATATGTGTGAGTGTTGTTATAGCTATAGCCTTAGGGAACCTGACAATGCAAACCCAGTCCTTATTGTGGTTGTGCACCAAATCAGGCATAACACGTGAATATTGTGTTTTTAAATGAACGTCTACACTCCTAGTCAAACATCAGTCACATTGGAATAAGTACACAATACAATGTAAAAGGTAAGACCTGCAATGTGCTATGTAACAAACATTTCAATCACAGCAAGCTTTTCCCTCACTTTGAGAATCATGAAAATATACATAAAAGTGCTCATATATGTTCAACTACCAATGTGATAGTGAGTCGAGGATCTATACCTCATGAGGCGATAATAACTCTACATATGTTTTTTGTATGCATCAGCTAACTGTAGTTATGTGTTTATTCATTTGTACTCTGGAATTGCCGCTCAAAGTGACTGGTTGTGAATACGTTATAGAACCTCTTAATTAAGCCCTCCTCCATCTGAAGGAAGAGACCATTTCAGGGGAATACGTGGTATTTTCAGTTTTAAGACTCATGTTTGCAGTGAGACCTCTTGTATGAAGAAGAAGCATTGAACTCTAGCCTGCCGATGTGGTGTCTGCCAAGGTGCAAGTTTTAAGATCGATCACCAACAATGATGACTGAAGAAAAAATTCAATCAATGTTCTCATATCCTCAAAACCAATAAAAAAGAGCATTGCCACATACATACTCCCTTATCAAAGCAATTTGCATAGTGCATTTGCTGGCACAATTATCATTAAACACTCACAGTGACACTCATGTTATCAACCTCGAGCGGCTGACAGGCCCAGTTGAATTTGAAGGAATCAGAGGCTGCAGCCTGCAGTTCTGACATTAACCTTGGGCGCATAACTTACTGAGCTTTTTATGGGCTGATGTCACAGTGCGGGTATCACCAGACAATTATATGAGAATCACGGGAGACTGGTTTTAGCTCCAGCAAAATGTTATGAGCCAGGAGTACATGTTTTGATTCAGCAGAAATTGTGTGCTTTCACAATAAAGTGCTTGCCCGCCACACATCCATGATCATTTTATTTATTTATCCAGCTGCCTGAGCTTGAACTTTCATGGATACACACAAAAGATTGTAATACTATTAAAGTGTCTTAGAGAACTAGACAAGTTATGGAATTTTCTGTGGCAGCAGCACAGATGGGAGGAGGGCAGTCATTAATGGGCATGGGTCTTTAGGTCTGGCTTGACAGTGCATCTGTCAAGTGACCTTTTAACCTGCACCAATATTATATACAGTTATTTGCCTTTACACGAATACATATCCATACCCATTTCATCTACGTGTAACACTTCATATTACCATGTAACATTCCTTTAGCGCCGGGACTATTGGCATTGCCAATGCTAGGTATACACTTCATTAGAGAAAACCAAACAAACTAGCATTGGTGTTCTATCAAGGAGCATCTGGCTTTCTGTCCTGGCAGAAGACAGGAACATTGTTATTATTGGAATAAATGTATGGCAGCTGAAGGGTTGATAATATCCAGTGAAGAAACAGTAGCCTAATTGGTACTATACAATAAAGTAGAGGTACTGACCCAATAAAAGCACAGCACAGCTGCTGAAAGATGGAGGCACTATCTAAATAAGAGTATGGCGTCCGTCCTGCACTTGGGGAAAGAATCATCTAACCCTCTTGCACTTCAGAAGCACCTTAGAGGCACTCTTGTGTACCTTACCTTGTGTTTTGTTCTTGCTGTTTGATCCTTGGGAGAAGTTAAGACTGTTTGTGCGAGGTTTCTACTGAAATAACAGTATGAGACTGCAGTTAAAGGTCATGCCTCAGATTTGGTGAATGTTTTGTGACTCTGTTTCAAAGGGGTTTCAAATGTATGCTTGGGAAATGATTTTGGAATAGTTTGAACTAGTGTTTCCTTGGCAGTCTTCCAGAATGAAGTACTTTTGTTATTTTCTTTTTTTTAGAATTACCTTCGGTTTGTGGCGCCATCCTTATTTCATATACCTATGTCCCTGATGGTACCCTGGGCTAGGTTTCGATTCTTTTGCATTCGATCCTAGAGTCCTTTTGATCACAATGACCTTGATTCAGATAAACTCTTTTCGTTTGGGTTATCCTAGTTACAGGGCGGAAGAAACAATACCAACCTTTCCCCTTCTCTCTTTCTAGCCTGGGTTCCCGGCCTAGGCACGTGCTCTCTGTGATTGTACTTCACTGGGTTCTTGCACGTATACCTACTAGCCTTGAAATAACTGTTTGGAATCCAGTGGAGAAAGTTTCCATCCAGCTTCTGCTTCCATGAGATATTTCAGACATCAAAGATATTTCAATACAGCAGTTTCCTATGCAGTAGAAACGCTATGGAGGAGGCGCGAATTCAGAGACGAGGCTCAGATACATGAGGAGAAGTGATCTGCGGATCACTGTGGGTGATGCTGCTGCTGCTTGCCGTCCCTGAGAGTGGCCTTAGCTGGCCTGTGCAGGCTGAGGTGTACCTTGTGATACCCCGTGCCCACCTCATGTTTTTTGTTTTTCATCCTCCGCTATCGTTAAGCATTTTTCACCCCAAAAGGTAGGAAATGGAGTGACAACCAACTCTTCGGACTTCAAATAATATTCGATGCTGAGAGGCTTGAGAGGAGGCCAGAGAGAGTATACGTCCCCCGGCGGGACGCGTGGGGGAGGTTGCAGAGCCCTGGAGCCCTCTGGACCCACTGAGAATGGAAAACAGTTGAGAACAGTTGAGATCAGTTGAGAAACTGCGAACATAATACTGCTGCCCAGAAGTATCCTCCTGCCTCCAGCCAGCCATCCAGCTAACCCTGTGTCAGCACCGAAGGCGGTATATACAGCAGGGCGTCTACTGAGTGCCACGGTGAGGTACCGGTTGGGGGAGGTCTAACTATTCTATTTATTTGTTGTTTTACCCCACAGTTCATTTACTCATCTTACTGAGGTGGCCGACTCCACTGAATATGCCATTGCTGCCACTCTTATCGCACCTGCTGAATTTGTACATGGTGGACTGCCTTATTGAAGTAATCGGGGTGCTAACGTTTCTTGCCCTTGCCCCTGCCCCTGTTTCCCACCTGGTTCTTAAAATCGTGGTGTTGGTTTGGTAGAAAGTGCCATCATAGAGTGAGCACTCAGGGGGTCACTTTAGGGATGCGCCTCGTGGAACTCAGGATTTAACTGATGTGACCCCATTTTGTTCCAGGGGAGCCTCATGGTGTCTCTCCTTCTTGGTTAAACCAAGGTCATCAAGGCCACAGAGACAAGCCCACTGTCCCCATGATGGAATTAATGCCGGAGACTTTATCTAACTCACTGGCAAGTACATTCACCACTGAGGCTTCTGTGACTCCTGACTTTCTTTCTTTTAAGACAAAAAAGGTCCTGTCTTCAGGGTATGGGCAGAAGTCTATCAGGGTGGTTGCTGGGCTACCATCCTCACTATGTGGCTTTCTTCCAAACATTTTAAAGTTAGATGTCCAAGTTCTAATAAGAGCGAGTAGGAAAGTAACTCAATTTTGGGCAAAAACAATGTTCCTTTTGATGTTGATGCTGAGAAGGGATCTGTCAGTTTGGAGAGATGCTATACCTCAGGTGGAATAGAAAGTGGTGCAAGGGGAAATGAAGTCCCTTCCCCTGTTGAGTCAGCGAAAATACAGTTCTTGGAGGTCACCTGCTCTATGGATGATGATGTAGGAGGCGACATTGTTGTTCCGCCAAAGGACAAAGGAATGGTTTTCGTATCAACAATGTGTGCCACAAATACGAGGTGATGCCGAGTTGGTGTGCGGTCTAGTTAAGCAAAGCCCTCTTGTTGACTAAGTCTCCAGCCCAGGCCCCTCGTTCCCCAAAGCTGTGCAATTCAGTATCCCCTTCGATAAAGAGATTGATGTAGAGCATCTCAATCTTCCACTTGAGTGTGATAGACAAGGTCGGGGGACTTGGAGTTGTTAAGCTTTTCAAAACTTACAGAGGGGTTCCAAGGTAGGGGAGGGCTTAGCAGCCAGACCTCCAAAGTCTTCATCCTCTCCAATAGCCTTGAGGGGAGCTGAATCTGGTGCAGCCCTGACCAAACCATCATACAGTGTACAACTTAAATGCACACTCTTTGCTGAGCGTGAAGAGCATGAAGGATCGTCCATTGGACCAATGAGGGAGACTGCGGATGATAAGCATAAACTAACACATGAATCTCCTTCCTTTATGCAAGTAACATTTCTCGAATAGCACCCAAAATGTTAAGTTTATACAAGTGCTTGAAACTATTAGCAAATCACTAAACGATGGGTCTAGGGATATAACCAATGGAGGAGGGTCAAAAGTGGTTATTTCTGACTACAGTCCTTCTTCCGCCCCCCAAGAGGGGACCCATGTAACTACTTGTCCTGTGAATGATGTGGCATTTGTTTCACAATTTCCCTATTTAGTCCTGAAAAGGGGGTATGTATTTGGGAAAAAAGGGTTAAATCTAAATTCAGTCTCACCATGTTGTTGAGGTCGGGAGGGAGAAAGAGAGTCCAGGAAGGCAGGGGAGGTAGAAAGCACATGGGCCAATTTGAGTTGTGTAGGTTGGCTCCCCTCAACCAACCGTCCAAGTCTCCAATTCCACTAATGTCCCCTAAGATGGGTAAGAAGCCAACTGCCAGGGGTACGTCTGTGAAGAAAGATGTTTGGTGGGTAAAGAAACTTCCCAAAAAAGGGAGAGGTACAATCAAGAAATGTCCAACAGTGATAAAGATGACCTCTGGGTGTAAAAATTCTAAAATATTTAAGGGGATGATTTTCTAAACGCCTCACATTGGACTTGTGATTCTGCTATAGGACCACAGTCCATGGAGGCGGGGCAAGGCAAAAGCAATGCTGGTGTTGTTCCTAAAGCCACAATCCAAAAATAAAATGCAGCACTCAGCTAGTTGTCCCTTCAATAGATATAGACTGTTAAGTGTATTTGCTAACATTTAAAGATTAAGAAATATTTCCTCAAAAGATCTGGCTTTGGTTGGTTTTAGAAGGGCTGGAGGGGATGAATTAACCAGCATATTGTTTACTTCTGACGAGAAGAAGAACCTGGTTTGAAGCCTCTGTCTTAGCCTTGGCGGCACATGGCATCAACCTTTGCAAGGGAAGTGAGGCAACATTTGAAATCGTGGTCAATCCAGGAGAGGGCTATCCCACTCAGACAACCCCACTTTTCTGTGAACATGGAGGGCTAAAACATAATCAAGTTTCCCTTGTTACAACCCTGGGTGCGCGGCAGAGAACAGGTGTTGCAATGAGCTGGTGGGAACGAGACAGGTCACAAGAAAGAATAGTTACTATAATGTTCCATAATGACAGAGCCCTAGATCTGAGGAATCAACATGTGTTTCACCTCCCTGAGGCTGATGAGACTATGAGGAAAATATGCCATGGTTGCCAGGGCTTTATTCCCCAGAGATTGGAGAGTCACCCCATGTAAAACATCCATGATTGTTATATTTCTCCTTGGAGTAGTGAAGGTGCTGAGGAAATTAATTGGTAGGAGTCAGGGCATCTACTGCCAGGCTGTGTCCTGGAATGGGACATACATTGTTTACAATTGTTCATAGGAACAGAAACCTGCAAAGAGGTTCTAAAGAATTATCCAGTACTGTTCCTCCAGAAAACCTGGTTGTTCCATGTTCTGGAAGGGTTTGTTTGCAATACCCCAAAATGCTAAGGCCTCATTAAGGGGAAGAGCAGCATGTGGATTACTGCTATTGGTATCTGCCTGCTGTGGGAAGAAGGTAACAAAACTCCAAAATACTTGTGTATGGGTCTTCGCTTGCCTAATTGATTTGTTCACAAATGCTAAGGGGCTAAAACAAATGATCTGTCTTAATGTGTATGTTCCTCCTATGCACCCCCTGCCTGAGTGTGAACTATTAAATCTGATTAATGATGTGAAAGAAAACTTATATGTGACTATCCAGATGCTCTGTTGGTGGTAGGGGGAATTTTAATGAATAATTACCTTTTAAAGAGTTTGATATAACTATGAAAGAGGTGCAGTTATCACTAAACATTCCCAACTGTATTTTCTTTATTTTCTGTATAAGGAAGGAGAAGGGAAGGTCTTGCCCCATTTAGTTCATCTGAAGCAGATCAAAGTGAACGGTTGGTGCAATGGTGATAATCCTGCTGCAAGAACCTTTATACATGGTAACAGCATTACCCATTGGTTATGTGTTCTCGCCAATGCATCAGTTCTATTGTGTGAAAACCTTTACAGTTCTTGATCTGGGGCCCCCTGAAGATCTGGCCCTTAGTGTGGAGTTTAAAGATGCTTTTCCCACTTGTCTAAGTTCCACCTTGTCTCTCAAGGTAGGCTATCACAAGAGAATTCGAGAACTGAGGATGTACTGCATGCTCTTTCCTTCTTTGAATTTGAGCATTTACACCTTGAAGCAGGTCAAGATCCATTGAATTGGTATCATAGGTCAACAAAATAAATGTTAAAGCAGGCATGGGGGGGGCCCTCATGCAATTAGTGGTACAAGAGGTAAGGAAACAGATGATGATGATTGTCAGGAGGGCAGAAGAGGGGCAAATAGAAGTTGTTGTTGCGCTACATTAAATACTATTTACACTGGCTTAAGAATAGCAATGGTGGCCTCTAAAATTGCCTATCAAAACTTATGTGCCCACAAAAAGGGAGAGTTTTTCAGGATAAATTGGAAGTTAATGCTTGTTGCCATTACTGATAAGAACAGTAAGCAATTTTGGCGACTAGTGAATTACATAACTGTCATCACCATCGTCGTTCGAGGCTCGGATAAGTGAGGAAGAGTGGTATATCTTTATTCACTCAGTATACAGTGGTGGAAATTCTGAAAATTTGTCAGTGCCCAGGGCCGGCACTGAAGAAGAGTCAGAAGTGATTGCAAACAATCAGACAGCAGTAATGCTGTCTGAAATAATCAGTAATATGAAACCTCTGTGGCTGACGGCTGGATGGTCTTCCATCTGTGATATTTAAGAAAGACCTTAGGAAATGGGGACTAAGTATGAGTGGGTTCTTCCAATTAGCAACTTATACAAGCATCCTCCCAGATTCATGGAAAGGAAACATAGGGCCAGATGTATGAAGCATTTTTCTAGTTGCGACTAGAAAAATGCTTTTTGGGATGTATAAAGCACAAACTGCGATTCGGTAACTTGTTACCGAATCGCAGTTTGGGTTTTGCGATTCGGTAGTAGGAAGGGGCGTGTCAAGGGGGTCCCTTCCTAATACTGAATCTAAATGGTATGTATGATTATTTTGTGACTGCGAATGCGGTCACAGAACAATCGCAGTTAGCACCAATTTCACATTGGTACTAACCCATTCGCAAAAGGGAAGGGATCCCCATGGGACCCTTCCCCTTTGTGAATGCATGCGAAGACATTTTTTCAGAGCAGGCAGTGGTCCCATGGACCACTGCCTGCTCTGAAAAAATGAAAAGAAAACTTTTCATTTTTGTTTTCGAAAGAATTCCGTTTTCCTTTAAGGAAAACCGGCTGCATTTAAAAAACAAATACTGCTTTATTTAAAAGCAGTCACAGACATGGTGGTCTTCTGACAACAGCAGGCCACCATCCCTGTGTGTGCCACCATTCCCAATGGGGTCTCAAATTGCGACCAACCTCATGAATATTCATGAGGTAGGTCATTTGTGACCCCATTGCAAATCGCAGACAGTGTCATTGGCACTGTTGTACATCCGGTTTTGCGACTCGCAAATTGCAAGTCGCTAAGACTCGCAGTTTGCGACTCGCAAAACCGGATCTTTGTACATGTGTCCCATAGTGAAGCTCATTCATAAAAAAGGCAAAATGGATCATCATTCTAACTACTATTTAATTTCTCTCCTTGATATTCGCTCAAAGCTCTTTGCTCAAACATTATCAAAACATCTAGCTCCCTGGGCATTTTACACTGGATTGCTCCCTGTGGAGCAAAGAGGTTTCAGACCAAGGCATTCAACAATGGACCACTGCCTCACGGTGTGGGGAGTCACAAGGAAGTCAATGGCATCGGTAGGTGGCTTTTGCTGCTGCTTCATCGACTTTTGAACAGCTTTCGAAAGGTGGACAGAGGCACGGTCTGGCATGAACTGCAGCAGTGGAATATTTATGGAGCCCTATTAGGCCTTGTGATGAAGCTTCATAGTCTGGTCAGAATTGATCTGGATCTGCTAGGTCATCTACGAGGAAAATCCTGTTGCGAACAGCTTACAGCAGGGGTGTGTCCTAGCTCCCCTGCTGTTTAGTCTATTCATTGCAGACCTTGCCCAGACATTAAGTGGCATGCATAGTTACTCTCCAAAGATTGGGGGTAGGCATACCAGCTGCCTTATGTACGTGGGTGATCTGGTGCTGATGGATCTCACGTCTATAGGACTCCAACAAAAATCAAATGCCCTAAATTCTTATTGTCTTGAAAATAAACTTACATTAAACGTGGACAAGACAGAGAGTTTAAATATCTGCGCATGATTTTCTCAGATGATCTGAGATGGGATAAGCATATGGCATCCCAGAGACTTGTACTTTCAGCAGAAGTGAATGACTTTAAAAGGTTTGATCGTAACAAAGGCAGCTATACGTCTGAGCCTTAAAGTAAAGTCATACAGGACAAATTAAATCCCCATGCTGTTTACAGAGTGGAGGTGCTGCCAATGGATAGATGAGTCTCTTGGGAAGGCTTAGACGGTAATGCCTTGAAACTGCTCCTTGATTTACTTAAAATCGTGAGGATCCAAGGTGTAAGGTAACAGTTGAAAGCTGTAGCCTGGAGCATGCTGGGGTATGCCAGAGCCATACATTTTTATTTTTCAATCAAAATTGGTGTTCCTGGTGACAATTTGTCAGTACTAATTTTACCTGAGTTACTGTCAATTCTCCTCAGTAAGAGGAACCCTGTTACAATAATGCTGAAACACCTGGAGGTAAAGCAGGTCAAGTTAGTAAAATAAAGAGTACCCTCAGACAAAGTGCTATTGAAACCAGCTGGAGGGAAGACCTTTCAGTATCTCAAGACCATAAGTTCATTTTCTCCCTTTTTAGCTTCCCAGGAGAGTATGGACCTCTTCCTGTGCCTATATAAAATCCCAGCTAAGCTTCTACTAAGTGAAATTCTGTGGATGAGAGTGGGAACTGACCCTGGTAGGTGAATATTGGGGTTAAAAACTGAAATAATTGAGAACCAGGGTCAAAGCCCCTGTAAGCTGGGTAGGAAGTACTCAGTGAGCCACCTGTTCATGGACTGTATATTCTTCCTCGTGGAAAGGAAGAATATTCTCTGGCCAGTTTTTAAAATGTATGGGATAAGGGTGAGAGAAATGGGTCTAAATTTGAAATGTGGCATAAGATATTAGGATGTGGCCATTGCCATTTGTCAATACCTGTGTAAAATCACAACAATTCATGCTAGGCTTTCCTCCTCTTAGTGTTACAAGATCTAGGTTGGAACACCCCCAAGCTCGGTAGTGCTGGGTCGCAGACTGGTAAGCAGCTGCTGACCGCATTAAGAGACTAATCAATGCAAAAAGTACACTGTTCCTATCTCTAGGGTGGACGATTAAAATTCAGGAGCTAGAGCCCTCACACACCCGAAGGGTGTCATGCTTCATCATCGGGAAGCTCCTCGTCAGACCGGCTGGTGCAATGTCTGACGGGCTCCCCTTTCGGGGGCTCTTTGCCGGAGATCTTTTTATATATGATTACTGCCATTGAATCAAAAAAGGTCAGGCACTTATTATGGCAGGAGAGTGAAAAAAATAATTAAGATTGATTAGAGACCCCTAAACTCATCTGTTTACTAGCACTCAAAAGGGGTCATGATCAAGATTAAAAACATAATTAAGTGGACTATGAGAATAATGCTCAACCACTTTGAAAGCCTGGAGTACTGGGGTGAGCACGCCGAGGGTAGGTCTTCCAAATCGAGGACGCCTATTTTAAAAAGCCATAGGCTGGATCGTGCTACTCCCCAGGGGGGGCCCCATACGAAGAGGGCGGGGCGACCTTTTTTTGTTTGAGACTTTTGACGGGACAGTTTACTCAAAATGTAAGTGACTGGTACCTCTTTTTCTTTCACACATATAATTGGTTAGTGATATCTTTTATATATATAGCTAGGAGAAGTATAGTTTGTTATAGGTCCTGATGAGGCGTTAAAGGATCTTTCATGACCAAATTTACGCGAAACATGTTGACCAGACCCTAGGGGTCAGGTGACAATTTCCCAGTACTCCAGGCTTTCAAAGTGGTTGAGCATTATTCTCATAGTCCACTTAATTATGTTTTTAATTTTGATCGTGACCCCTTTTGAGTGCTAGTAAACAGATGAGTTTAGGGGTCTCTAATCAATCTTAATTATTTTGTTCACTCTCCTGCCATAATAAGTGCCTGACCTTTTTTGACTCAACGGCAGTAATCATATATAAAAAGATCTCCGGCAAAGAGCCCCCGAAAGGGGAGCCCGTCAGACATTGCACCAGCCGGTCTGACGAGGAGCTTCCCGATGATGAAGCATGACACCCTTCGGGTGTGTGAGGGCTCTAGCTCCTGAACTTTAATCGTCCACCCTAGAGATAGGAACAGTGTACTTTTTGCATTGATTAGTCATATTGGGAGTACATACACTGGACCTTCAATTCTCCCGATCCCTCTCTTTTGTTGACGCATTAAGAGACTGTCTGACAAGGTCAGGTTTGGCGATGGGAAAATTTGACTTTCTTATTAAGGTCATTAAGAGATTCCCTTATAATAGGGTTAGGTTGCTATACACAGTGCAGTTTATGATGTCTTCTGTATAATGAATTGTATGCTGCTGGTCAGTTTGTTACTTCCATGTTTATATGGAGCTCTGGGCTTTTGACCTTCTATTCAGTTTTAGTTTGGAGAACTTTAAAATGTTCATATCACTATATTCTTATAAGCTGAAGTTATGTGATTGATTTAAATGTGCACTGCATAATATTGATGTTATGACTCTTGTAATTGTTTGTACTAATGAACTGGGCAATGTGCAATCTGTAAGAATTTATTTACTGGAAATAAAGTATTTTGATTGATTGGTTGATACAATGCAAGACATGTGTTAAAAATGTTGTTCCAAAACAAGTATTGACAAGTGCTGCTACTGTCGCTTTAAAGGTCAAGAATCCCTACTAGAAAATGTTGATAATTTCATTGAATGCTATAGGAGCCCTGGTGAAGATTAACATGGTCCAATATAAAGATATCATCCCTCCTAGGAAATACTGGCACTGCCTAGCAAAATACATAAATCCTTCTGAAATGTGCAGGTAGTGTTCAGTGATGGTGGCAGTCATGCAGAGAGGTCTTCTTCCATTAAGGGAATATAGGTCCTGCTGAGTAGCATTGGAGGTGTCCATCAGACGTTTAGCAGTGACGCTGGAAAGAATTGGTACTGTCTGTTACATTTATAGTATCCCTCCTGAGAAGCATGGTTACTGTTCCATTAAAAGTCTGGTAGCCCTTCCGGCAGGATTTGGAACTATCTGATTAAAAGTAAAACAGTCATCCCAAGCTCAGTATGAACCATTCTGCCTGTCTGCAACTGTAACGAACCATGCAGCAGCTAACCTTATTAGCTTGATAACTAGCTAGATGCCTGGGTAAAGATGTCACATATTCCGCATTAATGATTTCTCTCAAGGAACAGGTGATTACACAAACTGCCATTGGATTAGCTAATTTCTGGTGAATTATGTGGTATGGAGGTGATAGCCTCAATGTTAAGTGTCTTTGTTTTCATCCTAATCATGTATGGACTCTAGGTACCTCACAGAAGCCTTATAAATAACAGCTCAATCAGTGTTTGCATTGGAGGCCCATCTGTATTAAACAATTACATTATTTCCATATCAATGACAAAAGGCCTCATTACAAGTTGGGACATGGGACTGCCAAACTTGCAGGGAAGACACCACCGCCACGGGGGTGGTGCTCCCCCAGCCCCATTACAAGGTTTCTGGCGGTCTGACTGGGCTGACCGGCGGAAACATTGAAATAGAGGGTTCCCACTGGTCAGACCAACGGGCACAGTGCTATGAGATAGCACTTGGCTCCCTTAAAGAAGCCGAGTGCTATCTCATAGCGCAGAGGGGGCTGGCCAGCATCCTCAGAATACGTGCTGTCTGCACAGTGCTCATTCTGAAGGTTCTGGGCTGGGGGGCCCCTGAACTGCCCATGCCATGGGCATAGCCAGTGCAGGGCCCTTCTGTGGTTCCCGTCACTTGTTCTCCAGCAGCCTATTTATGGTGGAGAAACCACGATGAAAAGGCTGGTGGAGACCAAGGTTGTAATCAGCCAGGGGGCGCTGAGTTCAGTGCAGCCCTGGCTGACTACAACCAAGATTGCCATCACCCCACCGGGATCTTTGATCCTGGTGGGGATGGCAGTCTTTAGGCAGGTCTGCCAGGCAAACTTGTAATGTGGCGGTCAGACCGCCGCAGCTGCGGCGGTCTGACCGTCACCACGAGGCTGGTGGTCCTGACATCACCAGCCCCATAATTCAGCAGTAATTAAGTAGTGTGTGCTGGCTTTCTCCTTTTGTTAACTTTGTTGAAGGCTGAGTGGTCCCTTGTGATTCATTAAATATTTAGTTATCTATACATATAGTTTAGTGAAGGAATACCTTTAATCTTGAGTGGTTATAACATATAACAACTTTTTGTCCAATTGTTATTTGTATTAATGAAATTTGTGAAACCAGCGAAAAACAACACAGAAAACATTAGTTGCATTTCATTCGTTTTTCAAATCTACTCCGAAAAATAATACTTACATTGACTATTTGTGCACGATTTGAGTAAAAGACCCAAAGAGTGTATTAGGTGTGGTGGTATATGGTATCAATTAACACTGTGCAGTTGGACCATGATGCAATATGCTTGATGGTCAGTCCTGTTAGAGAAAGACATTTCGACCCTAGGGAGAGCAGCCAGGATCATTATCAGGGCAAGAAAACATGTGGAAAACCTATATCAGTGGAATGGATGTGAAGTGACTCACAAGGCCTGGCCAGAACGAAAGGACTTACGGATGTTTTGCATTCTGGTTGCCATGAGGACAGAAATTATCTGAGCAGTATTTACATATGCAATGACATGCTTTGAGATAAAATAAAATACATGCATTTTTGAGGATGACCTTGATAAACAAGTGTGCCCTCATAAAAGAGAAAAATGGAAGGTCACCAAACCTGAGCTAGAAAGAAATGTTTACTTGAATGCACATTGGGCCTCATTACGAATGCAGCGGTCACTAGACTGTCAGACTACAACCCTGGCTGAGGTTGGTGGCAGTCCTAATCCAGCAGCAGAACTGCCCTGGGATTACAACCTCGTTCTCTGCCAGCCTTTTCATGATGGTAGCACCCTCATGGAAAGGCTGGTGGATAATGGAGGAAGGGTTCCCCTGGCCAGCACCATCACAATGGTCACTGTGTGCTTTGCAGACAGTGGATATTGTGAGGGTGCTGGTGCACACTGCAGGTTACAGCATTGCTGCCAGTTTGATTACGAGCCGGAGACAATGCTGTAGCTTGTTTCCAGCTAGGCCAGAGGGCAGAAACTTAGGTTTCCGCCCACTGACCTAGCAGGAAACTCTTAATAACTCCGGCATGGAGGTTGCCGCGTAGGCGGCAGCCACCCTGTCGGGAGTTTGGCGGACAGAGTTTTCCATCCGCCAAACTCAAAATCGAGCCCATTGTGTGGAAGAGGAGCACTTGTGTTTGTCATTTAGTGCAAATGAATAACAGAGAGTGACTGTCCAGCCTGCAGATGGTGCAGTATGCTGATATCCCCATAAGTTATGGGTTTTTTTTTGTCTGATGCTGTCTAGTGAACAATAATACCCATTTAAAAGATTACTTTCGAGGGGACACTTACCATACACTATAGGTGGTTTCCTGATTTGTAGCAATCAACAGACACAGACTGTACCTGATTTCCATTTAGAACTTCATGGTAGCACCCCCTCCCTATACAGTAGTTAAATGTATGGGCAAACTACTGGCGATCTACCTAAAAAAGGGAAGTGGTCAGATATGTGGATTTGTAGACTTTAGGATTGGTGCTTGGTGAGGAAGGAAAGAAGTTTAGCAGTTGCAGCTAAACTATTATTGTTCTGTTACTATGTAATTTGAGCACAGTTTTCAAGAGGCTCATGTCCTTTAGTGGCTGTAATCAGTGGTGGCTGGTGACATTTTAAATTGGTGGGGCATAAAAACATGCCTGAATTTCCACAGACCAAACAAGTGAAGCAAGAGAGCCCAAATTCTGTAAGAAGGAATCAGAGGTGCCCCCTCCTACAAAACTATATTTTAAAATAGAAGAAACAATTTTACATTTTTTACCACATTTTGCCAATTAGACTGTCATACTCTCTCAGGTATCCTCCAGCTTTCTGCTCTCCCGGTTCCTCACCTCTACTCAGTGTATCTGATATTGTCTATTCTCTTGTGTTCATTATTCTCTTTCTGCTTCAACTTCCTTTTTACCTGTTATCACTTTTTTCTCCCCTTCCTTCTTGTTTTTATTCTGTCCACGATTCAATGTCTTACTTCCTTCTTCACTCTTTGCATCATTTTCACTTTCTTTCTCTGCCTTTGAAATAATCTCATATCTCTTCCTGTTAGTCTTTTCCTGTCTAACTTTCGATCTAACTTCCCCCCACAGGAACTCTAATTGTTTTCTCCTCCTTTTCTCACTAACTTATCAGTTCCCCCTATGTTTCACAACCACCTTTCTCGTTTACTCTCCTGGCTATTCCCAGCACTTCTATTACACCTCTTGTATGCCTCTAGATATATTTGCAGGTATTTTTTGCACCTCATCTAGGAACATGTAATTCTCCTATAAATAGAAAGCATTCCTAGTCTGGGTGGCCAGGAACATCCCTGGGTTCAATAACCTCAGCCAATGATGCCCAAATCAAAGTTAACACCATTATTATAAGAGATGTATACAGCCAGCCATAAATTTATTTGACACAGGGCCATAAAACTATAGGAGAATGAATGAATGATCACTACACTGCAGCAAATGTTGCACAGAAACACTAGGCCTGGGGCATAGTTACATGTTGCACATTTAGACTAGGGTGCTTTAAGATCCACATTACTCTAACAGTGGTCATATTGCAAGACTGTACTTTTTTGCTCTGTTATTTAGGTTCCAGACAATGCTAGTAAGCAACCAAAAAAATAAAACAATACTGATATTTTGTCCAGACCTCTGGTTTAAAATAAAGTACAGCAAAATAGCACAGCCTAGTGGTAAGGCTCAGTAAGATAACACTAGGGCCGGCATTAGGACCCTGGTGGTCTAGAGACCGCCAGGGTTGCGGTCGGACCGTCGCCAATGCAGCGGTCCGGCCTCCAAATTACGACAGTGGCAAAAGCTCCATGGTCGGACTTCCGGCACCGCCACTTCTTCACCGGTAAACAGCCTGGCAGTGCCAGTGGTCGTAATTTGCCAGGGATTACGAGTTCCCTCTCTGCCAGCTTTTACATGGCGGTTGCATTGCCATGTATAAGCTGGCGAAGACGGTGCGCCGGGGGCACTTGGCATGGGAAGTGCAGGGTGTTACTGCACCCGATGTACCGCAACATTGCCGCAGGCTTGATTACGAGCCAGTGTCAATGTTGTGGCTTGTTTCCTACTGCAACCCAGTGGGAAACTCGTAATGACCCTCGCGGTCAGAACACCACACTGGTGGTTTTCTGACCGCACTGCTTCAGCGGACAGGCTACTCCGCCCGCTGAAGTCGTAATGAGAGCCTTTGTGTCATTTCCAGTGACCTGAAATTCACAAGTTAGGTTCCCATCGACGTTAGCAAAAAGTGTCATTAAATGGTTTAGTAAAATGTGTTATTTATACAACTTAGGAGCAGCAGCTGTTGGTGTAAACAGCATTTCAAATAATGTGTAATACGGTACCTGTCTGCGTAGAGTTACGGTGTCATGGGTTAAAATAAAGATTAGAAGAACATAAAATGAGAGTACTTTTAGTGTCAGAAATTAATTAAAGGCCAGGTAGATCTTCAGAAGAAAAGGTGAAACAGCTTGCCTCAAAAGCAACTTCCACCAGATTCGCAAATGAGCTATTATTGTATGCATGTCTTTATCTAAAACAAAAGCCTTAAGTGCTTTAAACCCACCTTCCCTCCCTTCAGATGAAGGGTGGTGACACAAAGGCTGACTAAAGCGGCTGAAGATCAGGAGAAACAGACAGTATGGCAATACTGTAATATTGTCGCATATCTGGACATGGAGACAAAAGCTAAGTACACAGTGCTCTCTGCAGTGTCTCAGGGTCTGACATGTCCCCAGTGCATTGTCTGCTCTCTCTTTCCAAGAAACAGATGAGCTTGTCTCTCCCAGGAGCTGTTAGTGAGACCCTGGGTTGGGGTAATCTTAGGGCTCAGACCGGCCATATTATGAAGACGGGACTTCTACAAAATTCCTGAAATATGGCCCTCGGTAAACAGAACATTACAAAGTGTAGCAGCAGCGCTTTCAACATCACTTCAAAAGGGCAGTTTAAGTTAGAATTGACCAAAGAACAATCACTCCTCCCTTCATGGTAAAACAGCAATGAGATGTTTGTCAGGAATTATGAAGCCTAACGTCCACCAGTTGGGGAGAATACCACATAAGACGTCCTGCATTAGACGTGGGCTAGTGATAACATGCATCATGAATAGCCTGGGGCTGCCCTGGCAAGTAACTTACTTTTTTCTGCAGCCTGTAGGTGACCCTCCTCCCACCCAAAGCCACAAGTAAAACAAATAAATCAGAGGCAGGCATATGGGAGAACTCACAGCACAAAGCAATTAAAGGAACGTTACACTCCATGAAGTCAGTAAATGAAGATCTGTTCGTCTGCTCCCTACTAGAATCCTCATCCCCTTGCAACATTAACCTGTAACCTTGTGTATTGAGCGTGGGGCCCAGTGCTTACATTCAGCACGACATTACCCCCACTCACACCTTAACATCACAGGCATGACCTCCCACCTGCTAGTCTAAGCTATGGGACTGTGCTGACTCTGCCCTAGGCTACACCTACAAGCGCCACAGGGCAGAAAGCACCAGCTCAACTAAATCTGGCCTTGCTCACCACCCTGACATCTCTATGCTTGGCTGTGCCTGAACCCCGGCATATGCACAGCTTCTCCTCCTCCCCTAAACAAACAAACAAAAAAGTCAAGCTTGGTTTTACAGAGCAGTGGGAGCTGCTTATGGTTCCTACTCTCCTTCAGTATTGAGGTGGTGGTGGTCTGCCCCTCATGCCCATGCTCACAGCCGTGGCTTGCTGTGATGACATCCAGCATATCCTGTAATTGCATGAGGGCATTTCACAGCAGGCCTTAGTGAGAGGAGATTTCTCTGTGTTTTTCTTTGGACAAAGTACCACATTGTATCACATTGTATCACAATGTTTTAATTAATTTGCAAAAGTTATTAATTGACGCCAGTCAAGTACCAACTGTTTGTCACATGTTTCCATTGCTACATGTTTTCAAGGCTGAACAATTTAAACCAACATAAAAGCAGATAATAGTTACCTGTACATCCTAAGAGACATTGTCACACAAACTGAAGCAAAACGTCAACCTAGGACTTGCAATCAGTCTCTGCTCATATTCCAAACCAAATAGCCCTCTAAGTCTTAGTTCAGAAACTTCTGGCACGGCCTTCTAAGTATTTCTCCAGAAACATCTGGCATATGAGTGCTGTTGGTTGGCCCTTTCATTCTGTGCTGCAGCCTTGTGCAATGAAAGACTATAAACCCCATGAACTCTGACTTGATGAAAAAGGTTTAATTGTAAAAGATAAAATTCCGTTTAACCTGTTTCCTCCAAAATAATGATGAAGATGGCCTGGATTTGCTTGCAGTGCTCTGGTGAATTTCTATCCCAGAGCATATTTAGGGCTTAATTTATGTTTGATTAATTTAGAGATGACCACAAGGCCAGCGGTCATCTCTGTACTTTGAGAGAACCAGCCATCCTGGCAAGTTTCCTTAAAAATACAAAAAGTTTGGTGGATGGACACTATGGGGGTCATTCTGACCGGGGTCGGCAGTAGCACTGCCAACAGGCTGGCGGTGCTCCGCCGGGCATTCTGACTGCGGCAGTACAGCCGTGGCCAGAAACGGAAAGTCGGCGGTGTACCGCCGACTTTCCGCTGCCCATGGGAATCCGCCATGGCGGCGCAGCTTGCTGCGCCGCCATGGGGATTCCGACCCCCTCACCGCCATCCTGTTCCTGGCGGTTCCGCCCGCCAGGAACAGGATGGCGGTGAGGGGTGTCGTGGGGCCCCTGGGGGCCCCTGCAGTGCCCATGCCAATGGCATGGGCACTGCAGGGGCCCCTGTAAGAGGGCCCCACTTTGAATTTCAGTGTCTGCTCAGCAGACACTGAAATTCGCGACGGGTACTACTGCACCCGTCGCACATCCTCCACTCCGCCGGCTCCATTCGGAGCCGGCATCCTCATGGAGGGGTGTTTCCCACTGGGCTGGCGGGTGGCCTTTTGGCGGTCGCCCGCCAGCCCAGTGGGAAACCCAGAATACCCGCGGCGGTCTTTTGACCGCGCAGCGGTATTCTGGCGGTTCCCTCCAGGCGGGCGGCTCCCGCCGCCCGCCGGGGTCAGAATGACCCCCTATGGGTTTTAAAGGCCATTGACGAAACTTCTTTTTAAAATTTTTTTGTTTTTCAGACATTAACTCCCAAAGGGGTAGTTCTAAAAAATACATAGCTAATAATTTTTCTCCCATGTTGTGGCAGTGCAGGGACCCCCCTGCCAAGCACCCTCAGAATGCGCACAGTCTGCTTTTTAGACAGTGCGCATTCCGAGTGTGCTGTTGTGCCACAGTATGGGCGTCTGCTCCCCCAAGGGAGCCGAGACCAGTACCATAGCACTGATCCTACTGTGCTGACTGGCAGGTATGTCGTAATACGATGTTCCCGCTGGTCAGCCCAGAGGTAACATCGTAATGTGACTAGGGGTGAGGCTGCTGGGTTGACGGCCGTCTCATCCTCGCGAGTTTTGGCAGTCAGCTTGTCCGACTGCCAAACTTGTAATCAGGTCCTTAGTTTTTAATAAAAAGAGGATATTTTACCAAATTTCCTCGATCGTCATACTGGATACTAATATATATATATTATTAAAGTTTTGGTTATCAAATAACACATGAAGCCCCAAATAAGGCATCACTCACTTCCAAGTGTATGGAACTGCGAGGCAGCGCTGTGCAAAGCCAGACTGCTGGAGAATGGGGAAAATTGTGGGACATCTCTCCAATTCTCACATGGGCGTTCCACCACTGGCTTTGCACTTGAGAAGCACAGAACAAAATAATGTCTAAAATGACACTTTTCTTTCTTGATGAGGACCTACCAAAGACAGATGGAATTTATAAGTTAATCACAAACCTTTAAACCTAAAACTGTTGAGCACTTAAAGGCAATGTCATCAACAAGAGTATAGCTCCTGGGGGGGGGTTGTGGGATGTTAAACCCCCCTATAAAGTGTATATTGCAGTAGATAGTTGGATACAAGTGCTTTCAGTTGGGTAATTTGAAGTGTCTATCGGATTTCACCTGGGATTTTTACATTTTTACACGCTGCCAAAACACACTTCCACTCTATTGCCTTTGTTTTGAAGGCCCTAAAAATGTTGATTAGTTTTAAGAATATTGTGTTTAAGCACCCCAAACAATTGCATTCCTCATTCCTCCGCCCCTTAAACCCCCTCTGTTTGTCATACAATGTGTTTTAACATAATGTCCCAGCATGACTGTTGGGAAATCTGAAGCTCACCTCCCCCCCCCTATCATACTGACCAAACTACACCCCTGGTCACCAATTGAAGGTCCTGGCTACTATGCTTCCTCTTGTGCATCCCCAATGCCCCAGCACACCCCTGCTTTTTGAACCACCTGGCTTTTGACCTGCTGGGTTTCTGTTGATCAACAGTAATGATAGTGCAATAATTAATCCAACCTTGACTTTATAGTAGGCCCTAATACAGTGGCCTAGCACTTGATAATTGAGCAATGGTAGTACCTTACTTGATAGATTGAACTGAAAACTGTACTTAGTATAGATTGTTGATATTTGTGTTTGTTGGATTATGTTCTTGTTCATAACAACCCACAACCATTTTGCACTGAGGCCCGCTGAGTAGCACAACGGGAGAGTTAGTGGCTAAGAGCATTCTCGCTTTCAGGCAAGGGGCGAATAGTCTCCTTTTTTCTGGTGTTCAGATGCAGTTTGCTAGCAGCCATCCAGTCAGCCCTCCATCACTTCAAAGGGTGGTGGATGTAAGACAATTTCAACATAAGCTAAGAATTACCCGTGTGTGACTGGCATGTCTTCCAGAAGATCATATGCATGGGGTTTAATAAGCATAAAAATAACTGGTGACAAGGGGTGATCTCTGCTACATGCCACAAATCAAAACAGTCTGACCTCAGTGAAAATATTCAATCCTAGCTGTCTAATAACTCTCCGTCAAGAACCTAGGGTTCTGTTTGCATCCTCCTGTACTAAATCCAGATTACCCAAGGTGACAGGATGATTTACTGTGTTTAACAACAAGCATTGGCAAAGCCGGTGAATCTGGCTTGCTTTTTTAGTTATAAGCCAGATTTATTAGCTTTTCCAAAGCTGCCAGATGGACTAAATTTGTAGCATCTCAACAGCAGGAGCAGGGGAGCTGCCAGACATTCTGCAATAGAGGATCAACCCCTTAGTGTCCCTAGAAATTGTTTTGTTTTGCTAAAAGTAAACTAATGTGCCTTGCAGTAAACAAAAATATACACAGCACTGCTTTTTGTATACAGGGCCTTTATGAGACAAATATTTACATCAAACAAAAAGTGAGATGATTGAGTGTACTTTTGAGATGTAAAATAGTCCTTCATGCATTGCAATGGAATCACTTTATTGGGGACAGAAAGATATACGAAACAGCCAACAGAAAGAGGTGAGAAATGTATACTCCTGTGGGTGGATCCATGATTGGATTTATGATGGGTCGAATCAAAGGCTGCAGGGGTCTGACTCAAACAGGTCAAAGCCCATTCTATCAGTATTGTAAACAAAGTCCTGTGGGCAGCTACACTACAAAGCTAGATCAAAAAAGAGTTCTGTAAATCCACCATCAGCACTCCCAAAAAATTGTCTTGTGCATCAGACAAAGCAGCTTCGGATTGGTGACTGGTTAACCACTGACCAATTGTCTGTTTACATGCAAATGTGTATTTACAGCACATGCACATATGTACGTTTTACATGATGGTGGCAGCATTAGTTCGTTGCTGGGCTATAACCATGACACAGTTGAATGCTGTTTGAATGACCTCGGGCTTGTCTAATAATGGGTTAATAAATAGTTGGTCCTCCCTTTCCTTAGTTTTTCTTGTTTATGGGAAACATAATTTGCTGAAAAATCCCTACAGTGGCATGTATGCCTCTTTAACGAAGGTCAGAGTGAGGTGTTTCAAATGAGAGCGACATTTTAAAATTTAGCTGGTTGAAGCACCCTTTTAAAATCTTTTTTTAGTTGTTGTAATGTCGCATTCCATTTTACAGTGCTTAATGGAGAAACGCTTTCTATATGTTACCGAAAAATAGCTAAGATTCCATCAGCTATTACTTACGAACCTAAGGCTGCTTTGAGCTTTTTCCAGGGGTTTCAGATGAAATTATGTTTCATAACAAGTGGTCCCAAAGGAATATTTGAAATTTGTCAAACAGATAGTCCTTCAGAATTACTGAACAATGGATTTCGGAATTTTACCACCATAGTGACATGGTTTCTGAATTACACCCCTCGAAACAGAAAGAACACAAGCTGTTTTTCACTTGCACAGATTTGAAACTTTAACCTTGAGGTCCAATAAAATTTGGAAAGACAATATAATAATCATTGCATAATGGCAGGTTAAATATTGGACGGTCTAGGCGATTACAACTCGCTTGTAAATAACGGCGACCATTATAGATAGAACGGTTGAAAGGAGTAAGGCTAAAATAAGCTAGTTCCTGTTGCTGTAAGAATCAAGTCCAGCATCCGACGTGAGAGTTAGAACAGGTCGACAGCCTGGTTGTTGTAATCCCTACTGAGGTTTCTGTAGGCGCCCTCTATGTGAAATTAGTGGGGTCAGCATGAAGTTTCTTCGTCTGTAACTCTCTGATCCTCCTCCCCAGGACACCATGTCCCACTTGCACCATCTCTCCACAGCATAGAGCACACCAAGTGCATGCCCTGCCTCACTCAAAGTGGCCGGGTGAGCTCAGAGCTGGGGTGCATTGCTCATATCTGCATTTAAGGTTTCCTTGAACAGCCTGTGCATGGAGTAGTAATAAACAAGTCCTAATCGTTGACAGATGTCATATACCTAGTTTCAGAAAACGCCTAGCTCTCCAGCCTATGTCAATGACCTGTCGTTAGCAAGGTTGCGGTTTTAGGGAAGTTCCTCTTTTCTGTCTCAAAGTATAGCACATATAATTGGTTACCAATTAGGTCTGTGGTTCCTTAGCTCATTTTTCTCTCTTTGATTTAGGAATGGCTGAGGTTGGGTGTAGACCTTCCCTTTGATTAAAAAAAGCTTTCTGCACAGACAGGTACCAGACCGTACGCAATTCAACTGCCAAGCTTACACTCAGACTTTCACCTCGCACCTACATCACCCTGCACCTCAAAGAACTCCACTAACTCCCCATCCAGAAATGAGCACTGCTTAAACTCCTCACTTACACATACAAAACCTTGCACCCAGTGGCATAATGAACCTTGAGGGGGCCTCCCTGCAAACGTACATGAAGGGGACCCCCTGGCTCACCACCTACCACTTTTGCTGAGGGGACCCCGTGGAGCACTCCGGGGGCTTATGTTACGCCACTGTTGCACAACACTGACCCCCATCCAAATCAACAGTCACAATAACTTCCACATATCTACCCCTTTCTCCCACTCAGCCAAACTCATTCTCACACTCATACCCTGCATAAGCAGAACCAGATCAGGCAGCCAGGACGTTTTCAGTCTTGCTCCTAAAGCTTGTAATGACCCACCCCTGCACATCACCACTGCCTCCTCAGTTCTGAAATGTCATACGAAACTGAAGACACCTAGTCCCAGCCCTGGCTCAGCCTACACTGCTCTTTATTTGCAGTGCCAGGATTCCCTCCTGAGTGAGTTGTGTGGTCTACAAATACCCATAACATATAATGTACTATAACATAAAATGACTTAAACTACGAAGAATGGTTCTATAACCCCCCCCCGAAATAAAACTATGCAAGAAAATACACAATAACTAATTTGATTAAACGCTGATTAACCACACATGGAGTTGTCTTAGTGACTTTCCAAACCACAACTAAAATTACTACACTGGGGGCATCTGGAGTAATTGCCTGGATGATACTAACTGGCCTTGTATGCATGTGGATCCCACTACTGTAGTTTTCTGCTCTTGGAGTCCAGTCACTGAGCTGTTTCCAATTATACCATCAACCAGAAGCTGCCTTCCCTTCTAGCTAAAATTGTAGTAAATGTGGCCTACTGGCTACAGCTGCCAAATTTTGAGTTTGTGGTACTAGGTTTGAATCCCAGCCTCAGCTCAACATCCTGTGATTCTGGGCAACTTGCTTAATCTCTTTGTGCCTAAAATATATGACTGTAGCCTGGATTGGTTGTAAAGTACTCTAATGCCCCTGGATAAGGGTTATGCAAGAAAACTTAGCAAAGAAAAAAAAGGTATGCACAGCATGCCACAGAGTACATTCCCACATTCAGCAGCCTACACAGAGATCCTTATCACATGCTACTATTGCGTTACCCACAATAATATCTGGATAATATATAATTTGTTATTAGACATTTGACTGCTTGCCTACACCCACTATCTTACATCCTCAGGGCCAAGCAGTAAATGTATACTACAGGAATGATGTTTCTTGAATTATGTACATCTCTGATCCAGCACTGGGCCCCATTTCTAAATTCCAGGGTCTGATTATTTTTTCTTTTCTGCTCCAAAGGGTGAGGAGACAACGCATCAAATTGCTCAAATTAATTACAGTGTAACGCGATGGTCACACATTCAATTCCAGAGACCAATTTATAGTTCAAAGGGCTTTATTTAAACTCAAAGTCAAACTTACATACATTAGTCTCAAAATCATGCTATAATTATACAGAATAACCAAAGGAGAATCAAAACATTGTACAATATGAAATTTAACTAACATGTAAAAGACCACTAAATCAGTATCAATAATGCAGAAAATTAGAAAAAACTATGGATGCATAGAGTTTGGTTCCAAGTTTACCATTTGATCTAAAACACTAACTATGCTAATATTCTAAAGGTTCAGGGAGTAGCCAGCCTGACAGAACTTCTGGAGAAGTTCTCATCTAGAGAGGTATGACTGCACAAAACGTCACAGAAATTAGAGTTCAAGAGAGGTAACTAAGTAAGGTCTGCTCTCAGCTAAGGGCAAAGGGAATCTGAAGCTTTCCAATAACTAAACCACACTTAAATTTTGATTTTTTTCCAAAGGTGATCTCATAAGAAGATATCTTTCCCAGTTCAAAAACATAATCACAAATTATAAGTTGCTAATTGATACTTAAGTCTTTTGGAGTGTCATCATTGACCTTGGTACATCATTGCATGTTGAAATTTCACAAGAGTTACAGCTGCCAGCCCAGGCTACTCCTCACATCCTCTATAAGCACTCTGCTGGGCTTTTCTTACCATTCCAAACAAGGAGCTCCCTATTTACTCGGTCTTGGATCCTGACACCTGCAGCTTTAGAAAAATATAGAAAACACAAATGCCACTTTGAAGGTTAAAACACAGAAAAATATATGGGCCTTCATGGTGACCAAACTAATTAAGCGCAAATACATTTTCAGGTTAAATAAATTCTCTATGTCTCTTATGTCAAATATATAATGATTATAAAGAATAATATTTCTAGAACACTGTAACATAAACATTATTTCAAAATGATGATAAAATATGGCATACATGAAACATTGTATTCATCTGTGCACTTAACTCGTATATTTTGTGGTGCACGACACTTAAATGCAGACATTTCTTACCTTAAGTAGAAAAGCAACCAGCCCTACATTTCATGTTTTAAGAGATGTAATAGCACGGCCAGATTACGCCCTCTCAACCCTCCCTGTGATTACTTTTAAAGTCATCATAAATCTCTTTCAGTCTTCAATTGGACTCTCTAATACCTGGTTGTTTTAAGCAGTTTTTGCCTTGACTCCTCCAAACGGTTCACACATCATAAGATTTATAATTACAATCTTCCAATTCAACTTCTGATCTCTTTCTCTTCTGACTTCTCTGGATCGTACTTCTCTGGAAGATTTTGTATCCAACCAACAAAACTATTCCCACTATTGAAATAAATCCACATGGTCTCAACACAAAACCTACAGTTCCACTTCCTAAATTCCCAAACCAACTGCTTATAGTAGAAAATCAATCTCCAATTGCTTCCCATGCACCAGCTGTGTCCAACTCCTTTAAATCCTTCGTCAACCCTGAAATGTTCCAGATATACTTCTCAAAATCCTTACTTTTATCTGGAGTAAAGGTACAATATTGTTGAACCTTCAGCATCCAACAGACTCTGCCCTCTTTTGCGGGCAACAAATCTAGCACAAGCTGATTTTTTTTAAATTATTGATCTCATCACAACCATCTCTGTGTTTGCCAACAACAAAAGATTTGCTGTGCTGGTTGCAAGTTTAATCACTACTGTAGACAGCTTTCTAATCTTCAGATAATTCAAAATCACTCCCACTGATAGAATCGATGCACCAAACATATATCCCTTTAGTTCTGCAACACTAGCTCCTCATCTAATTCTGGGTTTGATCTTTCACACAGGATCTTCAAGATGCTCCACATGATAGATCTTTGGAAATACTATTGCTATATAGCACATACTATGTCATCCTTCCGGCAAACTGAAATATGCACACTGTCCACAAATAAAATACACTCCAGGAATCACAGGATCCTTTCCATCCAAAAATAATTCACTCTTCCCTCTGACACCAACAACATTCTCCCAATCACTCTTCACTATGAACAACTATATAACCCTGATCAATGTGTATGCACAATTTCCCTTTATGCAGCCACTCTAAAGTTAAAGCTGGTAAATTCCCTTGCACTTGGTGTTCTATTTCTACCTTTTTCCATCTGTGTTGTGTTGCAAGATCTTTATCTGTTTTGCATTTAGTTTCTAATTCCCTTCGGTCTCCACTAAATTCAAAAATATATTTTCTATTTCATTCACTGAACAGGTCAAATTGTGTCTGTGCATATGAAGTGTCCAAATGTTTTATTGATACAAAATAGTTTCCTGCAATTTCTGCACCTTTGAAATACAGGTTCTTATTCAGGTGCTTAAACAGAGGAACTTCTGGCAACACTAAGTCATATGCGAAAAATAATATTGAAAACTTCCCTCATTGTAAAATATACTAAATAGGAAGCTACAAGAAATACCATATGTCAATGGGATGTGATGATATGTGATGCCTTCTGACACAAAAGCAGGTAACTGCATACAGACATAGCAGTCTCTGGCATTCATTGTATTTACATACTCGTAGAGCAACTTAAAATATAGGCTATCCGAATAATTGCCTCTAGATTCATCAAAGTGTAATGCTTTGTCATCTAACATATACACATTATTATCCTTTGGAGTAAGAGTTTGTGGGGGAGCACTGGGAAATAACATCTCTTCAGAATGTGTAGAGGAAATTACTCCTATTAACAATACTATTGATACTGCAAGGGAAATAAGCAATAAAGCACCTATTGTGTATCTACTCTTATTTTCCTTATTTGGCTCCATTACAACTTTAGAATCAGATCTATTATTGAATTAAGTACTGCAACAACAAAATATATCTTCATTGATTTCAATGTGAACAGCAACAGAGTGCAAAGTTTGAAGCTCTTTGAGCAACAACAAATACATCTTTATGAGAGTTCCTTAGCCCTACTCTGTGTTCTTCTAAATGACAGCCCTCTTTCTTCTTTAAGGGGCCCAAGAACTCTTCCAATTTCTCTATTCCAATCAACAAAAATGTCCTTGATATTTACACAAACCAAGGTAATTGATTGGAAGTACAATTCAACCACAATGTTCAGTTCATGGAGGTTCAGCCAAGCTAGTATGTTTATTCCAACATTCCCAGAACTCTTTATCTGTGACTGTGTCATTTGCAAAGTAAGTCCACTCTGGCGAAGAATACCTACGACTCGGCACTCTTATTCTATTTGATCTTCTTAGTGCCACACCTTTGTTGTCACTTTCACTCAGATCTGAACTTTTGGATTTCCTCTGTAATAATTGGTGGCATACTTTCCCACTTTCCTTCTTTCTGGGCCAACGGTCTCCACTTGCTTCCTTCCAGCACCAATTCCTTCTTCTAAGTCTCATCCTGAGTTTGACTCATTCACCACAGAGCAATATTTGATGGTTTCTGTTTCGGTCTCAGAAGGGACTTGTTCAAGACCCCCTCCAGCCTGATCAAGTGCTGTTTCTGGCTCAGTTTGGTCACCGACGGCCTGTCTGTCCTGCTTTTTTCATCTCTCTCGCAACACTGGTTCTTTTGGAACAGGTGCTTTTGTGACAAGGGGACACTCAACCTTGTGAGTGTGGGAAGCAGGTATCCAGTTGGGGGCCTCCATGCTTTACATCAGTCATCTTCACTAGGATCACCTGGTAAGGCCCACGTCAGCAAGGTTCTAAACAAGTCTTTTCGACATGTTTCTTCACCAAGATCCAATCGCCTGGATTAAGATCATGGCATTGCTCTTGTTGCGGAAGTGTTGTGACTGCTCCACCATAATGAGACATAGATCGCATCACATCAGCTAATCATTTGCAATAATCTAGGGCCATATCATCAGTAATATTTACAAGTGTATTTGCAGGAATCACTGGCAGTCTCATCGCCCTCCCTGTTATGATCTAATGGGGAGACAGTCCAGTCTTTTGATATGGTGTACTCTGCAAACTCATTAACACAAGAGGCAGAGCATAAGGCCATTTCAATGACGTTGAAGCACACTTTTGTCAATCTGGATTTCAGCATGCCATTCACCTGCTCTACAAAACCTGAAGCCTCAGGTCTATACCTGCAATGTAGTCGCTGCTCCATTTGCAGAGCTGCACACACAATTTCAGGACGTCCTTGCTGAAATTAGTTCCTCGATCTGATTCCGAAGAGGTTGGATGCCAAACCCAGGAATGAGTACCCTCATTAAACGTTTAGCTACAGTGAGACTATAATTTCGCATAGTTGGGTACCCAACCCAACAGGAAAACACACACACTACAACCGAAACATATCTCAATCCATTGCACACGGGCATCTCAATGACCACCTGTATTCTGTTAAAGTTAAAAGGTTCTCCTGACCTTACTATATGACTCAGTGTAATTGCAGTTTCTTTTTCCCACATTTTTCTGTTTACACACAACACTTCTATGTCACAGCGCTTCAGCCATCAACCTGAATTTAGAGTTGAACCAAGTCTGTCCAAACAATCTCACCATGGCATCCCTTCCAATATGAGCTGGACCATAGAACTGTCTAGCCATAGGTGGTAACAGACTGTTCTGTCATCCATCCGCTAAAACCCAAATGCCATCATCTCTCTTGACACAACCTGCTCTGACCCAACTTTGTTGTTCCTCCTCAGACACCCCCTCATGAAGCCTCTTCATGTCAGCTCAGATATGAACTGTTGTCAATAGGAGGATAAAGTTAGTCTCATCCATCCCTTCATTCATGAATTCACCATTAAATGTACAAACATTGTGCGCACAAGTATTTTGCAACCTCATCAGAATACCTATTGCCCAAAGTCACATAATCATCTCTAGAACGATATGCAGGGCACTTAACCACTGTGATCAGCACGAGCAATTGTAGTGTATCGAGAATGTTTCTCACTTGTTCGCCATTCTGGAATGGAGATCCAGAAGACATCATAAAGCCTCCCTGAGACCACAGTTGTCTGAAGTCATGAACAACACCAAAGCCGTACTGAATATTGGTAAATATTGTCACTTTCAATTGATCAGAAACACAACATGCTCTCATAAGAGCAATCAATTTGGCTACTTGGGCATAGAATATTCCTTAGAGCCAGGAAGCTTTGACAACTCCAGAAAAAGGACAAATAGCATAAACTGTTCTCAGACATCCTCAATTGCCTCTTAAGCATGAACCATCAACATGGATGACATAATCAGATTCAGGTAATGGCTCATCCCGTATGTCTGGTCTTGGTTTGGTGCACAGTTCAGTAACATCAAGACATTTGCGGTCTCCTTTACATTCTTCAGCAATTTTCCAATTAGATATTGGATTCAAAATCCCACAATGTTTTTATAGATACATTCTCTGCAGCCAATATCACCTGCCTGTATTTGATAAGTTGACTGCTTCTGATATTTTGTGTTCTGGTTCTAGTCAAAAAAAAGTTCTACTAAGTGTGGGATGCATACAGTTAATGGGGGATCCATAACAATAATTTCACACCTCTGTATACTAGTTTTGACTGCGGCTATAGATTTAAGGCAGCCAGGCAATGCAGTAGCAACAGGATCTAATGTGGCGTAAAAATAAGCCTCAGGTCTCTTAGCATTTCCATGTATTTGGGTTAGCACTGAGAGAGGACAGCCCTCCCTCTCTCTCACAGCAGAAAAGTGGAAAAGATTTGTTATAATCCGGCAACCCCAGAGCCCGGGCATGACAGAGACATTCTATGAGCTCTAGAAATGTGACAAGACAGTTGTTGTCCTGTGAAATAGAATCGGACACATCCTTGTGTGTCAGCCTCTGTAAAGGCTTGGCCATCTAGGAAAAGCTGAGTATCCACTGCATACAGTAGCCCACCATTCCCAGGAAAATCCTGACTTGCCTTTATGTAGTTTGCGGACTCATTTTTAGTGTAGCTGAAAACCTCTCTGTGACACTTTCCTCACTCCTTTTTTCAATGGAGTGCCCAATATATTGAACTGCTTTTTGACAATATTGTAACTTTTCCAGTGACACCTTATATCCATTCTCAGCCAGGTGGTTCAGCAATGAGTTATTGTCTTGTTTACAACCTTCTTGGGTGTTCAACCCCACCATTAGGTCATCAATGTATTGGATCAAGGCTGAGCTGCAAGGCAAAGATTCAAAAATCTTCTTTGAAATTTGGTTAAAAATAGATGGAGGTTCAGTATACCCTTGTGGGACACAACACCACAGTAAGACCCCATTTCTGAGCCAGAATGCAAATAGGAATTGACTGTCCTCATGAAACAGTATCGAAAAGAAGGCCTGACACAAATCAATGACAGTGAATTACTCAGCCTCACATGGAATCTAGAATTATATTACAGCTGGATTTGGTACCACAGGGCAACGAGGAACAACAAGCTATTTATTTTCCTAAGGTCTTATACAGTCTTGGATTTGCCACTTGGTTTCTGAGGACCCATCATGGGAGAGTTACAAAGACTTACCATTATCTCTTTCAGAATTCCTTGCTGTATCATGGAGTCAATCACAGGAGTTATCCCAGTAATCATTTCTGGTGTCAAAATATATTGTGTGGTTCTCAGGAATTCAACATTAGGCATTTCAGAAATCTAGACAGGTTCTGCACCTTTAATCAGTCCAATATCCGTCCCCGTAAAGCCCCATACCTCATGTTTGACAGTTTCTCTCAGATCTGGGGGCAAATCATCGAGCGTTAGCAATGTCAGCATCATGCAACACAGTTCATTTTTCCTTACCTTAGAGATAGCATTCTCATCATGGGTTTGCACGTCTATTCCTGCTGGAGTGCAAAAGATTAAAAAATATAGTTTTGTAAGATAATCTCTTCCCAAGAGATCCACTGGATTGCAATCACATATTATAAACGTGTGTTTATCCTCAAAAGATCCTATTTTCACTTTAACTGGGCAGTTTCTTGAGCAGTCATTTGTTTAATCCCAATACCAACAACTTGGATTGTTTTTCCCGTGTAGGGTGGGCTTGTGACTTCTACTGTTCTCAAAGTGGAATGGGTAGCACCAGTATTGACCAAGAATGACACCGGATGGCCATCCACTTAATTGCCTATAAGTGGTTTTGTTGCCCTTGCCCCGGGGCACCAAACACAGCACGTTTCAGACACACTTCTATAAGGCAGCCTGCCCGGGTCACGGCGGTGATCCTGTCCGGCAGCAGGATTTAGAAAAGTGCTTCTCTGTGCTAAACAACTAAAAGCAGGAGCGCACTCAAGGCGCCAAACAATTGAAAGGAGGAGCGCTAAGGGAATAAGGTAAAGCGCTCTTCAGGTGCTACTTCTTTAGCATAGGAGCTTCACACACAGCACTGTCCTCGTGCTAGAAAGCAAATGGTTGCAGGGGGCAGGGGCCGCAGCACCCAGGCCCTGGGGACACAGGTGAAGCACAGGGCAGCAGGGCCCAACAACAGACCAGCACAAGGGGAGTGCAGTCAGTGGCAGTTTAACCTAGTGACAGAGCAGATCACAGGTCAGCACAGCAGCAGCATTCCAAGGCAGTTGCTGGTGAGTCCCTACAGCAGCATTCTGTGTCCATTTCTTCAGAATGTTTCTTGTGTGTCAACTTGGGAAAAATCCCTGTATGTATACTCAGATTTGCAAAGCAGTTTCAAAGAAGGGGAGAAGAGGTTCCTACCAGTTCCAACTGGTTCTAGGAGTGTCCCCTCTCTCCTCCAGCACAGGCTCCAGACATCAGTTGGGGGTGAACATCCTTTGCGTGAGGCCAGGGCACAGCCTTTACAAATGCAGGTGTGCCCCGCATCCTGTTCTCTCAGCCCAGGAAGACCATTCAATATGCAGATGCACCTCTGTGACACCTCCACCCTCTCTGTGTATACGCTGTCAGAAAAGTGTGCACAAAGCCCAGCTGTCACTCTGCCCCAGACGTAGATTGGAGTCAAGCTGCAAAACACCAGTCATAAGCACAGAGAAATGCTCACTTTCTAGAAATGTCATTTCTATAATGGTAATAAAACAAATCCACCTACACCAGTAAACAGCATATCTCGCTACCATTACAACCATATCTAATATGCCTAAGCTACCCCTTATAAACCAGACAATACCCCCTAGTGATAAGGCAGGGCATTTCCAATGCAATCCCATGAGCAAAGCAGCACTCACAGCAGTGAGAAAGCAAACATGTTGTTTGTCACTACCAAGACAGGCCCGCAAGCAGGCACATGTCCTGCCTTCTACATACATTACACCCTGCCCATAGGGCTAACTAGGGCTTACCTTAGGGGTGACGTACTGTAGTAAAAGGGGAGTTCTGGGCCTGGCAAGTAAAGTTAGGTGCCAGGTCCCTGTGGAAGTAAACTGTGCATGTAGGCCCTCTGCTAGCAGACCTGAGAAAGGTTTGAAAGGCTATTTCTATGTGTGGTGCAAACATCGCTGCAGGCCCACTAGTAGCATTTAATTTACAGGCCCTGGGTATAGGGATATCACTGTACAAGGGACTTAGAGGTAAATTAAATGTTCCAGTTAGATGCATGCCAATCATACCAGCTTCAGAAGGGAGGACACCTGCACTTTAGCACTGAACAGCAGTGATAAAGTGTTCAGAGATCTAGAGCCAACAACAAGAGGTCAGAAAAAATAGGAGGAAGGAGGCAAAAAGCTTGGGGATGACCCTGCAAAAAGGTCCAGGTCCAACAAGGACGCTTTTCAATGACACAACCTCTGAGCAAACAATATGGTGTCTTCTACACCTTTTAAACTATCCTTGGATCTTAGGGCACGTCGGACCTGATAACCTCTTCAACCTCTTTATAAATCCACATACAACATACAAAAACATCTCTGCAAGACAATACTTATTCAGACAATAACCACAACTAAATGCAAATACTGCAATCTGCAACTCTATTATTACTCACTCATCTGTTGACAGTACAACTCTCCTCTGATCAACATGATGCCTCCGATCTTCCAAGTCTGGACACGAACATCGAAGTTAGACACTGGGGACTGACTTTTCTAGAGCCTAGTTCCAGTTCTCCTCAAACTTGAAAGGGAACCATCCTCGTCACTATCATCTGATCCAGCACTGGGTCCTATTTCTAAATTCTGGGGTCCGATTAATTTTTCTTCTGCTTCGAAGGGTGAGGGGACAAAGCATCAAAGTATTCAAATTAATTACAGTGTAACTCGATGGTCAGACTTTCAATTCCAGAGACCAACTTATAGTTCAAAGGGCTATATTTAGACTCAAAGTCAAACTTACATTTATGAGTCTCAAAATCATAATATAAATGTACAGAATAACCAAAGGGGAGTTAAAACATTGCACAATATTGAATGTAACTGACATGTAAAAGACCACTAATTCAATAGCAATATTGCAGAAAATGAGGAAAAAGAATTGATGCATAGAGTTTGATTCCAAGTTTTCCTTCCTAACCATTTGATCTAAAATCCTAACTATCCTATTATTCGATAGGTTCAGGGAGGAGTCAGCATGACAGAACTTCTGGAGAAGTTCTCATCAAGAGAGGTATGGCGGCATGAAGCCACATAGAAATTAGAGTTCAAGATAGGTATCTAAATAAAGTCCGCTCTCAGCTAAGGGCAAAGGGAATCTGAAGCTGTCCACTAACTAAACCACACTTAAATCTTGATTCTTCCAAGGGTGAACTCATAAGCAAATATATTTCCCAGTTCAAAAACATAGTCACAAATTATAAGTTGGTAATTGACACTTAAGCCCTCTGGAGTTTCATCATCGACCTTGGTACACGCTTGCGCTTTGGAATTTCACAAGATTACAGCTGCCAGCCCAGGATATGCCTCACTTCCTCGATAAGCATTCTGCTGGGCTTTTCTTATTATCCCAAAGAATGAGCTCCCTATTAACTCGGCCTCTAATACTGACACCTGCAGCTTTAGAAAAACATTCAAAAAGTTAGAAAGTTGAAGGTTAGAACACAGAAAAATATATGGGCCTTCACTCTGGCCAAACTGATTAAGCACAAATACACTTTCAGGTTAAATAAGTTCTATATGTTTCTTGGCGTCAAATATATATTGATTATAAAGAATAATATTTCTAAAACACTGTAACATAAACATTCTTTAAAAATGATGATAAAATATGACAAACATGAAACACTGCATACATCTCTGCACTTTGCTTGATATTTCACCACGCACAATGTTTAAAAGAAAACATTTCTTACGTTAAGCAGAAAAACAACCACCCCTTCATTTAATGTTTTAAGAGATGTAATGACACAGCCAAGTTACCCTCTCTCACCTTCAACCTCTATATTAACAAAAAGGTTTTGATTTAAGGTAGCAACAGAAACCTTTTGACCATGGATGTGAGCATTTGGTCACCTCCTAGAATCTGCTCTACTGGTCTAGTCACCACTCACAAACCCAAGAGTTCACAATCAGACCCCTGCAGGTTACAACTCATGCAATAGCAAACCAAATATCCTCTCACAGGGTCGTACTAGACTATCAGCCAGTGCCCGAAGCGCTGATCCTACAGGTCAGTTATTTGTCTGTCTTTTGCTGTTTGTGGGCCGATTTTATGGTCTGGGTAGATAGTTTACACTGTTGATTCCCCTGATATTAAAACAAATATTGCCAATAGCAAGCTCAAAATCCTTGCAGTCTCCACACGTGCAAACACTTAGGCCCTCGTTATGACCCTGGAGGTCACCAGACCGCCAGGGCTAAGGTCGCAGTCGGACCGCCACCAAAGTGGCAGTCTGACGTGACAATACAACCATTGCTAAAGCACCACGGTCAGACCGCCGGTACCGTTGGCTGCCTCCAGTCGACAGCCTGGCAGTTTTGGCTGTTGTAATCCTCCAGGGCAACGCTTCTGCCCTGGGGATTACGAGTTCCCTTTCTGCCGGCCTTTGCGTGGCGGTAGCCCTGCCATGGAAAGTCTGGCAGAAAGGGGGCCTGGGGGCCCCATGGGGGCCCCTGCACTGCCCATGCACTTAGCATGGGCAGTGCAGGGGCCCCACGGACAGCCCCGTCATGCTTTCCACTGGTCGAATTACAGGCAGTGGAAAGCATGACGGATGCTGCTGCATCGGCGCACCTCCACATTTATGCCGGCTCGATTACAAGCCAGCGTCAATGATAAGGCCCTGCTGTTTCTGCCCTTCGGCCCTGTGGTGAACTCCTCATAAGGCCGGTGGTGTCCAGGCTGCACAGGTGGCCTGATGCTTGTACGGGTTTGGCGGGCGGCAGAGGCCATCCGCCAAACTCGTAATGAGGGCCATACACAGCTTCAGGTTCAAAATTTCCCCAAATTGCAATCAGGGGCTACATTTTAGCTATCAAATTCCCTAATGGGGTCATTTTTATTTTGGTTCCTGGGCCTATTTTCTATCCAAGTCCAGTCCTACTCTCAAAGTTGGGCAATGGTCTTTCTTGGTATATAGATCCAGCCATTATGTTCATTCATGTTTATGTAAAAACTTTAACAAAACATGTTTTAAAAATATAAAGTAACTGTAACTCAGGACTTGACTTATTGTTCTGCTGGCAGCCCAGCATGTTCAATACTCCTCAGCCATCCTGGAAACTCACTAGTCTATAGAGCAACTTGCAACATGTCAGTCTGACAATATGTAGGATCCCAAAAACAAGGCCTCTGGGACATTTGCTGAAAGAAACAAAAAACAAAAAAGAAAAACGGAAATTGTGATTGGTGGATTGTTTGAATTAATCTGAAGCCAATCTCAGCTCCTGGTGATTACTTAAGCCAAGAGCATCTGCTGTTATGTTGGCAAGCATTCATTATCCGTACCAATATGACCTGTTTTTTGCTGGCACTTCAAGCCATATTAGGTTGACAACTAACGCTGTTGATGATGTCAAAATTTCCATGTTCCCTGTACTGAAGACCATCTCCAATCCTGAGCACAATCTGGCTTAACAAGGTTCCTATGCGGTGCCAGGTCAGGAGCCAAGAATATCAAAGGTGTCAATCCGATTAACACAATCTGCATCCTGACCATCACTTAGACCTGAGTCCTTGTCACCTCACCCCTCCTCTCAGACCATCCACAGCCAAACAGTATTCTCCGGAGAAGATTAGGTGGGTATGGAGAAGTAGCACTGATATTCTCCATCAGAGGTACATGTATAAAGGTCTCATGTCCCCACTCCAACTCCTTCAAGCCCATTGTAGTTAAATTGATCACTAGGCATACAGCCTTTTGAAATCATATTTTTCTATCACCCACAAATATGAAATTGCATAAAAGTCTGCTGTATGGTTGTTGGAACCACGCATGCTGGAACCACGCATGCCTTAACAACACGGCCAGCACAATGACCACGTTGTTTCCACGCATGCCTTTACCACGCATGCCTTTGCAGTGAGTTTTTTGTTGTAAAAACATGCGTAGTAAAGGCATGTGTGCAAACGGCATGCAAAACAGCATGCGTGGTTCTATCATACCAATGAGGCTGAAAACTACCCCCACCCCTAATACCTAAATTACCCCAACCCCGCCACCCTAAAAAAAAGCTATCCCAACACCCCCACCCACACTCCTATAAATTAAAGTACCCTGACCTCCCACCCACCCTAAACCTAAAAAAAGCTATCCCTACCCCCACCTCATAAAATTAAACTAGCCCGACACCCTCACCCACCCTGAGCCATAAAAAAACCTATTGCGACTCCCCACCCCTAAAAATAAACTACCTGACCCCCCAACTGCCCTAGCAAAAAACAAACTATCCCCCCTCCCCACCCCTAAAAATAAACTACCCCAACCTCCACCCACCCTGAGCCCTTAAAAAAAAACTACCCCAACCCCAGCCCTAAAAACTAAACTACCACAACATCCCCCACCTGCCCTGAGCCCTAAAACCTTGCCTCCTACTAAGTAAATTACCCTGAACCCCCCCACTCATCCTAAACCCTAAAAAAATAAACTAATAAACTATCCTGACCCCCAACCCCAGCTACCCCGAAACCCCCACTCACCCTGAGCCGTAAAAAAAAAAAAATACCCTGACCCTACCCCTAAAAACTAAAGCTAAAGTACCCCGACACCAAGACACCCACCCTAAACCCTAAATCCGTCTCCACTGCTAAAAACTAACCACCAATCCTTCCCCAACCCCACTTACCTCTCCAGATCCTTCCTCCTCTTCTCTCCTTCCCCTTTGTTAAACCTTCCTCCACCCCTTTAAAAATAAACTACCCTGCCCCCACCCTAAATAAAAAATATACTCAACCCCCCCACTCCTACCTCAAAAAAAAAAACAACCCCCACCCTAAGCCTAAAAAAATACCCAAACCCTATGCCCCCACCCCTTACAAAAATAGCCCGTCCCAGCCACCCACCCACCCCAATCCCTCAATCCACCCCCACCATTGCCCCAGTCCCACCTACCTCACTGTGTCACTCCAGCCCCAAGCCCAAGCTCCCCCACCCTAAGCCCTTAAAAAGTACCCAAACCCCCACCCCTAACAAAAAAATAGCCCACCCCAGACCTCCACCCACCCCAATACTCTAATCCACTACCCACCACTGCCCCAACCCCACTTACCTCACCATGTCACTCCTGCCCTTAGCCCAACCCCCATCTTAATTCATTAAAAACATACCGAAACCCCAATCCCTTTAAAACTAAAATAGCCCACCCCAGAATCCCTTAATTCACCCCCCACCCCTGCCCCAGCCCCACTTACCTCTCTGTGTCATCTCCCAAACAAAGCATGGTTGTTTCTGTGCCTTAACCACGCATATGCATAGTTCAGCACCTGCATATTAAGGCACAGAAACAGCCAAGCATTGTTTAGACAAGCATGGTTACGCTTGTGTGGGAAACGTCTGCGTTGTTTACAATGCGTGGTCGGGGACATTTCCCCTGCTAAACATTTTAACTCGACCTAGCATCCGCTGCCATTATTAAGCCGCTCATGGATTTTTTAGGATGTTATTACCTTGTGGTTGATCCCCTGAACTCTTACAGGCAAGCAGTAACCCTGGACATAGGCTGCTAAGCCTTTTCTCAAGTTGTGGCTAACACACACACACACACACACACTCACTCTTTTGTCTTTCTGTCAAAAAGCCTATTTGTGTCTCGGAATGGAGACACTATTTACAAAGTTACATTTAGTTGTAAACATATGTTTGCAGCCACGCTTACCATTTTACGCCTGCCAGGAATTTCCAAAGGAATTCTTAGAAGGCCTTAGCACATTTACAAAAAAAGATATTTCCATCATAAGGGTGAAGATCTCTGCAGTCATAATTCCCAGTCATGGGGTGGGAAGTGAGCGTTTCAAGGCTGGGGTTGCCTTGAATGTTTGGGAACACCCAGAAACCTGGAAGTTTCTCAGCATTTCCACATTACCATCCAAACCTTTCCCACTCTAGAAATAGTTGGTGTTTAACCTCTTACAGTGCAGGAGTAACTCTCTTTCCAGGATGGGAAGAAGAACAGATCACCCCCAAACGTGGTGACGGCATGTTAGAAAGGGGTTTCCCTTTGCGTTCCCTGTGTGCAAAGTTCTATGTCACTGAGAACTCTGTAAAGATTAAATAGATTCCCAAACTGGATATCATGTGATTTTGCAAGGAATCCACTTGAAAAATTGCTCCAGTTGCAACTTTCCATGTGGATTCCATGAGGAGTTCCAAAAACCATAGTGTGCTCCCTCACATAATATTAAGCCTGTACTTTTTAACATTGCATTTTAACATCTTTTTCATGCATTGTCAGTGTCTTTTGTATAGAGCTGTGCGCTTACAAATGTTGAGCCTTGCAAATTATTTAGAAACACATTATGTATCACTAGCTAAGTGCCTACAAGTATTCTTCTTTTCGCTTCTTGAAATAAAATGCACTGTAATCCTCATTAAGGTAAATCGTAACAGGAAAGAATCTTATTAGCATTTATTGGCACTCTGTAATCAGATGAAACATGTTTCTTTCCATGTTTAAATTATATTGACACCTCAGAGAAGAATGTAATTGCTGTGAATTACAAAGCTGAGCAGGATTCAGTGCTCTAAATATTTAATGTCCCTTAAAGAAATCTAAAAGCAGGAGTGATAATTGGATTATGCTTTAGGGATGCTCATTTTGTTGCAAGCACATGTTATGTTAAATGGAGGTAGAATGCAGATCAGGTCCCTTATTGTTTAGACCTATGCTATTACAAATGATGCTCTAATAGAAGATTTCATTTAGTTTTATGAAAAACGTGTATAATATTGAATCTTTACAAGAAAAAGTGCCAACGAGGCACTTGAAAAGGCATTAGCCATATAAAATGAAATGATCATATTACAAATGCATAGAAATGTCTCACAGGGTAGTCGTAAAGCCATTCCTCTGTGGAGAGGCATTAGGCACGGAAAACCAATCAAAGGCATTAGGATTATTTAAAGTGATGTGTAAGAGGGTCGCTGAAAATAGCAGTGCATTCTAACATGCATTACTTCTGTGTTGCAGAAGCCTAGTATTGCAGGGTTTCAAACCTGTGGACTTACTACTGAAAAAAGACCTGCCAGCCCAGTATGATCTCATTATATAAATTGCATTCCTGAGGCACATGTTCAGTGACAAGTCATTAAACACACTGATGTTATGCCCGGGAGGTCAGAGTTGTGTTAAAATGTGTGTATCATTGTGTTGTTAAGAACGAATACAACAGAGGTGCTACTTGATTAAGGGGGTTATTACAACTTTGGAGGAGGTGTTAATCCGTCCCAAATGTGACGGATACACCACCAGCCGTATTACGAGTTCCATAGGATATAATGGACTCGTAATACGTCTGGTGGTATATCCGTCACTTTACCGTCACTTTTGGGACGGATTAACACCTCCTCCAAAGTTGTAATAACCCCCTAAGTTTCAAGTGTGAATGACAAAAATATTAAGTGAAAAATGTATAAAATTAATATTTTGTCAAAAATATTGTTGCTACAAAAATATCGAGGAACAGTACATGAAAGGTAGAAATATTGTTTTTTCATGCCAATGCTATCCTTTCTGAAAGTAAAGTATACAGTATTGTTTACTGTAATATAGTTGTATTAAATATTGTTTAATTTATAATATCTCAGTTAAATTCATTTTAGGTGTTATTATTATATAGTGGTTTAAAAAAAAAATGTATTTCATAATTTTGTAATGTGTATTCATGTTTTCATATTTATTTACTAATTCATAATTTAGTAGCAGGTTGTTGGGTTTGCAGGGGAATAGGGTTGGAAGTATATTATCTTTAGGTATTTTTTTATAGCAGTCAAATATTTATAGTTATGTAAGTTGATTAACCGAAAGATTGTTATAATAATGTAAGTGGATTTTGTGATTTTTTTTAATGTATACTTAATTTTGTGTATAGGTAAATTAGTAATTCATTCATTAGTTGTGTGTTGCTGTATATATATATATATATATATATATATTACCTAGTAGGGCCTAGTTTCTATGGAAAGAGTGGTTTCTGTTTTGCTAATAACCTTGGCGCTGTTTTGTGAATCTTAACAAAATTTTATAAACCTATACTTTGCTAAGTTCAGCTTCTGTCTTAAAAGTTGCAGTGTGATCTGTCAAGCGGGGGCTGAGAAAAAGGGGGAGTCCCAAAACATGTTTTCCCCATTCATTTTTCCATAGGACCTTTAGACACACATACAGCTCGAACTACTGTACGGAATTACACCAAATCCGACACAAAGCTAGATTTTGTTCCAGAGATCATGCTTTTTGTGATTTGGTGCAAATCCGTTCAGTAGTTTCTGAAAAATTTAAGGCAAAAAAATACAGATATATAGGGATATGGTTTCTCCGCGGATCCAGCTCTCTCCGTGATGATATCTGATTGTCTGCCAAAACTTCAGCAAGGAAGGGTTGGCAACTGTCTTAGGACTTGGCTTCAGCCGAGTCCCCAGAAAAAAAGACACAAAAAATAAAAGAGGAGGGGAAGTCACTCTGACCCCTTAGCCCTGGTGCTGGGATCTCTCGGGGACCCCGCCAGGGCTACAAAGCATTTTTTGGAAACAGATCAGAAAAAAACAGCGGATGGATCCACGGATTTTTTCAAGATTAAAAAAAAAAAAAAACACGGGCTCCCATGCTTTATTTTATTTGCCCCCGAGTTGTCCAGGTCCCAGGGGCTAAATTATTTTAGTGTTTTATGCTTTACATTTATTTTCATTTATTTGTAGAGCATGCCTATTTATCTATCTATCTATATATATATATATATATATATATATATGTATATATATGCATTATTTAGTATTTGTTTAAATAATTTTGTATAGCAATTGAAATGTTTTGTTTAAAAATGATTAGGGTTTGGAATGGTATAGGTAACCCTTCCTAAGTCCAAAACCTTCCATGTTTTCAATTATGTTCGAGTGGGAATAGTAGACCTAACCCTCCAAAAGCCTGACACTTTCCCTGATTTGCTTATGTTGAAGTGGGAATAATAAATCTAGCCTCTCCAAAGTCCAGCACTTTCTCTGCATTTGCTTAAATGGGAGTTATATTTGTTAGTATGATTTCTTTGGAGTGCAACACTTTTGCTGGTATTGTTTATTTTTTTAATGCTGTTATTTTTTAAATATTGTAAATCCGTTTTCATTTTTATATTTTTTTTAAAGTATGCAATTGTGTATTTGAATTTTAATTATTTAATAATATTTTTAAATTATGATATTGTTCATATATTTTTAACTGTAATTGTAAGTTCTTTTTAATATTAGTAATTATTATTTGTTTTATATTATTTTTTTTATATATATTCACACACACATATAATTAATGTATTTATTTGACAGTATTAATTAAAACTAGTTTTCAGATTCATTTTAATATTTAAATTAGGTTACACATATGTTTTGGATATATATATGTTAGTTAATTTTTACTTGCAAGTTATGAATGATATGGTCAATTTAATCTCTTTAAAACATGTTTAGCTATATATACAAAAAGTCCAGGATGTTTCACAAACTATAGCGAAATCAAATTGTGCTCGCTCTTAAGTGCTGCAACACCAGTGTTTATTTATTGAGGCCGGCTAATGGCCCAACATGTTTTGGCACACAGCCTTTCTCACAAGGCTTAGGGCCTCATCAGAAGATGGCGGTCTCACCCTGGGACCGCCAAATTTGTGGGGAGAACACCACTGCCAACCATCATAGCGGTGGTGTGCCCCCTGCCCAATTACAGTGTTCCCACTTGATTGACCATCGGGAACATTGCAATAGAGCATTCCTGTTGGTCAGACCGGTGAAACAGTGCTACGAGATAGCACTCCGCTCCCTTAAAGCAGCCAGGTGCTATCTCAAGGCACAGAGGGGGCTGACCAGCACTCTCAGAATGTGTACTGTCTGCAAGGAAGACAGTGTGCATTCCGATGCTGCTGGGCAAGGGGCCCCCAGCACACCCTCACCGCCAGCCTTTTCATCCCAGCCTTTTGATCCCTGGCTAAGTACAACTCTGACTGCCATCATGCCATCGGGATCATGTTCCCGTTGGGGACGGTGGTCCTCTGGCCGGACTGCCCAGCAGGGTCATAATTGGGCAAATGGACCACCCGGAGTATGGCTGTCTGACTGTCAACACAAAAGTGGAGGTCCTTGACCCGATACACTCGTAATGAGGCCTAAGAGCCTCTGAGACATACTCAATACAAATGTTGCCCACAACACACAGAAAGGACACTAATAAATAGATAACAGTGGAGCAAGGTATCAGATTATTTGGCAGATATCTTGAAACATGAATGACTCTAATGCAGTTTCAGTTTTGTTACTGATGTTTATAGTCATTCTCTCTCATTTCTATGTAATCAAAATGATTCAAAACATTTTTCTTACCTAGTGCTTAGCAGTGAAATTTGCCTTGAGATACTTATATTGAATATGTTTGCAATCCATGAATTATGTAATTTAGCAAATTGGGTCAGAAACCTGATTGAAACCAGATATGTTCAAAAGTCCCCAATTTACCATCATGCCCTAGCGGACTACCTATCATCTACAACACTTGAGGTCTGTGGCATATATTCAGTAAAAAACTATATATGAGAGGCAACATTTTGGATCTTAAACTTCAAAGTTGGGTGTTAGCAACGTTGCGTTTAACAGAAGTCCAAATGGACCCAGGCATAAAATCATGAACCCTGGCATATTTGCTACACTGTTATGACACAAGAACAGTTATTTTAGTATTAACCCTCACTAATAAACATTGTGAGACATAATCAAATCAAATCAGAAACTATAGCTTAATTGAATATAGTCTGCTCCATAGTTTATACTGCGATGATCACCCAAGTGCACCTTTGTGAGTACTGAAAAAGCAAAGTAAAAACCATTTAAAACATCTTATCTACATTACTCCTAAACAGTCCTAAAGGACACAAAGAGAAGGAAAGTTACAATATAAGATTATATACATTGCTAGTCCAACTATTATAGTTGTTACCCTAAGTGGACAGATACTTCTTCATCCGAGTTTAGTTCCCCAGGAATAAGAGTATCGAACATCATGATATGTTTTGATTCTCTTAATTCAGTTCTCAACTGCCACCGCAAATGTTTACACTCACCCTGTCAAATGCAAAATCTCAAGAGACTGGGGCCCTGGTAATGTTGGTCAAAAATGTGAAGTGATCATGATTTCTAATTGCCCACAGGTGTTCTTAAATGTGCTTCCTAGCCGAGTGAATAACACAATAGACACTATGCACAATAGTCATAATTGCAAGTCAGATGTTTGTTGATGACAAATTCCTTTTGTCTGTTGAAATGCTAGACTTGGGAATGTTATTATTCATTTTACATGCTTTGCATTTCCTACATTGGACAAAGTCTGATTTATGGAAAGGATCCGTATTTATGTTTGACCTGGGGACACAATTATGACCAGTTAATGTTTATTTTGAAGTTCTAATAAATTCAAAATCATAAAAAGAACATTTCTGACTAGCATAAAGTCACCTCAAAACGAAAATGTTAAGGAAAGTCAGTTCTCTCATACAGAGAGTACCCTAAAAATTTCTACTCGGCTCTAGGCTGTATCGAAAAGTGGACAGAGGTGGACAAAAGCCCTCTGAATAACCATCTACTCTTCACTGCACAATTCTTTTTTCTTTTATTTCTTTTATTGATTTCACAACTTAACACCATTACAACACAATGGTAACAGTTGCCCCTTCCCTCCCCTCACCTCTTCATAGAGCCAGTGAGCAGCCACACCTTCCTTGCAATTGTCTGCATAAAGCCAGATCATAATGTCCAACCAATATTAGTACAACTGTACTTGTCGCATATGAAGGCATTGGCACCCGGCATGTGCCTCCCCCTCAGGTCCTCCATCACCGCTGTACTACACATCCCTCGGATCCAGTGTACTCTCTTTCTGTAGGTTTTCCAGCTCTTGCTGTAACCAGATCTCCATCCTATCCCATTCCGTTATACTGCCCTTATTAGTTTCCCGATATAAATCAGTTTGTGTCGTATTCCACACTCTGCCCTTACCCATCGTGTCAGTCATTGCTTCATGGTAGGAGACCACTTTGTCATCCAGAGTAGTGCTATGCAACAGCTGAACCTAGCTCCAGTACCTTTTTGGCAAGTTTTGTATGCTTGGTTTGAGGCACAAGGCACAGAAGGCACATCCGTATTGTGGGGGACACCTGCATATCAGTTATAGTTCTCAGTATCTAGGTCATTGTCTCCAAAAGGCCCCCACAGCTGGGCATTTCCACCATATGTGAAGATAAGATAACCAGTGGTTGATCGACATTTAGGGCAATTTTCCTATTAGGTTGGGTCTAACATGTGTAGCCACTGTGGTGTTACATATTCCCTGTGGATATATTTGTAGTGAATCAACCTCAGCCTCACATTTTGAGTCGCCTTCCTGCAGTTACTCAGCATAGAGACCCATTCACACTCGCTCAGGTCCTTGCTCATGACACCCTCCTACAGTGTCTTCAGCTTTGTGATGCTTGCTGCCATGCGCAGGACAAGAACGTCTAAAAAGCGCAATATAAGCTTATCCCCATGTCAGGTAGTGTTTGATTCAGTGTGTGTGTGTGTGTGTCAGGTTCCTGAGGAAACCCCGGCTAGGCCTTCCTGTTGGCCACCGCTAGTCCAGTATATGCTAATAAGTATCCACCTGTGACATCCCACTGGCTGCAATATTCTGCCATCCGCTTCTAAATCCCACAAGCACTGAGGGCAAGTGTCCTCCCCCGTCTTCCCATGTGTAGTAGAGTGTAGGGACTTATAGCCATGTGCCAGGGCACCAGCTGTACCAAGAAGATGTATGCCTCCCCTTTCTTCCTTGTTGCTTGATCCCAGATAGCCAATAGCATTTTAAGTTGTTCTGGTAAAGCTAATCTGAGTTTACCTCTTGCTAGAGGTAGCACCAATAATTTCTGGGGTCTAACTAATCTTTCTCCTTAACAGGGTCCTTCTCTTTGTTCTGAAACCATGGTATCACATGTTGAAGATGAGCAGCCCAGTAATACATTTTAAAATGTGATACCTGTAACCCCCTGCTATCCCACAGGAGCTGCAAGACCTTTAAGCTGATTTGCATCCTCTTGTGTCCCCCGTATAGTAATCTCAACAATTCATCTAGTCTACGGAAATTGGTCTCAGATTTGCACATCAGCATATGCGGCAGTACATGAAGTATCTTCAGAAGCACTATCATCTTACTTATTGCTGTTCGACCCATCAGCAACATTGGGAATTTTAGCCATTTTCATATGCTCTTTTCCAGACTATCTAATAGTGTTCCTACGTTTGAGTCGTCCCCTAAGTATTTTTACAGGCATTGTCTGCACTTTAATATTGGTGAGGTTCATCTTCATAGGTTCAGCCTTCTGAATATGATAAAGTATGAATTTATGTACATTTAATTTAAATCCTGAATAGGATCCCACTGTCCTTATAGTGTCCTGTATTTCGGGACATGTGTCTGTTGGATTCCTTACTGTGAGCAATATATCATTAGCATAAAGTGAAATGATTTCCTGTTTCCTCCTAACATTATCCCTGCGTTTTCATGTCTGGAATGTGTATTCTGAGCCAGTAGTTGGACTGTCATGGCAAAGATCATCGGCAAGAGGGGGCATTCTTGCCAGGTCCCCTTCTCTGTCGGCCAGTCTCTAGAAACCCAATGGCCCACCTTCACTCTGGCCCTGCTATTAGTGTATAATAACATCACCCATTTTAAGTAGTTCAATCCTAATTCATATCTGTGTAGTGTGTGTTTCATGAATTTCCAGTTTACCGTGTTATATGCCTTGTGCACATCCAAACTGGCAACTGCATAAGGCTCTAACCCCTTGTTTGCTTGATCCATGATCAAAAGGGCCTTTTTGATAATTGTGGTAGTGGTGCGGGCACCCAAGAATCCTGATTGATCTGTATGTATGGCCCTGTCATTTACCTTAGACAGTCGGTGCGCCAATATTTTCCCAGCATTTTTGCAACCACATTGATCATAAATAGAGGACAGTAGGATTCACATTCTGTTTGGTCTTTACCAGGCTTGAGTAACCCTACAATAATGGCTTCTCATAGTGACTCTGGTAGTATGCCCCTCTCAAAGGCCTCAGTGTACATTGCCTGCAGTAGTCACCAGAGCAGATTTGCATACGCCTGGTAAAATTCTACGCTAAGGCCGCTCATGCCTGGTGTTTTGCCCTTATTCATGTTTTAATCTAATATCAGATTCCTCAACTGGAGCATTTAGCACCTCCCATGCCATTACAAGGGATGTGTGCCTCATCCAATATAGTTGGAATTCCTGCCTCATCCTCTTGGCCTGCTTGTGCATATAGCTGCCTAGACAATTTCGCGAAATGGTGTAGTATGTCATCTTAAGTAGTCAGGGATGCCCATATGCATCTTTGATAGAAACCACTGCATTCTCACCTCTCTCCCTATTAACTAGCCATACCAATGGTCTACCGGGCTGGTCACCTTGACCATGCATCGTTTCTGTATACAGCTTGTAATCATGTTTCCGAAGTGTATCCTGGGTTTCATCTAACTCCCCTTGCAGTCTGTGTCTTGTCTCCCATATCTCCGCTGTATGGGGGCCTGTCTATCAATATCTGCTATTTTTTACTCAAGGGTCCTAACTGTGTGTCCCAGTGATTTGCATATCCCCTAGGTTGTCACCTTAAGTCACCTCTTATAGTAACTTTAAAAGTCTGCCACAGTTTACCTGCCAATTGTAATGTGCCTATATTGACTGCAAAGAACTCCTGTATCACTTCCCTTATTTCTTCCCGAAATGCCTGATCCAATAATGCTTGAGGCTGCAGCCGCCACTGTGGTACAGGTGCCACATACATCCGATTCACCATCTCCACTGTGAGAGGAGCATGATCTGATAAAGTTCCGTCTAGGTACAGCAACTTCCCAAATTGGCATAGCTGTTCAGGGTGTTTGAATGCACAATCTATCTTAGAGAAAGTCCTATGCAATAGAGAATAGGAACAGTACTCCCTCTGATCCCTGTGTTGTGTTCTCCATAGTTCTATCAGGTTGAGCATGTCCAGGCTTTTCAAGAGAGCCCCGAAGGACAGCCTAAGTGGTCTAGGATTAGGTTAGAACCATCTAATTGTCTATCCAGTACACAGTTGCAGTTGCCCATACAGATTATGTCATAGTGTACCTATGGTGTTAGAGTGTGCATTACTGTTTCATAGAATTTATATGTGTCTATGTTTGGGGCATATGTGTTTAAGAGGACTGTCGGTCTACCCCCTTTTTTCACTCAGGATGCCCAAAGAGCGACCATATGTTGCCTTCAGTTCAACTGTTACCTTGAGTGGGTTACTGACATCTCCCCCAGTAACATCCGTCTTGATGAAGACGTAAAGCTAGACTACCACAGCCAACCCCCTATTTGGAATGCAGCTTCTCGTGTTCCTGTGGCAATAGATGTGTCTCCTGCAACATCACTATTTTCACCTTCTGTTTTTGCATATACAACCATAATCTTAGTCTCTTTTTGGTATTCCTGTAGCCCCTTAATATTCCACAACTGTGCGGTCATCACCATTTGTTTATCATTAGATTCTCCTGTGTACATCAATGCAATCGCACCTGTCTAGCTTCACTATGTGTGTAGTCTGCGTCTCGCCCTCTGACTCCATGATGCCCTTGCCCCCAACCAAATAACTAGTGAAACTAAACAGTTCCTTGCCCCCCACCCATGTGGCTCTCCCCAACTCAGCCTCCACAATTGTCACATGCTGTGTCTTCTCAATCCCCCTCTGAACAAGACACATTCTACCCTCTCCTGGAGTGCTGCCTCGAGAGTCCCTGCAAGGGTTTACCAAAGTGGCCTCACCCTCAGGTCCCAAACACACGTGGAGTGTAACCAAGACTTTAAATACTTCCCTGGTTCCTTCTGACTCACAGCATATTTTCAATTTGGTGTAAATTGCCCCCCCTGGCTTGCACATGAACACATCTATTTGTCCCTCACCCTCCCGCATCTTCCCTCTTGTGGCAGTGATTACTTGATTGTCATCGAACCAATTATCAATGGTTTTCACAGAACTGCATAGCAACCTCTGCATTGTCAAGGAAGTGTATTTTTCCCTGGAAGTCTTCTCGAGGGCGCAGCAGCAGTGCATAATCAAATCCTTTATCTCTAAGCTTGAGCTTTACTTCCATAATGATCTCTGTCTACCTTGAGTGGCCACACCATAGTCCAGGTAAAAAGTGATTCTATTTCCATTTTATTCCACTGTGCCTGTTTTGCGTACTTCTGCTAGAATGTTCAACTTGTCCTTGTACCACAATATCCGCATTGTCAGCATTCTTAGCAGGGCACCTAGTTTGGGTTTACTTCTCAGAGTTCTGTGGGTCCTGTCCAACAGTAGTTCCCTGTCATTTCCCAGTCCCAGTAACATCTCAACTAGCCAGGATTCAAGAAACTGATCCACCAGAGTAGTCTCACATTCCTCGGGCAATCCCAGGATGTGGACATTGTTACATCTCGATCTGTCCTCTAAATTCGCTAGTTTAACCTCCTGTAGCTGCCTCTCCTGATCAGCCAATTGCGTATTGTGCATGGCTGGTACCTCATTCATACAATCAGTAATAGCGCCGTCATGATGGCTACCCGGTCAATTTTCTCTATGCTTACTTTGTTAACGTCTAGGTTTACATTTTTGAGTTCTAGGCTTGATGGAGGTGAGGGGTCCCTCAGTCTAGGCTCCTCATTGTGCATAGCACTGTGTGCCATTCTAGCTAGCCCTTCTTGAGGGCCGCACCCGGCCCCCTCCCTTAGGTTTCAGTGGCATTTGCACCCACGGTGGGGTTCTGGTTAACTCGAAGGTTTGGGGCAGACAACCCATCCTCCATCTCTTTCTTTGGGACCCCCCGAGTATATTAGGAGTGGGCACAGCTAGATTGGTCAGTCTCTGATGTGTCCAGGGTGGCCTCCCCCCCACTGTCTCTACACTGAGCTTCGCAGTGCAGTGTCAACATACTGGAGCTGTGTTACGACACAATCTGTTTCCAGCCTGTGTGTGGTTGAAGAAGGTTCCTTTTTTCTCTCCCCCTTTGTCTGTGTAGGAAAACATGTGTGCAGCCCCCTGTTACTGTCCCTCCTTGGGTCTCTACACTCTCTCACCACAGCTTCACCAGGGGCCCCATTCGGGGATCACCAGCAGCGGAGCTCACCACCTCGCTCTCAATCCAACCGCATTGCCCCGGGGGATGCTCCTCTGCTCTCTGCATTTAGTCTTTGCAGGGGAGGAGGGGTCACCTCGCTGACTATCTCCAAAGCTCCAGCTGCATTATGCAAAATGAGAGAGGGGGTCAAACTTTAACCTCCTCCTCTCGCCGGTCTAGACCTTGAGCACCCTCTTCCCCTTAACTAAGAAGGGCTGAGATCTGTGTCCCTAGTATCCTGTCACTGGTCTTTCCTGGCCACTGTCAGTGTTGAGCTGCTATGTGACTCACTGCTAGCTGCCCGGTTCTTAACTGATTTCCTATTTTATATTTCCAGCAGTCGCATCCGCAGCCACGCTGCGATTTGCAGACTATGCAGCACAGGTCTGACTCGGCCTGTACCGCGCTCCCGGCCCAACAGCAGTTTACACGCTGGAGGTGGGTTTCTTATCCTCTGGTTCTCACTCAGTTGGCCATCCTCATGTGTTTTCTGGTCAGCGGATTGCAGGCAGGGGGTTGAGGGGGGGTTCGCACTATAATTTGTCAGAGCCACCACGAAGTATGTCCTCTCAAGTGGCTATCTTGGCTCCTCCCTTAAATTACACAATTCTAACAGCTGTTACACATACACACAGGTCCAAAAAAACAATCGAATCAGGTTAAAGAGAAATTACACAATTGGTTACTCATTAGGATTTATCACAATACAGCTTCACTCTGAGTCCTTCAAAGTGACATTTTTAGCAACAAAAATTAGATACATGTACCAGACTGTACGCTGCAGGTACCTCCATGAGTACACTATGAAATATAACATTCCATAAATATCACAATACAAAAATAAATAATTTCACATGGGAAAGAAAGCAAAAGAACATTGTGTTTGTTAATTGGGACTTCAGATTCGCTTAGAAAATAAATATTTCCTGTTGAAAAGCATGATGGCAGCCAAAGATAGCCATTTTAAATGTGGGCCTACATTACCTATAATGGTAGTCAATTAAAAAAGCATTTAGTATACAAATAAAACCACCTTCAGAAAGCATTGAAATGTCAATCCTCGCCTCCTAAACTGCCTACTAGCTTTTGCTTAGGGGTTGAGTGAGTCAAAGGTAGGAAACTATAGAAAACAAAATTGGCTGTTTGAGAACCCTTACTTTTTGTTTCTGGCACTGCTAGAGACTGTGGGCAAGACACCACAAGTACTGGACCAGGAGTCCGGAGGGGCAAGCCAGGGGTAGCTGCTGCTGCTATGTCTGGCAGCATCAGACTGAGGTGTCTGATCATCTTTAACTCAAGTTATTTGAAAGCTATGATTGTGCTAATTTCTTCACTTGTCTCTTGCACTTCTTAAAATCGCATTCAGCAACATTTTGAGCACGCATCTTTTATCACTCAATAAAGGTTTTTTGTGGCAAAGGTTTTTTTCTTTTTTTTTCTTTAATGTTGTTTATTTGATTAACCACCTTGAGGCCTGATAGCTACAAAAGAGGCTACGTTGACTCCTGCTGAGATCAAATTACTATTCCGGGAGGCAGAGAATTGCAAGTGAAGAAGGGGAGCTTTGAAATAATTTGTCTAGAGATTTGTCTAATTTAGAATCTCGTAGCTTTTTCCTAAAAGAGTGCTGAATCCAACATTACTAGATTAGGACAAAAGTGAATATGATAGCAGGAGCACACCATGAAAATTAATTGATCTCATTTTAACATGAACATGTTAATTGTTATTTAAATCTAATGTTCTATAAGTTCGTGTTTTTCAGGGACACAACACAATAAAGCCAACTAATATACACAATCAGTTCCCCATTTTTTTTATCGCTGCTTACATTTTCACTTCAATTTAGGATTGGCCTTTCATATTGCATATATATTAAGGTTTGTAATCCCCTTTCGTCTTCTACTTTAAATCTTCATTTCCTCTCTCACTAGACAATCTTATAACTTATTTATTTTATAGATGTACATAGCGTGAACTGGACTCGATGGTAACGGATACCTTTACATGAGCACCGTAACACTACACAACGTCATATCCATTTTTTTAAAGTGATTTGCGAAGCATCACAGGATGTTGATCTAACACCAAGACTCGAATATGGCTTCCGAGTTCGAAAGTCGGCAGCCATTGCGGTAATACCACATACCCTCCCGTTTAACAGCCATTATTGTTCTTCAAATGGCACCTTTGTTAGAGACAGCTTTAGCGTTTAGATAGCAAACGCAATAATCTTGGTATCAATTTCTCTGGCCCTGATTACCAGAGGCCAGGAAGGGATTGATGTGTTTACTGGACTCGATAAATGTTGATAGTTCGCCAAGGTATTTACTGGGTCCTGTAAATATGTATTTTTATGTGACTTGGAAATGGGACATAGTATGTGGAATTTGGTGCTCTTGTGGATTTGTGTGCCTACTGCACAAAGGAGGTCATTTTGACCCCGGTGGGCGGAGTAATATGAATGAAAGTACTGCCAAAAGGCTGGAGGTACTTTCCTCCATATTATGACATTGGGGGTTTGGCTAAATGACCGCCGGGCTGGAGACTTCAATCTCCAGCCTGGTCGGCTGTCACTTGCCCGCCTGCAGGATTTTACCTCCGCCTACCGCCTTGGTTTTCGTGGCATCCTTACTGCCACGAAAACCATCGCGGTAGGCACTATCAGTGACAGGGAATCCTTTCCCTGCATTGATAGGGGGCTTCCCTGCCGCCCTCCCCCTCCCCAGGTTTCCTCCTAACCCCCCTTCTTTCTCCAGACCCCCCTTCATACACGCCCCCCTTCACACATGCACACATGCATACACACACCCATTCCAATATTCATCCACATATGCATACATCCATTCATACACACATACATACACGCAGACACGCATTCGCACAACTCAACATACAGGCACCCCCCCCAAAAATGCCCACACATACAACACGCAACACACACCTGCATACATGCATGAACAGACTTACACACACACACACACATACACACACAACACCCCCCTCCCCTGTTGGACACCCTCTTACCTGGATCCAGGGGGTCCTCCGGCAGGAGAGGGGACGAGATGCTGCTGCCAGTAGCAGAGTCCGCCAGCAGAACACCGCCAGGCCATATTAATTCTCATAATACAGCCGGTGGCGGTCTACTGGCGTAGCGCTGCTGGTGGCAGCAGCGCCACCTTACCGCCATCTGCCGCCATGGCCACAGCCGGATTTCCTCTATCCTTCTGGTGGAAATCCAGCTGTGATCATGATACAGCGGATGGCTGGTAGCTGCGGCGACAGTCTTTTGGCGACAGCCGCCGCGGCGGTAAGCGGTATTTACCGCCAACGTCCTAATGAGGGCCAAAATGTCTTATGTGTCAGTAATTACTGGGCATTTTTCCACAGGCACAGCATTCCAGTCCCTAAAAAAACAGATGCTTGTGCAGGGATTGGGCTTCTGCCCCTTATTCGTAATTGGGTCTTTGTGTTTTATTAACAAACTCTGGGATATTTTAATTTCTTATTGTGGTAAGAATTATTGCCAGCACAGCATGACAAATCCCTGGGTCGAATCAAAATATAGATAAAATGTTTGGATGGATCATTTTACATACTTTGCTGGTTCAAACCAGTACTTTGGTTGACCACACAACCACAAACATTGATCTGAAAAAAAACTTGTGATTTCCGAAAATTACACACATATGTGTGTACAATACGATGAATAAAAACCCACCTCTGGTCTCAGGGGCATTTATGCGCCTATGCCTTATGTTTCCACATTAACTATCAAACTGTCTATTATTACAAATTCTTAACATGCACCATTGTAGGAGACTGGCCCTCTATGTAGTGTGCAAAACTAGGCGCATTGTGCAAGGGGTCCAGGCAACTGCACGTTGGTTTACAGAGGTAAAAACTAGACCACCTAATGCTCTAATTCTAATATGGTAGCTTGGTTGAGCAATTAGGCTAATCTTGGAGAGGTGCAAAGCATTTGGTGTACCCCCACAGTATCAACTAATGAGAGCACACACTCAAAAGAATAACTGGAGACCAATTTACTAAAATACTTCAGATTTAAAAAAAAAAATTAGGGCCAAGATCATCAAAATTGGGTGGGGACTTTTTGAGTTATGAATTTTTGAAGTTTTATAAAAAATACTCTATGTATAATTACGCACCATAGGAATCAATGGAGAAATACTTTGAAAATGAATATAAAATCAGACAGTGCATCTATCAATGCCTCCTTTTGCAGCTATGTCGAGGTCGTTGGTGGGCACTATGGACCAGCTGGAGAAGTTCAGCCGGCTCCCGGTTTCAGCAGGAGTAGCTGCAGAAAGTTGTTGGAGCTGGTGCCAGGCAACTGCAGGGGACCACTTGGAAAAGTGCTGCCCAGGTGGACCTAAAGATAAGTCCTGTGGGTTCCCTTGGAATGTAAAGGTCTCAAGGGGTGGGTGACCTTTAGGGCATAGCTGGATCTTCGTTGCAGGGCCGCCAGATGCAGAGTGAATTGGTTGCCAGGAGCTGATCGCAAAGGTGCCTTTAGAAGCAGGAAGTAGGTTTCTTTGAGGGTCGCTTGCAGGTCAGCAGGGGCACTCTGGTGGGAGGTCCAAGTGGTTACTGAAGTCCTTCGACTGGGGCTTCCTCCTAGTCCTTTTTCAGCCCAGAATCAAAAGTCATTTTGAGTGTCCGACATGAAGTGACCAGTACATAGGACTATTGCACGGTCTGGCCTCTGGAGGGTGCGGTGTCTCCAAACTCGGCCCACTGGCAGGGTTTGTCCTTATGATCTGATGTGTGAAGTTTAGTCTGGCTGTAGTATCCGATTCCTTGGTCAGCAGCTGGTCAGTGAAGTGGTCTTCATTGGGTCTTTGGTTCCTTGGTGTTGTAGAGTGATGCCTTCACTCTGGAGGGAGACCTTTGGCAATTTGTGAAGAGTGGAGGTCCTCTGGGGGTTTGTAGAGTCTGTCTAATGTCCAAGCACTCCCTCAGTAGCGATTGTTGAGTCCTGGGTGCAGCAGGCAGGGTTTGTTGCCTTTTCTTTGTGCAGCAGGACTTCAGTTCTCGACTCCTGGTTCTTCTTTGTTGCTAGTCTTCATTAGACCTTGGAATCTGATCTCTTGGTCTAGGGACTGTATTTAGTGGGCATTTTGGGAGGGTACCTAGTAGTAACCAATGGGTCATCTTCCTTAGGGTGGATACACCCACTAAGTGACCACTTCCTTTGGGCAGAGGTCACTTTCCTACACCTGATTGGCTATTTTCCTTCCATGCAAGATGGAGGAAACCTAAATGGAGAGGTCACCTCGCATGCAACACCTTAGGAGTGGTGCAAGCAGGGGTTGACCACTCCTTCTGTCCTTTGTGTGTTTTTTCACCCCTTTGCTCCCGCAAAATGTAGGGGTTTGCAATGGAAGAGGCCATCTGCTGCTAGCAGCACGATTGGAGGTTGAGTTTCAAGCATGGTAATCCCTTTGAAGCTCTTAAGCATGGTTGTGCACATTCCTAGGGGAGGTGGGGTAGCATCTCTGCCCAGGAAGAGCTTTGTTCTCTGGCCATAGAGAGCAACGGCTCTCTCGCCAGGGGTCCAGAAGCCTGTCTGGTGGTGGCAACCATGCCAGAGTAGTTAGCTTTTGCAGAGGGCACCTCTAATGTGACCCCTGGATACATTTTGCAATAGCTCCAATACTGGTACCACTTTGGATTTATCATTCTGGGTTCAGAGTAACCATAATGTAGCTGGGAAACTCGTACTGACCAGTGTCCAACACATGCATTTAAAATGGCTGCTCTGTTCCCTATGTCACAGTTTTGCCAAGGTCACAGTAGGGGCATATTGCTCATGCAGCTATACCCTCACATACAGTATAGTGCACCCTGCCTCCAGGCTAGAAGGCCTGCCAGAGGGGTGATTTACCTATATTGCATGCAGTGTATAGTGGGCTGGACTGTTCCCATGGAGAACAGGGTCAAGTCTGATTTGCATATGGCTGGGTCCAAACTATGGTGACATGGTGAGCAAAAGAATAGGTGAATTAAACCCAGATATGTGGTTAGGGGTGAATGTTTGATTCGTTCTGCATTCCGTCCATCATTTGTGTTTTTTTGCTTTTGTTGCCATAAGTGCTCCGGGTATGCCAAGACGTGGGTCCTGGGCTCCCTGTGCCACTGGATTTAAGCTAGCCTGGCTGATGAAGGATGATACCGTGAAACTGGTCCCAGGATGCTTGTTTCCGCACAGGGAGGACCTGGCCTGGCAGTTCGGGCTGGGCTGTTCCCATGGGGAACAGGGTCAAGATTGATTTGCATATGGCTGGGTCCAACCTGGGGTGGCATGGTGAGCAAAAGAATTAGTGGATTAAACCCAGATCTGTGACTGGGGTGAATGTTTGATTGGTTCCGTATTCCGTTCATCATTTGTGTTTGTTTGCTTTTGTCACCATAAGTGCACTAAGTTTGCCCAGATGTAGATCCCTGGCTTATTGTGCCAGTGGATTCAAGCTAGCCTGGCTGATGAAGGGTGATATCCTGAAACCGGTCCCAGGATGCTTGTTTCCGGTCCGGGAAGGACTTTGCCTGGCAGTTCGGGCTGGACTGTTCCCATGGGGAACAGGGTCAAGACTGATTTGCATATGGCTGGGTCCAAACTGGGGTAGGATGGTGAGCAAAAGAATTGATGGATTGAACCCAGATCTGTGACTGGGGGTGAATGTTTGATTGGTTCTGCATTCTGTCCATCATTTGTGTTTGTTTGCTAGTGTATAGTGAATAGAGCACACAGGCTGTGTGCTGTGTCAAGTTTGCAGGGATTGCACCAGAACATTCAGCCTGAATGGCGGTGCTGGGTGCATCTGGATGCATGGCCCTTGAGGGTGGTATGATAGGTGTTGCTGCCCTCAAGGGGCTACCCTTGGTACCCCATGCCCTGGGTACCTAAATACCATTTACTAGGAACTTAAAGTGGCAGCTAAAGGTGTTTTCAATTGTACCAATATCTTTGCAATTTTAGGGAAAGAACACTGGCCCTGGGGACCTGGTTAGCAGTATCCCAGTACAATCCAATCCAAGTTGCACCCAGAAACCTTGCAAAAAGTGTGTAGGGGGCACTGCAACAGGGTGGCAGTGTCCCACAACCATGCTCACAGTTCTGCATATATGATTGTCCTCAATGGCAATACTGCTGTCCCTTAATTCTACCTTTGACTGCCGGTTTCTTGGGGCACGAAGGCAGTCAGGGGTTACTGGGCTCCAGTTGCATTAACTGGAGTTGTTCACTTCTGGGGTCGTGCCATCACCGTACCTCTGGACCCCAAATTGGATAAGCAAGTACTTCTCTGCAACACTTGACTCTCAGGGTAGCAAGACAGAGCAGTCAAATGCTTACTCAAAGAGATGAGGTGAGTAAGTCATCTTGAATACAGTTTACACTGTAATGCCAGAAAGTAAATCAATGTACAGCCTCTGCTTTTTTTATTTTATAAAAGAAAAATACTTTAATACACACAAGAAAATTATATCACAAAACAACTTAGATACACAGTGAAAACCAGAAGTGTCTTCAAACCTGTGGCCCACGGTTCTTACCCAAAACTGTATAATACCACCTAGATGCTAAGCACTATAAAAACAATTAACACTGTATTTTCCAAATCATGTTGCACAGGTTTACTCTTTAAGGCTAGAGCAGTAGTACTAATACTTGTATTGCAGTGATATTTTTTCAGCAGTTGGTGTGAAGTGAGATGATCCTGGTCCACCCAGTACCCCACCACCCAGAGCAACAGAAGTGCCCACCCTTACTTGACGAGGGCATTGCTTTGACGGTGTCAGGGATCTGGGTGGTGGTGTCTGGTTTTACTGGATTCACACTAGCCCAGTAGCACTGGGCTAGATGTAGTGGGTACTGGATGGCCAAGGTGCAAGTTCAACCTGATACCCTCAGATGACACAAAAGGGTGGGGGCTTGTACCACAGAGCCCACTGGTCACTGTCTAGATGTTCTAATACCACTTCACCCACCAGGACAGTTCTGCTTGCTACTAATGCAGTACAAGTAAGGAGCTATAGACTATATGGGGACCACGGGGTCAAATGGTAAATTCTTCAACAAGTCATTCTTCCCCCAGTTAAAGATGGTGACCAATGCATCTGTAGGCTTTCACTGCACAGGTAAGGGTGTCAGTGGAGAAGTAATCTCAACTTCAATGACAATATGGAGCTTCCTCCATCTATCTCGATATTGATGAGCAGTAAGTTTCCCTATCTTTAGCAGCTATCTGCAGTCTCCTTGTGCTCCAAAGCACCAATAGCCTCCACAAGTCTCACAGACAGCTCTTTCTATGCTTGGATGCTGCATAATGAGATAAAATAATGAGCTAAGGCCTAGCTCCTTTCAGAGGTTTAACAAATCCTTTCACTGATAATCAGTCACAGAGATACCTTCTCAAATTCACACCCTGTTCCTGGCTCTGAAAGGAGAATGGCAATCCAACCCCCTGGATTCCACTCCTAGATCTTGGCTTCCTCGACAAGCCCTTGTTGGGGCCTTGTCAGAAAAGGAGAACAGCCGGGTACAACCAACTAGCCGATGAAGCCAGACTTTTGTCATTCCCTGATTAGTAGGTTATTTTAATCAGGGGTCTACTACTTTTGCATCCTGAGTCCCCCTCCAATCCTTGGCATATTTCCTGCATGGTCACTGCATGATTAGTCTGTTTGAGGAGGGCCTGCTGTCTTCGCCCCTTCCCAGTCCCTTGATACCTGTCCAGCTTATTCCCCTGGGAGGAATTGTAATTAAATTTAGACCAAGAGACCCTGACCATCACCTAGCAGGTTGTCCTAGCCATGCAAGTCTTAGTTACATTCAGATAAGAGCTATTGCTTACCCCAACCCACCAAGCTTCTTCAAGGAATAGGGAGGGGCACAGAAAGCTGGGATGTCCAGCAGAACAGATACCAGCTTGATTGGATTCGGATGGTCCACCATCCTCACCCAGTGAATCCACTTGCTCTCAAAACACACATGCCATACATGACAGAGGCAAAAGAACTCAAGTAGGGAGGCTGCACAGACCGTACCAGGAGGGAGCTGGTAAGCAGCCCCTCATACAGGGTCCGGGTACTCCTAAGAATAGATTAATGCTGCCACCACTGTCAATCTACCAGAGCCTGGGTAGAGAGGGCAGTGGACTCTCTTTGTAAAAGAGGGGTGCACTATCCATGCCCCCTTGACCTCAGATCCTAGCTCTAGAGTCTCAATCCATGTAAACAGGGAGGACCTCAGTAGACACAAGTGATTATGTTCACTAAGGTAGAGATGAAGACAACTTACAGCAACATTCCAGTAACTTGCCTGGAGATCAACACAGGACTGGGGAACATGTTTTCTGGAGCCATGCACAAGGCTTCCCTTCCCAACAATACCCATGTTAATATTTAACAGTAAATTTTAGGAAAGTGCCAGTTCAATTATAAACCTTTATGTCTTAATTAACCTGTACTTGACTTCAAAGAAGTGCTACATTTAATGGTTTCATGACTTTTATTTCTTTGTATTGCATAGTATTGTATCAGCATTTTATGTAATGATTTCTAACACTGATGAGGTGCCGAAGCACTTTGCAAACGAGCACCATGCTACATTGTGGGATGCACACAACAATACAAATATTTGTCCTGCAGATAGATTTACATGCTTTTTATCACATAGCTGCAACACAGTTTGTAAGTAGTTTAACAACCCATCTATTACACAAATATGTTACAAATTGACATACCATATGCCTTGATAAAATTATGCAATTTATCATAGAGGCAGTCATTCAGGTGATTGCACTTGCAGCCATCTAGAGATCATGCGAGTAGTCATATAAAATGACATGCATGCAAATAGCTAACATAAGACACTGAGGTACCAAAGAAATACTATATGCAGTCATCCCAGAACTAGCAGAATCCCACCCCCTGTTGGTAGTGCTGAAAGATTGGGAAGGTCAATACTGAGCTAACTGAGGAGTGACTGAATCCAAGCTTCTGGTGGCAGTGATCAACTACCAGGAAGTCCAGTACAGACCTACCCAAGGAGCCATAGATTCCATGCCCCTAGAGGCAGTGCCAAGTCACCAGAAAACACTACTTGCAGTGAACACAGAAACAACAGAATCCTACCCCTTAAGCATTGCTAAGTCCCCAAGAGATAGCACAAGGTATTCTTTTATAAGTCAAAGGGCCTGATTTAAAATTCGCTGGATGGGTTACCCCATCAGAACAGTGTCAAATATCCCATCTGCTGAATTCTAAATCCCATTGGACATAATGGGATTTAGATTTCGGCAGATGAGCTATCTGTCACCGTTGTGACGGAGTAACCTCTCTGCCAAGTTCTAAAGCAGGCCCTAGGGCACAATGGTAGATGATATGTGTTTTCAACCTGGGAAGTATTCAGTTATAAGGTAAACATAGTAGTCAACAGAGGTGACATTTAGTAGTTTCTGTAGGAGTAATATCGTAGGTTACAAGACAATGAAGGAATAAGAGGTGAAAGGACAGGAACCGGGGCAAAATGTCAGTTGAGTCTATAGCCTAATGATGAGCTATTAAAGTACATCCACTCCTTTGTCATGTTGAGTTGACATTGCCAGGCAGATTTGGATTCACCCAGGGGCAACAGAGAAGTTGCTGTGATATGCCCGGATTACAGGCAGACAGTCAGGAATGACATAGGATCAGCACATATTGTGCTGATCCTATGTCATGGTTAGAGACAACCAGATAAATTGGTCCACTCAGAATTGACAGAGAAAAGATGTGACATAGGTATGTGTATTGATAAAATGTAGTTTACCAGACTCTTTCTGGAAGGAACATTAGGATTGTTTCTTGTAGGTCTGGAAGATGGTGGGTTTTTTGTTGTTGCTGGGAGGGGTGTGACATGGCATTGCAGGGGCAAGGATTCCAGCCCAAGTATCTTCCATACCCAAGCAGGCTTCAGGGAGTCATCCATTACCTCAGAGGTCCTTATTAACTGGATGCTGAGAAGATAAATTGACCCAGTGTGACGCAGGGAAGGGGCTCCTAGTGGTGTATTCCAAGCTGGCCCTTGTAGAGGATTCAGAGCAGGGCCTGATGGAGGATTCATAAGAGTCCTCACCTAGACAAGAATTAAAAATAAGTCCTATTGGATGATTCAGAATTCATCCTAGTGGAATATTCACAATGAGTCACTTGTTACTCACCTGCCATAATGAACAAACAGGATGGCGTCTTTGGTGTTAGCATGCAGAAACTTCTTAAATTTAGGTGGCTCCGGGACTCTATTTAGTATGACCTCCCAACACACCACTAGACCACCCTATACAACAGTATCTAAGAAGTTTTGGGAAAGCACTGCTGTTGGTGATGGCATCAACTAGAAGCTCCTTGCCCCCAAAGGAGTGGCACATTTGTTGGGGCACCTGGATTGTTTGAGAAGGTTGATTGTGCTCAGATTGTGTGCACTGGAATAGGAGCTGTCCATCTAGGAGCATGTTCTTGAGGGTTGCCTGGTCATCTCCTGGGAAGCTAGTGAAACATATCCAAGCATGGTTGCACAGAATGACAGCTGTGCCACACAGTCAAGGCCACACATCAGGATCCATATAATGTTGATCTAATTGGAACATGGTACCTTTTCAACTGGTCAGATACGTTGATGACTGTAGGTTTTGCTAGTTTCCACAGGGCTTTAAAAATATCTGCAGTTTGCCATCTAAGGGCATGTCTGTGAGGATTGCCTGAGCATCTCTTGAAAAATCAGTGGAATGCAGCCATGCATGGTGTGTATTCGTTCATCAGTTACAGAGAATTAACTGATGATTTTTGTCTATTATGAGTTTCCTTCACAGCCAAACAGTGTATGTTTCCCCAAGGAAGGTTTCTCTTATAAAGTTGGAGCCCCAAAATGTTTCTAGAAAGTCAGGTTGAAATACCTACGGGCAGCAACTACCATCTGGTATGAGATTAGATCCCTCCTGGGTATCAGGTATTATAGCAGGCCAAACCCTATTTGGGATTTACCGGGTACTCCTGAGTGTCTGTTAGATCATTTAGCTTTGCCTCTAAAACAAAATGGGGTTACCAGATGGGGACTCCTAGTAAACAGTGGCTAAAGGTTGACATGGGAATTTTGGAGCAATAGAACTGGGGGAACCATATCTAGATTCAAAATTGACCAGGTGTATGGGTGGCTTAAGAATCAGGGGGGTGTAGACCCAAGCCAAGTCAAATGGAATTAGATCTTCAAAAACCGGGGTCCTTAAAGAAGGATGTAGCACGATGGTACCAGTATCTTCTATCAGCAGTGGAAGATTTGATGCAACCATTGTGTGCCGGGTAGAGGGATACTTGCCAGAGGAGGAGTTGGAGGAGTTATGGCAAGTATCCTTTGCTACTTTATATTCTGTGGTTAGGTCTGCTGCCCTAAGAAGAAACCACTTTCTTACTCTTCATAAAGCCTACAGGACACCCCTGAAATTGACAAAGATAAAGGCAGCTCAACTTCTGGATGTAAGCACTGTGGGGCAGTGAGGCAGATGATGTCCACATGTTTGCCTCCTGCCCGAAATTTGAGGGATACTGGACAGCAGTGGATAAAATAATATCTGGCTCCTTGGGCACAGTTTTTGAGGTAAGCCCCCCTTTGATTATGTTTGGGATAGTACCTCAGGAAATGGGTTGCCTTTCTTTAAACCCGCATTATAGAAGCCTGGTTTTTTACCTGATACTACTTACAAGGAGAGAAAATGCCCAAACCTCTATACCTAACTGGCAGGCCTGGAGGAGATCTGTCCTTTTTTACAAGGAAGTAGAAAAGGAGAGAAGCAAAGGGAAATGGGGAGTTTTGAGATTTGCTAAAGTTTTGATGTGTTTGACATGGTTTCTCTGGTCCAATGATTAGTCACCACTGACTCGTTTTGGCTGGGAATTCTATCCCACCCCATGGCCTAGAGGGACGTGTTCTCCTTGAGTGCCCAAGTTGGTGGTAATCTAGTAGGTGCTCAATGGTGACATGATGAGGAGAATTAATAAGAAATAGTGTATGTTTTCACACAACAAAATAAATGCAGGTTTACATCGTGTCTTAATGTTCAGGTTCACATAGGTATGTGGCAGTGTTTCCTATGACTGATTAAAACAAAAACTGTAAATCAAGAATCTTCTATTAAAATATAGTCTTAACAATTCAATTCAAAAGTAAGCTTTTAATTTCTAGTTTTAGTAACTGAATTCCGTTTAATGTCAAATCAGCAAACGGCAACGTTTTTATTTTAAGAAAAATGGGCAGTTATATTAATCTGCCACATTCAACAGTCGTAAGAGCGAGAGACGCTTTCCGGTGCGTCTGAGTAATTCCAAGTCACTCAGCTATTAATCATAGTTTTTCATTTCCAAATGAATGGACATTTTATGTTACAGATAATACCTCACTAGAACAATGGATGCCACTTATCTGTACACATTTTTCTTTCAACTATATCATTCAGTACAATGACATTTTGTTGCATTATCTAGCTATTTTAGCCACATTTACTAAATCAGATCTTTCTTGTCTAACCAGTTTCTCCTAATCTGCAATCTGGTTATGAAATTATTGTAAAATGGGAATACTGTGGTGAATTGTGTTCACAGTCGTCCCTCTGCTATTACTGCAACAGCGAACATGTAATGACATTGTAGAAAGCACTCGCATAAAACGCATCAAATCTGGTGCATCTTCCAGAAATTTCTTGATATTTTTAATATTTTTAAGTGATTTAGCTTTTTTAATATGTGAGTACTTCCATGAATAAAAGTTATTATTAATTGTCCATGTCCTCTGTCGTTTGCCCTTGGACCTAGGTTTAGACTAATCATGACTAGCATATGATCAGACAAAGTCAATAAAAAGTAATATATGACGTACATTTAAACTCGAATATGAACTGACTAAAGTAAAGGCCGTTCTCCTCAACTGATGTTGTTTGTATTCTTGCAGCAAGAATAACTCCTAACTAGCATTTCTAAATATCAATGCTTCTATCAGACCCAGCATTATTATTTCATACCTTCCCTTTTCCTTTATCTGAACAGAGTTGGCTCTTTTAAAAGTTCCATCAAGAGACATTGTTCAATACCATGATGTGATCACTTACCCGATGTTAGATTCGGCCCAGCCTAAGTTAGTACCAATTATAAAAATGTAATTGTAGTTTCATTGTTTTCCATTTGCACAGCTTTAAACATGTTTCTTTAAATTTCTAATGGCAGTGCTCAGCAACCTCAAGGTGCAATGTTCAGCATATAACTATGTATGACATAACATACTATTATTTGAAGACCTAAGACAGGGGTTTCTGTATCCAATGCATGTGGCATGAGTGTTAAAGCAGCGCATGAGAGCTGTTACGCACTCACCTGGTTTCAACCGTGGGGATGATGTTGGACCCAAACCCAGCTGGGGTTGCACAATGCAACATGTAATGACTGTCTGCTTTCACCAACAGCCCTCAGGGAGCAAAGGGGGATGCGATAAATCAAGGAAAAGAAAGACCCACGTAATTGCATGAACTACTCAACTGCCTTCTAACACTGCCTTGTACACTTCCATTCAGATGTGATACACTACAAATGACAAAATACAACTTTACCTACTATTTCCTACTTAAAACCCCAAAATGATTATTTATATTTTTGGTAAGCTTACAGGTATCATCGTAAACATTTCATGAAAGAGGGAAACAGTAATTTTAAGAATAACTGAAAAACGTCTGGAACATACAGGAAATCCAAGTCTGAAAAAATACAACAATAGCCCCTCTGAACATATTCCAAGGTGCCAGATACAAGTTGTCCAGAACACAATGACAAACTTTCAGTTTGAATATAAAGAGTTCAGAGTACTACAGCTAGAGTTCAAAGTGCTGGGCCTCAGAGGAAGGGTTCAAAAATCCAACAATGTTCAGAGTTTAAAACAGGATCACATTTTAGCGAGAACATCTTAAAATATCGCAAGTCCGTGGTTTAGTGCACACTAACCTTAGAGTTAAGCACTTAGCCTTAACAGTACTGGAACCGGAATCCAAAGTGACAGAAAAGTCTCAGCAAGAAGCTCAGCAGAAGCAGAGTCATAACTTGTGGGAGAAAACACTGGAAGTGTTGTAGACGCCAGAATCACAGAGTCATTAGAAGGGCTTGGAAGACTTGAGCAGTGGAAGCTCTGGCCAAATCAGCAGACGATAGTTAAGATGAGAATAGCACTCGTCTTGACACAGGAAAGATGAGTGCAGGAGCGATGTTGGTGCACATCTGGAACAGGTTCGAGGCTAGGCGCTGATAAGGATTCAAGGAGGATATTTATACAGGAAGCCAGGAGTGTTCTCGAAGGGCATGTTGAGGAGTGGAATATTCTATTGAACCTGAGGAGGGGAAAATACACATGTTGCATAAAAGGGGATATGAGCCTACCAGTAGCAGGTTTAAACTAATTGACACATGGGCATTACAACGGAACCCAAGTGCATGATGGTACAACCCAATTCTCTACAAAGGACACGTGGTTATTCTAACTGGGGATGTTATGTTTGCAGGTGCAAACTGGATTAAACTTGCATAGCAATGCAACAGTAGGGACGATGGTTCAGACTTCAGTGAGAGGGGGAAACCAAAGAGAGAGCAAGGGCCGGAGAGGCACCACTAGGGAAGCAAGCATAACTGGGATTATTCAGATTAGTGAGACGCCACAAAAGAAGGGTGAAATGAGCCTGGTGAGTGAAACCCACCGCAAATAGGGCACAAGATGGAGTCATGACAAGACCGTTTGAGCTTTGCTTGTCTAAAGTCCTATAATATCCACATTAACTTGTTCCTTTCCTTGAATGGGGATTGGCATATAAGGGCAGTAAATAGAAGTTCATTCTAGTAGGTAACATGTTTTTGTTGTAAATATATTTTTAGAGTTTGAAATTATGCTCGAGTAAAATAATGCTCATAATGTTCTCGTTGTTAGAGAGAATGGCTAAAGTTACAAACCTCTCACAAGGTTGTAGTTTTTGACAAATTACCTCCAATGTGTGGTTACTTAAAATGTGCACACCCCTGAATCTATCATAAGCTGGCATATGACTCCTATTGAGAATCAAAAAATGTAAAAGATGTTCTTTGAAAGGTTGTTAAATTTATCTTTAGAGTTCCAATTTTATTGTTGATGTTAAACAACGTTTCACTGTAATTTAAGGAAAGTTGGGTGAACGTGTTAGTCGCAACCTAGAAGGGGGTTTGTTATCAGTATCTCCAACAGTAGGAGAAGGATATTAAGTGCTTCTGGGATCAGGCACAATCCGCAGTATGCATCATGTGAATGGTATTTCCATTGTTGATGAGGGAGGGTGCTTGGAGTTTTGGTGTGTGTAGATTGTTCTGGTGAGTGAATCAATTTATTTGAAGTCTGTGAGGTATGTTTCAAAAAATGTCTAGGGAGGAAGCAGCTTCAGAACTCCTACAGGTGTTTTGCAGATTAGGGCCCACATTTATACTTTTTTAGCGCCGCATTTGTGCCGCTTTTGAACGCAAAAACGGTGTAAACTTACAAAATAATGGTATTTTGTAAGTTTACGCCGCTTTTGCGTCAAAAAATGATGCTAATGCGGCACTAAAAAAGTATAAATATGGGCCTAGATGCTTAATCTTTTGCGGTAGCCCATGGTCTGGGAGATATCCTAGAAATAGCCCAAGGGGAAATAGCACTAGTAATGTCAGCGTAAACCATGGAAGCCTTTATAACAAAGGCTTTACAACGAAACAGTCTTTACAGTGATTGTTTTTACAACTAAATATTTTACCACGAGTATGTAAAAAATTGACATGTATGTGTAAGTATTCTATAAAGTATTTTATAGGTAAATCTGAAGATATATATATATATATTTATATATATATATATATGGGATGGCAATTTTATTTTTCTAAATTTTATTTTTAGGGTTTAGGGTGGGTATTGGGTTTTAGGTGGCAAGGATCATTTTTAGGGTTTAGGGAGGGTATGGGTTTTTGAGTCGCAAGGGTATTTTTATATTAAGAGTGGGTGTGGGCTTTTGGGTGGCAAGGTAATTTGTAGGGTTGAGGATGTGTATAGGTTTTGGAATGACAAAGGTATTTTTAGGGTTTAGGGTGGGTATGGGTTTCTGGATGGCAAAGATAATTTTAGGGTTTAAGGTGGGTAGGGTTTTCAGGTGTCAAGGGTATTTGTAGGGTTTGAGGGGTATGAGGATTTGGATGGCAAGGGCAATTTTAGAGTTTAGAGTGGGTATAGGTTTTGGGATGGCAAAGGCATTTTAAGATTTAAGGTAGGTATGGGTTTTTGGGTGTGCAAGGGAATCATTGGGGCTTAGGGTGGGCTGAGGGTTTGGGAAGGTAAAGGTATTTTTAGGATTTAGGGATGGTATGGGTTTTTGGATGGCAAGGGTAATTTTAGGGTTTAGGGTGAAAATGGGTTTTCGGGTGGCAGGGGTATTTTTATGTTTATGGTGGGCAAGGGTATTTTTAGGGTTCAGGGTGTGCAAGGGTTTTGGGATGGCAAAGGTATTTTTAGGGTTTAAGGAGGGTATGGGTTTTTCTGTGGCAAGGGTATTTTTAGGATGGGTATGGGTTTTTGGATGGCAAGGGTATTTTTAGAGTTTAGGGGCTGTGGATAAATAGGGTGAAGTGTTTTATAAGTTTGTTTAAACCCATTACAAATATATATATATATTTTTTGTTGAAAAAATGGTTTATACTTATCTGTAAAATACATAAATTTTCGTGGTAAAGGCATTTGTGGTAAAGGCATACTCGTTGTAAAAACATTAGATGTAAATATTTGTGTTGTATAGACTGTGTCATTGTCCCAATTTAGTTGTAAAGGCATTAGTTGTGAATGATGTCATTATTCTGAGTAGGACACTAAGTTTACCCCGGCACTGAAGAGGCCTGACCTCCTACTTCACTGAACTATAATGTCAACAATCCTACTTTGTGGGTCCACAACATCTGTGCTGTCCCCTACATTCATCAGGGCCGACAAAATCCCACTATCCCATTAGAAAATACCCCTAGATAATCCTCGGTAAAAGTCATTGGAAGCCCATTCCCAGTGTATATTGATCTAGAGAGGGTTAGGAGAGATTAAATACTCTCTTTGTAGACACAGAAACCCCTGCAGCACCTGTCCAAGAGACTGTTTCTGTTTCCCTTTGGGAAAGGAAGGCACTGGGACCAGGGGCACAATAGACAGAGATACCCAGCATGATATTAAGGTGGGGCCCTGTGAGGCTAGACTCAGATCATGCTATCCAACTATGTAATAAGAGGGCATCAAAGTGACAAATAGGGTTACATGTGTGATTCAGGTTTCTCTGTGATCCCCATGATTGTCATATGTGGAAGTGCTTACTTGCATTTATGTGCAGGTCCCCAACATGGCACTGTAGGTGGTGTTCATTTGGAAGTCCACGTTCAGTGAAATCTGAAAAAGATAAAAGAAACATGTGAACATTAAAACTCGTAAACATTGCAAAAACAGGTATGGCCCTGGAAGACACTGATTATTTCTATTCTCCCAAGGGACACAGTGGAAAATACATACATCCACACAACATGTAATTATCCATCTTTGGGACCATGTAGAACCTCGCCTGGTGATACAGACAGATTGCATAACCTCTGGTCTGCCCTGATGTGATAGGGAACTCCACCCAACCTTTGATCTTCATTCAACTTTGAAGGGACTTTAGATACATGAGGCTTACAAGTGCACAACAGAAAAAGTGCCATTTGGTTAAAATGAGATGATGATTTCCTAACTCTAGACTCACTCCAGTAATAGTCATGCACACCTTTTTTCAGTTTTATATATCGTATACTTTGCCCAAAGGCATTAAGGTGTTTTTTACCTGTGCACCAGTTACATTATCTTGGTCAGCTTTCTTGTTTTTTTTTTGTTGTTGTTTTTTTTTTAGGGTCAAGGAGGTTAAGGGATTTGTCCAAATCCCAGGATTTTGAGCTGACACTGGTAATCAAACATGGTTCATTAGTTCTAAAGCTGGCTGCTCTAGCCATTAGGCCACACCTCCTCCTCCTTATATATGTTTTTGTAATTTATTTTACATTTCTGTTAACTTTATTCCACATACCTTTAAGTACCAAATACTCTGGGTAGTAACTGTAGCTGGAAGGACATAGTCAAGTGTCCTTCTACAAATGAAAGAATAAGAAGAAAATGTCTCTTTTGACACATGGGAATTTCCTTTTCCCTGGAAAAATATTTTTTCTACTTATATTCCATCAAATTCTACTTGTGTTCCAGAGAATATGCAAATGTCATGGCTTTGTACCTTTACTACAGAAATCTATATTATTGTCCTGATGAAAATCTGGACGTCAGCTGAGCCGAGCGTAAAATCTACCCTTACCATACCACAGGCAAGTTGTATTTACCATAACGTTTTATCAGAAAAAAATAATTAAAATCTGTTTAAACATGGACAGCAACATTAGGTGAAAACTGCACTTTTCCTTGAAAAAGATAACCTACTTCCCAGGGCAAGTGATTTCGCTCACCTTTCCTCTGCTGGCCTTTTAGTGCGATTCAAAGGAATGTCATAATAGCTTTGGCAATGCCAATCAGCCACCATTATTTGTCGTAAACTAATTTTGGGCACAGTTTGCTGCAATTGTAAAACAATGGGTAAATAGCATACACATTTCCAATTGTACCAGATTTCAAAATATATTCAGAACTGAGCTCCCATATGAAACATGCACATCCTTTAGCATGCCTCTTTTTAAACAAATATTTCACTTTTTGTATAAATGATTTCAGAGAAAACATATGTTCCTTGATGAAAACAAGCCAAGTGCAGAAGTTAAGAAAATACTTATAATTGAGACAAGTAAAAGAGTGAGAAACCGTGTGAGCTACGAAAATACATTTCAGACTCTGGAAGGCAGCACCCATTAGCCAAAGATCACAAGATTATGGCACACGTTTAGGCAGAACAGAATACTTGAAATGCAATATCCAAAGAGAAGATGTATACAAACTAATTCTGAAATTCTGAAGGGTTTGGGATTTCATTGTGGTGAAATCGTAATCCTCGCAAATACAGAAATATTCGGCTTCTCTGCTGTTCCTCTCTACCACTCACAGAATAAAGATCACTTAAAAAGAAAAAAAAAGCAAGACGGAATGCTCCACGAGTACATTTTTTAATGACATGCACTTCTGCTCACTTTTACATTTCTTTGGCAGTTGCCTCCAGGTGAAAATTCACTGCCCTCCTGCACACATTGAAGATGATACATGGAGAAAGGTTCTGCAGGTGTGCAGCCTACAGATATAGTATGTACAGTTAGGCCCACTGGAAATAGATGTATTATACAAGCTTGATTGATATCTTTGGTAACATTGCCAAAGAGCTGAAGATTAGATGTAACCATAGCATCTGAGCAAGATGCCGCTATTTTAAACATAGCATGATGGCATGTGATGGGGAGAGATAAATAGTAGGAAAAAAGTCATCAGCAGGCAAGGATAAAAGATGGAAGAGGATTTTGAACCACAGTGGTAAGGGTTAGTGGTAAGCGGTAAGCAAACCTTGTCTACTTGTGTCTTATCAGTTCTGTCCGTCATTTATTAATCTATCACGGGTAGGAAACTAAGAGCAGCAATGGCGGGTGTCTTGGAAGTATGGCTTAGTGCTAGTATCATCAGTTTGGCAGAATCATTCATCACCTAGACCCGTCTGCAGAATTTGATACTCCGAACCCCATGGTCCTTCTCGTGTTGGGAACGATTTGTGAGTCCTTCAAGGTGACAGTGGGACCCTTTTTACAAACATTCCTTTTTTATGTCTATATGCATGAATGTATGTGGTATTTGTATGTCACACACCTACCAAAAAGGCAGCTTAGACTTGTACAAAGATACAGTAAACAAGAGATTGGAGAGGTAGCTGGGCTCTCAGAGAGTGAGTGAACTGTTACTATGTCCTGTTTTAATGTTTTTTTAAGTGCTATGTCTTCAACTTTTTAGAGTTGAGCCTGCGAGTGCATGGGCTAGTACATGCGTCTCACTTGCAAGACCCTGTTGTACACAGAAAAGGGCTTGGAGCCCTCCCCTGCTTACCATTTGTGTTCTGCTGCATCACTCTTCATTCCAGCATCACTAATTGGCTAATTCAGCTGAAACTTCACTTCCGATGTTTGCAGTGGAGCACCAGCGAAACACAGATTGATTAAACTTAATCAGTGCTCATCCGCTGCTCCTAAAGCAATTGAGGTACTATTTTATTTAGATTGCCTCAGCTCATGTTCTGATGTACATGTTCTGATTTACGTGTGCAGCTGATGTCCACAACTAATGTTACTGCTTTTCCCTCCCACACACCGCTTCACTGTGTGCTTTCCCCTTCGCACCATCCCTACCCCATTCTTCTTATTAATCGTTTAATTTTTATTGCTTTCGTGGTTTGGCATCTTTTAGTCGGATATGACTTTTTGGGCTTCTTTTGAAAGGAGTTATGCTTGTTTTTTAAATTATTTTAATTAGAGGTGGTCGGGGCAGAGCTGGACAGCGATACAGCACCCGGGCCTTAAACAGCTGCAAGGCCTATGTGATGCAAAGAGGCGGTCACGGTGCTGGTAAGAAGATTCTTCCACGACTTTGTAACAGGACTCCAACTTATTGCTGGCATTTGTGCAGCTATCAATCGCTGAGAGACACACAGCCTTTAAGGGTGTCACTTGTGATCCCTGGAATCTTTAATCAGGTGTCCAAGATGCTGCTTGGCTGGCAAGGTCTGCTGCCAACCTGCGGAAAAGCTGACCAGATATATACCTTTACAAAAGAGTAACTTAAACACTACAAAAAAAAATGCTCTAATCTGAAAACAACAAATGTGTGGCCAATATTAAAGTTTTGAAGGTGCCGTTTCCTGGCAAGAATTAAGCAAGACAAAGTGCATGCAGAAATCCACCCTGAGGGCTTGCAACCTGCACACTCCATGGCAGCACTATTTTTCCAGAAGTTTCCTTGCTCAGCACAGAGGCAGGCAGATAGCGAGAAGGAGGTTGAAGGAAGACGGTGCCGTGGCTCTGACTGCCAGTCTCCGCCGTTCTAGCCTAGGATGAAAATTTTAATGTAAAAAACAAAAAAATTATTCTCCAAATAAATTTGCCTCCCACCATGGTAATGCAAGCACCCGACACACATCCTGTTGGATGTGCCTGGGTGCGTGTGTAGGTACGCATGTGGGCCGCACCATCAGCATTGCTTCCAATGCATATGCCCAATATAGAGATGCACCGGTGCAGGCCCCTACTGAAACTAAACTTTAATACCAGAATAAAACAGCGTTACTACCTGCTATCACCATTCTATAGTGCCTTTCCTCCTTTTACATGGTGCAGGGTGAATTTGTGACAAATTAAACATAGAAAATGGGAAACATCACATACCTCACTTGTCTGTTATACTTAAAAAAATAAAACATAAAAAAATATACGGAGATTCCATAAACAAGATAAACACAAAAACGATTTTATCATTTAACTACCTTTGCGCTTAATGTGTGTTTTCACTTCTAGTTTTAACAGAGCGACTGTGCAATTTCAGTTTGTTTCGTCCACTATTTTAAGGGTCGAGCCTGCGTTGCATGCGCTCGCGCATGCGTTTCGCAGCGAGACTCTCTTGTATTTAGAAAAGGGCTCGGAGCTCTGTCAACTTCACGTCAGTGTTTTTTATTGGTTCGTGGGCTTCCCTAATAAAATCTGCTTGCTTTCATTAGTCGAAGGCACGCATATGGCATGCCTTTTCCGGTGGCTAGCCCTCCTCCAGCGCAGCGACCAAGTACAGAAACCATGCGAATCTCGCTGTTTTCCATCTGGCTCGTGGACTTCTTTTTCTCTAATTTACGAGCGCGATCTCGCTTGGCAGAAGTCGAGCGCTTTACATACTTGATTTCACTTTTTCGGGTTATGTACATAAATGCACTTTTGCCCGATAGGTGAAAAGTCGGGTTAGGAGTTTACATCGTGATCAGCTCTAACATGAGCAAACGCGAGACTGATGCATTGTAAATGCTTGTATCTCTAGCGGCTATACCACAGTGCTACGAAGTGGGCCTTCTTCCAACATTAAGCACTATGCGTATGAAATAATAATCTCTGCGCTTCATTAGTGTGCGCCTGGTAGTAAGAGCTAAATGGGAACTCTGGTTCACGCCTATGAGGTTTATTTATAGGACCAAAATGAAAACATGGCCGCCATGGTGTTTTTATATACGCTCATGCCAAGTTAGGGTCGGCGCCATGTACAGGCGCGGCACCGCCTCTGTCTGTAAATGACTATTAAAAATGAAATGTGCTATTTACACAGCACGTATTACAAACTGTTGGTGTATTGGCCCTGCAAGGTTAGGTGTTGTCATTAACTAATGTAATGCCTTTTGAACCGTGGAAAGGATGAAAGTTCGAGTTAGCCCTGCTTGGATTTTAACCGGAGACATGCTGGGTGCCCACAGGTTTCTGCAGAACACCTGATGACATTCGGAGCTATAATCCGGGGTGTCACACTTACAGGGTGCGTTCAGAGTTCTGCAGCTTCAACTCTCAGAGCCACTTTGTGTGAGTGAGCGATGGAATGTATTAGGCACTCTGTACACAAACCCGCTTCTAGCAGCTTGCCAAAGAAATAAAGGTGCTTCTCTCACCTGTTTGAGCATGGCTGGCCCGGATGCTTTGTCTAAAGCTCCGCATGGAGTTTTCAAGAGTGGGTCTGAAAAGCAAGCAGGGTTGGTTAGTCAGGTGTTGTCAAGGCTGATGGGGCAGAGCGGTATATCAGCTATTCCCATTAGTGGGTTGATCTGAAAATGATTTCCTGTGAAATGTTAAGGTCAAGGCACAGAGAGCTAGGATGGAAGGTTTGTAGACGAGTAAGTGGTTCGCATCGCTTATGTAGTAAACACTTATGTAGTAAACACTTCCAGCGCCGTACTCTTTCTATGTTTAGTAGGTTGCACTACCGCCTGTGTTCCGCCTGCTCTTGAAAGCAGGAAACTTCCACTTTTGTTCTGTACACTTTCCTGTTCTATGTCTACTTAGTATCTTTTCTGTATGTGCGAGGGGCGCGTTCACTGTCCCCTGTTCATATTCTACCTTTTGTGTGCAGGTGTGAGTTAATCTTGCACTGCTGCCGCTTGTTTTTAGGTTGAGCGCTTGCACGCTGCTGGGCTTTTAACCAAGCCCACCGCACACCCATCACTTTCACTCATTCATAGGCTTGCCCTTCAAGAATACTTTATTTGTTGGTAAATGCTTTCCTTGTCCTTTCTTGGGGAGGTTTAGTTACTGCATTGGACGTCCACCTGTTACATGGCTAATTGCACTTTTGCCGACAGGTTGGACTTCGAGCGAACTTCTTTTTCCTTTTGTGTGCTGCTTCAGGCTGAGCCCATGACGCTTTGAAGTGGCACGCTTATTTGAAACTGTGTTACTTTTCATTTTCAATTTATGTGGCAAGAAAAGTCTGGTTAGGAGTTTACAACTCTAATAGCTCTAACTCCAGCAAATGCGAGACCCATTGCATTGCAAATGCTTCTTTTAGATTGCCTCGGCTCATGATCTGATGTACGAGTGCAGCAGATGTTAGCAACCAGTGTTACTGCTGTCCCCTCCCATCCATCGTTTCTCCATGTGTCCCCCCTTCGCACCAGCACATCCTACCCCATCCTTATTATTGAAGTTCGGCAGAGTTGTAAACTGCAACTATATGTCAGTGTGTGTCTGTGCATGCGTGTGCTTGAGAGTGTCTGTGTGTGCTTGTTGTGCATTTCGCTTAGGTCTGGTTAATAGTGTAGTATCACAAAATATTAAAAAACTATTGTGCCATATGAATGACAAGCCAAAAAGATATCACCCCCATATGAAAACTTCTAAAGCACGCACCAGTGGATTTACAACCTTCCATCCTATTTGTCACCCGATCGGCCCAGCTCCACATGGTCTCACTTTTATAAGTGATGGACGTATTGATATATATCAAGGTCCAAGACCAAATCAGTTTCCTAATACTGGAGACATCCATACAATGATTTGGTTGTTGCTCATAAAACGTCCCACGCAGCACAGAGAGACTACATTTAGCACAACCAAAATCTATTAACTTTTAATTTATTAAAGATCTTTGCAAAGCGCAGCGCATCGGTATAAATCTACAATTGTGACGGAAAGAAGAGTTTCTTCAACTTACTCTGAAATGTTAGCGGTCCAATTAAGGATTTATTGAGTACACTCCCATACCTCATACAGGAAGAGAAGCATCCAGGAGCTGACAGGCAGCTCTTTCGTAACATTTTAACATACAATGATAACCCTTTAGTTTACATCATAGACCCTATCACCAGTTAAGTCTCAAGAAACCCTTTGGTTCACCAAACAATAACATTAATTTGGTCTCCCTCCCTATGTTTCATGTAAAACCACCTTTATATTTAACATTGTTCTTTCAAAGCTTCCAAATTCAATTTCGATTCAAAATGGCGCACCCTAATTCAAAACAATCTGTCACACTCCCATCTATTCCACCACAATCCAATACACCCCACCCCAAACCAATATAATCCACACACTCCAATCCACCCTACTCCAATCCACCTCACCTCATTTCAATCCATCCCACCCAATCCACCCCATCCAGTCAACCCACTCCAACCCACTCTACCCCAGTTCAATCTACCACAATCCAACCCGCCCCACTACCTCAATCCACCCCAACTCACTCCACGCAGCTCTACAACACTGCACTCTGAGTCACTGCACTCAACGACACTCTCTGCAACTGAACTCTGCTCTCCTCCACTCCACTCAACTCTACTCCCCCTACTCCACTTTAGTCAACAAGTACAGTCTACAACAATCTACTCCTCCCACACCAATAGGGCACTAGGAACTGCCACATAGTAACAATCCACATAGATACACTCCACATCATGCCACATAATTCCAATCAGCATAATTTCACTTATTGCCAGACAGTTCCACTCAGTGCAATTCAACTCCACACATTTCCATTCCACAGCAAATAATTTGGCAGCAAACCCCATAATTCAACTCAACAACACATTTACACAACTCATCACATACATCCAATCTTCACCACAGAATACCACATCATGCCACAAAATTCAACAGCGGACCACATACTTAAACTCCACAACACACCACCACACAACACAAAATGCCATTCCACAGAATACACTCCATGATACACAATCCCACTCCCCATAATTCCAGTACACTCAAATTTACATAATCACTACCCAGATAATTCCACTGCACATCATGCTACATAATTCCACTACACACATCCAATCCACACAATTTCACAACTAACAATTCAAATCCAACCCACATAAGTCCACTCCACACCACATACATCCACTCCACTTCATAACACTTGGGTAAAAGACATTGGCCCTGATTCTAAGCTTGGCGGGCGGCGGGAGCCGCCCGCCAAGCGGGAACCGCCAGAAGACCGTACCACGGTCAAAAGACCGCAGCGGTCATTCTGGGTTTCCCACTGGGCTGGCGGGCGACCGCCGAAAGGCCGCCCGCCAGCCCAGCGGGAAACACCCTTCCCACGAGGAAGCCGGCTCAGAATGGAGCCGGCGGAGTGGGAAGGTGCGACGGGTGCAGTTGCACCCGTCGCGAATGTGGGGCCCTCTTACGGGGGCCCCTGCAGTGCCCATGCCATTGGCATGGGCACTGCAGGGGCCCCCAGGGGCCCCACGACACCCCATACCACCATCCTGTTCCTGGCGGGTGAACCGCCAGGAACTGGATGGCGGTATGGGGTGCCAGAATCCCCATGGCGGCGCAGCAAGCTGCGCCGCCATGGCGGATTCCCATGGGCAGCGGAACGTCGGCGGTACACCGCCGGCTTTCCGCTTCTGCCCGCGGCTGTACCGCCGCGGTCAGAATGCCCGGCGGAGCACCGCCAGCCTGTTGGCGGTGCTACCGCCGACCCCGGCCCTGGCGGTAAATACCGCCAGGGTCAGAATGACCCCCATTGTCATTTACAACACCAATAAATCTAACTCTTGCAAATGCGAGACCTAGTGGCATTGACAATGCTTGTTCCTAAATATCCGCAAGGTTGAGGTAGTCTAATGGATGTGGAAATGCAGTTCCAGATCCTGGGTGCATGGATGAAGAAGGTCAATTTTAGCTCTGTCCCTCGTGTCACTGAAGTCATTAGACTGTGGCAAGATTAAGCTCATAGACTTAAATGAGAGAAAAACGAACATAGAAAGCTGCACTGACATGCATTGTAAATGTGCAGTTTGCTTGTATTTAACAGTTCAATTTAAGTGCTTTTCCAGTTGAACCACATGCTAGAATATTAACGTTGATGCTTAAAGGTAATCTAGACTCTAAACTAGTAATCTATGAAGAAAAGAAAAAAATATTTCTTGTGTTTAATGAAAGATAAAGACATTGAAAATATGTGCAAGTAAGGAAAATGCAGTTCTCTGTTATACCTGATGTAATGTAATAACAAAGTGTTTTCAATTTATATGAAATGTTTTACTTATACTGATAAACTTTTAATGATGAATTGATAAGTTTGCATAGTATATGTGTTGTATTACAAATGTATTAAACCTACTGCATTTTATTTTTTCTTGTGTTAGCATTACAGAGGTCTACAGAGCTTGCATTTTGCAGTCATGTAAAAGTAATGCATCATTTTTCATAACATGAAGATTTAATTCCTTATGAGAAGCAAAGTTCCATTTGTAAGAAGTCTTTTGTGTAACTGTAAAAAAACTGTAGCCATTTGGCCTTGAGAGACCTGTACTGTAGGAACATGGCCTGAAATTGTATACAAATTTTACAACCCATTTGGAGTCACATTGAAATGGAGATGTTCCCATGACAGACTTGGGAAAATGTCGAACTGTTGCAACCTGAAGTCAGATGACTGATCCTAATTGGATGATGCCCATTCAACATAATATGGATCGACACCCCACGTGGATTACTATAGTGTTGGTGGATCAAACTTTTCTCAATGCAGAGCAGAAGCAGCCCTTCTCCTGTCTTAGTCAGAGACAGGAACTTTCCTGATGCTTGCAAATGCCTGGCTGACCAGATGCTTTGCTGATGAAGAATCCCTGAATGCTGTATCCCTTGGAGAGGTTTCTTCCTCTCTGCCATTTACCCTTTCCCCTTGACATGCCCTTTTAGGTTAAAAACTCCACCATGCTGACACTTCTTATTTTATTTTTATTTTTAGTCAGTGTCCTGTAGTCCGAGTTCATCTATGTTTCCAAATTATTTTGTCCTTTTTGTAATTTTGTATTTTTCCTACATGTATATCCCTAATTTGGTTAGCGGTACTGTTGACCTGTGCCCAGCCATAGATTATGACTTAATTGAATTTGAATTGACTAAATGATTGTGAAATCTGATCATCAAATGATTTCCGTGTCTCCAATGTTTCTATTGACTTTTTACATTCTTCTTCTTGGATGCTTAGTTTTGCTGATGTCAGTATGCCTGAATTCATTTCATCGCCTTGGACAACTCATGGTGATTATGTATCTCTATAACTTGGTTTTGCGCATTGTGTACATGACTTTGACCTTGTGTTTGTGATAAAGTGTTGAACTATATTCCTGATTGGAGTGTTCCTTCCATGGCCACTTTTGTCATGGTGTCTAAAATAATGGGGTAGTGTTGAAGTAATTGTTGATGGTTCACCACACATCTTCCTAGGTCCAAAGGTCCGTCGACGTTGTTGTGCATTCGATTCCTGCAAAGGATGAAAAATGTGTCCACAGGGCCATTTGCCTTGTTTTTTTACTTTTTTGCGCTTTGTCGCATCCTGCCTGGTGTTGTCCTTGGTATCAGGCATAGATCCTGTTATGACTTTATAGATGAAGCAACTGATTTTGAAGATACTGTGGACTGACAAGTGGAGCCAGCTGAGTTCAGTGAGGGTGGGGTGGTATTGTTATATTTGCTGTGGTATTAAGGATGCCCTCAATGGGAGTCAGTGTGAAGTGTGAGGGGCTTATTTACATCTCCTGGTTTATTTAATCTATGTCCAAGGTCTGTTGGCCCAGTGGGGCAGGGTTACTGCTCTGATGAGATGGTAAATCTAACTTTGTAAACCAATATTTAACTGGTATCCCCGCACACCAGCAGGGGTGATATAGTTATATTTGGTGTGGTATGTAGGATGACCTCAAGGAGAGTCAGTGTGAAGCGTGAGGGTCTGTGGAACAGTGTGTGTTAGAAATGGGGTCTTTGGTTGGCAGTCAGGTTACCTCCTGTCCAAGCAAGGGCCATCACTCTTGTCAGGGTAAAGGAGAATCACCCTCAGCTTACTCTGCTCACCCCCTTGGTAGCTTGGCACGAGCAGGTAGGCTTAACTTCAGAGCGCAAGGTGTAAAGTATTTGTACCAACACACACAGTAACTTTATGAAAACACTACAAAAAGTCACAACACTGTTTTAGAAAAATAGAAAATGTTTATCTAAACAAAACAAGACCAAAACTACAAAAATAAAGCATACACAAGTTAAGTTATTAATTAAAAATCAAAAAAAGTCTTAAATCCTTTTGCAAACGGGTAAAAGACTCTTAGCGCTGAAAAGTACCTGGGTAGCGTCAAAATAACACACATGGGCGAGTGCACGTTGAAAAAGGTCAACGGTGTGTCGATTTCTTACCCGCAAGTGAGATCGTGTGTCGTTTCTCCTTCTCTGGTCGGGCCGGCGTGCGTTGTTTTTCCTCCCTGCAGGGGAGCGATGCGTCAATCCGGGCAGCACTCAGGTCCTGGCAGGCGTCGCATGATTTTCCCCGCACCCAGCAAGTTTTGCGTCAAAAATCCTGCCGCGCGGTGATAGCAAACCCACGCTGTGTGGGTTGCGACATTACCATCCTCCGTCAGTGATGCTGCACGTTGTTTCTCCAGCCGCGTGCATTGATCTCCCAGCCGTGCTGCAACCGCTGTGTCGATTTCTGCCGCCGAGTCGGCGGTGCTTCGTTTCTTCAGCTGCTCACGGAGGTTGCTTTGCAAATTTCACACAGAGCGGTCTGTGCGTGGATTTTCAATCTTGGTCTGCCAGCTTCACCTGTCAAGGCCCCAGGAACTGGATAGGGCACCATTTGGCAGGGCAGGAGTCTCAGCTGAGAGTCCAGGTGCTGTCAGGTGAAGTCTTTGATGGCCCTGAGACTTCAACAACAGGAGGCAAGCTCAGGACAAGCCCTTGGAGATTTCTTCATAAGTAGGTATGCACAACAAAGTCCAGTCTTTGTCCTCTTGCACCAGGCAGAAGCAGCAACTGCAGTATAGCTCCACAAAGCACAGTCACAGGCAGGACAGAACATCTCCTCAGCTCTTCTCCAGACAGAGGTTCCTCTTGATGACCAGAAGTGATTTATAGTCTGTGGTTTTGGGTGCTCTTCTTAAACCCATTTTGGCCTTTCAAGTAGGCCTACTTCAAAGGAAAGTCTCTCTTGTTTGTGAAATCCTGCCTTGCCCAGGCCAGGCCCCAGACACACACCAGGGTGTGGAGACTGCATTGTGTGAGGGCAGGGAGAGCCCTTTCAGGTCTGAGTGACCACTCTTCCCCTCCCTCCTAGGACAGATGGCACATCAGGATATGCAGGCCACACCCCAGCTCCCTTTCTGTCACTGCCTAGAGAGCGGTGCAAACATCTCAACTGTCAAACTGACCCTTACAGGGAATCCACAAACAGGCAGAGTCACAGAATGGTGTAAGCAAGAAAATGCTCACTTTCTAAAAGTGGCATTTTCAAACACACAGGGCCTCATTATGACCCTGGCGGGCGGCGGGTATTTGGAGGATGCCGCCCTCCAAAATACCGCGCCGCGGTCAAAAGACCGCGGCGGGTATTACAAGTTTTCCCCTGGGCTGGCAGGCGGTTGCTGAAAAACCGCCCGCCAGCCCAGGTGAAAACGACCTTCCCACGAGGATGCCGGCTCGTAATCGAGCCGGCGGAGTGGGAAGGTGCGACGGGTGCAGTGGCACCCGTCGCGTATTTCAGTGTCTGCAAGGCAGACACTGAAATACTTTGCGGGGCCCTCTTACGGGGGCCCCTGCCGTGCCCATGCCATTGGCATGGGCACGGCAGGGGCCCCCAGGGGCCCCGCGACCCCCCCCTACCGCCATCCTGTTCATGGCGGCTTTCCCGCCATGAACAGGATGGCGGTAGGGGGGGTCAGAATCCTCATGGCTGCGGAGCGCGCTCCGCAGCCATGGAGGATTCACACGAGCAGCGGAAAGTCAGCGGGAGACCGCTGACTTTCCGCTTCTGACCGCGGCTGAACCGCCGCGCTCAGAATGCTCGTTGGAGCACCGCCAGCCTGTTGGCGGTGCTCCCGTGGTCGGAGGCCCTGGCGGCCACCGGCCGCCAGGGTCAGAATGACCCTCACAGTCTTAAAATCAACTTTACTAAAATACCCCAAACTCCACGTGTCTATCCGCTCCCAAAGGGACTCTACGCTTTAATCATATTTAAAGGCAGCCCCATGTTAACCTATGAGAGTGATAGGCCTTGCAACAGTGAAAAACAAATTTAGGACATATGAAACACATTAGTATATGTCCTACCTTAAACATACACTGCACCCTGCCCATGGGGGGCTACCTACGGCCTACCTTAGGGGTGTCTTACATGTAAGAAAAGGGAAGGTTTAGGCCTGGCAAGTGGGGCCGAATTGGCAGTTTACAACTGCATACACAGACACTGCAGTGGCAGGTCTGAGACATGATTACAGAGGGTGGCACAGCAATTGCTGCAGGCCCACAAGTAGCATTTGATTTCAAGTCCTGGGCACCTCAAGTATACTGTACTAGGGACTTACCAGTAAATTAAATATGCCAATCATGAATAAACCAATTACATATACATTTTGTATAGGAGCACTTGCACTTTAGCATTGGATAGCAGTGGTAAAGTGCCCAGAGTATCAAATACAGCAAAAACAGAGTCCAGCATACAGCCTTAACCTGGGAAACCAAGGCAAATAGAGACCACACCAAGGATACCAAGTCTAACAGCGTGGAACAGCGCTTTGCCATCATTCAGATACTGGAGTACAAGTGCTTGAATTCCAGTTCATAAGTCAGTTTCATGAAAGAATGGTTTCTTTGACAGAGAAAGTTGGCTCTAGGCAGTCTTGTTTTTCGCGTGATATGTTACTTGAGGGTGAGGTTGGTAAAGAGGGACCAAGTGACGTGGTGTTGAATGAAAACTGGTGGTTCAGATACACTAGTTTGGCTGCCTGTAGCAGAAGAGAAGTTCAATTCGAGGAGTATGTCACCAAAAAATTGTGAATTTTAAAGCTGTTATTAATGAGCAGAGTCTTAAAGGTGCTCCATGTAGAGGTTGAAAAAAAATCAAACCCTGGGGGACTCCACAGGTGATAGGAATCCTCCGTGTCAGTGAGATAGCAATGTGAACAAACTGATTTCAATTGGATATGTAGGAAGAGAACAAGTGAAATAAGTTGTTAGAGAATGCCATTTGAGACTTCAGGGAGAAGATGAGGGTGAGATTGTTGAACGTATTGAAAGCTGAGAGGTCCTGCAATAGCTGAAGGCTGGGGTCATCTATATCTCTATTCTTCTTCTGTGATTGTAAGGTCTTTTACTCTATGCTGCAGAATCATTTGAAGCTGGATTTGTACTAACTTGGTAAATTGTAGACATTCATGTGATCTTGGGATTGAGTGTACACTGCTTTTTCAATTATCTGGCTGAAGCACGGTAGGTGAGTTATGGGCTAGTTATTGGCAATGTCATTATACTCGGGTGTCGATTTCTTTAGGAGCAGGTGATTCTGGCCTGTCTTAAGAGCTTCTGCAAAGATGCTATGAGTGAGGGAGGTGTTGAGGATTGTGAGTCATGGGAACAGAGATGCTCTGGGCAAGACCTTGATAAAATATGTGTGTAAGACATCATCTTTATATATGAATGCTTTGAGGGTGTGGACGAGGTGTGCGAGAGACAGGAGTTTGAAGGATGACCATTGTGGGAAGCAACATGGAGAAGTGGGTGTTAGAGGACAAGCAGGCTTGGTATTTTTTGATGTGCTTTTGGGTCTTCATTACTATTTCACTCAATAAGCTTTGACAAGCTTTTTAAAGGACTGGAGTATTGAAAGTTTTCTCAAGTAAGTGGGTAGAGAGTTCTAGGCAGAGCCACTGCCCTGGAGAAAGACTGCCTTAAGACAGAAGCAGGGCTGAATTTGGAGACCTCAAGCAGCAGCAGGTTTGTACTGCGCAGATCTCTGTTGTTAAATGAAAGAGTGCAGGTCGACCAGGTTGAGAGGATTTTTAAGTATTAATGCTTTGCTGTCCAGAGAGGACATTTCAAATTGGATTCTCAGTGTGATGGGGGGTCAGGGGAGACAGTGAGATTCTACAGCATGAGGGAAATGTGGTCACATTTGCTGAAAATGGCTGTGAGGCTGGCCACTGAGTGAAGCAGTATTACGCATGGTGCATTGGAGGCCTTGGAAATGTCCTGCTAGTAAGGCAAGGCCAAAATCCACTGTGCAGTTACTGCAATTATCAATGTATTCTTTCTTTGGTTTAGAACAGGAAACCATAAAAGATAGTAAAACACAGAGCATAATCAATAAGATCACAACAATAAAATAATAATAATAATAAAATAGATATCAAAACATGTTAAAACCATAACAAATGCACCTAAAAGCAACACAAGTACTCAAACAGCATTTAAGTCTGATGTGCCATTCTAAGAACATTGAGTTCCTCATTTTGACTGCATTAATTAGAAAGCAAGAAACATGGTAACTAGTTCTAACGTCAGACAGCATCTGTAAGTGTAGCAAAACAGACCTAAAACTATGTAAATTCAAGGTTGGCTTCATTATATGCAGTGGCACGTAAAAAGGACATGAAAGATCAAACTGCATAGTGTCTTGGGCTGAATAACCATCACATTGACAGGAATGCCTTTATCATATTCCGCCCACCTGTTGGGTACAAGAAGCAAATCAAGTTGAACCTGAACTACATTAAGAGAAGGCAAAAGATTTAGCCAGTCCAAACTTTAGGTAGGGTTCCAATGAAATTGAAGTTTGAACCAAGACATAGAATCTCTGAGTTGCCATAGACAAAGCGCAGATTCTCTTTCGTCTAATTTGATTACTATAAAAGCCTCCTTGACCCTTCATTATATATAATGTTAGGTTGGTAAAACAGGCCAGGTCGCCCTAATCTGAGAAATCAATTCTTGACATATTTAATCCACTGGATCTTTTTAGCAATGTCAAGGTGCAAGAAATCTTTGACGATTGCTCTATTGAGCTCAAGATCTATCTTAAACCATACATTTAATCACATAATCAGGCTGGATCAAATTAGGAATGTAGCTGATGGCTAGATCCTCGTGAAAGTTGAAAATGGATGCACTACATAGCAGCAAATGAAAAGGCTTGAAAATCCATTCTCAGTAGTTATTAATTGTGAGAAATTGGAATACCCCCAGAATTCAGCACCATAGGAAGCAATACAAAGATATTTCACTTGGTAGATTTTTAACACAATAGGAACACAGCCAAGCCCTATTCTGGAAGCAAAATCCAAAATTAATGCAAGGCTTCCACCAAAAGCATGTCATCTGGCACTAATCAAGGGCTGACCAACAAAGGGAGGAATCAAAGGGAATCCCAAGATAAGGAAAAGTCTTGGCCTTGCTGAACATGTTACCTCTGATGTGATTTAATCCTGAAGCAGGTGTAGAAATCAGGACAGCATCGTCAGCATAAAATAAAACTGGTATTGACCAGCCGCCCACCTCGAGATGGTTGCGACCTACTGTGCAAAGAAACCTATTTAAATTATTGATGCAGAAGACAAATAAAAATGGTGCTAATATGCAGCCTTGCCTGAATTCCCCACTCAAGGCAAATTCTAATGTACACTCCTCTGAAGGCCTTTAACAGACAGTAGCAGTAAGAACGGAGTGAAGGTCACTAAGAAATCCTATAGTGGCTCTGTTAAAACCCATCCCAGCATAAAATTCTAAAGCTTGGTCTTATTGACCAAATGAAGGTAAATCCATGATCCCTAGATGAAGTGAACCCACCTTAGCCTTGGTGTACTTAGGTGTAAATAAATAGAGATCTAAGCCTTGGTCCACAGTACTCTTTCCAGGCTGAAAACCATATTGTACTTTCGACAGATTCTGATGCTCTTTACTACACTCAGTTAACCTACTTAATAAAATTCTCTCGATCACCTTAACGTTGGAATTGATCAAAGAGCTGTGGCAATAATAGTGGGGGTAATTTATGTCACTCTTTTTAAAGACTGATGATGGAATTTGACCATGAGGGCTGAAATTGCCGGCAAACTGTTGCATTGATGTAATGAGTTAAAAGCAGCTCTGCCCTGGGGATTACGAGTCCCCATCCGCCAGCCTGTCCACGGCGATTTACACCGCCATGGAAAGGCTGGCAGAAAGAAGGACTCGGGAGGCCTGGGGGCCCTTGCACTGGCCATGCACTTAGCATGGACAGTGCAGGGGCCCCCATGCGCACCCCCATTGCGCATTCCACGCCCGAATTACGGGCAGTGGAATAAGTGATGGGCGCAGCTGCCCCCGCTACACTGCCACATTGCCGCTGGCTCCATTAGGAGCCAGTTGCATTTTTGAGGCCCTTCCCCAAACAGAGTTTCCGCCCGCAGGCCCAGCAGAGAACTCAAATCAGGGCCTGCGGGGTTCAGGCCGCCCGTGTGGCCTGATGGCCGAATGACATTGGCGGGCAGAATGTCATAATGAGGGCCTAAGTCCCCTCATGGATTACTTGTACACCAGCTACACAAGTGCGGATAGTGCACCAATCATTGTCCGTGGACCACTGGGCCCAAAATGCATGGGCGAGGCCCACACATGATACCTGACTCCAAACGGAGAGAACACTGGAGGGGCATCACATAGAAAATATACAGGCACCTCAGGGGGAAGGGGAGTGGGGGCACCTCAGCCTGATGAACGCACGACGCCACTGCTCCACGAGGGGGCTTCATGCCCATTGATGTATCCTGGGGATTGCAAAGCCACAGTCTCTCAAGTCTTTTCAGTGGGTGTGTTGCCCACTGCTTTACCCTGGGGAGTGCAAAGCCACAATCTCTCAAATCTTTTCAGTGGGTGGGTTGCCCACTGCTTTATCCTGGGGAGTGCAAAGCCACAGTCTATCAAGTCTTTTCAGTGGGTGGTTTGCCCACTGCTTTATCCTGGGGAGTGCAAAGCCACAGTCTCTCTAGCCTTTTCAGTGGGTGCTTTGCCCACTGCTCTATCCTGGGGAGTGCAAAGCCACAGTCTCTAAAGTGGATAACAGTCTCTACTGGTTCTGGAGGGGGCCTGGGGCCCAGAGTGCTTCATCCTGCCAAGGACTGAGGTAGTGGATGAGAATCTCCACTGGTTCTGGAGGGGACTTTGTGCCCAGAGTGCTTCATCCTGCCAAGGACTGAGGTTGTGGATGAGACTCCACTGGTTCTGGAGGGGGCTTTGTGCCCAGAGTGCTTCATCCTGCAAAGGACTGAGGCAGTGGATGAGACTCCACTGGTTCTGGAGGGGGCTTTGTGCCCAGAGTGCTTCATCCTGCCAAGGACTGAGGTAGTGGATGCCTTTCTCCACTGGTTCTGGAGGGAGCATGGTGCCCAGAGTGCTCCACGTGCAGTGTAGCCGGTACAGTTCCCTCACCTGGGTGTGTGTGCCACAAGATTGCCGAGGTACAGGTAGCATGATACGCCATGGAGGCAGCGACATACCCCACACTGCTGCGGCTCTGCATATCATATGCAGGTGACAACTGTGATGACAGTGATGCTTCATGGAAGCTGCCCAGGTCCTGGAACTCACCACCAGCCTCGGACGACTGACCACTGGGGATGGTAGCCATGTCTGCGGTGGTGCCACTGGCTGACGATGTCGCGGGGCCGCTGGCGGTGCTTGCGGCGGTGGCAGTCGCGGCGGTGCTTGCAGTGGTGCTTGCGGGGGCTGCAGGGTCTGTGGCGGCGGTGCTGGCTGCGGGGTCTGTGGCGGCGGTGCTGGCGGCGGGGACTGTGGTGGCGGTGCTGGCTGCGGGGTCTGTGGCGGCGGTGCTGGCTGCGGGGTCTGTGGCGGCGGTGCTGACGGTGGGGTCTGTGGCGGCGGTGCTGGCTGCGGGGTCTGTGGCGGCGGTGCTGGCTGCAGTGTCTGGCGGCGGTGCTGATGGTGGGGTCTGTGGTGGCGGTGCTGGCTGTGGGGTCTGTGGCGGCGGTGCTGACGGTGGGGTCTGTGGCAGTGCAGGTTGCGGTACAGGTGGCGGTGCAGGTGGCGGTGTTCTCTCAGTACAGGTTGGCATCGACATGGACAGAAGGTATGTCCCTTGTCCCTCAGTCGGTGCCACCATGCCCTCTCCTGACCTGCCCTTCAGTTTTTTGCCCTTCCCCACCTTGGATGGTGGACAACTGTGATGACAGTGATGCTTCATGGAACCTGCCCAGGGTCCTGGAACTCACCACCAGCCTCGGACGACTGACCACTGGGGATTGTAGCCATGTCTGCGGTGGTGCCACTGGCTGACGATGTCGCGGGCCGCTGGCGGTGCTTGCGGCGGTGGCAGTCGCGGCGGTGCTTGCGGCGGTGGCAGTCATGGCGGTGCTGGCTGCGGGGTCTGTGGCGGCGGTGCTGGCTGTGGGGTCTATGGCACTGGTGTTGGCTGCGGGGTCTGTGGCGGTTGTGCTGGCGGCGGGGTCTGTGGCGGCGGTGCTTGCGGCGGGGTCTGTGGCGGCGGTGCTGGCTGCAGGGTCTGTGGCGGCGGTGCTGGCTGCGGGGCCTGTGGCGGCAGTGCTGGCTGTGGGGTCTGGCGGCGGTGCTGTTGGTGGGCTCTGTGGTGGTGGTGCTGGCTGCGGGGTCTGTAGCGGCGGTGCTGGCGGTGGGGTCTGTGGCGGCAGTGCTGACGGCGGGGACTGTGGCAGTGCAGGTGGCGGTACAGGTGGCGGTGCAGGTGACGGTGTTCTTCGCCGTACAGGTTGGCGTCGACATGGACAGAAGGTGTGTCACTGGTCCCTCAGTCGGTGCCACCATGCCCTCTCCTGACCTGCCCTTCAGTTTTTGGCCCTTCCCCACCTTTGATGGTGGCGCAGCTGTCTTGCCACTATCCCCTTTCGTTTTCCCTGACCCCTTGGTGGCAGGTGTTCTCGGCTTCTCCCTCTGGGATGTGGGCACCTTTTTCACTTTGGCAGGTGGCGGAATATCCTTGCCCTCGCTACATGGCACACTGGCAGTCCTGATGGTTTGCGCACTCCCTGACCCCGGAGTTGCTGGCACCACTGTGCCTGGGGATGTGGTGGCTGAGGTGCTGGGCTGGGACCTGGAAAGCCTGGCCCTAGGGGAAGGATGGGGGGGAGGTGTAGGGAAGAGGTCAATATTAGCCAGGAAAAGTTTCTTAGACACACTGGGATGGGAAGATGGAGGGGGATTGGGAGTGGAGGTAGAGGTAGTGGTTGTAGGAGGTGTACATCCGCTGAATTTGGGTGAAGGTGCATGGGCTGGAGGCTGTTGTGAGGTGGATGGCTGTTGGGTGGGTGTGTGCCTGCGTTTGTGTACTTTGGGAGGAGGGCTCACAGACACACTGGCAGAAGCCACAGGGGATGTGTGAATGGTAGTGGGGGTGGTGAGTGTACGTGAGCGGTGTGTGGTGATGGGCATGCTGGTGATGGAGGTAGTGGCTGAGGATGTAGTGCATGCAGGTGTGAGTGGAGACGAGACTGGGAGGGAGGAGGGAGACGTTGAGGAGAGGGACACAGTGGAGGCAGTGTATGTTGGTATGTGTGCATGGGTATGATGCTTGTGGGATGTGTGCTGCTTATGTTTGCCTGAGCCACCCTTGTGTGTTGAGGTGTGTGCATGCTGGTCTAATGGTGTGGTTGGGATAGGCTGAGGTACAGGGGATTGGGTCTGGGTGGAGGAAGTTGGAGGGGGGATGCTGGACACAGGGACAATGGCTGCCATTAGTGCTGAGGCCAGAGCCTGAAATGCTCTCTGTTGGGCTGCCTGCCCAGAAGGAATGCCCTCCAGATATGCATTTGTTTGTTACAAATGCCTCTCAACACCCTGGATGGCATCACAATGGTAGACTGCCTAACAGTGAGGGATCTCAGGAGGTCAATAGCCTCCTCACTGAGGGCAGCAGGGCTGACTGGGGCAGGGCCTGAGGTGCCTGGGGCGAAGGAGATGCCCACCCGCCTGGGTGAGCGGGCACCGGACGCACACTGAGGGGCTGCTGGGAGGGCGGTGCTGGTGGGGGGGGTGGTGGCTGTACCTGTTGATGCGGGGGCACAGAGGGGCCCACCACCGCAAGGAGCTCCCATCAGAGGAGGAGTCGCCTTCACTGCTGTCTGCTCCTGTCCCCACCGTGGAGCTCTCCATGCCCTCCGGCCCACTGGTGGCTTCAGACTCTGTTGTTTCGCCCTCTAGGGCCAAGTGGGATGCAGCTCCCTCCTGCTCCGGTGCCAATGCTCCTCCGCCTGATGATGCTATTGCACGCAAGAGCAGGAAGACCACAAAAAGGGGGGGGGGGGTACAGAGGAAAGACATATTCAGTGCATGCAGCACCACTACCGTTGGCGGACACTACAGACACAGCAGCCCTCTGCACTACGCCATGCACTTATAGTTCCTAGATTAATCACAGGCCCATGGGGTACAAGGCCTAAGCCAGATTGATGCACACATGGAAGTCACAGGAGCCTGACCAGGTGTAGATGGCACTAACCACTAGTGGGGTTGGGGTGCCACTGAGCCTGCCTCACAAGGGACCTTGCCTACCAAGCTCACCCTGGCCTAGGGGAACTCCCTGCCCACCTTCCGCACCCAGACACCTCGTAATGCGCGCAGAGTCAGCTGAATGAGAGTGTACTCACCCCCTTGTGGCTGCTGTGATGCCCTCAAGCGCCCATCCAACTCCGGATACGCCACCGCCAGGATCCGGAACATCAGGGGGATCATGGTGCGACGGGCACCCCTCCCACTTCTTGTTCCAGCTGCCAAGGTCCTCCCATCTTTTCCAGCAGTGGGTGCTCCATCTGTGGTGGACCCCCAGGGTACGGACGTCCTTGGAGATGGCCCGCCAAATAGCCTTCTTCTGATAGGTGCTGACCTAGAGGAATAGTACAGGGAAAAAGGTAAATCTTTACCCGTCCGGGCCGTCATACTCATTGGCCCACGTTCCCACCCTTGCCCTGACACACATACACTCACCGTCCGCACATGCAGGCCTCAGTCCCCCCCCATTTATCATCCATCCACACCACTCCAAACAGGCATTGCCCATGTAGCATGCTCACAGTGTACTCACCTGTTTGTCTGGAGGCCGGTACAGTTGTGTGTAGTGGGGTAGGACCCCATCCACTAGTTTCTCCAACTCCTCCGAAGTGAAGGCAGGGGCGCTTTCCCCAGACACATGAGCCATCGTCGCTTCCAGACTGAGGTCACAGCAGCACTTGCAGTGTAGGTCCTCTCCTGTTGAAGGTCAGGTATCAAGTGAGTGAACAGACAGAAAATGGCAGTCACGTCCGCGGCGGTGCGTACCGGCCCCGCCGGCGTACATTGTCATTGACTCCTCGGACCCATAGGGTCTAATGTTAACCAATGCAGGATTGCGCCTCGGTCTTCGACCGCCTACCGTGACGGTGTACAATGCCAGCGCAGTTACCTCATATCCCCTTGTCCCACCTTACAGGTCAGGCAGCTGCCATTTCACGGGGCCACATGGCATTAATATTAACTGCGTCACACCAATGTAGGCCTTGAATACACACAGTAACAGGCACATTGCGGATTAATAAATGTGTGCAAATGACGTGTTGTAATACCTCAGTGTTGGCTGATTCTCTGCTCGCTGTTCTCCTCCATAGGGCACGTCTGCTGGGGCAGGTGATGAGATGGTGGCATCCTCCGGTGTACAGACTGCTGGTGGACCTGTCAACAATGGAAGAGAGACACGTAATAGTCACCTACAGACTTGATCGTGCAACAATCCATGAACTGTGTGTCCAGTTGGAGCCAGACCTGATGTCAGCTATCCACCATCCCACAGGAATCCCCCCTCTAGTGCAGGTCCTGTCAGTACTCCATTTCCTAGCAAGTGTTTTTTTTCAAACTACAGTGGCCATTGCACCAGGGATGTCCCAGCCAATGTTCTCTAACGTGTTGTCAAGAGTGTTGTCTGCCGTGCTGAAACACATGCGCAGCTACATCGTGTTCCCTCAGGTGGAGGATTTGCCCACAGTGGAGCTTGACTTCTATGCCCTGGGACATATCCCCAACATCATAGGTACCATTGATGGGGCACATGCTGCCTTGGCACCCCCACGCTGGAGGCAACAGGTGTACAGAAACCGGAAGAGCTACCATTCTATGAATGTGCAGATGGTGTGTTTGGCCGACCAGTACATCTCCCATGTGAATGCCAAATTTCCTGGCTCAGTGCATGACGCTTACATTCTGAGGAATAGCAGCATCCCTTATGTGATGGGGCAACTCCAGAGGCACTGTGTGTGACTAATAGGTGAGGACAAGGACCCTATACAGTGTGAATAGTTGTCTGGGTATGGGGTTGTCCCTACGGGTTAGTGTGTGTCTAACAGTTGTCCCTCGATATGCAGGTGACTTCCTGTTACCCCAACCTGTCATGGCTACTGACCCCAGTGAGAAATCCCAGGACAAGGGCAGGGGAAAGCTACAATGAGGTACATGGGCGAACTAGGAGAGTGATTGAATGCACTGTCAGCCTCCTGAAGGCCAGGTTCCGGTGCCTCCATATGACAGGTGGTTCTCTCTACTACTCACCAAAGAAGGTGTGCCAGATCATCGTGGTCTGCTGTATTCTGCACAATCTGGCTTTGCGACGGCAGGTGCCTTTTCTGCAGGAGTATGGTCCAGCTGGTCTTTTGGCAGCTGTGGAGCGTGTGGACAGTGAAGAAGAGGAGGCAGAAGGAGAGGATATTGACAACAGAAACAACATAATCATGCAATAGTTCCAGTGAGACACAGGTAAGATGATGTCACTGCCTCCCACATCTCATACTATTGTTGGAGCTAGCATAAGTCTGTCATTTTCACTCAGTGTATGGACCCTGACTTCTCACTTTGCCTTTCCATTTCACAGATGTGGGTCCCATTTTGTGCTCTCTGCTATATTTCCTCCAGCCCTACAGCTGTGTTACATCGGTATGTGAACAATTAAAGTGACATTGCTATATTCCATGGTTATTGCAATTACACGTTTGTGACAGCACAGACTGACTCCAGATTGTTTTGTGATTGAAGTGTGTTTATTTCTGTGCAAATAAGTGGAGGGGGTTGTAAAATGGGCAGGGGTGATGGTGGAGGAATGTCCATGGCAGAGTCCAGTCTATTTGTTTCACAGGTGCATTGTCCAAAGGGGCATAGGAAGTGCAGCAATGGCAGTTGAAGGATGGACAGGGTGACAAAGTGGGCCAAAAGGGTGACATTCAGGGGGGGTCTCATGTCCTGGTAGGGGTCTTGGCAATGTTCTCTGTCTTGTTCCTGGATCGCAGGGACCGTTTGCGGGGTGGTTCTCCATCTGCAGTGGGTGGGGTGCTGGTGTCATGTTCCTGTGGTGGTGCCTCCTGTCCACTAGCGCCTGCGGAGGTGAAGGGCTGTCCATCGTCCAGGCTAGTGTCAGGGGCCCCTTGTTGTGCCAAAGTGTCCCTCTTGGTGTTGACAAGGTCTTGCAGCACCCCTACAATGGTGACCAGGGTGTTGTTAATGGACTTCAGGTCCTCCCTGATCCCCAGATAGTGTTCCTCCTGCAGCCGCTGGGTCTCCTGAAACTTGGCCAATACCATTGCCATCGTCTCCTGGGAATGATGGTAAGCTCCTGTGATGTTGGAGAGGGCTTCGTGGAGAGTGGGTTCCCTGGGCCTGTCCTCCCCCTGTCGCACAGCAGTCCTCCCAGTTTCCCTGTTTTCCCGAGCCTCTGTCCCCTGAACTGTGTGCCCACTGCCCCCAGGTCCCTGATTGTCTTGGGTTAGTGGGTTTGCCTGGGGTCCCTGTAGTGGTGGACACACTGCTGATTGACGTGTCCTGGGGACAGAGGTATGGGCCCGCTGGGTGGGTGCTGTGGTTGTGTTTCCTGAGGGGGCAGGCTCTGTGGTGGTTTGTGCCAGTGTCAGGGGAACCGACTGTCCCGAGGTCACTGATGGGCCGGGCAGGTCATCTTGATCCAGTTGTGCAGAGCTGCTGTCATCACTGTGGGTCTTTTCTGTGGGGGGACTGGACATTTCTGGTACCTCCTGTCTGGTGACGTTGGGTTGGGGTCCTGCAGGGGTGTAAAGGCATGATTATTGCATCTGTGTGTACCATTGTGTGCAATCGGTGAGTGACCCTGTACTCCAGTGCTTGCATTCTTGTCTTGGTCCTTGTGTGATATTTGGTTTGGGGTCTGTGTGGGTATCTGTAGTACACATGCTTTGGTGATGGGCTTCAATGCTTTGGTGTTGCATGCAGGGCTTGGTATTGCGATGGGTGGGTTGTGACAGTTCTTTTTTACGTGTTTTATGTTTTTTATGGTTCCCTTGGTTTATGGATTGTTTTTATGAATTTATTTGTATATTTTGGTTTATTTTTGTATTCTTTTTGTATTGCATTTTTCTGGGGTGTTGGTGGAACTACAGAAGCATAAGTGCAAGCTTTTTTTTTAATTTTCTTTTTGGTAGTAAATGTTATTGTTCTGTTATTGATGTTTTATTTACAATGTTCTGAATCATTTTTTTTTTTATATATTAAGAGGAATAGTTTAGGTATTGTGTTGAATAACGTAATGTTTTCAGATATAGGCCCTCATTACAACCCTGGCAGTAAAAGCTGCTTAACGCCGTGCAGAAGACCGCCAAACATACTGCTGCACCTGTGGAATTCCGCTACAGCTATTACGACCCACAGCTCGGAACCCACACAAGTCCGCCACACCAAAGGTCAGTGATAAGTGATAAGTGACTACATGGCCTGCAGCACTGCTAAGAGAGGATTGCCATGCTGCTTAAGGACTGCATTGCTTTCTATGAAGGAAGACTGGGCCTGCTCCCTTCATCCTGGGGTCACCTGAGTGATCCCAAGGGTCTGTTGGCAGAGCTTCTGTCTGAGCTACCTGGACACAACAAGCTCCAGAAACCTCTCTGCAGCTGCCCAGCTGCATTGGACCTGCCTGGGACTGCTACTGGACCTGCCTAAGCCCTTCTAGCCTCTGCTAGAGTACGTTGCTGATCACCAAGGGGTGACTCCCCAGGTCCTGCACCCTTGAATGACATCAGTTCAGCTCCTTCTGTAAAAGAAGGTGAAATCCTGAAAAGCCTGTTTGTTCTAAGACTCTGCCACCCACAGTGACTACCATTGAGAACTTCCGGTGAAGCTGACTTTTTGGCACTAATGTGACAATCCCACAATCCAAGATTTGCACTTCAAACTACAATAACAACAGCCCGCTGTGACCAACAATCGAAGCTTCCAGCAATGATCGTCCATGCCACCCAACCATCTCTTTGTGCTACAGCAATGATAGACCACACCACACAGCCTTTCCTTCCAGCTTCAAGCAATGACCATCAGCTACACTCTCCCTGCTCCTCGCTGCCTCCTCCACCACTAACTGGACTCTTCACTTTGAGAATCTTGGAGAAGGCAACTTTTTCAGCTGGGCTAACCTCTCCCTGTATCTGTCCCGCACTACTTCGAGGTCAGCTCAAACATGTGACTTCCCCCAGGCTAGCACGACCAGATGAAGGCAAATGGTGAATTGTGCTTTTAGCCGCTATATCTACCTAAAACTTTAATACTGAATATCTCCAGTTCTAGTGTGTCGATTTGGGTTATTATGGTATCAATTTATTTATTACAATTTACTCTACCTCTCTAAATTGGTTTGGGATTTTTCCTTTATTGTGTTTTAACTTTAATACAGTTTGTGTGCTATATGAATACTTTACACGTTGCCTCTAAGTTAAGCCTGACTGCTCTGTGCCAACCTGCCTGAAGGTTAATCATAGGCTTATTTAGTGACTTTTGTGGTTTATCTTGACAAGTATTATGATATTCTTTAAAGTACGTTCGCACAGCAATTTAACAAAGACTAAACTTAAAGGAAGATCAAACTTTTTGGGCTAGCAAATCAGCAAACACTTCAATTATTTGTATACTTGTTTTCATGAGTCTTATTTCGAGGTACAATTGAGGAATGGTTGCCTCTGGTCCTTGAACAGTTAAAGCATTTTAAACTATGATAAACAATTGGAATTTTTTAACAAATTTGAAAAGCAATTCAAATGGCAATCTCACATGTTAGACAATAGAATTATATTATTAAACTGGAAAAAACAACAAGTGATCATTGACGTATGGTTTTTAATGTCTAAGGAAGCAAGACTGGTGAATCATTTACATAAAAAGAGATATCATTTTCTTTGAAGCCATTTAGAACTACTTCCTGGAATTATATATAAAACAAACCTCAACAGTGCTACTGACACTTGAGCTATCTCTTTCTATGTGAGAATCGAAGATTTTGGAAAATGATTCAGCGTGGCTTCAGATCCTTAGAATATGGAATCATGGAATCCATGCTATAGTTTACTGTTGTTTTCTGTTGTTTCAACATATTAACTGAATCCAAGCTCCCTTGTTAACATGCCAGTAAATGTTCTGGGTCATTTAGTGAGCTTTACAAATAAATGTGAGCCATAACATGTTGTTCATTGTGTCTCCACTGTGCATCTCGTGTTGCTTGCTCTGACCTACATTTCTATACTGTTTTTCTCTCTTTGTCTATGATGTTCCTGTTTGCCTGCCTACAACTTGTCTGTATTGAGTTCTTTTTTCAGGATTGTTTTCCTTTAAATACTGAACGTTTTCCAATTAGCTCTTTGGTCTGTTCTAGTTCCTGGATAGATTTATTCAAACCTGAAGCTCGAAAAGCCTTCTCAGAGCCTCAGTCCATATTGCTGAAGTAAACACTATATTGGAGACACATGTGGCATCAAAAGCCCATTGTGTGACATGTGTACTCAACTTTAAGGTAATCAGGGTCTGCCGTAGGCCTACTCTTCCCAATTTAGTCAACAGAAATTATTTTATGCTAACATCCTGGATCGCCTGCAGAACATGCCCATTTATTTTAGAAGAGTATTACCCCAAATGGGCCAGTTTTCATAGAACCCTTTGTGTCTGATAGTAGTGTATTTTTCAGTACCTTGAAAGTACTCGTAGCTCTGACCAATTTTTTTCAAATGTTATTTTCACTAGTCATAATCAGAGAAGCTGCACCCACCCTCATTCTTGTTCCCATATGAAATATGCTTCTTATGTATGCCCCAAAAATTAAATACAAGATTATACATTTGTTTCTTATGTTTCTTTACAATAGCATTGGAATACATTTGAATAACTGTAATCTAGGGAGTATTTTCATTTCAGTTGTGCTACTTTTACCCTATAATATAATATATACATTGAATACAGTCACATATCGCAGTCAATCTGATCTATAACTGCATATATATTTGAGAAACCATACATCCCCTCCTTGAACTACATTGGAATAACAAATATGCCTTGAAACTGTATGGTGTATCCTCAAAGACAGAATGTAAGTGAAGATTTTTAGATCCACGCTGAAGAGACATATTTGTTTTTAAACACAAAATGGTATATTTTTGGCTTTTATTTCTTAGTTTTAAATGTTGTCTCCAGAGAAGCTGCAATTATGCTATGTAATGCTGTACCATAATATAGTTTGGCAGAAGCCATAACGTTTTCTTAAATTTACACTAAACCTCAATGGAGAACACCTTTAAACTCAACATTTTGGTATTTTACTATATTAGCTGTACATCACAACCATCTTTTTTCTGTTATTGAAGCAATTCATGTTAAAGTGTCTTTTCTTTATATGGTTAGCAATTTTTGATGGTTAAACTTTAAAATTGTATGGCCACCAATGAGTCTATTTCTGTACATGAGATTCCATTGCATTCCACATTGTTAGATATTTTCATCTGGACTTATTCATTTTGTAGCAGTGTGAAACTTCAATTTCCCCCAGCCTTTTCACGCTTCCATGCAAACAACTTATTGAGTTTGCAATAATCTTCCCAACAATTCTGCCTGATATGATTCAAGTAAAAATGAGCTTTTTCTTAAGTAGATAATTTAAATTGTACCTCTGTAAGATTCTGAAAATGCTCATTTTGGGGACTTCAAAAATGTTTACTCTAAAAGATATTTCTAAAGAATTTGCTCCTAAATCTTTTTCTACTGATGCACCAACCCCTTTAGCCCATATATCAGTGTACCCAGAAAAAGATGCCCAATTTATCAGCGGAGCCAAAATTATTCCAAGAAAAGTCTTCTTTGTCTTTCTGCAGTGCATTACATATTATATTACAATGGAAGAAATATTAACAAATAATAACACTAAATGGTACTCTTTCTGAATGAAGTTGATAAATCTGTATCCTGAACATTCTGAGCTTTCATGGGTGTACATTTACTCATGCTAGGAGTTTGCAAAACTTTACCAGGCTACACTTAGAAACAATGCTAAGTGCAGCTTTCCCTCATCATCTTGGAAAGGTTTACTTGTGTAAAGTCTTACATGCCAAAAAAATCAAAAAGTCAAAATACATTTGCAAACTTTTATTTTTCTTCATGGACAAAATATTTGTTCCTTTAGAGAAATGCCTACTCCTGTTCCCTGAAAAACTATGTTGCTTCTACCATTTCCTTTGCTAATATTTCATCCACTGAGAAAAAGAAAAGTTTATTCTTGCCCTTAACAAAAGTAAAGCATCATTGTTTTTCAAGGCACAGAGGATGGCAAAGGTCAGCGATGGGTTTGTTCATACCCACAAATGTGCAAGATTTTAGGTGTTCACAAACTCAAAGGGAATACCTAGCCTTTAACACCAACTCTTCTCCTGCTCTTATTCTCACAGCAGAGGTGTAACAAAGGCCCCCTGCAGCCCTTGTGGTGAGGGCCCCTGAGCTCCAGGGGCCCTCCGCAGCATAGCACGTGGCCTGTGGGAGTCCAGACAGTGACTCCCTCCATGTTCTGTGCAGGGGAGCCCTTCCAGTTTTGTTATGTGACTGACTCGCAGTAAGATCATTCTGTGAATACATTATTTTATCTGAAAAGGATGTACTTTGCTCTATGTTATCAGTTATGTAGTGTCCTACTGAAAACTTGAGTTTTGGCAGCAAAAGCTCCAAGTAGGATGGTCAGGTTGCTTTGCCACTGGGGTCGCAGTGCTACTTTTTCCCATTTTGGTGCTGTAGCATGAATGTGCACTTTTTTGGAGCTTGAAAGTCTTCAGTGTGACAGTTATTTGTTCCCCATAGTCCAATAGCAGCCTCGAACTTCACTGCAAAAAGCTCTGACCAGAACAATCCAGGAAATCTTTCCTGTTGAGTGTCAAGCTCTGGTGAAGCAGGTGGATTTCATTACAAGACCAGAAGCTATCTTTATGCAATAATCTTTTACTGCTGCCCTAAACATGCAGCCCTTTAAAGAACATATACACATCATAAAGAAAAACATTCTAATCCAGAACCACAATACAGAACATATGTCCATGACAACAGCTCTCTTTCTCTTTTATTAGCTGCTCCTAGAAAAGATAAGTGCACTACTATTACATTTGAATGATGTTTTCTCATTCATTTATTCATGTCTTTATACACTTCTAGTTTCACTTCTGGAACCATTCCAATTTATGGTATGTTTTTTCTCTTTTCTCTTTATTTGTTTCTTCTAACATTTATATTGAGTATTAAGCTATCATTTTAATAAGCTGTATACAAGTGCATTTTATCGTCTTACAATACACTTACTTCAGTCGAGCTTTCCCAAGCTCGGAACCGCAACTGGGAACGGAAAAGTGCTTTGATACTGGAGTAAAATTGGCCTCTCTTTCCAAATCGCCTCTATGCAGCACTGTGTCTCCCTTCTCAGATGGTCTCCCTCACATTAGTGTGATTCAGAGTCTCGGCTGATAATTAGAGGGTTGAAAGTTTTACCTTGCGTGTCACGCATTATTGAGTATTCCTAATGCCGAGCGGCGATGAGTTTCTACATTTCAAACATCTAGAACAAGAGGTGGGAGAACCACATCTTAAAGTTCTGGACTTAAAGATAAGTGGAACAGTTGGTTCTTCCCAAGAAAAGGTTGCTGGAAGGGGAAAATATTTTCTTATGTGTGGAGAGAAGTGACAAGTGGCCACTGGGTTCTAGAAACTATTTCAGTTTTTGGGATAGACTTCTGCGAAACACCTGCTCTGGGGTCTCAACCTCACAAGATTGTCTTTGACAAAGGGAGAATGGATTTGATAGATGCAGAGGTTTTACAGATGTTGCAGAAGGGTGCAATATTAGAAGTAAAAGTCACGGATGTTGGCTTTGAGAGTGCAATTTTTCTAGTAGAGAAGAAAGACAATGGATGGATCTTGGTGATAAATCTGAGGGAGCTAAACAAATATTTAGTTTACTGTCACTTCAAGATGGAGGGAATCCATATTTTAAGGGATATTCTGCAGGAAAAAGATTGGTTAGCAAAACTAGTGTTAAAAGATGAATATTTCATGATTCCCATGAAACCAAACGTACAGAAGTATCTCCGCTTCAAATCGAGAGGGATAATGTACCAGTTTTGTTGTCTTCCCTTTGGGTTATCCTCTGCTCCATGGTGTTTTACTAAAGTTTTAAGACCTGTAGTAGCCTTCCTGAGGTAGAGGGGTATTTGCCTGATAATATACTTGATGACATACTGTAAAAGAGCCGGGTAAAAAATGAACTTCAGGATCATTTATGTATGACAAGGGAACTTCTAGAGAATTTAGGGTTCATTGTGAACGTAGAAAAATCAGATGATACTGAGTCAGTCTTTGGAGGTCCTGGATTTTCATGTGGATATTCTATGGGCCCAACTACTCTTACCTCAAAAAATATTTAAAAAATAAAGAAGGATGTAAGGTATATATTAGGGAAGGAGGCAATAACTCTCAGGGGCTTGACAAGTGCTATTGGCCTCCTACCTTCATCTATCCAAGCAATTTTCCCAGGTACCCTACATTACAAGGCACTTCAAAGGTTAAAAACAGTCTGGTTGAGAAAAATTCTATGGTTTGCGGATTCAGTGACTTTGTCCCCGGAAGCTCAGAAAGATCTAGAGTGGTGGTTGAACAGCTGGAATGGCAAAGCTATTTTTGGAAATGTGTCAGAGTTTACTTTGGAAACTGGTGCCAGTTCTTTAGCTTGGGGGCCTGTCTGAACAACTTGGAGACAGGAGGAAGATGGTTGAGCCAGGAGAGTTTGCAGCATATAAATTGCCTAGTATTGATGGCAGGTCTGAATGATTTAAAGAGCTTCAATTTATTTAGCAAACAGTGCAGTGATGATTCGTATGGACAATGTTTCTGCAGTCCTGTATATCAATCACCTGGGAGGTTCAAAATCAAAGCTGTTAGTGGATCTAGCAAAGGAAATATGGTATTTTTGTCAGCAGGCCACATTCCAGGCAAACCGAACCTGAGGGTGGATTGAAATTTACATAATTTCAGAAATTTCAGCGATTGTCAATTGAACACAATTTTCAGGAAGATCCAAGACTTTTGGGGCCCAATAGAACCAGATTTGTTTGCCAGCAGACTAACTTGTCAGATTGAAAGATATTTCAGTTGTAGACTAGGACAGAAGCATTGGCAGTGGATGCCTTTGTACAGAATTGGTTGGCGGAGAGGGCCTATGCCTTTCCCCCATTTGCCGTGATTCAGAGAGTTCTATGGAAGGTCTGGAAGAAAGGTTGCAGGTTAATTCTGGTCACCCCCTTTTGGACATCGCAAGTATGGTTTCTAGGGTAATAAAACTTGCAGTAGAGAGATCTCTTCTTATTCCGCTACTGCAAGGTTTGCTAGTGGGCCTAGATGGGGAGAAGGATCCTTTGGTATTAGAAAGAGAGCTGGACCTTCTTGTTTGCAACATATCTGCGGTTCTGGGGGTGTTTCTGGCCTTTCAGGAAAGGCTAATGATTTACTGGATGGATCGTGGGCACCACCTACCAGGAAATGGTATAAAGGGGTTTGATGTAAATGGCGTAGCTGGCACATGGAAAGGAATCTGGATCCTGTGGAAGCACCCGTAACTGAGTTAGCGATTTATTTGGCTGAACTATTTCAGTCAGGCTCATCTTACAGGACTATTGACTGCCATGGGTGAGGCGTTTTTGCTGGCCATAGTCTGATTTGGTGACATTGCGATTGGATGTGACTCTCTTATTTGTAGGTTGATGAAGGGTATAAGACCCAAAAGACCGCCTAGGGTTCTCTACTCTTATTTATGGAGCGTAAACCTGCTATTTAAACTTTTTGATTCAAGGCCAAAAAATAACAACTCTTCTCTGCTTGATGTCCTTCAGAAGAGTTTCAGATGTTAGAATTTTAGAAATTTGTAATAGAATGTATTCATCAGATGGTGTCTATTTCTATATCTGTAAAAGAACGAAGAATACGTCTGGTCATGTTTTCTATACTTTTTTTTCAGGATTGCCCAAAACTGTACGTGGCAAGTTGTATGAAGGTCTATGAACAAAGAATGCTTGAATGTAGACAGGATGGCGATTTTCAACTCTTTTGTCATACCACAAAAAGCAGTTTCTACAGCCACAACAGCTAGATGGGTTAAAGAAATAATGAGTGAGGCAGGTATAGATCTGTGATAATTCTGTGCACATTCTACCAAAGGGGAAATGGCGAGTAAGGTATTCTGGGCTGGAGGCACTCTCCCAGAGATTTTAGAAGCAGCAAATTGGTCAAGCACTTTCACAATTTTTTATTTGAAACCAGTGAAACGTGTAAGCAGCATTGTTATGGAAGGTTTAAACATGCATAATGATAGCCTCCGGTCTTGTAATGAAATGTAATTCTCCAATTACCTGCAGAGAGAATCTTGATTTCATTAAAGACAACGGAGGCTATCATTATCCTGCCCTCCTCATCCTGTATTCTCTATGCGAGTTTCGTGATTATATAAAAAACATTGAGTATTGTTTCTCTGTTATAAAAAACAGAGAAACAATACTCAATGGCTTTTCTGAATAAGTGAATAAACACATATGATTGTTAATGTGTCTTGTAAACCTTTTTTCGTAGGGAAACTTTATTTCAAGGGAATATTATTAATTCTTTTGTTTTTTTCCATAGGAAACAATTTGTGATTGGACTACATTAGTATGGATTGTTGGAATCTTTGATTGCGTTCTTTGGATGCTCAGATTTGCTTCAAGTTCGAGTTACCTTTTTCATTTCACAGCCTAAAAGAGGAAAAAAATCTGTTGTCATAGACATATATTCTGTATTGTGGTTCTGGATTAGGATGTTATTTTTTATAGTAACATGTTTATGTTCTTTAAAGGGTTGCATGTTTGGGGCAGCAATAAAAGGTTATTGCACAATGATAACCTCCATTGTCTTTAATGAAATCAAGATTCTCTCTGCATGTTAAATGGAGATTCGTCATTCTCTGAGAGTTCCAGACGTCCCTAATACACTCAGAGATATCATACAATGAAATACCTCATGAAAGAAGGAAGGGAAAAATAAGGAAAGAGGAGGAAATACGGGAGCCGTTGCTTTTGCAGAGTCACAGTCATAATCAGGACCATAGTCTTTTTAACTGCAAAAAACATGCAAGTTATCATACATGCATGTTCATCATCTATTCTAAACAACATTGTTCTGTGCAATGTACACTTTATTAAGAACGTAGTTAAGGTAAGATGTAGGCTTGAATATGTCAAACAGTTTAAATCTGACATGCTTATGCTGCTGATTGGCTGTCAATCGTGCAGAGTTACTATTTAGCCCCAACCCCCCACCCCCAATCCACCGCTCAGGTTGCATAGGGTCAGTTTTACATTTGGGGAGATAAAGCAATAAAGGTGGATTTTGGCAATCTGTAGCAATTCAGTTCTTGGTAAAAAAAAAAACTCACTGCCATCTAATTTCTTGTGGCAAAAGTAAGTGACAATGTGTAAAACCTTTGTTAAAGAGTGAACCATAGAGTCCTAAACTCTTGTATCTATGTAATCTAAATAAATAGCTACTTTTTTTCTGTAAATCAATACTACTGGGAAGTTGTGAACAATATCGTGGACTAATTTTCTGGCTTCTGAGTTTTTCAAGCCTGCCATGTGTTCCAGGTGCACTACACAGGGCCTAAGGTATTTGTCTTGAACGTCATAGAAATGAGGTAAAAATACAAACATAGAGTAAGAAACCAAGCAAAAAAGCATATGTCTGGGAGGTGTTTGAAAATAATTTCATTAGTAAGCTGCTGAAAGAAAGAAAGGACTATATATTTTATTACTAAACACTTCTGGTGCACTGCCAACTAATACACAGAAGCTGTGAGAAAAACGAAGGGACAATCTCGGGACAATCACAAGGAAATGCAATTGAATGAAAATGCTAAAATGTCTGGTATTAAGCATTTTTTTAATACATTTTAGTGGAACATATTGATTCTTCCCAAATTACTGATGAGGTAAACTTAGAATTAAAACATGATTACAAAGGTTGAACCGTCGCCGTTGATTGAAAAACGAAATATGTAATATTTAACCGAGCAGATTAAAACCCGCAACAGTTTATTCTTGGAAATTGAAAGATTAGAACGTTTGAGATTAATCAAGAAGATTAAATACCTGAGAAATGTGACATTGACTACTGTGAATTATTTCATGTGTTTGAAGAGCAGCCGTACCCTGCTGTTAATATCCCCATTGGATGAATGGTGGGAAAGCTCTTTTCTCTACAGTGTGAAACAGAAACCCCGCGCACCTAAATATATTTCTAACAGTAAAGAGAAATATTATTCTTAGTCATTAAAATATATTTTTCACAGAGGATGCCTCTATATGTTTATACAGATAAAATAGCTATTATTTTAAGGAGAGACCACCAAATTTTGTATCTGTTTTTTTAACAAATAGGTAATGTAAAATACCTTTCTGCAGAGCTGTTTCTTATTTAAAAGTGGTGCTTCCAGGGCTCCACATGCGGAACATAGATTTAACCAAACACCAAGCTCCAGCAGACATCTTGTAAAAAACAGCTGTGAAGTGGCGATTGAAAAAGGCGCCTCATTTAGTACTAGAAATGTGTACGTATATATGCACTTTTCTAGTTCATACACACCATTGCATATTTTACACACACCGTTTTACCTTTACATTATTGAAGACAGCATTAATCAATGTGTATTTCTGTAATTCCCTGCACTACAAATGCATTCGGTGTTTGAGAACAGCTACTTTGCAAACGATGACAGCCATGTTGTTCCTGCTACTTAGACGTTTCCCTGGAATTCACTTGTGTTACGGAAGTGGAGAATTCACAGCAATTCTGCAGCAGTATGGCCAAGTCAGTCCTCAAGTGGCCTCAATAGCTACCTTTGATCGCTCAGACAGCCTGTTTTAGATAGACAGCCTTAGGGGTGTTTGCATCCAGGCCTTGTTGTTTCATAGCTAGGAGAATTTGCAAGTCAGCGCTTCCTATATAAAAAAATCATTGGGAAAGCCAATAGCCCCAGTCAAAAAGGAAGATCTTCCTGGGCTATTCCTGTAATGATCTGGTGAAGTCATCCCAAACCATCCTGAAGTATGTGTACAGGCCGAAATATTTAAATGAGATGACTCTAGAGTCATCACAAAAACTACTCTGGGATGATGTCCTGATTACTTCAATTGAATATGTGGGATGATCTTTTACTACTCAAGGAAAACCAACTGACAACTTCAGGATGAGTTGAAATTACTACAGGACGATTCCACAACAACTTCGCAATTACTGTGGATTACTCTAGGATGGTTCCGGGACAACTTCTGGATGACTGTGAATTACTCCAGGAGGACTCCATGACAACCGAGTCAGTGCGGATTACTACAGGATGGTTTTATAAGAACTTCAGAATGAGTGTTGTCTACTATATGATGACTTCAAGACAACTGCAAGGGGACTGTGGATTACTACTGGATGATTCCAGGAAACATTTTGATGGCTGTGGGTACCCAATGAATGATTTATTATCAAATGAGAGTTGTAATACTCATTGCAGACTCTATGACATGAGAACACTCTATGGGCACATCTTCTAAAATCCAGAGCCCATCAAGTACTTTAGATCAACTAATCCATTGCTAAACAAGTCCTGTGAGGTGCATGACCTATGTACTGTCCTGTACAATAGAGAACTGTGTTTGAATGTAATAAATGTACCTTGTTTATACAGTCCAGTGACAGCTAAGAAACTAATAAGCAGCTAAAATGAAACTACGGCTTTGGCATAATACTTTATTGCTCTACGCAATAAAAGGTGGTGGTGCGGTTGCAGGAGGGCGGATAGGGGGTACAAAAAATCTGAAGTAGGAATTAGTAAAAATAAAACACACTTTGTAATCAAAAGAAGCCTTTTAACCTTGTGTTACCCCCTCCTTCTCAGTAGACATTGCCTTCATTTGTGTATAATACATTACCTGACTTTGTTTCTAATATTGTGATCTGTTGGAAAAGACTAAAACACAGGTTGAAATAAAACAGACACAAAATGACCTCTAAATTCAATTTTATTCAACTGAAAGACATACCTGGTCCCAAAATGGCTCAGGTTACCATAAAATACAATAGTAAAAGTAGACAAGAAATGATCAATGAAAACCAGTACTTCGTTGTATGCTTCTAGATGTGCTGATCTCTTCAGTTCTCATCTGACATAACAGATCTTTATAGCAAGTTTTCACTGCATAGTTTTTATGTTCATGGTTGGTCAGCTTATGGCCTTGTACACAGATTTCATGAACTCTGAAAGGATAACACAACCATAAATTAGAATATTGTTTCAAAGAGGGTGCTGCCTTCAAAATGCAACAAGACCATAAGCTTCCAACAGTCAGTACAGTTTGATTATGGTAAATGGTCACAAAAGCATGGGTGATATTAGAACATTAGTCATATTGGAGGCGGAGAAACAAAATGTCCATGTCTGAACTGTGATAGAGAAAGAAGAAGATCAATCCCCTAGTTAAGAGGGTGTAGCCAGGTATGGTCAATCAGCAAAGTGTACTTTTTCATCTCCTGCTCAACAGAAGAGGAAAGAACAGCTTCCTTGATGTGCCCTCACATGATCCCAATTGTTAGACAGGATAAGGTCTCCAGAGACTTTGTTCACTTAGTTAAGATATTGCTGTGGTGAGTAGTATCTGGTGCCTAAAAAGTGAGGCTAATTATCTATGAAGTACAAGGTAATGCTTGGAGCAGTGCGTGCTATTAGTGACGTTTGTTGTCATCAGACTTCATGTTAGAGCTATTTCCCTGGCACCAGAGTAGGCCTGCTCATTTGGAGACAGTTAAAAATGGGAAGGCAATACAAAACACAAACAATAGAATCCTTATATGTTCATAGTATATGCTAGGGGACCATATGTGCCCAAATGTTTTAGCGTAATTAAGACATTTGAACTACCTTAATACACATCAACCTTTTCTTTATCAGGGGCAGCAGTTCCATCAGATGCCTTGGTAACACCTCTGCCACTTTTTTGTGATAAAAAAGTAGGTTATTCAAACAAGTAAGGAGAAAACTTGAACTTTCCCAGGCATACTTAGCCTTTTCCAACAGCTTGTGCAGTCCTCTCTTTGGGATAAGGTCATTTCTGTATCAGAAATGATCAGTGGATCATCTCCTGCACATCAACAGCAGATAGACACAAAAAGTATTCAATTACATGCCATCATGCTATTTAAAACAAACTGTAAAAATATTAAGAGGCAGTCTGTGGACATTAATCTGGCATCTAGAAAAAATGATGTTTTTAAATGTTTAAAAAGAATAGACATATCTGAAATATAGTCAGAATAATACTTTCAGAATGTAATATAGAAATAATATACCAGAGGAGAAAAAAATAAAGCAAGTCACCCTTTGTATTGCAAATGATCCATTGGCTATTCCTGATGATGTTAAGTATTTGTTGTAGGATGTTTGACCTTGTCAATGCAGACTGCTGCCTGCAAACGATTTATAGCCACCTCTTTTCAGCATGTGCCATATAACTGAGCTATAATGGAAACAAATAATTTCAAGTGAGCAATTTGGAACAAAAACTTTTTGGGGCTACACAGGCAGAGGGTGGGAAAAAAGTTATGGATTTGGGTGTTGTATACATTTCTGAAAATTAGTTGCTATCTATCTGGTCAAAACAGAATTTATTTTACTTACCTTTTTAGGCAGTTAATCTCAGGTTGTACACCTCTCACTTTTGCTTGTAAAAGTATCCACTCATCTTTGGTACAGGTAGAGATGCAATCAGAGGAATAGGTGTTCTCTACGTTAATGATTGACGAGTCATACATAATTTCATTAGGGAGAAAACGTCTTTACCCCAGTGTGAAATTACGCACTTTCTTATGTAATCAAAAACAAGAGAAACCAGTGAACATAAAACCACTTCTATGCAACTGTTTATAATATAATTTTCCATATGTTCATTCATATTTTTAAAAGTTATGTTAAAAGTGCTTTGCATTCGAGGCAATTAATGAATTACATTTATTCTGTATTACAAGAAAGGAGTAAGTCTTAACAAAGGATTCTTTGGGCACCATGCAAAGTAGACTATGCATGCAGGCTAACTCCATGCAGTTCTGTGTAATTGAGGCACTTATAAATCTCAGCTTACGTGATGGCTGCCACTCTCACTGCTTGCAAACTGATCTTGAAGGAGAGTAGGATGGTGCACATCAGTGATCACAGCAGCAGTATAAACTTCACTGTAGGACAGGTCATTTGAAGTTGAATGTAGCCGTACCTGGGTGGAGAAAGATGAAAGCTCGCCTGGCTCCTCATATACAACATAGAAGAGTGGTCTAATTAGGATTGCCACTGGAACAATATTTTAGTGGCACCACTGGCAAATTTAGCTTTGAGTGTGAATGATACCCAGTTGATTATCTCTCTGGGCAAGAATTTGGACGAAACCTGGTGTAATCTACGTGACTGCCTCACCGAGGTGACAGGATGGATGCTTGGTCAGTGTTTAAAGTTAAATGCAAATAAAAAGGAGATCCTGCTATTCGGTGGGTCTCAATCTATCTGGGACGCCTCTTGGTGGCTGGACTCTTTGGGGAATATGCCTACCCCTAAGATATCGGCCAAGAATTTAAGGATCATGGTAGACGATGCTCTTTCCATGCAAGAACAGGTCAAAGTCACTTGCTTCTCAGAAGGCTGTTTAAATGGATACCAATTGCCTGGCGCAGAAATATAGCCCAGATTTTGATTGCTAGTCGTTTGGACTATGACAATGCCATTTTTGTGGGCATGGCGAACTACCTTTTTACCAAACTATAGATAATTCAAATTGCTGCTGCTAAACTAACCTCCATTGTGGGCAGATTTGTCTTTACTTTAGCTGGTCTAACATCTCTTTATTGGCTTCCTATGAGGAAAAGGGCTAGCTTTAAACTTTTAAGCTATGCTATGCTCATAAGGCCTTGTATAACCCTGGACCCGAAATATTACAAACCAGAGTTTAATTTTACAAACCTTCATGTAAGATCCAGTGACCTAGCCCTACCCAAGACCATACGTATCAGGAAAACCAGAACTGATGAAACGTTCTCTTTCGTACTTGGCGGCTGCCCAGTGGAACATTTTACCTCAGACTCTCCGCCTTACTGATAACCATCTTTTATTCAGAAAGAAATTAAAAACACAGCTGTTTTTGGAATAAGGCCCCTTGGGTTTAGGTTCTGACTTTTGCAGTGGCCCTTCCAGATGAAAATGTAGGGAGTTGTACAGTGCTGTGATGTCCTCTAGGGGGGTGAGTGTTGTGCTATATAAGTACCTAAAATAATACTAAGAAATAAAGGGGTGGGGTAGAGTGGAGTGCGGTTAGGGCTGGGTGGGTTGGGAAAGACTGGGGTGGGGTTGAGTCGATGTAGATTGAGGAGGAGTGGGGTATATTAGGATGAAGTGGGGTAGATTGGGTGGAGTAGGGTAGATTGGGATAGAGAGGAATAGACTGAAGAGGGATGATTGAACTGGGGTAGTTTGGCGTGGTGTAGATTTAAGTGGAGTAGAGTGTGGTGGATTGGAGTGTTGTAGAGTGGGGTGGGTAGATTGGAATGGGGAAAGTTGTGTAGATTGGACTGGGGTGTGGGTACATTGGAGTGGGTTAAATTTTAGTAGAGTGTGGTAGATTGGAGTGAGGTAGATTTGGGTGGGGTAGATTGGGGAAGTATGGTAGACTGTGATGGTGTGGGGTAGATTAGAGTGGGGTAGACTGAAGTTGAGGTGGTAGATTGAAGCGGAGTAGATTGCAGTAGACTGGAGTTGGGGCAGACTGGGATGGAGCGGAGTAGATTGGGGTGGAATTGGAGTGGGGTAAATTGGGTAGAGTACGTGGGGTATTTGAGTAGACTAGAGTGGAGTAGATTGAGGAAGAGTGCAGCTGATTGGGGAGGAGTGAGGTAGATCAGTGGATTATGGTAGGGTAGAGTGAAGTGAGTTAGATCGAACTGGGGTAGACTGAATTGGAGTTGGATAGGGTGGTGTGGGATAGATTGGGATGGGATGAGGTAGAGTGGAGTTGGATGGACTGGAATTGAGATTGGAGTGGAGTGAGGTGTAATGTAATGGGGTTAACTAGGGTGGAGTGTGGTAGGTAGAATGCAGTGGGTGGAGTCGGGCAAAGTTGGGTAGAGTGGAGGAGATGGGGTAGATTGGAGTGGGGTGGAATGTGGTAGATTTGAGTGGAGTGTGGTAGTATGGAGTGGGTCGATTTGGGTAGAGTGTATTGTGGTAAATTAGGGTGGGGTAGACTGGATGAATTTGAGTATGGAAGACTGGGATGGAGTGGGGTAGTTTGAGGAGGGATGATTGGAGTAAGGTAGATTAAAGTGGAGTAGAGTGGGGTGGGAAGATTGGATTGGGGTGTGGGCCGATTAGAGAAAAATAAAAACCAAGCTCCCTGGAAGAGGGAGCCTGACATTTGACCTGTCTTTGAATGTGCAGCAAATGTGACAAGATAATAACACACTTTAAAGGCCTGTTTACAGAAAGCAGGTTTGTGGAAGAATACAGTAAACAAGGTTTGGGAAACAGGAGGGACAAACTCAAGCTGGACAGCGTAAAGCAAATAAAACCAGAAAATGTGAGTTATAAACCACAAAGCCATTGGTAAGCAACGGGCGAATGCATTCCTAGGTCAGTTTTTGTGCTCCTCAAGATGGGTTTAGCAAACCAGACAGCTGTGCTGTTTGGTATGCTTTGACCTAAAAAAGGAGCTTAATTAAGAAGATGAAAAAATAGAAAGGGAGAGTGTTGTAGTAAAAACATAATGTGATAAAACGATGGTGAAACAATAGAAATTGAGAGGAAAGTGTTACAAAAAGCTTTAGATGAAAAGTGAGAATAAAGGACCGAGAGATGAAAAAAGGTGACAGAACGAGTTCCAAGAATCATTTCTTTTGTAGGTTATCCAGATTAGATGTTTTATTTCTGGTCATTTCACTAAAATGATATCTGCAATAGACAGCTCTTCTTCCACTTGCCTGCTGCTGTGTCATTTACATTTTTGTCCCACCTACTGCAGCATACAGCATGGGCAGAGGGTGGGCTTACTTCAGCCAATGACTTATTTCACTTTCCAAGATATTCGCCTTGTCAATGTGAATGTCTTTTAGCCTTGTTGTCTAGCAGCACATCTGCAGTTCAGCAGGGGAAGTACCAGTATGTGTGAGGGAGCAAGCAGAGATGGGAGGGTGATGTGGGAGAAATGGAAAGCAGCAACAAAAGGAAAAGCAATGACAGGGAGGGGGTGATTTGTGGACAGGGCAAGCACCAGGAGGTGTGAGGGAGCAAGCAGCAACGGAAGGGAGGAGGTGGGGGAAATAAAAAGAAGCAATGCCGGTTGAGGGGGTGATTTGTTAATGGAGCATGAGAGGGAGTGGAAGGATACAGAGCTGGTAAAAGCACGAGCACTGTGTAGAGTGCTGAAAAAGAAAGAAAAAAGTAGGTCCTAAAATGGTTGTAAAAACAGGAGCAGTGGATGTTTACAAGCACTTGGTCCATGCTCTGGGGGGAGGGGAAAAAAGCAAGATGAGGCATGACCATGCATGCCAGGGACAAATAGTGACAAGCAATATGAGACAGATGATGGAGCAAGCAAATGGGAAGCCTGTAGGCGGGATGAAGCTCCTAAATTAAATACGTGTCTTCGAAACAGTGCATGCGCTGTGTAGCCAAGACCTAAAAATAGTTTGCTCTGTAACAAAGGTGGCTCAAAGCGTGTTTTTATGCTATTCGTATATTACCTTTAAATGCCTGCTATTTATTTTGGCTGTAATTCAGATGTCACGTCACATGGCTGTTTGTTTTGCATCTCCCTTTTTAAAGTTATTGTTATAAAGTGCTTAAGTGCCAATAGGCCAGGCCTTTAATGGCTTCCTGTTAACATATGGGGAGAGCTATTGACTTTGTCAAGGACACAGTTATGATCCCAGCAACAGCACTTCTATGGTGTAATCACATGTGGAAGAAGTCCAGTAAGTCGCTGATACCAGTAGGTTTCTTCAAGTCCAGTCCTCTTAGCTGCTTGGCCTTTTCCCCCCCAGTGCTGAGCCATTTTTTGGCTATTTGGGTAGTTCGCGCTTAGGCCTTCATAACTTTTTTACCACATAAGCTATCCATGCCAAATTTGCATCCTTTTTTCCAACATCCTAGGGATTCTAAAGGTACCCAGAGTTTCTGGGTTCCCCTGGAGGAGACCAAGAAATTTGCCAAAATACACCTAAAAAATCTTTTTTTTTTTTTTAAATGGGAAAAAGGGCTGCCGAAGAAGGTTTGTGTTTTTTTCCCTGAAAATGGCATCAACAAAAGGTTTGTGGTGCTAAAATCACCATCTTCCCAGCTTTCAGGAACAGGCAGACTTAATTCAGAAAACCACATTTTGCAACACAATTTTGGCATTTTACTGGGACATACCCCATTTTTACTATTTTTGGTGCTTTCAGCCTCCTTCCAGTTAGTGACAGGAATGGTTGTGAAACCAATACTGGATCCCAGAAAGCTAAGCATTTACGAAAAGTAGATAAAATTCTGAATTCAGCAAGGGGTCATTTGTGTAGATCCTACAAGGTTTTCCTACAGGAAATAACATATAAATATAGAAATTGAGCTGAAAAAAACTGCCATTTTTCTCAACGTTTTACTCTGTAACTTTTTCCTGCAATGTCAGATTTTTTAAGGCAATATACCGTTACGTGTGCTGGACTTTTCTGGTTGCAGGGATATACATGGCTTGTAGGTTCATCAAGATTCTAGGTACCCAGAGCCAATAAATGAGCTGCACCTTGCAATGAGTTTTCATTCTATACCGGGTATACAGCAATTCATTTGCTGAAATATAAAGGGTGAAAAATAGGTATCAAGAAAACCTTTGTGTTTCCAAAATGGACATAAGATAAGGTATTGAGCAGCAGTGGTTATTTGCCCATCTATGAATTCCGGGGTGCCCATACTAGCATGTGAATTACAAGCCATTTCTCAAATAGACTTCTTTTTTACACACTGTCTTACATTTGGAAGGAAAACATTTAGAGAAAGAAAAGGGGCAATAACACTTGTTGTGCTATTCTGTGTTCCCCCAAGTCTCCCGATAAAAATGGTACCTCACTTGCATGGGTAGGCCTAATGCATGCGACAGGAAAGGCAACATGGACACATCACATTTTTCCTTTGAAATCTGACGTGTTTTTTTGCAAAGTGCCTAGCTGTAGATTTTGGCCTCTAGCTCAGCCGGCACCTAGGGAAACCTACAAAACCTGCACATTTTTAAAAACTAGACACCTAGGGGAATCCAGGATGGGCTGACTTGTGGGGCTCTGATCAGGTTCTGTTACCCAGAATCCTTTGCAAACCTCAAAATGTGGCAAAAAAACACTTTTTCCTCATATTTCGGTGACAGAAAGTTCTGGAATCTGAGAGGAGCCACAAATTTCCTTCCACTCAGCGTTCCTCCAAGACTCCCAATAAAAATGATACCTCACTTGTTGGGGTAGGCCTAGTGCCCGCGACAGGAAATGCCCCAAAACACAACATGGACACATCACATTTTGACAAAGAAAACATAGCTGTTTTTTGCAAAGTGCCTAGCTGTGGATTTTGGCCTCTAGCTCAGCAGGCACCTAGGGAAACCTAGCAAACCTGCACAGTTTTGAAAACTAGACACCTAGGGGAATCCAACATGAGGTGACTTGCGGGGCTCTGATCAGGTTCTGTTACCCAGAATCCTTTGCAAACCTCAAAATGTGGCCAAATAAACACTTTTTTTCCCACATTTCGGTGACAGAAAGTTCTGGAATCTGAGAGGAGCCACAAATGTCCTTCTACCCAGCATTCCCCCAAGTCTCCAGATAAAAATGGTACCTCACTTGTGTGGGTAGGCCTAGTGCCCGCGACAGGAATAGATCACACAACGGTCAATGTTGGTACTTACATGAGGCAACTGTTGACCCTGGCGTGATCCATTCCTTACGCAGGCACTAGGTATAGGCACTCAAGTGGGGTAGTGTTTTTATCAGGACAGGTGAGGAATCACTGGGTGGTAGGGATTTTGTGGATCGCAGCATATTCCTGTAGTTTGTGTGACAGAAATGCAAGAAAAATAGAGTTTTTATTCAACATTTCAGCTTTGCAGGGTATTCTGGGTAAGAAAACTTTGGAGAAGCCACACAAGTCACACCTCTGTGGACTCCCCCGGATGTGTAGTTTCCAGAAATGTTTGGGTTTAGTATGCTTCCCTATATAGCCGCCGAACCCAGGACCAAAAACACAGGTGCCTGCCTTACAAAACCAGTTTGTTTTGTGATAGATAATTTTGATGTCTCCACAATACAATTTGGGCAGTTGAATTCGGGGCTGAACCAAATTGGGGAGCTCCCAAGAGAGCACCCTCTCTGTGCTTGCCCCCGCATTCACCTGCTCTCGGGGCTGGGCTAACCCACTATTGCCCTGTTGCACAGACTGTGCTTGCGAAGGAACAACAGGACTGCCCTCATCACCTCCATCACAATTTACTGGAAGGAGTTATCCAATGGGACTCCTCCAACTGAAAAACCACTCCCAGAGTCTGCGCCATTGTCCTATCCCTCAGATGCTGTCTCAGTAACTGCTGTCTCAGTCTCTGATCCTATGTCAGAGCTGTCCTCTATAACCAGAGTGACGTCAGCAGCAGTCATCCATCAAGATGCCATCTCTGCTATTGGCTAAACTGTTGCTCTAAAACACTAGCCTACGTAGACAGTCACAAAATTGCTGGTGTGTGTGTGTGATACGTGCAACAGTAGAGGCCAGCTTACCTGCGCTTCTTCCCTCAATCAGCACGTTCTTTCAAGACACTCAAATACCTTGTCACATACCATTCATCACAGTCTTTAGCACCTCCTGCGTCCAGTCCAACAATCATTATTAGTGCTCCCACTCCCATGTCCTCCTCCTCGGATTCCCTCATTACCACCCAAAAAAGTGCCCCTCATCTCTCCATAGCCCCCTGCACATACATTTAATTTGTATTATAGCGTAGGTAATGGCTGACTAATGTACTCAGCTATTTACATAAAATACAGATTTGATCTTTGCAGTAGACATATAAACCTCCTGCGCCACGTTATGACATCAACGCTACCACTAGACAAAAGTCAAATCCTTTTGTAGCAGAAACATAGTCACAAGACTTACTTGACTTTTTTATTGCTTCCTAAAAGCTACAGTTGAAACACGCCAGTTGAAGTATGTGCATTGCTTTGAAGACGCAAGCTGCAACTGCAAGGCAACTGGTGGTGAATATATCTATATATATATCACTTTTATATGTCGGTGTGGTTTTCCTGGGGGCCGATCGCAGCCCCCAGGGAAACCACACACATGCTGACAAAAGTGAGCGCTATATATATATATATATATATATTTCAAACAAACAAAGCGGCTCAGTTAATGGCGCCGCGCTCCAAAACACCAGTGCTTAAACCAAGGGCAAGCCGATCCCTCAATATAATATTCCAACACAATGTTCGGTTGAGCACTCCACCAAGAGAAGTGATTTAATCATTTATTGACTGTGAGAAAAGAAAGAACAACGCGTTTCGACCATTTCGGTCTTTGTCAAGTTCAAAATTTCCCAATTCCATTAACACCCTATTTATAGCTAATTACAATTATACCCAAGCGATGCAAGCTGGGACTTGTAGTGGAGAAGAAGAGCAAACAGTGCCAAACTACAAAACACTTAGAAACTTATGAAAGATTCAGGAATCGAGGATATAATGAAAACATAGTAAAGAAAAACATGATCTTAATTAAATCAAAAAAATGAGAGGAAACTTTATTTAAGAAAAGAGAATCTAACCTGAAGGAACCAGTTAGAATGGTTATGAGATACACAAAAGAAAGTGGTTGTATAAGGAATATAATTGAGAAACATAGTAAAATAATTGAGAAGGATCTGGATTTGGGGCCATTAGTGGGTTCCAAACCTCAGTTTTCATTTAGAAAGGCACCTAGTATTAGAGACTTAGTGGTGAGAAGTCACTTCACTCTTAATAAAGATTCAAACTAGTTGGAAGTGGAACAAAAAGGTTTTTTCAAGTGTAATAGCTGTAAAGCGTGTAAAATAGGCCAATCTGTGAAAAATATTCCATTTGCAAATGGGCAGGTGAGAAAAATCAAACACAGAATCACTTGCAATACCAAATTTGTAATTTATATTATTGAATGCCATTGTGGTCTTAAATACATTGTGAGCACCATTTGCATACTTAAGAAAATAATATTAGAACACATGAGAGCAATAACCAACAAAGATATGACTTATGCTACAGCAAAACACATGCAGACACATACATTGAGTGATTGGAGAAGTTTGAGATATTATGGAATAGATCACATTCCAGACCAGGAAAGAGGAGGTGACCGAATCAAAAAGTTACGACAGCTGGAGTCTAGGTACATAATTCAAATGTGAACGAGAGTCCCGCATGGAATGAATTACGATGAGGAATTTTATGTACATTTATAAAATACATCAATGTAATTCTGGAATTTTGAAAAACTCTGTTGATGAATTGGCTACCGGGGTTAGTAAGTATTTCTGCATATATTATACGACGTTTTAATATATAGGGCAAAGCATGTAATAATATTTAATTCAATTCAATTTCAGGGTACTAAGGCTTATATGTAAATATTTTGAGCAATGACAAATTGATGTGGATATTTAGTCAACATTGCATGTGATAGTAGAATCATTTAATTCTTAATAGAATTAAATTTGTGACAAAGAGTATGTATAAAATATATATATGTTTTTTTTGTTGATTTAAGTTTATAGGTGTTTTGTAGTTTGGCACTGTTTGCTCTTCTTCTCCTCCTTTTTTCAGTCAACACTACAAGTCCCAGCTTGCATCGCTTGGGTATAATTGTAATTAGCTATAAATAGGGTGTTAATGGAATTGGGAAATTTTGAACTTGACAAAGACCGAAATGGTCGAAACGCGTTGTTCTTTTTTTTCTCACAGTCAATAAATGATTAAATCACTTCTCTTGGTGGAGTGCTCAACCGAACGTTGTGTTGGAATATATATATATATATATATATATATATATATATATATATATATTTGTAGGTTCACTCATTCAATCCAACGAGAGATCAAGACACCAAACGAATAGTTCCAAAATATATTGTAAAGAAGAAGAAAGAAATGGTGTTCCTCCCAACGCGTTTCAGCCGTAGCCTTATTAATCCTTTTCAATGCATTTTTAAAGTCCTGGGGGCACGATTGGGCGCAATCGTGCCACCAGGGGTAAACCTACCTTTAAAAAAAAAAAAATATATATATATATATATATATATATATATATATATATATGCCAAGGGGTGCGACACACCCGAGGATTTTTTAACCCCCTCCCTGGTGTCGGCCACTGGTCATGACCTGCACCCGGAAAGTAGTGTGAGCGTCGGCCAGTGACCGATGCCTGCAATGGATGGGTTAAACCATGAGGGGTGAGACATTTGGGGTAAATGGTTCACATTGTTAGCAGCCTAATTAAAGAATGCGCGGTGTAAATTTATTTCTTCATGAATATTCTGGAATAGGTGATCTTAGTTTACTGGAACTAAAGGGACAGAGTGTAGCAAGTGAGAGACACAGACAGGGTGGAAAGGGGTGCAAGGAACAAGTTATCCAAGTGAAAGACAAGGGCACTGGTGTGACCGGAAATGGAGTAAGAGAACATGAGGTTGAAATGGAGGGGAGATTGTACGCATTCGTAGATGGGAACAAAAGAAGTATTAGGGGCAGCCTGGGAAAAAAAAGTTCACTTAAATTGGGGCAGAAAGGATAAGGGTGTAGCGTTGTACTTTGCAGGTCAGGAACAGTTCCTTGGATTTGAAAAAAAGCAGGAGTGGGAGTAAAAGGGGGGTGGGGGGAGCAGACCATAATCACCCTGGAAAAGAATGGGGACCTGTAGTAAGCCCACAGTAGAAGGAGAAGTAAGCATCCCAGTAGCAGTGTAGAGGGAGCTGTTAGCCCTGGCTAAAAGTAACCAGCAATATGTAAATCCAAACAGCATGTCATCTCCATAGGTATTGAAAAACAGTTTGAGGAATCTCTTCTCGTGGCCCGCATAGTGCTTCCCACAATGCAGCTTATCGCCATAAAAATGTCAAAGTGTGGGCTTTAAAAGCTTTACCTTGGAGCGAGGATCGTCTTATGGGAAAAATTGAGAAAATGAAAAGGGTAGCATTTCTGTGGTTGCGTCTGCTTTCATTGTCCTTAACGTACCCGTTTTTCATGTTCACCTCCAGGAGCCTGCCATAGGCACAAAAGAAGCGCTTGATGGACTTGGTAGCTTAATCTGCCGATGTATTAATTTGGGAGAGGGGAAAAAGGCACACATGTAATGAAACATTCACAACCAGAGGCGTGCGCTGCAGCCACAACATGTGTCCACAGGCAGGTATAAACAGTGACGACACACACAACTAGAGGCATGCACTGCTGCAATTGGCATCTGCTGGCAAGCTTGAAAATAGCAACACACTGCGAAACACACTGCATGCACGGTCACCCATTTTATAAAAAGAAGTAGTCCTGAGAAACAGATGAAAATGGTCACACTATGCATGTTTAAAGGTTGTTGGCCAGTGGGCTCGGGAGGGCTAAACGGTGCAAGAGGCATGTCCTATGCATGCCCTTCACAAATGAGAAGGAAAATGGCGTGACAGTGCTGTCAGAAAATTGAAAGCCTAGAGTCGGGATGAAGTTCACAACAGTAGATAACAGCATGTCTCGGTTCGAGAAAGCACATGCACGCAGTCTAGAGCAGAGACCTAAAAAATAGGTGCCACGGCCTAAGGTAGTTTATACCTGGTGACTATAAGTTGCACCTCCCACAGCCCCACACAAATCTGTCAAATTCCAGTGCCATTAATGCCCCTAACCCTCCCACTCCAACAGATGTCACAATTACGATAATGCAATCTCACTCATTAAGAATACCAGGTTGCCCAAGCTGTGATACTGGCCTGTGGGACCACGTTTTTTTTTAATGTATATTCAATTGTTGCTAATGTGGTCTGCTAAAACCAGTGTTAGTGCCACCATGTGGTGAACAGTCAAAAAAGTGCTGGTGTTAAAAGATTAGTGGTTGTGCCAATAACTCTCAAACACCAGCACAAATTAGGCACTATTGCAGGTGCCTTGCAGTGCATTCTTAAAAATTGCAATTTACTTCCTATGTGACCATGAACCTTTTATTTTGCTAATGGTAATTTATACCACCTGTGACAAGCTATTAATTTATGCTGCTTTTGCTGATTCTATAAGTGTAGTGTTATGTGTGCCCTAAACTTTAAATCAATCATTATGCTCAAATGCACACTCGTTGATTTTAAATTCGCTCAGATAGGTTATCATATTTCTTTACAATTTACGATTGTTGCATAAATGCATTTTACACTTTTTAAACCACTAACCTGAATTAAATACTGTTTAATTACCGTTTTACATTTCAAAGATTTGATTATGTTTGTTGTTTGCACCTTACCATAATCCTCATTCTAAATCTTTGCATAATTAGCAATCTGCTTCATAATCTTAACTCCCATTAGAAAATTAAAGGGGCAATCGAATCATATTTACCATTATATATGGGATTTAATTTTCTCCACTGCCAGAAAAACTGCTGCTGTTTGAAATTTCAGAAATTCGTTAATTTGTGAACTATGCTAAGCCAGTGTAACAACTCTGTTTTTCAGGTTAACGAAATATACCATGATGATTCTTTGGGTGCACACATCAATGTCGTATTGGTGAGGATAATCATGCTTAGTTATGGAAAAGTAAGTTTTACTTGGTATTTTATTTCTGTACCTACAAATGAATAAAAAAATAAATGTTTACAAAATTTCTTATGATAAGCAAACAGTGCCGTCTCTAACTTATACCAGCTAATAGTGTTGGTCAGTGACTATTAGCAACCACACAAAAATTCAAAAGACATTAAACGCAAAATTCAGGGTGTAGTTTAAGCATAACTGCCACTTCTGCCATCTTGTGCTATGGATATGGCAGTACGAGACTGGGTGAGTGTATTGCTCAGAATGAGACAATTTCAGAGATTCATTTGAAAAGCTAATGAGCATTATTATTGCACAATTGTATTTTTCTCATCATTTGATAATATTTACAGAAAGTGCATCATATTGACAACATGATGCATACATTTATTTGTACGCTGATGACATCTCACCCTACGTTATTACTTACCTTGTTTAATTGTAGTTTGGCATTGTTTGCTGAGTTTTCACGGTTATGCGTTTCTAAGGGTCATTCTTTTTTTCAATTTGTAAAGATTAATTATAGAATTGTACTGATGTTATAGATTATGTAATGTGGTATTTTATATTTGAAAAAATAAAGTGAGAGGGTATAAAGATGGCATGGCGGAGGTTAATTTTAACCTGACACATTAGCTGATATATTCCTTAACTTTTAAACCTTTGTGTTGTATCCACTGTTTACCCAACATTATTCATTTTTTTTTTTTTCTTCTTATTTTTATTTTTGTCCTCATTCAGCCCCGCTTACTGAGACCCCTCTTCGTTTCTATAACCTTTTCGCCCTCTTGTCTACGAAGAGAGACTCAAGTCAGGGGGTGCACCTTTGTAGCTCCTGGTCCACCTGAACAGACCCGCCGAGGCGTCAAACGGCGCTTAATCATTGGACTAAAGCAGAGAGAAGCTCATTAGGACATTCTCACATAAGTACCCCGCAGTAAACTTTAGCAGGGGGGCAAATTTAGTCAATTCCCTGCCAATTTAATAGTGGTGACCATATTTCTACGCTTTTCTTTGAGCCCTACGTATTTAAGTCCATATTTGCCGCACAGCGAGCCGCGTTCAACCAGTCTGTATAGCTCGGCGAGTGCTCCTTCAACCATTTTTTGCAGATTTCATTTCGTCCCTGCACAATTACATAGAACAAAAATGAACGATTAGTTTTGTTCACCCTTTTCCATATCCCCTCGTCCTGGAGCTGCCCGAATATAATTAATGGGAGTGATACATTAATTTTCCAACCTAACATCGATGATACTACCCTAAAAACCTCCTCCCAGAACAACCGAACAGAGGGGCAGTCCCAGAACATGTGTACATCCGTTGCTCCCATCCCACCACATTTCGGACACTTGATCACCTCCTCCTTCTTAAATTTAGACAATTTTGCCAGAGATATGTATGCTCTATGTAGAGTATAAAGATGGTTTTTCCTTAATGGCGCCGGTTTCACTACTTCATACAATGTCATGCACGACTTCCACCACCATAACCCAATCTTGTCGCCTAACATCGCCTTGCCCCATAGCTTGCTTGGTAGGTCAAAGTTCTCATCCAGGGTTTCTAATATTTCCCAATACCAAACCGCCACCCTCTTCCCCGAAGCCGAGACCGCCAGGTCTAAAAAAGAGTCCTCCAGGTCATTTACCACTCCTAATCCCCCCTTAGTTTCTTTTACCCACTGTCTTATCTGTAAATATTTTAACCTGGACAGAGAACCGTCCGTTATTCTTACCAGTTCCTCCCAAGAAAGTAAGGTGCCATCTCGCGCAATCTCCCCCCACCTTTCCACACCTGCCCTTTTAAGTGGTAATGCAAGAATATCCTGGCAGCATTCTGGGGTGCCCGGGGAATCCCAGATAGGGGCCTGGTAGCTGTAATAATGTGCACCTAACCGCCTCCTCAACTGGTACCAGCTCCTTGCCATTCCTTGCAGCACTTTTAGTTTAATTTCTTTGAAGAATTTAGGGTCGCCAAATTTAAATAGAAAAGACTGTAAGCCCCCTTTTTCCGACAAAACCATAGCCTTGTACATTCTGCCTACTGCTGAGCCGTCTGGAGACATAAACAGCATCCTTGAGTTTTTAAACAAAAAAGCCCACGCATAATATGTCAAATCAGGGAGAGTCAGTCCACCTTTTTCCCTCCTTCTGCGTAGCTTTTTCCATGATATCCTCGGCCCCTTTGAGTTCCAAATGAAACTACTTATCGCTTGTTGCATTTTATCTAGATGCCCCTTGTGCATTGCCAAGGGTATAGCTGAAAACACAAAGTTCCATTTGGGCAAGATAAACATCTTAATTAGATTTATCCTCCCAAGAATCGTCAAGGGGAGACATGCCCATTTTTGTAGCATAATTTTGCATTCCACTAATAACTTTCGAGCATTCCTCTCTGCTAAGTCCTTCAAATTTTGAGTCACTAAAATGCCCAAGTACCGTATTTCCTGCTTATTTGTTATCGACCCTCCTTCCATATTCCACTGCATAATATCTGTTTTCCCCACATTAATCCGGTACCCTGATATCCTTCCAAATTGATCAGCCAAATCTTTGACTGTGTTAAAGGCCAGGGACAGGTTATTTGTATATATTAGTACGTCGTCTGCATATAAGGAAATTTTCTTCTCCCAACCATTACAGCAGAAGGGTGCGATAAGAGGGTTTTGTCTGATTTTTCTAGCAAATGGCTCAATATATAGATTGAACAATACCGGCGACAGGGGGCAGCCCTGCCTCGTACCTCTTGAAATAGTAATAGGGCCCGTAAGTTTACCGTTCACCAGAATCTTCGCAGAAGGGGATGTATAAATCCGGTCAATTACACCACAAAACTTGGAGCCTAAATTGGCCCGCCTCAAAACCGATTTCATAAAATTCCAATTAACTTGGTCGAAAGCCTTCATTGCGTCTAACATAATAACTGCCAAAGGCGAACCAAACGTTGTGGCCATATCTATTGCCCCGATCAGTTCGAAAGTTAATTCATGCAAATATCTGCCTTTAGAAAAACCTTTCTGGTCGGGGTGGACTAGATTATTCGCTATCCTAGTCAGCCTATCCGCTAGAAGCTTAGCTAGCAGTTTATAATCACTGTTCAGCAATGATATCGGCCTATATGAGGCACACTTCGCTGGGTTTTTATCCGGTTTCAAAATTAAGGAGATCACTGCTTCATTCCATGAAAGCGGAATATCATTGCCAAACTCCAGAATCCCTCCAAACAATTCTGTCAATACTGGGATAACTGAATCTCCTAATACCTTATAAACTTCCACTGGGATACCATCCGGGCCAGGCGCCGTTCCAGACTTACTACTAGTCAGAGTTCTCCTAATTTCCTCAGCCGTTATTGGGGCGTTCAATGCTTCCTTCTCCTGCAATGATAAACCTAAAAGTCTATCAGCCCCTATCCAGTCCGTTACCATACCTTCATCCACCACTAACCTTTCCGAATACAATTGTGAAAAAAAGTTTTGAAAAGCCGATTCTATTACCGCCTCATCTGATCTTTTTTCACCTGTATCCTCCACTTCAACCTCCTTAATGTAGTTCCTAACCCGGTCAGCTTTACCTTTCCAGGCTAATAACTTCCCCGCATTTTCCCCGTATTCAAAATGGGCCAGTTTACTTGCTTCCCATTTACTTTGAATTCTTCTCTGTAGTATATTTTCCAACTGACTTCTCAACCCATCCCAGCTGGACCTCAAAGCCTCCGTCTCACCTGCTTCAATTATTTTGGTTTTATATTTTCGCATTTCCTGCTCCAACGCAGAAATCTCTTTTTTCTGACTTTTATGTTTCTGAATGGCACAACTCCTTAACTCCCCACGAATGACTGCTTTAAACGTGTCCCATACTACAGATAAAGGGGCGGAGCCCAAATTTACACTAAAAAAGAATTCGGCTTCCTTGCGCAGCTTTAACAACACATCTTGATCTAATAAGAATGTCCGATCAATCGTCCACCGGGCACTACAACTTATCTGACGAAAGCACATATTTAAAACCACCGCAGAATGATCTGATAAATGCGAGGGCAGATACACAATATTCTTCACCTCCTCTCTCAAACGCATATCTAATAGAAAATAATCAATTCACGACGCATGTCTGTATTTCTTATTAAAAAAAGAAAAATCCCTGCTCTTCCCTGCCCTTTGCCTCCAAATATCGCCCAAACCAAATTCCTTCATCATTCTCCTTAAAAACTGTTGTGACTTCGGTGTACCTCGTGATTTACAGTTCTGCCTATCCAACTCATTGTCTAATACCACATTAAAGTCGCCCATCACAATGACTGGGTCCGAAAATTCCAAAAGCTGAGAAAAAAGCTGTTTTAAGGGTTCTATATCGTCGCAGTTGGGCCCATAGTAGCCTGCTAAAACCAGATTACGACCCCCAAATTGTATTTTAGCTATCACCCATCGCCCTGCTGAGTCTGATCTAGACTCCAGGATTCCCACACCCCCCAACTGTGCATGTTTAACTAAAATAGCCACCCCTTTATTATGATAGTTGTGTTCTGTACATGTAAATGTTCGCACCCATCTTAGTTTTTGTATTATGTTAGTACACTCCACCTTTGTGAGGTGCGTTTCCTGCAAGACTAAAATTTGTGCCGTAGAATCCTGCAGATACTGTAATATTCGTTCCCTCCTTCCTCGCACCCTTAAGCCATTAACATTCCATGAAATAATTTGTAGTGGTATATTCTGCACCCTCTGGCTTCCCTCCCCACTAGCCATCTATTAATCTTAAATAACCAATAGTTGGGCTGAACGAGGCACTGCTTTTTACTTTCTTCCAACTCCCCCTCCCCCACCATAAACCTCTCTCCCCCCCCCCACCCCCTTCACCCGCACCCGTGGAGAACCCCCCCCAACTAAGGACCATAGTGATCCAAATATTAGAGCGCCCCCCGGTTCCTGGGAGAATTTCACCATTACCCATTGCACGCAGCCTTACTCAGTAGCCTGCCCATTTTTGACCGCCACCAATAACTCATCCGCTTCACTAATATCTCTAATATTATACGTTTTGTTGTTATACATGACCCTAAGGAAGGCTGGAAATTTCAGCTGGGCAGAGACCCCCAAAGATTTGAAAATCTCCAACCGTTTTCCCAGTTCCCACTGCCTATCCATAGTCTCCCTGGATAGGTCCGATCTAATCTCAAACACAATATCCTTCACTCTTAAGGACTTCAGTTTCAATGCTCTGGATAAAATCTTTTCCTTCATCTGGTACGACAGAAAGTTTATCAAAATTTTCCGAGGTCTACTACTGTTTGTTCGTGGCTTAAAGGGGTCTCGAAGAATTCTCTGAATATCCTCCCCAATTTCATCCTCGGTCTCCTCTAAATCCACCGCTGATTTAATTAATGATACTACGAAGGCTTTAAGATCGCTCCCTTCCATGCCTTCCGGCACTTTCAGCAGTTTTAGATTATTTCTTCTGGAATAGTTTTCCATCTGCTCCACCCTGTTTTTTAGAGCCTGTTCACTCCTCTTCAATGTATCGATCTCACCCTTATGCTGAATCAGCTCCTCCTTCATACCCCCCATCGCTTCTTCCAGGGCCTGCGTTCTTACCATTACGCCATCAATTTTCTTTTCTAAATTAGCACAAACCTCTCTTATCTCCCCTTGATTTACTTCTGAATTCGCAAAGCCCTTTTTTACATCCTCAGAAATGGACAAGATTAACGCCTCCAACGAGGAACTCAGTAAGGGGGGATCACCGAGGCAGCCTCAGGAGGCACCAGCACTAACGACTTAGATGCAAAGTCCTGAACCTCTGCTGGATTATCGTTTGGGGACTGAACTAGCACTGGAGCCGTCAGATCTTCTCCTGGCCTTGGCGGGGGGGACCTCGACCCCTCTCTGCCCTCATCCGTGCCGTTTTCCACCTGCCTGGTGGTAACCTCCATTGCAACCCTAGGCTGCCCAAGGGTAAGTGTAACTACCTCAGGTCTCACTTTAAAAAAAGACTTTAGAGAGGGGGTCAATTTGTCTCTAACCTTCAGCTTGCTCTCCCCCGCTTTCCTCCCCGTACTACTGCCTCCTTCCCCCAGTTTAGGTCTCAGGATTTTTTTTTTTGCTGATCCTCCCTTGTCCCCCTTTTCCTCTGTAGTCACAGCCGAGTTGTCCTGGGGTGACTGAGCCGTCCCCTCCACACTTGTTAAGGGGAACGGGGGGGCAGGAAAAACGCCCCCCACCCCACGCTGCCTCACCGTCTTCTTCCTGGCGTCCTTCTCTGGATTCTCTTTGGGTTGCTCACCCGGCCGCCACTTTTCGGGAGCGGCTCCGCCCGTTCTGCTGCTGTGGCTACCGCTGCCGCTATTCCCCCCGAGGGGAATTTGCGCCACACTTTTACGGGTCCGGCGCAGCTCCAGCGCGGCCCGGTGCCACCAGACAGCCCCGGCTGTCCTCCAGATTGCCTCAGGTCTCAATAGCTGCGGCGTGCACATCCGTATGCTCGCAGCTGCCGCCCGATCGGCCACCGCGACCTGCCACGCCCCCAGGAACCGGAACCGGAAAGCGCCCTAGCGCGCTACGTGACCTCCGTTGTCCGCCATGTTCTCCTCCCAACATTATTCTTAACTAAACCCTAAATCAATTTGTTTCCAGTGAATTTCATTGCGTTCTCATGCAGCTCTAAACCCAAGCCTGTACTGCCAATGGAACCTCTCGTTAATAACAATGGATACCCGCAGTAGGAATGAGCCTCAAAGGCCTCATACTTTAAAAATCATTGGCGTAGTCAGTAGGTTTGGCTGGCCTTTTGGCAATTATTGTTTTGTCATGGTTTTTGCAAAACTTTATTGTTCGGGAAGCTGCCAGGCCCTCAACAATCTAAACAAATATATTGGTTTAAGGCAAAAATGCTGTTTTGGTCTCCAAAAACACACATTTTCATAGTAGTTCCTGTCACAGAAGAGGATTACTTTGCTTTTTTTTTTTAAAACTATTTTATTGCTGTTTTATAAATAATAATAAGAGAACAACAGGAGAATACCACACATGAAAAAAACGGTAATCATGAAAGAAGAAGACAAAACAAAACCCGAAATTATGACAAACTTGCAATTAATTCCCAGTCCAAATCCAATAATTACAACAAGAGAAGAACATTACTGAGTATTGAGGAGCAAACAATTATATTAAGTTCATGTAATACAGGAATTACCCAATTAAGATAAAGTGCAGAAAAAATTCACTTCATTATCAGCACACAGGTGCACTGAGCAGGGTCCGATACCTTTAAAGGAAAAACATGATAATTATTATCATGATTATCCAATGTTATACTCATCACTAGAGTGGGGCTTATCAATAACGGTGGGTAGCCTGGTGATATGGGTTGGAGGGGCCCACCAAAACCTCACGAATAACCAGATACCTTGGATTCTGTTGTGTTTCAAATTTTTATAGGCCCTTGCGGGGGGAAACCCATCCTTGCAGAGGAGCCCAGACCTGTTGCCTCTTTCTGTGAGCCTTCTTGCTTTTAGGAGTATACAGGGAGGATTACTGCCAATGAAGCGCGAGCAAGCACATTTGCCAATCAGCAAATTTTGTGGGGAATTGGTCCAGCCAGGTTGATGTGATGCACAAGCGTGTAAAGGCCTTGGCCACAAACATAAACAGCTGACAAGACCCAGGAACAATTTCCTTATGCACCCAGCAAAGAATAAGCTAAGGAGTTATGGTAACATTCAGGTTTAACGTATTTTAAAGAAATGTAGTGATCTCCCTCATGAGTCTTTCATGTCCCAGACAAGTAAAAAACATATGCAACAAGTCTGCCCCTGGTAGTTGACATTGAAGTGCCCACCCTGCCCCCGACTTACCGATTTTACCATGCGTGTAGTACAGATTGTACGCTGTTTTGTAATGTTGTGCGTGCAAACCTTGCTGAGAGTAACACCATTTGGGCTAGCTCCAAGGATTCCAAAAAGAAGCAGTCAGACACCCACAACTTCTTTTGCCATTTCTCTAATTGTCAAACAAGATCATCCTGTAAGAGGGTATTCGGGGTTCCATAAATCCGATTAATAGTAAGCTCCAAACCCATCTCTAACAGATCCATCAGTTTCACTTTGGTGAAACCGCTATCCCAGATTTGTAGAAATTTAAAGAATTATTTTTGTGAGGTTTTGAATTCTTCCCGCAACTCTTCAAAGAAGACTACTCTATTGCAGGAGAAAAAATGCCCCAGCTTTTCAATTCCTCGAATCTCCCAACCATGCACACATGAATCATGGAATACCTCAGGATGTGCATGATTTCTTTGCAGTGGGATATAACAGGTATACCTCTCGAGACCCACTTTCTTCCTCAAAGCAGCCCAGATCTTAAAGACCCAATAGAGAGTCTTGAATCAAACCTTCTTGGTTCTGCCTGTTTCAAAAACTAGCCCCTAGCTTATACACCCAATAGTAGCTTGGAGGGGACTTTACTACATGCTGGTTCTCTTCCCCAGAATCCTTGACTAAAGAACACATATATTGCAAAGCTGCCACCCAGTAATACAGCCCAACCCCCTTTCTCCTGGAGAAATGTCAGGTATTTTTAGGACCCTCCTGGTTTAGAACGTGCCAAAATAAATCTAGATACCATGTCATCCATAGCCTTCAACTAGTGGCTCATAAACTCAAGAGGTATAGCCCAGAAAACATATAGGACTTTGGGGAGGAATAGCATCTTGACTACATTGCTATGTCCTACTACAGAGAGACACAGATTATTTATTCTCCAGAGGTCTCTTTTTGCTTTCACTAATACTGGAGCTAGATTGGCTTCTACTATTGGATCGACATCAGTGGCCATATTGACACCCAGATATACAGCTTGCTTGACAAACTGAATATCAATAAATTGCATGAATCTCTTAATAACAATCTGTGTCTTATTCTGAATAAGAGAATACTCTGAGAATTTCCCGAAGACCTGGGCCTCCCTTTCAATCTCCCTCAACACAACCTCAGAATCAGGTGTCACAACAGCCACATCATCAGCATAGGCTAGAACTTTAGTGTCTAGTTCTAGAGGATTTCTCTGCTTGTTGATGTGCTTCTCTGGTGGTATTAGCCAATTGCTTTAAAAGTATCTGGCTTCTTGGATTCCTGCCAGTTTCCAGCCTTGCCCTGCTAGAGGATTTTGAGAAAAAACAAAATAACAAACTGTGGAGGTAAAACCTTGGACGGGGTTCAGTTGACCAAGTCTAATTGACCTGCAAAATCCATCTTTGTCATGCTCTTGGCTTTTGGTGTTAAAGCCAGTGGCTTCTGGTGCCAAAGCCAATGGCTTCAGCTTGAGCTTCATCATGACTTACCTGACTTTGAGGAACCTTGCAGACCACAGATTTGACCATGCTCTGCAGGAGGGTTTTGGCTCCCACTAGAGAGAAATATTCCAAAGCTAAAATTAACCAGGATGAACTGCTTGGTGTATCCAACATCTGCTCTATCGCGCCCCACCTGAAATAGCACCTAGGTCCCAGTCCAACACAAACTGTTGGCACATTACTTTTTCTAGGCTCTTTTGTCTTACAATTTTAAACATGTCTCTAGTTCCCCTTGTCCAATTTGAATGAACGTGGAGTATTATTGCTCATTAAAGTTCACTTTATTTTTCTACCTTGTTTTGGGGAGTGTCATTGTGTTGTGTTCTTTACTTTAAGGTTGCTGCCACTGCTTGAATGTAGCACTAATTATGCTGGTTATTAAATGCTGCTTGTGTCATTTTTCTCTACAAAGTGTCCTTGAGCCCATTCAGATCATGTCCATTCAGTTAGCAGGGGTGACATTCTCCCAAATTAATAACCCATTATTTGATTATGAATTACTGCAAGGTTCACCTTTCATGAGTCGTGGCCCCTCGCAATAGTGCTAATAAATAGCATATTACACTTCAGCATCTGCATATATATCTCATTACCCATCATTATCATTTTACAACATTGAAAAGGTTAAGGTCTAACATTGTTTGAGGCATGTGATGATATATCTAGCACTTGTACATATAACCCCACTGTATGCAATGCAAACCATACTTTCAGACCCAGAAAAGATCCCTATTTGTGCCTAATGCAGCAGTTTATTCAGAACTATAAAGCATTGTTCAAATGTATGCAGATCATTTTACATTATATATATACATATATGTGTGTATGTGTGTGTGTGTGTGTTTGTGTGTGTATATATATATATATTGCATACACTAACATTTGTTATGTAAATACCATCAACTTAAATGTAACTAGGCAATTGATAAACATTGCACCAATCATTAGCAAATTCAGTGCATGTTTATCTGACCCATTCATTACATAATTTGGAAGGGTGTTGGAAGATGCTGTCCCCTACTCCCACTTGAAGAGTACTGGGCCCCACAAAACAGACACTATGGTCTAACAAATGTTGTCTCAGGTCACTGCGACCCTCCAGCACCAGCTATGCCTCGTAGTTTTGTGATAAGAACAAACCAACAGTGAAACCTAGCTCAAAACCATCCCCTCAAAACTTACTTGGCCCCATGATCTTTAGCTCATGTAGCCTTACATACCACACAAAGAAGGTGTCACCAAAGTTCAAGCATAGTCATCAGACAGTATAACCCCATGAATGTAACAGAGTATGTAGGAGTCAGCCCTTCCACCATGACACTGAGGAATATTATAGTGGAGGAATTGATAAATTATTGACGATGTGCACTATAGGCTCCTTACCCCAATAGAAGAGGTAAGGTATAGAGAATATAGAGTATTCAGAGCAACTATGCCCAGATCACAAATGCCCATGTAATATGTAAATAAACCTGCAAGAGTGGCAACAACTTGTTCAAACGATACATGATACATGCAAGTTGTAAACAAATCATTGTGGCAAAGTCACAGAGCTCATATTTAGATAGACCAAACAACTAATCAGCATCGTGTTAAGTATTCATTTATCATCAGAGCCGTTCACAGCCATTTTCATTGCACTCTGATCTGCCTAGGGTGTACATTTTGTGCCTCAAATTTTAGTGACACATCTATCATTTGCCATACTCAATCTGGTAGAATAGTATGGAGTGTTAAATCTTGCTCCAGTATCCTAATGGCTCCTGATTCCTCAGAGTGTTGTCATTCTCTGACCTCGCTGCCACCTAAAAACTTTTTTTCCATGTGCTTTGAAAGATCTCTTTGTTCCTCTGGCAAGTTAGGGGTCTTACCATTAGTGGCAATGGGTTTGGGTGCCTTACTCTTAAAGACTTGTTGATGACAGCTGCTCTTGGTATACTACAAGTCTACTCTTGCATTACAGAAAGCAGGAAAAAGAAGTCAATACTTAGGATGCTAAAGTCCAGGCATCCAGATGGAAGAGTACAGTGAAGGAATAAGACCAAGTAATTGCAGGACAAAAAAATCACAGGACGAGCCGACTGCAGAATGGAACTTAAAGCAGGGTCCCAAACTGACAGGCATCATAGAAGGATGTGGGTGGTGAATACCTGGCAAAAACTAGAGTGATGCAGACTGAGTGAGTTGGGCCTGAGATCCATAATCACAGCCCAAAGGAAGGGCTGAGAAGCAGGAAAGTGTAGGGGGCAAAGGAATACATAGGAGTAGGGCACTGCTGGTTGACAGGATATGATAATTACACACACATAGAAGGAGAAACAGGCAGAGATTAAGGGGAATCTCTGTTCATCCAGGAACCCGCTTGGTTAGGTAACTGTTGGAATTATCACCAACCAGTTTCTTAATATGAAATGGTGAAATGGTATAAACTGTGTAACCTAAGAACACATCTTTGCACAGATGATTTTTTCTTTTCCATGGTCCAAAAACACAGATGGGCAAATCCTCACTTTACATCTGTCACCAGGACCAAAATGCTTTGTTTTCACAGACACTTACTCATGGGTTACTGATCCTGATTCAGGGCCTGAATAGTGATTAGCTTTTTCCTACCTGTTTTATCACTATACTAACCATCATACCTATAACAGAACTCACCTGACAGCTATTTACTGCCTTCCTACAGTAGGAAATTGTTACCAACCACACATGAGGCTCCTGTTCCAGTTGTGGATGATCAATGTACCACAGCCACATCCCATTCCGCAATCCCCCAAAAAAGGGATAGTCAAATTAGAGATGTTTGTTTTGTTTTCTCCAGAGGCATTATAATTTAACAAACGTTTTCAAGATAGCCTTCAAGAGAGACATATTTTCTGCTTTCCATTGATGGTCAAACGATTCCTTTCATGGGTCATCAATGCAATTAGTGTCTTGATCTTTCCAGCCACTCCCTACATTATCAGCCCACTCTGACTCCTCAGGAACACAGTATTAAACAAGTTACTTTATTTCAGTTTGTTGGGAAGCAATAACAAGTATCTTACTTCCATTATATAAATACATTTACTGCATCAAATGAATGTATGGGAAGCCATGCATCTCAAAATTACAGTTCCCCATATAGTATGCCTCCCAAAATGCATATTGTGCTGCAAAATGAATATGATACACACCAGAATGAATGTAATATGTGTCAAAATAAATATGATTCCTGGCAGAGTGAATCCGACTGGAACCAAAACAAATATGAAACCTGTGAATATGCTACTTAGTGATTAATATGAATAACACACTGTGAATTAAATAAAAGATATACTGAAATATATATCAATCATACTGAAATAAATATGGTCCTCACTTTAAACAATATAGAAATCACTGAAACAAATACAATATTCATCAAAAAGGATAGAACAGTTCTTAAAATGACAGGCATATGCCAAGAGGAATATGACATACACTGAAATTGATATGACAGATTGAAATGCATATGATACTACCATTAATACATTATATTCTGAAAAGTATATAATGCACATTGACAATAATATATCATACACTGAAATTAACATTACATGTTGCGATGAATATGAATTATATAGAAATGAATACTACCCACATTGCAATGAATAGAAGATATACAGAACTGAATAGGAGATAATTTAAAATGAATGTGGCTTGTGTTGAAATTAACATGAGCCCCATTAAATTGAATTTGGCATGCCTTCAAATAAGGATGACCAAAGCTTAAATTCTCATGACATTTGACAAAATGAATATGGCATGCATTGAAATTAATATGAATCACATTCAAGTGAATGTGATATATGTTAAAATGAATAGGTTGTGTCTTACATTTTATGTGACAAGTGTTAATATGTATATGACATTAATTGAAATAAATATATCATTGATTGAAAGGAATATAACACATGTTAAAATGAATATAGCAAGAGTTGAAATTAATGAGCTTCATTGAAATGAATTCGACATGTTTTAAAATGAATACGAGTAATGTTAAAGTGAACATGACATTTATCAAAAAGTATTTGGCTGTCAGGAATAAGGCCATGCGCGGTCCAGGTCTTGCCCGAAACTCCGCTGCACGGCTCTGCGGCGCTTTATGCGCACCACTTGTCATCCCCTCTTGTTCCAAAGGTGGCCATCATGGTTGTCTGCCCTGTGGCAAAGCTCATAGAGCTGGAGGTTCAGGACATTGGTGGACAAGATGCACTTATCAGTGCTATTCCATGAAGGGACTACAATTCCCATGGTTTTAGAGGCAGCAGCCATCTTGGGGTGAGGCAGGCCTATAAAGCCCAGCCACACCCAAGCACGTTGCTCACTATTTTGAAGACTTTGATGCAGTTAGACCTCATGGGGGTTTCTCTGAAGAAAAGCAGAGTTCCTGAGTGGCAGAGTGACATCCAATCGAAGTATCCTTGTTTCCATGGTGCATCGAAAAACGAGTTGGTCGTACTCATAGCGGTAAGGCCTTGATGAATCCAATTTTGGAGGAAGTTGTTACTTCCAAAAGGTAAAGCGCCCCTTAGCACAACGAGCAAGCGTTTTCAGTTTCCAGAGTACAGCGGCCTTGGTGCAACGACCAAAGGCATTTCAGAGCACAGGTGTAAAGCGCTCTTTGCACAGCAATTCAAGCGTTTCAGTTCACAGATGTAAAGCGCTCTAGGCACAGCAATTCAAGCGCTTTCATTCTCATATGTAAAGCGCTCTAGGCACGGCAATTCAAGCGCTTCAGTTCACAGATGTAAAGCGCTCTTGGCACAGCAATTCAAGCATTTCAGTTCACAGATACAAAGCGCTCTTGGCATGGCAATTCAAGCGCTTCAGTTCACAGATGTAAAGCGCTCTTGGCACGGCAATTCAAGCGCTTCAGTTCATAAATGTAAAGCGCTGTTGGCACAACAATTCAGGTGCTTCAGTTCACAGATGTGAGGCGCTCTTGGCACAACAATTCAAGTGCTTCAGTTCACAGATGTAAAGTGCTTTTGGCACTGCAATTCAAGCGCTTCAGCCCACAGGTTTAAAGCGCTTTTGGCACGACAATCAAAACGCTTCAATTCACAGGAGTAAAAGGTTCTTGGCACAACAAATCAGAGTGATTCAGGCCACTTGAGTAAAATCGCCCCCTTAGCATATTGAGTGTAACGCTTTAAGGCAAGAGACGTAAAAACGCTTCCTGGTATTATAAGTAAAGCGCATCAAGTTCAATGAGTAAAAACGTTTCGCCCTTTATAGTTGTGAATGTGAAAGTATTCTTGGAGATAAGGAAATCATAGTTTTCATTGTTCTTTGAAAAGCTTACAATGTGAAAAGCATATTTAATTCTTTTAGATTTTGTAGGTCATGATAAAAGGTTTATGGTGTGAATGCAGAGATGTTACAGGATTGATATTCTGAGAATAATCATAGTCCAATGCTCTTGCCATCTCTTGATTCTGAGGTCGTAGTTTACTTTTGTTCCATGTTTCAAAGAAGGGGCTTTGCCCTCGTTTCAAAAGGGGTCTCCATCTGATATATTGGAGACACATTTAGTCAAGAGTCTATTGATGAGTTACATTTCCGTGAATGAGTAAATGCATATTTGTTCTAACCTTTTCTATTTAGATCTCTCTCCCTGCTGTTCCCTACCTTAATTCCCTTCCCCCGACTGGCTTCATCAGAACTCTGTGCTATAATACCTTTCTGAGTTGGTGATGCCGGAAGGTGGGCCTTTTGTTCAGCGGCGTGCAGATCCCGAGGAAAGGACACTGAAACATTAGCTTGCATTGAAAGTAATATGATACACATTGACATGATTATGATATTTGTTGCAATGGATATGATTCATGTTAAAATTAGGTGTTAATATGAATGAGACATCCATTGAAAGGAATATGACACATGCAAAGATGAACATGACAAGAATTGAAATGAATATGAGCCCCATTGTATTTGATTCAACATGCCTTAAAATGAATATAACCTGAATATAATGCTGCAATTAAAATGAAACTTGTCAAAATGAATATGTCCTGCTTTGAAATTAATATGATATTCATCAAAATGAATATTGCTTATATTGAAATGCATATGACCTATGTTGAAATGGATATGACCCATGTTAGAATTATTAAGACAGGTGTTGAGGTGGATATGACATCCATTGAAATGAATATTACATTTATTGAAAGGAATGTGACATGTTAAGATGAAAATAAACCACTTTGAAAAGAATATGACACCTGGTGAAATTAATATGGCCCACTTAAAAATTGAAGTGACAGTCATTAAAATGAGTATTACACTTTTTGAAATGAATTTGCAACTAAGCGAGATGAATGTAGCATGCTTTGAAATGAATATAGCACATATTAAAATTAACACAAGCCATGTTTAAATGAATATATCCCCTGCTTAAATGAATATGGCTTGCATTTAACATATGTTCATTTGCTTTAAAATGAATATTACATACTGAAAATAATATTACATATTCTGAAAGGTTATGATATAGACTCAAATTAATTAACTAAAATTAATATACCACGCATTTAACGAAATGTAAAACAAGGAACCAGTTTTTACCATGCATCCATTTACAATGCAGAGAAGTATTTGTACATTTGTCACACAGTACTTTACCACGCAGGTAAGTATTTTTGTAAATAACAATAACCTGTAGAATGAACAAATACAAGTTGGTCAGGATTTATCTGTATTCACTTCTTGTCCCTTTCCAGGTTCTATTACTCCAAATAATTCCATGTCTTCTCTCAAATGAGCATTAGGCTACAATCATCATAATCATAGAGTTAACATCCACTCCTAATTGGATAACGCTTTATTAATTTTAAGCCTGACCTCAACTAAGCCAGTAATACAATCTTCAATCAAGACACACCAAAACCTACAGGGCTAACAAATATTTGAAGGTAAAAGATTGCAAATTTTTAATATTTTAGTGGTTCACTGTTGAATCGCCACCACCACAAATCAACATGTCCAGAAAGTTGTTCTTCCTATAAGGAACATAGGGCCAGATGTATGAAGCTCTTTTACCATTCGCAAACAGCCCATCTGCCTATCTGTCCCCCAAAAGTCTCTGTCTTTAGCACTGAACTTTATTATTGTAGTTTCCTATAATTCCAGTTTCCAAAAAAGTATATATTTTATGTCCATAGAATCCAACATCTTGGTGCACAAATCGTCAGCAATAAACAGCAATCCTGGTTAAATAGTTGTCTCAATTAAATCTTTTGATTTGTTACAAATTGAAACAAAGATCAAATTCAAATAAAGCTGCTTATTAAATATGTTTATGGTGCAGAGGCCCCTTCTACTTACTGGACAAGATCTGACACTAAATCTCATTCATTGGCTTGGTTTCTGCCAAACTAGTCGTGTGTGTGTGGGTGTGTGTTTGTGTTTGTGTGTGTGTGAGTTTATGTGTGGTGTGTGTGTGCGCGTGTGTGGCAATCCATCGTTTTGTACGTTTTGTCAATACCGAGGATACTTCGGAGTGTTGCCAATTTCTTCTGCGCTCCTGTAAGACACTCAAAACCATTATATATTGTTTATTATGTATTTATCTGCTGCACAGTCATGGCCCAGTATGCCCTCCTGTACCCCCATCTACCAATGGAAACAGTTGCAGCTGTGTTTGCCTGATCTTCCCATGCATGAGTAGTAGTAGCTTTCGGCCTGACATAGCTTGCATATGGACTTTTAGGATTGGTAATCATCTGTGAATAGTAATTTTGTAGTACATCTGCCATAGGTTCTTGGCCTTGCCAGTCTAGATAAGTTTACTGATTCTAGGCACACCGATCACTGTTTGTACAACCAAATAGCTTGCATGTAAGAGTATCATGTCTGGATACAAACCCTGTTGTTTTTACTCTGTTCCCTGCACCAGGGTTTGACTACCCATCTCATCAAAGGGTAGCCCCTGTCACCTTTGTGGTTGGTGTAGTGGGTAAATGTGCTACCTTGTGAGTGACAATTTGCACAGGTCACCTAATAATACACAGTTCCTATATCTAGGTCACTGCAATCATGTCAAGACTCTGCTGGCACCCAGGTTGGCTGTATTATGATAGGAACAAAGCAAGCATTTGGTGCATGCACTGGACAGTAATTATGCATTGCATACTGATAGAAATAGGGTCTCCTGTTGACAGAGGTATACACCTTTGTCCAACTAGGGAACACAATCGTAGATAGGATAAGTCACACACAATCAAAATTATTCTTTTCCCACCCTCTGGTAGCTTGGCACTGAGCAGTCAGGTTTAACTGAGAAGACAATGTGTAAAGTATTTATGCAATAAGCCATACAGTAACACAGTGAAAACTCCACAAAAAATACACCACACAGGTTTAGAAAAATATAAGATATTTTTCTGGTTACATTAGGGTCAAAATGATAACGATTTAATAAGCACAAGTTGAGATATCACTTTTGCAAGATTAAAAAGAGTCTTAAATCTTAGAAATCAACATATGTCTCTTGTTTGCACAAAGTACCTGGTTTGCGTCAAAATTACCACACACAGAGGCTGCAGAGGAGGAGATGCATGGAAAAATAAGGCGTGAGTCGGATTTTCTGATGCAGCACAGACAATGTGTTTTTTCTTTCCACGCTGCAAGGGTCTTTGCGTCGATTTCCGGTACACAGTCTTGGTTCCTCACTGCAATGAGGGGATCTTTGCCCACCCATGGACGATGCAGGGAAAATCCTGGACGTGCAGGAAGAAGTCACAGGCATTGCGTCGGTCTGGTAGGCGATGGGTCAAATTTTCTGTCACGCGTCGATTCTTCACTCAAGAAGTCGGGCTACGTCATTCTGGCTTGGCTGTGTGTTGATCCGGTAGGGCTATGCGGCAAATTTCCGGTCTCAACGCAGGCACTGTATTGATCTTCGCTCAGGAAGTCGAGCTGCATCATTCCGATTCGGCTGTGTGGTGATTTTCTCATCACAGGGCAGACTGTGTGTCATTTCCGCCAGGCTGTGCGTCGATTTTCTGCGCACAAGGAGTTTTCTTGAAGAGATGAAGTCTTTTTGGCCCTGAGATTTCAGAAAACAGGAGGCAAGCTTAATCCAAGCCCTTGGACAGCATTTCTCATCAAAGTCAGAGGGCAGCGTGGCAACAGCAGGACAGCAGTCATCCACAGCAAAGCAGTCCACATGAGTCCTTTGGGTAGCCAGGCAGTTCCTCCTGACAGGTTGCAGGTTCAGGTCCAGAAGTGTCTGATTTGGTGGGGGCAGGGACCCAGTTTATATACCCAAAAATGCCTTTGAAGTGGGGGAGACATCAAAGAGTGGTTTTGAAGGGCAAAAGGTCCCCTTTCAGTACAGGTCAGTCTGCCAGGGACCCAGTAGAGGGTTTGGCAGTCCATTGGGTGAGGGCAGGCCACTAGCCTTTGAAATGTAAGTGTCAGGCCCTCCACCCTCCTAGCTCAGGAAGAGCCATTCAGTATGCAGATGAGTGCAGGTGTGACTGAGTATCCTCTGTTTGTGGTTGTCCGGGTGAAATGCACAAGGACCTGTCAACCGGACCAGCCCAGATGTGGATTGGGGACAGGCTGTAATGCACAGATGGATGATAAGTGCATAGAAATTCTCCCTTTCTAAAAGTGGCATTTCTAAAATAGTAATATACAATCCAACCTCACCAATAAGTAGGATTTTGTATTAACACTCTAGCCATACTAAATATGACCTGGTTATCCCTTTCTGATCAGAATCTACCATTCAAACAGTATATGATGGTAGCCCTAATGTTTTCCTATTGAAGGAGCATGTCTCATAGTAGTGGAAAACCAATTTAGGAGTTTTCCACTACCAGGACATATAAACCACACATGTACATGCCCTGCCTTTTAACTACATAGCAACCTGCCCTATAGGTTACCTAGGGCCTACCTTAGGGGTGACTTATGTATAGAAAAAGATGATTTTAGGGCTTGGCAAGTACTTTTAAATGCGAAGTCAAAGTGACAGTGAAACTGCACACAGGCCTTGCAATGGCAGGCTTGAGACATGGTTAAGGGGCTACTTATATGGGTGGCACAACCAGTTCTGCAGGTCCACTAGTAGCATTCAATCTACAAGCCCTGGAAACATGTAGTGCACTTAACTAGGGGCTCTGAAGTAAATCAAATATGCCAATTGGGTATGAACCAATGTTACCATGTTTAAGAGAGAGAGCATATGCACTTTAACACTAGTTAGAAGTGTCCTAAAACCAGCAAAAACAGTGTCAGAAAAGTGGAGGGAGGCAGGCAAAAAGTTGGAGGAGGACCACCCTAAGGCTGTCAGGTCTAACACATTTCAGTTATATGTTGAAGCCTGCGTATCCTTAGTGGTTATTGAGGATAGGGCATCTGCGTTAATTTTTGACGGTGAGATGTGCACACTACATGGCCCTCTCAAGAACGAGAATCTACCTATGTTGTATATGCTTTTCATACCTACCATTGTATTGTATGAAGGTGGCATGGTTGCAGATTAAAATACTTTATTTAGACAATCAAGTCCATTAAGGTGGTGGCAGCATAAAGTAATAATATAAAAAATAAAGACAATACTTAAAAAGCAATAACTTTGTGAACGAAACAGCCAATTTGTAAATGGTTGAGACATCTGTGGTGCATAGTGTGGTATTGTAAAAGAGCAATTGACAAAAAATCAAGACAGTTAGCAGTAAAATTGTGTGAAATGCTAAAAAAGTAGAAAAAACAGACCGAATCATACTCAATATGCACATTCCAGATTTCAGATACTGTGACAAAAGAATAGGAAGTCATAAGACAGACTAAGATACTAATGACGATTCTTGTGCAGCTGTTATTCATTTGAGGTTTTTAGAGCTAGGCCTAATGACACCTAACAACTGTTAATACACTTAGAGAGAATTAGTTAAAGATGCAGAAGCTAAGCTAAAGTGCTGCATGCAATTAATGACAATACAGAGGGGGTCATTACAACATTGGCGGTATAAGGCGCTTACCGCCGTGCAGAAGACCGCCAATACACCGCCGCGGAGGCGGTAGACCGCCACAGCTATTATGACACACATCACGGAATCCGCCAAAATTCAGACACCCACACAACACCGCCACACCAAAGGTCAGCGATAAACATGCGGAAACAAATCCTCCACCTCCACGCCAACAGAAACACGCCCATGCTATTATGACCCACGAATCCACGTGGCGGTCTTTCAACCGCGGTATTCCATTGGCGGTACACACCGCCGCGCTCAAAATAGACACACATCTCCAAAACACCGCCACATTGGACAATTCAAAATACACACACCTGATACACATACAAACAACACCCCCACACAGCCAACACAATATAAAACACACACTCACATCACCCACAAACCCCTACAACCAGAAATTCTGAGAGAAGGCCAGAGAGAGAGCACAGCTATTGACAACCCCATCACACAGAGGCACACAACACCATCACCCACACAACATCCACGCACAAAACACCACATACCACTTCACTCACCACACTCATCACCACATACACCACCCCACACACACCACCCCATGTCACGCCAAAGACACCCCCGCTTCTCCGAGGAGGAGCTCAGGGTCATGGTGGAGGAAATCGTACAGGTAGAGCCACAGCTATTTGGCTCACAGGTACAGCACACATCAATAGCCAGGAAGATGGAGTTATGGCGCAGAATAGTGGACAGGGTGAACGCATTGGGACAGCACCCAAGAAATAGGGAGGACATCAGGAAGAGGTGGAACGACCTACGGGGGAAGGTGCATTCCACAGTATCCAGGCACAACATCGCGGTGCAGCGGACTGTCGGCGGACCTCCACCTCCTCCCCCACAACTTACAACATGGGAGGAGCAAGTCTTGACCATCTTGCATCCTGAGGGCCTTGGATGAGTCGGTGGAGGATGGGACACTGGTAAGTCAATTCTTAACTATCACATCCCCCACCCTACCTGCATGCTATCACACACCCTCACCCTCACCCCCTCCCCTATCACTACAACTCCTCACTAATGTACCCATGACACAAACCACACATCCCAACACCAAGCCCTGCATGACACAACTCAGCATGGACACCCCTCACTAAAGCATGCTCACTGCACATACCCAGAACACCCCCCCAACCATCATCACACAAGCCCCCACACAGGAATGCTTGCACTGGGGTACACAAACACCCACCCATTGCACACCATGAAACACACATATGCAATAATCATGTTCTCATACCCCTGCAGGAACCCGAAGGACCGTCACCACACCAGAGGGTCCAGACAACAGCACTCCACCCCAAGAAGAGGCCCACAGTGACGACAGCAGCTATGCCCCACTGGATCTTGATGACCGTGGGCTTCCGGACAGTCGGTTCCCCTTGCCCAGCCACAGCCCAACACCGAGCTGCCATCCTCTGGTAACACCAGCACAGCACCCACCCAGCGGGCCCAAACCTCCCTACCCAGGACAGGTCAATCAGCAGTGTGTCCACCACTACAGGGCACCCAGGGTAACCCACCACCCCAACAACAACAGGGACCTGGGGGCAGTGGTAGTGGGCACATGGTCCAGGGGACGGAGGCACAGGAACACCGGGGAACTGGGAGGGCTGCTGTGCGACAGAGGGAGGACAGGCCAAGGGAACCAACTCTCCACGAGGCCCTCTCCTCCATCATGGGAGCATACCACCACTCCCAGGAGACGATGGCGACGGTCCTGGACAAGTTGCAGGAGACCCTGCGCATGCAGGAGGAGCAGTATTTGGGGTTCAGGGAGGAGCTCAGGACCATCGGCTCCACCCTGGGCACCATCGTAGGGGTGCTGACGGACATTCAAAAGACCTTGAGGGACACCGTGGCACTCCAAGGGGTCCCTGACACTAGCATGGATGATGAACTGCCCACCACCTCCGCCGCCACAGGACCACCACACCAGCACCTCACCCCCTGCAGACGGACAACCACCACGCAAGCGGTCCCTGAGATCCAGGAACAGGACAGAGCAAGATGGCAAGACCCCCGCCAGGAAATAAGACCACCCTGATTGTCCTCCCACTGTCCCACTTTGTTACCCTGTCCATATTCAAACTGCCCCAGCTCCACTTCCTATGCCCCGATGTGCAGTGCACTTGTGAGACTAATAGACTGGACTCTGCCATGGACATTCCTCCACCATCACCCATCACCATTTTACAACCCCCCTTCACAGTGTCATAATGGGTTACCCATTGTAAGGCTAACATACCTATGTCACACATCACAAGCCCTTGAAGGGTGCAAGCAGTTGACACGTAGGTTACCACACTTGTGAAACTGAAATGGAAGGGTACAACTCAATTAACAAATAGTGAGTGAAATGTAGGTACAGGATAGAGGTAGACGTGTGAAAGTTAATGTAATGTTAAACCAGAAAATGTTCTCACCTGTGTGTCACTGGAAATATTGCTGTATGACTGAATCCCTGTTGTCGTTTTCTTCTTCCTCAGCTTCATCCTCATCACTGTCCACAGGCTCCACAGCTGCTACAACACCGTCATCTGGATCATCCTCCTGCAGAAAAGGCACCTGGCGTCGCAATGCCAAATTATGGAGCATGGAGCAGGCGACAATGATGTCGCACACCTTCTTCGGTGAGTAGAATAGGGATCCACCCGTCATATGGAGGCACCTGAACCTGGCCTTAAGGAGGCTGAAGGTGCGTTCGATAACCCTCCTAGTCCGCCCATGGGCATCATTGTACCGTTCCTCTGCCCTGGTCCTGGGATTCCTCACTGGGGTCCATAGCCAGGAAAGGTTGGGGTAACCAGAGTCCCCCAATAGCCATACACGGTGCCTCTGGAGTTGACCCATCATATCAGGGATGCTGCTATTGCGCAGGATGTAGGCGTCATGCACTGAGCCAGGGAACATAGCATTTACTTGCGAGATGTACTGGTCTGCCAAACAGACCATCTGGACATTCATAGAATGATAACTCTTCCTGTTCCTGTACACCTGTTCACTCCTGCGGGGGGGACCAGAGCTACATGGGTCCCATCAATGGCACCTGTGACATTGGGGATATGTCCAAGGGCATAGAAGTCACCTTTCACTGTAGGTAAATCCTCCACCTGAGGGAATATGATGTATCTCCTTACGTGTTTCAGCAGGGCAGACAACACTCTGGACAAGATGTTGGAAAACATAGGCTGGGACATCCCTGATGCCATGGCCACTGTTGTCTGAAATGACCCACTTGCAAGGAAATGGAGCACTGACAGCACCTGCACGTCAGGGGGGATTCCAGTCGGATGGCGGATCGGTGACATCAGGTCCGGCTCCAACTGGGTACATGGTTCCTGGATAGTGGCACGGTCAAACCTGTAGGTGACGATGACATGTCTTTCTTCCATTGTCAACAGGTCCACCAGCGGTCGATACACCGGAGGATTCCGCCATCTTCTCATATGTCCCAGCTGACGGTGCCTACGAAGGACAACAGCGAAGAACCATTCATTAATCCTCCAGGTATGTACCCACTGTTACACACAAGACTACACCAGACACAAAACCCTTCCTGTATGTGTGTTGAGTGTAGGCCTAGCTATGTGTGACGCAGTAGTAAATGAAGCAATGGGGGCCCCTGAAATGGCGGCTGCCTGACCTCTAAACTGGGACAATGGGATTGTGGGGTAACTGCGCTGGCGTTGCACACCGTCGCGGTAGGCGGTCGTAGACCGCGGTGGAATGCTGCATTGGTTAACATTGGACCCTATGGGTCCCAGGAGCCAATGAACAGGTGCGCTGGCGGTGATGATGCGCACCGCCGCGGACGTCACCTCTTCGGACATCACCGCCATTTTCTATCTGTTCACTCACTAGATACCTGACCTTCGACAGGAGAGGACCTACACTGCTAGTGCTGCTGTGACCTCGGTCTGGAAGCGATGATGGCTGCTGCGTCTGGGGAAAGGGCCCCTGCCTTCACTGCACAGGAGTTGGAGAAACTTATGGATGGGGTCCTCCCCCAGTACACGCTACTCTACGGTCCTCCAGACCAACAGGTTAGTACAGAGGGAGCACGTTGTATGGGCTAGGCCTGGGTGGAGAGGGCTGGGTGGAACAGTGAAGGGGACAGAGTACATAGAACAGTTATGCATGGGAATGAATGGGCCACATGGCCAGAGTAGGGAGGGGGCCACTCACATTGATGGTGCAGTTGGTAATGACTGTACCTCTTCCCTTGTGCATGTCATGTAGGTCAGCACCCACCAGAAGAGGGACATTTGGCGTGCCATCGCCAAGGAGGTCCGGACCCTGGGGGCCCACCAGAGACGGGGCACCCACTGCCGTAAGAGATGGGAGGACATTCGCCGCTGCAGCAAGAAGACGGCGGAGGCTCAGCTGGGGATGGCCTCCCAACGTGGGAGGGGTGCCCGTCGCACCATGACCCCCCTGATGTACCGGATCCTGGCGGTGGCCTACCCGGAGTTGGATGGGCGCTTGAGGACATCACAGCAGACACAAGGGGGTGAGTACAACCTCATTCTGCGGACTTTGCATGCAGTGGAGGGGTCTGGGTGGAGGATGTGGGCTGTGGGTGTCCCTAGGCCAGGGCGAATTCGGTAGGTAAGGCCCCTCCGTAATGTAGGCCATGTGGCACTCTACCCCACCTCACCAGAGTGCCAAGTTGAGGTATAGTTGCCCCTGTGGCATCCATGTGCGCAGATGTCCACCATTGCCATGTAGACCATATCCCAGAAATTGCATGTGCAGAGGGCAGGAGCACGGCGTAATGCAGGGGGCTGCTGCGTCTGGCTTGTCCGCCAACGGTAGCGGAATGCCATGCACTAAAACTCTCTTTCTTCTATCTCCCCCCCTTTTCCTGCTCTCCCTGTCCTTTTGTACATCAGCATCATCAGACGGAGGTACAGTGGCACCGGAGCACGAGGGAGCTGCATCCCACATGGCCATGGAGGGCCACACCACAGACTCTGAATGCACCAGTGGGACGGAGGGCGAGGGGAGCTTCACGTCGGCCACCAGATCACCAACCAGCGACACGGACTCGTCCGCCGATGGGAGCTCCCCTGTGGTGGTGGCACCATCTGTGCGCCCCACTTCTACAGGTACAGCCGTCACCTCCCCTACCAGCACCGCCCTCCCAGCAGCCCCTCAGCGTTCGCCCCATGCCCGCTCACCCAGGAGGGTGGGCATCACCTTCGCCCCAGGCACCTCAGGCCCTGCCCCAGTCACCCCTGCTTCCCTCAGTGAGGAGGCCATTGACCTCCTCAGGTCACTCACTGTTGGGCAGTCTACCATTGTGAATGCCATCCAGGGTGTAGAACGAGAGTTGCAACAAGGTAATGCATTCCTGGAGGGCATTCATTCTGGTCAGGCTGCCCTTCAGCGAACCCTGCAATCTCTGGCCTCAGCACTGATGGCAGCCATTGTCCCTGTGTCCAGCCTCCCCCCTCCAACTTCCTCCACTTAGACCCAATCTCCTGTACCCCAGCCCATCCCAAGCACACCTACAGACCAGCATGCACACAAGTCAACACACACAAGTAGCTCAAGCAAACATAGGCACCACACACACCACAGGCACTCACACAAGCCTCACCCACATACAGACACAGCAACATCCACTGTCTCCACTGTGTCCCCCTCCTCCTCTTCTCCCTCCTCCCTCCCAGTCTCGTCTACACACACACCTGCATGCACCACATCTACAGGCACTAGGACTCGCACTAGGACACCTAGCACCACAGGCCGCCCACCGGCACTCACCACCTCCACTGCCATTTACACGTCCCCTGTGTCCTCTCCCAGTGTGTCTGTGACACCCCCTCCCAAAGTACACAAACGCCGGCAATCACTCACCCAACATCCATCCACCTCACGACAGCCTCCAGTACCTGCACCTGCACCCAAAACACCTAAAGTGACACCTCCTACAACCACCTCCTCTTCCTCCACTCCCAGACCCTCCAGCTACCCATCCCAGTGTTCGTCAGAAACTGTCCCTATGTCAAATTGACCTTTTTGCCCCCACCCCCCCTCCAATTCATCAGTCCCGTCGTAGCGCCTCAGCCAAAAAGCCTCCAATACCAGTGGTGCCTGTTCAAGGTTTGTGGAGTGCACCGGCCACCAGGGCAGGCAGTAGGACCCGGAGCCAAGGCACTGGCTGCCCACCCCCTGTAAAGGCTCTAAAATTGGAGAGTGGACGACGGGACCGTGTTAAGACTCCTGGTGGGACAACAAGTGACATGGGTTCGGAGGGGATTGGTGAGTCAGCTGTAACTCCAACAAAGGTGGGGAAGGTCCAGAGGAAGTCTGCCCAGCCTGTTGTGAGTGTCACGGCGGAGAAGTGCGCCATCATTTCCAGCAGGCCAGACACAACCGCCAGCACCGTCGTCACTGGTCCAGAGACCACCGCCACCGCCGGAGTCACAGCCCAGGAGGGCCCAAGTATCGTCACTGGTCCAGAGACCACCGCCAGAGTCACAGCCCAGGAGGGCCCAAGTATCGTCACTGGTCCAGAGACCACCGCCGGAGTCACAGCCCAGGAGGGCCCAAGTATTGTCACTGGTCCGGAGACCACCGCCAGAGTCACAGCCCAGGAGGGCCCAAGTATCGTCACTGGTCAGGAGACCACCGCCACCGCCGGAGTCACAGCCCAGGAGGGCCCAAGTATCGTCACTGGTCCAGAGACCACCGCCAGAGTCACAGCCCAGGAGGGCCCAAGTATCGTCACTGGTCCAGAAACCACCGCTGGAGTCACAGCCCAGGAGGGGCCCGGATGCCACAGCCCCGCTGGGCAATGATGGAACGTCATGCCACCCACCAATGCTCATTGTAGAGAACGTCATGCCACCCACCAATGCCCATTGGAGAGAACATCATGCCACACACCAATGCCCAGTGTAGAGATCGTCATGCCACACACCAATGTTCGTATCAGAACCGCCATGGCAAAGCACCTCTGAACAGTCCATAGACCACCATGGCAAAGCACCGCTGAACAGTCCATAGACCGCCATGGCAAAGCATCGCTGAACAGTCCATAGACCGCCATGGCAAAGCACCGCTGAACAGTCCAGAACCGCCATGGCAAGGCACCGCTGAACAGGGCAAAGACTGCCATGGCAAAGCACCGCTGAACAGTCCAGAACCGCCATGGCAAAGCACAGCTGAACAGTCCATAGACCGCCATGGCAAAGCACAGCTGAACAGTCCATAGACCGCCATGGCAAAGCACCGCTGAACAGTCCAGAACCGCCATGGCAAGGCACCGCTGAACAGGGCAAAGACCGCCATGGCAAAGCACCGCTGAACAGTCCATAGACCGCCATGGAAAAGCACCGCTGAACAGTCGATAGACCGCCATGGCAAGGCACTGCTGAACAGGGCAAAGACCGCCATGGCAAAGCACCGCTGAACAGGGCATGCACTGTGTAGGAATGAAAAGGCCGCCACATCAGGCATCCTTCTCCCATGTGCAGCTGGGACAGTGACCGGACATGAACTTTCACGGGGAGACTCATCCAGTCTGGGCACTAGTCCCCCCAGTACCAGTAGAGAACTGCTTCTACTTGAGAGACTGTGGCTTTGCACTCCCCAGGATGGCACAGTGGGCAATCCACCCACTGTAGAGACTTGAGAGACTGTGGCTTTGCACTCCCCAGGATGGCACAGCGGGCAACCCACCCACTGTAGAGACTTGAGAGACTGTGGCCTTGCACTCCCCAGGATGGCACAACGGGCAACCCACCCACTGTAGAGACTTGAGAGACTGTGGCTTTGCACTCCCCAGGATGGCACAGCGGGCAACCCACCCACTGTAGAGACTTGAGAGACTGTGGCTTTGCACTCCCCAGGATGGCACAGTGGGCAACCCACCCACTGTATAGACTTGAGAGACTGTGGCTTTGCACTTCCCAGGATACATCAATGGGCATGGAGCCCCGTCGTGGATCTAGCTTCGCATTCATCTGGTTGAGGTGCCCCCCCCTTCCCTTCGCCCTGAGGTGCCTGTAGTGTTTCTATCTGATGCCCCGGCAGTGTTCTCTCCGATTTTGGTCAGGTATAGTTTGTGGGCCTCGCCCATGCATTTTTGGACTGTTGGTGCACGGACATTGTTGTGTACATATCTGCACTACTTCTCGGATTGTATGTGTAAATAAGAGTGATTTTGAGATATATATATCTGTATATTTTTGTATGACATGTATGTTGGCACATTACAATGTTTGACTGAATTTTGCATTGTCTTTTCATTCTTCCGGGGGGATTGTGGGTTGTTACTGTGATTTTTGTGAATGCATTGGTGTGTATGTTGTAATATGCGAGGGTGGGGGTGGGGGTGTATGGTGGGTGTCCCCCTAACTTTTGCCTTCCCCCTCCCCGTGTCGTAGATGCAGTACTCACCGGTGTCTTCGGCGCCTACGTAGCTGTTGGTCGTAGAGGAGCAGAAAGACAAGGGCAGGTAGGATTTGTAACTCGGCCTTCATGGTGTCCTCCTTCCTCGTGGAGTATGTTGAGGTGAGCGTTTTCCCATAGCAAAAGCTGTTTCCACCGTGTTTTTATCCACGGTGAATCCGCCCCGGAAAAGGTGGCGGATTGGCGGGTTGTAATAGTGTGGGCGGTACATTGTCTCCCGCCTGTCTGTTGGCGGTGACCGCCGCGCTGCTTGTCTGTACCGCCGTGGCGGGCGGTGTGTTAAAGTGGCTGTCTTTGTTGGCAGTTACCGCCAGGGTCATAATTCCCTTTTTTTGTCCGCCGCCCTGTTTGCGGTATTTCCGCAGCTTTAACACCGTCCGCCAGGGTTGTAATGACCACCAGAGTGTTCACAAACAACAGAGCCAAACAGTTCTTTTGGCGACATCAGGTCAGAAGCAGAGAGACCATTAAATGACAGGATAAGAGAATGTTATGGGGGAATGAGCAGGAGTGGTGAAGACTTTGGATTACAATTGGTGTGCATGAGTCTGCTATAATTAAGCATAATAGCATTTTATTGCTGTAACTACTACTTAGGAACAGAGGTTGAACAAAGGCCAGAAATTGTGCTTAAAGTGCTAAGTCTTAAAGTGCCATGTGCTAAAACAAGAGCTAAATAATCACAGTAGCAATACTAAGAAATACCTTTACTAACATTGGGCACCGGGCAGTTGTGATATGCCAAATGATGTCTCTGCTGACTTGTATCTATGTATGTCAACCTATCCAACAGTGGAGTGCTATACAGGGTCAACGTCAAGCATACGGTCAATGAGTTATAGTAAAGTTAGCTGTATTCTGGGAGCATAAGTATACTGTTTCTGTATTGTGATTTTCTGTTCTTTAAAGAGGTGTGTCTTCATCTCTTTCCTAAATTGGAGCAATGTTTCAGTGGCTTTAATGGACATGGAGATGTTGCTCTAGAACCTACGTGCACAGCAGGAAGGGCCTGTTGCCTTATTTTTTCTTCTATTACAGTTCTTAGTATGACAGTGTCTTAGCTCTGGCTGTGCCAATAGCTGCCAGAGATGGTGAGCTTGTCTGCAAGGTAAGCAGCAGGGCTGACCGTGATGGCTTTTTAAATGGTGCAGCTCATTTTGAAGATAGCGCTGCCTGGCAAAGGGATCAATGGGTTTCCATCATGGTGGAGGTGATGTTATCACATTTCTTCTGGAGCTGGATGAAAATCGCTGTTGCTGTAGGATGCTCTTAAGAGTCTCCAGTGTGAAGTCTGGGAGAGCATAGAGTAGGGTGGTACCATGATCCAGAAGCAAGAGTACAAGAGCTTTAATAGCAGTTCTGAAGTCGCTTTCTGGAAGAAACAGTATTGCTTTTGTACTTTCTTTAAATGAGCCATTTTGTTTTCTTCACAATGTGTTGCTTATGGGTGAGATTGATGGCCAGGGTAAATTCATATGACTTGGCATTCAGTGAAAGTTGTGGTTCGAGGCAGTGAAGGTTCATGTGATTGAGCCAGGTTTGTAATATTGATTGCTTCCTGTTCTTGGAAAGTAACAGGAACACAGTGTTGGTAGGGTTGACATATTACAGTTCTTAGTCTGATAGTGTCTTAGCTGTGGCTGTGCCAAGAGCTGCCAGAGATGATCAGCTTGTCTGCAAGGTAAGCAGTAGTGCTGACCGTGATGGCTTTGTAAATAGTGCAGCTCGTTTTGAAGACAGTGCTGCCTGGCATGGAGATAAATGGAGTTCCATCATGGTGGAGTTGATGTAATCACATTTCTTCTGGACCTGGATGAAAATTGCTGTTGCTGATGTTCTTAAGAGTCTCCAGTAATAGTCTGGATGGGCATAGAGTAGGGTAGTACCATGATCCAGAAGCAAGAGTACATGAACTTGAATAGCAGTTTTGAAGTCACTTTCTGTAAGAAACCGTATTGCTTTTGTTCTTTCTTTAGATGGGAGATCTGGTACTGGACCATATTGTTTTCTTCACAATGTGTTGCTTAAGAGTGAGATTGGTATCCAGGGTAAATTCATATGACTTGGCATTCAGTGAAAGTTGTGGCTCGAGGCAGTGAAGGTTTGTGTTATTGAACCAGGTTTGTAACATTGATTGCTTCCTATTCTTGGCAAGTAACAGGAACTCTCTGTTGGTAGGGTTGGCACAGCATAGTAGTAGGACACACAGCACATTTACCTTTTGTGACCTGGCATGCACTTATGAGGCATGATGTGTTTCTAATGATGTCATTGTTCAGTCAGAACGTCTATAGACATATTCTTTGGATGCATCTTACATAAATATGTGTACGAGTGTACGAGTTGTAAGTGCATGCCAAGAAAGAGGATCTCTACACGTAAGCTTTCGGTATGGTTATAGTCCATGAATTCTCTTTTGTTTGAAGGGGAATTTTGGTGCACCTTGTTTATGATTGTGCCTGTGTGGGTCAACAATCTTTAAAAAAAAGATAGGTGAAACATTGAGGACCAAAGAGGCCAATACAACCAAATCATATTTTAAACCCTGCAATTAAGCTACAGTGAACAAGAAATTTGTTATGGTTCCAATAAAACATCCAACACTATTAGGATGTCATAAAATATATATTATGAAAACATAAAGAAAGACAGCTATTTGTTTAACAGTGCATATAATCTTACAGTTTTGTACAGAAACACATTTGCCACCAAACCTGGCAAAAAGGAACCTGGAGCAATAACTCAACACTACCCGAATTGCTTAGTGGCAATGTTCATAGAGGTCTTTCAAATGGTTATTTAAATCACATGATTGGGTTTTTGACTTTTGATTGGAATCGTCATGCTCCTCGAAGATATTTTCATTCAAATGTGTTATCTTTCCAGGACTTTGGGTCCTTGTTGGACTTGGCCTTCTCTGCAGGGTCACCCTCCAAATAATTTGGCCTTCACTCTCTTCTTTTCTGAAGCCATTTTTGTTGGCTTTTAGGACTCTTTGCATTTTACCAATGTTAAGCAGTGCTAAAGTGGGTATGCTCTCTCCTATAAACATGGTGAAATTGGCTTGCACTCAATTGGCACAATTAATTTACTTATAAGTCCCTGGTCAAGTGGTACTATATCTCCAGAGAATCTGTTATTTAAATGTAACTAGTGGGCCTGCAGCACTCATTGTGCCATCCACTTAAGTAGCACTTTAAACATGTCTCAGGCATGGCATTGCAGCCTGTGTGTGTAGTTTTAGACTGCCATGGCATAAAACATTTTTACATATCCTGGTAGCGAAACTCTCAAATTCATTTTTCACTATTGCAAGGTCACCTCTCCTATAGGATAACATTGGGTAATTCTATTACATTTAATGAGTGATACTTTTCGATTGGGAGTTGGTGTTTAGGGAATTGTAATTTAAAATCCTCTTAAATGGTAAAGTCACATTACAGGTCACTCTGAAAATGCCGGTTTTAGAAAATTGGCATTTTCTTGTCCTAACTATTTGATGCCTAGGGCCTGTTACTGGGTCACATGACTAGGTGCAGTTGGCAGCTGGCCTTTGTGCATTCCTCACAGACAGCATCACAAAGGAGTGTTTGGATGTAGGCATGGTGGGCTATCTCTAGCAGGATGGGGGGTGGAGCTGTTACCTACCACATTTGCACTGTATTGGCACTGGCCCAGCTCACATACAAAGGAATTCATATTGTGCCCCCCCCCATACCACCCCCCCCACAGACAGACTGGGACAAAGAGGCAGGCAATTCCAGATACCTCTATATGGGAAAAATCCAGAAGTGTCTTCCACTTCAAAGTGGACACCAGGAATAACAAGCATTTGCAATGCAACGGGTCTCGTGTTTGCTCGCATTAGAGCTATTAGCGTTGTAAACTCCTAACCGGAGTTTTCTTGTCACATAAACTACTAATTAAAAGTAAAACAGTTTCACAGATGCAAGCCGAAGGTCGCCATGAACTGAAGTTCGCTCACAGTGAAACTTATCAGCAAAAGTGTAATTATTAATGTTACCGGCAAAAGTGCAATTATCCATGTAACAGGGTCGATGTCATGTAAAGTGCTCGACTTCTGTCCAGCGAGATCATGCTGCTCAGGAAAAGAAACAATAAAGTAGTCCAGAAACCAGCTGAAAACACAGAGCCTCGTAAGTTTTCAGTAGTTTATCGGTGCACTCAAGGAGGGCTAAACACCGGGAAAGGCATGGCGTATGCATGCCTTTCACAAATGGAATCAATCGATTTTTAAAAGGCAAGCCCATGAACTAATGAAAGTGACGGTCATGACATGGGCGTAGTTAGAAGCCCACAGAGAGATTACGACATGGTCCAGAGCGCTTGTGCGTGCTCGACCCTGTAAAGGGGACCCTCGATCTACTCTTCCGATCACTTCTAGCTCTTTTAAAGATTCAGAGGAAGGACTGCCATGCTGCCTGGTGCTTTGCGGAAAGAAGGACTTCCCAGCTGCTCTGCTGTTCTGCTGCCCTGCCAGAAAGAAGGCCTGCTTTGCTGCCTTGCTACCTGAGAAAGGACTGGATCTGATTCTTCAACCCAGGACCACCATAGTGACTCCAAATTGTATGTGAGTAGCTTTCTGTTCTTAGCTACGCGGGCACAACAAGCACAAACTCCCTTGAACCCTGCACCTAGCCTCTGCCTGCTGTGGGGCCTAACCCCCTAAAGTGGTGCCTCCCCAGTCTTGGACCCTTGGAAGTGGGGATAAAGGTGCTCTGCCAGCCCACTTGCGGTCCGAATCAGAACCCACGCAGTGCTATGCTACCAGACGTAGACTTTGCAGCTTCTCATCAGAACCAGGCCAGGTGACGCAACATAACGAGGACATAGCAGCCTTCGTAGCTTTTCATTGGATCTGACGCTTTGCGACACAAATTGATGCAGAGCTCATGTTGCAGCCCACACATATCCTCACTGGAACCAATGCAAAACAATGCAACTCTATGCAGGACCCTTCATTGCTCATTGGAACCAACGCTGCATGATGCGTCTTGAGATAGGACCCTGCAACGCTCCTCAAACTGCTGCTGTGTGGCGCAACACCCAGCATCAAGGATAAAAGGTGCAATTCTCAGGGGGCCTAACTTGGTCCCAGTATCTGGCCCATCCTCCATCACAGTGTGACCAGATTACCACAAATGTCACTTTGTGCTTTTCTGCACAATTTTTTCCTAAACATTTAACATTGAATATTTCCGACTCTGCTAATTGGATTTTTGTCGTTTTAGTGTCAAATAATTTATTAAAATTATCTATATTTTTCTAGATTGTTGTGGGATTTTTCTTGAGTTATGTTTTGACTTTATTACTGTGTAAGTGGTGTATAAATACTTTATACATTGCATCTAAGCTAACCTCACTGTGCCAAGCTACCAGAAGGTGAAGCACAGGTTATTTTAGTGGCTTTTTTTGGTTCACTCTCACAAGGATTCTGGCTCTTGCTTGAGAAGGGCTCACATCCCCCTCAACCACCTACCCAGTTTCTTTCAGTCCTATTTGAGTTCATGAATACTGCGCAACCTGATGTAATATTTAGTATCTGTGCAGACTATGTGACTGTCTTTTATTGTTTTTGCTGAATGTTCAGGGGCGCATCCGAAATATGCTCTGCTATGAAACGAGCAGTGTGTGATGATTTCATAGGCACGCAAAATATACTTGGCAGCACAGTTATATCTGCTCCTGCTGAAACCCTCTTAACCCTGCATAGCGTATTGGAAACTCAAAATGTATGTTTCTGTAAGGTAATCATATCTTTGTACAATCAGATTAATTAGAGTGCCTGAGAAGTCTACCATACGAGGCATGATGAAGGTTGCATAGCAACTCGGTAGCCCTGGGTAATGCCGAAGAAACTGCGGCCCGCGAAAACACAGGCTTCACATTTTGTGGGTCAGTAAATAAGACAAGTGTAAATTGGAATTCCCAGATCCTGACATTCAACTAATTTAATTTATTTGGATTATAATTGAACATATAATGCTAGTTTTACTGTTAGGTGCTTGCTTTAAATTACAATTTCTTAATTCTTATCTCACTCTTTATAGTTTTACTGGTTTATTAAGTTAAAACATATGGCTAAATATATATATGCTTACACTTTAAATATTTAAATATTGCATTGAATATCCTGTAACCTTTACAGTGACATCAAAGAAGGATACAATAAGCACATGAACAGCAAAGAAACGGATACATATTTTAATGTCCACATATTTTGTTCTTATTTGATCATGTACTACATCCATCTGTTTCTTCGCCCAACCTGCTGTGGGTATGGTGGCCAATCCCAACTATGCATGACAAAACAGACAGCCACCCCCCACTGAGCATGGGGTATTGACCACCGAAGCTGGCCTTTGATCAGAACCTATTTTTCCGCCCTTTTTTAGGGTTACAGTTAGCAAACCCATTGCAAACTTTATAACCAGAACCCATGAAACAAGCTTCCTGAGTCTGAACTGGGCCTTATGGGGAAGGAGTGCTGCTTGGCCTCCCAGTTTCCTTTGCTGCTCTCAATCGATCACAATGTGTGCATTGCGATTGCTAATGCTGAATACAAATTGCATACACTCTGTGTGTACGGAAAATGTGGACTTTGCATTCAGAAACTGAGTGCGCTGTCTTTTCAGCATGAGCATACCTAATTGTGCGTTTTTTAATGAAATGTGACTTTGTTGTATTTGCATATCCTAGGTGGAATTGAAATCCCCACGAAAAAGCACTCATAAAAGTTATTTTTTCTCCAAAGCTTTCATTTTGTACGACCAGGCTGTGCCATCCAGTGCAGCATTTGTTGCAGACAAGCAGTTTAGGTCCGAAAAAGAGATGAGAAATGTTCTCAAACCGCTGTTCGATTTGCAAACTTTAGAGCGACAGCCCCACTGATGAATTATTCAAGAATGGCGAATCATAGAGGTCACATAGTATTTGCAAAACTTCACTGTTGAATTATGCCTGATTAAGTAAGTCAGCACTTCGCCACATTTTCCCTGAGCTGCCTTGTGCTGCGATCCAATCACCTCTGAGCTGTTTCTGGATCTGGATGCCCCAAAATACAGCTCTCAGGTTCCCCAGTTCATAAATGGGAACATAGACTAGTTCAGGATTTTAATTTGAGTTCTAGGCATCATTCTAAAGATTTAATAAAGGGTATAGTTGTACGATTTCCAGAATGTAAAGAAAATATCCTGGACCAAGAGATGTACTTTGTTGTGGACATCAGAAGCTTGACAGTATTGCCAAAACAATAAAAAGTGTTAATCTCCATGCTCCTGCTTACTCCCCTCTTAAACCAACACTTGCCATACCGTGGCTCTGGCTTTGGTTTCCCTGTTCAGTTAGGACTAATTTCTACCACTGTGCCAATTTGTACCTCAATATGTTCCTGCTGTTGTTCACCGTCTCTAGCTGCCCAAGTACCATATAACAGTCCACCGGATCTGGAGATGCTGACAGGGCCAATAAAATCGGAATCCCCAGCTGCTTTCTGGTGTAGAACAGGTATCATTTGGTCCCATGACCAAAAGTGAACCCAACTTGATTTGGTGGAGTGAACTTCATTAGCAAGAAACTTATCAGCCACAACTCCTAGGAATAAATTCTGAATTGCTGTGAATCATTCCCTGCTGTGGATGGCCTTTTATCGGATGTTTCCAAAATTTGAAAACTTACGTTTTATTCTTTGCATGATTCAAAGTATGAGTTCTATTTGTTTCGCTATTTGTTTGATTATGATGTTTCGGTGTGTCATTTATACAATTGTAGCGGGGAGAAACCATTGACTTGAATAAACATTGGATAGAATATGTTTCCAAATACATTTAATAATTAACAATATGCAGGCCAGCTTATGACAGAAGAACCAACCTGCCTTACAGTTACTAGGTTTGCAGGGAGACCATTAAAAGCCAATTTAGTTTGACAACTTTTCAACACAACAAACACCTGGAAGAACAAAAAAATGCACTAGCTTTTGATTGCAGATATTCCAAAATAAATCTCCAACAAGCTAAGAAGTAAATTATCAACCTCGTTTGCATTATGACTAAAAGTCTGCTCTGAGCTTGCCATTGAGCCTCCCCAAATATATTCTCCATGCATAAAGACTGGGTCTACTCAGGCTCCAGACACGACCCCCAGTGGCAACCAGGAGCTGAAGAGAACCTCCCAATGTAATGGTCTGATGACTAACCAAATTGCCCTTAGACCCTCTCTTCAGTCTTAGGAACCTCCATCATTATCCATACTCTTCAATTGAAAACTGATCTGTACTCAAAACTGACTATCATATCTATGATCTGCTAGAGGCTCAAGGTCTGCACTGTCTCACCCTAGCTGAGACCTAGAGCTCAGATCCACCATGGTAGACATTGTAGACCTTTTTCTATTCTACTGTGCATCCTCAATGTTAGACTTTTCATCCTTGGCGTGGTCTCCCTTAACTTTTTGCCTCTGTTTCCCAGGTTGTTGATGTGTGCTGGACTCTGATTTTGCTGTTTCTGTTACTCTGGGCACTTTACCACTGCTAACTAGTGCTAAAGTGCAGGTGCTCCCATTCAAAATGTGTATGTAATTGGTTCATCCATGATTGGCATATTTTATTTACTAGTAACTCCCTAGTACAGTGCACTAGAGGTGCCCAGGGCCTGTAAATCAAATGCTACTAGTGGGCCTGCAGCACTGGTTGTGACACCCACATAAGTAGCCCTGTAATCATGTCTCAGACCTGCCATTGCAGTGTCTGTGTGTGCAGTTTTAAACTGTAAATTCGACTTGGCAAGTGTACCCACTTGCCATGCTTAAACCTTCCCTTTTCTTACATGTAAGACGCCCCTAAGGTAGGCCCTAGGTAGCCCCAAGGGCAGGGTGCAGTGTATGGTCAAGGTAGGACATATAGTGATGTGTTTTATATATCCTGACAGTGAAATATTGCTAAATTCGTTTTTCACTGTTGCAAGGCCTGTCCCTCACATAGGTTAACATGGGGGATACCTTTAAATATGATTAAAGTGTAGATTTCCTTTGGGAGCGGATAGACTTGTGGAGTTTGGGGTCTCTGAGCTCACAACTTAGAAATGCATCTGTTAGTAAAGTTGATTTTACGATTGGATGTTTGAAAATGCCACTTTTAGAAAGTGAGCATTTTCTTGCTTAATCCATTTCTGTGACTCTGCCTGTTTGAGGATTCCCTGCCTGGGTCAGTTTGACAGTTGGGCTGGTTGCACCTCTCACTAAACAGTGACACAAAGGAAGCTGGGGTGTAGCCTGCATATCCTGATGAGTCATCTGTTCTAGGAGGGAAGGGAGGAGTAGTCACTTATACCTGAAAGGGCTGTGCTTTCCCTCACACAATGCAATCTCCAATTCCCTGGTGTGTGTCTGGGGCCTGGCCTGGGCAAGGCAGGATTTCACAAACAAGAGCGACTTTCCTTTGAAGTAGGCCTACTTCAAAGGGCAAAATGGGTATAAGTAGGGCACCCAAAACCACTGACTTTAAAACACTTTTGGAAACCAAGAGGATCCTCTGCCTGGAGAAGAGGTGAGGAAGAAGAGCTGCCATGCCTGTGGCTGTGCTTTGTGGAGCTATCCTGCAGTTGCTGCTTCTGCCTGTGTTAGAGGACAAAGACTGGACTTTGTGTTGCCTTCCTTCTTGTGAAGATCTCCAAGGGCTTGATTTAGAGCTTGCCTCCTGTTATTTGAAGTCTCAGGGACAGCAAAGACTTCTCTCCGCCAGCACCTGGAGTCACTGGAGATACCCTTACCCTGCCAAGTAGTGCCCATCCAGTTCCTGGGACCCTGAAAGGAAAAGCTGGCAGCCCAAGAGTGAAAAATCCACGCACAGACCGCTGTACGAGGAAAGGATCGATGCAACTACGATCTGCGGCTGAAAAATCGACTAGCAGGCGGCTTTGCGGCTGAAAAATTATGCTCGCCTGAAACGTGACCGGAAGATCAACACCCGCGGCTGGAGAAACAACATGCAGCATTGCTGATGGAGACCGGGGAGATCGCGACCCACGCTGCATGGTTTTCGGATCATCGTCCGGCTGAATTTCTGATGCAAACACCGCTTAGCGTGTAAAAATGACACAAGGCCTGTCCATACCCGAGAGTGCTGACTGGATCGACGCATCACTCTCCTGCAGAGAGAAGAAACCACGCCCGCCGACCCAACTAAAGGAGAAATGACGCAAGGTCTCGCTCATGAGTGATATTGATGCATCGCAAGCCTTTTTTTAATGCACACTCGCCCGTGCGGAGTTACTTTTGACGCACCTGAGGGACATTTTCACGCTAACAGCATTAGTGCTGTGTTTAAAATTACATGAAGACTCTTTTGTCATTTTTTGTGATAACTTGACTTGTGTATTGCGGATTTTTTTCGTTTTCGTCTTGTTTTGTTAGGTCAAATATTTTCTGTTTTTCTAAACCTGTGTTGTGTCATTTTGTAGTGTTTTCATTAAGTTACTGTGTGTGTTGGTACAAATACTTTACACCTAGCACTCTGAAGTTAAGCCTACTTCTCGTGCCAAACTACCAAGGGGGTAGGCAGGGGTTAGCTGAGGGTGATTCTCTATTACCCTGACTAGAATGAGGGTCATTGCTTGGACAGGGGATAACCTGACTGCCAACCAAAGACCCCATTTCTAACATTGGTGATCAGCAGATGAGATGGGACTTGTATTTGTACTTGACATACAGTAATTAAATGTACACTACTGTTTTGAGTTCAGACCACTACGTGACCACATACTATTTGTCTTGTGATTTTTGCTTTTTTAATTGGGACTTCTTTTTCTTCTATTTCTCGCTGATCCCTTGACTGACTTTTTTGAAACTTCATTGGGAACTTGTTTTTCTGCCTTTGGAACTTTCCTCTTGTTTTTGACTCTTCATCATGTTTCAGTCTGGAGATGCATCAGCTAGAGCTGCTTTTGACATAGATAAATTGGCTCAGTTGAAGCAGCTCTGTAAGGATTTGGCCTGCCCCATTAGGAGCTCATCCAAGAAGGAGGAGCTGCAAAAGGCACTGATGGCCTGGGTGGCAGCCAAAGAGGGGCACACAGAAGAGGAGGATGAGGAGGAGGAGCTACAATCCATCCAAAATGGTATAGTGGGTGGGCCTTTTATATCCAAGGAGAGAGTCTCCAGGGCAGGTAGCAGTGTGTCCTCCAAGGGATTGACTCCTGAAGAGTTACAGGACAGACAGGCAGGGAGAGAGTACCAATTAGAGCTGGAGAAGCTCAAGCTCAAATTCGAGAGGGAAATGGAGGACAGGAGGATGGCCACTGAGGAAAGGAATATACTACTGGCTCATGAACTTAGCTCAAAGGAGTTAGATCAGAGGAGCCGTCTAGTAGGGACGGCAGCAGCAACAGTACAGTGCAGCCTGAACGAAGGGTACACATCCCAAAAGACCTAGTAAAGGATTACAAGAGGGAGGATGACATATACTTGAGGTTCAAGGGGTATGAGCCTGCTCTCCACATGAATCCGGTCCCTGAAGCTCATTGGGGGGTGGGTTAGTGGAAGCACTTTGAGGTAGAGGGGAGGGATACACTGACAGCCTTAGGGGATGCTCAGAATCTCACCTACGCTATCATGAAGGATGCCCTACTCACAAGATATGGTCTCACCCCTGAGCAGTATAAGGATAAGTTTAGGTCCTATAAGAAGAAGGAATCCCAAACATGGTTGGAATGTGTTAATTCTTATTGCAGGTCACTGGATGATTGGGTGAACGGCAGTAAGGTAACTACGTATGAGGGGCTTTACAATCTGATTGCTTGGGAACACTTTTCCAGAGCTGCACCAGCACCTGATTGACAGAAAGCTGACTGATCCCAGGAAGCTTGCGCAGGAAGGGGACTGCTGGGAGAACACCAGGATCCAATGAGGTATGGGGGAGACCACGCCAAGGGTAGGCAGGACCCCTCTCTGAAGAAAGGGGGGGTAAGGGTAAACAGGGGGAGTTCTCTAAAGGGCCCCAAACTGATTCCGAGGGTAATGATTCCCAACCCTCCAGTGAGAAAAAGCCATGGTTCTCCAAAGGGAAGCAAGTGGCGGGGCCGCCACATAAGTGTAATGCATGTGACTAGGTGGGTCATGTGAGGGGGGACCCCAAATGCCCCAAAAGTACACCAGCACCCACTGGTGAGCCGTCCCAGGGTTTGGCCAGTGTAGCGCTTCGGGAGGAGTTGGTTCCAGGTTGGTGGGAGCCAGCTGAGATGACCCTGTCTCACTAGGGGACAGTGAGATGGTCCATAGAACCCTCGTGCCTGAGAACACTAAGAAGTGCAGGCAGTGGGTGACCATCAATGGACAGAGGGTGGAGGCTCTGAGAGACACAGTAGCCAGTGTGACTACAGTGAGGAGTCAGCTGGTGTTTGAAGAGCAGATTGATCCCTGGGTACTTCACCGAGTAGTTGCAGTGGACAACTCAGAGTGCCTGTGCAGAGTGGTGCAGGTTCCCTTTGAAAGGGGGGGGGGTCTCAGGTTTCTTGAAGGTAGCTGTGAGTCCAACCATGCCTGTTGATTGTTTGCTAGGCAATTACCTAGAGGATTCCCCTTGAAAGGAGGTGGAACACAGGTCACACTTGGAGATGTTGGGTCTGCCTGGGTGGGTATGCGTATCCACCCGGTCAATGGCAGCCCGTCAGGGTGGTCAAGAGCCCCTGGAGCCTGATCAGTGGCCCAGGGAACCACCAAGAAGAGGAAGGGCAGGGGTGTGGGAAACCGGCCCCAGAAGCTCCCACTGTCCGGGAGGAGGCGGAGCCTGAGGGTGATGCCCGGAGCCTACAGGGGAACAGGTGGCTGGACTGGGTGAGGTCCCTGAGCTGTTGCAGTGGCAGCAGGAATGGGGGAGGCACCAAGAAAGCATTCTGTGCAGCACAGAGGACATGTTCTAAACTGGAGGGTTTGCGGCAGCAGGCTGCAAACCAGGCGGCTGGCAAGGAGCCCGGATCACATCTGATCTATTGGGAGGATGACCTCCTGTATAGTGAGCCCAAGGTTCCTGAGCCTGGTTCAACCCGTGTGCTGGTGGTACCCCAATGCTTCAGGGCCTTCTTACTGGGGTTGGCTCTTGATGTGCCTTTAGCTGGACATTTGGGGAAAGACAAGACCTTTGGGAGGCTTGTCACCCACTTTTACTGGCCCCTAATGCGCAGGCACTCAGATGCACATTGCTGGTCTTGCCAGACTTGTCAGTCAAGTGGCAAAAGTGGGGGGAAATGTAAGGCTCCCCTTCAACCTTTACCTGTTGTCACTGCTCCCTTTGAAAGGATAGGGATTGACATTGTGGGGCTTCTGGATCCCAAGACAGCTATGGGCAATAGGTTTATCCTGGTCTTGGTGGACCATGCCACCCAGTATCTAGAAGCCATTCCTTTGAGATCAATCACTTCCCCTGTGGTGGGTCGTGCGTTTATGGGGGGTTTTACCCGCATGGGGTTCCCCAGTGAAGTGACATCTGATAGAGGTACAAACTTCATATCCACGTATATGAAGTCTCTGTGGAAGGAGTGATGGTTAATCTACAAGTTCACCACCACTTACCACCCCCAAAGTAATGGTCTGGTTGAGAGATTCAACCGCACCTTGAAAGGCATAATCATGGGCCTGTCAGAGCCCTTGAGGCAGAAGTGGGACATCCTCTTGCCATGCCTTCTGTTCGCCTACAGGGAGGTGCCTCAAAAGGGACTTGGGTTTAGTCCCTTTGAGCTCCTCTATGGCCACCCTGTGAGGGGACCTTTAAGTCCGGTCAAGGAGGCTTTGGAAAAAGCTCCTAGTAAACCCCCATAGTATGTATTCAGTTATATGCTGGCTTTGAGAAACCAGACTGCCCGCTTCAGGAGTCTTGCGCAGGAGAACCTGGAAGCCAGCCAGGAGGACATAAAACGCTGGTATGACCAGAATGCCACTCCGGTCGAGTTTCAACCTCTACAAAAAGGGTGGGTGATGCCACCAGTGGAGCCTAGGATGCTCCAGTACAAGTAGACTGGGCCGTTTGAGGTGGTAGAGCGCAAGAGCGAAGGTGGACTTGCAGTCTCCAAGGAACCCTGTATGGGTCCTGCATGTTAACCGCCTCAAGCTGCACTTTGAGCGGACTGAACTGTCCATGCTCCTTGTGACAGATGATGGGTGGAGGAGGAGAATGAGCCTTTTCCTGACCTCCTGTCTGCAGGAGAGAAAGATGGGTCTGTGGAGGGAATGATCCTCTCCCCCTCCCTGACTGAAGAGGAGCAAGGTGACTAGCCACTTGTTGGGACAGTTCGCCTCACTGTTTTCCCTGATCCCAGGGGTCACACACTTGTGCACACATGATGTGGACACTGGGGACAGTCCACCCATTAAACAGAATGTTTACAGGGTGACTGACAGGGTCAGGGCTTGCATTAAGGATTTAGGGGGTCATTACGACCTTGGCGGGCGGCTACCGCCGCCCGTCAGGCGGTAACCGCCGTGCGGCCGCCAATGCAGCCGCACTCACGCGGCCCCCATTATGACATTCCCGCTGGGCCGGCGGGGATGAGGCCGCAACATAGGAGCCGGCTCCTAATGGAGCCGGCGGTGTTGCGGCCGTGCGACGGGTGCAGTTGCACCCGTCGCGCGTTTCACTGTCTGCTATGCAGACAGTGAAAAGCTGGCCGGGGCCCTGTTAGGGGGCCCCAGGACACCCCTTACCGCCAGCCTCTTCCTGGCGGTGCAAACCGCCAGAAACAGGCTGGCAGTAGGGGTGTCATAATCCCCAGGGCAGCGCTGCGCTGGCGGATTATCACCGCCGGGGCTAAAACGGCAGGAAACCGCCGGCCCTGGCGGTGCGACCGCGGCGCTACCGCTGCGGTCGTAATAAGGGCCTTCGTACCGCCAGCCTGTTGGCGGTACGGACGCCACATTACCCCTGGCGGTATCCAAAATGTTAAGCCTAGGGGTTATTGAGCACTCCAGCAGTCCTTGGGCCAGCCCAGTGGTATTGGTCCCAAAGGCTGCTGCACCTGGTGCCACTCCAGAACTCAGGATCTGTGTGGACTAATGGGGACTCAATGCGGTCAGCAAGACTGACGCACACCCCACCCCCTGAGCTGATGAGCTCATTGACCGGTTGGGAGCTGCCCAGTCCCTCAGTATGTTTGACTTAACATCTGGGTACTCGCAGATTGCCTTAACTGAGGGGGCCAAAGAGAGGTCAGCATTTTTTAGCCCAGGTGGACATTTTCAATTTAAAATGATGCCATTTTGGATGAAAAATGCCCCTGCAACCTTTCAGAGGTTGGTCAACCAGGTTTTGGCTGGGCTGGATGAGTTCAGTGCCGACTACCTGGATGACATTGCTGTGTTTAGTTCCACATGGGAGGAATACCTGCAACACATCTGGAGAGTGTTATAGGCCTTGCAGAAGGCAGGCCTCATTATTAAGGCAAGCAAGTGCCAAATAGGGCAGGGTTCTGTGGTGTACTTGGGACACCAGGTAGGAAGTGGCCAGGTGGCACCCCTACAGCCGGAAATTGACACCATTCTGGCTTGGGAGCCCCCCAAGACCCAGACTGAAGTGAGAGCCTTCTTAGGTCTCAGATGCTACTACAGGAGGTTTGTCAAGGGGTATGGTACCGTTGTTACCCCCTTGACTGAGTTGACTTCTAAGAAGCAACCCAGGAAAGTGATCTGGACAGAGGCTTGCCAGGATGCTTTTGATGCCCTGAAGGCTGCCATGTGCACAACACCTGTACTGAAGGCACCTGACTACTCCAAGGAGTTTGTTGTGCAAACAGACGCCTCAGAGCATGGTATTGGAGCAGTACTCTCACAGCTTAATGGAGAGGGCCTAGATCAACCCGTATCCTTCATTAGCAGGAGGTTACTTCCCAGGGAACGTAGGTGGAGTGCCATAGAACGTGAAGGGTTTACTGTGGTCTGGGTGCTGAAGAAGCTAAGTCCCTAGTTCCTTGGGACTCACTTCCGGGTTGAGGCCGACCACAGGCCCCTCACATGGTTAATGCAGATGAGAGGTGAGAATCCAAAACTGTTGAGGTGGTCCATTTCCCTACAGGGGATGGACTTTACGGTGGAACACCGTCCTGGTACAGAACACGCCAAGGCTTATGGTCTGTCCAGGTTCTTCAGCCTTAGTGATGAGAACTCCACATGAGGTTGGGTAGTTGCTCCCCACTTTCAGCTGGGAGGGACACGTGTTAGACTTTTCATCCTTGGCATAGTCTCCCTCAACTTTTTGCCTCTGTTTCCCAGGTTGTTGATGTGTGCTGGACTCTGATTTTGCTGTTTTTGTTACTCTGGGCACTTTGCCACTGCTAACTAGTGCTAAAGTTCAAGTGCTCCTATGCAAAATGTGTATGTAATTGGTTCATCCATGATTGGCATATTTGATTTACTAGTAAGTTCCTAGTACAGTGAACTAGAGGTTCCCAGGGCCTGTAATTCAAATGCTACTAGTGGGCCTGCAGCACTGGTTGTGCCACCCACATAAGTAGCCCTGTAATCATGTCTCAGACCTGCCACTGCAGTGTCTGTGTGTACAGTTTTAAACTGTAAATTCGACTTGGCAAGTGTACTCACTTGCCAGGCCTAAACCTTCCCTTTCCTTACATGTAAGGCACCCCTCAGGTAGGCCCTAGGTAGCCCCAAGGGCAGGGTGCAGTGTATGGTTAAGGTAGGATATATAGTAATGTGTTTTATATGTCCTGACAGTGAAATATTGCTAAATTTGTTTTTCACTGTTGCAAGGCCTGTCCCTCTCATAGGTTAACATTGGGGCTACCTTTAAATATGGTTAAAGTGTAGATTCCCTTTTGGAGCATATAGACATGTGGAGTTTGGGGTCTCTGAGCTCACAATTTAGAAATACATCTTTTAGTAAAGTTGATTTTAAGATTGTGTGTTTGAAATGCCACTTTTAGAAAGAGATCATTTTCTTGCTTAAACCATTTCTGTGACTCTGCCTGTTTGTGGATTCCCTGTCTGGGTCAGTTTGACAGTTGGGCTGGTTGCACCTCTCACTAGACAGTGACACAAAGGGAGCTGGGGTGTAGCCTGCATATCCTGGTGAGGCATCTGTGCTAGGAGGGAGGGGAGGAGTGGTCACTTACACCTGAAAGGTCTGTGCCTTCCCTTCCACAATGCAGTCTCCAACCCCCTGGTGTGTGTCTGGGGCCTGTCCTGGGCAAGGCAGGATTTCACAAATAAGAGAACCTTTCCTTTGAAGTAGGTCTACTTCAAAGGGCAAAATGGGTATTAGAAGGGCACCCATAACCACAGACTTTAGAACACTTCTGGAAACCAAGAGGAACCTCTGCCTGGAGAAGAGCTGAAGAACTGAGGAAGAAGAGTTGTCCTGCCTGTGCTTTGTGGAGCTATCCTGCAGTTGCTAGAGGACAAAAACTGGACTTGGTGTTGCCTTCCTTCTTGTGAAGATTTCCAAGGGCTTGATTTAGAGTTTGCCTCTTGTTATTTGAAGTCTCAGGGACAGCAAAGACATCTCTCTGCCAGCACCTGGAGTCTCTGGAGAGATTCCTAACCTGCCAAGTAGTGCCCATCCAGTTCCTGGGACCCTGAAAGGAGAATCTGGCAGCCAAGAGTGAGAAATCTGCGCACAGACCTCCGTGTGGGGAAATGAGCGACGCAACTCCGTTCTGCGGCTGAAAAATCGACAAACTGCCGGCTTTGCGGCTGAAAATAGTCGCTCACCTGCAACGCGACCGGAAGATCGACGACCGCGGCTGGAGAAACAGCGTGCAGCATTGCTGATGGAGACCGGGGAGATTGCAACCTGCGCTGCATGGTTTTCAGACCAACGGGCAGCTAAATTTCTGACGCAAACACCGCTGGGCGTGTAAAAACGATGCAAGGCCTGCCGGACCCGAGAGTGCTGACTGGATCGACGCATCGCTCTCCTGCGGAGAGAAGAAACGACTCCCGCAGACTCCACTAAAGGAGAAACTACGCAAGACCTCGCTCATGAGTGATATTGACGCATCGCAAGCCTTTTTTTTAACGCACACTCACCCGTTCAGGGTTATTTTTGATGCACCCAAGGTACATTTTCACGCTAACATCGTTAGCGTTATGTTTAAAATTATATGAAGACTCTTTTGCCATTTTTAGTGATAACTTGTCTTGTGTATTGTGGATTTTTGTCGTTTTGGTCTTGTTTTGTTTAAATATGTTCTATTTTTCTAAACCTGTGTTGCCATTTTCTAATGTTTTCATTAAGTTACTGTGTGTGTTGGTACAAATAGTTTACAACTAGCACTCTGAAGTTAAGCCTACTGCTCATGCCAAGCTACCGAGGGGGTAAGCAGGGGTTAGCTGAGGGTGATTCTCTATTATCCTGACTAGATTGAGGGCCCTTGCCTGGACAGGGGGTAACCTGACTGCCAACCAAAGACCCCATTTCTAACACTCAATTAAAGGATTAGAGGCAGAGGAGTGTGGATTCTATAGTGTAGTTTACTATGACCCCCCCAAAAAAAATCAAAACCATCCCCAGCTCTACTTCATCTTTTGTCTGCATCATCTCTCATTAAGAGCCCCTCTTCGTTCTAGGAATCATTGGCAATCTTGTTCAAAATCTCTTCCTGCTGTCCACTGGACTCTCATCCTAGGAGACCTTAACATTTGAGTCAAAATGAATCAGAGAGACCCTAATAACTTGGGCTTCTTTTCAGGCTGCCAACAAACTTGGGGATCTCGCTCCTTTATCTCTGATATTCCTTAATGAAATTCAAAGTGCTGAATATCAAGCAATCTGCCTCCTTACCTGAACATGCCACTATCAGTTTCATTACTGAATGAGAGCAACCCTGAGCATGTTACTGAATCTGTACTGTAAACTTGCCACATATATTCTAGTGCTCTTCTATATTGCCCTACTGACACATAAAGACCCACCGCTGTGATCCCTTGCACAGTCTTTTTGTTTGTTTTCTCTGTTACGAGCATCAATCAGGTGCTAATGTCTTACAACACAAAGCTTAACGCATTGGTCATTTCACACACTAATCAGTGACTTGAGGAGAATTAAACCGGCTTGCAACACGTTACAAAAATCATAACTAAATATATAGAATATATTAGACTTTACAATATTTCTAACCGTTTCTCATACCATCATTTATATTACCATGTGAGTCTTGGATATAAATATGTTTTCAAATGTTCCTAAAATACATTATGAACAATCAGTACTCACATAAAAACATATTTTAATCCCTTTGATGTTATCATTTTTTATTTGTTTATTTTGTTTCATTAAGTTTATCTTAAATATTGACTTTATTGCGTAACTGATATTCATATATTTGATTCCTAGTGTCTGGTCAAGTTAATATCACTTTGAGGAAGACAATATTTTTATTAATGATGATGTTTATAAGTCATTTGTTGGACACTTCCAGCAAATTTAAACATGTGCATTATTTTTTTCTATCTCTAGTCCGCAAGTTTAATTGAAGTTGGAAACCCTTCTCAAAGCCTAGTGAATGTTTGTCGATGGGCCTACCTGCAACAGAAACCTGATAATGGGCATGCAGAGTACCATGACCATGCTATTTTTCTAACACGTCAGGAATTTGGCCCATCCGGCATGCAAGGTATGAACTACATTTGTTAAAAAAAATCTTTTGTGTGAAGTACAGTGTAACTTATAGATTTAACATATGGTACGAGTTTTAGCAAGTACAAGTTGGAAGATTTAGTGAAGGCAGAATGTGTAATGAACAAGCCGCTGCCAAGGTTACTGGTCAGGCCTTGCATTCTTGTCTTGACTTTGCCAAACTGTGTTGGCATAGTGGATTACTTTGTAGGTAGGACAACAGAAATGCGACTTTTAATTATGTATTGTTTTTATAAGTCTTGTACCAAAGCAAGTAATCCTTATTTTTACTGAAGTGGGAATATCAGAACTAAGGGCCAGATGTATCAAGGAGGCCTTTTGCGAGTCGGAAATAGCGATTTTTAAGAAATCGCTATTTCTGATTCGCAAAATGCAATGTATCACATTTGCGAATCGGTAATAGCGATTTCTTAAAAATCATAAATGCTTTTACCCAATCGCAAATTGCGATACCGGCACCATTCGCACCTATGGGCCTGTAGGCACATATCTGCAAATGTTTTGCATTTCCAAAATTGTGATTTCTTAACCAGAAATTGCAATTTTGGAAATGCAAATCCCCAGGGTGTTGGGGGCCTAAGGCCCCCTCTGCTGCACCCAAAATAATGTTTTGTAACATGTAAGGTGCACACATGGCAAAAGGGCCTGTGTGCATTACATGTAAATTTTTAAAATGCATTTTAAATGCATTTTTTAAATTTGCACATGGTTACCACCAGGCTCATCCTGGTGGTTGTGAGAAAACAGGGCTGATTGCAGAGGCCCCATAACTTTTTGCCCCCATTTTCCTCTTTTTGCTGGTGTTTTCCTGACTTTGTTGGTGCCCTGGGTACTGCTAACCAGTCCCAGGGCCTGTGCTCTGTGTAAAATGGATATGCAAATTAGGCTAATTATAATTGGCTAAGTTAACCTACCTATAAGTCCCTAGTATATGGTAGGGCATGTAGGTTTAGGGACCACAGCATAGGTGGTGCACACCTAGGTGCACTGCTGAGGTGCCCAGTGCCATTTTAAAAGCAAGCCTGCCTTGCTGGCTGCTTTTAAATTAAAGTTATATGCAAATTCGACTTTGGAATTAAAGGTACTTCCAAAGTCTTAAACTACCTTATTTTTACATATAAGTCACCCCTAAGGTGTGCCCTATGTGCCCCTAGGGCTGGGTGCCATGTAACTATAAGCAGGGACTTTATAAAAATAGATTTATAAGCCCTGGTGAGGTAAAAACAGCCAAATTCGTTTTTCCCTCATTGAAGTAAATGGCCTTCATAGGCTAGAATGGGCAGACTTTATTTTAAATTTTAAAGTCTCCTTAAATGTTACATACCAAGAATTTGGTATCGAATTAATTGTTGTAATAAATCCCACAACTTCCAGTTGTTGGATTTAATATAACTTGTTCAGGTAAAAAGTTTAGACTTTACCTAAAAAGTTGCCAATTTCAGCTCTGCATTGTTTTTGCTGCTGATTGGCCAGCCTGCAGCAGCTTCTGCCAGGCTGCCTTGATGAGGTGTGAAGTGGCCTGGCTTCACACAAAGGAATGTGCTTGGGGGACAGAATCTCCCCTCAGCAGATGGTGAGGCAGGAAGGGGGAGGGCTGCCAAACTGGTCTTCAAAGGCAGAGAAGGACATCTGGAGCACCCAGCAACACCCCCACATCCTGCAACCCCAGACAGCTAGGTGCCCCCTTGATTAGATTAGGAGAGGGCAGGAGAGGGGTGTGTTTATGATTTTTAGCCACACCAGTGGGTGGGCTCAGCCAGATGTAACCTCCAAAAATCAGATTCAGCCATGTTGGATTTTTAGAGACTGTTGCCTTTTGGGATGGATTTTTGCCACACTTCCCAGGAAGTGGTCATCACAGGGGGACGACCCTGTCCCTGATTGGAGAACCAGGGCCCCCCTGCTTTTCACCCAGGAGCAAGGATAAAACTGGCAGACCTGCCCCCACACCTCAGATCCCCACCAACTTTCAAGAAGAAGGAACTTAAGGAGAAGAAGGACTGCCCTGCTGGACCCCTGGCCTGCACCTGGAACCTGCACTCATAAGGACTGCACCAGCTGCACACTTGGGCTTCACCACAAGAAGGACTTTGCCTGGCTTCAACTGGTTCAAGGAGGGACTCCCTGTTTGCTACAGGTGAAAAATTGCTAACCAGAGTCCCCTGCACCAACTCCTGAAGAAAGCGACCAGCTGACCACTGTCCAGTGGCCAAAAAGGAGTTTGCGCCAGGTGCATTCTGGGAGTTGAAGTCCGCACCCCCCCAAGGACCATCACAGAACTTCTGGACCCTTGAGGTGAGCTGTGGACCCCAAAAGAACCTTAAAAGGACATCTGGGTGAAGCCCCAGAAGTTTGGAGAAGATTTGAGAATTTTTGAAAAAAAGCTCCATAGAAGGACCGACCCGCCGCGGAAATTCTAGCCGGCTTGCCTCAACCGCGACCCGGCCTGATTTGGTGGTTCGTCCCGGTAAAGAAAAATCTCTGAAAAAGAGACTAAGTCCGAAGGTAAAAAGTTGACCGGGACCTCCCAGCCATCGTATCCGAGAAGGGCTCCATGGACGTCGGATCAAGATCCAGGTTTACCCCGGTCGAAGGATTTTCACCTCGAAAAAATGACAAAGTCCGAAGGTAAAAATCTCCACCGAGGAATCCAGCATCGCGTATCCGGACAAGGGCTCCAGGAGGTCGGATTCGACTGGCAGGTTCGTCCCGCTGAAGAAAATCTTCAAAATAAAGACTAAGTCAGAAGGTAACTTTTTAACCGAGGCCTCCCGCGACCTGTAGCCGAGCAGGGCTCCATCGCGGTCGGCCTGAAAGTTTGACTTTGCCCCGGTCCTGGTGCAACCAGATGACCCGATTGGCGCTTTTTGTTTCTAAGCGCTCGAAAAATAATAATTCTTTAAAAATTCATATCTCCGGTTCCCCTGAACCGATTTTATTCGTTTTTGTGTCATTTTAAAGATAAAAATATAAACTATTTTTATAAATTGGTTTTGGATTTTTAAACTGTTTCCTGTGTTTTATTTGATTACTGTTTTGTGATATTTGAATGCTTTACACTTTGTCTCCTAAGTTAAGCCTTGACGCTCGTTGCCAAGCTACCAAGGGTTGAGCTGGGATTAATTTACTGAGACCTAACTGTACCTAGGTGGAGGTTAGTGGCTTGTTGCTAGGTGTAGGTACCTACCTGCCCTACCAATAACCCATTTTCCAACAGTGGTAAATAGCGATTCCTAAATGCCCAAATCGCATTTAGGAATTGCTTCTTACATGTGCTTAGAAATCGCAAATAAGGAATCCTTATTTGCGATTTCTTATTCAGAGAGTAGCAATTTGCGACTCTCTAAACAGGGTCGTAATTTTAAGGAATCGCTATTTAGGAATTCCTTATAATTGCGTTCAGAATGTCACATTCTGAAATGGCTTTTTGCATTCGCAAACGGGCATTCGCACCGTTAGCGAATGCAAAAAGCTTTCATACATCTGGCCCTAAATCTCCTTGTGGCGTTTAATTCAGCAGAGGCACAATGCATAAAAAACAATTAAAGGCCAAAAGCCCATAACCAAGAAATCCATGAAAATGAACATTGACATCCACTCTCCTCCGACAGTAAAAAAATGGCCAGAGTTACAACCGGCTAACCTTTTCTAGTTAAATCGTGGACGTTCTGATTCTTTGTCTGTAATGGGTTAATGCATATCTTATCATACTGTTGAGGTGCTCCTCTAGGTTTGACTAGGTATTGTTTTTAACACTCTCATTCACCTGTTTTTTTAGCTTTTGTAAACAGAATTATTTTTCCAGCCATTACATACATTAGGAGTACAGGTCATATGAATAACGTACAAATAAATGTGACAGTTATTGTACAGTATTGTGGTTCAAACCCAGACATTATCACTAAAACAGTATGTGTAGTTTAGTACAATACGATATTCAATTATCTGCCCGCTACTTTTATAAACATAAAAACTCCCCAACCACTACTTCTCCCACAACTCGTGCCTCTGATTAACATTCCTATGTGTCATTTGAATAACAATAATAATCCCACCCAGTAGAGAGAGTCCCAGTGAGCGTCCCTGTCTACATCTACCTCCTCATCTCATTTAGTAATAAATGAATTCTGGACCTAATCTTCCACAGAATCTTGTGTCAACATTTGGTAACTATCAGGGGAGTCATCTTCTGGTTCCTTCAAACAATCCACCAGGTGATCCCATGCTCGGGCCCCTTGTCAATGGAGCCACGTCCCTTCCTTACCTCCCGAAATACACTGTACATTCATACACTATCCACAAAGTGAGGGCCTCTCTCCACTTCTCTAGGGAGGACCCCTGGGAGCCTTCCAGGTTGATGTGATTTCCCGTTTAGCTGGAATCAAGGCCAGGTCAACAAATTTAGTAGTTATTTTGTGTTTGTTTGGGCATGGGAAACCTCCCAATAAGTTTGCTATGTGGGTGCAAGGGATTGCCGTATGGGTGACCGTGTTAGTGCACGCAATTACCCTTTCCCAGAATTCTTACAAAGCAGGTCAAGGCCACATCATGTGGAGCGATAGTCAAGTCCCTGGTAATGTGCACCTGAATGCGCCTTGCTAGCCATCGTTTCTACAGCCACTGCAAGTAACAGCGGACACAGCGGACCGCCCTTACTAGTTCCTATCCCCACAATATATTAGTCGGAAATAACCTTACCCCTCTGGACCCTCGCTACAGGCACTGCATAGAGGAGCATGGTGCATCGGATGAATCCGAGACCCAATCCCATCCTAGACATCACTCCGTAAAGATAATCCCATTGCAGATTATCAAATGCTATTTCGATACCAATAGCTACGATTATTACGTCGCTATTGTCTGGAAAGGTGGACTCCAGTGTAGATGGGGTCTTCTAGTTTTAATGGCGGTGTTGCGCACTGGTATAAAACCAGTCTGTTCAGAGTGGATTATCTTGGTCATCGCAGGTAGGACGCAGGAGGCAAGTATTCGACTAAGGATCTTGAAGTCCGTATTGAGCATTAATAAAAGGCAGTATGCTTGAACATCAGAGGGGGGATGGCCCAGCTTCAATAATGGAATCACAAGTGCCTCATTGGTAGTAGTGGGTAGGTGACCTGCTTCCAGGGCAGCGGTGTAGAGATCAAACAGGTTTGGTGCCAGGACCTCTGGGTACGCAGAGTAAAATTCCACAGGCAGGCTATCCCACAGGCAGGACTTTACCCCGGTCCATCGTCTTAATGGCTTTGCACACTTCCTGTATACCAACAGGCCTCCCAGATCTTCTGCTTCATCCTCTGTCAATTGTGATAGTTAAATAATTTCAAGGACTCAATCCGTACCCAGGGTGACAACTCTGGGTTGGTGAGGCATATAGAGAGGCATAGTATTCCGCAATCCGGACATCAATATCAGCTTGACTATAGAGGGGCTCGCCTTCTGCAGACCTCGTTCCAGGATCAGGGAATTACAGGCCACAGGGTTGTCAAGCCATGGTAGTAAGTTCCTCACCTTATCCCGCGTTTCATACATTCTTGGTAGTCAAAACACTGGAGTTTTTCTGTAGAATCTGCCATCAGCTCCCCAGCCTCCAAGAGCTAGCCCCGGATTTTTAGATCTAGCAAGTACCAGGCCTCTCAGCGCCTTTTCTTTACTTCCTCCTCCCTTACGAGTGTACCCCTGACTCCCTCGGCTACGATCGGGGTCTCCTCTACAAATAACAGTTTTTAATTTTATGAGTATGTGGTACGTTTCTTGAATTTTCTTTTGGTCTTTGGTTGTTGCCTTCGCCTCCCGTGCAAAGACCGGGTTTATAAACTTACAGTTTTTAATTGTAATGTGCTTAAATTAGCACCTGGGTACTTTTTTGTTATCTCTTGGTTTGTAATATCAGCTTGAGGATCGGAAACAAATGCTGGTCACTTGCCAGAAAAATAAATGTAACCATGACTCAATTAAGTCCTGTTATGCAAAAATGATGTTGGGCTCTTGTAAAGTGGGGTTATCAGATGGGCCGCATGTAACAATCTATATCAAAAGTGCCTGTCCCTGCTGTTGTTTTTTTCTGTCCTCTATGATACAATAAATCTTAATTCAAAGGTATCCACCAAAGTTCATCATATATTTAAATTACTTCCAATTATTCATATGTAATCATTTTCCAAACGTTGACAAGATTACAGTGCAATTCACCATAAACATTAGACATATCTCAGATAATTTATATTGAAGTGTGCTCCCAAACGACACCAGTCCATTATTTGCAAAAAGTCCACGTGGGGGAAGAAATTCCTTGTTTTTTTGTTCCTCACTGTCGATGTTCAGTGGTCAAGACCTGGACTGCAATATACCCAAAGGCATTGTCTTCTGGGTGAAGTATGCCCCTTGCCAGAATCTGTAGTAATTCTCTTTACTTCCAGTTCCAATGTTCCCTCTGCATTCAATGCGTTTTGACTTCTAGCCTTTGTAAGGTCTCTTCAGGACAAGGGCTGGTGATGGGATTCTATAGAAGTGTGGATTTGTATTAGTGACGAATACTTTGAAAAAAATGAAGAAAAGGTTAGGAGAGAGAAACATTTATGACCATTTGCTTAGTCATTTTGTAGAGAGGACCCTTCCGTAGGTGTCTGAAGGGAAAATAAATGATAAAGAATGATTTTGAAGACCTAATCTTTTACTTGTTAAGTGCCTTTCTGCTGGTATATTGAGCAAGAAAGAAGGCCATGGTGAAAATCGATGAATCTGTACATGGTGGTACGAGTCATGAAAGCGTGTCCCACAGTCAAAGGCTCACCTATTTTCCTGTCATTTTTCTGATCCCAGTTTGTTGAATCAAAAAAATATTTTACAAACTGGCAGCTGGCAGATGATGAGCCTTTAAGAGACAAACTGTTATGTGAATCTGATGTCTATCATTTATATACTTTAAGTTGTTAATGAGTACATTACATTAATGCAGTATTTTCTCTATTGAATCTTTAATGTAAAGTTATTGTTTCTTTGAGTTCATTCATCATTTCTATCTTTTGGAAACAATTTAGGAAAGCTTGATTGCAATTTCCTTTCAAGATCAAAATATTATTTTGCTCCGTTCCCGCTGGGCACCTAAAAGGAGTGGGTCACGTAGGCTGGTTCCTATTTTGCCTATTTGTTTTTTTTTTCCCTTTATTAAGTGCAATAAACAAAAACAGAGTACAAACAAAGACAGCAATTCATCATGCAAGCAATGCATAACATTCAGGACAATGTCTCCTTTCAAGCCTTGGTAAGTAAGTATGACACTAGTGGAACCCAAATATTTTGATGCCTAGATAGTTGCGGAAGTTCTTGCGCATACAGTTCTAGTTGCTCCTTACAATAAGTCAAGCCTTTCAGCCAGTGTTAAAAAACAGGAGCTCGTTTTCTTCCTCAGTGGATAGCTACCATCCTCTTCGCCAGTAGCAGAGCGATTGCGGTTAGTCTCAGACTGGCAGGTTGTAGTGGCTGCACCAGCCCCAGCCGACATATTTGGGGGATGCATGCCACCTCCTCCATCATCATCTCCGTTAAGGCTAGTGTCACCTGTGTCCAAAATTCCTGTACTCGACCACACGCCCAGGCCGAATGCAGAAAGCCAGCTTCAACAACTCTACATCTAGCGCTCTTTGAGTCCTCCCTTAGACCATATCTATGTAACTGAAGTGGGGTGTAGTATACTTGGTGCCAATATTTAAAATGTATTATTCTTAGATTGCAGTTGGGGGTAAGCTGTTTGGTCCGTGCACAACAGTATTCCGATTCTTCCAACGTGAGTGGGTTCCCCAGAAATGCATTCCACTTGTCCAGTGCCAGGTAAAAATGTTGTGGGTTTTCTGCTTGGGCCGCATTATATAGCTTAGTAATAAGATTTCAGCACTCGCTACTTGTAAGCAAAGTCTGTAGGGCATCCAGAGCAGGCGGTTCCTTAGGGAACTATGGATATAGAGCTCCGACAGCCTTCCTGAGCCTATGGTACATGAATAGTGTTGAAATTAATCTTCTGCAGTGACAAACATGCCATTTGGGTACAAAGCCATTATAGTGTGAAAATTTGCTGCCGCTAAGATGGGCAGCGTCTTAGGCTCCTGAGTGACAGTAAGAGCTGGGAAGTGTAATAGAGGCATCAAAGGTGCATATATTGGAGTCTTGTTTGCTTACAAGCTAAGTGTATGCCATGCTCTCACCGTGCTTTGTATTGTGTTACTTTCTTGGCGCAGTATATCTCTATGTTCATGATGTAAGAGAGCAGTGAGTGGTATGGGGTGCACATCCTCTTCTATCGCTATATGAGGGAAGTATCTAGGGGGGAAATACCAGTAATGTGCAAATTGTGGCTGTGCACATAAATGATAGAAATAGAAGTTAGAAGTGTCAAAACTGCCCTGTTTGTATGCCCATCCATGTCAGTGTCACCAGGTAAGATTTGAGTGTGACAAAGAAGGCTTTAGTTAATACAATCGGAATGTTGATGAACCAATACAAGAACTTTGGTAGTATATTTATTTTCATTTGTGCAATCCTGTCAGCAAGAGATATAGGTAGTCTCGACCATCGAGTGACATGGGCTTCTTGGGTAGTGATGTCCACTCCATAGTTTTGGTGTATAACGGTATGTGGATTGTGGTGTATCCAGACGCCCAAATATTTAACCGGCTCTTACTTCCATCCCAGGGTATAACCCAGCATGCAAGGCCTTGTCGTGGGTGTAAGTAGTTTAATAGTGGATTTGGCCCAATTATTACGGAGGCCGGTTTACCATTCAAATTTTCTTATTCCCTGATTAGGGGGGATAATAGCTTTTCAGGACCCCTTACATACAACACCATATCATCGGAGTAGATAGATCTGATCAGAGGCTGCCGACGGAAGCACAGCCAGGCCTCCCTATGCTTTTTCCTTATTAAACACGCCAGGCGCTCTTGTGCTAGTGCAAACAATAATGGTGATAGAGGGCATCCCTAAAAGGTCCCCCTGGGTATAGTAAAGTAGTTTGATGTGACCCCCTTTATGTGCACATGCCCTACCGCTACCGGGTTGGTACACAGTAGTCTAATCCAGTGTAGAAATGTCTGTGGCATGCCCATGCAATGCCACACTGTGAACATATATGACCATTGTATCGAATCCAGTGCTTAATTTGTGCTTGTTGTTTCCGGTGCTGAGCACCGGCACTTATTTTTCAGGACCGGGCTTATTCTTCTGCCTCAAGCATTTGCTGCGAGCAAAAGACACATATGGGAAAGAAAGATGAAGGGAAAAACGAAAAAGCGTCAGAAAGGGAGATACTAAAAAGCTGCAACAGTGAGCTGGAGGGGCAGGGAGTGGCTTTATATGGATTAAAGAGGCCCAAAATGGCTCCAGGATTACGCCGACTCAGTATTCCATGTTCACACATTTAATTGCAGCAGCCGCGTGTTTAAGATGAGGGCATTGAGCACCAGCACCTTTTAATTTACAAATTAAGCACTGATGGAATCAAATGCTTTTACAGCATTCAGTAGGACTGCTGCTGCTGCTTGCATTAAAGGATTTAATTTTGAAGGACTGCAAAGAGTGTCCGCAGATTGTGTGCTGTAGACCTCGCTGGTATAAAGATCGCTTGGTCCGGCAGGATTAGTCTGTCAAGCAGGGGCTGTAGTCGCATTGCTATTATCTTAGCTAATATCATAGAGTCTGTATTGATCAGTGACAGGGGAAGTAAGATTCACACCTATCCTCCGGTTTATCAGCCTTCAACAGTGCAACGTGCCTTACGTAGGAAGGCGGGCAATGTGTGCTTCTCATAGGCCTCTCTGTACATCGCAAGCAGAGGAGGGGCCAATTTATTCTTATACTCTTTATAAAATTTACTAGGGATCCCATCCAGGGCTGTGGCTTTCCAATTAGGCAGCTTTGTTATCACCTCCTTTATCTCCTCTATAGTGATAGGTTGTATTAGAAATTCCCTCTGCCCTGGTGAGAGCCAAGCTAATGCTGTATCCCCAAAATATTCTCCTATCTCCACTTCAGAATCAGACTCTCGAGCACTATATAAGTTTGCATAGAATTCCACAAAGCATCTAAGAATATATTGGGTGTCATAGGCTTTTTCCTCTTCCTGCGCTGTGATACTCACTATTTAATGTGAGGCCCACGGCTCTTTCATTTTTTGCGCTAACGACTCAACCCGCCTCCCTCCCCATATGTTCTTGCCACCCATCGCCTTGAGAGGTGTTCTCTCTTGTGCAGCTGTGTCGTTATACTCAGTAATCTGCTCTCTATTGGTTGCAAGTTTGGCAGTACTAGGTTGTGTTGTATTGTCGCTCTAGGCATTGCAGTTTGCCCTCAGTTTTACTTAAGCCAGATCTTATGGATTTTAAGACCCTCCTTTGAAGACCAATGGACGCTCCACGTATGGTTACTTTGAATGCTTCCCATAAAATTCCCGCACTGTATACTGACCCCGTGTTTTCGTCAAAGTATTGTGTAATTGCCTTATGTAGTCCTTCTCTAAATGCAGGGTCTACCAATTCCGAGGGTTGTAGGTACCACTGAAACGGCAGCAGTACACATGATGGGATCTCTGGTTCCAGTAACACTGGGCAGTGGTCCAACAAGGTTCATGGTAAGTCTTTAATTTCTGTCACCCATGTGCACACCTCACTCGTCGCCAACTAGTAGTCAAGTCTGGCTCATGACTTGTGGACTGAGAAATGAAAGGTCCTCTACCTGTCTGTGGGATGACAAAGTGGGCAGACATCCAAGAGCCCGTAATTGGTCATACCATCCCACACCACCTGAGCAGCATTTTTCCCCTGCGAATCCGCAGTAGCAGACCTGTCAAGTAACAGGTTTAGTAGAACATTAAGATCCCTGCCCCACACCATGGCAGACGATTGCAGGGTGTGCAATATGCCCCATATACAAGTATAAAACTCAGGGTCATCTCTGTTAGGGCTGTAGGTATTAATCATTGTAATAACTGTCCCAGCTAGAATACCCTGGGCAATAATATATCTACCCTGCTCATCTGTTTCTTGATGGACTGGTGTAAAGGGAGTCCCTTTCTTGACGAGCAAGAGTACCCCTCTAGTGTATGAGGAATAGGAAGAGGCTATTCAGGTGATAGGCCATTTTCCGCCTATTGTCAACTTTGCTAAGGAGGCTAGATGTGTCTCCTGTTTCAGTGTCACCCAGATATTATGCCTATCTAGGTAGCTAAAGATCTGACAGATTTTTTGAGGGTCATTGTGTCCTTGAACATTCCAAGTTAGTAGTCTAATACTCCCCATCGTGCAGGTTGTGATAGGCTCTTAGTCTTGTCTTGCCCTGTATTCTGCATCTGCGCCATCTGTGCCAATCCTGATGTCGTATGTGTAGTGTTGGATGTTTATGTCGCTGCCCAACTGCATTCCCAACTCCCGCATCTCCCACTTCAGCATCCCAATTATGCTAAAGCTGTTCCCTTACCCATAACATAACCCAAACCTAGAACAGAGAAAAAGTTACATACTAAATAATAAGTTGTCAATTTTCCGCATCTGGTGGGGCACACCCTCAGTGAGCTGCTAGAAGCCATGAGCCCTCCCTCCTGTGTATGGAGGGCGGCAGGGATTATTATTTTGCAATGACATATATTCTGGTCAAGATTGCATAGGCCCAGCTGCAGTTGCACCTAGAGTGGCCCCCAACAGAGGGGTCACTCTCACAGTTTCAGGCAGCTGGATGTATCCAGAACCCAGAGTCTCTCTCTACTGTCTCCGCCTGTGAAAGGTGCCAGCGGCATCATATGAACAGTCATCCATGAGATTACCACGTATAGGCAGGAACACACATTACAGTTATGTCTAAATGGAGAGTTATACACCGGTGGTTTACATTGTTGATTAGTACCACTGCGGGGACACGCCCACTTTACTTAGCTTATTCATCGTCTGTAAACTGTGTTGTCTCTGACGGCAAGCCCTGTCTCTCCCAATAGATTGCGCAAAGTCCATCGCTGCTGTAGGCGAGGTGAACATTCGTTGCTTTCTGTCATGGTCAACACGGAGGCGGGCCAGGTAGAGTATGGCATAGTTAATAATAGCCGCAAACAAGTGTTTTTTCATCTGAGAGAACTCCTGAAGGGCCACTTGCACGGCCACAGTGAAATCTGAGTCAAATGCAACTTAATTTCCTTGGTATTGCAGGGTTTGCTTCTCTCTGGCTTCATTTTTTGCCCTTATTACATCGAGCACCTTTTTCATATTGAGGCATTTATTTTTTAATGTCTGTACATCATCCTCAGTGGTGGAGATTTGTTGTTCTGCAGCAGTGAGCCATGCTGCATGTTTGCCAAGCTTTGTTGCCATTGAATCCATTCTTATATTGAGTGCCACTTTTACTGTCGATGAAATGCAAACTTTGCTGAATTGCCAGCAGTGTAGTCTCCAAGGATGGGGAGGCTGGGCAGTCCCGTCTTGCTCCAAGTCAGAGACAGCATGCTGGGATGGGTGGGTAGATTTCCGCGCTTCAAAAGTGAGGCGTGATTGATGCTTGTCTGTTTTCCTCATATCTCATGCTTAGCGGGCACTCCTTAGCGCTGTAGTACTTGATGAATCACACTATATCACTAGGCCTGTCCATGTTTTTTTTAATTTAGGGCCCTTAATGACCCAAGTTCAGTCCTTATTTGCCTCTCCGGCTCCCCCACCCATGCATCGCTGTCACTCGCTGCCAGCTCAGTACCGCGGCTTCTGCATCCGTGGGAAATCGCACCTCCCAGGTGATCACCACCGCATCCCCAGACCGGCTCTCCAGCAACTGGGGCTTGGGCCTCCTGGGACAGCACTGCACTCTGTACTCCGCGTGGCCTGACATGGACAGTAACAGCGCACGGCCAGCCAGAGCCCTGCCCCACAGCTGCCACTTCCACACATCACCACCACTACGGGCTGTCCGCAGCACCTGTACCTCCTCCCCAACAACCAAGCAGCGCTGCCAGGTCAGTGCACATCAATCTTCTGCCTCCGACCCTGTAGGCCCAAAACTCAGGACGGCTCCTCCACCATGTGTCGCAGCAGGCCTCCCAGCCGTCCCAATCCACTATCCCCAATTGGTGGCAGCACTGGGATCAGTTCTCCACCACTGTGTTCCTGATCACCAGATAAGCTTCTGTTGCCCACTTTCAGGCTGGATGCTTGTCATCTTAGCTAATGAATGTCGCATTGTAGCTCCCTGCCGGCAGAGCAGCACTAATGTGCAGCCATCTTGCCGACAGCACTCTAGCGCCCCACTTTTCCTATTTGTTAATCCGCCACTGTCGAGAAGAGCCATGGGGGTTGTCATTTAATAGAATCTCCCAATGGAAATGCTTCAATGGCATGTGGTGTGAGGATGTGTTATCGGCAACACGTGTTGTTGTTAGCAGTGATTAATGGGAAATGAAGAATGGGCAGCATGGGATGGCTTTGTGACAGGATGCAGTATGGCTCATTGGTTCAATGAAGATCAGTTCTTAAGCATCAAGTGGGGCCTGGTTAAATCATTGAAAGTCGAGGCGATACTAATCTGCAAGGATGTGTAAGTGTAACTCAATTTAAACTCAAGTAGTTTTGGTGTTATATTGATGGAAACCAGTGGGACAGTGGTTTACGTATCAATTATTAAATAAAGATTTGTGTTCTGGCGAGAAATCTAATTAAACGTTTCAAATTAATTTGGTCCGTAGTGCTAAAAAGAGCTAGTACCATCAAAGGGTATTTTTCTCTGTTTTTGGTTTTAATGTGGGCAAATGATAAAGAAGCGCTTATATGGAACAATGCTGCTAATTTGTACGAGGCTGGTCGTATTCTCTTTATTTCAGAGAATTTGTTCAGAACAGAGGAGATTGTGTCAATTATTTCAAAGTCAGCATTGCTTCTTTTTTTAACAGGAGTCTTTTCATATCGCCTACACTGTGACCATTATGGATGGTTTGGATTATAGACGATCTAATGTCTTGTTTTCTGTGTGAGTATTTCTTAACGCCTTTTCTGCCAGGCCTTTTCCCCCTCAGGTGCCAGACCTTTTTTTGGCTATTTGAGGCAGTTTGTGCATAGGCCATCATAACCTTTTGTCCACATAAGCTACCCACGCCAAACTTGTGTCCTTTTTTCCAAGATCCTAGGGATTCTAGACTTTGTGGGTTCCCCTGAAGGAGACCAAGAAATTAGCCAAAATACAGCAAAAAGGCTTGATGTTTTTCCCCTGAAAATGGCATCAACAAAGGGTTTGCGGTGCTAAAATCACCATCTTCCCAGCTTTCAGGAAGAGGCAGACTTGAATCAGACAAACCAAGTTTTCAACACAATTTTGGCATTTGACTGGGACATACCCCATGTTTTGCTATTTTTTGTGCTTTCTGCCTCCTTCCAGTTAGTGACAGAAATCGGTGTGAAACCAATGCTGGATGACGGAAAGCTAAACGTTTCTGAAAAGTCGACAAAATTCGGAATTCAGCAAGGGGTACTTTGTGTAGATCCTACAAGGGTTTCCTACAGAAAATAACAGCTGATATAAACAAAATATGGAAATTGAGATGGAAAAAACTGCCATTTTTCTCCATGTTTGACTCTGTAACCTTTTCCTGCGATGTCAGATTTTTGAAAGCAATATACCGTTACGTCTGCTGGACTCTTCTGGTTGTGGGGATATATAGGGCTTGTAGACTCATTGTTAGACTTTTCATCCTTGGTGTGGTCTCCCTTAACCTTTTGCCTCTGTTCCCCGGGTTGTTGATGTGTGCAGGACTCTGATTTTGCTGTTTTTGTTACTCTGGGCACTCTACCACGGCTAACCAGTGCTAAAGTGCACGTGCTCCTTTACAAAATGTGTATGTAATTGGCTTATCCTTGATTGGCATATTTGATTTGCTAACGCGTCCTTCTATGACAATTTTATACACATTAGGACTGGTTTTAGGCCAATGAATCTTGTGACCCAGTGGTGAGACACCGTAGGACGAGATAACTGATCAATATGTCAAGCAATATATCAATAATGTCAATAATATTCACCACCACAATGCCCTTTACTGTGGTTAAAGGCATTAGTCAAATTGTCGACGCAACCATGACCTTTCAGCCATGAATAACCACACCTTTTGATAGAATTTTATGAATTTTATTCCCTATTGATTACAATCTACTAGCAGAAGTGTCAATCTCAAAACCAAGAAGCATAAAAGCATAGTCACAATATGGCAACTGTGATAAGATTTAATTAATGCAAAAATCACGAACATAAGAACATAGCACAGCGTGAACATAGATCAGAATACAAAGAATATAATGTAAATCTCAGTTCAGCATAGCGCAACGTCAGTCTTTGTCTATTTGCGTCAGTCAGAGTGACCACCTATCCTAACCACTAATTAGCATCAGCATGTTGGACTTCATGCAAAATAATTTAGAACATCAATTTAGAAAACATCTAACTATGGCCTCTATTAAAAAAATGAGCAGTTGGTACCTAGAAAGGAAAAGCAAATAGACAAATTACAAATCGCATTGTCATAATTACCCTCCAAGGATTAGGTCAGCACACAGGATCAGTCTTCGTCTTCAGGACATCAGTCAAATCACGATCAGTCTAACCTTGTCTAAAGGACAGGGGACACTTCCCTCATAAGGAGGAGAAGTGTAAAGGGGCTCAAATCGCCAAACAGAGTGACAGAGTTTCTGGATAAAATCAATAGCATTCCCTAACTAGTTCCAACGACCCTTCTGTGACATGGGTTTTTATCCCTTTTTCATAATACCGTCCCCCAAAATTCTATTGGACATTTACTATACCCCACTATCTTTAGCCTACCAAATAAAAAATTAGGTAATTCCAATTGTCACCCCATGATAATCCATAACATTTTGATTGGTCTTCGCAATTGACGCATTCGGAGGTGGCACATCCGGATTTTACCTCACCATTTGGCACGTCTTCTCGGGTCATGAGTTTCCTTTGTCCATGGTTAAACGTCCTTGTACATCACATTAATCTACTTTTGTTTCAACTTTGTACATAACTCATTCTAAAGCAGCAAGCATGCGGATGAGAACAGAATTTGGGTTGATACATGAAATGAAGAAGAGGAACAAATGCAGGGTCATGACCCTTTGCGAGTCAGCACACTGAAAAACAGAGAAAATGCTTTAATATGAGAGCTAGGCAGCTAAATCGAAAATTCACGCTAACTTAAGGCCTATGAGAATTTTAATACAAATGCGATATCGTAAATGTTAATATAAATCATAACATGAACAGTTTTACTCATCGTTGTTAGTTCACGTATATATTCGTGACCACACACATTATAGTCGTAATTCAGATGCGTTTTTAAGCAGACCACTAATTATTATCATTTTCTATGCAGCATCATTAATCACTGATATAAGCATTTCACTTTTAGTATATGTAATATTTAAACTACGCTCTCTCAGTCCCTCCTCTGATGACGCTCGTCATCACACCAACCTTTCCCTTGACCCTTCACCTTAAATTTTTCACCTTGTGCATAATGCGCATTTCAACATCTTGCCCTTTATGTGAACTTTCCCAAATTTCATTGAACATTTTCTCTCTTTCACTTTCTTCGTTTCTTCTGGTTCTTTTAGTCCAATTTTTCTTTATTTTGCCATTAATTTTGCATGCCCCCCACAATCCTAGTAGACAGGCCAAAACAATTAATAGACCCACTAATATTTTTACAAGCACCCCACTCCAAATATTGGTAAACCAGCTCCCAACTCTGGCAATTCCTTTTCCAAATTTCTCCCAGACACCAAGGCGGTCATTCCAACCCTGGCGGTCGGTGATAAAGCGGCGGCCAACCCGCCAACAGGCAGGCGGTCAAAAACATGGAATTCTGACCCTGGCGGGAACCGGCAACACAGCCCGCCACTTTAACACTCCGACCGCCACGGCGGGACAGACAAACAGCGCGGCGGTCACCGCCAACAGGCAGGCGGCAGACAATGTACCGCCCACAGTATCAGAACTCACCAATCTGCCACCTTTTCCGGGGCGGGAGCCCCGCCGATAAAAACACGGCGGAAACAGACTACGAACGGGAAAACGCTCACCTCTATACACTCCACGAGGACGGAGGACAGCATGGAACCCGAATTAAACATCCTACCAGCTCTTGTCTACCTGCTCATCTACCACGAGTACGAACTCCGGCGCAGAAGACAGCGGTGAGTACTGCACCTACGACACAGGGGAGGGGGGAGGACGAAAGGTTACGGGCACACACATACGCCCCCCCCCAACTATCAACATACCAATGCAGAGCAACAACTGAGTGACACCCACCAAACCCCCCTGAAAAATGCAAAGACATAATAAAATGTTAATTTAAATTTATGTATAAATTAGGTTCATTGAAGTCATGGAAAATTATCGTTATGAAATATCAAAGCAAAAATTATGAACAGTGCGAAAGCTATGTACATAGTCAATAAGTCCTGCTCAGTGTGTCAAATATCCACAGTCCGTGGGCCAATGTCTACCAAACACATGGGCAAAGCCCACACAGGAGACCTGAGTCCGTTGGAGAGAACACTGCTGGGGCATCAGATGACAAAACTACAGGCACCTCAGGGGGAAGGGAAGGGGGGGCACCTCAGCCACAGGAGTCCACGACGCCAGAACCACGAAGGGGCCACCATGCCCACTGTGCCATCCTGGGGAGTGCAAAGCCACAGTCCATCAGGTGGATTACAGACTCCACTGGTCATGGAGGAGGCAGGGTGCCCAGAGTGCAGCGTGAACACTAGCTCGACACAGAACCGGCACTGTCAATGGGCCAGCGGAGCTTGACAGGAAGGGCCCAGCGGAGCGGTGCTTGAGACGGCGGGGCCCAGCGGAGCGGTGCTTGACAGGAAGGGCCCAGCGGAGCGGTGCTTGACAGGAAGGGCCCAGCGGAGCGGTGCTTGACAGGAAGGGCCCAGCGGAGCGGAGCTTGAGACGGCGGGGCCCAGCGGTGCTTGACAGAAAGGGCCCAGCGGAGCGGTGCTTGACAGGAAGGGCCCAGCGGAGCGGTGCTTGACAGGAAGGGCCCAGCGGAGCGGTGCTTGAGACGGCGGGGCCCAGCGGAGCGGTGCTTGACAGGAAGGGCCCAGCGGAGCGGTGCTTGACAGGAAGGGCCCAGCGGAGCGGTGCTTGAGACGGCGGGGCCCAGCGGAGCGGTGCTTGACAGGAAGGGCCCAGCGGAGCGGTGCTTGACAGGAAGGGCCCAGCGGAGTGGTGCTTGACAGGAAGGGCCCAGCGGAGCGGTGCTTGACAGGAAGGGCCCAGCGGTGCTTGAGACGGCGGGGCCCAGCGGAGCGGTGCTTGAGACGACAGGCCCTGTTCAGCGGTGCCTGTCTTCGCGGCGGGGCCCTGTTCAGCGGTCCTGTCTTCACGGCGGGGCCCTGTTTAGTGGTGCCAGTCTTCACGGCGGGGCCCTGTTCAGCGGTGCCTGTCTTCACGGTGGGGCCCTGTTCAGCGGTGCCTGTCTTCACGGCGGGGCCCTGTTCAGCGGTGCCAGTCTTCACGGCGGGGCCCTGTTCAGCGGTGCCTGTCTTCACGGCGGGGCCCTGTTCAGCGGTGCCAGTCTTCACGGCGGGGCCCTGTTCAGCGGTGCCTGTCTTCACGGCGGGGCCCTGTTCAGCGGTGCCTGTCTTCACGGCGGGGCCCTGTTCAGCGGTGCCAGTCTTCACGGCGGGGCCCTGTTCAGCGGTGCCAGTCTTCACGGCGGGGCCCTGTTCAGCGGTGCCTGTCTTCACGGCGGGGCCCTGTTCAGCGGTGCCTGTCTTCACGGCGGGGCCCTGTTCAGCGGTGCCTGTCTTCACGGCAGGGCCCTGTTCAGCGGTGCCTGTCTTCACGGCGGGGCCCTGTTCAGCGGTGCCTGTCTTCACGGCGGGGCCCTGTTCAGCGGTGCCTTTCTTGTCTATCAATGGAGCCAGACCTGGCCAGGACTCCCTGCTTAGTCGCCCTCCGACCGTGCAGTTGCTGGACCCTCCTGTGACGGAGTCCTGGGCCCGTGGGTGCCTCCGTCACACCCGGGATGGGGCTTGTGGGGCCCTCCTGGTCCGCGCCCCTGCTGGCTGACTTCTCCGCCCTGCTGCCCTTGCCCTCCTTCGATGAGGCTCTCTGGCCCTTGCCTGCCCTTGATGTTGTGGCAGGTGACGGGCCACGACTTTGCTCCTTGGGGGCAGCCGTGTCAGCCTTCTCACGGCGGGCCTTGGTTTTACAGGTTCTCTTTCCGGGGGGGGGCTGGCTGTCTCCTTGCTGCTGGCCGATGTATCTGTGCTGGGAAAGGGTGGACTCCAAAACCCGTGCACAATGGTCAGACTTGATGCAGGGCTGGTGGTGGCTGAGGTGCTCTTCGGAATCTTACCAGATGGAGGGGGTGGGTCAGGTGGTGCAAAGAGGTCAAGTTTGGAGAGGAAACGTTTTTTAGGAGCAATGGGAAGGGTAGGTGCAGTGGGTATGGGAGTGGAGGGAGAGGATGTGGTTGTAGGAGAGTCAGGTGTGCTGTCTATGGGTGCAGGTGCTTGTGACGTATGCTGTTGTGTGGTGGTTGGCTGTTGTGTGGGTGGCTGCCTGCGTTTGTGTGTTTTGGAAGAGGGGGTGACAGACACAGTGGGAGAGGACACAGGGGAGGTGTAAATGGCAGTGGGGGTGGTGACTGCACGTGTGCGGACTGTACTGGAGGGTGTGGTGGTGATGGAAGTACTGGCTGATGGTGGTGTGCATGCCGGTGTGAGTGGAGACGTCACAGGGAGGGAGGAGGGAGACGAGGAGGAGAGGGACACAGAGGTGGTAGTGACTGTTGCCATGGCTGCATCTGGATGTTGCTTGGGTGAATGCTTGTGGGATCTGTGGTGCTTATGTCTGGATGAGCTGCCCTTGGGTGTTGAGGTGTGTGCAGGCTGGTCTGATGGTGTGGATGGGATAGGCTGAGGAACAGGAGACTGGGAGACGGTGGAGGCAGTTAGAAGAGGGAGGCTGGAAACAGGGACAATGGCTGCCGTCAGTGCTGAGGCCAGAGCATTGAACGATCGTTGATGGGCAGCCTGACCCGAATGAATGCCCTCCAGGTATGCATTGCTCCGATGCACTTCCCTCTCTACCACCTGGATGGCATTCAAAAGGGTAGACTGCCCAACAATGATGGTCTGTAGGAGGTCAATGACCTCCTCACTGAGGGCAGCAGGGGTAACAGGGGCAGGGCCTGAGGTGCCTGGGGCGAAGGAGATGCCCGCCTTCTTGGGCGAGCGGGCACGGAGCGAAGGCTGAGGGGCTGCTGGGAGGGCGGAGCTGGCGCCACCACTAGGGAGCTCCCTTCCGAGGACGTGTCAGTGTCGCTGGTGTCACCACGGGTCCCCGTTGTGGAGCTCCCCTCGCCCTCCGTATCACTGGTGACCTCGGTGTCTGTAGCATGGCCCACCGGGGCCTTGTGAGTTGCAGCTCCCTCGTGCTCCGATGCCAATTCTCCTCCGCCTGATGATGCTAATGCACACATGCATAAGAAGATAAAGAAAAAGGGTGGGGGAAGAAATAAAGACAGGTTGAGTGCATGCATTGTCAACACCGTTGTCGGAGAGGACAGACACAGGAGCCTCCAGCACTACGCCGCGCAATCGGGGTACACTACTCAGTACTTGTGACTAGGCCTACAGGTCTATGGACAACAAATGCACACATGGGTGATGCTGGACCATGGATTGCTGTACTTGGCACCCTACAGAGGTGGGGGGCGGGGGCACAGGGCCATGCCTAAAGGAGGGGACTACACTACAGAAAGCGCCCTGGCCTAATGTCACCCACAGCCCTCCTCCCCCACCCAGACACCTCCACTGCGCGTAAAGATAGCAGAATGTGCTGGTACTCACCCCCTTGTGTCTGCTGTGATGTCCTCACGCGCCCATCCAAATCGGGGTAGGCCACCGCCAGGATCCGGGACATCAGGGGGGTCAAGGTACGACTGGCACCCCTCATACATTGGGAGGCCATCCCCAGCAGTGACTCGGCGGTCTTCCTGGTCCCGTGGCGGATGTCCTCCCACCTCTTTCGGCAGTGGGTGCCCCGTCTGTTGTGGACCCCCAGGGCCCGGACTTCCTTGGCGATGGCACGCCAAATGTCGACTTTCTTATGGGCGCTGACCTATTTGACATGTACAGGGTGGGAAAGGAAATTTCAACATTTTTCTGCATGTTAGATGTGATTGCCCCCCCCCCCAACTCTGCCATGTGGCACATGCTCTCATCTGTCGTGCCTTGCACTCCTCATTCGCTCCCCACCCCACCATCTTACATCCACCATACACAACCCAGGCATAGCCCATTCAACGTGCACCCAGTGTACTTACCTGTTGGTCTGGAGGACCGTAGAGTAGCGCATACTGGGGCAGGACCCTATCCACAAGTTTCTCCAACTCTTCTGAAGTGAAGGCAGGGGCCCTTTCCCCAGTCGCAGCAGCCGTTGTCTCTTCCAGACCGAGGTCACAGCAGCACTTGCAGTATAGGTCCTCTCCTGTGGATGATCAGGTCTCGAGTGATTAAGCAGATAGAAAATGGCGGTCACACCCGCGGCGGTGCGTACCGCCGCGGTGCGTACCGCGACCGCCGGTGCACATCGTCATTGGCTCCTGAGACCCGTAGGGTGCAATGTTAACCAATGCGCCTTCGCACTGCGGTCTTGGACCGCCTACCGCCACGGTGTGCCACGCCAGCGCGTTGACCTCACATCCCACTGTCACACTTCTCAGGTCAGGCAGCTGCCATTACAAGGGCCCACATGGCTTAATTACTACTGCGTCACACAGGCCTAGGCCTTGCATTGCCACTCATACAAGCTTTCAATGCATAGCGATTCGTGTACTGTGCAAGCTGGGTGAACGTACCTGTGGGTTGCTTGACTCTGTACTCCATGTTGTCCTTCCTAGGCACTGTCCGCTGGGACTTGCGAGGAGAAGGATGAATCCTCCCGTGTACCGACCGCTGGTGGACCTGTCAACAATGGAAGAACGACATATTATACTTCGATACCGACTTGACCGAGCCACTATACATGAACTGTGTGCCCAGCTGGAGCCAGACCTGATGTCCCCCATCCGCCAACCCACAGGAATTCCCCCTCTGGTGCAGCTTCTGTCAGTACTCCATTTTTTGACAAGTGGGTCTTTTCAGACAACAGTGGCCATGTCATCAGGGATGTCTCAGCCTATGTTTTCTAAGGTTTTGTCCAGAGTGTTGTCTGCCTTGATGAAATACATGCGGAGCTACATTGTTTTCCCTGAGGAGGGTGATTTGGCCACTGTGAAGGGTGATTTCTATGCCCTTGGACATATCCCCAACATCATTGGTGCCATTGATGGGACCCATGTGGCTTTAGTACCCCCAAAAGACAATGAGCAGGTGTACAGAAATAGAAAAAATTACCATTCGATGAATGTCCAGGTGGTCTGTTTGGCTGACCAGTACATCTCCCATCTAAATGCCAAGTTCCCTGGGTCAGTGCATGACGCGTATGTCTGGCGAAATAGCAGCATCCCTTATGTGATGGAACAGCTACAGAGACACCGTGTGTGGCTACTAGGTGACTCTGGTTACCCCAACCTGCCTTGGCTATTGACCCCAGTGAGGAATCCCCGGACCAGGGCAGAGGAACGGTACAATGAGGCACATGGGCGAAATAGGAGGATTATAGAATGGACCTTCGGGGTCCTGAAGGCCAGGTTTAGGTGCCTGCATATGACAGGTGGATCCCTAATGTATTCACCAAAGAAGGTGTGTCATATCATCGTGGCCTGCTGTATGCTTCACAATCTTGCATTGCGACGCCAGGTGCCTTTCCTGCAGGAGGATGGTCCAGATGGTGGTGTTGTAGCAGCTGTGGAGCCTGTGGAGAGTGAAGAGGAGGAAGACGACGGGGACGACACGGACAACAGGGACACAGTTATGCAACAGTATTTTCAGTAGCACACAGGTAAGAATCACCCACGCCATTTTACATTTACTTCTGGCCTCCTGCATCTCTACTTTCTGTGTTTCCCCCAGTTCCTTTTAACTGATTTTTGACTTTCCCTTCCCTTTTCAGAGCTGTATGACCCACAGCGTGACTTCTGCTTTGTTTGCCCATGGACTAATGCTTATTGACATTGGTATGTTGTCATCACAATGTAACTGAACATTATTGCACCGTTATGTGTAATACATTTGTTAAGAATACAAGCAGACTCCTGATTTTTGAAGTGCAATTGGTGATTTATTTTAAGTGCTGCATATAGGTCCAGGATAGTAAAACGGTGATGGGTGGGGGTGGAGTAATGTCCATGGCAGAGTCCAGTTCTCAGTCTCACAGGTGCATAGTCCATATGCCTGTGGAAGGATGGAGCAGGGGCTGTTTAAGGTTTGACAGGGTGACAATGTGGGACAGTGGGATGACATCAGGGGGTATCTTATGCTGGCGGGGGTCTTGGCATCCTACTCTGTCTTCTTGTGTGATCTCAGGTTCCGCTTGCGGGGTGGTTGATCTTCAGCAGGAGGTGGGGTTCTGGTGGCCTATCGTTGTGTGGGGGCCTCCTGTCCACTAGCGCCGGCGGAGGTGGTAGGCTGTTCGTGGTCCGGGCTAGTGACAGGGGCCCTTTGGGATTGCCACATGGTCCCGCAATGTGGTGACTATCTGGTTGAGGGCCAGGACGATGGTCCCCATTGCGGAACCGATGTTCCTGAGTTCGTCTCTGAACCCCATGTACCGTTCCTCCTGCTGTGCCTGGATCTCCTGGAACCTGGCCAGTACCGTCGCCATCGTCTCCTGGGAGTGGTGGTATGCTCCCATGATGGTGGTGAGGGCCTCTTGGAGAGTGGGTTCCCTGGGCCAGTCCACCCCCTCTCGCACAGCAGCCCTCCCAGTTCCCCTGTTTCCCCAGGCCTCTGTCCCCTGGACGGTGTGCCCACTACCACTGCCCCCAGGTCCCTGTTGTTGTTGGGGTGGTGGGTCAGCCTGGGTGCCCTGTAGTGGCGGACACACCGCTGATTGACGCGTCCTGGAGACAGAGGCATGGGCCCGCTGGGTGGGAGCTGTGCTGGTATTCCCAGAGGGGGTTGGGTCTGCTGTGGCCTGTGTCTGTGTGTGGGGAACCGACTGTCCAGAGGTCCCCGATGGTCCGGGCTGGTCATCAGGTTCTAGGTCGACAGAGCTGCTGTCATCACTGGGGGCCTGTTCTGGGGGCGGGATGGACAAATCTGGACCCTCCTGGCCGGTGTGTTGGCGTTCGGGCCCTGCAGGGGTAAAAGAGTATGGTTATTGCTTCTGTGTGTGCCATGGCGTGCGATTTGTGGGTGCCCTTGTCCCCCAGTGCTGGCATTCCCTTGTGGGAGGAGTTGTGAGGGTGGTTTGTGGGGGGGGATGGGTATGTGCAGTGGTCATGCTTAGGTGATGGGTGTCCATGGTTTGTGTTGGCATTCAGGGATTGGTGTTGTGTTGAGTGGGTTGTGCTAGTGAGACATTGGCAGGGAGGATGTGTGCTGGGGGGTTGGGGGTGAGGGTGGGGGTGTGGGTTGGCATGCTGGTGGTTGCGGGGGGTGAAGTAGTTGAGATTAGACTTACCAGAGTCCATTCCTCCGCCTACTCCAGCGAGGCTCTCAGGATGCAGGATGTTCAAGACCTCTTGCTCCTATGCTGTGAATTCGGGTGGAGTGGGTGGGGGTCTGCCGCCAGTCTTCTGCACAGCGATGTTGTGTCTTGACACCATCGACCGCACCTTCCCCCGTAGGTCGTTCCAGCGCTTTCGGATGTCTTCCCGGTTTCTGGGATGCTGTCCCACAGCGTTGACCCTGTCGACGATCCTTTGCCATAGCTCCGCCTTCCTGGCTATTGTGGTGTGCTGCACCTGTGTGCCGAAGAGCTGGGGCTCTACCCTAATTATTTCCTCCATCATGACCCTGAGTTCTTGGTCCGAGAACCTGGGGTGTCTTTGGGGTGCCATGGGGTGGTGTGGATGAGGTGTGGGGTGGTGTTTGTGGTGATGTGAGTGGTGGTGTGTGGTGATGTGTGCGTGGATGTGGTGTGGGAGATGATGTTGGGTTCCTGTGTGTGTTCTGGTTTGCGTTCCCTGTGCTCTCTCTCTGTGTATTGCGCCTTGTCTCAGAATTTCGATTTGGGGGGGTTTGTGGGTGATGTGGGTGTGTTTTTTATATGGTGATGGGTGTGTGGGAGTGGTGTGTGTATGTGTCTCAGGTGTGTGTATTTTGAATTGTCCAATGTGGCTGTGTTTTGTATGGGTGTGTGTATTTTGAGCGCGGCGGTGTGTACCGCCAATGGAATACCGCGGTTGAAAGACCGCCGCGTGGATTCGTGGGTTGTAATGGCATGGGCGTGTTTGTGTTGGCGTGACGGTGGAGGTTTGGTCATCTCCAGTTTATCGCTGACCGCTGATGAGGCGGCCTTCCGTGGATGTCGGGTTTTTGGCGGTTTGGCAGTTGTGGGTCAGAATGACCGTGGCGGTTTACCGCGGCCGCGGCGGTAGAATGGCGGTCTTCTGACCGGCGGTAAGAGCCTTTTACCGCCGAGGTCAGAATGACCCCCCAAGTTCCTTCAAATCCTTCAAATCTGTACTGTCTCTAGTAAGGTTAGTAAGCATACTTCTAATCTTTTTACTATTGTCCGGAATAAACGAGGAACAATGACGCTCGTTGAGCATCTTGCAGACCCCTCCACTCTTTGCTAAAAGAATGTCTAAAGCAAGACGATTTTGAAGAGTCATAGCTCTTTCTGCAGCAAGTTCAGTATCCATCAGGAGTATAGCCCCTGTGAAATTTGTCAGCATGTCATCCACAATAGTAGACAACCTTTGAATCTTCATAGAATTCAAGATAACCCCCACTGAAGGGATTATAGCTAAAAAATATGTCACCAATGACAGCAGCCACTGATTCTCGTTTTTGTCTAGCATGTTGTAATTCAGACATTTTAGGTATCTGTTTTAAGTCATCAATTTGGCAAATCTTTGGGAAAACTATTCCCAAATAACATGTCCCATACCATCCCTTAGGGAGACGGTAATAAGCATTTAGTCCACATATATAGTAGATCCCAGGGATCGCTGGATCCTGTCCATTCAACATAAATGTCCATTTACTCTGAAACAAAAATACATGTCTGCATTCACTCGTTCCCACAAACAAATTGTCCTGCTCAGATTTCGGCCTATATATACAAAGCCTACCTACATGTAATGCATCTATAGCTAGTTTACCTTGTGTTTTGATTGCGGTGTAAGCATAATCATTTGCATACGTGCATTTTTCTAACCCTTTTTCTAATCTCTCCTTCAATGCTTTGCGTCTATCATCAGTGTGATCTAAAAAACTTTTCTCTACAGGTGATAGCAAGCAAGTCAAATTATTGCGATGTGCATAAGCAGTTCCAAATGTAAGCGTTGGCTCAAAGAATCCTCTAACTATTTTTATATCGTGTTCCTTAGCTAGTTTGTTCAAAAATTCAATCACAGGCACAAAAGAAAACACAACGTCCAGATTTGAATAATAGTATTGCACATGCTCTTGATTATAGAACCTTGTTAGTAGCAAGCTGCAACTAATCCCATAAGTTAGAGGGAGGCTATGATAAGTAACTCCCTCCTGCACAGATGAAGGAATCTTAGTACACACATAACAATCTTTCGCATCCATGGTTTCCACATACTCATTTAGCAAGCGATAGAAGACATTAGTAGAAAGTTCTCCTTTTGAATTAGTTCCCTCATGCAAGTGTCTTGCATCCTGCTCAAATCTTTCCCACGGTGTTAGTGTTGTGGTTTCAGGTTTCGAAGTAGCATTAATGGTCTCTTTCTCTATCCATGGCATTCCTACAATCACTCCCACAATTATTATTGCACACACAACACCTATTATAAGTCCTAACCAACCACACACCTTACTTCCCTTGTTGCTATTTTTGTTATAAGCCATGTCTGTATAGAATCAGATAGTAGATCAACAATCAACCTTGAGAATGATTCAGTATTTTCTTGTTTTCTGCGTGTATTTACAGCGATTTCACTCACTCCAGGACCCCCTTTGTCAAATCAGGTTAGCAGCTTGTCATAATCAGGTTTCTTAAAAGTCAATCCGGTTCTAGTGTCACTTTCGGTAAGTTGTAAAGTCTCTCTTTCAGTTTTCAGATTTTCAATTTTAACCAAGTTTTCCCTTGGATTCGTTCAGGTTCCGTAGTATTGGCCTGGTACTTCTCGATCAAAACAGAATGCTAGGAATTCTTGTTGCCATTCAGATGTTGTAGCATACGCCCATTCAGGACCTGTATATCTTCTGTTTGCGACTCTCTTTCTTTTCAGCCTTCGTTCACCTTGTTGTTCTCCTTCACTTAGATCTTCCACTCGAGATGTATCGTTTTCCTCTGTTATTGTTTCACTTAATGTGTTTCTTATCTTGAAGAGTGTTTTTTCTGGCCAATTATCACCTTTATGCATCTTCTTTCGATGTGTCTTTTCAGAACGCTGGACAGCACCCTCCTCTTGTGATATGGTGTTTTCACTTGATGGACCTGCAGCTGGCTCAGGAGACTCTGGCGCGCTCTGATTTCTCTCTACAATTTCTCCTTCTTCTTCTTCTTCTCCTTCTTCGTCTGGGTCTGTGCCGGGTTTGAGTTCTAACCCGTATCTGTCTACTTCTGGGAGAACCTCTCCTTGATTTAGTTCTCCTGCTGCCTCTACTGAGATAGGCACTCTGTCACCTCTCTCGAACTCATTCACTGTTTGAGGGACGAGGCTGTTCTCAGTGGGCCCTCCGGCAGTCTCAGTTCCTTCTTGACTGTTTTCTGGCCCTGAGACTTCCCTTCCTGAAGCTGTTGTGCCGGAAACTTCAAGTTCCTCTTCAGCAGGACACATTACCCTTTTTGTGTGACTGGCATGTATCCAGTTTAGAACTCCGGCACACTTTACCGCAGTAGTAGTTGTCAAGATTACTTGATATGGCCCTTTCCAGCGTGGTTCCAGACATGACTTTCTCATGTGCTTCTTGACAACCACCCAGTCACCAGCTTGTAGAGAGTGGCCTGGATCGCCAATCGGTGGCAATGTGTTAGCTTCCACCTGGTGAGAGAAAGAGCGAATCACATCAGCCAAACCCTTGCAGTAGTCCAACACATATCATCTACAATATTCACTAGAGCATTTGCAGGTACTGCTGGTAATCTCATAGCTCTACCCATGAGGATTTCATGGGGGATAATCCCGTTTTCTTGTCTGGGGTGTTTCTCATTGACATCAGCACTAAAGGTAATGCATCTGGCCATTTCATATTGGTAGCTGCACACATTTTTGCCATTCTCGATTTCAAAGTACCGTTCAATTGTTCTACTAGGGCGGTAGCTACAATGCAGCTTTTGTTCAATGTCAAGTGCGGCACACAGGAGTTTAATCACCTCATTGTCGAAGTGTCTGCCCCTATCTGACTCTATAGAGACCGGAAACCCGAACCTTGGTATCAATTCCCTAAGTAGCAGCTTTGCAACTGTAAGACTGTCGTTCCTAATTGTGGGGTATGCCTCAATCCAGTGACTGAAAACACACACAATCACCAACACGTACTTCAATCCTCCACAAACAGGCATCTCAATGAAGTCCATTTGCATCTTGCTGAATGGACCGCCAGCTCTCCCAATGTGGCTCAAAGTTACCACGGTTCCTTTTCCAGCATTCATCTGTTGACAGATGATGCACCTGTGACAAATGACCTCGGCAGCATGTCTGAATTTTGGATTAAACCAGTCGATTTTAAATGACCTGATCATTGCATCCCTCCCAAGGTGAGCCTGTCCGTGATAAAGTCTGGCAAACTGAGATAGAAGACTGTTTGGCAAGACTAGTTTTCCTTCCTTTGAGACCCACATATCATCAGCCCTTTGTACACATTGCATTCTTTGCCAGGAACGTTTTTCCTCCTTGCTTGCACGACCTGTAATGTTTTTAACTCATCCAACGTGTCAACCACCCGTAATGCAAGGTTCAGACATGTGTCATTTTCAGTTTGCGGTAACAATTTCCATTGTTACTTGAACGATATACAGTACAATGCACAAAACCTTGCGACTTGATCTGCATAACCGTTTCCCATGGACACAAAGTCTTGTGATCTAATATGAGCACTGCATTTCACTACGGTAATTTCAAGAGGTAACTGAATTGCATGTAACAAATCCTTTATTTGTTCACCATTTTTCACGGGAGAACCAGAAGAGGTCATGAAACCTCTCTGTGACCAAAGTTGACCAAATTCATGTACGATTCCAAATCCGTATCTGCTATCGGTATAGATAGTGACCCTTAAATTCACAGCTGCGTGGCATGCCTTAGTAAGGGCAATTAATTCTGCCACTTGAGCGGAAAACACTCTCTCTAGCCAGGAGGCTTCAACGATACCAGCTATGGTGCATACCGCGTAGCCAGCCCTCAGTGTTCCAGCAGAATCTCTTTGACAGGACCCATCAACGAACATGATACAGTCATTTTCCTTCAACTGTGTGTCCTGAATGTCTGGACGTGGGTTGGTACATAGTTCAGTTACCTCAAGACAGTCATGTTCAAATTCTTCCTCATTTTTGATTTCAGTGTTTTCAACAAGAAGTAAAGTTGCCGAGTTCAATACAGTGCACCGTTTAAGAGAAACATTTGGTGACCCCAATATGATTGTCTCATACCTAGTGAGACGAGCATTTGTCATGTGCTGAGTTTTAGTTCGAGTCAACAGAATTTCAACTGAATGCGGAACCATTACTGTTATGGGGTATCCCATGACTATGCCTTCACATTGTGTAAGGCTCTGACCAACTGCTGCAACTGCGCGCAAACAACCCGGTAAGGCTGCTGCAACAGGGTCCAAGGTAGCTGAAAAATATGCTACAGGACGATTTGCATCTCCATGGACCTGTGTTAAGACAGACAAAGAACAAGCATCACGTTCATGACAAAACAACAGAAAAGGTTTTATATAATCAGGCATTCCTAACGCTGGTGCCCTGCACATACATTCTCTTAACTCCATAAACGACTCAAGTTCCTCCTTAGACAAAGCTATGGTATGTGGCTCATCCTTGATCTCTTTGCCTGTCAGTTTTATCAAAGGTCTTGAAATGATCGAGAAGTTTGGTATCCACTGTCGACAGTAGCCCACCATTCCTAAAAACATCCTGACATCTCTTTTTGTCGTTGGAGGGTTCATTTGCAAAATGGCTGTTTATCTTTCCTTTGATATTTTTCTGGACCCTCTTTCAATCAAATGCCCTAGGTATTTCACCTCTTTCTGACAATATTGTAGCTTCCTGGGTGACACCTTATGCCCATTTTTTCCCAAATGATTCAGTAATGCAATGGTATCGTATTTACAACTGTCCCTAGTTTTGGATGCGATTAGCAAATCATCAATGTACTGCACAAGCAGTACCAGGGACTCCAAATCCTTTTTCAATATCTGATTGAAGATGGACGGTGACTCAGAAAAACCTCGAGGAATTCTGCACAAACTGTACACCTTATCCAGGAATTTGAAACTGAACAAAAAATGACTATCCTCATGGAGAGGTATCGAAAAGAAGGCTTGTGACAGATCTACGACAGTAAACCATTCAGCATCACAGGGAACCTGGAACATTATTACTGCTGGATTGGGCACCACAGGGCAACACTTTACCACAATTTCGTTTATTTTTCTCAAATCCTGCACAATTCGAACTTTCCCACAGGGCTTCTTTAAACCCATTATGGGAGAGTTACATGAACTGCTCAAAACCTCTTTCAGGACTCCCTGTCTGAGAAAATCTACAGTTATTTGTGACACTTCGATGAGAACGTCTTGGGTCTACGTAAGAGTATACACAATTGGAGGAAAAGGTCAAATAGGAAGACTGGGAGGTGGAGAAGGTAGGGGGAGGGTAGAAAGAACTTAGAATGACCAGACTCCATATTGCTTCTATCAATATCTGTGGCCTAAACGATCCCAGGAAAAGAAGGAGAATCATGGAAGAGCTAAAAACCCTCAGGGCAGATATCTTCTACTTGCAGGAAACGCATGTAGAATATAGGAATCGAGGGATACTAGGATCACTAGGCATGAGGGTGATAGCATGTTCAACACAAGAGGTGAAAACTAAAGGGGTGGCGATACTGGACCAGAGCAATCAAATGAAATTTGCGAGGCAGAAGGTGGACAAGAATGGAAGATGGGTAATTGTAGAATGTCTATATAGGGAAGGTAGCTTCACGTTGTGCTCTATATATGGGGCAGTATTAGACGATCCAACTGTAATTAACACTATGGCCATAGAATTAACTGGCTGGCCGACCCCGTATATTCTATGCAGAGACTTCAACTTCAACGGGTCTTGGGACGGGCTACAGGATCTTTCAGTGCCCGGAGTGAAGAGATATCAGGGGCGGAAGCCTCGTGTCCTTAAGGCTATGGTAGGACTACAAAAAGAACTAGGACTGGTGGCTGCTTGGGCCAAGCTGTGCGATCCAGATCCAGGGTATACTTATTTCTCCGCTCCTCATGTGAAACTTGCCCGATTAGACTTTTTTCTGATATCATCTGAATGGTTATCACAGGCTAGCATGGAGTTACATCCACGAGTCATGTCGGATCATAATCCATTGGTATTAGACTTGGAGTTAGATGGTCTAGAACATAAAACCAGGAGATGGACTTTTGAAAGGGGGCTTCTCAGTGACTCTGAATATCTGGAATATATGAGGAATTGGTTAGTGGAATTTCTAGAGTTTAATAGAGGCTCTGCGCCCATAGAGATAGTATGGGATACTTTGAAAGCAGGGGCACGGGGACCAACCCTAAGCTTCAGTCTGAGTAAACAAGGAAAGACCCAAAGGAAGGTTAGAGATTCTCATTCGAAGCTTAGAGATCTAGAAATGCAACTGATTACAGTCATAGAGAGGGGGGAAGACATGAAGAATATTCAGGAGCGAATTGCTATAGCAAGAGCAGCAATAAATGAGGGTAATGCGGATAAAGTAGCCGGGAAATATCTTGTGAAACGATCAGAGAGGTACGAGTATGGTGAAAGAACTGGTCACCTGCTGGCAGTAAGGGCAAGTCACAAGGCAGCAGCAGAGGCAATCCGAGAGATTCTAGATCAACAGGGACAAATAGTGATAGATAATGAAGGTATTAGGAAAGTGTTCCAGGGTTATTACACCGACCTATATAAGGATACAGCTGGATTCTCAGCTACAGAGATGCAGGAATTTCTCCGCCCCATCAGGTTTAATACAGTCTCAGAAGAAGATAACTCGCAACTAGAGGGTCAGATTGGCAGCTTAGACATGGATAAGGCACTTAGGGGGTCATTCTGAACCTGGCGGTCATTGACCGCCAGGGCCAACGACCACGGAAGCACCGCCAACAGGCTGGCGGTGCTTCCTGGCCAATTCTGACCGCGGCGGTAAAGCCACGGTCAGAAAAGGGAAACCGGCGGTTTCCCGCCGGTTTTCCCCTGGCCAAAGGAATCCTCCATGGCGGGATTCCGACCCCCTTCCCGCCAGCCTGTTCCTGGCAGTTTACACCACCAGGAACAGGCTGGCGGGAACGGGTGTCGTGGGGCCCCCTAACAGGGCCCCAGCAAGATTTTCAGTGTCTGCTTGCCACTGCACCCGTCACACCTCAGCAAATCCGCCGGCTCCATTCGGAGCCGGCTTCATCTTTGCTGGGGCTTTCCCGCTGGGCCGGCGGGCGATCTTTTGCAGATCGCCCGCCGGCCCAGCGGGAAAGTCGGAATGCCCCCCGCGGTCATCTGACCGCGGGGCGGTGTTTGGGCGGTTTCTGCCCGGCGGGCGGTGCCCGCCGCCCGCCGGGGTCGGAATGACCCCCTTAGTGATCTAGCTGCCGGCAAAGCATCCGGTCCCGATGCTATCCCATTAGAGTTCTACAAAACCTTCAAATCAGAGTTACACGCACTGATGCTCGAGCTGTTTATTCAGGTACAGAGTGGTGGGAAGACTCTGCCTTCTTGGGGAATGGCTAATATGGTAGTCTTTCTTAAGAAAGGAAAGGCCCCGAAGAATCCGGCCTCTTACCGACCGATAACATTAATTAATAGTGATGCCAAATTATATTCTAAAATATTGGCTTCACGTCTATCTTTAGTAATTAGGAAATTGGTACCGCCCCGGCAACACAGATTTGTCCCTGGTAGAGATACGGCAGAACATATTCAAAGACTTATTGCGCTGTTCGATGTAACAGGAGTAGCGGAGGAAGCTATGGCGGTGGCCCTACTTGACGCAGAGAAAGCATTTGACCGAGTTAGTTGGAAATACCTCTGGGAGGTTATGGGGAAATATGGCTTCCGAGATCACTTTATAGTGTCAATAAAGGCCATGTACAAGTCACTGGGAGTAAGAATCCAACTAATGGGAGGGCAGTCCGATTACATCCAAGTGGGGAGAGGCACTAGGCAGGGATGCCCTTGTTCTCCATTGCTGTTTGCCCTATATATAGACCCTCTGCTCAGACAGCTCGAAGAAAATAGATAGATCATTCCGGTACAAAGATATGGGTGGGACACAAAGGTCCTGGCCTATGCAGATGATATTGCCATTGTAACCTCCAATCCAGATACAGCACTGAAAGAAATTGAAAAGATTACTACTAAGTTTGGATCATTCTCTGGGTATTTTTTAAATAGGACCAAAACCCAGCTGTTGGCTAATCAATTTACGAAATCACAGGATAATCGGAGGGTGGAGCAGGCAATATACCTCGGTATTAATATTTCACCAAGGGTAGGAGAAATTGTTAGCATGAACTTGGATCCAATAATGGTTAAAACTAGAAACGATATGCACAAATGGGATAACTTGCACATGACTATAATAGGGAGGTGTAATATGGTCAAAATGATTCTTCTCCCCAAATTATTATACTTATTCCGGACCATACCTCTGATCTTCACAAAAGCTTGCTTTGAAGATCTAGAACGGATGATCATGAGATTTATCTGGGCATATGGCAAGTGCAGAAGGTCGGCTAAACTTATGTCCCTACCACGCGAAAGGGGGGGATGGGCTCTGCCTAACTTGAAGCTATACCAATAGGCAGCTGCTTTCCAATACATGCGCCCATTATGGGGGGAAAGACCTGGGGAGAGCAAGGGGGAAGGCACCCCTTATATCCCTAATATATACGAACTACTTGTGGGCTCCGATTCAAAGGGGTGCTTGCTAACCTTTCACGAGCCAGGATACTATAAGAAAACACGGTACAAGGTACTAGAGGCGGCTTTTAAATGCTGGCGGCCTTGGCGAATAAAGAATGGGCTGGGGAGATTTAACTACTATACTTTAATCAAGAATAACCCGTCGCTCCCCGATATCTTTAAAGACGGCTATATGGCAAAATGGACTTCCAAAGGGATAGTGAGGTTAGGGGATTTTCTTGATGACGCTGGAATCGAAACATTCACAAGTCTCCAAGAATGGTTTGCCTTAGAACAAAAGGACTTTTTAAATTTTTTACAGGTACGAGATTTTCTGAGTAGGAAGACGGGTGGGTCACAGGGGTTTAAAAGTAACCAACTGTTAGAACACATCCTGGGAGAATTGAATCTAACTATCAAAGCAATCTACTCCTTGTTAATGGCAGGGCAACTTGACAATTTGGAGAAGCATAGCGAACGGTGGAGCGGAAAATTGGTCGATGGAAGCGTCAATTTTTCTAAGTCACTTGAGTTAGGCCACACTGTGCTATTATCCTCGTCTCTACAGGCACAACATTATAAAACTGTGTTTAATTTGTATTATACACCAGCCCACCTTGCTAAGTGGGGGGGATCACGAGGAATCAACTGCCCAAGGTGTGGGGATCACGCAACAGATGTAAAAAAAGAAGAAAAAAAACAAACAAAAAAAAAAACGAGAACGTCTTGGGTCATATGATATTGTGGCACTTGAGGGAATACCTCATTTGGCTTTATCTGGACCTTAACTGGTTCTACCCATTTTATTAGTCCTACTTCCTTTCCGGTCAGGTCCATACTTTCTCTGTTACTGTCCCCTGTAACTCGACAGGTAAATCAATCAAGGTAAGCATCAGGAACAGAGTAATCAAAGGGTAATCTTCATTAGCTGTTCCTGTGTCCTCTTCTGAGAACTGTCCTTCATCACCCTCATCATCACTATTTGTCTGCACTTCGATTCCGTAATTGGAACAGGTAATTGAACATTTTGTCTTGCACAGTAAGTCCCTTCCCAGTAGGGATACCGGACTTGAGTCACAGACTACAAACCTATGTAGCCCCTGGAAGTTGCCGATCTCAACCTGCACTGGATCCGTAATCGGGTTTGTCAGATACTGGTTTGCTACTCCAACCACTCTTATGGTACGCCCTGAAAGTGGCAATTTTGGAACCTCTGCACTTCTAACTGTAGAGCGTGTAGCTCCGGTATCAACCAGAAATGAGACCTTATAGCCTATCACCTTTCCTTCCACATATGGGCCCCTCTGATCCACATCTAAGGATGCTGCAAGCCTGCACTCTTCACTGTCTGAACTATCGTCTGACCATTCCCCATTCATTCCATTTTCACCTCGTAATGGGAAGTGTTGTACTGTATTATTTTGACTCGTTACCTGACCTGTGACCTGTTGAGGAAGCATCACCTGTTGCTGTCCCATCGGAGCCATTGGTAATTGCATTTGCTGTCTAGGTACCATAGGAATCTGCTGTTGTACTGGTTGCATTTGCACTGACTGGAAACAGGGCATTTGCATCTGTTGCATGGGCTGTACCCCTTGCATTTGTACCAGATTGTTCTGAAAATTCGGGTTTTGATGTCTCATTTTCGGGCCCCGTACATTTTGCAACGTATCAACATTAGCACTTTGCTGAACAACACCATCCTGCACCATATTCGGGCACTCCCGTTTCCAGTGCCCCACGCCCCCGCACGCGTGACATGGTGACATCTTTTTCGCTCCTTGTAAGTCATTTGGAACTACAACAGTATTTAAGTCTGGACCGCGATTCACAAACCCTCGACTTCGACCCCTCGGCTGTGTCTGAAACACACCATTCATTTGTGGTTGTTGCTGTATCATCTGTTGAACTCCGTTTCCCTGTATTCCTGCCTGCGCAGGCCTTATCTGCATTACCATCACTTTCCCTTTCAATTTCTTTTGCTTCAATTCAATCTCATCACTACAGTATTTCGCATACTGCTGGTCTCAATCCCTCGACGAACTTAAATACAAGATGATTCATGTCCTTCGGTTCAATTGTCTCAGTACCACTATAGTGTTTGAATGCCTTTAGCAGTCTTTCGTAGTAAGCATGTATTGATTCCTTAACCTCTTGAGAGGTCTGGTCAATTTTCTGCCAATCAGTCACCTTCGGCAAACACCTTTTGTTTCAAAAACTCAATCACCTTATGATAGTACTTCATCACCTCTTCAGAGGGTGCCCCGGTCACCTTATCTCTTGCCGGCTCCTTCGTCGGCCAATCTGCCCCTCTCTTGCACTCAAGCCACAAATCGGCGGAACAATGATCTCAAACAAGGTATTCAAGTCTTCCCAGAGACACTTCGCAAGTTTCACAAACCTATCTGTTTGCTGATACCACTCGATCGGTTTCTCTCTCAATCTGGGATAATCGTTAGTAAAAGATAGGATGTCTCCTCTGGACCATTGTACATGTACTAAGACACCACCAGCTGTCTCTCTCATGGGTAATATTTTTACTGATTCCAAATCGGGTGAGGCCTTGGCTTGATTAGACCCTGGACTGTCACCCTTTTCCTTATCTCTTTTCTTTGCCCACCTGCCTTCCCATTTCTCCAGTGCACCCCAAAATTGTGCGCTTTGCAACAATTCTTTCAAATGTGCCTTCATTCATGCAGACCTCATGTGCTCAAAGTCTTTGGAGTCAAAATCCAATCTGTAACTTATTTTCAGATGTTTATTATTTCCGATATCAATATTGTATTTATCTGCTAAATTTGCTAATCTCTGATGCACCTTGCCTACTTCTTTGGTAATTTTGGGGCATAAGAATCTTAATTCTGCTTCTGTGTATGACTCCAATCTATTTACTCCCATTGTACCTTCCACTAATTCAGCAGCTTCTGCTCCTAGTCTTACAAAGTTCAGGTACTCGTCTTGTTTTTCTTTTCCTGGTTCGGCTGTAACCACTGCAGCCTTTTGTGAAGTATAAGTCTTTTCTAACCATTCATTTACCTGTTGTACTGTGAAACCCTGCAGTGAAATGTTCCCTGCATGTATCATTGGTGAATGTGAGGTGTTTGTACTCATTGTCTGTGGAGTTAAAACTCCTAACCCTGCTTGATGCATTGCTTCGATGGGTGCTCCCACTGGACTAAGGTCCATTAAAGACCTCAGCTGTTCGACTGCTTGCTCTCCTGGTGCCATTATCTGGAGGGTTCCCATAGACCCTCCTCTTATCACATCTTGAGTCATACTCCCTGATCACATACACCAGTTTTACCCTGCACATACAATGGCACTGGTGGACCAACGGTGATTGGCAGTGATATGGTAGCAGGTGTCTGACCTGGTCCCAGACTTCGTGGAGCAGTAACTCCATAGGTCTGTTCCAAGGTGCCCGGAACAGGTACTAATGGTGGACCAGCTACTGGGTTATACCCTGGTATCAGCTGTGGTTGCGGTTGGGACAGTAATTTCGGAGTTGACTCAATCTGTATTAACTTTGATTTTGGGTATATCGGGTCTGGCGGCACTATCAGATTTGTAGTAGTCTCAAGTACTGGAACGTCTGGGTAGATTCTCTGTATCTGCGGTGGAGGCTGCAACTGTATCGGTATGTCTGGTGCAGTGGGTACACTGACGCCATTCTGTGTCGAAGCCGTATCACTAGTCTGTACCGTATCAGCAACTCCCTTTTCCTGCGTCTGGTTCCCAGGATCCATGCTAGTGCTTGGAGCGCTATCGCTCACCGCATAAGGTGGCGGGCGATCATGTAGTAACCTGTCCATGAATTCCTCATCGTCTGAATCATCTTCATCTTCCCAAGGTCTTTTATTCTCTTTAGATTTGCATGAGTCTTTATCTGTTTTACAGGAGGCTTTCTTTCCCTGTGTTTCTTCTCCCTGTGTTATTGCTGGGAACAGTTTTAGTCCGTCAACAATTCCTCTTCTCCTAATTTTATTCTCATTATCCCATCTAGCCTCAGCATAGGATTTTTCTGCCCTCCTCAGCCTTCTATGGAACCTTTCTTGTCTATGTTTAAGAGCCATCATATCCCAAATCTCTAAAGCCTCATATTGAGCTGGTCTCGGAGGAGGGTTTCTGTGTACTTAACATCAACCTTAAGTTTTCCAACACCTTTGGATTGAATGTCCCATGCTCCGGAAACGCTAAACATCCCTCCTTCTCTGTTAGTTTGCGCCACTGTTTCATCCATAAACATGGTGCAAACACCCTTCTCTTCCATAACCATATAAGCTGGAGTACCCTCGGGTGGTGTAGGCTCCCCATCAGTTGCTACGATATATGTGTCTCCCTTCAGAGCACTCTTAAATGCTTTAACAAAATTCATTTTGCAGTTTTCTCTTGTTGGTATTTTAATCAGAAGTGACTTAGTTCCCAGGACACTCTTCACGCACCTTTCTCAACCTATTGCCTCTCACGGACGGCAGCCAATCCGTGCGCGACCCCTCTCGACAACTGACCTATCTCAGCGCAGCACCACTGACGTCACACTTACACACACTGCAGCAGACAAAGTCTTGCGGCTTGTCCGCTCCTCGCTAAACCCACACAAACTAATGCAAATTATTGCGAGCACTTTAAATGACAACGTAAATCTGCCGGTTTACTACAGGAAGGGTAACACATTCGCTTCAGAACTTTACAGAGATTTCACTTAAAGCCTCAGCCGCTACTTTCTCCTTGTCAGTTCCCGCTTACGCAAGCAGAATTCGACCTGCAAATTCTACCCTCGACTTGTCAATGGCTCGTCCTAGTGCACTTTAGAACTTGCCAAATCTCCATCGAAGGTTTCACACATACGTTTCGATTCAAACTTGACTTGTCAACCACACCCGATTGACCTATTAAACCGCACAGATTACAACATAAACCCAAGTGTCTCCTACAGTTGTCAACATACTCCGGAGTCTTAGACCACAACGGGTCCGTACAATACAACCAACCAGGTGGATAATTTTGAGCACCAAGTGCCACACTCATATGAAGTACGCCGACTTCCCTACTCTCATACTGCGGAGTACGCCCACTCCTACTAAAACAACATTTACTTGGCCTAAATACACACAAATTTCACAATCACCTGCAAGAGGCATAAGCTAAGCAAGCGCAAGAACCCTAAACCACACATTATGGCGCTGAGAACATCCCCAACTCACTTAGGCAGACTCCGAGATCCCGGGAAAGTCATGGTGAACTTAGAAACCCATCATACCTACAATTTGCATTATCACAGAAAAAACAAATTAAACACTGGTTCTCCGTCCTAGGGCCCCCAAGGGCCAAAACCGTCGCTCTGCTACCAGAACTGCTAACGCGTCATTCTATGTCAATTTTATACACATTAGGACTCGTTTTAGGCCAATGAATCTTGTGACCAAGTGGTGAGACACCGTAGGACGAGATAACTGATCAATATGTCAAGCAATATATCAATAATGTCATTAATATTCACCACCACAATGCACTTTACTTTGGTTAAAGGCATTAGTCAAATTGTCGACGCAACCATGACCTTTCAGCCATGAATAACCACACCTTTTGATAGAATTTTATGAATTTTATTCCCTATTGATTACAATCTACTAGCAGAAGTGTCAATCTCAAAACCAAGAAGCATAAAAGCATAGTAACAATATGGCAACTGTGATAAGATTTCATTAATGCAAAAATCACGAACATAAGAACATAGCACAGCGTGAACATAGATCAGAATACAAAGAATATCACGTAAATCTCAGTTCAGCATAGCGCAACGTCAGTCTTTGTCTATTTGCGTCAGTCAGAGTGACCACCTATCCTAACCACTAATTAGCATCAGCATGTTGGACTTCATGCAAAATAATTTAGAACATCAATTTAGAAAACATCTAACTATGGCCTCTATTAAAAAAATGAGCAGTTGGTACCTAGAAAGGAAAAGCAAATAGACAAATTACAAATCGCATTGTCATAATTACCATCCAATGATTAGGTCAGCACACAGGATCAGTCTTCGTCTTCAGGACATCAGTCGAATCACCATCAGTCTAACCTCGTCTAAAGGACAGGGGACACTTCCCTCAGAAGGAGGAGAAGCGTAAAGGGGCTCAAATCGCCAAACAGAGTGACAGAGTTTCTGGATAAAATCAATAGCATTCCCTACCTAGTTCCAACGATCCTTCTGTGACATGGGTTTTTATCCCTTTTCCATAATACCTTCCCCCAAATCTCTATTGGACATTTACTATACCCCACTATCTTTAGCCTATCAAATTAAACATTAGGTAATTCCAATTGTCACCCCATGATAATCCATAACATTTTGATTGGTCTTCGCAATTGACTCCTTCGGAGGTGGCACATCCGGATTTTACCTCACCATTTGGCACGTCTTCTCAGGTCATGAGTTTCCTTTGTCCATGGTTAAACGTCCTTGTACATTACATTAATCTACTTTTGTTTCAACTTTGTACATAACTCATACTAAAGCAGCAAGCATGCGGATGAGAACAGAATTTGGATTGATACATGAAATGAAGAATAGGAACAAATGCAGGGTCATGGCCCTTTGCGAGTCAGCACACTGAAAAACAGAGAAAATGCTTTAATATGAGAGCTAGGCAGCTAAATCTAAAATTCACGCTAACTTAAGGCCTATGAGAATTTTAATACAAATTCGATATCGTAAATGTTAATATAAATCATAGCCTGAACAGTTTTACTCATCGTTGTTAGTTTACGTATATATTCGTGACCACACACATTGTAGTTGTAATTCAGATGCGTTTTTAAGCAGAACACTAATTATTGTCATTTTCTATGCAGCATCATTAATCACTGATATAAGCATTTCACTTTTAGTATATGTAATATTTAAACTACGTTCTCTCAGATTTATTAGTAAGTCCCTAGTAAAGTGCACTGGAGGTGCCAGGGCCTGTAAATCAAATGCTACTAGTGGGCCTGCAGCACTGGATGTGTTACCCACATAAGTAGCTCTGTAATCATGTCTCAGACCTGCCATTGCAGTGTCTGTATGTGCAGTTTTAACTGTAAATTTGACTTGGCAAGTTTACCCTCTTGCCAGGCCTAAACCCTCCCTTTTCTTACATATCAGACACCCCTAAGGTAGGCCCTAAGTAGCCTTAAGGGCAGGATGCAGTGTATGGTTAAGGTATAGGGGGTCATTACGACCCTGGCGGTCAGAGACCGCCAGGGGTAATGTGGCGTCCGTACCACCAACAGGCTGGCGGTACGGAGACCCATATTACGACCGCGGCGGTAGCGCCGCGGTCGCACCACCGGGGCCAGCGGTTTCCCGCTGTTTTAGCAACGGCGGTGATAATCCGCCAGGGCAGCGCTGCAAGCAGCGATGCCCTGGGGATTATGACTCCCCTACCGCCAGCCTGTTTCTGGCGGTTTGCACTGCCAGGAAGAGGCTGGCGGCAAGGGGAGTCCTGGGGCCCCTGGGGGCCCCTGCACTGCCCATGCCCCCTAACAGGGCCCCGTGCAGCTTTTCACTGTCTGCATAGCAGACAGTGAAAAGCGCGACGGGTGCTACTGCACCCATCGCACGGCCGCAACACCGCCGGCTCCATTAGGAGCCGGCTCCTATGTTGCGGCCGCATCCCCGCTGGGCCGGCTGGCGTAAACTAGGTTTGCGCCCGCCGGCCCAGCGGGGATGTTGTAATGGGGTCCGCAGTAGCCGCCCGGCAAGCTTTTAATGACCCCCATAGTAACATCTTTTATATGTCCTGACAGTGAAATATTGCTAAATTCGTTTTTCACAGTTGCAAGGCCTGTCCCTCTCGTAGGTTAACATGGGGGCTACCTTTATATTTGATTAAAGTGTAGATTCCCTTTGGGAGCGGATGGACATGTGGAGTTTGGGGTCTCTGAGCTCACAATTTAAAACTACATCTTTTAGTAAAGTTGATTTTAAGATTGGGTGTTTAAAAATGCCACTTTTAGAAAGTGAGCATTTTCTTGCTTATACCATTTCTGTGACTCTGCCTGTTTGTGGATTCCCTGTCTGGGTCAGTTTGACAGTTGGGCTGGTTGCACCTCACACTAGACAGTGACACAAAGAGAGCCATCTGTGCTAGGAGGGAGGGAGGAGCGGTCACTCACATCTGAAAGGGCTGTACCTGTCCTCACATAATGCAGGCTCCAACCCCCTGGTGAGTGTCTGGGGCCTGGACTGGGCAAGACAGGATTTCACATTCAAGAGAGACTTTGCTTTGAAGTAGGCCTACTTCAAAAGAGAAATTGGGTATAAGAGGGGCACCCAAAACCACAGACTTTAGAACACTTCTGGAAACAAGAGGAACCTCTGCCTGGAGAAGAGCTGAAGAGCTGAGGAAGAAAAGCTGCCGTGCCTGTGACTGTGCTTTATGGAGCTATCCTGCAGTTGCTGCTTCTGCCAGAGTAAGAGGGCAAAGACTGGACTTTTTGTGCCTTCCATCTTGAGAAGAAATCTCCAAGGGCTTGATTTAAACCTTGCCTCCTGTTGTTTGAAGTCGCAGGGACAGCAAACACTTTTCTCTGCCAGCACCTGGAATCTCTGGAGAGACTCCTACTCTGCCCTGTGGTGCCTTCTAGTTCCTGGGACCCTGAAAGGAGAAGCTGGCAGCCTAAGAGGAGGAAATCCAGGCACAGAGCGCCATGCGGGGAAAAGATCGACGTGACTCTGATCTGCGGCTGAAGAAACGACACCTTGCCGGCTCTGCGGCAAAAAATGTACACTTGCCGGAAACGCGACGGAAGAATCGACGCATGGAGCAGGAGAAACGACGCGCAGCATCGCTGATGGAGGCTGGGAAATCAAAACCCACGTTGCGTGGTTTTTGGATCATCGTGTGGCTGGATTTTCGATGCAAGCACCGCTGGTCGTGTAAAAACAACGTAAGGCCTGCCCGGACCCGAGAGTGCTGACTGGATCGACGCATCGCTCTCCTGCGGCGAGAAGGAAAGACGCGCCCGACCTGACGGAAGGAGAAACAACGCAAGGTCCTGCTCATGATTGGGATCGACACATCGCAAGCCCTTTTTGACGCACACTCGCCTGTGCAGGGTTATTTTTGACGCACCCAAGGTACATTTTCATGCTAACAGTGTTAGTGTGTGTTTGAAACTACTTAAAAACTCTTTTTGATTTTTGATTGATAACTTGACTTGTGTATTGTGGATTTTTGTCGTTTTGGTCTTGTTTTGTTCAGATAAATATTTCCTATTTTTCTTAACCTGTGTTGTGTCATTTTGTAGTGTTTTCATTAAGTTACTGTGTCTGTTGGTACAAATACTTTACACCTAGCACTCTGAAGTTAAGCCTACTGCACTGCCAAGCTACCAAGGGGGTAAGCAGGGGTTGGCTGAGGGTGATTCCCTTTTACCCTGACTAGAGTGAGGGTCCTTGCTTGATCAGGGGGTAACCTGACTGTCAACCAAAGACCCCATTTCTAACACTCATCAAGAACCCTAGGTACCCAGAGCCAATAAATGAGCTGCACCTTGCAGTGGGTTTTCATTCTATACTGGGTATACACCAATTAATTTGCTGAAATATAAGAGCGAAAAATAGGTATCAAGAAAACGTTTGTATTTCCAAAATGGGCACAAGATAAGGTTTTGAGAAGCAGTGGTTATTTGCACATCTATGAATGAGTGCCCATACTAGCATGTGAAGTACGGGGCATTTCTCAAATAGACGTCTTTTTTACACACTGTCTTACATTTGGAAAGACAAAATGTAGAGAAAAACTAGGGGCAATAACACTTGTTTTGCTATTCTGTGTTCCCCCAAGTCTCCCGATAAAAATGGTACCTCACTTGTGTGGGTAGGCCTAGTGCCCGCGACAGGAAATACCCCAAAACACAACGTGGACACATCACATTTTCCCAAAGAAAACAGAGCTGTTTTTTGCAAAAAAGCTGTGGATTTTGGCCTCTATCAAACATGCACATTTTTGAAAACTAGACACCTAGGGGACTCTAAAATGGGGTGACTCGTGGGGCTCTCACAAGGTTCTGTTACCCAGAATCCTTTGTAGACCTCAGAATTTGGCCAAAAAAAACCTTTTTCCTCACATTTCAGTGACAGAAAGTTCTAGAATCTGAGAGGAGCCACAAATTTCCTTCCACCCAGCATTCCCCCAAGTCTCCAGATAAAAATGGTACCTCTCCTCTGTGGATAGGCCCAGTGCCTGTGACAGGAAATGCCCCAAAACTCTATGTGGACACATCAAAATTATCAAATACCAAACTACCTGTTTTTGCGGGGGGCACCTGCGTTTTTGGTCCTGGGCTCAGCAGCCATCTAGGGAAACCTACCAAACCCAGACATTTTTTAAAACTAGACACCCGAGGAAGTCCAGGGAGGTGTGACTTGCGTGGATCCCCGAATGTTTTCTTACCCAGAATCCTCAGCAAACCTCAAATTTAGCTAAAAAATCAAATTTTTCCCACATTTCTGTGTGGGATCACCGCACCGGGACAAATTTCCTACCACCCAACGTTCCCCTCAGTCTCCCAGTAAAAATGATACCTCCCTTGTGTAGGTGGGCCAAGTGCCTGTGACAGGGAAGAGCCAAAAACATGTTGAAATTGAGGGGGAACCAAAGCCAGTCCAAAAGAGCAGTTTGAAAAAAAAAAGATTTTAGGCTGACAAGTGCAGCAGAATTTTTAACGGTATAGATGAGACAATGTTGGGTGGTAGGAATTTTGTGGATTCCTGCAGATTCCGGAAGATTGCATCACAAAAATGTGGGAAAAATTTGTGATTTCCAGCAAACTTGGATGTTTGCAGGGGATTGTGGCTAAGAAAATGGTGCGGGGTGCATGTGAAGCACACCACCCTGGAATGAACCAGCTGTGTAGTTTTCAGATGTGTCTAGGTCTTGTGGATTTTTCTACATGTCAGCATCCAAAAGTCAAAAAAGTGCAGCCCTCACCATTCCAAGTGGGACGATTTTGAGAATTACCAAGCTCTCATGGCCCAAATGTAAAACCAAAACCCAAAATAATCAAATGTCCTCTTGCTTGCCAAGGGATAAGATGTTTTAGTGTGTGGGGGAGATCTGAAAGATTTTTACCCCCTTCAGTTGGGGTGGGAGCATAACCAGGCCCATACTGGTTGGTAGCCACCACCCCACCATTTTTTTAAAATTCCCTGGCATCTAGTAGACTTTCTGCCCCCCCCAGGGGGTGGACTGAGGGTAATTGCCCAATCTGACCACTGGTGGTCAGAACAACTTTGTCCCAATTTATTTGGGTTGGGAGTATGATCATACCCCCACCCTCTTATTTTGGAAAAAAAAAATCTTCCCTGGTCTCTGGTGGGATTTCTGCCCCCAGTGGGGGCAGATGGGCCTTCCAAAAATAGGCCGATTTGCCCCCAAGGGCAAAACACACACATACACACACACCAATCCCTGGTGTCTAGTGGTTTCTGCCCCCCTTGGGGGCAGATTGGCCTAACAAAAATAGGCAGATGAAATGGCCTCAACACAATTTCCCCCCCAGGCGAGCGACCCTTGCCTAAGGGTTCACTCCCCATACGTAAAAACATAAAGTAAATAAAAAAAATATATATCCCTGGTGTCTAGAGGTTTCTGCCCCCCGGGGGCAGATCATCCCAATTATATTAGGCCGATCTGCCTCCAGGGGTGGCAGAAAAGGCCTAAAAATATTTTGCCCCCCCTGGGGAGCGGCCCTTGCCCAAGGAGCCACTCCCCTTATGCGTAAGCATAAAAAAAAAATTCCCTGGTGTCCAGTCGTTCCTGCCCCCCCCGGGGGCAGATCTGCCTAATTATATTAGGCCAATCTGCCCTCAGGGGTGGCAGAAATGGGCTAAAAATATTTTGCTCTCCCTTGAAAGCAGCATTTGCCCATGGTGCCGCTCCCCTTATGGGTAAGTATGATTATAAAAAAAAATCCCTAGTGTCTAGAGGTGTCTGCCCCCCCCCCCCGGCAGCAGATCGGCCTAATTATATTAGGCCGATCTGCACCCGGGGGGGGCAGAATCGGCCTAAAAATAATTTGGCCTCCCGGGAGCGACCCTTGCCTAAGGGGTCGCTCCCCACACATAAAAAAAGACAAATAAACAAAAAAAAATTATCCTTGTTGTCTAGGGGTTTTCTGTCCCACTGGGGGCAGAAATGACCTAAAAATTATTTGGCCCCCTGGGGAGCAGCCCTTGCCAAAGGGGCCGCTCCCTTATGCGTAAGTGTGATTTAAAAAAATCCCTGGTGTCTAGTGGTTTCTGCCCCTAGGGGGGGCAGAAATGGCCTAAAAATAATTTGGGCCTCCAAGGGCGACCCTTGCCGAAGGGGTTGCTCCCCACACATAAAAAAATAAAAATAAAAATTATCCCTGGTGCCTAGGGGTTTTCTGCCCCCGGGGGACAGAAATGGCCTAAAAAGTATTTGGCCCCCTGGGGAGCAGCCATTGCCCCATTGCCAAAGGGGCTGCTCCTCATATTGATATATACAAAAAAAATCCATGGTGTCTAGTGTGCATTTCTGCTGCCCGATCGCATTGCGATCGGGCAGCAGAAATGCTGTGAGAGACACGAAAGGAAAGGTCTTTCCTTTCATGTCTCTCCCGCTCCACCTCCCAGTCGGAAGAGAAATGCTCTTGCATTTTTCTTCCGGGATCGCGTTGGAGACCTCTGATGAGGCCAGTGCACGATTTGCGCGCTGATGTCATCAGACGTCACTGGGGTGTGGAGGCGGGGGGTCATGGTGGAAGGGGAAGCAATTCCCCTTCCATCCCTGACTGGGGGGTGTGGGCCGGGTGCAGGACGAGCTTGCCCAAGGCACCCAGGGGGTCAAAGTGCATAGCCAATGGAGCTGTGATCATGTTGTATCATATGCGGTACTTAAGTTGGCTGATTCTTTTGCATCTCCCCTGGCTGGTTTGGCCAGTGTGCAGACTATCAATAAGGGGTATATGATGACATATATCAAGGTTTTTGACTTAGAGCTTGAGAACGTTTTATGAGTTATTTTAATCCGTTAATGTTCAAATATACTTCCTTCCAGAGTTAGGACACAGCAGGAGCATTTTCCACACCTGTGATGGCCTTTGGTTGGTTGCTATTTCCATAAGTTTCAATTGTTCTTTTCAGCAGATTTTGAGTGGCATGTATGATCGTACAATATGGCCTCTGATGCTGCATCTTTTTTCATAGCAAACGTTGGTCATGGAATGGGAGTATTTAATGTTGACAAGATATGGCAGTTCCTTTGGATGTTTTTTGTGACACAAATCATTGCATCTGGTAACTCTTGTCCATGTTCTAGAAGTGGTTCACTGGGGTGAACCAAGCCCTCTTGAGTGCATTCTTTCATAGTTTTTTGAATAACCTGTCAGTCAGTTTCTTATTCAGTTCATCAGCATTGTTTAAGTATTCATCTTTTCAGTACAATTCTTGCAGATTCTCAAAAATTGCCTGTACGGCAAGCTGCCACATAGGCTTTGTGGGTGGGTACTGTCATACCGCATAAGACCGTCTTTATCTTTAGATTTGGCATAGCGAGTGGTAGTGAGATAGCCTTCCAGTGGTTTTACAGTAACATCCAAGAAAAGCATCATTCTATTGTTAGACATGATATTAAATTTCATCTGATGTTCTGGAAGTTAACCATTCAGTAAACTTTTATAATTCTTCTGGCTTGCCTGTCCAGAGACAAAATATATCATTGAAATATTGGTACGATGATGATATTTCCTTACAGACAGGGTTGTTGTTGCTCTAAATAAGTCTCTTCTCAAATTCTGCCACATATATTACTAGCCATTTCCGGAGCAGGTTGACAGCTCATAGCAGTCTCTTTTACTTGGAGGTAGAAGGCACTGTTAAATAAGTAGTTCCATGCCAGTCATACTTGAGCTAGCCTTGCCGACTCAAGGATAAATTCAGTGGGAAAAGTAATGTAACCCGGATGTACTTTTTGGTAGATACGGTAGGTTAAGCTGTACTGTATTATACAAGATAAAACAAACAGTGGGACTGGCACTGTTTTAGTATATATCGATTAAAAATCAGTAGCTTAATTTCTGTGACAGAATTACATGTTAAGTACCCAAAGCCCATGGAAAAACTAAAAACTATTTATTGAGAAAAATGAAAACAGTAGCAATAATTCACCATTTAAATATAGGTTTATGTTCTGTAATACATTTGTTTTCTTAAATTAAATAATATCATCAATCTGTAGAAGTACACAGTAATCTTAAGGCCCTTGGTATTTATTATGTATCTCTCTAAAATGTAATTAGTTCAAAAGTGTTTGCGAGTAATAAACCAGGATAAACCTGTTTTGTTATTAGTTTGATTGGCCAAGGGGGGTTTATTGATGAATGTTGAAAATACAATTGATATGATTTTGAAGACATATACATATTGGGAATAAATTTGGATTGTGAATAAAGAAGAAATTAGTTTGATTTCAGTCTCTATCCTTCTGGATTGAGCTGACGTTCTAAATGTTTAGGAGAGTGATACATTATTTACTTTTAGTACTTTTCCTTAGATCTCTATCCATATTGGGGTAGGGACCCTGTCTATTACTTGGTTGTATAATTCCCCCCACCACAGGAGCATTTGAGCCTCACATTTTTCTGATTGGATGACTTGTATCCTTCCATGGCTATTGTTGCTTGCATTCAGAGAACTACCATTTTCTTTTCTTTTCAGCACTCTGTTGTTTTCTTGCTCTCTCCCTGTGTGCTGCACCCCGCCGCAGTCACCACCACACTGTCCTTAACCTTGTACATTGCTTTCCCACTTCTACTGGCTTTCAATTTATATATTTTTTATATTGCTCCTCTGTTTTCCTTACCTTGTTCTTGCCGTTTGGCAGTGTTTATTTCCCACCACCTTACTATTTTCCAACACCCCTTCCCCTTGTGTCTTTAAAAAATATATATTTTGGAGGGCCCAACGTCTGTAAATTGCTTCTGAGCAGCTCCTTTCTTAAAATGTGTTTTTGAGCAACGTTTAATGATAATGAGTTATGATCCAGGCCACTGGAATTATACAATGTTGTGGCCGCAGTAGTTTCCACATTATTATGGATTGCTACCTAATCCATCATCTTATGTATAATTTGCAGATTCTACCTAAAAAAATTGTTTCTAGCACAAACAGATCAAAAGTTACCAAAAATGCAGCGACACCTGTTGCCACTCAGTGGAAGGCCCTTTGCAAAAGTCAACTGGGCATTTTGTCAATTGCCTATGTGTAAAAGTGACAAAATAATGCAGCAATAATGCCACAAAGTGTATGGCTTTCAGACTCATAATTCACCTTTTATTGCTACATAATTTGGCCCTTTGCTATTGCATAATTGCTGTGGCCAAGGTTCTGATTTAGAATATGAATTTCCTGTGCAGTCATCATCTGGCGTATTGAGTCAGGAATGTTGCACATTTTTCTTTTTTCTATTCTCACAGTCATCTATCCTGAGCATTGGTAAAATTGCTGATAATTGATGTTTGGCTCAGCAACAGTTACAAGACAAAGTTAGTCATTGCTGACTTCCCTGTATTATTTACGATGCCACTGTCAAGCTTGTACTGCACCTGGTAAAACTTTAAATCAAGTTGTTTAAAAAATAAAAAAAGAAGCTAAATACCATCTGTACCATCTGCATCTGTAGCCCTCAGAGCAGCCGAAGTAGTACAGACCCTATCGCCAATACATCTATAGCTCCAGCATTGGGGTGAACTATTATTTGTATCATTTGTCCTCATCTCGGATTTCTTTTTGCAGGATATGCACCAGTAACTGGAATGTGTCAACCTGTAAGGAGTTGTACCTTAAACCATGAAGATGGGTTTTCCTCTGCGTTCGTGGTTGCCCATGAAACTGGTCATGTGTAAGTAATATCTAGTAATTTACCCATATATTCACTTCAATAGATTTTAGACCAAGTGGTAATCTGCCTGGAATTGGCAGCATTTCTGGTTTGGGCACCATAATGAAAGATTTTGTAAACATGCCTGCTTGTGTACAAATACATATAAAGCTTGATTTCCAGGGAACTATATGCAACATTAACATTTGCTGCCCCTAAACTAAGTCGAATATGTGGTGAGTCCTTCCCTCTAGTGATATTAAATATGCCAAGAGTCTGATGTTTGTCTTTTATGACTCAATTTTCATCGTGTGGTCGATTCTACATAATTACATTTTCCATAGGAAATAATAATCAACATTTATTAATGAGATGGGTTTATAACTCAAGCCTTCTTGTAGGATCCACCCCTGCCTCGTAGTTAGCCTAATGTTGCCTGGGAGCTGTAGCCTTTAATGTTCTCATTATACACTTGTTGATCATTTGGATTCATTTTCAATTTGTTATTTTTTAAAATAAAACATGGTTCGAAAGTGTCATCTGTTATGAGTCTGCAAGATCCTGTTAACAGATTCAATCAAAACGACTAAGATGGGGTGTGAGGGTCAGCTGCTCAATCCTGTCCTGCACTCACCACTTTTCTGATTTCTGCTGCCACTCCAGTGTGCTAGTTAGTGCATTCTCGCCTCCTTCTGCTGATTCCTTGAGCCACAGACGAAATGGCAGTTTGGTTATGGCATAGTGGCCACTATATTAGTTTCATCAGGCATCCAGTGCGATGGAGGATTTCTGCACTGTTTCCCAATGCTAGGTCACCTTTGTCAGATCTTGTCACCCCAGCGGAGCATGTAATGCATTGTGCCTTCTGTGGGGGTGCAGGTGGATTCCTTCTGTCCCACTGCCTGGTCATCTCTATCCTTTTGCAAGTGTGCACCTCTCTGTGCTCATGCTGCAGGTCACTGATCTCTGTAACAAAATCATGGCTGCTGTTGATGAAGGTGGTGTGGCCTAGGTTTTGGTGGTGCCCCCTGTCTTTGTTTCTCCTTGTCGTCCTTCCAGCTTTCAGTAACAGAATAACACACCCATGGTGAATGTTCTTGTCCCACGGTTAGTCATAGCACGTGCACTCAACAACACATTAAAAGTAACATTCTTCAGAAGGCCAGCAAAGCTGGACCTTAATAATAGAAAAGTCTTCCTTGTCACCTAATGATCCTTCAGCTGGTGTGAGTCAAGTCCATGTTCACAGCGGCTATTGATAGCCCTGGTTTCATGCTAAATAGGGTCATGTGTAAAATGGGTTCTTGCAGAAGGGATGTGGAATTCCTATAGCCCAACGGAACATATTGTTTGGGGTCAAGGGCAACAAGTTTACATGTTTATTTTGTCCTTGGGACAAACCCTTTGGTTGCCACTTTACAGAGAAGGGAAATGTCTGAAGTTGAGGTAATATGTGTGCCCATATGATAATGCTGTTAAAGCTTGCGTTTATGGTTCACTAATGAAAAGGTACACACTTGTTTGAAAAGTTTAACAATATGAGGCTAAGTGTAATGCGCCAAGGATTCTCTCTGGTTAGATGCAAATGTTTGCAGAAGCTTGTAAGCAAGAGTGATGATTCTTTGCTTTCAAAATAAAATGTTCAGAAAAAAATGCAAGTAGGAAAAAAACATTTAGCTACTATGAGGTGCTATTTCTTTGAAGCGTCATTTAGTAAAATGTGTTGATGCATGCTAGTATTTTCCTAATAGAAAATCAGTGTAACCGTTTTCAACAAGATTATGGGAAGGACGAAAATAAACAAGCACTGGCAAAGCCAACTGATCCAACATTTGTTGGGAGCCTTCTGGTTTTGTCAATGTGTGTCTTATTTTGACATGAGATTTGTAACACTATGTTGTTGTGGGTGCTGCCAGGCCCTCACCATTGTAACAAACACTGGCAAAAAGTAAAAAAAAAGTATTTTGGCCCCAAAAAGCACTCATTGCCACCAGTGGTGTAACAAAGGCCCCCCCCACAGTCCCTGCTGTGCAGGAGGACCCATCCATGGGGCCTCCTCAGTACAGCACCTGTCCTGAGTGAGTCTGGAGTTGGGGGCCCCCTCCATGTTCTTTGCAGGGAAACCCTCCAGTTTTGTTATGCTACTGATTGCCACAGTAGTTCTTGGCACTGAACAAAACTACTTTGTATGCCAATATGCTCCTTGTGGAAGAGCAGAATGCGATCACTCACAGTAAAGCCAACCCATAGATAGATAGAGAGAGAAATAGAAGTTTAATAAAAACAAAATCTCTTGGTTAACGCCAGACCTAATTAGAGACCCATTTCTTAAAGAAAGTCACAAAAGTGCACCCATGGTGTATGTCGTAAAATTAGTGGTTCACATGAATTCACAAGAAATTACAGAAGTAGACAAGGAATTCGTACACCTAGAAAATGTTTGGGAACTGTATTTTAGCACGAGCAAATATGCATGTGTAGATTTGCTCATGTGAAAATCTATTGAGCGTTTACAAGTTCACTTTCCCTCCAACTACTTTTTTCCCAACCCTGGAAGAATTTTTACTTCTACAATTGCCAGGAGTAAATTTCCAACCTTTCCCGGTATGGGAAAAGATTAGAGAAGAGCTGGTGAAAATCCTTAAACATGCAAGTTTGTAGCTTTGCATACTCAAAAGCATTCCAGCCCTGGAACTATTGCTTACTGCTTCCTTCAGCCCCAGTATGTAGATAAGCGAAAAGGTGGCAAAATAAGGAAATTGCTATAGTAGGGATTGAAATTGCAAGTATTCAAGCCCTACTATAGTAGTAACCCTGACATAATCAGAGAGGCTATTATCAGAGCTCCTACAAAATGACATTGCTGCCATAATTTGCCGCCAAACTACATGGCACCAAAGGGACAAGTAGATTTTTTTACAGGCCAAGTAGATTTAAGAAGCAACCTGTCCGAAGGACAGGTAGATATTTTATTAAATTGCACACCCCTGCTGCAGACTGTAGCATTTCCTTATGAGAGATTCGGGATGGGGTGCATTGGCTAGAAAACTGATCTGAAAAGTTCACATGACAAAAAGTGTTGAGACACTCCTCTACTATGTGGTGCTCTTCTTGAAAGACATCCTTAGATTGTTTGATGGAATCCTTTGTTTCATGCTTCAGTTTGCCAATTATTGTGCCCATAGATTGCTAGTCTGCGGCCTCTCCCTTCACCACATCAAGTCTTATTATAACATAACTACTCAGTCACAGGCACCAAAAAATGATTTGTGTACACAGAAAAGAGATGGGTGAGTGTACAATTTGGTGCTTTACGATGAGCATGTATCCTGACTTTTGTCGTTTTAAAAAAAGACAGAAATATAACCTGGTAAACCAATATGTGCTTTATCCACTGAGGTTGGAGGCAATTTACAAAGACATTTCCAGTTTTTAATAATCTATACCTTGCCATTGAGTTCCTAGTCTACCACTTCAAATCTAGACAAAACCTTTCAAATATAACTCATGTTTGTGGCACAAAATGAGGGCTTATTTATAGTTCTTGTGACTTGTTCGGCTCATTAGACCTGTTGATTCTCATCAAGTAAAATTTCTAGGTCTCCTAGACCTGCATGTCTGTCGAGAAACTTTTTTTAAAAACCTTTATTTATTTGGTTTTCTGAACAAGAAGAAAAGAAAAACATGACACAAGAGACCGGCACAATCCTCAGCACACAATTAAATATTGGGCTTATAAGGGAGAATGATCAGTGACGTTAGTCGGTAACACAGATGTAACACAGGTATACACAGTGACTTGGCCAAAGGTGGGGGGGCATGTCTCTTTCTACTAATTCCCAAACAGGGAACACATAAGATTACACTACAACAACAATTTGGCATCAGTCTTGTATAGCAGCACAGTACAGTTCCATTTACTGCCAATTAACCTCCCTCCCCTATCAGCCAGGGTGCTCCACCAGGAACTCTTGCAAAGGCTGTCAAATATTTTGGGGATGGTGGGAGGCATATAGTTCACTATTTGTGTCACAATATATTAGGCTACAGATCCAAGCTGCCCCACAGGAGAGGTCCTAGTCCCCCAATGTGTAGCTATTAGTCATTTAGCAAGTAAAAGTGCCAGGGCAGTGAGCCTTCTGTTTGGTTTGGGAGTATCTGTCACATACCCCAGCAGAGCCGGAAGGGGGCTGGTTTCCACCGGCGCTCCCACCATGAGAGAAATACAGGAAAACACCTCCCCAAGTAGCTTTCAATGGTGGAAGAGGTCCACGTCATATGGGCAAAGTCTGCCCCAGGTGCCTGACATTTGGGATAGGAGTGTGAGTGGGTGCTGTCCATCCAAGAAAGCGCCACAGTGGTGACATACACTCATTGGAAACATTTATAATGAATTAGTCGATGGCGGCTGTTCAGGGATATGCGGTGTGTTTGGGTGCAGCAGGTCTTCCACATTTTATCAGAGATAGGCCGCTCCCAGGTTAGCCTCCCAATAACTACAGAGCTTGCAGTCATGTGTAGGAAGAAGGTCTAGGCACGCAGTGTATAGCCTGGAGATCAATCTGGTGCTATCTGTGTTGTCAGTGAGCAGCGTGATGGGAGAGAATTCCTCTGGTGTGATAACCGCCCGTGCAAAAGCCTCACTGCACACTTCTAAAAGATGTGGGGCTAAAATTTGTTAATATATTTTATAAAATTCACAGGCGAAGTCATCTAGCCCGGGAGCTTTAGAGGTATTCAGGGCATCTATAACCTGCATAATCTCCTTGCAGGTAAACAGTACACTGAGGAATTGTTGTTGTGCTGAAGTAAGCCAAACCATGGCCACCTCCTCTAGGCACTGTGATAGGAGTGACATGTCCTCACCCTGCCGACTGTCATACAATACGTTATAGTACGCTAAACACTTACCTCCTGGGTGCCCACTCTGCGCTCCCCACCTCTGCCCATAGTTCAGTTATATATGTTGCTGTGCAAGGGGGCGGATGAGGCGCACTGACGTGCACCCTGGGTGGTCACCCTTGCCATAACGGTGGGTAGTGGTATACCTACTGAGGTAGAGAATCTTGCGGTTCACAAGGTCCTGGTACTGCTCCATAAGGGCGAAGCGCTCTCTCAGATCCGGACTTGCACCCCTCATGCATCAGTCTGGTCTAAGGTTCGGAGTGGGTCCTCAACTCGCAATATACTAGTACGTATATCTCGTAGCACGCCATTGTGCTTAGGTATGCATATGCCCATATGCCCTGTGTGTACACCTTAAAGTCTTTCCAGAGTGTTGCATATGTAGAGACCATTCCTGCATTCAGAGCAAAGTACTCCGTAATTGCCACCTGCAGGTCAGAGCAGAACACGGCATCCAGTAGTGCGAGCAAAGGGAACCACCAAGGATGCTCCCGCAGCCCCAGGTGGGGGATAGAAAAGGTCAAGATCACCAAGGAGTGATCTGATAAAGTGCATGGTAGGTGCGTAACCGTAGACGACCATATGGACACCGATGAAGACACCAGCCAAAAATCTATGCACGTCCATGTACTATGTGGGGCAGAAAGGTGAGTGTAGTGCATCGACGTCTGCGGTCGCAAACACCATAGGTCACCCAGCTGGTAGGTGTTGCAGAGATGTGGCATGGTGCATAGAGATTTGGATTTTAACATCGGGGTCTTGGCTGTGGTGTGGCAGGTTGGGTCCCAGATCATGTTAAAATCCCCACCTAAAATGATGCAGTTGGAGTCCATGTGGGCCAACTGGGTTGATAACGTGTGAAAAAAAATGGGGGCATCTGTGTTTGGGGCATAAATGTTGGCCAGCAATACCCTGTGTCCCACTAATGTGCCTTCGACAAAAATATACTAACCTTTTGTGTCAGCGACAGTAGAGATTAGATGTAAACTGACACTCTTGGGTATCAATATAAAGACCCCGCAGGAGTAGGAGATGTAACTAGAAAACAAACTATGAGGACCCCATTGAGCAGCAAAGGTATAGGTGAACCTGGAGCCAGCTGAGTCTCCTGTACGAATGCTGTTGCAGCACCATGCCTATTTAAACAGTGCACCACCTGCTTGCCCTTATGGGGGCTGTTAAGGCCCCTAGTATTCCAGGATACGAATACGCTAGATTGTGGTGTGGAGGTTCCTATTGCAGTATGCATCATTGGAGTATTAGTGGATGAACGTGTATGGAGGTGAGTGATTGGTCACCATGTGTCAAAGAAAAAGCAAAAATCTCAATAGCAAACACATCAGCAAAACCCAGAACCCCCACCCTCCTCACACACTCAGTAAAAACGTGAAGTCCCAAAGTGGCCGTACTGACTTACAACAGAACCTAAATGCAAACTTGTTATCAACATTGGGAAAGGAGCAACGCCATGTTATGGAACTTCCCTTGTACAAAGTTAGTCTGTAAAGGGAATGAGGAAGAGCGAACAGAGGAAGGGTGCCAAAATGATATTAGTGAGGGGTAATAACCATGCATGTATCACTGTGACTCAGTGACAATGAGTGGGCATCATTTAGGCAGGAAAAAATCCAGACTGCCTGGCAGTTGTGTGGCTGATGAAGAGTGTTCTGGGGAACGTCGAACCGGCAGGTCATGTTTCTTGGTATATTTCTTGCAGAATGCTAAGGCTCCCATTGGGGTATCAAAAAAGCTGGGCTTGCCATTGACATCAACCCTGAGTCTGGCCGGTTACAACATTCCATAGCATAGCCCCAGCTTGCATCCACAAACTTGCGCCAGGCCTCTTGAACCACCATGGTAAAATCTGGAAAGATGGACAGGGACATCCCTTGATATTACAGTGGGCCCTTTTCTTGTGCCAGCCAAAGTGCCATGTCACGATCCTTGAAGTTCTACAGGCTAGCGATAACGGGACTTGGCAGCACAACTGGGATAGGCCACAGGCCAAGGGAGCGGTGGGCTCGTTCCACCACAAATGTGGCAGTTACATTTTGGTGTCCCCGTAGTTCACATAGTAATGTCTCCACAAAGGTATCCAGACTCCCAGCAGCAGAGGTCTCCGCAACCCCCCCAATTCTAATGTTGTTGCAGCGACCGCACGCCTCAAGGTCCTCGTTTTTTGCAGCAACGATGTGCAATCCAGCCTCCAATCTGTCCAGGTGTTTATCTGACTGGGTGCGAGAGTCCTCCAGCGATGAGACGCGTTCCTCAACCGCCTGAAGTCGAGTGTTGTGGCGGTCCAGGAGCTCTCCCATCTTGTCTAGGCGAGTCACTAAGCAGTCAAACCGTGCATCAGTGCCCTGGAACACAGAGCGCAATTCTGCTGAAATGGACCATAGGTCTGTCTGATGATCCAAGGCCAGGCCTCCAGTCGCGCCCTCTGCCATAGCTGTCTCTGTGTCTACCGATGTGAGGGTGTGCAATTTTTCGAATGGAAGCTGGCATTACTTGGGTTCTCCACAACCCATGGCAGTCTCCACCCAGCATCCATACAAGGGCTTGCCTGGGAAGACCACTGCACGTAGCAGACCCCAGATGTGTCTTATGGGTCAAATCATCATCGTCATCTGGCAAAGGGGGGAGGGCCGCCACAGGTGTGCCGCAATGTCCAGGCCCTCCAACAGTGCCCCAACATCAAAAGGCATGCAATCATATGCAAGAGGGGATGCAGAGCCCCTAAATGTAAGTATCACAGGCCGCGCTGCACCAATCCACCTCCAAGCGGTCAAGGAACACCAGCACTAGGCTCGCGGCCAGTCCAGATGCTGCGATGCCCCCCGAAGCAGGAGCCAGCACCCGCAAAAACAAAAGCAGTTCAGACAGGGGCAGCAGGCCACAACGTGCGGCCCTCCAAATGGTACCTCAGGCTTGCCTGCGGCTCCTATTTCCACTGGGCCTCTGAGGCCCATGCCAGGACCGGGCGGCCCTCCCGCTGCCCCCACCTACCTCTGATATGTACTCCGCATCGATGCAATGGAGGAGCTCTTCTGGCGGGCTTGGGGATTCCTTTTGCCGGAGCGTAAACACCACACGGCCATAACGGTCGCCAGCTTGGCTCTGCCTTCCCCCCATTGGGAAACTTGATTAGTGAGTGTAGGAAGTTGGCTCTGTGTATACTATCTCAAAGTGAGAAATAGTGTGCACAGAGTCCAAGGGTTCCCCTTAGAGGTCTATAGTGGCAAAATTAGATAATACTAATGCTCTACGTTGTGGTAGTGTGGTCGAGCAGTAGGCTTATCAGAGGGTAGTGTTAAGCATTTGTTGTACACACACACAGGCAATAAATGAGAACACACACTCAAAGACTTAACTCCAGGCCAATAGGTTTTTATATAGGAAAATATTATTTTCTTAATTTATTTTAAAACCACAAGATTCAGAATTCAAGTAAGTACATACATTGTAAGGTACTTGGCATAGGTAAATGTGGAACTCTGAAGTAAAACAGTAATGTACACAGTTTGGCATACAATGGCAATAAGCTATTTTAAAAGGGGACACTGGGCAAAATTCAACAGTTCCTGGGAGAGGTAAGTAAAGGTTAGTTTGTCAGGTAAGTAAAGCACTTACAAGTTCAGTCTCTGGGGCATAGGCAGCTCACCATTGGGGGTTCAAGTCAACCCTAAACACTCAGCCCCCCCAACAGAGGGCCAGTCAGGTGCAGAGGTGAAAGTGGGGCCCAAATAACATAGGCGCCTATGGAAACTAGGGGTGCTCTGGTTCCAGTCTGCTAGCAGGGAAGTACCTGCGTCCTCTGGGAGCAGACCAGGGGGGTTTTGTAGGGCACTGGGGGGTTCCCAAACAGGCACACAAAATACATCCTCAGCGGCACAGGGGCAGCCGGGTGCAGTGTGCAAACAAGGTGTCAGGTTTTGTATAGGAATCAATTGAGGGACCAGGGGGTCACTGTGGCAATGCAGGCAGAGCACAGGGATGCTTCTCGGGCCAGCCACCAACTGGGCAAAGATGAGGGCCACCTGCTGGTCACTCCTGCACTGGTAGTTGGTTCCTCTCGGGTCTGGGGGCTGCGTGTGCAGTGCTTCTTCCAGGCATTGGGTTCTTTGTTACCGGGCAGTTGCGGTCAGGGGGGACCGTCGTGGGGGTGCAGGGAGGTCATCTCAGGGTGGATACATTGTGGGAGTCACCTGGGGGTCTTCTCTGTGGTGTTGGTTTCTCTGGACACAGGCCGGGGGTGTCGGTGCAGAATGGTGGGGACTCACGCTTCAGGAGTGAGGTGGGATTCCCTTTAAAGATGGTTTCTTCTTTGTTACTTTGGACAGAGCTGCTGTCCATGGGAGTTTCTTGGCCCTTTGAATTTGTAGGGCAGTCCTCTGAATAAGCAGAGGTCGCTGGGCCCGCTGGATGCGTCACTGTTGCAGGTTCTTTGAATCTGGAGACAAGCCGGTAGGGTTGGGGCCAAAGCAGTTGTCATCTCCCTGTTCTCTGTGGGGTTTTCAGGTCAGCAGTCCTTCTTCTTGTTAGGTCATCAGGAAGCTGATTTCCTGGGTTCATGGTCGCCCCTAAATACTAAATTTACGGGTGTGGTAGGGCTGGAGGGCAGTAGCCAATGGCTACTGTCCCTGAGGGTGGCTACACCCTCTTTGTGCCTCCTCCCTTTGGGGAAAGGAGCACATCCCTATTTCTATTGGGCTAAATCCTCCAAAACAAGATGGAGGATTTTCCAAAGAGGGGATCACTTCAGCTCTGGTCACCTTAGGGGTGAACCTGGCTGAGGGGGTGACTCCTCCTTGTTTTTTTCATTATCTCCCGGACTTGCTGTCAAAAGTGGGGGCTGTGTCTGGGGGCGGGCATCTCCACTAGCTTGAGTGCCCTGGGGCACTGTAACACAAAGCCTGAGACTTTGAGTCTCACTGCTAGATGTTACAGTTCCTGCAGGGGGAGGTGTGAAGCACCTCCACCCAGTGCAGGCTTTGTTTCTGGCCCCAGAGAGCACAAAGGCTCTCACCCCAGGGGTCAGAAACTCATCTTTCAGTGGCAGGCTGGCACAGACCAGTCAGTCGTGCACAGAAGTATTGGGTAAAATACAGGGGGCATCTCTAAGATACCCTCTGTGTGCATTTTTTTAATAAATCTAACACTGGTATCAGTGTGGGTTTATTATTCTGAGAAGTTTGATACTAAACTTCCCAGTATTTAGTGTAGCCATTATGTAACTGTGGAGTTTATTTTGAAAAACTCCCATACCATATACTTAACAATGTAGGGGCATATTTCTCATGGAGCTATGCCCTCACCTGTGGTTTAGTGCACCCTGCCTTAGGGCTTTAAGGCCTGCTAAAGGGTTGACTTACCTATGCCACAGGCAGTATTTTGTGTGCATGGCATCCTGAGGGGGATGCCATGTCGACTTTGCTTTTTTCTCCCCACCAACACACACAATCTGCAATGGCAGTGTGCATGTGTTAGGTGAGGGGTCCCTTAGGGTGGCACAACGCATGCTGCAGCCCTTAGGGACCTTCCCTGATCTGTGTGCCGGGGTGTGCCAATTGTGGAAACAATGGTACATTTTTAGTGAAAGAACACTGGTGCTGGGGCCTGGTTAGGAAGGTCGCAGCATACTTCTCAGTCGAGTCAGCATCAATATCAGGCAAAAAGTGTGGGGGGCTGCAACAAGGAGCCATTTTCCTACAGTGAGTATGCATTTTTTCCCGTTCTGTGCTACCAGCAATAAAATGCAGAGCTTGACATTATGTTGCTAAATTATGCCCTAGTCAATTTATTTGTTATTTTGGTAACAAGTTGTGCTCGTATCTGCTTTAAAAGTGTGAGTACACTCAAATGCTTTCATTGTTGTTCACTGTTTAGGAAATTGAAGGCTACCACTGTGGAAGGAGGTGGACATATTCCTTTTTAGATTCATGCTTACCTGTTGCTGTTGATTTCAAATGTTTGGGGTTGTAAGACTGATGTTTATAGGACTTTTGGTGTCAAGGCACTTTATGGTTTGTTTGCATAACTTTGGATTGGAACCAGGCTCCAGTACATGAAAGTATGTAATGCAAAGGTCTGTACTTTCCCATACAGAGTTGTGACTTCAACTCTTGATGATGAAACAAATTTGTGTCACTGGTTACTCTTGGAGGTGGTCACTGAGTGTTATAAGGGCTTGTTTTGGAGTAGCAAATGGACTCAGGGTTGACTGTCTTAGGCATCTCTATTATAACCTCTAAAAGCCTAGGACAAATTGTGAATAAGCTTCTGACCTGGAATAAGAGAGTTCATGACTCTTGCATGAACTATTGTAAGATATTGTCCCTTATGGGGTAGAAATTGACAATTTTCCAGATTTCCAATGGAGGAGTTAAATCTAGTGAGGAATCTATCAAAAGAGTTTTCTCCATAATACTATGCCTGTGGACTGTCAATAATTGATATATCTGTATATTGTGTGTCTGAGATTAGGTTGGAGTACCTCCTATTCTAGTGTGAAATGCATGTCATGGATGAGTGTTCTGTGGCCTGCTGTGTCCCTGCAGAGTCAGGTAGAGCATCTCACTTGAGAGACTGATAACATCTGGATTTCTTGGTGGGTGAGTTTGATATGCCTTTCCTGTAACTTGTAAAGAAGAGAACTGGAGAGAAAGCTACATGGTAAAATTGGAGCTGTAGCAAGAGTCTGGTCAAAAGGATATCACACGCCATCAGTGCTCTGTCCCTAAGCAGCCCCTTAAAGCCTTCTATAAGGAACAGAGGCCGGAGTATGACATTTGTAGTGGAGCACTGTGACTAGAGCATGAAGACTATTATGCCCTGAAGCAGAGGAGGTATTCATTCAAGCTGTCAGCGATCAACCAGTGGGCTGGGTTGTAGACTGCCCAATGTCCCATTAGTGAGAGTAGGCATGCAGCCAAGCTCTCAGCTGTAACACTGTCAGCCCAGTCGGAGAATGTGTCCACCTAAAAGGTGACCTGCAGACCAGCACCTGGATTGTCCAGAAGTGTCTGGGTTGTGTAACTATGTCCAAGTTGTAGAGAAATAATCTAATGGTGATGGGTGGTAATGTGCCGACACTGCAGCACAGGCAGGGTTGGGTTGCCTTTTAGCTTCTGTACTTTGGATAAACTGACCTCTGCATACTATAGTTAATTACATTTCTACCATCCAGGGACTTCAAAGCGAATAGTCATATTGAAAACTTTGACTTTGCAGTCATCAGTCCAATCGATTTACCATGTCAAAAAAAGTCATGTTTCAGCTGGTTGGGGATGCCTACCCTCTATGGAGGTATGTTTAAAACAAAGGCTCAAGGATATGCAGACACTGGAGTTGTAACACTGAGGTTTCCAGGTATATTAATCAACTGACCACCTAAAGTTATTTATGTACATAAACAAGATCTGTTTTTGTTCAAAAATGTCACTTCACCACTTTTGTATGTATATTTTTCTATGTGCTTTATAATAACGGTATACCACTCAGCACAAGTACCAGAGCACTGCACCACAAGTCACTGTCTATATTTTGTTTACAATCTGTACATTGCCAAAATTCAGACAATCACAACCCTTTTGTACTCTTTCATCTTTATTTGATCACTTCCATAGAACTGATTCATTGGTACAGCTGCTCTTAAGTTTATGATGTTGATTATTTCAATATATGTACACCTTTTTTATATTCTTTTGAAATATAAATGTCTCCAGATGAATCACTGTATTTGATCAAATTGGTGAGAGTCACGCTGTGCTGGGAGTGGGGCCTTTGTTGATGTGAAGAAGAAGAGTGTTTCTTATGATCATGTTCTGCTTCCACATTTCCATGGGGTCTGTTCCCACTTCTCCTCTCTGTACCATGCATTATGTGAAGCACCATTTACTTTCTTCCTATGTATCCAGAATAGCACAGGACCTACATGCTTCACTGGATTCTGTGAAGTTGGCCAGGGCTGTAATTCCAAGAGTCTGCAAGGAACTTTGAAGGGCATTCATTATATGTAATGGAGGGCAATTCCAGTGTGCGTTCTGAAGTGACTTGTGCAGCCCTGTTAGAGTATAGTGGAGCACTAAAGTTGTGAACAGTTTTTGTGCTTCACATTATTATTTACCTTGAACTGTTGGTGTGTGGCTGGCCCAGCTGTTTGATTGTGGTGACTATGTGCATGCTGATGGAGCAGTAGGCCGTTGTTAGTACCGTTACTCCTTGGATAGACCTTTTTAGGATGCTGAGTGGTAAAAGAGAGTTAGTTCAATTTCAAAATCCAATTGACAGTGTAATCCAGTTGGTCACACATTAAGAACTAAGAAAGAAAAAATAAAATGAAATGGGTTTTATTAAAAATTAAGGTCTAAACTAATACAAATGAATCTCAAAAACATGCTATATAAGTACAGTATCCCCAAAGATAAACTAAAGTGTTGAATAAGGTTAATCGCAATAGCATAAGGCATACAAAAATATCAGTTAAGACAATGCAAAAGATAAGAAATATAATCTGATGTAGGAAAGTGAAAGCATAGTGGAGACTTATGTAGAAGTTCCCCAAGAGAGGTGCTGCGTAACATAAAGCCACACAAAGAGAATAAGAGTAGAGAGGTCTCCATTAGACAGATTCTGAAGAGAATCCGCCCTAAACTAATAATATGAATATCAATTAAACCCACAGAACCTTTGAGAAGCTCATGTTATCAACACCAGTAACTTAGGTCTTCTCCCAGTTGAAATTGGCAACTTCCCTCCATTCTCCCATCCCATGGGTTGAAGATCAAGATGACCTTGAGTGTCACTGTGCTCCTGATACATGAACGGGAGTCTTTTCCTCTTAGTTCATTAGCCCTACCGTCCTTGCCAAAGTATCCTCCCAGACCTCACTATTTCTAATACACAATATGCCTTTCGCTAACTGTGGGATCACATGAATGCACCTGCAAGGAAGAGAACATTGCAGCACAAGCAAAACCTCACGATGAAGGTTAAATACAAGAAACCAAATGCTTAAGGCCTTTGGTCATGCTAACTTAATAAAACAATCAATGGACATTCAAAATATAATATTATAAATGCACCTGACAATTACAGAGTAAATGCAACAATTATAAATGAAACATGAATAAATATGGAAACTTCAATAATGAAATACAACTCAAATGTATAAGTGCAAATATAAATGAGAATTACAAATTTGCATGTTAAGGTTTACACATTAGAACACACGTATATATGAATATCTTGTCATCTACAATGAATGCACCTTCAATAATTCATTTTGGTGCTTTCATTTACATTAGTAATGTTAAGGCACACAATTTATATGATGTTACATGGTTATAGGATTTCTGTAACATCCAAGGGTGGGACCAAAATACATGATTTTCCAATGTGCAAGAACATTCTTAAAGTGCTTTCTGCTAGGCCTCCCTTTATGGTTATCTAGTGGTTTGGTGCCATACTCCCTTTGATATATGTGTTTCTTTATAGGAACAGTGTTCCAGTAGACTGCATAGCAGGTACTACCTCACAACTCTGGTACAACCCTTGGCGCGAACTTCAGCGGAGGTCTCATGTGGCTTGGTTGTCTTTGCAACCTGTCTTTTCTATAGAGTGATTAGTGCTTTCCAAGTCTTCTTTCTACTGTCTTCTGCATGAACTTAATGAATGCAGACTGCTCTATTTGGACAGTCTGCTGGCACGGGACTGTTGAGCAGAGAAAACATGTAAAATGAGTAGAAGAACCGTTTTGGCTGCACTGCTCGCATGGAGAAGTGAGGGACTGCTCGGTGCCAATATTCAGTGCCTTGCATTTTTTGTCTTACCAATAGTATGTTCTCTTCCTCGCTTTCAGGTCAGCTGTTTATGTTGTTTGGTTTTATTTCTGTCTCCTATAAGTTTGTGTATAGGCATGTATGCGACGTGGAACCTCAATCTCAGAGGTGGTTTTAGGGAGTGTGTACATTGGCCAGTTCCAGAGTATGTGATCAGGGACATATGTCGTTGCGGTGTTGCATGAGTACATATATGGCGCAGACCAAGAAATTGTGTGTTGGAGGTGTTAGCGTGTCAGACCTTATTAAGTAAACTGACAAGGGAGACGCGAATAGGCCGATGGACCTCTTGACTCGCTTCAAGGTTTTCCCAGCATATGTCCTGTAGCAACACAAATCAATAACCACAACAATCAATAACATTAGTAATTAATAAGAACCAGTAATTTGCACACACCATGACCTTGCAATCATGAATAACCACACCTTCATGTAAAAGTCAGAATGTTTATTTCCCTATATTAACAATGCTAATGTCATGTAACTTAATCTCACAATCAGATGATAATCATACAGAAACAATACTGGCTGTCCAAAGCGGCAAAAGAATCGCAATCTAATCAAAGCTTGAGCTACTACACATTCTAAGGTTACGGTACATATTAATAGCAAGAATAACTGTGCAAATGATATCACATACAATTAGATTCAGCAAAGAAAATACATCAACTGTTATTACATGTAGCGAGCTTCATCAGTGAGAACCCTAAGTAACATAAGATTAGAATAGCATGTTTGGACTTCATGCAAAACAATTTAGTCACAGAAATTTGGAAAAACATCTAGCAATGGCTCTATCAAAATAGTGGTTGGACCTAGAAACAAAAGCAAATAGACATAGCTATCAGTAAAGTCATTGTATACCTGTCCTCAATATGGTTCAGCAAGCTGTGACAGTCTTCGTCAATAGGACATCAGTTCCCTCAGCAAGACATTAGGATTCAGCATCAAAGTTCAGAAAAGCAAAGTCACTTTAAGCAGTAAAGTTAAGCACATTTCTTCTCAAGACGGTTAAGAAAATAATAGCCAAAGTGGCTCTTTGGGCAGTTCGAAAGAAATGGTGCATCTTCTCTTGGTGCAGTCTGGCTAAGTTAGATTTCCTAAAACAACTTCCCACATCCTAATTGGTCAGGGGATCGCATGTTTACATTTAGTCCAATGAGACTAAAACTTCAAATCTATAATTCTACTAGTACATGGTTGACATGTCAACGATCAGTTCCTCGTCTCCCGCTCCCGTCATTCGGCTTGTCAGGTATCAATATTGTTGCAGCTTATACTTTAGTATGTGCATCCATTGTCTTTTCCTGGGAAGATCAGTCTTACACATACTACATTAAACATTGTTTCACTAGCAAGTACAGCATCTGCTAGCCAGCAGTTTCTCATGAGAACTAACTTCAGCTACGATCACATGGTCAGTACAGTGGAAAATCCCAATTTAATTCTCTAAGCAACCATTTTATAAACGCCTAAGAAATGCAGCTTGACATGAGGCCGTGCAACTAGGCCAAGACCTTGCTAAGTTAAGGCCTACGATTAATAAAGCTAATGCACAATTCATTACATGACAAATTACTACATTAATCAAACATATGCTCAACATTTCATATTAATAAGCCATTAATAGGTACACTTTGTGAACATTGACGGCCACTCTGGTGGGCGCGCCTTCAAATGCGTGCATTATTTTTCTCTAAGTTAATGCATCTTCTATGCCAATCCAACACTCAAAATACATGAATATTCATCAATAATTACTGCGTTAACAGAGGTGGAAGCAGGGCGTTTAAGTTTTGGCCTTTGGTGAAGTAGGTATTTCATTACCTATATGATTTTGTTATTTCTTTTGCATGTGAATGCACAAGGACACAACACGACACTCCTGATTTTTAGGTGACTGCAGGATAATTGAGCTTTAGCCTGTTGAAGAGCAAGTGGTTAATCATTTGGTTTTGGGTACTGTATGTGTGCAGGCAGAAGGCCTTTGTAGATGTGAGTTCTAGTGGCTGTAGGGATTGCAAATTTTGACATGTCTTGACATAGAGAGAGCTTTAAGTATATCACCTGCCTCCTGTTTTCCCAAAATATCAAAAGAAAACAACCTGCATACATAGAGGGGGTTAGGTTATCACTGCAGTGGATGTGGCATAACTACCAAAGCTGTCTACCTTGAAAGTGGGGGTCCAGATTTGAGTACCGGCCTTGACTCAGCATACTGTGATTCTGGGCAAATGTCTTACTCTCCCCATGCCTAAAAATATGTAATGTAATCTGGCTCTCGAGTAGATGGCCTTAGCCCAAGTTCAAGCTATATAAAACTGCAAAAACCCTCTTCATCCGTTGCTCAATTTAAGCTTCTTTCACATTTTCTTCAGCCCACCAGAGCCTACAGCATGGGCCAGTGGGCACACACACGTCAGTCACTTGCTCGTTTCATTTTGAATGACATTATTTTGCTCTTGCACATGTGAACGTCTGCGCAGAAAGTACTGTATAGTCTACTTAGTTCTCAGGGCTACTAGACCAATTTCTCTTTCAGTTCTACTTTCATTTCAAGTTTTGTTTAATTTTTTCAGTGGGCCATTTCTACTTACTTTTAAGCACATACATGCCACCTTTAAACATTGTTAAGCAATGTACTTTTTATTACTGTTTTACTGTTGGCAATTCATGTCAATGATGTTAGACAGCCAATAGAATGTTACAAATTTATCAAGACGGTTGTGATATATTTGCCCTTTGTTTTAAATTCTCAGTCACAGTGAAACAAGAGAGGGCAGCCTAGCAGCTTTGCGCCAAAGTGATGAGACTTTGCCAAAAACCTTGTAAAGCCCAAAGACACACAATACAAATTAAACACCAATTCAAAACAATTGATAACTCAAGCTGTAAAAATATATGATCCTGATGGCCACCCAGTGGTTAGGGTAGTTTGGCACAATTAAACCGCTATATGTCTGATACTCATTGATGTAGATCAGGCTTCGCCAACCAGTAGCTCGTAAGCTACTAGTAGCTCTTCAGCTACCTGTAAGTAGCTCTCCCATGTGCACCCCAGTTTACCGGATTAGAGGTTTTTGCTTGGTCTTAATTATATGAATACCAGCATTGATATGGCAGTAGAGCTACCCAGGTAGCAAACTGGTTCAGGTCAGTCCTCTGTCCAACTGCCCGGCACAGTGCAAATGTGGATTCCCAAACCCTCTCAGTTTCCTAGACAAGAACAGGGAAAGCTTCGGGAAGATTGTTATAGCCGTACAGGCAAAAATCACACATCTCATAAGCACTCAAATATGTTACGTACAACCACTTTTATACTCAAGACATTTTATATGTTATACAACAACAAGCATAGTTGTGGAGGCCATTTATGGTAGATTCACCAAACTTTCAATGAGAGAGTCAACAAAACTTGTCTAGAAGGGGCAGGTAAAAAGCTGTGTCCCTCCACTATGAAATCAGCCATGCCTAAACATGTCACTCCTCACAGCCTTGTGAGGTGGCAGTAATCACCCTTGGCTATGACTGTGGTACACTTTGATGCAATCCATGACCTGCAGAGCCTGAGGCTTTGCTGGTTGAGCAATAAAGCAAAATGATTCTCATTGAAAGTATGTATTGCCATGTTCATATTGGTAAAACATTAAAACAATTCGAAAAAGGTCAGAGGAGCATAAATTTACAGAACTCTACACAGTGCAAGGTGTTTCATGCCTAGAAACATCTGCAGAAGGAAGCCATGAGTTCTGTTCTGGTTTGTTCATAGAAAATAACTGCTGTGAAGGATTTTATCCAGGTTTTCCCAAATACTGAAATAGTGGCATGCGCTAAAGAGAAATTAGAGGTGGAAATCATTACACTAAGCGGAAGAAAATGGGGAAGGGTATGCTACTAATAAAGTGGGGTTTCTTGAATCTCAATCCCTTGGTAAAATCGTCATATAGAAGCCACCATTGGCTGTATAGACCTTTGCTTGTTGATTTGAAGTGCAAGAAAATAACTAACCTCAGCAATACAGTTAATTACAGTGAAACCTATATCATTCCACAAAAACAACAAAGGATGGTGTCCAAACCTGATGCTTTTATTAACAATTTAGTTAAATTTACAAATTAAATCAATCAACAGAATTGAAGAAAACATATCTGTAGGAAAGTCCTCCTTTTTGCCCTGATCACCCCCACACTTTTTGGACAGGTACTGGTGGTTACTGACTCTTGGCTGTGCCCTGGGTACTGCTTACCAGTCCCAGGGCCAGTGCTCTGTGTAAAATGGATATGCAAATTAGGCTAATTATAATTGGCTAGGTTAACCTACCTATATGTCCCTAGTATATGGTAGGGCATGTAGGTTTAGGGACCACAGCATAGGTGGTGCACCCATGGGTGCACTGCTGAGGTGCCCAGTGTCATTTTAAAGGCAGGCCTGCCTTGCTGGCTGCTTTTAAATTAAAGTTATATGCAAATTCGACTTTGGAATTAAAAGTAGTTCCAAAGTCTTAAACTACCTTATTTTTACATATAAGTCACCCCTAAGGTGTGCCCTATGTGCCCCTAGGGCTGGGTGCCATGTAACTTTAAGCAGGGACTTTATAAAAATATTTTTATAAGCCGTGGTGAGGTAAAATCAGCCAAATTCGTTTTTCCCTTATTGAAGTAAATGGCCTTCATAGGCTAGAATGGGGAGACTTTGTTTTAAATTTTAAAGTCTCCTTAAATGATGCATACCAAGAATTTGGTATCAAATTAATTGTTGTAATAAATCCCACAACTTCCAGTTGTTGGATTTAATATAACATGTGCAGCTAAAAAGTTGCCAATTTCAGCCCTGCATTGTTTTTGCTGCTGTGCTCTGATTGGCCAGCCTGTAGCAGCTTAGCCAAGCTGCCTTGATGAGGTGTGAAGTGGCCTGGCTTCACACAAAGGAATGTGCCTGTGGGAGAGAATCTCCCCTCAGCAGATGGTGAGGCAGAAAGGGGGAGGGCTGCCAAACTGGTCTTCAAAGGCAGAGAAGGACATTTGGAGCAACCAGCAACACCCCCACATCCTGCAACCCCAGACAACTAGGTGCCCCCTTGATTAGATTAGGAGAGGGCATAAGAGGGGTGTGTTTATGATTTTTAGCCACACCAGTGGGTGGGCTCAGCCAGATGTAACCTCCAAAAATCAGATTCAGCCATGTTGGATTTTTAGAGAATGTTGCCCTCTGGGATGGATTTTTGCCACACTTCCCAGGAAGTGGTCATCGCAGGGGGAAGGACCCTGCACCTGATTGGAGAACCAGGACCCCCCTGCTTTTCACCCAGGAGCAAGGATAAAACTGGCAGACCTGCACCAACAGAGTAGACCCCCATCAGATTCCAACAAGGAAGAACCAAAGGAGAAGAAGGACTGCCCTGCTGGACCCCTGGCCTGCACCTGGAACCTGCACTCAGAAGGACTGCACCAGCTGCACACTTGGGCTTCACCACAAGAAGGACTTTGCCTGGCTTCAACTGGTTCAAGGAGGGACTCCCTGTTTGCTACAGGTGAAAAATTGCTAACCAGAGTCCCCTGCACCAACTCCTGAAGAAAGCGACCAGCTGACCACTGCCCAATGGCCAAAAAGGAGTTTGCGCCAGGAGCATTCTGGGAGTTGTAGTCCGCACCCCCCAAGGACCATCTCAGAACTTCTGGACCCTTGGGGTGAGCTGTGGACCCCAAAAGAACCTTAAAAGGACATCTGGGTGAAGCCCTTAGAAGTTTGGAGAATTTTTGTAAAAAAGCTCCATAGAGGGACCGACCCGCCGCGGCTTGCCTCAACCGCGACCCGGCCTGATTTGCTGGTTCGTCCCGGTAAAGAAAAATCTTCGAAAAAGAGACTAAGTCCGAAGGTAAAAAGTTGACCGGGACCTCCCAGCCATCGTATCCGAGAAGGGCTCCATGGACGTCGGATCAAGATCCAGGTTTACCCCGGTCGAAGGATTTTCACCTCGAAAAAACGACTAAGTCCGAAGGTAAAAATCTCCACCGAGGATTCCAGCATCGCATATCCGGAGAAGGGCTCCAGGAGGTCGGATAGGACTGGCAGGTTCGTCCCGCTGAAGAAAATCTTCAAAATAAAGATTAAGTGTGAAGGTATACTTTTAACCAAGGCCTCCCGCGACCTGTAGCCGAGCAGGGCTCCATCGCGGTCGGCCTGAAACTTTGACTTTGCCCCGGTCGAGGTGCAACAAGATGACCCGATTGGCGCTTTTTGTTTCTAAGCGCTAGAAAAATAATAATTCTTTAAAAATTCATATCTCCGGTTCCCTTTATCCGATTTTATTCGTTTTTGTGTCATTTTAAAGATAAAAATATAAACTATTTTTATAAATTGGTTTTGGATTTTTAAACTGTTTCCTGTGTTTTATTTAATTACTGTTTTGTGATATTTGAATGCTTTACACACTGTCTCCTAAGTTAAGCCTTGACGCTCGTTGCCAAGCTACCAAGGGTTGAGCTGGGGTTAATTTACTGAGACCTAACTGGACCTAAGTAGAGGTTAGTGGCTTGTTGCTAGGTGTAGGTACCTACCTGCCCTTAACAGCAACCCATTTTCCAACAATATCATAAGACTGTACATTTTTAAATGATCATGCAATCTGAATGTATATATTATAAAAAAAATGTAAACCAGAATCTCATATAGTAAGCAAAATATCACCCAAGCAGGGTTCCATAAGGTAATTTCCCCCTATTGTAAAAAAAGTATGAAAAGTGTTAAGGGGAAATTGAAGCTCAACAGTCTGGACAGGAGAAATCTGTGGAGAAGATATCTTCTCTCAGCGAAATAGGGTCTGATCTGAAATTCTGACGAGCACACAATTAAAGCATGAAGGAAAATTCTAGAAGTATTTTTCATATCAGTTTACACCAAATGAACCAACCCTAAAACAGTATTCTCGGGGAACAGGTAGACATCCTAGTTTCCCAGTTCTCAGCACAGGAGGAATCATCTGACCGACCTTGGATGTAACATCAGTGCAATCTGCCTGTCCCACTGTCTAAATCACCATATCCAAGGCAAGTCCTAATTAAGGTTCAGTTTCCTACCCATCTAATAGTATAAAGAATAGGCCTATTCTAACAAGCCTATTCTAACTTTATCAACCTTTGACCCTGTCACCAGGCAGGTCGCTCCCCCCATCTGCCACGCAGCCCCCTGTGGGTTGAACCTCCGTTGCCGCTTTTGCCGCCTGACTACTCGCTCCCTTTTTTCTGTACCCCTGCGCTGGCTTCTGTGCCACTTTGTTTTTTCATTCTGTGCCCCTGTGTTTTGCTTTCTGTACCCCTGTGCTCTGTTGTCCCTCTCCCGCTGTCTTTTCCCACTGTTTTTTCCCCGCGTTTTCCCCTGGGTTTTTCCCTTGCTGCTGAGCCCCTGCTGCCGCGCCCCCTTCACTCCTATTGGCCGCCTGCTCCCACCTCCCAGCTGCTCCTCCCTCCCTCAGCCCTCATATGGAGGCCGCGAAGCGGGCGTGCAGCGGGCGCGCCGCTGGTGCGCCGAAGGCGCGCCTAAGCCAAGCCCGTCTGCGCCCGTCCGCGCCTGGACCGCACCCAGCACCAGAACCCCTGGAACCCGAATCCCCCGCAACGCCAGACTGCACTACGACGCAAGCACCCTCCACGCACTCAACACCAGACGAGACCACCCCTGCTACCGGGCCACCCCGAAACGCACCCAGGGGCCTTTCACCTGCCGGAACTGCAGATTCACCAGCATCCAACCCTCCACACCACCAGCCAGAGAACCCAACCACCTCCGCTGCATCCTCCTCAACACCCGCTCCGCTCGCAAGCACGCCATCGAACTTTGGGACCTCCTAGACTCCACCGCCCCCGACGTTGCCTTCCTGACGGAGACCTGGCTGAACGCCACCTCAGCACCAGACATCGCCATAGCCATCCGACAGGGCTACAAGATCTCCCTCAGAGACCGCACCAACGGAGTGGGAGGAAGAATCGCCATCATCCACAAAGACTCCATCAAAATCTCAACGAACACCGATGACACCCTCACCACCGCCGAGCACATGCACTTCCAGATCCACACCGACCCCAACACCACCCTCAGAGGAACTCTCATCTACAGACATCCCGGACCCCGCCCACAGTTCAGTGACACCATCGCCGACCTCATCAGCACCCACGCCCTCACTTCCACGGACTACATCCTCCTCGGGGACCTGAACTTCCACCTCGAGAACAACAACGACGCCAACTCCACCGCCCTGATTGACAACCTCGCCAACATCGGACTCAAACAGCTTGTAACGACACCCACTCACGCCGCTGGACACACACTCAACCCCATCTTCTCCGCAAGCCCCCACGTCTCCTTCAACCACACCACCGAACCACACTGGACCGACCACAGATGTGTCCACTTCACCTTCAGAAAACCCACCACACACCACCGCACCCAACAGCTACCACGCCGCTGCTGGGGCAAGGTCACCGAGGACCAACTGACTACCGCCCTCGCCCTGAGACCACCCACCGACCCCACCGACCCAGACACCGCCGCGACCAACCTCACACAGTGGATCAACGACTGCGCCAACACCCTCGCCCCTCTCAAGACCTTTACAACCAACCACACCAACAAGAAAGCCGCCTGGTTCACCGAGGACCTACGGATCTCCAAGCACACTTGTCGGAAGCTGGAGAAGAAATGGCTCCACGACCGAACACCAGACAACCACACAGCCCTCAAGAGCGCCACCCGCAGACATCACCAACTCATCAGGACCGCCAAGAAGCCCGCCTTCAAGGACCGCCTAGACAACAACGCACACAACACCAAAGAGCTTTTCAGCATCGTGAAAGAACTCTCCAACCCCAGCTCCATCACCAACGACATCCCGCCATCTCAAGACCTGTGCGACTCCCTGCCCACCTTCCTCCACCGCAAGATCACTGACATCCACGACAGCTTCAACCCCGACCCCCTGCACCCACCACCGAGTCCACCACCTCTGCGACTACCACACGCACCAGTCACCTGACCGTCTGGTCCAGCGTCAGCGACGAAGACACGATCAAAACAATGAACTCCATCCACTCCGGATCCCCATCGACCCCTGCCCTCACCACGTCTTCAACAAAGCCAGCACAGCCATCGCGCCCCACCTCCGGAAAACAATCAACTGTTCCTTCGAGACAGCAACCTTCCCAGAAAGATGGAAGCACACCGAGATCAACGCCCTTCTGAAGAAGTCCAAGGCGGACCCCAAGGACCTCAAGAACTTCCGGCCCATCTCCCTGCTCCCTTTCCCGGCAAAAGTGACCGAGAAGATTGTCAACAAACAGCTGACCCGCTACCTCGAAGTCAACAACATCCTGGACCCTTCCCAATCCGGTTTTCGCAGCAACCACAGCACCGAGACTGCCCTCATCGCTGCCACTGACGACATCCGGACCCTGATGGACAAAGGAGAAACAGCCGCCCTCATCCTCCTGGACCTATCAGCAGCCTTAGACACGGTCTGCCACCGCACCCTATCAGCACGCCTCCATGACGCCGGTATCCAAGAGAAGGCCCTGGCCTGGACCACATCCTTCCTCTCCGGCAGAACCCAGATCGTCTGCCTCCCACCCTTCCGCTCCAAAACCACTGAGATCATCTGCGGCGTCCCACAGGGATCCTCCCTCAGCCCGACACTGTTCAATATCTACATGGCCCCCCTCGCCCACGTCGCACGACAACACAACCTCAACATCATCTCCTACGCCGACGACACCCAGCTGATCATATCCCTCACCGAAGATCCCCACACCGCCAAAGCTAACCTCCACTGAGGAATGAAAGCCGTAGCCGACTGGATGAAGGACAGCAGACTGAAGCTGAACTCAGACAAGACGGAGGTCCTCATTCTCGGACCCACCCCATCAGCCTGGGACGACTCTTGGTGGCCCGCGTCACTAGGCACAGCCCCGGAACACACGGACCACGCACGCAACCTGGGGGTCATCCTCGACTCCACTCTCTCCATGACCAGGCAAGTCAACGCCGTCTCCGCGTCCTGCTTCAACACCCTCCGTATGCTCCGCAGGATCTTCAAATGGATCCCACTCGACACGAGAAAAAACGTTACCCAGGCCCTCATCACCAACAGACTCGACTCCGGGTACGCCCTCTACTCAGGAATTACAAACAAGCTCCTGAGACGACTCCAACGCATCCAGAACGCCTTGGCCTGACTTATCCTCGATGTCCCCCGCCGCAGCCACATCACACTCCACCTGAGAGGCCTGCACTGGCTCCCCGTCAACAAAAGGATCACCTTCAAGCTCCTGATCCACGCACACAAAGCACTGCACAAATCCGGACCCAACTACCTCAACAACCGACTCAGCTTTCACACCCCCACCCGAAGCTTCTGCTCAGCCAACCTCGCCACAGTCCCCCGCATCCGAAAAACCACCGCCGGCGGCAGATCCTTCTCCTACCTCGCCGCCAAGACCTGGAACACTCTCCCCACCATCCTACGACAGACCCAGGACCTGCTGGCCTTCAGAAGACTCCTCAAGACCTGGCTCTTCAACCAGTAGCAACCCCCCCTCCCCAGCGCCTTGAGACCCTTGCGGTTATGTAGCGCGCTTTACAAATGCAGTGATTGATTGATTGATCAAGCATGGTGATGAAGACGCCTGCAGGCAAGAGAAATATACACGATACTGGTAAGATATTTTATTAATATGCAGCGTGTGCTACTCGGGCCGGCTACAAGTGAGGCCAACATTAGATTCAAAATGGGTTCTAAACAAGTACAGTTAGCATAAGTGAATATACCAAATACAATCTAAGAAGGACATGCATTTTCCTTTTATGATAAATACATTTATTATAATTTGGTTAAAAATAGGGGTGTCTCATCAAAATGCATACATATGCACTTTCTATAATTAATTAATGAAACGCAGACAGCTGAATACAGGTAAACACACGTTGAGGATAGATTGTATATGAAGGGGTGGGGCACTAAATTGCGCTGCTCCACTACCAAAACAATGGTGTGTGAGAGAGACACCGCTGTGTTAATGAGAGACTTGAAGAAAGAGCGTGATGAGAGTCACAAGGAGGAGACAAGAGAAACAAAGGAAATAGCATAGGTAAGTGTGTAAGAAGGAGTGGACTACGTGCATACTGGGTTCAGAGAAATGTAGGTCTGCACAATAGAGACTGTCACTGCTCAAAGAGAGGAAAAGAATAGAACAGAAAGAAAACACAATTAAGCATTAGCACAGCAAACAGCATCTATCTCTCTCAAACTAACTCCAACTAAAACAGAAACCTACGTCTTGTGTATGAATGACCCATCATCATTTGAACACTGATTTTCAAGACTATTTTTTGGAGATTTGTACAAAGTCCAGTTTAGCTAGCAAAACTCGTGGCTTTCATCATAATCTCCATAACTACACATGAACATTTCAGAAATACAAATGCAGTCATTGCTCCTGTTACAAAATGAAATAATTTACACCCCAGATGGATTTCAGACCAATAGTGCAAGTGCAGGTTCTCTCAGACAGTAATGGGGCAACATCATACTTTAAAGACTTTCAAAAATACTACTGGAATGCATAAATGGCATGCTGGAAATTGCAGGGTGTCTGGTAACAGGAGCAGAAAATGGCAAAGTCCAGCATCATAAGCAAAGTCTGCCTTTAACGCCAGCTGCATTATCGTCCATGTGATAAACTTATTTCAGCCTTCAAAGTGCAAAGGACAACTCTGCTAAACCATCAAGAAACAGATTTTATCTCTTTTCAAAATTCTGTAGGTGAAATGGCACATTCTATAAAGTATGCCCCCTGTCCAACTTCCTGGAATCATTTGATTGATAACTTCTGTTTGATTCCAAATAGGATGACATTGCTAAAAGCTCTGAAACTCATCTCATCAAAATCTGTTTTCTGACTTCTAAATTTTAACAAAACCATCTAAACTGTCAATCTTTACTGTTCCCCACTGGCAGCTCTGTTTTATTTTCTGAACCCTGACAGATGCAGTCAGAGGAGGTTTTCCATTGTAAACTCTTCTGAGAAATGCAATAGGAAGGGATTTTATATTGTGAACTCCATGACAAACACCATCAAAATATGCTTTGCGTTTTGAATTATATGCCAAATACAATAGGAGCAGGTTTTACATTGACAACTCTCTGACAAATGGAATAGAAAGGGGTTCAGTACATATATCCCTGTGTTAGGTCATGCATATTAAATGTTTGGTATCCAGGAGTGAAGTCATAGTTCATATCAGTGTTTATTTTGGTCTGCCTAAGATGTTTGATGGGTCTCCCTATGTAAAAAACCCATGTTCATTTTATAGGCGTACTTTATTGATTACTAAATGTGGTAACAAATGGAGTAGGCCTCTTTTTTTAAAATTTACAAAGATTTGACAAAGCCTGTAGGTCTAAACTTTGTTTATTGTGAAATGTTTTATCTATTTCAATGTGGAATTGGTGGTTATTAGGATTACCGCCTGTTGGTGTGCAAATTGTCACCTGGTACCATACAGATAACAATAGCAAAGAAGATGTAACAAGTTAGTTGCCCTCTGGTGATGTATCATTTCGGTATATGATTTTCACCCTGCAATTCTGTGAGGCCCCTTCAGGAGGGGTTTCAATTTGCAGTTCTGCTTGAAAGCTTCAGAATCAGGTATTAAAAGGGGTATGTGGTCGCTAGTTTGAGGGACCAAAGCATGGAGGCTGTAGGACACCAGTGGAAAATACCCCGATTTACACATTTGGGGCCCTAAACCTACTGACTGCCATGGGACATACCAAACTGGATGTCTTCAAATGCATTGGAAAAGGGTTTTGTGTTTTGTGAACTCTCTGATAGATGCAACAAGAAGGGGTCTTCTATTGAGAACTCCTTGCCAAACACCAAATGAAGGAGTTATATATAGTGCACTTTATGACAAATACAATAGGAAGTACTGTTACCTTGTGAGCTCCCTGAGAAATGCGACATGAAGGGGGTTGCAACTCTGACAAATACAATAGGAAGATGTTCTACAATGTGAAATCTCTGACAACTCCAAGAAGAAAAGGCAAACACATCAGATTGTGCTTTTATACTGTATCTTTTCTTGAAAAACACCATAGGAAAGAGATTCACAATTTTAACTTTCTGATGGTTATAATAGGACGAATATAAAGGTGATTTACAATAGGAGCTTGCTGACAAATTTTACATATGTCCCTTTTTCTTGGTCTGATACAAGAAAATACCTGATAGCTCCAGTGAGAGATTTAAGGTTCATGTCAATGTATTCCCTAGGCAGAGACCACATGCGTATGTTTACTTATTTTCACATCAAAGCCAACACGTTTGATATAATGAGTATCAGATGTGGTAATGGAGGCTATAGCCCTATTGTTTTATATTGTGGACTTTCGACAGAGCCTATAAACTTAACCTTGTTGATTGTGAAAAGCGTCATGTCCAATAGGCCTGTATAAGAGCATTTCTAGTTATATGATTAAAGCATAGTTGTGTGCTGATTGCCATATGACATGTCACAGATAACAGAAGCAGCTACATTTACATTTAATATTTACAGTAACATTTTATATTTGCCATTTCAACTATATTATTTAGTTGACTGTCATTAAAGTGCTTTTCCTTAAATAAAGCAACTATTGTTAGACAATAATGTACTGTGAATTATTTTTGTCCGCTGCTCAGTTCTGGGCTTCTAGCCCACAGCCCCTCTCTTAATCAGCTTTGCACTGCTCTTCCTCAAAACCCTAAGAGTCAGGTTCTACATCGTGGACTATTTGATAAATGCACTAGGAATGGTCTCTACATTATGAAACCTCTGACTCATGCATGAGGGAAGGGTTTTACATTGATAACTCTGTGACACCTGCAATAGGAAGAACTTCCTACTGTGAACACCATAGGGCAGGGTTGTACATTGCAATTGGACATTGATTTATTAACATTTATTGTGCACATTATTTGGTTTTTTTATTTTACACTTCTAACACCTTTAGGGCTAGATGTACAATGTGTTTTAGTGGCTGCAAGCCCTACAAATCAATAAATTACAGGGTTTGCACCTATTAAATTACTTTTTCTTTGTTCCAAAACCCATTTTGCAATTCGGAAAAGATTTTCAATTGCAAAATAGGTTTATAAATGATTACCAGTTTTCAATCTGGTGGGGATGAGTTTAGAACATTCCAAGTTGCCAGAAGGTATCATGTATATCAGTGGTTTGCAAGCACAATCCTGCTTGCAAGCCATTATTCAGTTACTGATCTCAAAGTCAAGGGGACCACCACCTACTCTCGCTGAAATTTTCTAAAATAGAAAACAGTTTTCTTTAAAGCAGCTCCTACTCATTTATGTAATTATGGCTGCTTTAAAAAATAAATACGTTTCCATTTTGGAACGTAGTCTCACATTTGGCATTCTGCGTTCACTAGCAGGCCACCATTTCTGTGATTGTAGCTAATAAGGTAGTTAGTTTTGTGATCTCCTGCAATTCATTATTTTATGAACTAACCTATTAATAAATAGGTCGGTTTGCAAAATAAAATAGTGGTTGCTAAATGTCAGTACACAATTTGCAACCACTTTTCACAACCACTATTATATTACATTTGTCTCTTAGCTGCTTTAATTCATTCTTTCAGCTCTACGTTTTCAACTATGCTGTTAATATGGAATTCCTAATACAGCAACGAAACAGTAACTCTGACTTTTCCCCTGCATTTGGGGAATGTTTTGCTTCAGTCATATGTTTGATAACTAATAACCCTTCTACATCGAATCCATATAAAACTTAGATATTTGGCCCTAGGGAATCATTTATGGCTGAATCTCCTATTGGTAGTCGCTGGCTCTTGACCCTCCCCCATGTCCCTGCTAAGTATTTTGAATATGTTGGTGTTACTGTCAACTCTGATCTTAACTTCAGCTCACATGACAAGATTGCTGTTACATTGCTCCCTTTTAAAGAGCTTAGGGAAAATGATTCCTTTTCTCTGAGCTGAAGGGAGAAGGCTGATGATCCAGGAAGGTTTCACTTCCTGTTCAGATTATAAAAATACAGCTTTGTTTGGTTTGCCTAAATATGTTTTCTGTGGCTTTCAGATTGTGCAAAATGCAGCTGCCACTTCTGTTACTGTTTACCTCAGAGCTCTTGGGTTAAATGTCAGTTGGGCGTCCTCTAAAGTGAATGAACTGATCTTGTTTAAGACAGTTTGCATACTGCACAAGGCACTATTCCAGCTCTCGGATTTAGCCTTAAGTGCCCTCTTACATGCACAACAGAGGTGGGGTATGGGATTACTACTGTTAAACTTGTATATAACCATTGACAATGTCTGTACTGTATGCTTGCAGGCCTGTGCAATACCATTTATGACTGAAATGTCCATTGTTTCAATTAGAATGTTATAAAGGAGTATGGGAAATTTGTGTAATTTGCTTTCATGCAATTTTACAAATTTTTGGAAACTTTAGGCGTATTTATGCTAAATGTTAAGCGATCAATCAGCGCTCTATTTTGTCATAAAGTGCGTCCTTGCGCCACCTTTTAATACAAGGATGCATTTCGCACAAACAAAAGTGCAAAAAAACAATTGCAATGAACAGTAGCCGCTCACTCTCTAGTTGGTCACGTTGTTCCATGTGGTCCTGCACTATAATTTTGCGGAGACCAGTGGCGTAATTATGTGACATAACATAATGGAACAATTCCCAGAATTTAGCGTAATATGAAATTCCTAAAACTATGCACATTGGCCTGGCATAACTTAAATTTCATCCAGCCATAATGATATGTTATTGGTTGTCATCCTTCAGTTTTCAAATCAGTTCACTCCCTTGTTTTGTTGTGCACTGAACGAGCACTTTCCTCTGCCCTTTTCTGGGTATGGTAAAAGAGCAGTTCTGCACTTTCCTCAGTGATTCGATGGTTTTTCTGCTACATGTTGCATTTCGCTGTGATTTGGCAAACAGCTCCCAAGTGCCTGATCCGCCTTTATAACATACATATAGTTTATATAAACAAAATGTAAACAAGAGAAAGTGTACTAAGTGCGGTAAGCCTTGCCTCCCAGGCCCTGATCCGAGTCTTGTTCCGTCTTCATAGATTAGGCATGGAGCACGACGGCCAAGGCAATAGGTGTGGTGATGAAGTCAGAATGGGAAGCATCATGGCCCCTCTTGTGCAAGCAGCATTCCATCGCTTCCACTGGTCCCGGTGCAGCCAGCAGGAGCTCAACAGATACCTGAAGTGAGTAACTCTTCAGTTCTTAACTGTCTTCTTACCATAAGTTGGTTGTAAACTGGTAAAAAAAAATGTAATGCTCAAAGAGAAGTTTGGAGCCTCTGGACGCAGTTGTTCTACTACAATGCCTTGTTTATAAGGACTAGTCTTATTGTATGTGCCCATACATCACCAGCGTGTGGATATGGTCCCCTCCACACTTGTTTAACCCCTTCACTGCGGGCGTCGGCCACTGGCCGACGCCCGCACTACCTCCCTGGTGCGGGTCACGACCAGTGGCCGACACCAAGGAGGGGGTTAATAAATCCCCTCCGGTGCGTCGCACCCAAAGATTTATTTTTTTTTTTTTTCATATCCCAGGGAGACACGGAAGATTCCGTGTCTCTCCCCCGCCCCCCACCCGCCCCTTTGTGACGTCAGCGCACCGCGAGGCGCGCTGACGTAACAAAGTTGATTTCCCCATCGGAGCAGGAAGCAGCCTTGCGGCCGCTTCCTGCTCCAATGGGGAAAACGGCCTTCCCCACGTTCGGGAAGGCCTCGTAAGAAAAGGGAGAGTCTCCCCTTTCTCACGAGGCCTTCCTGAAAGTGTTTCCTGGCCCCTGATCGCAGCACAGCTGCGATCGGGGGCCAGGAAACACCACTAGATGCCAGGGATTTCACTTGGGGGGGGGTCGGCCCCCTCGGAAAACGGGCCGCCACCCCCCCCCCCGGGGGCATATATATATATTTTTTTAAACGGTAGGTGCCCCCTGGGGGGGGCGCAATCGCGCACCCCCCAGGGGAAACATATTTTATTTTTCAAAAAAATAAAAATAAATAAATAAATGGACAGGGGGTCGCCCGTGGGCAGGGCGACCTCCTGTGGGGGCAATATTTTTTTTAGTTGTTGTAGGGTTTCTCTGGGGGGCATTTTGGCCCCCAAGGAAACCATACAACAACTAAAATATATATATATATATTTATATATATATATATATATATAGATCTATATATATAGATAGATATATCTATGTAGATATATCTATGTACATGGATATATCTATAGATAGATCTATAGATATATATAGATATATGTATATATATATATATATATATATATATATCTATAGATCTATCTATAGATATATCTATGTAGATATATATATATATATAGAGATAGATCTAGATATATATATATATATATATATATATATATATATATATATATATCACTTTTGTCAATATGTGTGTGGTTTTCCTGGGGGCTGCGATCGCCCCCCAGGAAAACCAGACCCACACATAAAAGTGATATATATATATATATATATATATATATATATATATATATATATATATATTTGCCGCCAGTTGTCTTGCAGTTGCAGCTTGCGTCTTCAAAGCAATGCACATATTTCAACTGACGCTTTTCAACTGTAGCTTTTAGGCAGCAATAAAAAAGTCAAGTAAGTATTGTGACTATGTTTCTGCTACAAAAGGGTCAGACTTGTCTAGTGGCAGTTTTAGTGCCATAAAGAAGCGCAGAAGGTTTATATGCCTACTGCAAAGAGCAAATCTGTATTTTATGTAAATAGCTGAGTACATTAGTAAAGTCAGCCATTACCTGCGCTATAATACCAATGAAATGTATGTGCGGGGTGGAGGGCGGCTATGGAGAGATGAAGGGCACTTTTGCTGGGTGGTAATGAGGGAATCCGAGGAGGAGGGAGTGGGAGCACCAATAATGATTGTTGGACTGGGCGCAGGAGGTGCTAAAGACTGTGACGAATGGTATGTGACAAGGTGTTTTTTGAGTGTCTTGAAAGAACGTGCTGATTGAGGGAAGAAGCGCAGGTAAGGTGGCCTCTACTGTTGCACGTATCTCACACATACCATCGATTTTGTGACTGTCTACGTAGGCTAGTGTTTTAGAGCAACAGTTTAGCCAATAGCAGAGATGGCATCTTGATGGATGACTGCTGCCGGCACTCGGGTTATAGAGGACAGCTCTGACATAGGATCAGTGACTGAGACATCAGATACTGAGACAGCATCTGAGGGATAGGACAATTGCGCAGACTCTGGGAGTGATTTTTCAGTCGGAGGAGTCCCACTCGATAACTCCTCTTCCAGTACATTATGAGGGAGGTGATATGGACAGTCCTGCTGTCCCTTCGCAAGAGGTTTGTGCAACTGGGTAATAGTGGGATAGCCCAACCCAGAGAGCAGGTGAATGCGGCGGCAAGCAGAGAGAGAGAGAGAGTGCTCTCTTGGGAGCTCCCCAATTTAGTTCAGCCCCAAATTCCACCGCCCAAATCGTATTGTGGAGACATCAAAATTATCTATGGCAAAAGAAACTGGTTTTGTAAGGCAGGCACCTGTGTTTTTGGTCCTGGGTTCGGCGGCCATATAGAGAAACACACTAAACCCAAACATTTCTGGAAACTAGACATTCGGGGGAGTCCACAGAGGTGTGACTTGTGTGGATTCCCCAAAGTTTTCTTACCCAGAATACCCTGCAAAGCTGAAATGTTGAATAAAATCTCTATTTTTCTCGCATTTCTGTCACACAAACTACAGGAATATGCTGGGATCCACAAAATTCCTACCACCCAGTGACTCCTCACCTGTCCTGATAAAAACACTACCCCACTTGAGTGCCTACACCTAGTGCCTGCGTCAGGAATGAATCACCCCAGGGTCAACAGCTGCCTCATGTAAGGACCAACATTGACCATTGTGTGAACTATTCCTGTCGTGGGCACCAGGCCTACCCACACAAGTGAGGTATCATTTTTATCGGGAGACTTGGGGGAACGCTGGGTGGAAGGAAATTTGTGGCTCCTCTCAGATTCCGGAACTTTCTGTCACCGAAATGTGAGGAAAACGTGTTATTTTAGCCACATTTTGAGGTTTGCAAAGGATTCTGGGTAACAGAACCTGGTTAGAGCCCCACAAGTCACCTCATCTTGGATTCCCCTGCGTTTCTAGTTTCCAAAAATGCACTGGTTTGCTAGGTTTCCCCAGGTGCCGGCTGAGCTAGAGGCCAAAATCCACAGGTAGGCACTGTTTTCTGTCAAAAAATGGGATGGGTCCATGTTTTGTTTTGGGGCATTTCCTGCTGCGGGCGCTAGACCTACCCACACAAGTGAGGTATCATTTTTATCGGGAGACTTGGGGGAATGCTGGGTGGAAGGAAATTTGTGGCTCCTCTCAGATTCCAGAACTTTCTGTCACCGAAATGTGAGGAAAACGTGTTTTTTTAGCCACGTTTTGAGGTTTGCAAAGAATTCTTGGTAACAGAACCTGGTCAGAGCCCCACAAGTCACCCCATCTTGGATTCCCCTAGGTCTCTAGTTTTAAAAAATGCACAGGTTTGGTAGGTTTCTCTATGTGCCGGCTGAGCTAGAGGCCAAAATCTACAGGTAGGCACTTTGAAAAAAACAGCTCTGTTTTCTGTCAAAAAATGGGATGTGTCCATGTTGTGTTTTGGGGCATTTCCTGTCGCGGGCGCTAGGCCTACCCACACAAGTGAGGTATCATTTTTATCGGGAGACTTGGGGGAACACTGGGTGGAAGGAAATATGTGGCTCCTCTCAGATTTCAGAACTTTCTGTTACTGAAATGTGAGGAAAACGTGTTTTTTAGCCACGTTTTGAGGTTTGCAAAGGATTCTGGGTAACAGAACCTGGTCAGAGGCCCACAAGTCACCCCATCTTGGATTCCCCTAGGTCTCTAGTTTAAAAAAATGTACAGGTTTTGTAGGTTTTCCTATGTGCCGGCCTAGCTAGAGGCCAAAATCTACAGGTAGGCACTTTGCAAAAAACAGCTCTGTTTTCTGCCAAAAAATGGGATGTGTCCACGTTGTGTTTTGGGGCATTTCCTGTCGCGGGCGCTAGGCCTACCCACACAAGTGAGGTATCATTTTTATCGGGAGACTTGGGGGAACATAGAATAGCAAAACAAGTGTTATTGCCCCTTATCTTTCTCTACATTTTTTCCTTCCAAATATAAGAGAGTGTGTAAAAAAGACGTCTATTTGAGAAATGCCCTGCAATTCACATGCTAGTATGGGCACCCCCGGAATTCAGAGATGTGCAAATAACCACTTCTCCTCAAAACCTTATGCAAAGGTTTTCTTGATACCTATTTTTCACTCTTCATATTTCAGCAAATGAATTGCTGTATACCCAGTATAGAATGAAAACCAACTGCACGGAGCAGCTCATTTATTGGCTCTGGGTACCTAGGGTTCTTGATGAACCTACAAGCCCTTTATATCCCCGCAACCAGAAGAGTCCAGCAGACAAAACGGTATATTGCTTTCAGAAATCTGACATCGCAGGAAAAAGTTACAGAGTAAAACATAAAGAAAAATGGCTGTTGTTTTCAGCTCAATTTCAATATTTTTTTAATTCAGCTGTTATTTTCTGTAGGAAAACCTTATAGGTTCTACACAAATGACCCCTTGCTGAATTCAGAATTATACCTAGTTTTCAGAAATGTTTAGCTTTCAGGGATCCAGCATTGGTTTCACACCCATTCCTGTCACTAACTGGAAGGAGGCTGAAAGCACCAAAAATAGTGAAAATGGGGTATGTCCCAGTAAAATGCCACATTTGTGTTGAAAAATGTGGTTTTCTGATTCAAGTCTGACCGTTCCTGAAAGGTGGGAAGATGGTGATTTCAGCACCAGAAACCCTTTGTTGATGGCATTTTCAGGGAAAAAACCACAAGCCTTCTTCGGCAGCCCTTTTTTCAATTTTTTGGGGAAAAAACGAAATTTTCACTGTATTTTGGCTAATTTCTTGGTCTCCTCCAGGGGAAACCACAAACTCTGGGTACCATTAGAATACCTAGGATGTTGGAAAAAAAGGACGCAAATTTGGTGTGGATAGCTTATGTGGACAAAAAGTTATGAAGGCCTAAGCGCAAACTACCCCAAATAGCCAAAAAAAGGGCTCAGCACGGGGGGGGGGGAAGGCCCAGCAGCTAAGAGGTTAAAATAGTGGTCAAATACGTAAATTGCACATATTCTATCTAAAAACATTGCGCTTTGTTCACGTTCATAAACATATTACATTTCCTTTTTTGCAAGACCTTAACCCTAGCCTGTTGCATGATTGAAGAATGTGCGCCAGCAGAGTGCAACTGAGATATCTTATTTTTTAATTCCTTTTGCTTGCGATCAGCGTCTACAGTCATCTCTGAAAATATTCAAAATATATATTCATTACGTGCACTGAAAGACGTGCTAGTTGAAGCTGTGGGTAATATTTGTTCCTTTATCTTCTAATAAAGAAGTTGACTAAAATTGTTCTCGGACATTTAGCATGAGTAGATGGCTGTGGGAGAACCTTATACACTGTAATGAAACTAAGGCCTTGATCAAACTCTGGGAGGGTGTAAATATTGGCCAATTACTCCTCAGGTTCAGGGAGGCCAGTAAAACAAAAATTTGAACCTCATGAATGTTTTACAATTTCTTCCTGTACATTTGTAAGGCCCATTATTTTATTCTCCAGCTGTGTGGAGTGTTCCTGAGCTTTGATTAGCTTATTGTCACAATCCGACATCGGCTCCCCAACGCTCCCTAAAAACAGCAATGCTTTCTTATTCATTCTGTGCAGACGATCTTTAAACTGAGCAGCAGTATCAATCTGTATGTGTCTTTATTTCTATGATCTCTTCTAGAACATTTACCAGCAGCATCATCATTTATGCTCCATCAACCCGGAGGCCCTTTGATGTATCGTCAAAGTGGGTACAGATATGTTCTTCGCCATGTTTGCATCATTTCACCCCCTCCCCCCAGTTGTGCTTAAACTATGCTTTCATGAGATGACTATTGTGCCATACTGACTTGGGCATGGGCATCAGATACTGAGATATTTGGTGATTAGTCTCTGCTGCGGTTTGGCTCAAAGTAGGAATCCTATAAACATTTGAGCCATACACGAGGATGTGATATGAAGTGCTTCTGTGTAACTATCTCATTCAGCTGATTCTTACTTGATTTGCAATTTCAACATGCGTAGTAGTCTTTTCAACTACCTGAGAGGCAGTTATGCCCTGCTAATCAGAACTACAAACTGGCTCCTTTGCTTCTGAACACATGCAGTCAAGCCCCATATTGCCAGCCTCTAGGTTCATCTTCTCATATACATCAGAAAAGCAAAATCAATTGGAGCAGTTAGAGGCTCACAGAGAGGATTGTAAACTATCCTGCATCTAGGAGCTTTAAACTCTGAACTACTCATATAGTCCTTGGAGGCTTTACTGTTGACCACACATTGTTTAGAAGTGCTTCAATTTCTGGCTGCTCTCATTATCTGAACGGGTGCTTTTCATGCAGGGCACTCAGGTCGAATTCTACGAGAGCTTCCATGCTGTGCAATTGTTTTCTTTTGTTCATCCATTAATGAGGGATTACACTGAATAAACCTCTGCACTATTCAAGAGTAACCACCACTAGAGTATATTCCTCTGGACAGCAGTGATAAAGGTATCTGCCCATAGTTGAAATCAGTCTTAGCCCAGTCTTATTCCAGCTGGTGAAAAACTCCTCCAAGGAAACGCAGCCTGCACCCAGCTCCTCATGTGTGTTCTGCAATTACCTCTAGAGCATTAATGCAAACTGCCTTCACACACCCCTAGATAATCTGGTCTTTTCTCTGTTGAAGTCCTCTGGGTCCCACAGATGATCACTCATGATTTGCAGCAATGGTGTTTCCAGATCCCACAATGCAATAAACTTAGGGATCAACTCAAACACGTTCAGCAGAAACAAGCCCGATTGTACAGCTGACTCAGTAGATTTTCAATGTTTGGCATGAGATGCAGCTCCATACTGGTGCAGTGTGGGGCCATACAGTGAGTGGAAGCTCAAGGGAGATGCCTAGAGAATCCTCCATTTCTTCCTGCTACTTCTTGATGAACTCAGCACCCGCCATGCACTTTAACCCTAAGCTCTTCCTGCTTTAACCTTTAACCTTTTAAAGCGCTGCAGCTGAAGGCAAACACTTGACCTTCAATCTGTAACCACCTCCTCCACATCCCCAATGTGCATGGCAGCCATCCACTTTTTTCTTTCTAGAAGTATCCCCCTTTTTATGTCAAAATGGAGTATATATTTTACAGTTACTTTGTGTAGAAGAACTTAATAGAAACTATTTAATTGATGTTGGGTCCTCAGAAAAACAGTAAGAAAGAAACCCTAAAATAAAAAAACAAAGTAGAAGCCTCTAAAAGACAGTTCCGGCAAAAGCTAATGGAAAAAAACAAAGATATTCCACAAAATAACTCCTCTGACATACAAAATAAATTACTATTAAAATCTAAAACTAGAAGTGTAAGTCTCAGTATAAAGATGCAGTGGTCCATAGTATGATAATCTGACACTTCTCTGATGAAGGATAATGCTGTATCTGATGTTCTCAGATAATCTATTTTCATAAATGTTATTCAGTAGTTCTGTAACCTCTGATAAATGTTCTATGGCCATTTAGGGTTCAACGCAAGTGGTCCCCACTAATTTATTTTGGAACCCATTCAACAAGGAAATTCTTCAGATATTAAATGTAGTTTTAATTTTATTTTCAACAAACAATTTCAAAACCAGAGTATCATAATATCATAATGTCAAAGGTGGTCCTATACAGTGATGGCGCAGTGCATAGTGACAAGGTGAAAAAAGTGGGCTGGCGCTATATACACAACATATACATGTGACTGAAAGGAATGGTGGGATGTTGTCCGGGATAGCTGTATATTGGATATCCCCATCCACATTCAAAATTAAAAACCAGTCCACATTTATGAGTTCTATCCACGTTTTGACCCCAATAAAAGATTAATCAGAGAAGGGTCATCATCAGGACAGCAATTATTGAGGGGACACCAGAGGGTATTTCGCTACACTTCCCTTCTCTCCATCTCTAGAAGAGTCAAAGGCAGCATAAAGCATTTTTCTTAATGTTTTGGGGTGTTGCAGAGAGTGTAGCAACCCCCCAGGCAAAATAAAATGTAAAGCAGTCTGAGCTAGAACTCTATGCTCCTAAGCAGGAATGCAAGGCCATCTTATGACTGTTTTTGTATTGTTGCATTTAATGGGCAGACAAATGGTAAAATGAAAACTCTAAGACATGATGGTCTTATTTTGAAGCCCACATGCCTGAGTCTTTCTTTTAGCATTTTTCAGCCAACAAAATGTCATCATAAAAATGTATGTTAAAAGGAATAGTCACAGACATGTTGATTTAAAAAAAATGTATGAAACATTTTTTTTTAATAATTGCTTTTATTTAACATTGCATTATTTTAATTACTGAAATCTACATTTGATTAAAGATATTGGTCATTATTGAAGAAAGATGATAGATGTGTTGTACATATCTTGATATGCTCACCTTTGATAATGCCAATAAGCCCACTTGTTTTGTTTTGGTGTTTTGACTCTTTGACAAAGTCAGTAAGTGTGCCTAAGTGCAGCCAGGACCTGTCAGACCAACAGAACTTACAAATTCACTGAAAAACACAAAGATTAATGTGACATTACAGTTAGGATTTATAATTATATCTCACTTTTCATTAAAAAAAAAAAACCTTAGAAAGGTGGCCTGGCTATGCACTGCTAATTAGCCCACATATTGTATCACTCATGAAATGATTTATGACATCATTTCATTTCATGAGAGTCATTGAAAGCATGACTGCAACATATGCAATTACATCATTAATGGGAAGACTGTCCTTGGCGTGGGAGCGAGTTATAGTTACCTCATGGCACAAGTTATAGTTACTTGAGATAACTATAACTGGGGAAGTTCAGTAGTTTTGTTAGTTTGAAACAGTATGTTTTAACTGCCATTTTCACCTAACTATGACATTCCTTTGGGAGAGGATGTGGCCTAACGGTCAGAGCTGCTGACTTTGGAAATGGGGAACTGGGTTCAAGTGTTGGTGTCAGCTCAACATCCTGTGATTCTGGGAAAATCACTTCAACTCCCCTTGCCCACCAAAAATGAATGTGTCCTTGAGTAATATAACTGGTGCTTATCTAAAGCACTCCAATACCTTCAGGTCGAGTTTGCACTATATAAAACTGCAAAACAATTAAAAAAAAAAAAAAAAACTTTGGCTTTTTCAGTGAATATACATAGGTTTACTTTTACGTACTGGATATATTTTATTATACAGTATAAATACACAAGATAACATACAAATATATATTTGCTTAAATCTGAGTTTGTATGTATGTGCACATATATCTATATCTATATACATATAGATATATGCACACATACATACAAAGTCAACTTTAAATATTTAAACAAATAACACTGCTTTGCAGTGAAAGGTGGATAGACAAATTATTGTGAGTGGCAGGCTCTAATGTCTGGGTTTTTTCTGTGTCCTGCCCTGGTACATTCAGCAGCAGTGGTGGTGGGGTACTTGGGTGGGGGTGCTGGGTGAGGGGGAGCTGAATAAATAGAGCTGGGGTAGGAGCCACTTTTAGAGACAACTGCTTTAATTATTTGAATGTGTGGTGACCACATCTGGGCTACATATCAAATTGTTTGCAGCTGCATGTGGGTTTGCCTTTATTTAGAAACGTCCAGCACAGAAATGATATTTTGTCCAGTGGATGATAGGTACGTATACACTGTATAGTATAAATGGAATGTCAGTGGCCCTGCTTTTATTATTAACGCCAGAAACTTTATCACCACCAACAATCTGGCAAAGTGTCCTTTTTCAGGCGCTTATATTTTTCCCTTCCGGTCTGGAAGTATCTCATTGTCAACAGTAGTTCCCATTTACCATCGTGTTAACTAGACGCATAGATGAGAAGATTTACCTTCTTGCTTTATTCAAGCTTTGGTTGCGAGGAATTTAAAAGAAAAACATCCCATCCACTGCACCTCCTTTAACGTCCTCTCGTAACTAACCCCAGCATTCTCTCTCAACATTCCTATAGGAATCTTAAACAGTAAAGGTTCCATGGTATTACTCAAAGCACATATAACACATCTTCCTGACATAACACACTCAGAAGTACTTAATAACTTTCTTGCAATACCTAGAAACTTCTCCAAACAACAATTAACAAAACGATTTACAGAGAGTATCATTGTGTGTTACAAAACTCAAAGAACCTTTTCTGCAACCATCATTTTAAATTGTAGTCCTTAAGATTTGACGGAATCTTGATGTTTCTGTTCGATCTTCTCAAAGCTGTATTCTCTTCAGTTTTACATGTTTCTCCAGAATGTGTACAAGTCTTGTCCAATGCCTTTACATTACCATGAAATTTGAACACTCTTTTTCAGTTCCATATCCGGTTATCATCAGTTTTAACTGCATTAGTGAAAAGTTTCAACCCTCTCATAGGATCAGATAGTTTTTTTCCACTATCTCTTACAATGGGTCTTTTTATCACAACCCAATCCCCAACACCAACCACAGTTTCTTTCACTGAGTTCTTTCTATCAAAACTCAGTTTACTTGCTATTATTTTCTCCTGCGCTTTATGTTTCCAATTTCAATCTACAACATTTTTCCCTCTGACACTCAAAAGTTTATTAACCCAGTCTGGTTCAAGAATCGTATTGCCTAGTCTGCCTCGAAATAAAAGAAATTATGTTTGTCCTGTGGTTGTGTGTGGAGTGTGCCTGTATACCCCTACTTTCTGGACCACCTCTTGTTTCCAGTTTAATTGACTGCTCTTTGCCACGGAGATATTCTCCTTGATAACACAGTTAAATCTCTCAACCATTCCATTGCACTCTGGATGATATAAAGCACCCCTTTTGTGCTTTATACCACACCCTTTCAAGAAATCTTCAATTTCTTTAGAAACAAGTTGTACACCACTGTCAGTGAGAATTTTTAAAGGAATTCCTTCCCTAGCTATCAATGCTTTCAAAAACATTATCACATTCTTGGTTTCAATGTTCTTGATAGAAAAACACACTTCAAGCCATTTAGAAAACATGTCCACAACAACAATGATGTACTCCACCGAATACTCACTATGAATGGGCCCTAATATATCTAACACAATATCCTCCCATGGGCCCCCTGGTCTACTCTTAATTTCCATGGGTTGTACCTTGGGTTTCATAGCTTTCTCACTGATAGCACACTGTATACAATCTCTCACCATCCTCTCAGTTTGAATGTCCATACCAGGCCACCAGTAAAAAGAACGTAATCTTTCTTTAGTTTTGGGAATGCCAATATGGCTATTATGCGCATGATCTATCAAAAGTCTTCTCACTTTGTTAGGGGGGATTAGTCTCGTCCCCCTGACTAACAAGTCTCGATCCACTGCTAGCTGATCTTTAATTCCCCAAAAATCCCTACACTCAACACTAACTTATTCTTTAAACTTCCAACCCACCTGAAATAATTCCATGACTTCCACAAGAACACTGTCAGATTTAATTTCATCACGCCACTTCTCTTCGGATTTGATTTCATAATCCATTTCACACGCACTCTCATAATGTTCTACATCATCACTTGAATCATCATCACACTGATTGCTCAAATCCGGCATCAGTCCTGACAGGACATCAGCTGAGATGTTGTCCGCCCCTGGAACATATTTCACCACAAAATCATATTCTTGTAAGCTTACTATCCACTTGGTGATCCTCCCTGACACAGATCTATCCCCTTAGAACTGAACACATCCCACAACGGCATATGATCCGTCCTTACAACAAACGAACCTCCCCATAAGAATTTCTCCAATTTTTTGATAGATCAATGTACTGCAAGTGCTTCCCTCTCTATAACTGAATAGTTAGCTTCTGCACCTTTCAAGCTTCTGGAAATAAAAAGAACAGTGTTTAAGGTCCAAACCCACCCTGTTGCAACACAGCACCCAAGCTTCTGCCATTAGAATCAGTAGTCAATGTGGATTGCAAATTAGAGTCAAAATTCTTTAATTTTGGAGCCTTAGCTAGACTCTTTTCCAATTCTATAAACTCTTTTTCACATTCATTACTCCATGCAAACTCAACTCCTTTCTTCAGTAATCGTCTCATGTTAAAACAGAAACTAGCTAAATCCTTTATGAATTTATTGTAATATTCAGAAATCCCCAGGAAACGCATCAGTTCCTCTTTTGTTGTGGGAGAAGTCATGCCTTGAATAGTGTTAACTAAGTCCTTTTTGGGTATTATACCATCATTCATAATAGTGTGACCTAAGTATTCAATGGTATCAACAGCAAATTTGCACTTCTCTGCTTTAATGGTTAAGCTCTGTTCAGAAATTGTCTCCAGTACTTTCCTAAGTCTTCCATTGTGTTCAACCGTATCTTTACCATAAACTAAAATATCATCTTGATAAATACATACACCACCAATTCTGCTCAAAATCCGTTCCATTACACACTGGAACACTGAGGCAGCAGATATCAACCCAAAAGGTAGTCGGACAAACTTATATGTGCCAAAAGTGTTATGAACGCTGTAAGACTTCTGCAAGACTCATCTAATTCTATCTGATGATAGGCCGAAGTAAGGTCAATCGTAGAAAATATTTTGGCCCCAGACACCATAGACAATCAGAAATATTTGGGAGAGGGTATTTGTCAACCAACACACTCTTGTTAAGTTTGCAGAGGTCCACACATAATCTTATATTGCCATTTGGTTTCTTCGCTATCACAGTCGGAGCCAACCATTCTGTCCCTTCCACTTCTTCAATCACACCTTGCTCCTTCATTTTTTTCCATTCAGACTGTAATTCATTCCTCACTGCAGACTTTGCTGCAGAAAGGTACAGCTCCAGGGACTGATCAAATTTTGTGAGAATATCCTTTCATACACCCTATCTTGTCACTGAAAATATTAAAGAACTCTTTATATAAATCAGCCAGAAGCTCTGAAGACGACCCAACATTTTCCACCTTACTTACACACTGTCGTTCTTTTACTATTATGGGTGGAGAACTGTTAGGATCAAGCATTACTCTTAGATCCTTTTGGTGCCACCAACTTATGATACTGTCACCCTTTTTTGAAACATAAATGTTTCCCGAAGTATACTGTTGGTCGTATTCTATCCGACCAATAAAATAACCATGTAGATCAATAGGTTCTCCACAATAAGCACACGGTCTAATATAAGGTTTCAACAATTAGATTTTTCCTTTAAGTTCTTTCTCATAAAATGCATTGGAAACTATAGTGATCTTAACGCCAGAATCAAATAGTGCTTTTTTTTTTTTTTCTTCTATATAAATATCATCGAATGGACCACTAAAATTAATATCAGTAACTTGTAAAACAATCTGTCCACAGACAAAGTCACAAGCATCTTCAACTTCACGAGACTGATCACCAACTTCATTCACAGTTTGTTTAGATTTTCTCAATTGACACACTGATGAAAAGTGTCCTTACTTTTTGCAAAATTAGCAAGAACTATTGATAGCTGGACAATTCTTGTCATTTGCAAAATTACCTTCTTCGCCACACCTGTAACATCTTCTTTTTAATTTACTTTGTATGGACTCTTTGCTTACGATCTTATTATGTTTAGTTTTATCCTCCCTTACTACACTGACATCTTTATTACCTTCTCTTTTCATCACTTCAACACACTTCGTGGAGTGTTCAATTTTCAAAGAAAGAGCTATTACTTCATCTATATGAGGATCATCAAGTAACCACAATTCATCCCGTACCTTAACCACAATTCATCCCGTACCTTGTCAATATTGCAACCCAGCATAAACTGATCACAAATTCTTTCATCAAGTAATGTTCCAAATTTGCACGAAGAAGCTAAACGTCTAAGAGCAGTTATGTAATTCTCAACAGATTCACCCTCTTACTGTACTCTTTTATCAAAATAGTATCCATCTAAAATGGTACTAACTTTTGGTAGGTAATGTAAATCTAACTTCCTAATGTAGGTTTCATATTCATTTAGGTTGATAGCTTCATTGTCAGGAATATCAGGAAGGTGATCAAATATCTCTTGACCTTCTGTTCCAAGACAGTGCAGTAACAACGCAGTTCTTCTTTCCACACTCAATGAGGTACCACATACCCTGGAGTACCTTTCAAATGCCTTTTGCCATTTTCCTCACTTTGTAGGTGGATCTCCAGGAGTGAAAAGAAAGACTGGTGGAGCCGTAACATGCTGCATATTAAATTTGTAACTAAACTTGTCCAAAACACCAATAAAATAAACAGAGTTTTAAAGCATGCCTATCACTTTAGGTAGGCCAAGAACTAGAAATTTCCTTATAGAGAGATCATCTTTCATGCGTGCCTATCGCAGTATGCAGCAGAGAGATAAGCGAGATTCCAATATGAATGATAAACTATTTATGCAAGTAAATTGGTGCACAGTACTAAGTTGAGTGCGAGGCCGATATCAAAGTTTGTTTTGCTAGTAGATAAATCTTCGGCGTGGTTTTTTGCAGAACGAACAAGAGTCTTCATGAAGAAGAGAACCGTTGCCAGTGTTAAATAGACGCATAGATGAGAAGATTTACCTTCTTTCTTGATTCAGGCTTTGGTTGAGAGGAATTCAAAAGAAAAACATCCTATCCACTGCACTTCCTTCAACGTCCTCTCGTAACTGACCCCAGCATTCTCTCTCAACATTCCCATTGGAATCTCAAACAGTAAAGGTTCCATGGTATTACTGAAAGCACATATAACACATCGGCAATGAAATTACCACTCGTCTGTGGTGTCTACAGTGTCTGGCAAGCAAATCCATGTCCATTTCCTAGTTCCTTAATTTAGTAGCCCTTTCTGTAGTACTGAAAAATGTTTTGTGTGTTTCTTCTTTGTGAGTGGAATACGTTTCATGTGGCACTCAGGTTTTTGGACAGTCTCCCATATAACAACAGATGGATTTCTTTGGCTGACAGCTCTAACGTTTACAGTAACGATTGGCAGTGTCATAAAGTTAAGAATGCTGTTTTCTTTTCAACTTTCAGTAAATGCCTTTCTGTGAACTTGCTTACTTTGACACTGAAATGCGGGGGAAGGCCCTTGATGGTATCCTTGGATGACGCCCTTCTTCAAAAGCATAGTCTGAGGAAAAGGGCGAGAGCAGGCATCTTCAATCAATTACATGCTAAATTAATTAGACAATTATCTGAATGATAATCATCAACAAAGCAAAACAGAAGGCTCTAGCTGAAGATAAATAACAGCAGGGCTCAGCTGGTACAATTGGTTATGGCTTTGGTTATAATTATGGAATGATTCAGTTCTGAGCTCCCTAATATTTGCATTTGATTCAAACGATACTTACGGCATCTTAATATGCACTTCGGTATTTTCAGGACAGGGATATTGATTGTTGTTGGCGAATCTGGTGTGACTGGTTGGAAACACCCTTGTTGTTTTACCACTTTCCACAGGAGACCAGGAATCAGAAAGAGGAGAAGGGGTATAAAGGGCAGAAGAGTAAGTGAGTGAGCCCCAAAGGAGCGAGCCTGGGAGTCAGTGAAAGGAAAGGACAAGTAATTGAAGGAATTTGAAGGAATTGTGATAGGATTAGCAGATAAGAGTTGGATGTATGAAAGTCTTACTTTCATGGGTAAAAAAGTAAAGAAAGGGAGATTTTCGTGGGTTTACTCCTTGAAGAAGCAATATGTGTTAACTAGTTAAATTGTGAAATACAAATCTACAGTGACTACATCCGTGGCAGTTCCATTGTGGGACTAGTTCCATTTGTGGGACTGTCTTTCAATAGCAAAGGTAGATGGGACAGCCTGTATCTGTCATCAAATACGTTTTGGTTCTGGATAGTGTCTCATGAAATTTCTGACAAATTCTGCATTTCCTCAGCAAAAGGTCATGCAAAACAGGAGGAGGTGTCAGTTTGGGCCACATGTACAAAGCATTTTTCTAATCACATACGGGCCTCTTTCCCCTTTGTGAAAGTATGTGAAAAAAAAATTTAAGAGCAGGCACCGCTGCCTGCTCTTACAAAATGAAACTGAAATGTTTAATTTTATTTCTTTTTAAACTCATCCTGTTTTCCTGTTTTAGTTTCTTTTCAACTATAAATATATATGTTACATATTGAAAGGTGATCTCACTCTTTTTAATTGACAAAAACATTTTTCTTTCCAATTTGTCGCAAAACATCTTTTTCTAATTATATCATTCATCAAAGTCGAAATCGCTCTCTCCCTCAATCTCTCACTTTCTCTCTCTCTCTCAGGGTTAGGTGGTTAGGGAGCTTGGCCGCAGGGACTGCCCACAGGCCAGGCCCTGCAGCCAATCCCACTGCAGATGGCCAAAGGCCATGTGCGGCACAAGGTTTGGTGGGTATAGGAGGTTGGCCCCAGGGCTTGGCCACAGGCGAGGCCCGTCTGCCAACCCCCACCGCTTGCAGCCAAATGCTGTGCGTGGCGGTGGTTGGTTTAACGTATTGTAATGAAAATTACTTAGCGTTAAAAAAAATCATAGAAAGTAACTATAACTTGTGCGCTAAGGTAACTATAACTTGTGCCCTCACCATTCACTGCTAATTACCCCACAAATTATGGCACTCCTGACATCTTTGATAGCATCATTGATAATATCAATGTAATATTTGCAGTAAAATGTTTGACGAAAAAGCTGTGTCTGGTGGGGGCACAGGTTATAGTTACCTTAGGGTACGAGTTATAGTTACTTGGGATATCTATAACTGTTGGATCTCTGGGGTTTTGTACATTTAAAATGTGAGGCTAACTATAACATCCAGAAAGAGAGAGAGAGGCACATCACACCCATATACATAAAGGTGCTGCTAATACATTTGACATCATTTGACGAATCTCCACAAAACCTTCTAAAAAAAGTGCTACTTTTTTACTAGTTTGTGCATGGAAAGTTTCAGGGTGATCCGTCAAGCAGTGGCAGAGAAAAAGGGGGGTCCAAAAAACATTTTCCCTATTCATTTATTCATGGGAACTTTAGACACAGCTACAGTAGAAACCACTGAACAGATTTACACCAAATTTGGTAGAAAGCCAGATCTTGGTCCAGAAGGAGTGCTTTTTTGATTAAGTGTAAATCCGTTCAGAAGTTTTTGAGTAATCAGTGCTCAAAAGCTTTGTATATCTAGGGACATGGAGCCTCTGCAGATCTGACAGATCTCAAGATGAAATCTGAATGGCTGCCACCACATCAACCAGGAACTGGTGGCAGCCATTTTAGACTTTGTGATTCAGTCCAGAGCCCTACAAAAAAGTTAAAAGAAAAATAACTTACGGTGGTGGAGTTCTAGAGGGACCTTGCCAAGGTCGAAAAACTTTCTTTTTTATTCTTGCCACAAATATGAGGAGGATCTGGGAATCTGCGGCAAAAAAGTGCAGATGCCTGCACATTTACAAAAAAAAAGAACAAAAAATGGGGTGGGCCTGGGCCGGGGGTACGGCGCATATTGTAAGTTTGGGAGGGGGACAGTTGTCCCGCCTTCCTGAGCCTTACTGATGCCATGGGGTCACTATGCTCCAGGGCAGAGGTTGAAAATGTCAGGAAAGGGGCACATAGCTCTCCTTCTGGAGCCTCAAAAGGCTCCATGGACCCCAACACCCAGGGCCAAAATGTATAATGAAGGGGAGGCGTCACTCAGAACCTTTCCCCTCTCTTAGACTAAAAAGGCCCCAAGGACCACATCCCCTGGGAGCACAAAGCTAATTAAAAGGGGAGGCATGTGGTCTCCCTCACTAAACCTTAGAAGGCCCCAGGGATCCCATTGCCACACTTAAGTATAAAGGGAGAGGGGCTGCATGGACCCCACCCTCAGCCTTTAAAGGCTCTGTTACTTTGTCCTGAGGAGACCACCCCTGGGACACAGTAGTACCCACACTACAGCGGTCAGAGAAATATATGCTTGCTCCCACCTGTAGCAAGTGTTTTTAAATCTCTGCCAAATGAGAGCTAACATGGAAGTCTGCTCTCAGTCAGTGGGAGATTAAACATGCTCCCGCCGGATGGGAGCAGACTTCTGTTATGTTTCTCTGCCTGCACTCCTGATCTGTACATACTTTACATGGCATTTTTTTTCACTGTAAACTAGTTATATCTTGATTAACTTAAATAGTTTCTCTGGCACTGTAGCACATTAATTCAGATCTGCTATTTGAGCTAAGTAAAATCATGACTACAAAGAAAAGTAGAGCACAAATAGAAGACTCAGAGCAATAAATAACATCTGGGTTCAATGCACACATGGCCAAAGAATCTTAACAAAATGAGTTGCTAACAGCAAACTCCTAAGCGATTTGTTAAAAATTGTTTACATTTTATGGTGCTCTGAGCAATAGGGAATGGTTTCCACTTTTTTGGGTAATTCATGCCAAATCCTTGCATCCAACTCCCCACTCTGAATTGTAAGATTTTAACGTTTGACACTGTTAATGAAAATGGTCTCACAGACATGCTATTTTTCTTCAATTTATACATGCACAGGACATTGAAAATGATTTTGCTATTGGCTGCAAGTCTGCACAGATCCTTTAGTTCTGAAGAGATGCAAGCTATTCCCTCAGTAGTAAGAGCTGGAGTATTGTTAATAGCCTAAGCCTGTTGCCATATACAAAGTATTATAGTAATCCAATCCAATCCAATCACTGCATTTGTAAAGCGCGCTACATACCCGCGAGGGTCTCAAGGCGCTGGGGAGGGGGGATGCTACTGGTCGAAGAGCCAGGTCTTGAGGAGTCTTCTGAAGGCCAGCAGGTCCTGGGTCTGTCGTAGGATGGTGGGGAGAGTGTTCCAGGTCTTGGCGGCGAGGTAGGAGAAGGATCTGCCGCCGGCAGTGGTTTTTCGGATGCGGGGGACTGTGGCGAGGGCGAGGTTGGCTGAGCGGAGGCTTCGGGTGGGGGTGTGGAAGCTGAGTCGGTTGTTGAGGTAGGTGGGTCCGGTGTTGTGCAGTGCTTTGTGTGTGTGGATCAGGAGCTTGAAGGTGATCCTTTTGTTGATGGGGAACCAGTGCAGGCCTCTCAGGTGGAGTGTGATGTGGCTGCGGCGGGGGACATCGAGGATGAGTCGGGCTGAGGCGTTCTGGATGCGTTGGAGTCATCTCAGGAGCTTGTTTGTAATTCCTGAGTAGAGGGCGTTCCCGTAGTCGAGTCTGTTGGTGATGAGGGCCTGGGTAACGTTTTTTCTCGTGTCGAGGGGGATCCATTTGAAGATCCTGCGGAGCATACCGAGGGTGTTGAAGCAGGACGCGGAGACGGCGTTGACTTGCCTGGTAATGGAGAGAGTGGAGTCGAGGATGACCCCCAGGTTGCGTGCGTGGTCGGTGGGTTCCGGGGCTGTGCCTAGTGACGTGGGCCACCAAGAGTCGTCCCAGGCTGATGGGGTGGGTCCGAGAATGAGGACCTCCGTCTTGTCTGAGTTCAGCTTCAGTCTGCTGTCCTTCATCCAGTCGGCTACGGCCTTCATTCCTCGGTGGAGGTTAGCTTTGGCGGCGTAGGAGATGATGTTGAGGTTGTGTTGTCGTGCGACGTGGGCGAGGGGGGCCATGTAGATATTGAACAGTGTCGGGCTGAGGGAGGATCCCTGTGGGACGCCGCAGATGATCTCGGTGGTTTTGGAGCGGAAGGGTGGGAGGCGGACACTCTGGGTTCTGCCGGAGAGGAAGGATGTGGTCCAGGCCAGGGCCTTCTCTTGGATACCGACGTTATGGAGGCGTGCTGATAGGGTGCGGTGGCAGACCGTGTCAAAGGCTGCTGATAGGTCCAGGAGGATGAGGGCGGCTGTTTCTCCTTTGTCCATCAGGGTCCGGATGTCGTCAGTGGCGGCGATGAGGGCGGTCTCGGTGGCGATGAGGGCGGTCTCGGTGCTGTGGTTGCTGCGAAAACCGGATTGGGAAGGGTCCAGGATGTTGTTGACTTCGAGGTAGCGGGTCAGCTGTTTGTTGACAATCTTCTCGGTCACTTGCCGGGAAAGGGAGCAGGGAGATGGGTCGGAAGTTCTTGAGGTCCTTGGGGTCCGCCTTGGGCTTCTTCAGAAGGGCGTTGATCTCGGCGTCCTTCCAGCTTTCTGGGAAGGTTGCTGTCTCGAAGGAACAGTTGATTGTTTTCCGGAGGTGGGGCGCGATGGCTGCGCTGGCTTTGTTGAAGACGTGGTGAGGGCAGGGGTCCGAAGGGGATCCGGAGTGGATGGAGCTCATGGTTTTGATGGTGTCTTCGTCGCTGACGCTGGACCAGACGATCAGGCGACTGGTGCGAGTGGTAGTCGCAGGGGTGGTGGACTCGGTGGTGGGTGCGGGGGGGTCGGGGTTGAAGCTGTCGTGGATGTCGGTGATCTTGCGGTGGAAGAAGGTGGCCAGGGAGTCGCACAGGTCTTGAGATGGCGGGATGTCGTTGGTGATGGTGCTGGGGTAGGAGAGTTCTTTCACAATGCTGAAGAGCTCTTTGGTGTTGTGTGCGTTGTTTTCTAGGCGGTCCTTGAAGGCGGTCTTCTTGGCGGTCCTGATGAGTTGGTGATGTCTGCGGGTGGCGCTCTTGAGGGCTGTGTGGTTGTCTGGTGTTCGGTCGTGGAGCCATTTCTTCTCCAGCTTCCGACAGGTGTGCTTGGAGATCCGGAGGTCCTCGGTGAACCAGGCGGCTTTCTTGTTGGTGTGGTTGGTTGTAAAGGTCTTGAGAGGGGCGAGGGTGTTGGCGCAGTCGTTGATCCACTGTGTGAGGTTGGTCGCGGCTGTGTCTGGGTCGGTGGGGTCGGTGGGTGGTCTCAGGGCGAGGGTGGTAGTCAGTTGGTCCTCGGTGACCTTGCCCCAGCAGCGGCGTGGTAGCTGTTGGGTGCGGTGGTGTGTGGTGGGTTTTCTGAAGGTGAAGTGGACGCATCTGTGGTCGGTCCAGTGTGGTTCGGTGGTGTGGTTGAAGGAGTCGTGGGGGCTTGCGGAGAAGATGGGGTCGAGCGTGTGTCCAGCGGCGTGAGTGGGTGTCGTTACAAGCTGTTTGAGTCCGAGGTTGGCGAAGTTGTCAATCAGGGCGGTGGAGTTGGCGTCGTTGTTGTTCTCGAGGGGGAAGTTCAGGTCCCCGAGGAGGATGTAGTCCGTGGAAGCGAGGGCGTGGGTGCTGATGAGGTTGGCGATGGTGTCGCTGAACTGTGGGCGGGGTCCGGGAGGTCTGTAGATGAGAGTTCCTCTGAGGGTGGTGTTGGGGTCGGTGTGGATCTCGAAGTGCATGTGCTCGGCGGTGGTGAGGGTGTCATCGGTGTTCGTTGAGATTTTGATGGAGTCTTTGTGGATGATGGCGATTCCTCCTCCCACTCCGTTGGTGTGGTCTCTGCGGGAGATCTTGTAGCCCTGTGGGATGGCTGTGGCAATGTCTGGTGCTGAGGTGGCATTCAGCTAGGTCTCCGTCAGGAAGGCGACGTCGGGGCGGTGGAGTCTAGGAGGTCCCAAAGTTTGATGGCGTGCTTGCGAGCGGAGCGGGTGTTGAGGAGGATGCAGCGGAGGTGGTTGGGTTCTCTGGCTGGTGGTGTGGAGGGTTGGATTCTGGTGAATCTGCAGTTCTGGCAGGTGAAAGGCCCTTTCAGGGTGGCCCGGTAGCAGGGGTGGTCTCGTCTGGTGTTGAGTGCGTGGAGGGTGCTTGCGTCGTAGTGCAGTCTGGCATTGCGGGGGGTGCGGGTTCCAGGGGTTCTGGTGCTAGGTGCGGTCCAGGCGCAGACGGGCGCAGACGGGCTTGCCTTAGGCGCGCCTTCGGCACGCCAGCAGCGCGCCCGCTTCGCGGCCTCCATATGAGGGCAGAGGGAGGGAGGAGCAGCTGAGAGGTGGGAGCGGGCAGCCAATGGGAGTGAAGGGGGCGGGGCAGCAGGGGCTCAGCAGCAAGGGAAAAACCCGGGGGAGAACCCGGGGAAAAAACGGCGGGAAAAGATGGCGGGAGAGGGACAACAAAGCACAGGGGTACAGAAAGCAAAACTCAGGGGCACAGAATGAAAAAACGAAGTGGCACAGAAGCCAAGCGAAGGGGTACAGAAAAAAGGGACCGAGTAGTCAGGCGGCAAAAGCGGCAACGGAGGTTTTACCCACAGGGGGCTGCGTGGCAGATGGGGGGAGCGACCTGCCTGGTGACAGGGTCAAAGGTCGCACCCAGAGCCATTGCTTTGATCAGGCATTTCTTCTGTTGGGAGGATAGGTGCTGAACGGATTCGCATGCTAGTCAGCGCGAATGATGGGAACTTTTAATAACTGAATTATGTAACATGCAGATAATCCTTTTTTGTACCATGCAAGGCTAAATGGGTACTGTCTGGACTTGGCTATTTGTCAGAATTTTTATCAACTGGTCCAATCTAAGATACCCACCGGTTCAAGTTATATCCTTTATTGTTGATTGATTAATATTTATTAATAATTGAATACAATCACGAGAACACACAAGGCAAAACACCTTAAAACAGGAAAACATACTAAAAATAGTGATAAAACTTTTCCTTGCCATTTAGGCAATGTCTCCACTTAAATATTTGCATTACTCATTGATTAAGCAGTAACTCTGATTACCTTACAATCACATTTTATAGCATGTGCAATTTTTCAAATTGCTTACTTACATAATCCATACATTTAACAAAACAACCCACCATTTGCAGCGCAGAGCCACCAAATGCATATAATAATAATAGAACTTCCCAACAAGATGGAACGGCTTTTTCATTAGAAATGGTTCTCAGTCATGTAATCTGTGTATTAATACCACACCAAGAAAACTTTTTAGACTTACTTTAGAGCCAATCTAAGCACTTTAATTTCTGCTATTATATGTTTGTCTACTGATTTAAAAGTCTGATTACTTGTGTCTCAGCCCACTGATTCTCCATATCAAACATTTTCGAGTTAATTTAAATACATTGCCTAATGAGTATTTCCATCTGTTTCTGTCTTAATAGCGTACCGTAGTTCATGTCTTTAGCTGTTAGGGTCTGCAGAATGAAACTTAATGCAAGTCAAAATAAAATACTACCCAGCTAAATCATTCTCATCAACCAGGTTAAATGTAAACCCTATATGTTTGCCTGGGGAATACGGAAAACTGACTAAAGTAAAGAACGTTGGGTGATCAAGCCAAGAAATTCTATTAAGCAATAAATTACAGACAGTGTCAATTTTGCCCTATCTATTGAAATGGACGGCTTCAAAACCAGAGAGGTTATTTTATGGGGTAAGGTCAATAACTGTAAGAAAACGGGTTATTAGTTCTGGAATATTTGAGTATTTTCCAAGTAATAAATCTAAAGTTTTGCCAGGTTAAAAAATAAACTTGAACTCAAACCCTGGTTAATATGACAAAGATCGGACAGGCTTAATGTAAGGAAAATGTGTAAAGTAATTAGTAGCACCAAACCACTTAAAACATCAAAAAAAATACAATAAAAACCTACAACCAAGGGAACTAGAGATAAGATCTGTTTTAAATGTTTTTAACTTAAAAAATGCTAGAAAACAGCATACTGCCTATGGGTGTGTTGGACCACGTCCTATGCGTATGTTGAGGCTTACCACAAAGCACCCATGGCTGGCTAAGCCTAGATCTATGATACTGTACAGAAAGCTGCCTTCGGACTTAAATTACTTCTTGTAGCACAAAATCCTCCGGCTAGGCAAGATTGTGTACCTGACAAGGCTGAGGCGGAAATAGATACCTGTTATCTAAGGCCCAGCTGAAGTCATTGGTTTGATGGAAAAAGAGCCAAGCTGGAACACTCAAATTTAATATCCACCAAAGTCCTTGTGTGAGCTGAATACTTTATGCAGCTTTGCCAAGTAAATATTTCTATCTTCAGTCTTAGCCTCTTTTTTTACACGTCATAATCTTCCAGCTGGACGGCCATCAATCCATCAATCTAGTGGGGTTGGAACCAAGGCAGAAAGGTTCCCAGAGGATGCTAAGTGGCAGATATCAGTGACAAAGTAAGATGAAGGTGTGATAAGGTGAAGGCCTGCCTTACAACTGCCACAGAGGATCCTCCGGTCTTCTCATTTTATAAGCGGTGGGGACTATTTGGCAGGCTTCCTGTAAGCAATGTGGCAACACCAACTCATGCAGTAGACAGTATACCTTTGCAGATATAGGCATACGGGCACAATGTGATGAGCAAGAAGCCTCACTGCTTTTCCACCAGCTTGCATATAGAGTGCAGCATGCGTGGCCATTCTGAATGAACACCATAATACATTACTATAGACAAACTACACTATGCAAAACTAAAAAAATTACAGTTAGCATATCTCTGTTAGCTATTTCTAAACAACATTCAAATTCATTTAGATTGCATTTCACAGGACACTTGGGCATTAAATATTTTTTTGCTTTTCCAACCACTTACAATAATTAATAATAATTCAGACTCCAGACAAAACTATTTTTATATTGGCTAATTGATGGTGGAGGTAGATCTTGTCCTTGCTAATAGAATCAGTGTTCTGCTTGACCCCTGTCAAGGGAAGTTATTTTATTATCCTGCCTCACTCGGAGCTCAATTACAAATATTTTACGTTTTGATACAGAAATGAAGACTCATGGCCCCATTAGAGTTTGATCGTCGGACAGCCAGACTGCAATGTTGGCGGTCCCCAAAACACCGCCATGTTGGCGGTCTTACAGACCACCCTATTACAAGTTATACAGGCAGGACCGTTGACCGCTAAGCAAAAAAGGCAGACCAGTAGCAGTCGGAGGCCCGGAAATGGGCGGTCTGAACTCCAGCACTGACAACACAGTGACCAACCACTGACCATATTACAAGTCCAAAGTTGCAGTGGCAGGCACCAATGGTGGTCTGAACCATGGTGGTCAGCAAAGTAACATACAACTGCACATTGGATGGTTTTGAAAACAACACAGCTGACACACATTGCCATTCTGGATACACCTGCAAAAGACATTATGGTGGTCATTCTAACCCTGGCGGTAAAAACCGCCAGGGCGAATGACCGTGGTAGCACCGCCAACAGGCTGGCGGTTCAGCCGCGGCCAGAAACGGAAAGTCGGCGGTGTACCGCCGACTTTCCGCTGCCCTTGAGAATCCTCCATGGCGGCGGAGCGCGCTCCGCCGCCATGGGGATTCTGACACCCCCTACCGCCATCCTGTTCCTGGCGGGTCTCCCGCCAGGAACAGGATGGCGGTAGGGGGTGCCGCGGGGCCCCTGGGGGCCCCTGCAGTGCCCATGCCAATGGCATGGGCACTGCAGGGGCCCCCGTAAGAGGGCCCCAAAAAGAATTTCAGTGTCTGCCTAGCAGACACTGAAATTCGCGACGGGTGCTACTGCACCCGTCGCACTCCAGCAACTCCGCCGGCTCCATTCGGAGCCGGCTTCATCGTTGCTGGGTCTTTCCCGCTGTGCTGGCGGGCGGCCTTTTGGCGGTCGCCCGCCAGCACAGCGGGAAAGCCAGAATGGCCGCCGCGGTCTTGTGACCGCGGTGCGGTCATTTGGCGGTAACCGCATGGCGGGCGGCGACCGCCGCCCGCCGCGGTTAGAATCACCGCCTATAAAACATACCCCTTCACACATCACAATCCTCTGCATTTACAAGGCCAAACACTGAAGCCAGAGCAAATTCTCCACCATACAACACAGATAATAGGCTAACCTCTTTTCTCACCATCTCTTTTAACACCCAGCACACAGTTTTGTCCAGTCACACTCTTTTGCATTGCCCCATATTAGTAAGTCACTGTCACCCGTTTCTTTTTTTCCCACCATGGCACGTATTAATAATCCCCGTTTCACTTATGAAGAGTTAAGAGTCATGGTGGATAAAATCATAAGAGTAGAGCCACAATTGTTTGGAGCACAAGTCCAGAACACTCCTCTCTGTAGGAGAATGGATTTGTGGGACATAATCGTCGACAGAGGGAATGCTGTAGGCACCGCCCTTCGCACAAAGGAGGACATTAGGAAGAGGTGGAATGACCGCAAAGTCCGTTCCCTGGTCTCCAGGCACCAGCTGCAGGCCAAGAAGACTAGCAGTGGCACACCCACTCCTCCCTTACAATTCTACCCCTGGGAGGACAAGGTATTGGCCATCCTGCATCCTAAGAGATTGACAGGAGTACCTGGAGGAGTGGAGTCTGGTAAGTCACAACACAAAAATATGTCACAAAAATACCATGCTCACTGCTCACCTTTTGCCACCTTTACTGTCACTCTACTTACTAGCCCAGTGTCCACCTGTCCGAAGACCCCTGTCTGGCATCTCACAATCAAAGCAGACTCACCTAGAGGAACAACATCCATGTGTAGTGTGTGTATTACCGGGACTGACATGAGTACAATTCCCAGCAGGCACTGTTCTACAACTCCAAACACCAGACCAGTGTTTACTTCACCAAATACCCAAGTTTGTCAAATCCCAATTGAAGTGTTCCCATCTGGAAGGATAACATTTATCAAGTGTGGGTAGTACAAGGACTGACATGACTGCTAACACCAGGAGGCACTGTCACTTTTACTCCACTCAGCCATCCCAGTGTCCTCTGCTCTAAAGACCCTTGTTTGTCAACTCACAATTGAAGTGTACCCACGTGGGAGGATAAAATGTATATAGTACATGTACTAGAGTGAGTGACATGCCTGCAACTCCCAGCAGGCCCTGTTTCTGTAACTCCAAACACCAGACCAGTGTCCACTTGCTCAAATACATCTATTAGTGAACTTTCAATTTAAGTGTAATCACTAGGGGGATAACATTGGTCAAGTGTGTATACTAGAGTGAGTAACATGACTGCAATTCACAGCAGGCCCTGTATCCATAGCTCCACACAGCAGCACATTGTTCTTTTTTCCAAAGACCACTGTTTGTCAATCACAAAATTAAGTTTACTCACATGGGGTGGGATAACATTTGTCAATTATTGAGAGTGACCTGACTGCAACTCCCAGGAGGCACTGTTCCTCCAACTCCAAACAACAGAAAAGTGTTTCCTCCGTTCTCTCCTCAAAAGACTCCTATATCTTAACTCTCAATCGAAGTATACTCACCTAGGAGGAAACCATTTGTATAGTGTGTGTAGTACAGGGAGGTAGATGACTCTAATTCTTTTGAGGGCCTGTCTCTGTAATTCCAATTACCAGGCCAGTGTGCACTTGACCTAGTGCATCTGTTAGTGAACTCTCAAATGAAGTTTACTCATTGGGAGGGTAACATTTGTCAAGTGTTGGGAAATAGAGGGAGTGACCTGACTCCAAAGCCCAATGGGCCCTGTTTTGCCAATTCAATTTACCAGCCTAGTGTTCACTTGTCACAATGCATCTGTTAGTGAACTCTCAAATAAAGTTTACTCACCTGGGAGGATAGAAATTGTCAATTGTTGGGAAGCAGAGGGAGTGGCCTAACTACAAAGCCCAATGGGCCCTGTTTTGCTAACTCCAAACACCAGCCCAGGGTCGACTTGCCACAATGCATCTGTTAGTGAATTCTCAAATTAAGTTTACTCACCTGGGAGGATACTGTTTGTCAAGTGTTGGGAAGTAGAGGGAGTGACCTGAATGCAACTCCCAGAAGGCACTGTTCAAGTGACTCAAAATAACAGAATAGTGGTCACTTGTCCAAAAGCTCTTGCCTGCTCTCTCTCAAATGATGATTAGTCACCTGGGAGGGACCAAGATAGGGATAATGCTCAACTCAGAGTTGTGGCTGGCCACTAGCTCCATCCTGAACTGCTAAGCCAAGATTAAACTATTGAGGACAGGACAGACAGCTCACCCAGTGTGCAACACAAATGATCACCAAGGCCTCAAGATGCATTACGAGAATGGTATTGGCAGCAGACACATAAACAATGCACTGACCATATGATGATTCTAGTCACATACAACAAAGTCCTGGGTGTTCCTGAAAAACAATCAAATACGCCTCAAAATGGTCAAAGCCAATCCTACCCAGCCACTGTTTTGCCTGGTACTTGCAAAACTCCAGGAGATCAAGCACCTGCAGATGTACATCCATAGGGATATGCTTCAATAGTGGTAGGCCACCAATACCAACCTGGCCTCCATAACAAGGGCACTGAGGGACATTAACAGTACCCTGATTAGGGATAATCTACAACAATCTACCTCTTCCTTTGTCAGAGCACACCAGGCACTGAGGGACATTAACAGTACCCTGATTAGAGATAATCTACAACAATCTACCTCTTCCTTTGGCAGAGCAACACCAGGCCCTTTATATGGGTGGGTGGCGAGCTCTGCTCCGCTGGCAGAGCTAATGGAGTTTTTGGCACTTAGCGCTCTGCCTGGAGCACGGAGTTCACCCAAAAACTCGGCTAGCCCCGCCACCAGAGCTCACCGTGAGTGCACTGCTGCCCAGTTTTGGGCCACGCAGTGCAAGTGCAGACAGTATGCACTTGCACTGTATAGCCCATAACTGGGCTGCAGTGTGCACTCTCAGCCTGACTTATGTTGGCTCTGCAGCATGGAGCTGCTGCTGTCACCAGCTCTGATCCTCCAGGCCTCCCTCCGCCAGCAGCCCGGGCTGGGCCCGGGAGTAGGGGGCAGAGGGAGGTAGAGAGCCAGGCCATGGCTACGGGGCTCCCTGGAGTCAACTTGGACCCAGGTAAGACCCTTGTTCCCTTTCTCTTATTCAGGCCAGGGCCGTAGGCAATGAAAGGTAATGTTGCAGGCCTCTTGTGCACCGGCCTGCCCCATGTGCATTGCACACGGGGCAGGTCGGTGCACAAGACGAATGAAACTGTAGCTTTCACTTTCTTTGGCCCTCTCCTGAATGCTCCCGATCTCAGAAGATCTTCCGAGATAGGGCACATTCAGGAGAGGGTGGCACTCCGTGGCTCACAGAACTCCGCCTCCACATAATTCCACTGAGTTTTATATCAACTCAGTGGAATTCCATGGTGAGGACCTCTGTGAACTCCACCCAGGCCTAGCCCTTTATTGGTGCCAGCGACTGGAAGGGAGGCCCTGTCAGAGGAAGAACCTGCCACAGACACCACTGCCTCTGTAGCAGCAGATCATCCCCCACTCAAGCAGGGCCGTCCAGCAAAAAATCCAGGAGGTACAGATGGCAAGACACCAACCACTGCTAACAAGTGACCTCTTCCTAAATTAACTCCTTTGTGTGCCATATATTTACTCTGTTGACAGTTCTTCACCCACCTTCTATTTCCGATGGGAGGAGCACACTGGACTTTGGGATGACAATTGTGTGGCATCTACTCCAATGATTTTTATTCATGATGACTGGACCCTTCACTGTTTTTTTCAACCATGCACCAATTCACTTTTAAAGGACAATTTTTCAATAAATCCACCTATTGCTAAGTCATTGCTTGATTTTGTTCCAAATTTTGCTATGTAAGACCATGTGAAGTAAATGAGGAAGACACAAGACACTAATGGCAGGAGGGATATGTAACAGGTACAGTGTCCTGGTAAGGATTACTAGTAACACACACCAACAGATTGCAACAGGTGTCTGGTCACACCAAACATTGTATTTCACTGTACAGCACATAGGCTGTCCATATGTCTAGACTGCCACAGACAAGAATGGCTCACTCATATTGTGTCAAGGTCGATATACCAAGGTACAGCCCCCAGAACATAAAAGGAAGGGCCTTGTCAGACATTGCCCTGTAGAATAGGCAAACAGAGAAGTGAATGGTGTCACCAGCTTCAGCCTTATCACATACCAAACCAACGAAATCCAATATCACATAAACAAAGGTACGGACAGAGAGCAGCACAACAGTGCCTGATCATAGGTCCATCATAATCCAATGTTCATGCATCTGGTGGTATGACACAAACATATGTCAGTGTTGTGGCACAGGCACTGTGGCCTACAATAATGAAACACATCTACAGCTATATACAGGTCATACAAGAAGAGTGTTTAGCCTGTGAAGGGTGAATGCCTTGCTTGCACTTGATGACAACATATTTCATGGCTACATGATCACACACATGATGCAATGGGCCAACAGAAAACAAGTATAATGTACAATTCAGACCTTCCACCCAAACACTGTTCAAGTTGCCTTGGCACAGGTCTCATGCATCCCAAATCTGTGACCTACATTACTTGGAACAATCCATGTTCACTTCATATGTCGGAGCAGCATCAGATTCCTGCCAATGTCACAACTCTGAAATGCCCACATGAGGATGTCATTTTGAAGGCACCTGGACAAAGAGAAAACAAGGAGTATAGGCTTGAAACAATTCCTATTACACAATTCATGTGGCAAGCATTTTGAAAGGAAATTACATTGCAATGGGACTGACACAAACAATGTAGCTACATCAGGGTGGGGATATATCAAAAGCCAATCCTTCAAGCACCCTTTGGTTGAATATTGCAGAGCATTAGCTCCCCAGTGTTTTGCCAAAACACTCTGCTCAACACATTCTGACATCTACAGTTCTTCGTACAGTCACAGTCGTTACATCACATGACATACTTACATTCAAGAAAACTAGCTATTGATAAGATCTTCACGCAAGTCAACACCTTCCTCTTCACCACTGTCATCCTCACTTGGCATTTCAGAAGGCTCACCAGTGGCACTGTAGGCTCCCTCTCCTCTGGGATGTATGGGATATTCCTCTACAGGGCAATGTTGTGGAGCATGCTGCATGCCACAGTGATCTGACATACTTTTCCAGGTGAATAGAGGAAGGCTACACCAGTTCGGTCCAGACACCTAAATCTGGCCTTCAGTAGCAAAAAGCCCGCTCCACTACCCGCCTTGTTCTTCCATGGGCCTCATTGAAGCGGACTTCCCCTGGCGTAGTTGGATTCCTTAGTGGCGTCAACAACCAAGGATGGTGTGGATATGCAGAGTCTCCTGTTAAAAGGGCCATGTGCAACAATGAGTCCCTCTTATCAGAATTTTGGCACCAGACATTGCAGACACACAAATGGGACAGATGTGACTTACGAACCAAGCAGGCCCTCACTGGATACAGTGGTGACATCAGCTAGGGGATAGTGCTGTTCCGCATGAAAGAATCATGGATTGAACCCAGATAACAGGCACAGACCTGTCAAATGTATAGGTTCACCAAACATACAACTTGAACGTTGATGAAATGGAAGTTATTTCTGTTCCGGTATATTAGTTCATTGGCATGCAGTGGAATCAAGTCAAAATGTTTTCCATCAAAAGCCCCCACCACATGTGGGATGTGCCCAAAACCATCAAAGTCAGCCTTCACATGGGCTAAATCCTCATTTTGGGGAAACTGGAAGTAGATGTCAATGTATTTCAACATTGCTGAGAGGACATCCTTCAACACCAGACTGAACATAGGTTGGGACTTACCAGCAGATAGTGCCACTGTATGTTGGAAGGACCCCAGGGCTAGGAAGTTTAATGCTGACATGACTTGTACAATGGGTGATACGCTGATTGGATAACTAATAGCTGGCATCAGATCTGGCTCCAACTGATGACAAGTCCACTATTGTGTGCAGAGTCAGACAAATATAGGAGTATTATGCGACGTTCTACCATGGTATGAAGGTCTGGCAGTGGTCGGTAGACAGGTGGTTGACACATCCTCCCTCTCCCTAGGTACCTTTTTATGACAAGAAATGAGTTCTGACATTAGTCATTGTGCCCCCAGCTACATACATGATGCATGTCAATGATAACGTGACAAGACCATTTAGAAGGGATGAACATGGCAAACAGTACATATCACAGCTGCTAATAACACAAGGGTCACATGTGACCCCCTTGGTTTGTCACATGTGTACACATCATGTATCTGGACCTAAATCAAAAATGTGCATCACAAATGCCCTTCAAACTGTGACTGGATTTCCTGAACGCAAAAATGAGCTTTGCTGGGGTGGACTGTGTCCCACTGTAAAATGCTATCTGTGCCCTGCAACATAGTACAAGGTAGTAGGACCTACATGACAAAACTAGATAAGCATGGATGAGTGCTCAAAACAACATTTTCTTAGCTGTGATGCAGTTTTTGAAGCCCAATACCGCATTTCAAGCCTCTAAAATGGTGGCTGCCTGACCTACTCCACTGTAAATTAGGAACCGCCCACAACCACCAGCAGAAGTGGTCATGGCAGTATGCGGTTCCAACCACAGCGGACACAGCCATAGGCTAACGTTGTTGCCAGTAATGGTCACAGGCCAATGGCTATGTCTGCCAGCAGTGACAACCGCGAACGTGGCGAACCTGACCGCCATGTTCTGAAGATTCACTCACTTGACTCCTGAAACTACTGCCATCAACACCTCCACTTCCGAGCTGCTGTGTACCACCTCTGGGAGCAATCACGCCACATCCAGCAGGTGATAGGGCCCCTGCCTTCTCTCTATAGGAGCTAGAGAGGCTAATTACTGAGGTCTTACCCCTGTATGAACTGCTCTATGGTGCACTGGAGGAGCAGGTAAGTGCCTCATGTGCACATTTTTCTCTGTGCTTCACCATCCTTTCCCTTCTCACAGGTTAGATTGTGCCCATGTGTAACAGACTGAATACTCATATGCCTGTAGGTGCAGTCTGTGTAGCATCAATGGGAGGGTCAATGTGCAGGTATTGGGGGCTAGTGCCATATGTTGATTTCATTCACATTGTTATGTGTGTCTTTTTGTGTTCCTAGATCCACCTTGAGTTGGATGCACATAACTAGTTGAGGTGACATTACAGCCATACACTGACATCTTTTTCCTCATGATTGTTGTATATGTGAGACAACATGTATGTGCATGATAGCATGTGCAGAGTATACATGTTGTATGTGTCAGTTGTGAGTAATGTGATCTGTGTGTATTTTGCCACAGATATTTCTTCACACATCTGCCCTTGCTAGACTGTTGTTTGAAAGGCATGTCATCACTCTCTCTGCCCCTCAGGTTACCACACACACTACATGGCAATTTGTGGTTGCCTACATGATGTACAGTAATGCATAGAAGTGATGGGAATGTAATGTCATGTAGGTTCTGTCTGCTCAGCCTGCAGAGACCAGGGCCTGTCACATGTATCTCCCAGTATGGGTCCTTGTCTAAGCTGGAGTGGAGTCACTGTGGCTATGCAACTGTGGCACTGTGCCCACTCCCTGTACTCCAGCATATCCGGTCATGTGGCCAGTATGAGGTTCTGGTGTGATATGCTACCCAGAATGTCTCATTCCTTTGATCAGTTTAGGAATGAGTAGAAAGGTGAGTTACTGATGCACACATGTGCACTTAGTATCATTGTCAATGTGTGTCTGTGACTTACTCCCACAGCTCTGTTGTCACCTTCACACTGGTCATATTTGTCCTGTGTAGGCTTATTACATAACTGACATTTGCACAGTGCAGACAGTGTGTTGATTCCTGGGAGGCCACGATATGTGACTCAGTAGCTTGATCACATAGCAGAAACTGGGCAATGCATGCCTTTGTTTTTTGGATGCCATCTCTCTAGGGTGGACATATATGTATAAAAGAGTGTTCTGTGGTACAGATACATGACACAGAACCACACCCCTTGAAGTGGCATGTGTCTGCATTTGATATTGCAAATGCCCACACATGGACAGGCAAGACAATTTCTGTACCCACCATGCCATTCCCTTCATTGTTACCCATGTGTGATGTTTGAGTTTGTACTCTGGCAGTAGCCTGAAGGGACTGTATGCAGAGAGTCATTCTCACTGAGTGTGAATGTGTTGGTCCATTCATGTCTAAGGAGTTTACCTTTCAGAAGCCTCAGAGGTGAGATATGTCTCATGGTGGCTCACATCTCAGCCAGGTTGCTAGAGCACGTCCCACATGATGTCATTAGGCTTATTTAGTCATTGCAGGGCATGAGCAGGGTGGAGGGTTGGTCTGCAGACTGGGAAATGTATGGCTGTAGTTATGGCCCTGTACATTCTTGGCTTGTATGTGTCACACTTGGGAAGTATTGACAAATAGGAAAGTTATAGCTTGATGTTACTGACAAAAATTGTGGAGGCCCAACTGGAGCTGTAATCCCTACATGGGCAGGGTACCTGTCGGACCATGACCCCTCCTAATGGCCCGCATCCTGGTGGTGGCCTTTCCGGAGTTTGATGGGCATTTGAAGGCAGCACATTAGCCACAAGGGGGTGAGTACACGGCATATTACTGCCTGTCCCATTGCCAAGAGATTGCCTAAGGGTCTGACAGCTCTCTTTGACAATTAGGGATGAGCCATGTGTCACCAAGTAGATGGGAGACTGTGTTGACATGTCATATGTTATATGCTGATATGCCTTGGCTATTGGAGCAGGGACCTAGGACACAACTGGGTGGAATCCTCAAACCACTTACTCTGCAGGGACCACATATGGCTTATACATTGATCAATAATGTACTGTTTGTTGTTGTAGTGTGTGTAATTTCTATGCAACAGACCACTACTCCTCATTTTCCAGGCAAAAAGTAAGTAGGTGATGGATCACAGGTCTCTGCCATGTGTCTGGGTAAATGTGTATGTTGGCACCTGCCACCCAGAAGCTAGTTTTCCTCAGTGTATGATGGGTGCTGGTGCCTCACTACAGTCTCTAATGTCAAGGTGTCCAACATACATGTGGCAGGCCTTACATTGTTCTTTGGATGCAGTTATAGGTCACTACTTGCGCTTGGTAAATGGGGAATGTCCATTGACATGATTATGTGACATCACTGTTGCCAATGTTCCATGTGCCTGCATGTCAACATGTGTTTCTTTCTCCTTTGATAACATTTGTTAGCTGCACTTTCATGCATGGTCTACCTATGTTGATGGAATGATGTCTCCATTCCCTCACATATGTCCAAAAGCGTGCAAACTCTTTGTGGAATAGTACATTTACAATGGGGATACATTTCACGTTGTGCCACAGACATGTGTGTCACCATTGCTTTTTGGCTGACATATTTCCTCATACATCACGGCATGTCATTTGGCATGTACAGCTGCAGTAGCAATGAGGGACATGACAGGTAGCCTAGAGTTGAGAACCACAAGGTGAATATTCATGCAACTGATTTGGCATCAGGTGGAAAAGTTCACTCCACTTGTGTCTGAGGGTGATGGTGTCTCCTGATTGTTGAATGGTCATTGTGATTGCACAACTTTTGTCATGCAATTGTAGTTGTGTGAGATCATGATTTTCCTGTGGGCAACTGTTGACTGTTGAGCTGGCATCCATGCATATGGTATGGTACATGTATGGGCCACCTAGGTGGAGTTTGTTGCTGGGGCCTACTTGATATCATCAAAGTTCAATCATATTCTTCAAAAGATGATATAGCTTATTATTTAAACTTTAGCAGCCGCATCCAAATTGATAGCCAGTCCAAATTTTTTTACATAGCAGATAAGTTGCTTAACGGAATTATTCTGGGATTCGCTTGTAAGGAATACTTATGATATAGGACGCATCTACATATATGTTTAGGTAATAGCATGGCTCATTTGTACGTGTTTTTTAGTAGCAAGGGACATCACTAGGGTACGGGGTCAGCTCATATTCAGTAAATCAGAGCGATTTAAGTAAGTTTCATTTTTTTGATACTTATTCACTAATTCTTATATCCTAACACCATGTTCACCTTTCTCTCAAGAATGGGTAACATAGTATCTAATAATAATATATGATGTTTGATACCTAAGGGTATGATATTCTCACATTTTGGGAATTAAGGTGCACTGAGAACTAACATATGTCTGCATCCCACAATTGTGTTCACATTTTATTCCACAACTTTTCCATTAATTTTTATATTCCTTTCATACATTTTCTCATATATTTTTTCATGTCCATACACTGGTGGAGGTCTCTCCTTTTCAATTAGGAAATATGGATACACATATAATAATAGGTACCTATATAATTTACAGCCCTGATGAAGTCATTGGGAAACTCCCGGACGAAACACGTGTTGGCTATCAATTTGGATGCGGCTGCTAAAATTTAAATAATAAGCTATATCATCCTTTGAAGAATATGATTGAACCTTGATTTGAGAAAATCTGGACTGGCTATCAATTTGGATGCGGCTGCTAAAGTTTAAATATTAAGCTATATCATCTTTTGAAGAATATGATTGAACTTTGATTAGAGAAATCTCGACTTGGACTTTGCATCATAGCAATCTTGGAACAACAGATCAATTAATTCTACTATTTGGATTTGGACAGTGATACTGTAATTGGGGATTATGTTGGAAATAATCCTATTATTTTTCAGAAATATATGACAAAACATTACCTATGTACACTGACTTATGAGTACTATTATTTTTCATGTTATAATGAGTGCCTCTTGTACTTTATATTTGCAATAGTGCTTTTAGCATCTACCAAGACCTTTTGGGTGTGGTCTTTCAAGAGTGCACCATTTCGAGATTTGACATTCTTCGTTGATATTCACCTCGCTACCCAGAGCGCCTAGTTTTCTCCCAGTACAATACACCCATACGTAGTTAGAGCCTACTTGATATCATGGCAATGTTTGCTAATCAGTGCTCTTGTTCAAGTGTGATCATGGACATGAGATGACTCGATTTCTCTTTGTCTTTTCAGCACCGGCAAGCAAAGGAGATGGGGCAGAGTTGAGTAGTGAAGCATCTGGCCAGAGGACCTTGGGTCATGACACCACTGACACAGAGGGACCCAGAGGGCGAGGGGAGTGCCACAGGGGAGACTGTAACATCATCCTCATCAGATCATTCCTCCAGTGGACACTCCCTAGGGGTGACAGACCCATCGGGGCATCCCTCCTACCATCCTTGCCTGCCACCTCCATTATATCACCACCCACCCAGTTGGCTGTGTCCACTCACCCAAAAGGGTTGGCATATCCTTCACTGTTGGCACCTCTGTCCCAGACCCTGTTACCCCGCTGCCCTCACTGAGGAGGCAATTGACCTCCTGAGAAGTATCTCTATGGGTCAGTCAGCCATTTTGAATGCCATCCAGGGATTGGCCACCCAACTGCAACAAACCAGCTCATTCCTGGAATGCATTCATGGTGCAATGGTTGGCCTACAGAAATCTTTTCAGACTCTGGCCTCCACACTGACAGCAGCCTGTCACCCCCCACCTTCCGTCACACCTCCCTCTTCCCAATCCAAATCTCCCATTCCTCTACCTACCTAAATCACACAGACAGATCCACATGCATCCATATCAACACACAAGAGGAGCACACACAAATACAAGCACCACAAAACACACCGGCACACAAGCAAACAACAGCCACCCACAGTTACAACAACAGTCACAACTTCCCTGGACAACTCCAGCATCACACACACAACATAAAGCCTACCCACAGGCACCACACCAACAGTCACTGACACGCGAACCACACCCATCATAGCTGCAGACACCACCCGAGGTGACTCCCAGACATCCACCACAAGCACCACACCGAAAGATACCACAACTACAGACACACAGACATCCACCACATCCAGCCACCACCCCAACAGCCACACACAAATCCACCACTCCATCAACCAATACTTCTACCTCCCAGCCCCAAAGAGGCACAAACGCATTCACTCACCCACCCAACAGACACACACTATACAGAAGCATGCCTCCCAGAAGCACGCACCCACGACTTCCACACCAACACAGCAGACAACCATTCCCTCGACCTCCAAATCCCAAACCTCTTCTGATGACCATCCTGTGTCCCTAAGAAAGTTTTTTTTTTACCTTATCCTTTCCCCTGTTCCCTCCACCCCCATTCCAATCCCAAAAGGCCCCCACCCAGCTCCCAGACCCTCCCTTCCACCTTCAACCCCTCCCTTGCACCCTTTGTAAGCACCCATTCCCCCCAAGAAGAAGCCCACCCCTCCCAAAAAGAAGATCACCCCTCCCAAGCTCAACCCCCTCGCCCAAGTCTGACCCCCCCCCCAGATAATTCCTGAGGTGCATGTCTGCCCCCTTGATACGCCTTCCTGTGGAGGTTCCATGGCAGTGGGAGTCAAGTTTAGGCACAACACTGTGCTTTTATGGACTATCTAATGGACTGACCAATGGCCTTGGACTTTTCACCCTCAATATTTAATAAACCCAAACAGTTGTTTTGAATTGGGTACACATTTATCCTGCAATTCCTTTTCTACCTTAATGTTGTTTCTGAGTGACTTGTGTTGTGTGCTAACAGTTGTGTGTTTCAGCCTGCTTTCTGATACATTTCCTGTCGTTTTTAGTATCTGACTTTATGGACAGTGCTGGTGTCTGCCAATACAGGGGTATATGCTGAATGTATGGATATGTGGGTATTAATGCAATGGTGGTATCATGGCGTTGTGTAGTGTTTGTTCAGGTAAGTATATTTTCTTGTGTTGTTAGACTTGTCCCCCTGATATGGCTTATGCATTCATCTGATGTATGCCAGCTTGAGGTTGGTTTGATTGTGCAGACATATAGGGTGTGCAATGATGCTAGGTTTGTTAGCATTAGACAGTGCATGTGTTAATTTAGCTGCGTTCCCTTGAAGCTAGTTTCTGTCGATGTTTGTCCCATGCAGTTGGAGTTGTATGTGCTTTGTTGGCTTGCACTTCTATTTTGTCCAGATGGGCATGACATTTGGGTCTAGTACTGTTTGTCCTTGAGACACATGTAGGGCCATTTCCTGTGTGTAGCAAACTGGCCCTTGTTGCAGTTACCACCCCCACACTTTTTGCCTGATATCTGATGTTAACTTGACTGAGTGTCTGCTGGGATCCTGCCAACCAGGCCCCAGCACCAGTGTTCTTTCCCTAAACTGTACCATTGTTTCCACAATTGGCACACCCTTGGAACACAGCTAAGTCCCTTCTAAAAATTTTCAGTGGTACCAAGGGTCCTGTGACCAGGGAGGATCCCTAAGGGCTGCAGCATGTACTGTGCCACCCTAAGAGACCCCGCACCAAATTCATGCACACTGCCATTGCAGATTGTGTGTGTTGGTAGAGAGAAAAAGGCAAAGTCAACAAGGCATCCATCTCAGGGTGCCATGCTCACAAACCACTGCCTGTGGCATAGCTAAGTCACACCTCTAGAAGGTCTTACAGCCCTAAGGCAGGGTGCACTATATGAAAGGTGAGAGCATAGCTGCACGAGCAATATGTCTCTGCAGTATCTAAGTCCATTCTTAGATATTGTAAGTGCAGTGTGGCCATATTAAGTACATGGTCTGGGAGTCTGTCATTACGAACTCCACAGCTCCATGATGGCTCCACTGAAATCTGGGAAGTTTAGAATCAAACCTCTTAGCACAATAAACCCACACTGATGCCAGTGTTGAATTTATTGCAAAATGCACCCAGATGGCATCTTAGAGATGCCCCTTGTATATTAACAAACCTCTTAGTGTAAGGCTGACCAGTCTGTGCCAGCCTGCCACTAAAAGGAGAGCTTCTGGCCCCATGGGATGAGAGCCTTTCTGCTCTCTGGGGACAGGAACAGCTCCTGCTTAGGATGGAGGTGCTTCACACCTCTCCCTGCAGGAACTGTAACACTTGGCGGTGAGCCTCAAAGGCTCAGGCCTCCTGTTACAGTGCCCCAGGGCACTCCAGCTAGTGGAGATGCCCGCCCCCAGACCAAGCTCCACTTTTGGTGGCAGGTCCAGTGGGAAAATGAGGTAAAATAGGGAGGTGTGACCACTACAGCTAGGACCACCCCTAAGGTGTCCAGTGCTGGAGTGACCCTCTCCCTGCAGAATCCTCCATCTTGTTTTGGAGGGTAGGGACCAATAGGGTTAGGAATGTGCCTCCCTCCCCAAAGGGAGTGAGCACAGGAAGAGAGTAGCCACCCTCATGCACAGTAGCTATTGGCTATTGCACTCTGACCCTCGTAATGCCCCTAAATCTAGTATTTAGGGGCTCCCCTGAACCTAGCTCATCAGACTCCTGGTGACCTTGAGAAGAAGACAAGAAAGGAGGACTGCTAAGCCCATCCCCAGTAATGAAGACTGCAGACAACTACTGACTTGCGCCCCAGCCCTACCGGCCTGTCTGCAGCTTCAAAGGCCCTTCTCCAAAAAGGCAACACATCCTGCTGGACCGGTGACCTCTACAAACCCCCAGAGGACTGCCTGCCCAGCAGAGGACCAAGAAATCCAGAGGGCAGCAGCCCTTTCCACAAGAATTTCCACCAATAGACTCCAGAACCGCCCCAGATCCGCGAGCACCTGAAGCCCACGGCTGCATCCAGATGGCCCACCAGTTCAGAGAAGGTCCCTAGGTGATTTCAACCTCGAGGCCATCCTGGGTTGACTCCTCCTGCCCAACTCAACCACACCTGCAGCCTGAATCTCGGAAGGCCCCCACCGGATCTGACGACATCTGACACCCAAGGAGACCCCTGCATCTGCAGCCCACTGGCCTTGGAGAATCCGATCAACGGTCCAGCAATGTCCAGCGGGTGCCTCCCGTGCCTGTCCAGCCTTTGGTTTCCTGAAACTGACCCCCTGGACCAAGCCTGCAGCATCTTTTTTGACCTCTGGGGTCCCCTCCGTTGAAAAGCGTTGGGCGCCCAGCTGTGTTTGCACCCTGCTCCCGGCCGCCCCAGTGCTGCTGAGGGTGTGTGCTTGGTGTGATCTTGTGCCCCCCCACCCGGTTCTGATCTAAACCCCCAAGCCTATGTCCTGGAACTGCGGATACTTACCTGCAATCTGCTTTCTGCCATGCACCCTCAGTCCTCATAGGTTTCCATTGTAAAACCGACGCCAACTTTGTCGGCCATGTTGCTCATGGTGCACCTTTGGGGTCGGCCGAAACTTTGATCTGTTGACATCCTAATTCCAGAAGACTGGAACTGTAAGTTGTGTACTTACCTGTTAACTGAGCTAACACTTTTCCACCTGAAGGACTCTTCTGATTCCTATTAAAAATTGCACTGTCAACTTTTGAAATAGAAAATTGCTACTTACTTGTAAACTGCTTTATTTGCAAAAACTAAACAAAGTACATTTGATACATATGCTTGATACCTATTGACAATTGTACTTACCTGCAACAAAGATCTTCTGGTTCTAGAAATAAAGTAGCATAATATATTTTTGCTATATAAAACAAGTGGCCTGGAGTTAGTCATTGAATTTGTGCCTGATTTCTTGACTGTGTGAGTACAACAAATCATTTGCACTACCATGAGATAAGCATAACTGCTGACCACACTACCACAAAAGAGAGCATTAGTTGTATCTACTTTAGCCTTTTTTAAGCCTCTGAGGAGCCCTTGGACTCTGTGTACACTATACCTCACTGTGCAGATGTTGTTTTAGGGGCCTGTGCAAAGTGGTTTGTGTCCCAGAGCAGGCCCCTTCCCTGATTGTAGCTCATGCCTCCATTCCTATTGGGCAGGTATTTTCAGCATAGTGCTCTTTGTATATTTCTCTCTCTGTCCATTGTGCATGCCATTGTCCTTCCATTGTGCTGTGATGTGTGTGTGTGTTCATTGCAGGGCTTAGTGGGAGTGATGTTAGTGTTCCATGCCACATCAATACATATGTCCTGTGTGGAATGTGAGTGAGGGACTTGTATTTGTATATGTGAAGTTTATGTGTTGGTGATATGTGAGACAATGTGGTCTAGCCTTCACTGTCTCTGTGCCTGAAATGTGTGGACATGTGTTTTTGTGTAGTGTTGCACTGCAGGGTGAGTGAGCTAACCAAAGGGACTGTGTACAGGATGTGAAATATACTTGATGCCCTGGGATGCCCCTATATGATGTGGTCAACGGCGCTACAATCTGTTTTTAAGGTTAATGATACAGGTAGGTGTGTGTACTTATGGCCAGTTGCACCCACAGCATAATTGATTTTGTGATCCTTCGATGATCAACAACAGCAGCACAAAGTGGGTGATTGGTTCCATGGCGGCACTGGACGTTTGAGGCTGCCTGCAAGTAAGTGTCTCCATTTAAACTGTCCATTTCCGCCTGCTGAGACACGGTGGTTGGACAGCCACGGTCACATTGGCAGTGTGCAGCCTCGTAATTTGTCCTGTGGCAACACAGGCCCTGCTGGCCTGTTTGTGCTGTCTCGTGACCCCCGTGCTGCCTGGCGGTGCCAGTGGAACCGTGATGGTCTTTGCTCCTTAGGCCGTCCAACCGCCATCCTGATGATGGTTGGACTGCCACCGCTGCCATGCCGATCCACGGACCACCAAACTCGTATTGAGGCACTCAATCTTGAATCTAGATGCAATAGTTATAGCACAGTGGCCAACATCAAGTGATGTATTTTATATTTTTCTACAGCTGAGGTGCAGCAGTCGCCATCAGCACACTTTAAAATATTAACTATTGTACAAGTAATGTATGTTGATTAACATGTAACAGTGTTGTAGTGCAGGAGTTGGAGATGGGGATGGAGAGTGTTGCATATAAGGGGAAAATGACAACGGCGTCCAGAAGAGGGGGGTGTTGAAATCTAGTGCGAGAACTAAGATATATGAGAACCTTTCAATATTTGCAACCTTTTGATAATATTTAATTAAAATATTTTGGGAAGACGAAATAATTTATTCCCCTTCTGAAGGGTAGCAAATCTTAGGTGGGTTGATAAAGAGTTCCATAACCTATTCCACAACCTACTTACTGCTCACATGAATGTTCTGTGTTTGTTTTATTTTGATCTTCTGTGTGTTTCTAGGTAGGGTGGCCTTGCTTTTGCAGTCTCTAAAGCCCCTAGAGGGTGTCAAAAGGTTTGTCAGGTAGTTGGATCATCTCAGATGGATTACCTTGTGCGATATACAGCCAATTACAAAGTTTTATTCCGGCATTCAGTGTAAGGCAGTGGTATTCCTATAGAATTTGTGTAATAAGGTAGAATTTTTGTATGTGGAACTGATCTTGCTGAAGTGTGAAGTAATGCTTTAACAGGGAGAGATGGCCAGTCAGAGCCTTACCTAAGGCTATAATCAGTTTTAGAGAGGATCAGGACTCTGTAGTGGTTTTAATTGGTAAATGGAGAAAGGTTTTTTTAATTGTCCTGGGGATGTGTAACTGATATTTGATGATCGTGCAGTTATGCTGATGTGATCATTCAGTGATAGATTGGCCCTGAAAATAATGCTTTCACTCAACGTAAAATGATGTGATTTTCAACTATGAATACATTTATATGGATTAAAGGCGTTACACAAGACACATCTAAAAGACTAAGGGGGTTATTCCAACTTTGGAGGAAGTGGTAATCCGTCCCAAAAGTGACGGTAAAGTGACGGATATACCACCAGCCATATTACGAGTCCATTATATCCTATGGAACTCGTAATACGGCTGGTGGTAAATCCGTCACATTTGGGACGGATTACCACCTCCTCCAAAGTTGGAATAACCCCCTAAATTTGATGTGTAGCAAGCAGTATGTGACAACAATAGTAATGCTTCATAGTTTGGTACCCCGCTACTCCCTTTATTGTGATGTTACTTGAAAATAAGTGTGCTTTGTTAAATCCATTAGCTTCAAGCCACGGACACCAAACAGGAATCCTGTAATAACTATTGTTTAGAAATATTATAATTATCACAAATGTTTCTTGATGAGTCTTCCCATTTCATGGAAAGATTCCCCAATTGGTAAAGAGATATAGTAAGAATGCCTTGAAGGATAGGACGGAAAATAAATACTTTTGGTTGGCAAACTATTGAACAAGGGGACACAGTAAGACAAGTCTGTCATGATGGTTGTATCAATAAAGGCTCTTGGTAATGCTGTGACAAGTTATTGTTCACACTTTAGTCTCCCTTCTGAATCATGTATTCCAGCCCCTGACTGTTATTCATATAAAGGAAATGATCACAACAAAATTGACAAGTGGCTACTTTCAGGCTAGTGCTATAATATGGTTTATACAGCCTTCCTTGATCATAACCTTTGAGACTTCTGTCAGGGCAGAATCATCATACTGAAGCACCCATTATTTGTCTCATAGCTCCTTTTAGCTAACAGATAAACCAACAGTGCTCCCTGTTGTTATGTTGCAAGGGGGACCGTTCCATGTGAGAGGGGATTCTGTCCCCATGATGTTTGGCTTTCCCCTGCGTGAGCCAATAGCGGTGGTATGCCCCTGACATAAGGTGCAAGATAATAAAAATGCCTGTGGTTTTGCGCCAAGGGCAGACTATCACTAAACATAGTGTACTGTGGTTACTCATGGCATTACTGCATTGCATCCCAGCCCGTAACGCAACAAATTGGCGATAAGGGTGGGTATCCCCCGCCTCTACGCACACCTAGTCGTTCGCTGGGTGTGCCATCACCGCACTGCAGCAACTGTACTGGGGGTGTGGTGCCGCCCCCAGTGACCTCCGGTGACATCGCACTCCCTGCGCGACGGTGCTCAGCAGCACATGTCACAGATCTGCTGTGTGCCTGGTGCCCGGGAGCAGGGCTCAATGAGACAGAGAGGAGGTGAGCAAGTTGCCGGGAAAAACGGCGGCCCTGCCCAATGCTGCTCATAACGTGCCTCAGGAAGAGGAGCTGGCGTGCAGCCAGCAGACAAGGGAAAATGCTGCTGGTCCATGCTGCCGATCCTCTGCAGCCCCTCAAGATATGTGATCAGCAACTCATCCAGGCATCAGCAGGGCAAACACATCGAGGCACTCCAGCCACATCCCTCTGGTGCATCACCCAGGTGCCAGTGAGAGGTACCTGATCTACCTACTTAGGGAGGGAGGCTCAATCTAAACAAGACACGAAAGAGATATTAAGGAACTAGGGGGCCCCCACTTAACACAACCAACACCGTAGACAACAAATAAGGGGAAAAGGCCTGCCAGACAAGAGAGACACACAGAAATGTTAGCACTTGAGCTTGCATGATTTTGTCACTTAACATATCACAGTGAGGTGCGCCCAAACTGCCAGTGACGCGTCATGTCGTCCATACCTGCTCTGGAACCCTTCATAATCAACGGCCCACCATCAGCACAGGTGGCCAGATGGAAGGACCAGGTTGAGAGACTGGAAACATATTTTGCAGATGTAGCCTTAGACAGTGACTGACGCTGTCCTATGCTCTTACATCTGGGGGGGCCATCCACAAAATCAGCAAATAACTCATAGAGGAAGGGCCACCCTTCATGTACCAATCAATAAAAAGGGTTCTCACAGCCCATTTTGAGCTGCTAGCCAGCCCAGATTACGAAAGATTCCTTCTCTGCCAGGCCAGACCGCTCCCAGAGGAATTGGTCGACCCCTTCTATACGAGACTCCAGGAGTTGGCGAGCACATGCACACTGCCTGATACTGAGGACAAGATTCAAGCACAATTCATCCTGGGCTGTCACTCAGTGAAGCTGAGGGAGAACATTCTGCAAGTGCCAGGGATGTCGATGGCGAACATGCTCACCCCGGGGAGGCCCAAGGAGCTTTCTAAGGTACGCGCGGTGCATATGGAGGCAGCCCTGCAGAGGCCAGTAAAAACCGAACTGCTGAATGCTGTCTCCGCAGACAACTCAGACCAGAAAAAGTCAAGTCCTAAGCCAAGCACGGAAACTCGAGCCTGCTACATGTGCAGAGGGTCGTACCCTCGTTAAGGTCAGTGCCTGCCCAAGGGAAAGAGTGTACGAACTGTAACAAACCTGTTCACTCCGCCAAGGTCTGCCAATCAGCTTCATCCAAGAAGCTCACCAGAATCAAGGCGGTTCATGCAGCACAAATTCACACACGGGATGAAGGGGATGGAGATATGGATGATGATGACCTAGAAGGTGCCGTCCATGTGATTCACGCCATGCAGCTGGGAGGCTGCCCCAGAAAACGCATCCTGAAATGCAACATACAAGTGGAAGGTGGGCCAGTGGTGGCCCTCATAGACATGGGAGCATTGATCAATATCATGGCTCTCCCTGTACTAAAGACCCTACACATTTAACCAGTGCTTCGTCTCACCACCAGTAAAGTGTTTCCCTTTGGGTCAGCCACTCCGCTCCCCCTGGCATGAGTGTTCAGGACAGACATCGCACATGAGACTCAGACAGTTGGTACCAAAGTCTATGTCACTAAGACTGGTTCTGGCATGTTGTTGAGCTGCTGGATGGCAGAGAAGCTGGGTTTCATGTCATTTGCATTTAGTGTACATCAGGAAAGCATTGAGGGACTGATGGCATAACACTCCTAGCTGTTTGACGGAATCGGGTGCCTAAAAGAGAGATTTATTCACCTCCACATTGACCAGTCCATTCAACCAGTAGCTCTCAAACATCGCCGAGTTGCCTTTCATCTATGTTTTAAGGTGGAGGAAGAGCTGTGAAAACTGGAATTGACTGACATTATTGGGCAAGTGGAGGGACCCATGACTTGGGTCTCGCCGATTGTTGTCACCAGGAAGCCCAAAGAGCCCGTTGAGGTGAGGATCTGTGTTTATATGAGGCTGCCCAACGCAGCCATCCATCGCGTACACCACCTAACCCCAACCATAGACAATATCATGGCCCAGGTGAGCGGATCTAGGTGGTACTCAAAGATGGACCTGCAGGCAGGCTACCACCAACTCATGCTTGCCCCTGAGTCAAAAGCCATTACTACGTTTTCCACCCATGTTGAGCTCCGGAGGTACAAGCGCCTCAGGTTTGGGATCTTTAGCGCTGATGAGGTGTTTCAGGGTACCATAAGGGGGTATTGGCGGAACTGGAGGGAGTCATCAATGTGAGCGATGATATCCTGGTACATTCCCCCATGGTGGAGGAGCACTTTGAAAGACTTCGGGCCACATTCAAGCGCCTGCAAGATCATGGGCTAACGCTGCACAGAGAAAAGTGTGCGTTATTAAAAACTCCCATTGCTTTCTTTGGTTATCACTTCCCTGACAAAGAAGTATGCCCGACCCCAAGAAAGTCCAAGACATTCACACAGCGCCCGCACCCACCTCTGTTACCGGTGTCCGCAGTTTCCTGGGCATGGTCACGTACTGCGTGAGGTTCATTCAGAACCTGGAGTCTCTCACTGCTCCTCTCAGGGAACGGACAAAGGCCAACACTCTCTGGTAGTGGGGACTTGCCCAAGAAGAGGCATTCCGTGCAACCAGGAGTAGCCTGGCAGCTCATACCACATTGAGATACTTCAATCCAACTAAAGAATCTGAACTATCGGTGGATGCGAGTCCTGTGGGCCTAGGTGCCATTCTGTCTCAATGTAATGACAAAGGGGAGTGGGTGCCTGTGGCATATGCCAGTTGAGCCCTGACTGAGACTGAACAGCGATACTCGCATATCGAAAAATAGGCCATAGCTGTTCACTGGGGTTGCCACCATTTTCACCTCTATCTGTATGGCTAGCCTTTCATGGTGGTGACGGACCACCACCCCTCATTGCTCTTTTCAACAGGTCCACATTCACCTCTCCCCCTAGGATAGAGAAGTAGATTCTCCAGTTACAGGAAGATCAATTCACTATGACGAATCGACCAGGGTTCCAAAATCCAGCGGATTATCTGTCAAGGCACGCCAGGCGGGCAACAGCACAAGAAGAAGTGGATGCAGAAAATGTGGAAGACTATGTATGCTTGTTAGTTGAGCAGTCTCAACCACTACCGGTGTCAATGGAAGAGTTCAAGACTGCCACCCAAGAGGATGAATGCATTCAACTAGCCATAGTGGGTGTCCACACAGGAAGGTGGCATGACATGGTGCATAACATGTCAAAAAGTACTGAGGAGGCTGGCGGTACACTAGCTGCTTTTCATCATGTCTGGCATGACCTATTGGTGTCTCCGGAAGGATGTCTACTCCGGTGTTTTGCGATTGGTAGTTCCTCGGTCATTACTATCACCCATAGTGGATCTGGCTCATGCGGCATACCAAGGGGTGGTCAAACCAAAAGCGAGGCTTTGCTGCAAAGTGTGGTTTCTGGGGCTGGATCATCACGTGGAAAGAGTGGTGCAACACTGTCATCTCTGTCAGGCCGTGGGCCCATCTGAGCCTCAAGCACCCATAATCATGGAATCAATCCGTTGATTCTGTGGAATTGGGCCATTGCAGACCTGGGTGCCTTACCTGACGGGAGGCATATGTTGGTGGGTCATCGAAATTTTTTCCAAGAATCCAGAAGTGGAGATTCTGGATACCACCATGGCAGAACAGATCATCCCTCGTTTAGAAAAAATAATGGCTACTCATGGTATTATTCAGGAGCTCCGAACGGACAATGGCCCGCCGTCTTCCAGTCAGGACTTTGTGGAGTATCTTGCTCTCCATGGCATTGCTCATTGAAAAATTACGTCCTGTTGGCCCCAAGTCAATGGTGAAGCCGAGCGTTTCATGTTCACATTAAATAAAGTCCTAAAGGATAGTGGTGGCCAAGTCACACAATATTGACTGTGCTTTGTACTCTTCCTTGAGGGAGTATAGACTCACACCCCATATGACTATGAAAGTACCCCTGAGTTCCCTGTGCATGAACCGACAGGTGGGGGATACAATCCCACAATATGACCTCCCCACCACACAGCAGGAGCAGGCAAATGAGAGGTTGCGTCAGAGTGGCTCCGACAATGACCGCATGTCAAGAAAAAGACCTGCTCTTTTTTCTCTGCTTCAAGTGGGTGACCAGGTATCAGTTCGAAACAGACTCCCAGGTGGGAAGTTTAAACTTCCATTTGAGCTAGTGCTGTGGACTGTTGTGAGGGTCTGAGGTACTATGATAACTGCAATGAAAGGACGAGAGTCTGTGACACAAAATATTTCATTCTTCAAACGCTACCGTTCTGAGAACGTCCATGCGGAGGCCGGTGCTGCAACACAACTCAATGACTCTGTGCGGAGAATTTCAATGACTTTTTCTGCACCCCGGGGTCTGGGAACATGACATCCTGAGGTAATCAACAAGAGGAGAGCCTGGTTCTTCCTGGCAGCTCATCTGAAGGCAGAGGGAGAGATAGCCGGTGAGAGACCCCTGGCCGAAATGACTCTTAAGAGGTGGTGGTGAGTGTTCCTCCCGAGGGCTGATTCTGGAAGAAATCATCTCACGCCTTGACCTGTGCAGTCCAGTAGGCAGCGAGACTTTGAGTTGCTATGATGAAATAATTAGAAAAGTGGGTTTGTATTATGTGGTGTGGCCATGATACTTAATTAAGTGCTATCTTGAAATGGTTGGGTAGTTGTGAGTGACCATATTTGTTTTTTTGTTTTCGTTCTATTTCTATTTTTATTTGTTTGTGGGTAAGGGAGGAATGTTATGTTGTAGGGGGGCATTCCATGTGAGAGGGGATTCTGTCCCCTTGATGTTTGGTTTCCCCCCATGTTAGCCGATAGTGTTGGTATGCCCCTGACATAAGGGGCGAGATAATAAAAATGCCTGTGGTTTCGCGTCAAGGGCAGACTACCACTAAGCACAGTGTACTGTGGTTACTTATGGCATTAGTGCGTTGCATTCACGCCCGTAACAAAACACCTGTGACCAAAGTCAACGTTTTTTCTATGTTTGCCTTCCCATAGATACATAGCCATAGTGACTAGAAAAAAAAAGCAAAGTAATTTACAGGAGCCAGTGGAGTGATATGTGCAATATGGGCTGCTTAAATGAGCGGCAAGTCCTAACCTAAGCTAACCTATTTGGCTACCATAGATCAGTGGCGGCTGGTGACTGAAAGCAGTGGTGGGGCACAAATACAAGACGGAATTGCACCTTGTGAGTGAGCCTCACTACCCACGTATTTCCATTCACTTACTCACCCGCTGCCTTTGGTCATCTACCCATTTACTCATCCACATTTTCATCCACTGCCATTCACACAACTCTTATACACAGACACCCACATTTTCTCAGCCACTCAGTCAAGCCCTGCAAACACTTATTCAAACAAACACACATTACCTCACCCATCCAGTATCCAGCAGTTTCAGTGATAAAAGGTACACGGCTATTTGAGCAGCAGATTACATGTTTAATATGACATATCACGTCATTAGTCTGCAGAAGAAATAAAAGGAGCATAACTAGCCATGATAAATTACTGGAACCATTACTGCCTTTGAGAGACAAAATCACCTACAGAGGCAGTGAAGGGAGAGGAGAGCTGAGAGAACAGATTTTTATATTATTGTCTGTAAAAAAGATAGAGGGTTATCTTTGGCATATTTATGACTTGAGGTCTTCAGGTCACACTCCTGTCTCCCAGAGAGCCCTGGATGGAGTTATTTATTGTATTTATTCAATTTCTCTGCCACAGACTGCTTGTAATGCAGGAAAAGGGGATTTTCTTTGCACAATGCCACATTCTTTTAATAAAATGTGACCTCTGGTACGTAGACCCTTCTGATCACACCCCACCATTTGAGTAAATAGGAAAGGGTGGATAATAATATCAGAGTGACATGAAGTTTTCAGAATCCCGGGCTGAACAAAAAACGATCCAGGCTGTTTACTATCAGGGATTCTGGTGGAGGAGGAGATAAGCCAGGGACGTCACTGCGTTCTGAGAAAACTTAAGGGCTTTGAGTGGGCAAGCCCTGTCAGCCCTACTGTGCAGCTTTCAGCCACATACTGACGCAGGCGCAGGGGGCCTTTTCAAAGTGCACAACTTTCACTCGGAAAATGTTGTGCAGAAAATGTTTTACTTTCATCATGTAATTAAATATATGCTTCACTAGAGAGGCCAGAAAAGGCTAGGGGCGCAGCCCCTAAGCCCTTGAACACCAGCCGCCCCTGCCAAAGATTCAAGAGGATTAGGACTCGAGCCATTTTTCAAAGTAAATAGATTTCTAAGCTTGCATTTCTGTGACCAGCTGCCTCATATTTGAACTAGTGGGTGTTTCCCAACGTTTACTAGGTCACTGCCTAGCCCAATCTCAAGTGACCCCCCCTTGAGTATGTGCATTCTGGAACTGGCGATGATGAATCTGTGTTATTTCATCTCAAAACATCCTCACTTTACTTCCGTTCCGGTCCCATCTGGATCCCTTGTACTTATACTATTTTGCCAACCCCAAGGGTGTTGCCTTTTAAACCATTAAACAAGTGCAAGAGATTAATGGGGGTCAATTTCTACTTTATTGAACATTAAATTGTATTCAATGTGTGTGTAGATGTTCCACAATAAAGACGTTGTCAGCCTTTTGCATTTGTTCTCAGGTAGTATTTATTAAGCTAACTTTCATTTGCATCTGTGTTTTGTTTCTCTCTTTGTTTTTTGTGGAACCGTTTCAAACCTCATTAAAAGTAAAAACATGACAAAAGCATGTGCACTTGATGTTCTTTTAGCATATAGCGTGGAAAATATAGCACACAACAGACATATTTATTGAAATGATGATCTTAGCTGGAGTTAGGATCAGGCTGTCTATGCGAGACTAAAGACAAATAATAAACACACTAAGCCTGACTCACAAAAGTGTGTGGATGTTCTGCTGTAACCTAAGAGTGAAAAAATGCAATTTGTTCTCTGGATTCTGTGAATATTGCACGAATTTCCAAATAGTTTGAAAATGTGCTACAAGTATAGAAACAAACCTGCTATGGTGGATTTCCGAATTTTGGCAGGTCATCTTTGTGAATATAGCCATAGACATCGTCATTACAATAATTAAAATTAGCTACTATTTTAGGTGTTGCCTACAGACAGGTGTATTGTGTGTCAGCAACCTCAAGTTAGCTGGGCAGTACAACATACATGCACATACATATAATACAATACAGCCTAAAACAATACAGAGGTAGAGCTTTTGGTTACACCCTTTCGGCCATTTGGTGTTGGTGTTTTCAAGTAGTTGCCTTTGGATTGGCTGTCCTTAAAGCTATCGCACTTCGTGGAAGGTTATATGGGCTTTATGTGGTTCTTTGTTGTAACCTTTCTATTGTTGGCGTATACATTCTGCATGTGTACGAAAAACAGTGATCTTTATTTTAAAGACATTAAAACATTAACAAAGTCAATAGGTCGGTGCCTATTATCACATGTAGGACCAATTGACTTTGCAAGTGTTTGCTCTTTTGCAAACAATAGATATACGTAAATCTCATGTTCTTTTGAAGATCAAATACAAATTTAGTAGGATCTTTGCTTCATGTGTGCACCCAAAAAGTGCCAAAGACTCACATTCAATGCACAACCTCTTGATCTGTTGCAGCTCCTACGACTGCCTCCGTGACGATCCGTTTGAACATGATTGGCCATCCCTCCCTCAGCTGCCAGGATTTCATTACTCCATGAATGAACAATGCCGTTTTGATTTTGGTTTGGGCTACATGATGTGCACAGCTGTAAGTATGTTTTTCTATTTTGTATATCCGCACCAGAATATCTGTTAAGAATTATGTGAAAGCAGTATTTATAGTTTAAACCATTTGGCGTCCTGTTGCTGCTTCAAAGTGCTTAACCATTTTAAGAGGGGGGATTTCATGTTCCACATCTCTGATTGTAAATTGTGATATGACAATCCTAACACTTTTCCTAGAGACAAGAAAACATTTATACATCTTTTTCTTTATCAAGCAGCTTTGGAAAGTTGATGTAGGTATAATAGTGGCTCCAGAGGTGAGCTTGTATGTGTTTTAGTCTGTTTTGCATGTTATCTTTGTTGTTTGTTTACTTCATCCTCAGACCATCAACATGGCAGTAAGCAGCCAACAAGTTTTCATTTCTGTGTTTATTGGTTTTACATCTGTATAGATTTTTCAGCAAGTTGGGGCGCTAAACAGAACCCCCTCAATAAGTAACTGTTGATAGATGATTTCACTCTTTCAGTAACATCATTATTGTTCATCTTGAGAGAAAAAACGGCCTTAAAGAAAATTAAACACGTAGGCACTACTGTGAGGTTTTTGAAAGCCTCTTCTTCTCTGGTGAAATGGAAGATTTTTGGGCCCTATGTACAAAGAGAGAGGTCGCAAAACGTGACCACAAATTCCGCACCAAAGTTTTACGACCTGTCTCTGATTTTGCAATGCTGCCTAAGCACCAGTAGGTATCAGTGTTAAATATCCAGTTGCAGGGGGTCGCTAAACAACCTATTTGATGATTATTAATTAGACAGGTCACTATTTATGACTGAGTACAAACAAAAGGGTGGTGACTTACAAGGACCTTCAAACCACCATCTTTGTGTTTGCATTCTCAAAATGGCTCCTGTTTGGGGCTACATCAAAGGCCACTCCCCTTGAGGTCACACAACACAATTGCCAATGGGAAGCTGTCTGACCGGAAGCTCTTCTCCTTTGAGAAGATGGTAACTTCATGAGATGAAAATGTTTTTCTGACTCTCTGGTTGAGTTTAGTACATTGTAACAAAACATTTTTAGTTCAAACAATGTGATTTTGCAAATCACAGCATTTGCAACTAAAAAGTGGTTTCATACATCTTACCCCTAAGTAATATTTTAGTTTTTAAATAGCTCTCTGCCAGAGCTCATACTGTAAAAAGGGTCTACAGCTCAACCCCCTTCAGCTATTTGTTGCTTCCAGGCAGTCCCTCCAGCTATTGCTTAAAGGCAGTATCATTCACAATCATTAATACAGTTTTTAATCAGACCATAAGGTCCATTTCTCTCTTTAATGCAACTGGATAACAGGTGAATTGGTCAACTATGAAGTGCATTCTTTGCAGTACATGGATGGTGAAGTATTCACACACCACAGTAACACCAGCTGTTGTGGAAAGTGTTGAATTGGAAAAGTGTTGCTGCAGCTACTGATTCCTTTTGCAGTCTGTGGGTGCTCAATTGTAGTGCTTTATCCTGTGCTGTTGGTGTGGGCAGTGGTCAGGTTCAAGAGTGTAGCAAGAGATGGAGGTTGCTTTCCTCCACTGAGGACTGAAGTAGTTATATTTATCTTGGGGGAAACAACTGGATGCTACTGTCCTTAGGGGGAAACAGGCAGCAGAGAAGAAGTGAGGATGTGCCATCGGGGATTAATGGCAATAGTCCACATGGCTGGCAATTCCTTTTATATGGGGCCAAGAGACGGACACAAAGAGCCACGGTTCCAGAGGGCGATCTGCTCCATCTCCTCTTTGTTCAGTGAGGAAACAGACCTGAGCTCATGTAAGGTGTGTGGAATGAAGCACAGTAAGAATGTTAGAGCAACATTGAAAGTGCACTTTGTACACAGGTGTGTCATTAATTTAGTCATGTAAGCATCTATTCTTGCTCCTTTCCCTGTTAAATAAATCACCGTATCACCTAAGTCAATTGGAAACATTTGTGGTGTTGCAGACAATTGAAGATATGATGATTGCCAGCAATGGTTGTTTGCTTACGTGGCTCTTCAGCTTTAATGTCTGGGGTAGTTTGTCTGATTACTTATAGTCTCCTTGAAGTTTAGGATATTGTGGTTATTAAAGCAGTTGAATCTATTTTAGATTGCCCTGCCATTCGTTAAAGGAGTTAACATAAAGTAGTGCTGCAGTGCAGCGAAATTGAGGGAACCAAGTTGAGGCCCATTCTAAGTAGTTACTATGCCTTCTAGTGTTGTGAGCCACTCTCCCATGTGCAGACCTGATGTTGCAGTACCTTTCCACATTCAAAGCTTCATCGTTTCCTGTGCTTGGCTCTGACAAGTGGCACTGGGTTTGCAGGCCACTACCCATCTTCAAGGCTATTGATTCTTGTGCTCGGCTTGGCTAACATGCTAGGCTGCCGGGGTGTAGGACTGCTGCCAGCTATTTCTTCCCACTCATTGTGCAACTGCCTACGACCTAGGACAGCCTTCCACAGATACTTCAGGCCTACTTCCTGCACTGCTGCTGATTCTTCTGGCTTTTCCTGGGCCCAAGATCCTCACGGCTGATGAACATTCAATAATGTATGGAGCCCTGAGAAAGATGGGCCCAGGTAACTGCCACAATGGAGTATTACTAATTGCTAACAATAACTTTTTTGTATAGCTCTTTATGCCTCACTTTTCCTGTTTTAAAAAACTGTAAATAACAGATGATGCCATTACCCAATTGTGGTACTCAATTTAGCTGTCTTCAGGAGGATTGACATCTGAGTCAATCTTGCTGGGATTTAAATTCCTGACCTGACCTGACCATTGATATTTCATTCCATTGGTGAACATTCTGCTTATGGGGCTATCTCTCCCAATGGTATACACTAGCAGGTACTCACCTATTACTGGGGCCATCTGTGATGAATTTAGCTACAAAGTGGTCCAGTGCAAGACTTTCAGCAAATCCTGTGCTTACTCTTACAACACTGAAACCCAAGACTGCAAGTGCCAGAATGCATGCAGCTTGTTAACAGACCATTACTTTCTAAAGGCTTCAACAAGTAAAACGGCATGCAGGGCACATCTCTGCTCCAGAACCTTACCACTCACTGGATTGGATGAAAAAACACCACACTAAAGTGTAAATATTAGCTGAAATATAAATAAGCACACCATATCACCAGTCACCCAACAAAAGTGTACAGTGCTGGCTCCTGCACCTACCCTAAGGGAATAGATAGAACAAAGAACTCTACCATTGAATATGTCACACCTTAATCAGAAGTAGCATGTGTCTTATGGCTGGAAATGAAATGTTAACCACATAGTCAGCAGTACCTGCTTGCAATTTAAAATTATCCAGATGCACTAATGAGCTCCTTTTACTAATGTACTCTAAATCAGTCCTAAATGAAATGTTGAAAGATCTACTTCTTATGTGTTTTTTTGGCTGTTTACCTATTCTTGGCCTATCTTCCAGACTTCAGGCAGACAATGTAAATCATATTTTACAAACAGCTCTTTGATCTTCATTTTAGTGGCCTTTGCACATGCTCTGGGTGAATATTCGTCCTTTTCAACAAAATGCTGCCTTAGAATCCTTTATTTCATGGACAAATGTGCTAAAATTTCAGTTTTAAACCTCTGCTTCAATATGGAGCTCAGATCCATATTCAAATGAAGTTCTTCAATGCTGATCTCAATAAACCGTTTTTTAAACACTTGCCTTCTATATTTTTCAAACAATCAATCAGTGTGTTCTTGTTGAGCATGTGCTTGTCACCTTGAGGGGTCTTCAGGTGCTTTGGTGGTGCTGCGAGTCGGGCCGGGTGGGAGAAGACGATCAAAAAGCCAGGTCTTGAGCTGCGTTTTGAAGTCCTCCAGTGAGGGGGAAGTGCCTAGGTGGAGGGGAAGGTTGTTCCAGGAATTGGCGACCAGTTAGGAGAAGGATCGACCTACGAGTCGTTCTCAACATATGTGGGGGATGTTGGCCAGGACGAGGGTGGCTGATTGAAGTTTCTGTTGGGTTGGTGGAAGGTGAGGCGGTTTTTGAGATAGGTGGGTCCAGGGTTGTGGAGCTTGAGGAGGCATCCATGCTGTATGGGGAGCCAGTGGAGGGCTCTGAGGTGAGGAGAGATGATGGCTCTTTTGGGAACATTGATGACAAGGCTTGCTTTGGCATTTTGGATGGTCTGGAGGCAGTTAGTGAGCTGCTTTGTGGTTCCGGCATATAGTGCATTGCCATAATCGAGGCAGCTGGAGATGAAATTCTGGGTGACTGTTTTCCTGGTGGAGAGGGGGATCCAGTGGAAGATCTTACAATGCATGCAGAGTGTGTGGAAGCAGGCGGAGGAGACAGCATTAATCTGTTGTTTCATGGTGAGTTGGATGTCCATAATTAATCCAAGGTTGCAAGGGTGGCTAACTGGTGTGGGAGGGAGGCCGAGGGTGGCAGGCCACCACGAGTCATCCCTGGGGGAAGGCTTGTTTTCGAACATGAGGATCTCTGTTTTGTCTGAGTTCAGCTCGAGGTAATTGGTCTTCATTCAGGCGAATATGTTGGTCAGAGCATTTTGGAAAGCTGGAGCGTGTGGAGGCATTGTTGTCAGAGAACGAGAGGATGAACTGGGTGTCGTCTGCATAGGAGATGATGTTGAGTCCATAGGTGCGTGCAATATCGGCTAAGGGGGTCATGTAGGCGTTGAAGAGGGTAGGGCTGAGGGAGGAGCCTTATGGGACACCACAGATGATGTCTTTGGGGGCAGAGACATAGGGAGGGAGGCAGATCTTCTGTGTTCGTTTGGAGAGGTAGAAGGAGATCCAGCTGAGCGTGCTGTCTTGGATGCAGATACTGTGGAGTCTGGTGGTGAGGGTGTGGTAGGAGATGGCGTTGAAGCCTGCCGAGATGTCTAGGAAGACGATGGCTGCTGTTCCACTGAGGTCTAGGAGGTGCCTGATGTCGTTGGTTGCTGCAATCAGGACAGTTTCGTTGCTGTGGTTTGGTCGGAAGCTGGATTGGGATGGGTGGAGCAGGTGGTTGTGTTCGAGGTAATCCATGAGCTGGCTGTTGATGGCCTTCTCTAGAACTTTGGTGGGGAATGGAAAGAGTGGGATGGGGCGTTAGTTCTTGAGCTCTTTGGGGTCTGCAGAAGGCTACTTCAGAAGGAGGATGACCTCAGCGTGTTTCCAGGTGTTTGGAATGGTGGCTGTGGTGATGGAAGAGTTCAGGATTTCAGTAAGGGAGACTCCTTTTATCTCCTTTCTTAGGTTGTGAAAATGGTTCGGGCAGCAGTCCTTAGGGGGTCCGGAGTGGATGGACGTCATGATGAAGATGGTGTCTTCAGTGGAGAGCTGTTTCGGTGGAGGTGGGGGTGGTGGGGGAGGTGGAGCGCAGTGGGCTGTGGATTGAAGGTGCTGTAGATGTTGGTGATTTGGTGGAAGTAATCTGATAGCTTGTTGCAGAGGGCTTGGGTGGGTTGGATTATGTTCTTGGTGGCAGAGGAGCAGGAGGACTCTCTGACTGTGCTGAACAGTTCTCTGGCGTGGTTGGTGCTTTCTTCAAAGCGGGTGTAGAGTGCTTCTTTCTTGGTTTCTCTGAGTCAGTGCTGGTAGATCTCGAGGGCAGATCTGAAGGCGTTGAGGTTGGGGGCAATTTGTTGGAGCGCCAGTGTTTTTCTAATTTTCAGCAATGGCATTTGAGGGTCCGTATTTCTGGGGTGAACTAGGCGGTCTGTTTGGGACGGTCTCTCTCTGGTGGTGTTATTTTAGGGGGGGCGACTGTGTCCACTGGGGCTGAGAGCCAGTTGGAGAGGTTCTGGATGTTGCTTTCGAGGGTGTTTGCTGGGCAGAGAGTTTCGGTGACCTTGCCCCTGTTATGGCATGGGAGGTTGAGGGGCCTGGTCTAAACGTTATGGTGTTTCTCGATGGTGAAGTGTATGATGTGGTGGTTGGTCCATGTAACTTTGGTGGTGTGGAAGAATTTGATGTGGTCGCTTGTGGAGACTATGGGTTCCAGGTTGTTACCTGCAGTAATGGTGGGGGTGATGACCAGCTGGGAGAGTGCAATGTTTTTCATGTTTTTGAGGAGAGAGGTGGAGTTGACGTTGCTGGGGTCCTCCAGCTGGAAGTTTAGGTCTTCCAGGAAGATGTAGCGGTTGGAGTTGATGGCTGGAGGGGGCAATGAGGTGTGAGATGGAGTTGCAGAAGTTAGGGTGCGGTCCGGGAGGTCTGTATGTCTGAGGTCTATAGGTGATGGTTCTGGTTCCTATGATGGTGGTGTTATAGTCAGGTTAAATCTGCAAGCTGAGGGGTTAGCCATGTCTCCATGATGAACATTATGTCGGGCGTGATGGTGGTGATGCTGTCCCAGATCTCAATGGCGTGTTTGCAGAGGGAATTGGGGCTGAGTAGCGCAGTCGAGTTGTGGATTGTTGTCGGGTATGCAATAGATGGTGGTGTTGGTGGTTCCTACGTCGCAGGAGAAACAGCAGTTGTGGCATGAGACAGAGTCTTTTGTGGTCTGAGGTGATGTGATGCAGCAGTCCGCGTATTTTTTAAATTTCTAGGCTTTTCAATTGTAAGGGGTGACAGTCCATATGGCAAAGTAGGAAAAATGTTTTAGACAAAGACTTTTAGGAAAGGTCTAAAAAAAAAATCTCCTTACATATTAATAAAATGGACCAAACAGGCCTTAACACCAAGAGATATAAGCGATACATTTCTAAATGGCAATTTCAGGACAATGTAAACACAACCCCTGAGTACTTACATAACTCTGTCTTCGTGAATCTACTATATTTTAGACACTAACTGTAATTTAATTTCTGTGCGGAAAAAATCATTATTAGAGATTTATTTATATTAATAGTATGTTTATTCAGGTTACAATGTTGGATCCGGGCATTAGGCTGGTGCATTAGACCAATGGGGTGCAATCTAAAATAACTAGATTGCCAACATATAAAATAATTGGTATGCAAATCCTTTACTTTCTAAGGAAAGCCCCCTCCACGGCAAAGGTCTTACAAAGATCTGATGAATACAGAGCAAAGAAAAGCAGGTGTTGGACACAGCCCTTTACTAACCAATTGAAAATAATAATGTTGTCGGAAAGCTGTCCTTTTCCACCTCTTTGGATCTTCATCCAAGTTTTTGAGAACATCAGTTGTACAAGGGGAGGAGGCACAAAACCTTTCTTTAGAAATACCCAAGCAATATACTTTTCTTCTTAAATGTTTTTGTATCAAAAGCAGCACAAGGTTCACAAAACATACACATAAGTCGCCATTCATTATCGACTTTAATGCTATACAGATCAAAGAGAAAATGTCATTCAAAATAGAAGTGGACAATACCACCCTAAATTCTACCTATTCACTAGGGATAAGTGCATGATCTCTTGTCCATTCTTCCAATTCATGCAAATTTACTTGGCCAAAAATCTTGACAGTAGAATCAAAAGATATTAGTTGATATAAGCCAAGATGGCTTGAATTACCCCTGTTAAAACTGGTTTGAGAATTCATTCATTCTAGGTAGGTGGAATAATTCCCTTTGTATTATATATCTAAATAAAGGTAAGTAGATATGTGTGCTTGTTAATGGATCAGAAGTAGTGATTTGGCAGGCCATGGGGTATGGGGCTCAACTAGAACTGATAGAATTAATAGTAGCTACCAATCTACCAAGATTTAATTTCTCGAGAATATCTCGCTTTGCATTGAGATGACATGACGTGCAGAATGAAGCAAGACCTCTTCTTCTGAATACTTTAGTATATGCTCTTCTTCTTCAAACATAAGGCCATTTACTTGTTCGTTTACTAAATTACTTTTATCAGTGTTACTAACACTTATTTAATTTTCTATCATCCATCATCCAACCTGTACTAGAATGTCAGACACTTCAACAGTTGGATCAACAACTGTGCCAACAGTATAGCTGCTATTGGCAACAATATCAACAGAAGGTCCACCAAGCAGGCTAGCTGGTACACTGAAGCCCTAGAACTGCAACATGGCATTGTAAACAACTGGAACGATGGTTCACCAGCAAGCACACAACAGACAAGACCACCTTAAGGACTGCCCACAACCTCTACCACAGACAGTTGAGAGAATCAAAGAAACAATACCTTAGCCTCATGCATTGAATCAAGCTCCAGCAAAGAACTCTTCAACACCGTCAAAGAATTCTCCAACCCCTCAGCTGCAACAAACAACAATACCACCTGACAGAAACTCTGCAACAACCTTGCAAAGGTCTTCCACAACAAAATCGACAGCATCTACAGAACCTTTGAACCCCAGCCCTAGGCCACCGACTTCTTAAAGCAACACAACCCTGACACCACCACAGACATCTGACTAAGCGAATGGAGTCAGCTCGCCCCACAGGACACTGCCTCAATCATGAACTCGGTCCACTCAGGGGCCCCAACCGACTCATGCCCTCACCAGTTCTTTGACCTAGGCAAAGCCTAAATTAGCCATGTACTCACCACCTTGTTCAACACCTCAGATATCATGGCCACCTTCTGTGACGACTGGAAACATGCAGAAATCAATGCACCACTAAACAAACCATCGGCAGACCCCAGCAAACTCAGCAACTACCGACAAATCTCCCTGCTCCCATTCCCAGCCAAAGAATTAGAAAAAGCCTTTAACCAACAACTCTCCTTATATCTGGAATGGAACCTCCTAATCGACTCCTCCCAATCTGGATTCCACATCAACCACAGCACTGACACAGACTTCATCACATCTACCGATGACATCAGAGCCCTACTCAACCGAGGATAGACTGTGGCACTAATCCTCCTAGACCACTCAGCAGTCTTCGATTAGGTCTCCCACCCCACACTTATCACAAGGCTGCACAACAAAGGTATCCAAGGAGCCATTCTCAAATGGATTGCCTCTTTCCTAAACAGAACAATACAAAATGTCTGCCTTTCCCTCTTCACCTCCAAGCATAAGGAAATCACCTGTGGAGTACTCCAAGGATCCTCACTCAGCCCCACCCTCTTCAACACTTATGACACCTCTGGCCAGCATTGTCAATACCCTGGGACTCAATATCATATCCTATGCCGACGACACTCAACTCATCCTCTCCATCTACCAACACTACACTAGACTAACTTCCACAAGTGCATGACAGATGTCGCCAACAGTTGAAAGACAACTGCCTGAAGCTCAACATGGACAAGACAGAGGTACTGATTAATGGAAACAAAAGCATCCCACGGGACGCATCCTTGTGGCCCTCTGAACTCAGACCTACTCCTACCCCCACTGCCACGCTAGGAACCTAGACATCTTTCTGGACAACAAACAAACATAACAGCTTAGGTCAATTCAATCTACTGCTTCTTCATCCTCCTCCTCATGCTTTGTAAGATATTCAAATTACTACCCAAAAGATCCAGATGCACCATCGCTCAGGCCCTCATCTCCATCCAACTAACTGGACTACTGCAATGCTCTCAATGCAGGGATCGCAGCTCACCTCCTCTGACGACTATAGACCGTACAGAACACTGCAGCCAGACTTATCAGGATCTGCCTAGACAAACCCACACCACCCCCCTACCTCAGGGAACTCCACTGGCTTCCTGTACCAAAAATATGCCAATTCAAACTCTGACCCATGTATACAAGGCCCAACACAACTGCAGACCCACCTACTTGAGCCACCACCAGAACTTCTATCAGCCCCAAGACACCTCTACTCTGCGTCCCTTTCTCTAACCCTTACCCCCGCATCTGATGTAGCAGATGCAGAGGTCGCTCCTTCTCCTATCCAGCAGCAAAGACATGGAACAAGCTACCCTTTCATCTCCGAACCTCCCCATCTCTTCCAGAGTTCCAACACTGCCAGCCCCTGGATACTCTCACAGGTGACAAGAAGTGCTCTACAAATCTTCCTATTGATTGACTCCTGTTACCTTATCTTTTCTTCTACAGCCAATGCAGTTCCTCTAACAAATGTTCACTCCCAATATAATGAACAACAAATCGAATATCTTTCACATCTCCAGAGAGATGAGAACACTGTCAGGCATCAGGTTTGGGTTTAGTTATAGAGAAGTTTTGAAAGAGCCACCACTATCATGTTTTTCCTTCGGGTTCTCAATAGGCCTGACAACCTCGGCATTTGTCATTAAGTGCCATTTTGTAGACGCTAATGTGCTTATAATGTACTTGCACTTCCTCTGTCTATATAAATGTTTCAGCTTGACAATTCTACCAGCTAAATACTCAGTACATCCAGAAACAGAGGCAGATTGTATTTCTGTATTAGCTGGACATATGTTTTTAACATTTCCTCCTAAACACAGAAAGCGTTTTCAATAAACTGTAAGAATCTTGTCTACATCAGAGGTTTCCAGCAGGGAATTTGAGGGTTAGAGCGCATCAGTTCCACTGCATGTGAGATATCATTCATGTTGAGATTTTCTTGATTGACCAAATAATTATTTTGCTTTTTACAAACGACTGAATCTGACTCTGAATTTAGCACAAGGCTGCCATTTAATGAACATTGTAATCATCAAAGGGACATGCATCAACACCTTGAGTCTACCATGATCTGATTCTGTACAGCTGCATTCAAAGGGTCCACGTCTTCACTGATGTGCACGCACCACTGCTGGAGAATTTACAGCAGTTGAATCCCTCTGAGTAGCAGGAGGAAAGATGATGTATAAGATGTCTAATGTGAGCTGCCAGACGAACAAGTGCCGCGCAAATTCTGTTAACGGTTTTATCTGATTCAGTTATGTTTCTATTCTCAACTGTGCTCAGAGGAGGCTTCACTGATACAGAAACATTCATGCCTTGTTTGAATTTCAGTATTTTTAGATTTTTCGTGGCAATAAACTGCAGGCAGCTTCCTCCCAGAACGGAGCATAGCTACTATTCAGTCTTAGGCCCTCATTACAACCCTGGCGGTCGGTGTTAAAGTGGCGGTAATACCGCCGACAGGCCGGCGGTAAAAAAAATTGGGTTTGGACCCTGCCGGTTACCGCCATCCAGCACCGCCACTTTAACACACCAACTGCCAGGGTGGTAACAGCTGCTGGGCTGGAGACTTCGGTCTCCAGCCCGGCGGCCATCACATTCCCACCCTTGGCATTACAACCCAACCTACCGCCATGGTTTTCGTGGTTTCTGTACCACCACGAAAACCATGGCGGTAGGCACTATCAGTACCAGGGAATCCCTTCCCTGGCACTGATAGGGGTCCCTCCTGCCCACCAACCCCTCCCCAGAATCCCACCCCCACCCTCCCCCACCCACCGAACATATACACACCCACACGTGCACCCATATACACACATACACACACGCATACCCACCGCCACCCACACATGCACACATACATACCCACACACCACACCAACATACCTTGTCACACACACGCATCCACAACACACAACATTCACAATCACTCATTCACGCATGCATCCAACGCAACTCACACCTGCATGCACGCATCCCAAAACATAAACCCCCCCACATACACACAACGCCCCCCCTCTCCGGTCGGGGGAACCTGACTTACCTGCTTGCAGTGGGTTCTCCGGCTGGAGAGGGTCCGCAGGGCTGCTGTCAAAAACGATGTACTAGATGTCGGGCGCTGGCTCATTGCACACCTAATGAATTTATGTGTTGTGTGACTTGCTATCTCAAACTCATTGCCTAAGTACCATTGGGCTGCCAAGCGCAACCAGCTGACAAGCCCAGTCCCTGACAAACGCCACCAGTGGGACTCACCCTCCCGCTTCCCTAGGGAGCAGGCTGCACTACACTACACTAGCAGTGGTGTGACTCTACCAATTGGTCGCAGCAGTCAGAGATTGAATAGGGCCCCACTCCAAAAGAGACCCATCAGTAATTTGAAGATGTTCTTTCCTGCCATTGGTAGGTCAAGGACAGACAGCAGCGGGGTGGCAAAATGCATTGCCTGAGCAGTGAAGAGTCAGGAAGGAGAGGTAAAGAGGGGCAGGAGCACACTAAGCTCCTTCTATTGGACAGGAAGTGAAAACATGTGAGTTTTCCAATGGTACTCTACACCTCCTAAATATCGTGTCACATGAGGGCAATGAAATTAGAAGGAAGCATGTGGGTTGTCCTGCGTAATTTACGACTTTGGCTTTACTCTACAAGGTGTGCTTTCCCACCCATGGGTGACACAGGTGAACTTGGTTAAATGAACAGCTGTAAATTGGAAATTCAACTTATTGTAGCTCCGCAAGACACTATTCCAAATGTAATTGACATAGAGGTATTGCTTTTGGGTTTCTAACAATCCCATAAAGGGATCAGGGCCACTGTGGAAACAACAGACCTTATTTCGTTATTCACAGTATCATCCACACTGTACTAAGAAGAGTAAATACTTTTAAGTTACAAATATTTATTATTGCAGGAACAATCTGTTTCTCAGTACATCTAAAACAACTACACAGAGTATAATAAAAACAGCATTAAGACATGTTATAAATAATGAGAACAAAATGGACATTTCCAGCATTGTTTAAATGTCATTTAAAATGTTACGTAGAACCATCCTTCACTACACTTTGCACTGCTGTTTAGGCTGCGGACCACTTACTATTAGTTCCTACCACAGGTTGGTCAGAGCCATCAGTGTAAAAGATGCTCTGGTAGGATCCAACAGTTAAAGTGTCAGGGTCAGAACAGTGTCCTGTTCAAGTTGGAGAAAAGCTTGTGTACGAAGGGAGTGATCGTACTGAAATTTTGCATCCACTGCACTTAAAGAAGAGGCTGAGAGTACCCACCTTTGGTGTAGGGCATGAGCATCAGGAATGCTTGCTTTTGTGGTCGCCTCTAGTGGTGGTACAGGAGAAACAATAATTATGTGTTTTTTCTGCGCCTAAGGGTGTTCCTTTAGAATAGCTGTTTGTTCCTTTAGAATAGCTGTTTGCACAGCCGTCAGGATTTTTTTCATTGGAAGCAAATTGTGCTTCAGGTAGGGAATGCAAGTGAGACTTGTAGGCAATTATAACTAGAATAAACCAAAAAAAAAGGGGTTGTGCTTCAGAGTTTGCACATCCCAAATATACAAAAAAGTAATAGGGAGAAGATATAGTTTAGCAGAATGCACAAGGTCCAGTGGGTGCCGTACTGGTATAACCACCCAACCACCAAGGGTGTAACTGTCCCAGCTGGAAAACCAGTTGGGACTGATCAAACTTATTTCCAAAACCAAGGCACAACCAAATAGTCCAAGAGATTTATGGTACGTGAGACAAACAGAAGAAGTATTCTGGACACGTCTTATTCTTGATTGTTATTTATTCTCTTCACAGAATGATAAATTGGATAGCAACAGCCGACACGTGTTTCGTCTTCAAGACTTTTTCAAGGCATAATAGATCGTAAAGCATCCATATTCATATCAATATTCATCCATGTCGTATGTAGAAGAAATCCATACTAAAAAGGTATTCTATATTAAGCTGTCTGTAGTCGGTAACAAAGTTCAAAAGAAAAAGGCCAAGAGTTCATAACGTGCAGTGTCTCGTAACAACGTTCACAATGTGGACAGTGTTACCGACTTATCATTCTGTGAAGAGAAAAAATTTATCTTTTTACTCTGTCTACCCTGGTAAGGTGTAGATGCAAACCATGGTCATTAAGTAGATATCCTCAATATACCACAATACCTCAGGATCAGGTTGTAGGATCTCTATGATTCTCGCTGAAAATAAGCCAGGACTATTCCTATAGCCCATGGACAAATGTCGGAATGAAAGCTGCAGTCCATTGCAACATGTCAAGTACCTAGGGTGTCTCTAGCTACAGAGGTATAAACTTCTTCAATTAGTTTTGGTATTTCTCATTCATGGGTACTGAACCAGAACTACTTCCAGTCTCTGATGTATAGCCAGAACAGAACCGAACTCTCTCCTTTTATGTTACTTACAATGATATAGAAAACTGGAGAGAACTTTCCCATTAACTTTCTTTCTAAATCCAGAGCTTGGCAGCACAGTGATCATTTTGTTCTTGTCTAAGTACATCATAGAGGACTGCCAATGAAGGTGTACCATGCATACTGGTATAAATGCATGCAGAGATGCTCCCCTCGGAGATACACTCCTTTACCAGAGATACCTTACTAAGAGGAAGACACATAGGCCCTCATTCTGACCCTGGCGGTCGGCGGAGAGACGGCGGTCGGACCGCGAACAGACCGGCGGTATTAAAAATGGCATTCTGACCGCGGCGGTCCCCGCCGCGACCGACCGCCACTTCTCCACTCCGACCGCCACGGTGGTCATGACCGCGGGGCTAGAGTTTGCGCACTCCGGCCCGGCGGTCGTCCCAAGACCGCCAAGGGTATTATGACCCTGCCTACCGCCGCGGTTTCTTGCGGGCGGGAACCGCCGTGCGAACCATGGCGGTAAGCACTATCGGGGCCAGGGAATTCCTTCCCTGGCACTGATAGGGGTCTCCCCCACCCCCCACTACCCACCCGAGTCCTCCCCCCACACCCTCCACCCCCCTGCCACCCCCCAGAGGTGGTACGAACCCCCTCCCCACCCCCACCCCGACATGCACATACATGCACCCCGACATGCACACACCCCCAACATGCACATATACACACCCCCTACACACACATACACAACGGGGACACATACCCGCACACATACATGCAGACATGCGCACCTGCCGAACAGCACACATTACCCATAGACACAGCAGCACCCCCCGCCCGCATACACGCACTCACACACCCCCTCTACACACTCACACGCACACCCCCATGCACGCCCACATCACACAACACCCCCCCACCCCCTCCCCTCACGGACGGTCAACTTACCTTGTGCGTTGGTCCTCCGGGAGGCGACGGGAGCCATGGGGAGGTGACCGCCAACAGAAGACCGCCAACAGAAGACCGCCACACAGAAATGTGGGTCGTAATTCTGTGGGCGGTGTTCTGCTGGCGTGGCGGTGGAGGTTGACCAGTCTCCACTTTCCCGCCGACCGCCAGTGTGGCTGCTGGCGGTTTTCCGGCGGAACGCTCCCAGCGGTCAGAATGCGCACAGCGGCATACCGCCGCGGTCGGCGGTCTTCACCGCGGCGGTAACTCGGCGGTCTTGCGAAAAGACCTCCAAGGTCAGAATGAGGGCCATAGTCAGTATTCTGTGCTTGTCCTGGGGGTAGTGTACGGATACACTACTTCTAACTAGTTGGTCTTGCGAGCAATCCAGAAAGCCATTTCATCATGCTTCATGGGTGCTGTTCCCAATATAGCGTTAATGCCCTGTGGGCTAATAGTTTGTATTTGTGCGCAAGTGGCAGGTCCTGCTGCAACAGCCGGTCTAGAGCTCAAAATACGTTGCTAAAAACTTCACAAGTCTCCAGTATAAGGTGATTGTGTAATTGAATACCCCTATTATCTCTACTAATTTTCATGTTCTTGATAAGTTGAAGGGACTTCCAAATTTTAGTAAGCCCTATAATGTGCAAGTGGGTGTACCACTGCATTTTCATGAAAATGACCTGAGGTAACATCAATAGGCTCAAACTCCCCCAGAAAGTAAAGGGTCTGAAGAGCCATATGTTTGATGTTCAGCTATTATGAAAGTATCACCCCCCCACTCCAATCGGGGAAAGCTCAAGCTTTGATGTGTTGAGTAACTTCTTCCTTGCAATTGGCCCCCATAACAATAGGTGCTGCCATTATGATAAATAATTCAATTCGTATTTGGAATTAAAGAATTAGACAACCCAAAGAATGGGGAATAATCATTTATGAGTCAAGCTTGACAAACTTATGGAAATAGGTGCTCCCTTACTCCCAATAGAAGGCAACCACGATTGCTACGGACGTCTCCGTAATGACATAATAATGGTTCATGCATATGATAAGTGTAAACTACATATGGCGTAACGGTAACTTACGAGCTCCATGTTGGGGACCAACTTTTGCATAAGTTACAATGTTGCCATAAGTCTATAAGGTGTGCTTTACCACATAAGGGTGACACAAGTGATCTGGGTGCAATGCACCAGTGATGAATGTGAAAGACAAGTTATGGTAGCCTCGCAAGACACTATTCAGTGTGTAATTTACAGAGGAGCATTGCTTTTGGGTTACTAATAATCCAATAAATGGATCAGGTGCACCATGGAAATATTAACAAACTTTATTCCATTATTCACAGTATCACACACACTGCACTAAGAATAATGAACATGTTTAAGTTAAAAGTTAAGTTGTGTTTCTCAGTACATCTAAAACAATGACACAGAGTATTATGAAAACAGCAACAAGTCGTGTTATAAACAACAAAAACAGCATTACTAAAATGTAATTTAAAACGTTATCCAGAACCTAACACTCTAATGCCTACTTCTATGCGCAATACTATGAGAGCATGAAAGGTAGAGCATCTTGAATTCTGGAGTTTCTTAGGCAGAAGATATGCACTGCATACTTTGTTGACAGCAAAGGCTATCTTTAACAGCGGAGGCATGAAGACAGGGCAGTAGCAGTCAGCCGGTCTTTCTTCGGGACTTGGCTTTATGAGGTTCATTCTTCAGACGAGGTGCATCATCTGCGAATTGTGAAGTGTGCTTGCGGCAGGTGAGACTGTCTCTGGTAGAATCTCAGGCAATAATCTGGGCGAAGGAACTCTCCTGACAAGTGGTCAAATGACACTCCTTATACACTAAGGGCCAGATGTAGCAAAGGTTTTTACCCATTCTGTGTCTATGGGAAAATGTGTTCGTACATATGGCCCTAAATCTCATCAGAAATTGGATTTTTTTACATAAATTTAGGAAAGTCTGGCATAGATTATGTGCATCAAAGTATGTATCCTAGATATTTCCTTATGAACACATAAGGCAAAACGATGTGAATTCAGGCTACATTATTTTGGTTATATGTCTGTATGTGTTCTTATTCGACCTTGACATGGCGAGGAGTAGACATTTGACCCAGACGAATGCTGCATTTGATATTGTACCTATGTCATTATTCCAAAAACTTAACAATATAACTGTTACTAGAAAGATAAGTCTGGCAACATCTGTGTTAAAAGGCAGACATAACAATCATTTCTGCATAAATCAGGGACTATGGTGACTTCCCTTATCTAAATTAAGGAAGATGGCGGTCTCCATGAACTATGATTGAGTCTGGGTCTACATAAGATGGATTTGGACGTCATTTGTGCATGTTCCAAGTACCACCTTCTGCCTTCCTTAAACTAGCACATTATTCAGGAGATAGTAAAAAACCTTTTGAAAAACTGCTATTTTATTATTATCAAATCCCAATATGGCTTCTTTCTCCACTCAGGAGCGCATACGTGTTGAGAGGTGCTGCTTCTTCTTCAAGCTGTGCCTTCCTCAAACTAAACTTTATCATCAATAATGCATAAAAACATTTAAACCAGCATGCTGATTACTACCATGTGGCAGATTACCTTTAAGCAGCTGTAGGGAGTATAGGCGTGGATCTACAGCTAATGAAAGGACCAAAGTGACAAAACTGAATACTGAAGTTTTCTAGAGTGGCAGTGTCCTCCCTTATCCATGTGGATGAGACTGAATTCAGGGTATAGGCTTGGTATTTCTGCTGAAACTCTAATAAAGCTACCCTATATATAAAATATAGGCCCTCATTACAACCCTGGCGGTCGGTGTTAAAGCGGCGGTAACACCGCTAACAGGCCAGCGGTAAAAAAATGGAATCATGACCACGGCGGTAAACGCCAACACATACAGCCACTTTAACACTCCGACCGCCACGGCGGTAGCAACAAACACTGCAGCAGTAACCGCCAACAGCCAGACGGAAGACAGTGTACCGCACACAGAATTACAACCCGCCCATCTGCCAGCTTTTCCGGGGCAGTACCAACACCATCAAAAGCACGGCGGAAACAGTACTCTGAAGGGAAACCACTCACCTCTCGTCACTCAAGGAAGAACCAGGACGCCATGGAGCCCGAGCTGCAGGTTTTCCCCATGCTGGTGTATCTTCTCATACACCAGGAGCATGAACACCGGCGATGACAACCACGGTAAGTACTGCACCTAGCACACAAGGGAGGGGGTGAGGAAAAAGAGAGTGACACACACACACGCAACATGCATCACCCCCACCCCCAACACCCTACACACAAACACATTCTACAACATTACATATACATCCCGTAACCCTCAGGAATAACGCAACGACAAAAGGAATGGAGTCAAATGAGTGTAATATTAGTAATACTTAGAAATACATTCATAAAGCAAGAACAGTATGTACAATATATACAATATATACAAAATGCTGGACAATGGCCACTCAAAATTTGTCCGTGGCCCACTGGGCCAAAACACATAGGCCAAGCCCACACTTGACCCTTGCCTCAATACGTAGAGAACACTGCAGGGGCTTCAGGTAAAAAACACACAGGCACCTCAGGGGGACGGGAATGGGGGGACACCTCAGCCGAAAGATGGTACAACGCCACTGCTCCTGGAGGGGGCTTCATGCCCACTGCTTGGTCCTGGGGAGTGCAAGGCAACAGTCTCTCAAGTTGGTGGTTTGCCCACTGCTTGGTCCTGGGGAGTGCAAAGCCACAGCCTCTCTAGTTGGTGGTTTGCATACGGTTTGATCCTGGGGAGTGCAAAGCCACAGTCTCTCTGGTGGGTGGTTTGCCCACTGCTTGGTCCTGGGGAGTGCAAAGCCACAGTCTCTCTAGTGGGTGGCTTCTTCCACTGGTTCTGGAGGGGGCTTTGTGCCCTGTGTGCTTCATCCTGGCAAAGAGGGAGTGAGTGGATGGCTTCTTCCACTGGTTCTGGACGGGGCCTTGTGCCCAGTGTGCTTCATCCTGGCAAGGAGGGGGGAAGTGGATGGCTTCTTCCACTGGTTTTGGAGGGGGCTTTGCACCCTGTGTGGCAGATGTTTTGGAGTGCAAGGTTAGTCTCTCACCTGGGTGTCACAACGACAGCTTTTGCAGGGGCCAGGATGCACTGCAGCCCTTGTAGTCACCACTAGACACTGCTCTCCGGCGGTGACGGCTGCTCAGTGACAGTGAATCACAGTTGCGCTGCAGGTGGCGGTGCTGGCAGTGGTGGTGGTAGCTTCCAGGCCTTCACCTGCAGCCTCAGACAGCTGCCCACTGGGGCTGCTGCTGCTGTCAGTGGTGCTGCTTGTGGCGGGGCAGGTGGCAGTGCTGGCCGCTGTGCAGGTGGCGGTGCTGGCCTAGGTGCAGGTGGCGGTGCTGGCGGTTGTGGTGGTAGCCTCCAGGCCTTCACCTGCAGCCTCAGTCGGCTGCCCACTGGGGCTGCTGCTGCTGGCAGTGGTGCTGCTTGTGGCGGGCAGGTGGTGGTGCTGGCCGCGGTGCAGGTGGCGGTGCTGGCGGTTGTGGTGGTAGCCTCCAGGCCTTCACCTGCAGCCTCAGACGGCTGAAGTGCCATGGCGGATGTTCTGTGCCCCTTCCTGCCCTTGGCAGATGGTCGTGCCCCCGTGCTTCTGCCAGCTGGAGTCTTTGACTTGGCCTTGCTGGCTGCTGTCCCCTTCTTGCCCTTGCCAGGTGGCAGAACCTTCTTGGATTTGGCAGGTGTTGGTGGCACATTGGCTGGGCTGATGGGTGCCTCCTTGGAGCCTCTCACAGCTGCTGAAACCACAGCAGACATGGACTGGGTGGCTGAAGTGCTGGGCTGGGTTCTGGACACCCTGGCCCGAGGTGAAGGACGGGGGTGGGGGAGGGATAGGGAATAGGTCAAGGGTGGCGAGGAAAAGCTTCTTAGGGACACTGGGGTGGGAAGAGGGTGAAGGTTTGGGAGTGGAGGAAGAGTGAGTGGTTGTAGGAGGTGTCAGTCTCCTGTGTTTAGGTACAGGTGCATGAGCTGGATGCTGTTGTGAGGTGGATGGCAGTTGGGAGGGTGTATGCTTGCATTTGTGTACTTTGGGAGGAGGGGTCACAGACACAGTGGGAGGGGACACGGGGGACGTGTGCATGGATGTGGGGGTGGTGACTGCCAGTGAGGGGTGTGTAGTGATAGGCGTGCTGGTGATGGAGGTAGTGAATGAGGATGTAGTGCATGCAGGTCTGAGTGGAGACGCTACTGTGAGGGAGGTGGATGACGAGGAGGAGGGGGACACAGTGGAGGCAGTGGATGTTGGTGTGTCCGCATGGGGGTGGTGCTTGTATGAGTGCCTGTGAGATGAAGTGTGGTGCTTGTGTTTGCTTGAGCCATTTCTGTGTGTTGATTTGGGTGATTGCTGGTCTGAAGGTGTGCTTGGGATAGGTTGGGGTTGAGGGAATTGGGACTGGGTAGAGGAAATTGGAGGGGGGGAGGCTAGAGACAGGGACAATGGCTGCCATCAGTGCGGAGGCCAAAGCCTGGAATGCTGTCTGTTGGGCCACCACGCCAGAGTGAATGCCCTCCAGGTATGCATTTGTTTGTTGCAAATGCCTTTCGACACCCTGGATGGCATTCAGTATGGTTGACTGCCCAACAGTGAGGTATCTCTGGAGGTCAATAGCCTCCTCACTGAGGGCAGCAGGGCTGACTGGGGCACGGCCTGAGGTGCCTAGGGCGAAGGAGATGCCCACCCTCCTGGGTGAGCGGGCACAGGAAACACGCTGAGGGGCAGCTGGGAGGGTGGTGCTGGTACGGGGGTGGCAGCTGCACCTGTAGTTGGGGTGGGCATAGAGGTGTCCGACACCACCAGGGAGCTTCCATCGGAGGAGGAGTCGCTGTCGGTAGTGACCCCTCCTGTCTCCGTTTTGGTGCTTCCCTCGCACTCCGTCCCACTGGTGCCCTCACCGTCGGTGGATTCAGCCTCCAGGCCCATGTGGAATGAGCTCCCTCTGTCACCGGTGCCTCTGCTCCTCTGCCAGATGATGCTAATGCACACAAGGACAGGGTGACAAAACAAAAAAGGGGGGGGGGTAGAGACAGAGGATACACTTGGTCAATGCCAGCAACTACACTACCGTTGGCGTACACAACACACAGGGATCAGCCCTATGAACTAGGCCAGGCACTACTAGTTACAATGCTAGTCACCAGCCCATGGGGTACATTGGCTAACGTCATTGGCTGCACAGCTGAAACCAACAGGACCCTGCCCAGTAGTAGATGGCCACTAACGCTATTGAGGTTGGAGTGCTTCAGAGCCTGCCCAACAACGGACATTCCCTGCCAGTTCGCCCTGGCCTAGGGGCACCCACAGCCCACATCCCCCACCCAGGTAAAACCTTAACGCACGCAAAGTCATCATTCTTAATCTGTTCCTACCCCTTGTGGCTGCTGTGATGCCTTCAAGCGCCCATCCAACTCTGGATAGGCCATCGCCAGGATGAGGAACATCAGGGGGGTCAGTGTACGATGGGTGCCCTTTCCTCGTTGGGAGGCCAACCCCAGCTGGGCCACCGCCGTCTTTCTTGCCCAGCGGTGCAGGTCCTCCCACTGTTTGCGGCAGTGGGTGCTCCACCTGTCAAACACCACCAAGGTTCGCACCTCCTTGGCGATGGCATGCCAAATATCCTTTTTCTGATGGGCGCTGACCAGCAGATAAAATACAGCAGAAAAGGGATTATTCATACCGCCCGGACTGTTACACTCATGGCCTGCAATATCCCTCACATCCCCTTATGCACAGACATTGACCACCAGACATGCAGCACTCTGCCCAGGATCCCTCAGCCCTCCCCCACACGAGGCTTACACACACAGCAATCCCTACATTCATGGCCCCCGCATCATGTTCACAGTGTGCTCACCTGTTTGTCTGGATGACCATAGAGTAAAGTGTACTGGGGTAGGACCCCATCCACTAGTCTCTCCAACTCCTCCGAAGTGAAGGCGGGGGCCCTTTCCCCAGACACTTGAGCCATTGTCGCTTCCAGACACAGGTCACAGCAGCACTTGCAGAGTAGGTCCTCCCCTGTTGAAGGTCAGGTAGCAAGTGAGTGAACAGATAGAAAATGACGGTCACGTCCGTGGCGGTGCGTACCGTCACCACCGGCGTACATCGCCATTGGCTACTGGAACCCATAGGGCCCAATGATAACCAATGCGAAGTTGTGCGGCGGTCATTGACCGCCGACCGCAACGGCGCACAACACCAGCGGAATTACCTCATTTCCACTTGTCTCTCCTCACAGGTCAGAAAGCTGCCATTTCAGGGGGGCACAGACCATGGCACCTAACTGTGTCACAGCAGACATTGGCACATCAACTTACTCTTTAATTCACATACTGTTTCTGTAAAGGAAGAAATGCATTTTATTTTAACATATGTGTGAATATGACCCTCTGCTCACTGTTTTTCTCCCTAGAGTTCAACCGCTGAGGGTGAATAGGGGATGGAGACATCCCCCCATGTACAGAACCCTGATGGACCTGGCGACAATGGAGGACAGGCACATTATCCTGACCTACAGACTTGATAGGGCCATAATCCAAGAACTGTGTGCCCAATTGGAGCCAGACCTGATTTCAGCTATCCGCCACCCCACAGGTAAACCTCCTCTAATGTAGGTCCTGTCAGTGCTCCATTTCCTGGCAAGTGGTTCCTTCCAAGCGACAGTGGCCATGGCATCAGGGATGCCTCGGCCGTTGTTCTCCAACATGCTAACCAGGGTGTTGTCTGCCCTGCGAAACACATGCGCAGCTACATCGTATTCCCCCAGGTGGATGATTTGGCAACAGTGAAGGCTGACTTTTATGCCCTGGGACATATCCCCGACATCATTGGTGCCATTGATGGTACACATATTGCATTTGTCCCCCCCGGAGAAATGAACAAGTGTTCAGGAATAGAAAAAGCTTTCACTCTCTGAATGTGCAGATGGTGTGTTTGGCGAACCAGAACATCTCCCATGTGAATGCCAAGTATCCTGGCTCTGAGTGTGTGGCTAACAGGTATCCCTCGATATTTACAGGTGACTCTGGTTACCCCAACCTCTCATGGCTACTGACCCAGTGCGGAATGCCAGGACAAGGGCAGAGGAACGTTACAATAAGGCACATAGGGGAACAAGGAGGATAATTGAAAGAACCTTTGGCCTCCTGAAGGCCAGATTCCAGGGCTTCCATCTGACAGGTGGATCCCTGTACTACTCACCCAAGAAGGTGTGCCAGATCATCGTTGCATGTTGCACAACCTGGCCTTGAGACGCCAGGTGCCTTTTCTGCAGGAGGATGAGCCTGGAGATGGTCTTGTGGTAGTGGTGGAGCCTGTGACAGTGACAAAGAGGAGGCAGAGGAAGAAGATGTGGACAACAGACGTACACTCATTCAACAGTACTTACAGTGACACACAGGTAAGACACTGTAACTTCACCTTCTATTGCATTTTTGTGTTTGACATTGAACATGGCAGCCAGATTTCCCTATGTCTATGGTCACTTACTGTACCCTTTGGCATCTCTATTTTCAGATCGCAGGGTCCGTTTGCAGGGTAGTTCTCCTCCTGCAGGGGGTGGATGCTGGTGACTTGTTGGTCCTGTGACGGGGCCTCCTGTCCACTAGCGCCGGAGGAGGTGGAGGGCTCTTCTTCGGTGTGGCTAGTGTCAGAGCCTGTTGGTGTGCCACTGCCTCCCTCATGGTGTTGGCCATGTCATCCAGCACCCCTGCAATGGTGACCAGGGTGGTGTGGATGTGTTTCAGGTCCTCCCTGATCCCCAGGTACTGTCCCTCCTGCAGCCGCTGGGGCTCCTGCAACTTGTACAGTATCTGGCCCATGGTCTCCTGGAAATGGTGGTATGCTCCTAGGATCCCTGCAAGTGCCTCGTGGAGAGTGGGTTCCCTGGGCCTGTCCTCCCCCTGTTGCACAGCCGTCCTCCCAGCTTCCCTCTTGTCCTGTGCCTCTGTTCCCTGAACCGTGTGCCTACTGCCACTGACCCCAGGTCTCTGATTGTCTTGGGTTTGTGGGGTTGCCTGGGGTCCCTGTAATGGTGGACACACTGCTGATTGATGTGTCCTGGGGACAGAGGTATGGGCCCACTTGGTGGGTGCTGTGCTGTTGTTTCCTGAGGGGGAGGCTCTGTGGTGGGTTGGGACTGTGGCAGGGTAACCGACTGTCCAGAGGTCCCTCATGGGCCAGGTTGGTCGTCGGGATCCAGGCTTGCAGAGCTGCTGTCATCACTGTGGGCCACTTCTGGGGGGGGGACTGGATGTTGGTGGCACCTCCTCTCCGGTGACGTTGAGTGGGGGTCTTGTGGGGATGTAAATGCAGTGTTATTGTATCTGTGTGTGCCATCTTGTGCATGGATATGTTTCCCTCTATGGTTGTTATCAGCAGGGCAGCTTTGGCTTGTGTGAGTTGTGCTTGGTTTGGCTAAGTGATTGTCACTAGTGTGCATGCTGTGGTGATGGGTGTCCATGCAGGTCTGTGATGGGTGTCTATGCATTGGTGTTGCATGTAGGGCTTGGTATTGGGATGGTTGGGTTGTGATAGTGGGCTATATGTGATGTGGTGGAGTGATGTGGGTGAGGGTAGGAGTTTGTGATTGCATGCAGGTAGGGTGGGGGATATAGTGGTAAAGATTTGACCTACCAGAGTCCAGTCCTCCTGCTACTCCTGCAAGGCCCTCATTATGCATGATCGCCAAAACGTGCTACTCCCATGTTGTTAGTTGTGGTGGAGGAGGTGGGGGTCCACCGCCAGCCCTCTGTACAGCTACCTGGTGCCTTGCAACCATGGAACGCACCTTCCCCCGTAGGTCGTTTCACCTCTTCCTGATGTCATCCCTTGTTCTGGGGTGCTGTCCCAGGGCGTTGACCATGTCCAAGACTCTCCTTCATAGCTCCATCTTCCTAGCAATAGACGTTTGCTGCACCTCTGATCCGAATAGCTGTGGCTCTACCCGGATGATTTCCCTCACCATGACCTTTAGCTCCTCCTCAGAGAACCTGGGGTGTCTTTGGAGTGCCATGGGTGTAGTGTGAGTGTGTGTGGGGTGATGTGTTGGGGTGTGTGCTGTGAGGTGCGTGGATGGTGTATGGGTGACGGTGTTCTGTGGCTCTGATTCAGTGGGTGCTCCTGGCTTGTCTCGCTCTCAGTTGTCAAATTCTTTGGGTCGTAAAGGGTTGTTGGTAATGTGTGTGTTTTATATTGGTGTGGGTGTGGGGTGTGTATGTGTGTGTCAGCTGTGTGTAGTTTGAATTGTCCAATGTGGTGCTGTTTTGTTAGTGTGTGTGTATTATGAGCGCGGCGGTGTGAACCGCCAATGGTTTCCCGCGGTTGAATGTCCGCTGCGGTGATTCGTGGGTCATGATGCTGTGGGCGTATTTCTTTTGGCGTAACGGTGTGGGTTTTGCTACCACCAGTATATCACTGACCTTTGGACTGGTGGACTTGTGTGGGTGTCTGTATAGTGGTGGATTTCTCTGTGTGGGTCATAATACCCGTAGTGGTATACCGCCGCGGTCACTGTATATTTACGGCCGTCAGCACAGCGGTAGGCGCCATTTACTGCCAATGTTGTAATGAGGGGCATAGTGAGTAATGCATCTCCCAATTTGATGCCAGACTGAGCCACCCAAAATCTTTTAACACTGACTACCAGTTATTGACCAGCATGCTTCATTCCCATCTCGGCCTCCATTTTGTGCACATGTTGTGGGTTGGATATGATCAATGCTGAGCATTCCTTAACACAGTACACCCTTGTATAGTCGGTATTCTTACAATACAGTGATCACTTAGACCTCATGTTCAATTTGCTGTTGCTTAGCAATGTTTTTTCATACAGGGATCATCATGTGGTACTGCCTGGCAGTAGTATCTCCACTTGGGTCTCAACCATGTCAGTATCCACTACTTTTCAATTGTTCCCTGTTTTACTTCTTACTTCCTCAAATGAGTCCTCAAGTGAGTCTTGTCCCTATGCTCCTTTTTGATTACCAGACTACAAATACTGATTTTCTGACTGACTGTTTCAGGTAGCCGGGCCCAACAAGGACAACCAGCAGAGGTGAATCTGTAATAGAAAACACAGGAGTATATAGGAACAGGTCGGGTGGAACAGCAGAACAGTGCTACGGACTGGGAATGAGCAACTACGCAGGGGGAATCCCAGTATGCCCTGGACCACTAACTGCACTTTCTTACTCAGGCCTCCGACATTATGCCATTGCCTGTCACATACTTCTCATATCACACACTACCTTTGTACCCTTCATTCATACACCTACCCATCCAGCCAGCCATTCATACATGCACTCAGTCTTCTATTCATGTGTTCAGTCTCTAATCCATTCACTTCCCCTGTCCCATATATTAAATTCCTCTGCCCCATAGAGTAAATGCCTCTGCCCCATACACTAAATGCCTTTGCCCCATACACTAACCCCTTGGCCAGAGCGTTTCCCTTACACTGTCCTTCCCCCCTACACTGTCCTTGCATGCAGTAAAATATTCCATGAACTGGCTTGTGCAATTGTTATTTTACTAGATCAACTTTCTAGATAGGGATGTTGTTCGAGTAGAAGCCTAAATAGCTGCTGGGAATTAAATCTTTCAGTACTAGATTCCAGTGATCCCAGAGCCAAGTTACGCTTTCAGTCACTCACCCTTTAATCTAGTCATCCATTCACATACTAACTGCTGTATGCAAGCAATCAATTACAACCTCATGAACCATTAACTCATTTTCATATCCATCCACTCGCCAATCGATTCAGCAATCAATGAAGATGTACTTTCATTTATAAGTGAATACTACTGGCTTTGCCAATGCTCATTCTATTTTGCCGTGAAAGTAACTAACCCAAATAATATTCTTCAGACAGAAGCAACAGAATTGTCAATTGAAATAGATACATTTGAATGTGTTTATTTTATAAAGGAATCTGTTGGTGCAAATACCAAAAGACTGTTAGTGTGTAAAATTAGCATTGCCTTCACTGTGAGGAACTCATTCACACGAAGTAAGCTTTGACAAAGTTCACAGGGCACAGTTGTGAAAAATCCTGCACTTTTCTTATTTCTATTCACAAATTGCACTCTTACAACACTATCCTCCAATTCACTTTCTCAACAATATCCCCTCCTTTAATCTACCTTACAAAGTGTGATTCTTTGAAGCACGTATGGTATAACTATTAGAATATCTCAGGGTCAGATTTAGAATTTGGCAGATCATCAGACTTCATCACAAACATGTTGTATATCTTTTCCGCCTTATTATATGCACCATATGATATAATTCACCTGTGATAAGGAGGGCTTGATATCTTCCACGTTTGTGGCAGAAAAAAAACCACCTATCAAATTCTAAATGAGGCCCTCAGTGCATAAGGTAAATACTCTGAAAATCTATGGCAACTTTAAGATAAAGGCCCTCATTTCAACATTGGCTGTAAAAGCCGCTTACCTCCGTGCAGAAGAACGCCAACACACCGCCGCGGCCGCGGTATACCGCCATAGCCATTATGAACCACAGCGCGGAATCCGCCAAAATACAGACACCCACAGAAGTCCGGCACACCAAAGGTCAGTGATAAACTGGCGATAACAAAACCGACACCGTCACGCCAACAGGAATACACCCACACTATCACGACACACGAATCCACGCGGCGGTCTTTCAACCGCGGTATTCCATTGGCGGTACACACCGCCGCGCTCATAATACACACACATACACAAAACACAGCCACATTGGACAAATTGAATTACACACACCTGATACACATACACACACCACTCCCACACACCCAATACAATATAAAACACACACCCACTTCACCCACAAACCCCTACAACCAAAAATTAGGAACGAGGCACAGAGAGAGACACCACAATCTACAAACTAGCAACCACAGGCACACATTACCATCACCCACATAACTTCCACGCACCTCACACAACACACCACTAAATATCACCCTACAAATCACAACACACACCACCCCACACATCACCCACACCACCCCATGGCACCGCAAAGACACCCCAGGTTTTCGGAGGAGGTACTCAGGGTTATGGTGGAGGAAATCATCCGGGTAGAGCCACAGCTATTCAGATCACAGGAGCAGCAGACCTCCATTGCTAGGAAAATGGAGCTATGGCGAAGAATAGTCGACAGGGTAAACGCAGTGGGACAGCACCCAAGAAATAGGGATGACATCAGGAAGAGGTGGAACGACCTACGGGGGAAGGTGCGTTCAGTGGTCTGAAGACACCAGGGAGCGGTACAGAGGACTGGCGGCGGACCCCCACCTCCTCCCCCACAACTAACAACATGGGAGCAGCAGGTCTTGGCGATTCTTCATCCTGACGGCCTCGCAGGAGTAGATGGAGGAATGGACTCTGGTAAGTCACATCTTAACTACTTCGTCCCCCCACCCCACCTGCATGCCATCACATACCCCCACCCTCACCCTCACCCCCATCACTCCTATTCCTCACAAATGTCCCACCATCACAACCCACCCATCCCAACACCAAGCCCTGCATGCAACTACAAAGCATGGACACCCATCACCAAAGCATGGCCACTGCACATACCCATACACCCCCCAAACCACCATCACACAAGCTCCCACACAGGAATGCAAGCACTGGGGTACACGGGCACCCACCCATTGCACACCATGCCACACACAGATGCAATAATCATGCTTTCATACCCCTGCAGGACCCCTACCCAACGTCACCGCACAGGAGGGTCCAGACATGTCCACACCACCAACAGAAGAGGCCCACAGTGATGACAGCAGCTCTGTCAAACTGGATCTAGATGACCAGCCCGGCCCATCGGGGACCTCAGGACAGTCGGTTCCCCTCACACTGCCACAGGCCACTGCAGACCTTCCCCCCTCTGGAAACACCAGCACAGCACCCACCCAGCGGGCCCATACCTCTGTCCCCAGGACACGTCAATCAGCAGTGTGTCCACCACTACAGGGAACCCAGGATAGCCCACACCCCAACAACAACAGGGACCTGGGGGCAGTGGCAGTGGGCACACGGTCCAGGGAACAGAGGCCCAGGGAAACAGGGGAACTGGGAGGGCTGCTGTGCGACAGGGGGAGGACAGGCCCAGGGAATCCACTCTCCACAAGGCCCTCTCCAACATCATGGGAGCATACCACCACTCCCAGGAGACGATGGCAACGGTACTGGACAAGTTTCAGGAGACCCAGCGCCTGCAGGAGGAACAGTATTTGGGCATCAGGGAGGAACTCAGAGCCATTAATTCCACCCTGGGCACCATCGTAGGGGTGCTGAAGGAAGTAGTCACTACCTTGAGGGACACTGTCGCACTACAAAGGGCCCCCTGACATTAGCATGGACGATGAACTGCCCACCCCCTTCGCCGGCGCTAGTGGACAGGAGGCTCCGCCACAGGACCACCACACCAGCACCCCACCCCCTGCAGATGGAGAACCACCCCGCAAACGGTCCCTGAGATCCAGGAACAAGACAGAGCAAAATGCCAAGACCCCCGCCAAGAAATGAGACCACCCTGAATGTCATCCTACTGTCCCACTTTGTCACCCTGTCCATCCTCAAACTGCCCCAGCTCCACTTCCCAGACCCGTTTGGACAATGCACCTGTGAGACTAATAGACTGGACTCTGCCATGGACATCCCTCCACCATCACCCCTCACCAATTTACAACCCCCTTCAATATTTAGCACTTCAATAAACAATGTTATAGCACAAAACAATCAGGAGTCTGTCTGTGATTTCGTAAAAATGTATTAGTAATTACAGTGCCAAAATGCTTTTACTACTGTAATGTCAACATACCAATGTCACACAGCTGTAGTCCATGGGGAAACAAAGCAGATGTCACACTGTGGGACACACATCTGTGAAAACGTAAGGGAAAGTGAAAACTCAGTTACCATACACTGGGATGAAAAGGACAGACAGGAGAGAGGTAGTAGTGTTTAAGTACATGTAGTAGGCCGGTTTGTATTCTTACCTGTGCCTCACTCGAAATATTGCTGGATCACCGTGTTCCTGTTGTCTATGTCCTCTTCTTGTGCTTCCTCGTCTTCACTCTCCACAGGCTCCACAGCTGCAACAACACCACCATCTGGACCATCCTCCTGCAGAAAAGGCACCTGGCGTCGCAAAGCCAGGTTGTGAAGCATACAGCAGGCCACGATGATATGGAACACCTTCTTTGGTGAGTAGAATAGGGATCCACCTGTCATATGGAGGCAGCGGAACTTGGCCTTCAGGAGGCCGAAGGTCCGCTCAATTACCCGCTGAGTTCGCCCATGGGCCTCATTGTAGCGTTCCTCTGCCCTTGTCCTGGGATTCCTCACTGGGGTCAGTAGCCATGACAGGTTGGGGTAACCAGAGTCACCAATTAGCCACACACGGTGCCTCTGGAATTGTCCCATCACATAAGGGATGCTGCTATTCCGCAGGATGTAGGCGTGATGCACTGAGCCAGGGAACTTGGCATTAACATGGGAGATGTACTGGTCTGCCAAACACACCATCTGCACATTCATGGAATGGTAACTCTTCCGGTTTCTGTATACCTGTTCACTCCTGCGGGGGGTACCAAAGCCACATGGGTCCCATCAATGGCACCTATGATGTTGGGGATATGTCCCAGGGCATAGAAGTCTCCTTTCACTGTTGCCAAATCCTCCACCTGAGGGAAAACGATGTAGCTCCGCATGTGTTTCAGCAGGGCAGACAACACTCTGGACAACATGTTGGAAAACATAGGCTGGGACATCCCTGATGAAATGGCCACTGTTGTTTGAAATGACCCACTTGCTAGGAAATGGAGTACTGACAGCACCTGCACTTGAGGGGGGATTCCTGTGGGATGGCGGATAGCTGACATCAGGTCTGGCTCCAGCTGGGCACACAGTTCATGGATTGTGGCACGGTCAAGCCTGTATGTGAGGATCACATGTCTCTCCTCCATTGTCGACAGGTCCACCAGCGGTCTGTACACCGGAGGATGCCGCCATCTCCTCACATGTCCCAGCAGACGGTGCCTATGAAGGACAACAGCGAACACAGAGTCAAACAACTCACAGGTACGTACCCACAGCTGACACAGAACACAAATCATAATCCATATAATGGCTTGTATGAGTGTTGAGGCGAGGCCTAGGTATATGTGACGCAGTTAGAAATGAAGCCATGTGGGCCCCTGAAATGGCGGCTGCCTGACCTATAAAGTGTGACAATGGGATGTGAGGTAACTGCGCTGGCGTTGTACACCGCCGCGGTAGGCGGTCGAAGACCACGGCGCAATGCTGCATTGGTTAACTTTGGACCCTATGGGTCTCAGGAGCCAATGACGATGTACGCCGGCGGTGGCGGTACGCACCGCAGCGGACGTGACCGCCATTTTCTATCTGTTCAATCACTCGATACCTGATGTTCGACAGGAGAGGACCTACGCTGCAAGTGCTGCTGTGACCTCGGTCTGGAAGAGACAATGGCTCGTGCGTCTGGGGAAAGGGCCCCTGCCTTCACATCGGAGGAGTTGGAGAAACTCGTGGATGGGACCTCCCCCAGTACACGCTACTCTATGGTCCTCCAGACAAACAGGTAAATACACTGGGAGCATGCTGTATGGGCTATGCCTGTGTGGAGTGGGGTGGAAAAAAGATGTTTGGCGGACCATCGCCTAAACCCTGGGGGTCTACCACAGACGGAGCACCCACTGCCGCAAGAGATGGGAGCACATTCGCCGCTGGAGCAAGAAGACGGCAGAGGCCCAGCTGGGGATAGCCTCCCAACGTGGGAGGGGTGCCCGTCGCACCTTGACCCCCCTGATGTTCAGGATCCTGGCGGTGGTGTACCGGATTTGGATGGGCGCTTGAGGGCATCACAGCAGCTACAAGGGGGTGAGTACACTCTCATTCTGCTGATTTGGCACGCAGTGGAGGTGTCTGGGTGGGGGAGGTGGGTTGTGGGTTTCCCTAGGCCAGGGCGAGTTAAGTAGGCAAGTTCCCCTTTTTCTGGCAGACCCAGTGGCACCCCACCCCACCTGTGTACAGTGCCAAGTACACCTAGTCAGGCCCCTGTGTCATCCATGTGTGCTAATGTCGTCCATAGCCTTGTAGGCCATTTCCCAGGGATTGAACAGTGGAGGCCAAGTGCGCGGCGTAGTGCAGGGGGCTTTTGTGTCTGTCGTGTCCGCCAATTGTAGCGGTAATGCATGCACTCAACATGTCTTTCTTCTGTCGTCCCCCCTTTGTGTGGTCTCCCTGTTCTTGTGTGCATTAGCATCATCAGGCGGAGGAGCAGTGGCACCGGAGCAGGAGGGAGCTGCATCCCACATGGCTCTGGAGGGCGAGACAACCGACTCAGAGGTCACCAGTGGGACGGAGGGCGAGGGGAGCTCCACGGCGGGGACAGGAGCTGACTCCAGTGACATGGACTCGTCCTCTGATGGGAGCTCCCTTGTGGTGGCGGCAACATCTGTGCCCCCCGCATCTACAGGTACAGCCGCCACCCCCCCTACCAGCACAGCCCTCCCAGCAGCCCCTCAGCCTTTGCCCCGTGCCCGCTCACCCAGGAGGGTGGGCATCACCTTCGCCCCAGGCACCTCAGGCCCTTCCCCAGTCACCCCTGCTGCCCTCAGTGAGGAGGCCATTGACCTCCTCAGGTCCCTCACTGTTGGGCAGTCTACCATTTTGAATGCCATCCAGGGTGTAGAAAGGCAGTTGCAGCAATCAAATGCATTCCTGGAGGGCATTCATTCTGGTCAGGCGGCCCTTCAGCGGGCTTTTCAGACTCTGGCCTCAGCACTGATGGCAGCCATTGTCCCTGTGTCTAGCCTCCCCCCTCCAACTTCCTCCACCCAGACCCAATCCCCTGTACCTCAGCCTATCACAAGCACACCGTCAGACCAGCATGCACGTCAACACACAAGGAAAGCTCAGGCAAACATAAGCACCACACATCCCAGAGGCAATCATGCAAGCATCACACACATGCAGACACACCAACATCCACTGCCTCCACTGTGTCCCCCTCCTCCTCATCTCCCTCCTCCCTCCCAGTCTTGTCTCCACTCACACCTGCATGCACTACATCTACATCCACTACGTCCATCACCAGCAGACACACCACCACAGCCCGCTCACGTGCAGTCACCACCCCCACTGCCATTCCCACATCCCCTGTGTCCTCTCCCAGTGTGTCTGTGACGCCACCTCCCAAGATATACAAACGCAGGCACACACCCACCCAACAGCCATCCACCTCACGACAGCCTCCAGCGCATGCACCTTCACCCACAGTCACCAAACTAACACCTCCTACAACCACAACCTCTTCCCCCGCTCTCAAACCACCTCCAGCTACCCGTCCCACTGCTCCCCAAAAACTTTTCCTGTCCAAACTTGACATCTTTCCCACACCTCCCCCACCCCCTCCGTCTCCTAGGGCCCGACTCTCCAGGTCCCTACCTAGCACCTCAGCCACAACCTCTCCGGGACCAGTGGTGCCTGTTGTCACCGGCGTCTGGAGTGCACCGTCCACCAGGGCAGCCAGTGTGGCACGTAGCCACAGCACGGACAGTCCCCCACCTGTCAAGCATCAGAAGTTGGCCAGTGCCCGGCGGGAGAGGGGGAAGACTCCAGCCACCAAAGCCGCTCCCAGGGATACAGATGGGAGTGTGGAGTCAGCTGCGTCACCTTCCAAGGTGGGGAAGGGCCACAGGAAGGTCAGCAGGTCTGGGATGAGCATCACGGCGGGGAAGACCCCCATCATCCCCGCCGCCCAGGAGTCCACCGCCAGCACCTGCCCTGCTGCCCAGGAGTCCACCGCCACCAGCCTCACTGGGCCTGAGAGGACCGCCAGCACCAGCCCTGCTGCCCAGGAGTCCACCGCCACCAGCCCTGCTGGGCCTGAGAGGACCACCAGCACCAGCCCCGCTGGGCCAGACAGGACCGCCAGCACCAGCCCCGCTGGGCCAGACAGGACCGCTAGGAGCTGAGTCACATGCAGAGGACCCCATTGCCACAAGCACCGCTTAACAGGGCACCATCACAAGAGGCACTGCTGAACAGGGCACGCCACAAGAAGCACCGCTGAACAGGGCACCGCCACAAGAGGCACCGCTGAACAGGGCACCGCCACAAGAGGCACCGCTGAACAGGGCACCGCCACAAGAAGCACCGCTGAACAGGGCACCGCCACAAGAGGCACCGCTGAACAGGACACCGCCACAAGAGGCACTACTGAAAAGGGCACCGCCACAAGAAGCACCGCTGAACAGGGCACCGCCACAAGAGGCACCGCTGCCCCATGAGCGCCAAGGTCACTGACCTTACTGAGTCCGTCACGTGCAGGATGAAGCACCCTCCAGAACCAGTGGAGTATCACATCCACTCACACAGTCCTTGGCAGGATGAAGCACTCTGGGCACAAAGCCCCCTCCAGAACCAGTGGAGTATCACATCCACTACCACCGTCCTTGGCAGGATGAAGCACTCTGGGCACAAAGCCCCCTCAAGAACCAGTGGAGTATCACATCCACTCACACAGTCCTTGGCAGGATGAAGCACTCTGGGCACAAAGCCCCCTCCAGAACCAGTGGAGTATCACATCCACTACCACCGTCCTTGGCAGGTTGAAGCACTCTGGGCACAAAGGCCCCTCCAGAACCAGTGGAGTATCACATCCACTCACACAGTCCTTGGCAGGATGAAGCACTCTGGGCACAAAGCCCCCTCCAGAACCAGTGGAGACTATTATCCACTTGTGAGACTGTGGCCTTGCACTCCCCAGGATTGAACAGTGGGCAACCCACCCACTTGTGAGACTTGAGAGACTGTGGCTTTGCACTCCCCAGGATTCAACAGTGGGCAACCCACCCACTTGTGAGACTTGAGAGACTGTGGCTTTGCACTCCCCAGGATTGAACAGTGGGCATGTGGCCCCCTCGTGGATTTGGCGTCGTCCACTCAACCGGCTGAGGTGCCCCCCCCTTTGCCTACCCCTGAGGTGCCTGTTTTCGTGCTTTCTGATGCCCCTGCAGTGTTCTCTCCGTGATGGTCGGGGATCTTGTGTGGGCCTCGCCCATACCGTGTGGGCCCAGTGTTCTAGGGACTTCGAGGGAGCACTACATGGACTACTATTCTTGGTGTATATCTTGTTTATTATGTATAGATGTATATTTTGGAGTTCTGCATTTTGACATATTACAATTGTTCATCTCATTTCCTTTTGTCTTTGTATTCTTCCGGGGGGGTTGTTTAGTGTAACTATGATGTTTCATGCTATATTAGTGTGTGTGTTGTGGTGGGTGAGGGTGGGGGTGGGGGTGTTGCGTGTTGCGTGTGTGTGTTCCTGTTTTTTCCCTCCCCCCCCTCCCCTGTGTCATAGGTGCAGTACTCACCGTCGTCCTCTGCGCCGGCGTTCGTGCTCCTGGTAGAGGAGCAAGAAGATGAGGGCTGGCAGGATCTGTAATTCCGGTTCCATGGTGTCCAGATTCCTCGTGGGGTGTGTAGAGGTGAGTGTTTTCCCTTCGGAGTCCTGTTTCCGCCGTGTTTTTATCCGCGGTGAGACCGCCCCGGAAAAGTTGGCGGATTGGCAGGTTGTGATACTGTGGGCGGTACATTGTCTCCCGCCTGTCCGTTGGCGGTGACCGCCATGCTGTTTGTATGTACCGCCGTGGCGGTCGGAGTGTTAAAGTGTCTGTTTCTGTTGGCGGTTTCCGCCACGGTCATAATCCCATTTTTTTTTACCGCCGGCCTGTTGGCGGTTTTACCGCCGCTTTAACACCGACCGCCAGGGTTGTAATGAGGGCCAAAATGTCCAAATTTTACTGAGCAGGTTTTCTTAACTTTGTCTAAACAACTCTTCAAATATTAGTGCAAAATCCTAGGATCCTAGGATCTGTTAATGTAAAGCTGCAAAGTACTTAACAAAGAGTAAATTAAATAAAAAATACTAGTTTTGGAATGTGGATGCCCAATTCCTTCAGAAATAATTCTGAACCATCAATGAGCTACATATTAAAAATGTTACTCCTGCTTCATTTGAGCAATTCAATAGCTCTTTCTTTTGACCCTGTTAGAAATGGGATTTCTGGTTGGCTTGGGTGTGCATCCTAACCCACCCACTCTAGTCAGGGCAAGGGAGTTACACGTCCAAGATAACCCCTGCTTCACCTCCTTGGTAGCTTGGCACAAGCAGTCAGGTTTATCCCAGAGACAATGTGTAAAGCGTTTACACAACACACACAACACATGTGATGCACTATCCCCACCACAAAGAAAACACAACACCATCTTATATGAAAATATACTGTATTGCAGTGTTGTCCAACCTTTTTATCGCCGCGGACCGGTAAATGTTTGATAATTTTTCCGAGGCCCGCTTGTCCCATTGTGTGACAAGCGGGCCACGGAAAAATGATCAAATATTTACCGCCCGCCACAGTGGGGCGGCCCGGTGCCGATTGATCCACGGACGGGCACCGGTCCGCGGCCCGGGGGTTGGGGAACACTGCTGTATTGTACACAACACAATTATTAGAACAAACATCACATATCAGTAATATCCTGCTACCTTAGCAGTTGTCAGAACGTTACACATTAATTACTCGGCAAAACTGGCTGTTGTCACATATAACACAAAGGTTACTCAGTAATCTGCAACACAAGCAGTAGTCAGGAAACACGTTATTACACCAAAGCACTTGTCATAAGAATATCATAAACGCCCATATTAGGAACATTATAAAATGTATGGCAAGTCAGCAAAACATGTTAGCAAGTCATGCCCATGAAAGGAACATTAGCATACATATATGTACTATCATAGAACAAGTAGGCAACATATAAACCACTAAAGTCTCTAAAAAGACCTTAAGCCATATATATTGTCTTATAGTGGTACCTGTTTAAGATGACGGCACCTCCAGTGCCAGTAGAATGAAAAATGGGGCCCCTGGCACTCCTCTGTGCCAAACAGGGCCTCCCCAGAGTTTTGAGGTTGAGGGGGGTGGCACGCACCCCCTCTGGATTAGTGACGGGCCCCTCACGAGGGGGGCCAAAGTCAGCAAGATGATTTATGAAGGAGGGGGGCGCCACGCACCTCCTCCACTGTAATAACGGGTGTCTCCTGGGGCCTGCGATCCCTGGAGGCTCCCCCTGGGCCTTCACTGGCCCTCCAACGAGGGGGGGGAGCAAACGCAATGCTACGAGCCCAAAATGGGCCACAAAACGAGACCAGCGGCGTGGGGGGTATCCGGCGAGGCTTCCTTTTCCCCCTTGCTTTTCCAACAAGGAAAAGGGGGCCCTGTGGGGCGGGGAGCCTCCGATGAGGCCTCCTTCCCCTCCTGATGTGGAACAGGGAGGCCCGCCTGGGCCGCGGTCGTGTGCAGACACCGAAGCAGGTGCCTGCTTGTGCCCCAGGGGGGCTCTGCAGAGCGTACCTCGCCCCGGGGGCACGCTGGGAGCCTGCTCGCTCCTTTTACCTTCTCATTGGTGCCCCGGGGGTCCCCGACAGAGCGTGCCACTCGCGCTCTTTAAAAACAGCCTGGGTCGTGGCGGTGAATCGGGCCATGACGATCCAAAGGGCTCCATGTGCTTTTGAAGTGAAATAAAAGCGCTCTCCAGGCGCTAGAGCAAACGCAGCGACAGGGCTGCCCCCAGCCCTGCAGAATGAAGGTGAAGCGCTTTTCTTGATGCTCCAGGTGGGCAACAGAGCACTCTGTGCTCTAGGTAGTTGCAGGGGTCAGGGGCCATAGCACCCGGCCCCTGAGGGACAAAGTTCAGGGAAAGGGCCCACAGGTGAAAGGGCCCAGCAACAGGCCAGCACAAAGAGGATGCAAGCAAGTGGCAGTTCCTTATAGTGACCAAGCAGGTCACAGGTCAGCACAGCAGCAGCAGTCCATGGTGGTTCCTGGGGAGTCCTTCCATCCTTCTGTGTCCAGTTCCAAAATGTCTCCAAATTGTGGGGAAAGCTCCCCTGTACTTATACTCAGTTTTTACAGTGTTTTACAATGGAAGTGAGAGGAGGTTCCAACCAGTTACAACTGGTTCTGGGAGTGCCTCAAGCACGGGTTCCTAACATCAGTAGGGGGTAAACGACCCTATTTTGTGAGGCCAGGGCACAGCCTTTACAAATGCAGGTGTGCCCCACCTCTCCCTTCTTCCAGCCGAGGAAGACTGTTTAGTATGCAGATGCACCTCTGTGACACCTCTACCCTCCCTGTGTACAGGCTGTCTGAAAAGTATGCACAAAGCCCAACTGTCACTCTGCCCAGACGTGGATTGGAGTCAAGCCGCAAAACACCAGAGTCATAAGCACAAAGAAATGCTCACTTTCTAGAAGTGGCATTTCTGTAGTAGTAATAAAAAATACACTTACACCAGTAAGCAGCATTTATCACCATTACAACTGTACCAAACATGCCTACGCTACCCTTCATACATCAGACAATACCCCTTACACATTCAGCAGGGCATTTCTAATGCCATCCCATGAGCAGGCAGCACTCACAGCAGTGAGACACCAAGTTAGGCTGTTTGTCACTACCAGGACAGGCCACGCAACCTGGCACATGTCCTGCCTTCTACATACATGGCACCCTGCCCATAGGCGTAGCTAGGGCCTACCTTAGGGGTGACTTACATGTAGTAAAAGCGGAGTTCTGGGCCTGGCAAGTGAATTTAGATGCCAGGTCCCAGTGGCAGAAAACTGTGCACGCAGGCCCTGCGCTAGCAGGCCTGAAACAGGTTTGAAAGGCTACTTCAGTGGGTGGCGCAAGCAGTGCTGCAGGCCCACTAGTAGCATTTAATTTACAGGCCCTGGGTATAGGGATACCACTGTACAAGGGACTTGAAGGTAAATTAAATATGCCAATTAGGTATAAGCCAATCATACCAACTTTAGATGGGAGACCACCTGCCCTTTAGCACTGATCAGCAGTGATAAAGTGCTCAGAGTCCTAGAGCTAACAGCGAGAGGTCAGAAAAAATAGGAGGAATTAGGCAAAAGGTTCGGGGGGTGAACCTGCCACAAGGGCCAGGTCCAACAGACCCTAAATCCCACAAAATGTTTGTAGTATTTTTGAATGCAGTATCAAGGAATCCATGAGTTCTCCGCAATGATCTTAGTCATCATTGTCCACTATAAACTCAGAGTGAATTTTAGCATAGATGTTCACTACGTGAAGCTCGAAAGCCTGGCTCCTTTCATGATCCTTTTCTTACTGTAATTTGAAAAGCTTTTACAGCTGCAAAGGTTCTTAATGTGAGCCTGCCCCTGCAATGAAGCTTAGCTCTTGAAGTACTGAAATAATATATTTCTGCTAGTACTCCTTAAGAAGCCACATGTGGACCCTCCTTTTAGGTCAGTTTCTAAGCTATCTTTTGTAGCAAAGCTTTGAAGAAAGCTGACAACCAATGTTTTCACAGATATATCGAAAACTACAATCTTTAGGATTTAGTCCAGGATGGCTTTTGCACACTTTGTGGAATTTAATCTGGAGTTACTGCATGTTGTAATACATGGGGGTAGTGAGCAATGAAGACAGTGCAGAGGTTTCTCATAATCTGTCAGTGGTCAGCACTGACACTATTAAGAAGGCTCTAGGATATTGGACTAATAACGGGGTACCTGGTCCTGTATTAGAATGGGTAAGGTTATTTCTACGCTACTGATCTCATGCAATACAATTACTTTTTTTCAATCCACCTCTAATTGAAGTGGGAAAGAACTGCAGTCTTTTTGGAGTTCCTTGTTTAAACTAGCGTGATTCGGCTATTTTGATAAATCACTGTCCTCTATATTTTTGCATTTATTAAGAGCACCATCGCCGAGGCTTCTTGGTGCTGAGAAATTAGTGATAAAGAAGGACTGTATAAGACAAAGCACAAAAATTAAGCTTAGAAATTAAAAAGGTATTTTTTAGAAGTTTTGAAAAGAGAAGAGAGTAGATGAAGCTCATTGGAAAATATATTCCACTCATTGGTTGTGGTCACAGAAAATGCTTTGTCCCTGTAAGCCTTAGTCTGGGTTGATGGAATAAATCTCTCAAACCAGAACTGCCTGCAGTGGTAACTTAACATTTGGCGACGAGCTGGCCTGCGAAAGACAGGGGTCCATCCATTAACACCCCTCTTCATTCATCATGGAAAGAATTGATTCTAAGAATTTGTTTGCAGTTGGAAGTAATCTGCATGTAAGTGATTCTTTTCATGATATTGCATGCAATTGAATTGGATGGACACTAGCATTGATATTCAAGTAATGGCTTGAATGAAATTAAGAACAATTGATGTAACCGCGTAACTGCTTTGGGCATGGGCATTTGAATTCGAGGAGGCATGGTTAAAGGTGATATTGCAGGTGTAACCACTGTAAGCAAACACCATGGTGAGCACTTCAAAGAAACCCAGTGGCAAGGTTGTGTGTGTTATTGATTTTCAACGAGCTGCATTTTGAAAAGGATTTGTCTGATGCCCAAGCGTTTTAGATTAGGTGGTGCAGGGACATTAACTTTTACAGGAAGGATTTTTTTTAAATATATTGCTTGGCGCGCGACTCACCAACTGTCTTGCCCCCTCTCCTGGATGTGAATCGAGGTCTGAGCGCAAGCTCGGATTGGGAGAGAGTGACAACACCACGACTCGTTCAATGTGTGTGTAAAAGGCCGCTTTATTGGAACAGGTGCCTCTGACAAATACCCCACCTAGGCCTTTGCCTTACAAAGCTAAAACCTCACTAGACATTGAATAACCTATCCTGTCCCCCTCCCCTAACCCACCCTCCCCTCCCTACTCTCGTTCTGTCTTTTCCTTCAGCAGTCTCCTGCCTGTCCATGTCTAACTAATGCTCCTTCCCCCTCTAACACCTGAATTGCCCTGCCAACTCCGTCCTCCACCCGAGCTTTTAATAGCTGCCCTGCAGCTGTCACCGCCGCGGCACGCACCTGTCCAAAGCGACAACCTACCCCGAAACAGACACACCTGCTCCAACAAATTCGACCTGTCACGGGAGGGAGGGAGGGGAAAAGAACCGGACCAAACTAGAAGCACTGGCCACCAGGTCACCTTCTGCAAAATGGTGACTGTGGCCACAAAATGTCCGCTTTTATTCACGGCCCACCCACCCAAATTGGCACCCCGGACGCCCAACCGCGTCGCGGGCTGTACCACCTCTCCCAATAACCCCCGGAGGGAACTCCTCGTTCCTCCTCCTCCCCCCCGGGACCCCATTCTCATACGGCCACGAGGTCAGAGCATGCTCTGATGTGCTGCTGTGTGTGTGAAGATTCTGTGAACTCGTAGGCTAGAGCGTGGGCTGCCTTGTGTGTGGGGATTTTGGGAGGCTGGCAGCCATAGCACATTTCAAGGAGTGAAGACGGAACATGGAGTCTGCGCATAATCTGTGCTGACAACTAGAACGTGAATGTGCCACCTGATGTGAAAGAACCCAGGGGAGCAGTGCATACAATATTCTTTTTGCTGAATTTAATTTCAAACATATTATTTTGTCCAGTGAGTTAGATGGACTTAACTAAACCTGCCTTTCCCTTGTAGAAGAAAAAAAAAATATATAATACATTTCTTCTTATCTCTGAAGTTATGCGTTTAGTTACATCATGCAGATATGGTGAATGAGAGAAAGACTGCACTATACAATTGTTTTAATTGTTTTATTTTTTGGTGTTAGATTGTTTTTTGGCTTGTGTTAATTTTTTATGTCAGGTAAATATTTTAGTTTTCTTGTGTTAGATTGCATTTGCAGATATTACATGATGTCTGTGGCAAACATGTCTTACCCCCCTCAATTCCTACATGAGGCAGGAGAACCACTTTTGCCATGGAAAAGATGGATACAACTTTTTGACTCATATTTAGTAGCAATTGGTGGAGTAAATTTTTCAGTGACAAAGAAACAAGGTACTCTTTTACATAATTTAGGACTATAAGGCTGCAACGTTTATGAAAGTTTCGATGTACTTTAAGTTGGTAATGCTGAAGATGAACCAAGTGATATTTATGAAATGTCACTCGTACGTTAGAAAAACATTTTGGGCCAAGGATTAATGTCATGGGGATACGTTTTTATGAGTGCAAGCAAAAAACTAACAAGTGGCCAACAATGTAGTGCCCCTAAAAAACCTTGCACATACATGTGAATTTTGGAGACTGTAAGATGCATAAATGACCAAAGGGTTCTGAGAAATTATTAGCTAAAAGTCCTTCTCGCAAGCAAGCAATAGAAATAGTAGAATATATGAAAATTGCATCTGGATGGAGTACAGATGTGAGAAATAATACTCAACATGCAATAGGAGTAACAGTTGATTAAGTGAGTGCAGAAAAGGGAGCGATGGGTAAAAATTCTAGTAGTTCACCAAAGAATGTTCCTCAGAAAATTATGGTGGGTGAAAACTATGGATTCATCGACCGAAGTGGTGATAAGAAAGACACAAAGTTTAAATGCTTTAAAAGTGGGAGTGCATACCTTTTATGTAACAATCCAAAATGTAATACCAGAAATGTGGTATGTCACAACTGTGGGAAAAAGGGGCATTTCCCTCAAGTGTGCAAAAGTATAAAAGTGCATGAAATGCAAGATACACTCGAAGTTAGCCAGAATACTATTTTGCAAGTTGTACCTGTAGTCAAACAAATGAGTGACACTATTGACAAGGGTCACGTGGTCATGCCAGAATGTGAAATGGAAATTAGAGGAAAAACCCTCACCGTTTTTGGCAGATTCGGGTTTCCATTCACTATTGTGGGGGATAAGATTTGGGAAGACATTTATGGGAAAAGTACCATTACGTTGCTTCCACCAGATATTAATTCAGAAGGAAATGGTGGTGTAAAAATAGATTTGGTGGGTTACACAGTCATGAAAATAAATTTCAAAGGGAGAGAAACTCTAGGTAAGATTTATGTGGCCAAAAAGGAGATAATTTGTTGGGATGGAGGCATCAGATAGATTTGGGAACCATTTTGAACCCGAATACCCTTAATCAGGTCATGATGTTAACTTCTGTTAGGGAATTGGTGAATGAATTTCCGGAAGTGTTAAAAGATCAACTAGATCTACTTAAGGGATTTGAACATAAAATTGGTTAAAAAAATGCTAGACCAGTAGTACACAAGGCAAGGAGAGTGCCCAACCCTTGCAGGAAGAACTGAACATGTTGTTGCATTTGGAAGTCATAGAAGAAATAGAGTCCTGAGAATGGTTGGCTCCAGTAGTGATCCCTTCAAAGGTTAATGGAACTAGAATCTGGATTTGTATTGACTTGAGGGACCTCAATCAATGTATCTGGGTGATTCATCAGCCATTACCTAACATAACTGAGGCCCTGGCTACTCTTAAAGGTGACACAGTGTTTAATGTGATGGCTCTATCTGCTGCTTATCATCAGGTCATTTTACACGAAGAGTCCAGGGCACTCACCTCTTTCGTGACACCTTTGAGGGCATACAGGTTTAAAAGACTACCATTTGGTTTAGCCCTGGCAGCTGCACTCTTCCAAAGGTGTATGAAATTGGTGCTAGAAGGAATTGAGTCTATAATGTTTTTCCAGGACGATATCCTGTGTATGGGAAGGACAGATTTTTGAGAAAAGTGCTAAGCAGATTGAAGTACAGAGGCCTCACTTTAAGAAAAGAGAAATGTAAGTTTGGAGTGGGGTCTGTTAATTATTTGGGACATACTATTTCAGGAGAAATAATTAGTCCTAAAGTTGAAATGGTTGATTCCAATATATAGACACCTTATTCCAGTAATACAGATCTGATAAGGATGTCGTTTTGGGGCTTCAGAGAATTTTACTTAAAATTTGTAAAACATTTCTCAAGTTTGGTGCATCCTATCAGAATTCAACTCAAGAAAGGGGTGCCATTTAAATGAACTGAGGAAGCTGAGAAGGCATTCAAGACTATAAAATGGGAAATTGCCAAAATGCCAACACAGGGGCTTTTTGATGTGTCTAGGAAAACGTTTCTCACAACAGATGCAAGATTGAAAGGATTAGGTGCTGTTTTGTCCCATGTGGAAGATGGAGAAGAAAGAGTTGTGGCTTTCATCTCATGCTCACTCAAGGGAGTGAAAGAAAGATACTCAGTGATCGAGCGTGAGGCGCCAGCATGTACTGGGGCAACACACCATTTTAAATTCTATTTGTAGGTGGATCCCATTTGTACTTAGGACAGACCATAGGCCCTTGGTGCAGTTAATGGGATGCAGGACTTTGAGTAGCATTTCTCTGCGGATAAAAAGGTGGAAAGAAGGTGTCATGGAATTTCATTTTCAAGTCACGTACCTTCCTTGGATGAGAACCATCCCTGCAGATTGTTTATCAAGATTGCCCTCTAACAAACCAAGCAAAGATGATGCAGTGATGTATCAGGTAATGTGGGTTAAAGAGCTAGCTATTAGTGAGAAAGAGTAGATTGATGAATCTGCCAGAGATGAGCTAAGAGAAAATTTCAAAAACTTAGTGTCAGGATGGTTGGATTTTAAGGATTTATCAGTGGAGGCAAGAGCATTTGGGAATGTTTATGATGAGCTGTTCGTATTGAGGGTGGTGATCTTTCCATGGACATTACATGGTTCCCCCGTCCAGTTTATGGGACAAGCTTGTTAATCTTGTGCGTGAGGGGCTTTTGGGAGGAATCTAACAAGAGCAAGGATCAGGGAAAGGTACTGGTGGCCCAAGTTAGACAATCAAGTGGAAAGTGTGGTGAGAGATTATATTTATTGCGCTGCTAATGATAAATCTAAGGTAAGTAGGGCAGCACCACTGGCACCTGCAGTTGTCCCAGAGGAGCTGTGGACCTAATTGGCACTGGATATTGTGGGTCATTTTGATCAGTTGCCTCAAGGTGTGAGAGGTATGTGGAAACTAGCAGATTACACTACCAAGGGGGTATCAGCATGTTGTGTGAATACTGTGACAACTAAAAGTGTTTTAGAATTTCATAAAGATGTTTTTGCATCAGAAGGAATTCCCAAATCCATTGTCACTGACAATGGGGTTCAATTTATCTCCAGTGAGATGAAGGAGTTTTTGCGTGATCTGAGCATTGTATATTTACGCACTGTATTATACTCACGACAGGCTAATGGATTAGTTGAATCCACGAACAAGTTGATTAGGGTTTCTGCTCAGAGAGCCAAAGAAAAAAAGGCCCACTTAAGACTTTCCTCAGAAAAAAAATGTGGGTTCACCGCAATGCACTTTATGTAGTGACAAATCTTTCACCGTTTCAGTGTTTGAGAGGAAGACTTGCTGGGTCAAAGCTCAATCCAGCCTGGTTGAAATGTAATGATCGATTAAACGTTGTAGATTCTGTTGTAGTAGAAAGGTACCAGGCTAAACAGAAACGTTTTGATAACAAGCACAATGTTTGCAAACAAAATTGGAGTGTGGGTGATCATGTGTTCATAAAAAAACCTTGAGGATCACCAAAAGGGAAAACAAAATATTAGGGTCCTAAGCGCATTGTTCCAGTGAAGAAAAATGTGGTAGTGATATGTGATGGGTGTGTGTGGAGTCTGTCGAGATTAGCAAGATGTGATTCCAAGAGATGGCGTATTTTATTTTACAATGAAATTAATGTAGGCTTACCTTATCTTGGATGGAGTACCTTGACTTTGTATAGACACTCTGGAAAAGTAGAGGGTTTTGATCCTTCCCTGGATGATGCACAATAGTATAATTGTACTCCTGCAATCCTAGTCTCCATCGTTCAATGTGAGAATGTATCTTGGCTTTTGGAGTGCCAAAGATAGTCAGTAAAGCTTGATGATTGGTTACCACCTTAAAAGATTTTCTGTGCAGGAATACATGGAAATGTTCACAAGCCCATTCCACTGCTAAACTTTCTTTCTCAGGTTGTGAGTAAGCACATTCTTTTTGGGATAACCTTCTACCAGCATATGCCACAAGATGCCTTCGAAAGCAAAAAGAACAGATGATGGACGGAATACTGAACAATGCAAACATTCACCCCCAGTCACAGAGATCTTGGTTTAATCCATCATTTTATTTTGCCCACCACACTGCCCCAGTTAGAACCAGCCATATGCAAATCAATCTCAACCCTGCTCCCCATGGGAACAATACAGCTTGAACTGCCAGGCCAGTTCCTTTCTGGACCAGAAACAAGCACTCTGGGACAGGTTTTGGGGTTTCATCCCTCATCAGGTAGGCTAGCTTGAATCCAGTGGTGCAATGAGCATGGGACTCATATCTGGGCAGACCTGTCCCACTTATGGTGACAAAAGCTAAAGGAACAGATGATGGACAGAATGTTGAACAATGCAAACATTCATCCCCAGTCACAGAGATCTGGGTTTAATTCACAGTTTTTTAGCCCACCACACCATCCCAGTTTAGACCCTGCCTTATGCACATCAGTCTGTACCCTGCTCCTTATGGGAACAGTCTAGCCGGAACTGCCAGACCATGTCCTCCTTGGTCTAGAAAGAAGCCTCCTAGGACCGATTTTGGGATATCACCCCTCATCAGCAAGGCTTGCTTGAATCCAGTGGTGCATTGAGCATGGGATCCATGTCTGGACATACCCTTCCCACTTAAGGTGACAAAAGCAAAAAGAACAGATGATGGACAGAATCTGAACAATGCAGACATTTACTCCAGTTTCAGAGATCTGGGTTTAATCCATTGGTTTTTTTGCCCACCACGCCACCCCAGTTTAGAACCAGCCATACTCAAATCAATCAATAAGCCTTCAAGCTTTTAGGTGTCCATTGTGCTGTGGAAGGATGTTGCTTTCCCCAGTGGGCTAGAATCAACAACAACCTCTGTATGAAACTTCGGATTGAAGTGTGCCATTTCAGCTGCATTTTCAATGCCTTTTTTGAATCTCTTGAAACTTTCTCACATTCTTGTGAGCATTGAAATGATTTTTTTTTTATTATTAACTCTTGCAATGGAGCCCTTACAGTGTTAAGTCTTGCATGTATCTTGAACAGTAACTGGCCATGCCAAGAAATGAACATACCATAGAAACATCTTGTGAGGGATCAGCATTTGATAGTGGTTGTCCTTGCACAAGATTGGGTGTCATACCCCCATCAGCAAAGATATGGGCTAACAATTTTAGCTTTGTCTTGTGGAACTCCCACTTGTCTGCATTCAAAGTCAAACCTGCTTCAGTAAGTAAACAAAATATTTGTGTGAGAACTGTCATGCTCCTTCTGTGTAGCTCTGAATACTAATAGGACATCTCTATAACTGAACACATTCACAAAAGGCTGTATGATGTGTTGAATGACGTCTTGGGAAAATTCTGCAGCTGATGACACACCAAAACTAAGGGTGAGATGATCAAAGCTATTTAGCTGTCGCAAAAGGTCCAATTCACCGAATTGGGCAGTTTGCAACCACTAAAAAGCTGTCTGGCATGTCCCAAGTGCAAAATTGGGATTCGGTAAGCTGTTACTGCATCGCATTTTGGTATTGCGATTCGGTATTAGGAAGGCGCATGTTTAGGGCGTCCCTTCCTAAAACCAAATCGCAGTGGTAGGATTTAATGTTTTGTGACCGAAATGCAGTCACACAACATTCAGTTGGTGGCACACCATTCGCAAATGGGAAGTGATCCTCAAGGGACTCCCTCCCCTTTGTGAATGTCTGTAAAAGCAGGCAGTGGTCTCACGGATGACTGCCAGCTCTTCAAAAATTAAAGGAAAACTTTTTGTTTTCTTTATATAAATGCATTTAATTTTTCTTTAAGCAAAATAGGATGTATTAAAAAAAGATTGCTTTATTGTAAAGCAATCAGAGACATGGTGGTCTGCTGACCCAAGCAGGCCACCACCGCTGTGATGTTTTGCGATTCCTAGTGTGTCGCAAAGAGAGACCTGCCCTATGATTGAGGTAGGTCTATTTACAACCCTCTGGGAATCGCAATTGTAACTCAGGGGAGTTTTGAACATTTGGAATTGAGATTTCCCAATTGTGATTCGCATTGTTTTGCAGTTAGGAAGTTGCCATTCCAAACGTACTGTCATCTGCCCCTACGTCTTTTGTATCGAAACAGACCAATGTATGTAAAAAAGGGTGCAACATACCTGCTATTTTGTTTTAGTTCCAACTGATGATACCCTTAATTTAAATCATGGAGAGAGAAGACTTTTGCACCATTTAATTGCGTTATCATGTCAGCAATGTATGGACTACAACATAACTTATTTTTACATGAAGACGTCACTTTGGCCCTCATTATAACCTGGCGGTCGGTGACCTCCATGGCTATAGTCACGATAGTACCGCCAACAGGCTGGCGGTACTCGTCACCTCTTTTTGACCGCGGCGATACCGCTGCGATAACACTGCCAGAACTGGCGGTATATCGCCATGGCGGTCCCGGCGATCGTAATCTGCCAGGGGAGTGCTGCAACACTGCCCTTGGTATTTCGCCTCCCCTTACCGCCAGCCTGTCCATGGCGGTAGACACTGCCATGGAAAGGCTGGCGGTAAGTGGACTTGGGATGCCCCTGGGGGCCTCTGCACTTGGCATTGGCAGTGCAGGGGCCCACAGGCATAGCCCCATCGCGCATTTCACTGCCCGAATTTCAGGCAGTGAAATGCGCAACGGGTGCTACTGCACCCGCTGCACATAAGCATTGCCGCCGGCTCTATTACTGGCAGCAATGTTGATGTGACTTTTCCGCTGGCCCAGCTGAAAAGTCGAAATAGGGAGCCAGACATAACACCAGCAATGGCGGTATTCTGGCGCCCGCAGCCTCGACGGTCTTCTGGGGTCGAGGTTGAAATGAGGGCCTTGGTGTCCTTAAGTCTTTTGATTTTGCTTTTCACACTCATAACTGATTCACTCTGGGCACCTCCAGCTTACATGCCAGCATCTTGTCTTTGAGCATGCAGTTCAGCCCCGGAAGTTATTAACACTCACTCCAGAGTAAGAGTTTCTCTCAGCATCTGAGCATCTGAGTGAATCTGACAAGCATCCATCAATAACCTAAGATGCATAGCTTCTTCATTATTAAGTTCATTGAACTTGCAGTGTTTGATGAGTGTACCAAGTCTCTCCACAAATTCATTGATGTTTTCACCAACTTTTTGGTGTTCTTGACTAAACATGTATCTTTCATAATCATCTGTTTGTACTGGATTGAATTTGAGATTCAGTGCTGCTTTAATCTGATGGCATGTGACTTCTTTGTCCGTTTTATGCACTTTATTGCTTTATCCACACCATCGCCAGCAAGAATTTTCAGATATTTGATAATCTTTCTGTTAGCAGTTTCTTCAAGTGCATTGATGAAATCATCAAATGTCTCTATACAAGCAGTCCATCTATCACCAATATTTTGCTTTTTGGCAGTAACAAAAGGTGGTGGTGGTTTCAATAAGGTGTCAACATAGTAACTATTCATGGGAGTGGCTGGCATTGATGGTGAAGCTCTTTCAGATTCTGCCTACTGTCCACTAGGACCTGCGTCATCTGTGCAATTACTGAGGCCATGCAATAGATCGGCCTCCAGGTCATTCTGGACAGTCATTGGGAATGTGACCTTCTTCTTTGTCTCCATCGGAGTCCTTTCACCTTTGGAGACATCTGGAGTTTTTCAGAGCCACCACCGGCACTGGAGTGAAGTGGTATGCTACTTCAGGTATTGGACAGTTCAGTAGGCACAACCCCCATGCTTCTTCATGGGTCTCCTCGTCCAGTGCTGAGGTTGTAAAGCTTCACCTTTCAAGACTCTGGTGAGTGTAATGACAGTATGCTTCCTTCTTGTTTGTTCTGTCAGCCAGCACTTTTATATAATTTGTTAGTATTTGACTAAAGCAGTTTTTAGCTCTTATTTTTGTTATCTGTACGTGACTACCTTTTTCAGTAGCGCTCCGTGTGATGTACAATTTTATCTTGCATGGCAGAAGGCTACCTTTATGTATGGCCTGACCAGCAGGTCCTCAGCCAATGACGGCTAGATTCTTTACAATGCTTTTGTTGTCTTCAGCTATTTCACAGTGGCTAGAGCTGTGCTTTTACCCTACATGCATGAAGCGTTGATTGTGTACTTCGACATCAATACACATGGCACGCACGATCAGTTTGCTTGGACCACGGCAAACTCTCTCGGAGAGCACGATCATTTTTAGGATTATTTTTCCCATATCTCATTGCCAGTTTGACCCACCAGTGACTACATCACGCATGCAGCTGAATATTACACGTCTTTAATCTTCTGCATGTAACTGTGAACTCAACATTCTAAACCAAGCTTTTATTGCATTCTGCTCTAACAGCTACATCGCACTTCTATGGCGTCCATTTGGAGCTAAACGGGTTCCATCACAAACTCGCAAGACACTACAGATAGTATGGCTGTTTTTCAGGCCAAAGTTATCTATGTTACCTAATAAAGTAGTATATAGCTCAAGTGAAGTTTGTGGGGTACCAGTAACAAGTACTAAATTGATCCCAGCTGTGCCCTCATTTGCCTTGACATTTTAAAAGTTCCAAATCAAATAACCATTCAAATTATGGCTGTTTGAGGGCCAAATTACCTTTCCCTCCCTTCTTGTTTACACAGTCATTTGTCAGAATGGTGTAGTTAGGGGCATAGTTAGGGGGCACCAGTTGTCTAAATAGAGGCTTGTAGATTCACTCAGAGGCAACAGAGAAGAAAATGTAACGTTTCTCACAAATCACCTATTTCATGGAGGTGGTTGCAGAGCAAACATTGCAGAGCCTTTAAATGATTTTGCTTATCTGAGGGACTTTGTAGAACATTGCCAGTGGTTCAAGATCATGAGAAGGTACATTTCTATTGTGGTTTTAACACTGTGTACAAAAGTTCAATTTATACTTTTTTATTTGTATTTTTTATTATGGTACAATACTGTAATGCCTTCAAAATTTGTACTTAATTTTGGACTGCCCAGCTGTGTGAATACACGAGGATAATTATATTACCTGATGCAGGCCTCTGAACTGTGAAGTAATCTGAGAGAGTAGAACTCATTTTCCGTTGCCTACTTTCTGTCGATGAATCGATGAGCTCAAGCTACATTCTTTGTTTATTAAGCACTTTTATGTAAGGCAGACCACACCTCCAGTGTGTCAGAGCCCTTTACAGCATGGAGACACCTGCAGTATTATGGACAAAAAGAGACAGTGACTCTCATTACAACCCTGGTGGTCGGTGTTAAAACGGCGGTAATACCACCAACAGGCCGGCTGTAAAAAAAAATGGGATGGTAGCAACAAACACTGCGGTGGTAACCGCCAACAGACAGACGGAAGTCAATGTACCGCCCACCCCATCACAACCGGCCCATCCGCCAGCTTTTTCGGGGCAGTACCAACGCCATCAAAAGCATGGCAGAAACAGTACCCAGAAGGGGAACCACTTACCTTTTGACACTCAACGAAGAACCAGGATGCCATGGAGTTCGAGCTGCAGGTCCTCCCTATGCTGGTCTACCTCCTCATCTGCCAGGAGTATGAACGGTGGCGGCAATGACCACAGTGAGTACTGCACCTAGTACGCAGGGGTCGGGGGAGGAAAAAGAGAGTGACACACACACGCAACATGCAACATCCCCACCCCCACCCTCACCCCCAACACCATTCACACAAACACATGCAACAACATTACATTTACACCCCATAACCCTTTGGAAGAACGCAAGGACAAAAGGAATAGTCAAATCAGTGATATATTAGAAATATTCAGATATACATAATAATTTTAAAAACAGTATTTACTAAAATATACAACATGTACATAAGGCGGTACATTGTCCACTCAAAATGTCCGTGGGCCACTGGGCCAAAACCCATAGGCCAAGACCACACTTGACTCCTGCCTCAATTCGGAGAGAACACTGCAGGAGCATCAGGTCGAAAACACACAGGCACCTCAGGGGGACGGGGAAGGGGGGGCACCTCAGCCGGCAGATGGAATAACCCCACTGCTCCTGGAGGGGGCTCCCTGCCCACAGCGATGTCCTGGGGAGTGCAAAGCCACAGTCTCTCAAGTAGGTGGTTTGTCCACTTCTTGGTCCTGGGGAGTGCAAGGCCACAGTCTCTCTAGTGGGTGGTTTGCCCACTAGTTCTGGAGGGGGATTTGTGCCCAGTGTGCTTCATCCTGCCAAGGATAGGGTGAGTGGATGCCTTTCTCCACTGGTTCTGGAGGGGGCCTTGTGCCCAGTCTGCTTCATCCTGCCAAGAATAGAGTGAGTGGATGCCTTCTTCCACTGGTTCTGGAGGGGGCTCTGTGCCCAGTCTGCTTCATCCTGCCAAGGATAGGGTGAGTGGATGCCTTTCTCCACTGGTTCTGGAGGGGGCTTTTGCCCAGTCTGCTTCATTCTGCCAATGATAGGGTGAGTGGATGCCTTTCTCCACTGGTTCTGGAGGGTGCGTTGTGCCCAGTCTGCTTCATCCTGCCAAGGATAGGGTGAGTGGATGCCTTTCTCCACTGGTTCTGGAGGGGGCTTTGTGCCCACTCTGCTTCATTCTGCTAAGGATAGGGTGAGTGGCTGCCTTTCTCCACTGGTTCTGGAGCGGGCTTTGTGCCCAGTGATGCAACACTGGGGGCATGGCTGTTCACGGTACCTCACCTGGGTGTCTGAGGCACGAGATTTGCAGGGACCAGGTTGCATGATAGTTCATGGAGGCAGGTCTAGACTACATCCGGCGGCGGCCACAGCTGCAAATTGATGGTAGTGCCGGTGCTGGTAGGGTTGCTGACAGTGGTGAAGGGAGGCTCCAGCCCTTCTCCTGCAGCTTCGGACGGCCTTGGTAGTGATGGTTGCGGCGGTGCAGGTGGCAGTGCTTGCAGCGGTGCTAGCGGCGGGGCTGCTGGTGGTGCTGGCCGCGGTGCAGGTGGCAGTGCTGGCGGTTGTGCTGGTAGCCACCAGGCCTTCACCTGCAGCCTCGGATGGCTGAAGTGCTGTGCTTGGTGTTTTGTGCCACTTCCTCACCTTGGCAGATTGTGGTGTGACCTTGGGTCTGGCAGTTGGAGACTTTGAGGTGGCCTTGCTGGGTGGTTGTGGCTCCTTCCCCTTGCTGGATGCTGTCCCCCTCTTCACATTGCCAGGTGGCGGAATGGCTTTGGACTTGGCAGGGGTTGGTGGCACACTGGCTGGGCTGACGGGTGCCCCCTTTGAGCCTTCGATAGCTGCAGGAACCATAGCGGACGTCAACTTGGTGGCTGAGGTGCTGGGCTGGGTTCTGGCCACCCTGGTCCGAGGGGAAGGACAGGGGGGAGGGGTATGGAAGAGGTCAATGTTTGCCAGGAAAAGCTTCTTACGGACACTGGGGTGGGAAGAAGGAGAGGGTTTTGGAGTGGAGGAAGAGGGAGAGGTTGTAGGAGTTGTCTGTCTACTGAGTTTGGGTGCAGGTGCATGGACTGGATGGTGTTGGGAGGTGAATGGCTGTTGGGTGGGTGGGTGCTTGTGTTTGTGTACTTTGGAAGGAGGAGTCACAGACACAGTGGGAAAGGACGCAGGGGACATGTGCATGGATGTGGGGGTGGTGACTGCCAGTGAGGAGTGTGTAGTGATGGGCGTGCTGGTGATGGAGGTAGTGGATAAGGATGTAATGCATGCAGGTGTGAGTGGAGACGCTACTGGGAGGGAGGTGGATGACAAGGAGGAGGGGGACACAGTGGAGGCAGTGGATGTTGGTGTGTCTGCATGGGGATGGTGCTTGTGTGAGTGCCTGTGAGATGAAGTGTGGTGCTTGTGTTTGCCTGAGCCACTTTTGATTGTTTATTTGTGTGAATGCTGGTCTGAATGTTGTGCTTGGGATAGGCTGGGGTTGAGCGGAGTGGGACTGGGTAGAGGAAGTTGGAGGGGGGAGGCCAGGGAACTTCCATTGGAGGAGGAGTCGCTGTCTGTGGTGTCCCCTCCTGTACCCGTTGTGATGCTCCCCTTGCCCTCCGTCCCACTGGTGCCCTCACCGTCAGTGGATTCGGCCTCCTGGCCCATGTGGGATGCAGCTCCCTCCGTCGCCGGTGCCTCTGCTTCTCCGCCAGATGATGCTAATGCACACAAGGACAGGGTGACAAAACAAAAAGGGGGGAGAGACAGAGGATACACTTGGTCAATGCCAGCAACACCACTACCGTTGGCGTACACAACACACAGGGAGCAGCCCTATGCACTAGGCCATGCACTACCAGTTACTAAGATAGTCACCAGCCCATGGGATACAATGTGTAACACCATTAGCTGTACACCTGAAACCCACAGGACCCTGCCCAGTAGTAGATGCCCATTAACACTATTGGGGTTGGAGTGCTTCAGAGCCTGCCCAACAAGGGACCTACCCTGCCATGTTCGCCCTGGCCTAGGGGCACCCACAACCCACATCCCCCACCCAAGTAAACCTTAATGCGCGCAAAGTCATGATTCTGAATCTGTACTCACCCCCTTGTGGCTGCTGTGATGCCTTCAAGCGCCCAACCAACTCTGGATAGGCCACTGCCAGGATGCAGAACATCAGGGGGTCACGGTACGACGGGCACCCCTTCCTCGTTGGGAGGCCAGCCCCAGCTGGGCCTCCGCCACCTTCCTTGCCCAGCGGCACAGGTCCTCCCACTGTTTGCGGCAGTGGGTGCTCTGCCTGTCAAAGACCCCCAGGGTCCGCACCTCCTTGGTGATGGCACACCAAATACCCTTTTTCTGATGGGCGCTGACCTGCATGGAAAAGACAGCAGAAATAGGAATTAGTTAACCGCCCAGACCGTCACACTCATGGCCCACCAGATCCCTCCCATCCCCTGACGCACATACATTGACCACCATACATGCAGCACTCTGGTCAGGATGCCTCAGCCCCTCCCTACATGTGGCTTACACACACAGCAATCCATACATTCATTGTCCACGCATCATGCTCCCAGTGTACTCACCTGCTTGTCTGGAAGTCCGTAGAGTAACGTGTATTGGGGTAGGACCCCATCCACCAGTTTCTCCAACTCCTCCGCAGTGAAGGCAAGGGCCCTTTCTCCAGACATATGAGCCATTGTCGCTTCCAGACACAGGTCACAGCAGCACTTGCAGTGTAGGTCCTCTCCTGTCGAAGGTCAGGTAGCAAGTGAGTGAATAGCTAGAAAATGGCGGTCACGTCCGCGGTGGTGCGTACTGTCACCGCCGGCGTACATCGCCAATGGCTCCAGGAACCCATAGGGCCCAATGAAAATCAATGCGAAGTTCCGCGGTGGTCGTCGACCACCTACCGCAACGGCACACAACGCCAGCGGAATTACCTCATTTCCACTTGTCCCTCCTCACAGGTCAGGGAGCCGCCATTTCAGGGGGCACAGGGCATAGCACCTAACTGCGTCACAGCAGACCTTGGCACAGCAACTGACTCTCGGATTCACATACAGGTTCTGTAAAGGAAAATATGCATCATCATTTCAATTGATCTGTGAATATGATCCTCTGCTCACCGTTTTCCTCCATAGGCTTCAACCGCTGAGGATGAATATGAGATGGCGACATACTCCGGTGTACAGACACCTGGTGGACCTTGCGACAATGGAGGACAGACACATCATACTAACATACAGACTTGATCGGGCCACAATCCAAGAACTGTGTACCCAATTGGAGCCAGACCTGATTTCAGCTATCCGCCAGCCCACAGGTATACCCCCTCCAGTGTAGGTCATGTCAGTACTCCATTTCCTGGCAAGTGGTTCCTTCCAAACAACAGTGGCCATGACATCAGGGATGTCACAGCCAATGTTCTCTAACGTGTTGACCAAAGTGTTGTCTGCCCTGCTGAAACACATGCGCAGCTACATCGTATTCCCCCAGGGGGAGGATTTGGCCACAGTGAAAGCTGACTTTTATGCCCTGGGACATATCCCCAGCATCATTGGTGCCAATTATGGTATACATGTGGCATTTGTCCCCCCCAGAGAAATGAACAAGTGTTCACGAATAGAAAAAGCTATCACTCTATGAATGTGCAGATGGTGTGTTTGGCGGACCATTACATCTCCCAGGTGAATGCCAAGTATCCTGGCTCTGTGCTTGACGCCTTCATCTTGAGGAATAGCAGCATCCCATATGTGATGGGCAAACTCCAGAGGCACCCTGTATAAGTTTGTGTCTGGGTATGGGGTTGTTCCTAAGGGTTAATGTGTGTCTAACAGGTATCCCACGATATTTGCAGGTGACTCTGGTTACCCCAACCTCTCATGTTTACTGACTCCAGTGAGGAATGCCAGTACAATGGCTGAGGAATGTTACAATGAGGCACATGGGCGAACAAGGAGGATAATTGAAAGAACCTTCGGCCTCCTGAAAGCCAGGTTCCGGTGCCTTCATCTGACAGGTGGATCCCTGTACTACTCATCCAAGAAGGTATGCCAGATCATCGTTGCATGTTGCATGTTGCACAACCTGGCCTTGAGACGCCAGGTGCCTTTTCTGCAGCAGGATGAGCCTGGAGATGGTCTTGTGGCAGCGTTGGAGCCTTTGGACAGTGAGGAAGAGGAGGCAGAGGAAGAAGATGTGGACAACAGAAGAAATATAATACAGCAGTACTTCCAGTGAGACACAGGTAAGACACTGTAACTTCCCTTTATATTTCAGTTTTCTGTTGGACATTGTACATGGCTCCTGGTATGTTTACTGCTGCCCACTAAAGGTCATACCAATGTATATATTACTGTGCATATGTCTTGCAATGTTTTCACACTGTTGTACTAATACATATTTTAGTCATTTGACAGACTCAAGATTTGTATTTGTTCCAAGGGTGTTTATTCAAGTGCTCATACGTAGAGGGAGATGTGCAATGGGCTGGGGTGATGGAGGAGGAATGTCCAGTTAGAGTCCAGGCTCTTGGTATCACAGGTGCATTGTCCAATGGGGCATAGGAAGGGGAGTAATGGCAGTTCAAGGTGGACAGGGTGACAGGGTGGGACAGAAGGGTGACAATCAGGAGAGTCATATTTCCTGATGGGGGTCTTTGCAATGTTCTCTGGCTTCTGCTTGGATCGCAGGGACTGTTTGCAGGGTGGTTCTCCTTCTGCAGGGGGTGGGGTGCTGGTGGCCTGTTGGTCCTGTGGCAGGGCCTCCTGTCCACTAGCGCCGGCAGAGATGGAGGGCTTTTTTTGGTGTGGCTAGTGTCAGGGGCCCATTGTTGTGCCACTGCCTCCCTCATGGTGTTGTCAGCCAGCACCCCTGCAATGGTGACCAGGATGGTGTAGATGTTTTTGAGGCCCTCCTTGATCCCCAGTTACTGTCCCCCCTGCAGCCGCTGGGTCTCCTGCAACTTGTACAGTATCTGGCCCATGGTGTCCTGGGAATGGTGGTATGCTCCCTGGATGTTGGTGAGTGCCTCGTGGAGAGTGGATTCCCTGGGCCTGTCCTGCCCTGTTGCACAGCAGTCCTTCCAGTTTCCCTGTTGTCCTGTGCCTCTATCCCCTGAACCGTGTGCCCACTGCCACTGACCCCAGGTCCCTGATCGTCCTGTGTTTGTGGGGTTGCCTGGGGTCCCTGTAGTGGTGGACACACTGCTGATTGATGTGTTCTGGGGACAGTTGCATGGGCCCGCTGGGTGGGTGCTCTGCTGGTGTTTCCTGAGGGGGGGAGGCTCTGTGGTGGGTTGGGACTGTGCCTGGGTACCAAACTGTCCAGAGGTCCCTGATGGGCCAGGTTGGTCATCGTGATCCAGGTGTGCAGAGCTGCTGTCATCACTGTGGGCCTCCTCTGGGGAGGGGGGTGAGGGGGGATGTTGCTGGCAACTCCTCTCCGATGACGTTGAGTAGGGGTCCTGTGGGGATGAAAATGCAGTGTTATTGTATCTGCGTGTGCCATCTTGTGCATGGGTGTGTTTCCCTGTATGGTTGGGATTGCCCTGTCAGCTTTGCCTTCTGTGCGTGGTGATTTTGTGGGCTAGGTGATTCTCTCTAATGGGCATGCTGTGGTGATGGATGTCCATGCAAGTCTGTGATGGGGGTTCATGGATTGGTGTTACATGCAGGGCTTGGTTTTGGGATGGGTGGGTTGTGATAGTGGGGTATATGTGAGGTGGTGGAGTAATGGGGGTGAGGGTAGGGGTAGACGTTTGTGATGGGATGCAGGTAGAGTGGGGGATATAGTAGTAAAGAGTGGGGGATATAGTAGTAAATATTTGACGTACCAGAGTCCAGTCCTCCTGCTACTCCTGCGAGGCCCTGCGAGGATGCATTATCGCCAAGACTTGCTCCTCCCATGTTGTTAGTTGTGGGTGCGGAGGTGGGGGTCCACTGCCAGTCCTCTGTATGGCTACCTGATGTCTTGCAACCACCAAATGCACCTTCCTCCGTAGATCGTTCCACCTCTTCTCAATGTCATCCCTTGTTCTTGGGTTCTGTCCCACGGCATTGACCCTGTTCACCATTCTCTGCCATAGCTCTATCTACCTAGCAATGGACGTCTGCTGCACCTGTGATCCGAATAGCTGTGGCTCTACACGGATGATTTCCTCCACCATGACCCTTAGCTCCTCCTCTGAAAACCTGGGGTGTCTTTGGGGTGCCATGGATGTGGTGTGAGTGATATGTGTGAGGATGTGTGGGGTGATGTGTTGTGGTGTGTGCTGTGAGGTGCGTGGATTGTGTATGGGTGATGGTGTTCTGTGGCTCAGATTGAGTGGGTGCTCCTGGCTTGTGTCTCTCTGTGTGGGCAATCTTTTTTGTCATTGAAAGGGTTGTGGGTAATGTGGGTGTGTGTTTTATATTGGATTGGGTATGTGGGTGTGGTGTGTGTATGTGTGCCAGGTGTGTGTAGTTTGAATTGTGGTGTAGTTTTGTTAGTGTGTGGGTATTTTGAGCGTGGCGGTGTGTACCGCCAATGGTTTACTGCGGTTGAAAGACCGGCGCGGTGATCTGTGGATCCTGATACTGTGGGCGTATTCCTGTTGGCGTAACGGTGTGGGTTTTGGTACCGCCAATTTATCACTGACCTTTGGGATGGCGGACTTGTGTGGATGTCTGTATAGTGGCAGATTTCTCAGTGTGGGTCATAATACCTGTAGCGGAATTCCGCAGCTGTCACGGTATGTTGGCGGCTGTCAGCATGGTGGTGGGTGGCATTTACCGCCAGGGTTGTAATGAGGGCCAGTATACATATAACTAAATAGACTAGAGGGCGTGCACCATATAAATCTATGGCCCTCATTACGACCCTGGCGGTCAGTGATAAAGTGGCGGTAATACTGCCAACAGGCTGGCGGTAACTACAGTCAAATTATGACCATGGCGGTGATATCTCCGCTAGACAACCAATGTACCACACCGACCGCCAGGGCGGAAACAACAGGTACCACGGCAGTAGCTGCCTACTGCCAGGCAGAAGACAAAGTACTGCCCACCATATTAAGACCCTGCTATCTGCCACCTTTTCTGGGGCGGTACCAGTGCCATAAAAAGCCTGGCAGAAACAGAGCACAAAAGTCAAAGGACTCACCATTGGAGACACAGGGAAGAACCATACCACCATGGAACCCGAACTGCAAGTTTTTCCGATGATCTTCTACGTTATGCTCCACCTGGAACACCAACGCCGGCGAAGACGACGACGGTGAGTACAGCCGCGTAGCACACAAGGGAGGGTGGGAGGAAAAAGAGAGTGACATGCACAACACACACCAGACACACACACACCATACACACAACCAGATGCATTACAAAAACAATTAGACCATGAAAATCTGCAGAATAATGCCAAGGCAACAGGAATTTACGAAAATGATTGTAATCAGTCCAACAACTAATTCAACAATCCGATTTACACATTAAACAGATCTGTACACGTACATAAAAAGGGCCACTGCCCAGTCCATGGTTCACAGGGCCCACATGGACACAGGGCAAAGTCCAAGGCCCCACTCGAATCCTTCCCCAATACGTCGAGAACACTGCAGGGGCATCAGTTGGCATATAGGCAGGCACCTCAGGGGGTTGGGGGGGCACCTCAGCCGGATGCGGAAACGAGCCCACTGGTTCTGGAGGGGGTAACATGCCCTGTGCTTGGTTCTGGGGAGTGCAAGGCCACAGTCTCTCAGGTGGGTGTCTTCCCAGTGGCTCTGGAGGGGGCAATATGCCCTGTGCTTGGTCCTGGGGAGTGCAAGGCCACAGTCTCTCAGGTGGGTGACTTCCCCACTGGTTCTGGAGGGGGCAACATGCCCTGTGCTTGGTCCTGGGGAGTGTAAGGCCACAGTCTCTCAAGTGGGTGACTTGCCCACTGGTTCTGGAGGGGGCAGGCCGCACAGCAGCCCTTGGAGGCTGGACTATATGGTGTCCGCTGGCGGTGACGGGCTGCACTGTGGTGGTGGTTGTGGTAGGCTCCTGCTCAGCCCCTGCACTGTCCGATGGCTGCACTGTGGTGGTGGTTGTGGGAGGCTCCTGTTCAGTCTCTGCACCCTCCGATGGCTGCACTGTGGTGGTGGTTGTGGGAGGCTCCTGCTTAACCCCTGCACCCTACAATGGCTGCACTGTGGTGGTGGTTGTGGGAGGTTCCTGCTCAGCCCCTACACCCTCCGATGGCTGCACTGTGGTGGTGGTTGTGGGAGGCTCCTGTTCAGCCCCTGCAGTCCCTGATGACTGCACTGTGGTGGTGGTTGTGGGAGGCTCCTACTCAGCCCCTGCAGTCCCTGATGACTGCACTGTGGTGGTGGTTGTGGGAGGCTCCTACTCAGCCCCGGTACTTCCTGATGGCTGCACAACCACAGCTGGTGGTGGGAGCTCTGTTGCAGCTGCTGGTGCAGGCTCCTTCCCCTTCTCTGAAGCTGGTGCATGTTCATTCTCCGTCTTTGTGGCTGGTGCAGGCTCCTTCCCCTTGTTTGTGGCTGGGGCAGGCTCCTTCCTCTTCTTCATGGCTGGTGCAAGCTCCTTTCCCTTCTTTGGGGCTGGTGCAGGCTCGTTCTCCTTCTTTGTGGCTGATGCAGGCTCCTTTCCCTTCTTTGTGGCTGGTGCAGGCTCCTTCCCCTTCAGTACTGTTGGCCTGGAATGCTTTCCACCACGAGTAGGTGCTTCTACCACTAGACCCGTGGATTGTTTGGCTGAGGTGCTTGGCTGGGTCCTTGCTACCCTACCCATACGTGCAGGACGGGGGGCGGAGGGGTTGGGAAGAGGTCAGTCTGGGAAAGGAAAAGCTTCTTAGGGACATTGGGGCGGGATGATTAATGAAAGTGGAGGATGAAGGAGTGGTTGTTGGAGGTGTTTGCTGGATTTGGGTGCAGGTGCATGGGCTGTATGCTGTTGTGAGGCGGATGGCTGTTGGGTGTCTGAGTGCTTGCGTTTGTGTACTTTAGGAGGGGGGGAACAGACACAGTGGGAGAGAACACAGTAGACATGTGCATGGACGTTGTGGTGGTGTCTGCCAGGGAGGTGTGTGTTCTGCTTGGTGTGGTGATGATGCTGGTAGTGGATATTGATGTAGTGCATGCAGGTGTGAGTGTGGACGTAACTGGGTGGGAGGTGGAGGATGTGGAGGGGCAGACAGTGAAAATAGTGGATGTTGTTGGGTCTGCAAATGAATGGTGTTTGTGTGAGTGCCTGTGGGATGAAGTGTGGTGCTTGTGTTTGCCTGTGACACTCATGGGTGTGGTCTTGTGTGCATACTCGTCTGGCTGTGTGCTTGGGATGGGTTGGGGATGAGGAGAATGGGACTGGGAAGTGGAAGTTGGAGGGGGGACAGTTGAAACAGGGACAATGGCAGCCATCAGAGAGGAGGCCAGAGCCTGAATCGATCACTGTTGGGGCACCAATCCACCGTGCATTGCCCTCCAGGAATGCATTAGATTGCTGTATCTGGGCTGACAGCCCCTGGATGGCATTCACAATGGTTGTTTGCCCTACAGAGATGGATCTCAGGAGGTCAGTAGCCTCCTCACTCAGGGCAGCAGGGCTCACTGGGGCATGGCCTGAGATGCCTGGGGCAAAGGAGATGCCCACCCTCCTGGATGAGTGGGCAGGGGCAACACGCTGAGGGGCTACAGGGAGGGTGGTGCTGGCACGGGGTGGCTGCTGTACCTGCAGCTGGGTGGTCACAGAGGTGCCTGCCACCACCAGGGAGCTTCCATCGGAGGAGGTATCAGAGTCTGTGTTGTCCCCTCCAGTCTCCGCCGTGGTGCGCCCCTCGCTCTCCGTCCCACTGGTGCCCTCAGCGTCGGTGGACTCTGCCTCCAGGGTACTGTGGGATGCAGCTCCCTCTGTCACCAGTGACTCTGCTCCTCCGCAAGATGATGCTAATGCACATAAGGCCAGAATGACAAAACAAAAAAAGGGGAGAGAGAGAGACAAAGGATACACTGGGTCAATGACTGTACCAACACCTCCGTTGGTGTACACAGCTCCCTCACACACAGGGAACAGGCCTATGCACTACGCATTGCACTACCAGTGAAATGGCTAGTCAACAAGGAATGAGGAGGGGTACACACCGCCAAATGCAGCACACCTGGGACCTACGCAGCCTTGACCAGTAGTGAATACTAACAAGCTTGGTAAGCAGTATTTCCCCTTCGGACCCTTGGCCACCAGAGGACCTACGCTGCTATGTCTGGACTGGCCTAGGGGCACCCACTGACACACAACCACCACCCGGATACCTGCCCTCCAGCCGTGAGCTTCAGTCATGGCCACTGAACCCATCCCCTTGTGGCTACTGTGATGCCCTCAAGCATCCTTCCAGCTCAGGATAGGCCAACGCCAGTATGCATGCCATCCGCGGTCTTTCGTGCCCATTGTCTCAGGTCCTCCCACTGTTTCAGACAGTGGGTGCTCTGCCTGCCATAGACCCTCAGGGTCCGCACGTCCTTGGCAATGGCATGCCATATTCCTTTCTTTTGATGGGCACTAACCTGCAGGGGCAATACAGACAGGAGAACACCATTAGACAAACAGTCCAGCCAGTAACACAAATGGTCCACCATACCCGTTTCCATCACCATTGGCACATAGCCCAGCACACAACATGTACACAGCCAACAGAAAATCCCCCCACCCCTCCACGATGACTTCACACACATCTCCATATATTCATAACACATGCATTGTGCCCACAGTGTACTCATCTGTTGGTCTGGAGGCCCATACAGCAGTCCATACTGGGGTAGTACCCCATCCACCAGTCTCTCAAACTCCTCAGAAGTGAAGGCTGGGGCCCTTTCCCCAGTCACACGGGCCATGGTAGGTTCCAGACACAGGTTACAGCAGCACATGCAGTGTAGGTCCTCTCCTATGGAAGGTCAGGCAACAAGTGAGGAATCAGATGGAAAATGGCAGTCACGTACGCAGTGGTTCATACCGTCACCGCCGGCGTAGATCACCATTGGCCACTGTACCCCATAGGGCCCAATTATAAACAATGAGAAATTGCACGGTGATTAACGACCGCCTACCGCCATGGCACACAACATCAGCAGCATTACCTCACTTCCACCTGTCCCTCCACACAGGACAGGCCAACGCCATTTCAGGGGGGGGGGGACAGGCCTATGGATTAATGCTGCGTCACAGGATAAATAGGCACATACTTCACACAAACTGTCCCATAACATGTTTGCAGATTGCGGACTGCTGTTGTGGCTCCATTGTTCAGTTTGTGGCAGCCTCCTTACTGTTTTGTCCCTTAGATTCCTACCACTGCGGATGATAGGAGATGGAGACATACCCCGTGTACAGACCCCTGGTGGACTTGGTTAAACTCGAGGACAGGCACATTATACTCATCTACAGACTGGACAGGACCACAATCACAGAGCTGTGTGCCCAATTAGAGCCTGACCTGATATCTGCTATCTGTCACCCCACTGGGATCCCCCATCTTGTGCAAGTGCTATCAGTTCTCCATTTCCTGGCAACTGGTTCTTTCCAAGCGACAGTGGGCTTGGCATCAGGAATGTCATAGCCAAAATTCTCAATAGTGCTGACAAGAGTGTTGTCTGTCCTGATAAAACACATGTGCAGCTACATTCCATTCCCCCAGGTTGAGGATTTGGCCACTATGAAGGCCGGATTCTATGCAATGGGACATATCCACAATATAATTGGTGCGATTGACGGGACAGCAGAATGAACAGGTGTTCTGGAATCATAAGAGTTTCCACTCCATGAATGTACAGATGATGTGCTTGGCAGACCAGTACATCTCCCACGTCAATGCTAAGTATCCTAGGTCGGTGCATGATGCCTTTGTCCTGAGGAGTATATGTTGGTGTATGCCTATGGTGTTGGCTATATAGGATAGTGGGTGGCTAAATGTTGTCCCTCAATATTTGAATGTGACTCTGGTTACCCAAACCTATCATGGCTGCTGACCCCTGTGAGGAGTGCAAGGGCAGAAGAACGTTATAATGAGGCAGATGGGTGAACCAGAAGAATCATTGAAAGGACCTTCAGCCTCCTGAAGGCCAGGTTCCGGTGCCTCTATCTGACAGGTGGATCCCTGTGTTACTCACCCAAAAAGGTCTGCCAGATAATAGTGGCATGCTGTATGTTGCACAACCTGGCCCTCAGACGCCATGTACCTTTTCTGCAGGAGGAGGAGACCAGAGATGCCCCTGTGGCAGCAATGGACCCTGTGGACAGTGAGGATGAGGAGGCAGAGGATGAGGATGTGGACAACAGAACATCTGTGATCCGTCAGTACTTCCAATGACACACAGGTGAGACAGTGCAACTTTACATTTCTATGACTTTTGTTGTATTCTGTGTGGCATTGGCATGCTGGCATTTCCCTCTTCTTTGCCCACTTACTGTTAACTCTGGATATTCATTTTGCAGATATTGGTGATTTGACAAATACTCCTGGTGTGATCACAGCAGCCAGCTACAGGTCATTAATTCTATGCTGATTCTATGTACAGTTCATTTGCTATGGTTGTAGCTGTTTCAATCAAAACATATTTGAAATACATGGCATACTCAAAGTCGATTTTTATCCATTGGTGTTTATTTTAGTGCTAATATATAGAGGGGAAAGTGAAATGGGATTGGGTGATGATGGAGGAAAGTCCAGGGTATTGTTCCAGTCTGTTTGTAGCACAGGTGCATTGTCCATGTGGACATAGGAAGCGGAGCAATGGCAGTTCAAGGTGGACAGGTTGACTGAGTGGGACACAAGGGGGACAATCAGGAGAGTCTCATTTCCTGTTGGTCGTCTTGACAAGTGTCTGTTTCGCAGGGAACGTTTGCGGGGTGGTTCACCTTCTGCAGGGGGATGGGTGCTGGTGGCCTGTTGGTCCTGTGGCAGGGCCTCCTGGCCACTAGCGGAAGCGGCGGTTGTTCAGATGACTGGCCAGTGGCAGGGGCCCGCTTATGTGTCACTGCCTTCCTCATAATGTTGGCCATGTCTGCCAGCACCCCTGCTATGGAGATCAGGGTGTTCTTGATGGCCTGCAAGTCCTCACTGATCCCCTGATACTGTCCCTCCTGCAGCCGCCTGTTCTCCTGCACGTTGTCTAGGATCTGTCCCATTGTGTCCTCAGAATGTTGATAGGCTCCCAGGATCTCGGAGAGTGCCTCCTGGAGAGTCGGTTCCCTAGTCCTGTCCTCCCCCTGGTACACAGCAGTCCTCTCATTGTCCCTGTTGGTCTGTGCCTCTGTCCCCTGAACGGTGTGCCCACTGCCACTTACCCCAGATCCCTGATCGTCTTGGGTGTGATGTGTGGCCTGGGGTCCCTGTACAGGTGAGCACACTGCTGATTGACGTGTCCTGGGGACAGAGGTTTGGGGATGCTGGGTGGGTGCTGTGATGTTGGTTCCTGATGGGGGAGGCTCTGTGGTGGTCTGTGACTGGGCTTGGGTGACTGACTGTCCAATGGTCCCTAATGGGCCAGGTAGATCGTCCAGATCCTGAAGATCAGAGTTACTGTCATCACTATGGGCCTCTTCTGTTGGGGGACTGGATAGTAATGGCACCTCCTCTCCAGTGACATTGGCTGGGGTACCTGTAGGGATGTAAATGATGTATTATGTTTCATGTGTATGACATATTGTTCATCCCTGGCTTCCCCTCTATGGTTGTGTTGCCCTGCCAGCTTTTACTTGTGTATGTTGGTGTATGGTGGGATTGCTAGTTTCCCTATGCTGTGCATGCTTTAGTGATGTGGGGGGGTGTCCATGCATTGGTACAGCATGCAGGGTTTGGCATTGGGATTAGTGCGATGTGATGGTGGAGTGTGTGGGATGGAGTGGAGTGATGGGAGTGAGGGTGAGGGTGTGTGATGACATGCAGGTATGAGGGGTGACAATTGTTGGAAATTGACTTACCAGAGTCCAGTCCTCCTCCAACTCCGGCCAGGCCTTCAGGATGCAGTATTGCCAATACTTGCTCCTCCCCTGCTGTGAGTTGTGGGTAAGGAGGTGGGGGTCCACCACCAGTCCTCTGTATAGCGAGCTGGTGTCTTGCTGCTATGGAATGTACCTTCCCCCGCAGGTCATTCCACCTATTCCTGATGTTGTTCCTTGTTCTGGGGTGCTGTCCCATGGCGTTGACCCTGTCCACGATTCTCTGCCATAGTTCCATCTTATTTGCTGCACCAGTGCTTCAAATAGCTGTGGCTCTACCCTGACAATTTCCTCCACCATGACCCTTAACTCTTCATCAGTGAAACGGGGGTGCCTTTGTGGTGGCATGTGTGTTATGTGATGTGTGTTGGTAAGGGTGTGTTGGATAATGTGTTGGGCTGTGTGATGTGGAGTGCGTGAGGGGTTTGTGGCTCTAGTTGTTGCACGGTCTTGGTGTCAGTCTTGTGCCAATGATTTGTATTCGTAAGGGGTTGTGGGTACTCTGGGTGTGTGTTTTATAGTGGTGTGGGTGTGGTGTGTGTATGGGTGTCAGGTGTGTGTTATCTGAATTGTCCAATGTGGTGTTGTTTAGTATTTGGGTGTCCATTGTGAGTGCGGCGTTATGTACCGCCAATGGTTTACTGCCATTGAATGTCACCATGGTGATTCGTGGGTCATAATGTGATGGGCGGTGTTCTGTTGGTGTAACGGTGTGGTGTTGGAAAATGGGTTATTGGTAGGGCAGGTAGGTACCTACACCTAGCAACAAGCCACTAACCTCCACATAGGTACAGTTAGGTCTCAGTAAATTAATCCCAGCTCAACCCTTGGTAGCTTGGCAACGAGTGTCAAGGCTTAACTTAGGAGACAAAGTGTAAAGCATTCAGATATCACAAAACAGTAATTAAATAAAACACAGGAAACAGTTTAAAAATCCAAAACCAATTTATAAAAATAGTTTATATTTTTATCTTTAAAATGACACAAAAACGATTAAAATCGGTTCAGGGGAACCGGAGATATGAATTTTTAAAGAATTATTACTTTTCTAGCGCTTAGAAACAAAAAGTGCCAATCGGGTCATCTGGTTGCACCTCGACCGGGGCAAAGTCAAACTTTCAGGCCGACCGCGATGGAGCCCTGCTCGGCTACAGGTCGCGGGAGGCCTCGGTTAAAAAGTTACCTTCTGACTTAGTCTTTATTTTGTAGTTTTTCTTCACCGGGACGAACCTGCCAGTTGAATCCGACCTCCTGGAGCCCTTGTCCGCATACGCGATGTGGGTTTCCTCGGTGGAGACTTTTACCTTCGGACTTAGTCGTTTTTTCGAGATGAAAATCCTTCGACCGGGGTAAACCTGGATCTTGATCCGACGTCCATGGAGCCCTTCTCGGATACGATGGCTGGGAGGTCCCGGTCAACTTTTTACGTTCGGACTTAGTCTCTTTTTTTGATGTTTTTCTTTACCGGGACGAACCACGAAGTCTGGCCGGGTCGCGGTTGAGGCAAGCCGGCTAGAATTTCCGCGTCGGGTCGGTCACTTTATGGAGCTTTTTTTCAAAAATTCTCCAATCTTTTCCAAACTTCTGGGGCTTCACCCAGATGTTCTTTTAAGGTTCTTTTGGGGTCCACAGCTCACCCCAAGGGTCCAGAAGTTCTGTGATGGTCCTTGGGGGCTGCGGACTTCAACTCCCAGAATGCACCTGGCGCAAACTCCTTTTTGGCCACTGGGCAGTGGTCAACTGGTCGCTTTCTTCAGGAGTTGGTGCAGGGGACTCTGGTTTAGCAATTTTTCACCTGTAGCAAACAGGGAGTCCCTCCTTTAACCAGTTGAAGCCAGGCAAAGTCCTTCTTGTGGTGAAGCCCAAGTGTGCAGCTGGTGCAGTCCTTCTGAGTGCAGGTTCCAGGTGCAGGCCAGGGGTCCAGCAGGGCAGTCCTTCTTCTTCTTTAGTTCCTTTCTTGTCGATTTCTGGAGGGGATCTGAGGCGTGGGTGCAGGTCTGCCAGTTTTATCCTTGCTCCTGGGTGAAAAGCAGGGGGGCCCTGGTTCTCCAATCAGGGACAGGGTCGTCCCCCTGTGATGACCACTTCCTGGGAAGTGTGGCAAAAATCCATCCCAAAAGGCAACAGTCTCTAAAAATCCAACATGGCTGAATCTGATTTTTGGAGGTTACATCTGGCTGAGCCCACCCACTGGTGTGGCTAAAAATCATAAACACACCCCTCTCCTGCCCTCTCCTAATCTAATCAAGGGGGCACCTAGCTGTCTGGGGTTGCAGGATGTGGGGGTGTTGCTGGGTGCTGCAAATGTCCTTCTCTGCCTTTGAAGACCAGTTTGGCAGCCCTCCCCCTTCCTGCCTCACCATCTGCTGAGGGGAGATTCTCTCCCCCAAGCACATTCCTTTGTGTGAAGTCTGGCCACTTCACACCTCATCAAGGCAGCCTGGCAGAAGCTGCTGCAGGCTGGCCAATCAGAGCACAGCAGCAAAAACAATGCAGAGCTGAAATTGGCAACTTTTTAGGTAAAGTCTAAACTTTTTACCTGAACTAGTTATATTAAATCCAACAACTGGAAGTTGTAGGATTTATTACAACAATTAATTTGATACCAAATGCTTGGTATGCAACATTTAAGGAGACTTTAAAATTCAAAATAAAGTCTGCCCATTCTAGCCTATGAAGGCCATTTACTTTAATGAGGGAAAAACAAATTTGGCTGTTTTTACCTCACCAGGGCTTATAAATCTATTTTTATAAAGTCCCTGCTTATAGTTACATGGCACCCAGCCCTAGGGGCACATAGGGCACACCTTAGGGGTGACTTATATGTAAAAATAAGGTAGTTTAAGACTTTGGAAGTACCTTTAATTCCAAAGTCGAATTTGCATATAACTTTAATTTAAAAGCAGCCAGCAAGGCAGGCTTGCTTTTAAAATGACACTGGGCACCTCAGCAATGCACCTAGGTGTGCACCACCTATGCTGTGGTCCCTAAACCTACATGCCCTACCATATACTAGGGACTTATAGGTAGGTTAACTTAGCCACCTACAATTAGCCTAATTTGCATATCCATTTTACACAGAGCACAGGCCCTGGGACTGGTTAGCAGTACCCAGGGCACCTTTAAAGTCAGGAAAACACCAGCAAAAAGTGGAAAATGGGGGCAAAAAGTTATGGGGCCTCTGCAATCAGCCCTGTTTTCTCACACAACCCCCCCCCCCCAGCCCACACGCCCAGGAGACTCAGCCCAACCCTGGGAGAGTCTTCCTGGCTTGTTAGGCGAGGAAGACAGTGAAGAAAACTGGCTGTCCCTTTGCAGGGCCTACTCTGCCTTATATCCTCCTGTCAGGGTCACTCCCTATGGGTAGTGAAGCCATCCCAACAGTAAAAGGACCCAACACAAACTGAAACTTTCCTCTAGGGGGGTCTTCCTCCTTTCTCTCTGCCAACTTGGGTAGTGAGGTGCCCACCTCCCCTACTCCAAACTTTGCTAGGGCAACACCTAGCTTACCCAAAGAGGTCACCCAACACTTGAGTAACCCCACCATGACCAATAGGGTCAGGGGGCCTACTTTGCTATTGGCCCTGGGGTCTGCCTCCCAGGCCAAGTACAGTGCTGCCAGGAAGGCTAGCACCCAGCAGAGGCTACTGACAGCTGTCAGTACCCAGAACCACACCCTAAGCTCTCCACTGACAGGTGGCTGAGCTGCTTTAGGGGCATCTTTGGGGTCCTGGAACCCCTCTTGCTGTCTAGAGTGGGGGGCTACCACTTCCTGTGGCAGACACCCTCCTTCCACTCTCCCTTCTGTCAGTGCAGGGGCAACACCTTGCATCTGGACAGCTGCCTGACTACTCAGGACTTCCTTGGGGTCAGGTGAGGCCTCACCAGTGCCAACTCTGGGCTCCCCCCCTACTGGGGCAGAAGGCCTTTGGCTCCCTGGAACTCTCTTTAAGAGTGGCCTACCCTTCCTTTTCTTCTTTCCTTTTCTTGGGGACCCCTGTCTCCTAACTGTAGGGACTGACTCCCCAGGACTTTGGGTTGGGGGGGCGCCCTGGGCGACCACCCCATCTGTGACCAGACTCACCTCTGGGAGGTCATTGCCCAGGATACAATCTAGGGGAAGGTCAGCACTGACTACCACCCTAATCCAGTCAAGGATACCCTCCCTCTCTAGGGGCACTATGGCTACAGGTTTGGAGGTGACGTCCCCTGTGGCTATCCTGACTTTCTTTGTCTTTCCTGGGACATACATGTCTGGCGTCACTAACCGGTCACTCACTATAGTGTGACTGGCACAGGTGTCTCTCAGGCCAGTGGTAGGGATCCCATTCACTTGAATGTGGTGGAAGAGCCTACTCCCACCCTCAGGGATCACCAGCTTACCATCTGGTCCTGTCTCCCAGCACAATGCTAGGAGGACTTCATCATCTGAGGAATCCTCCTCTATGGCTACACTGGACAGCCCAGTGCTAACCACCTTCTTTGGACAGGCTGCATCTCCTCTGAAGTGACCTGTCTGCTGACAGTCAAAGCAAGCCCTACTGTCCAAGAGCTTTTTTAACCCTGGGTCTCCCTGTCTCTGCTTGTCAGAGTGGGAGTGGGATTTACTCTCCTCCTTCTTAGGGTTCTGGGGTACAGAGGGAGTCTCTGTGGTGGGCTTACCACCTCCCTCCTTAGGTTTTTGGGGACCTGTCCCCCCCTTCTTGGAGTCTCCCCCCTGGGACTTGACAACCACCCTGGTTCACAACCACTCATCAGCTGCCTCCCCTAGCTCTCTAGGGTTGGTCTGCTTAGAGTCCACTAGATGCTGGCGTAACCTTTCTTGGGTACAATTGGTCAAGATGTGCTCTCTCATGATCAGATTGTATAACCCCTCATAAGTATCTACTTGGTTACCAATAATCCAGCCCTCTAGTGCCTTTAGTGAAATGTCCACAAAGTCAACCCAAGACTGTGTACTGACCTTCTGGGTGTCCCTGAACTTCATTCTATATTGCTCTGGGGTCAGACCAAACTTCTTGGCTAAGCACCTCTTCATACTAGGGTATGAATCTGCCTCCTCCCCCCTTAAGGTCAGAAGCCTATCCCTCCCTGAGTTGGGGACCAACTCCCACAAAAGGGAACCCCAGTATTGAGGCCTAACCCTTCTCATTTGGAGTGCCCTCTCAAAGGCCCCCAGCCACTTATCTATGTCATCCCCCTCTACAAAAGCAGGAACCACCCCCTTGGGTAATATGGGGCAAACTCCCCCACCCATGGACACCTCAGCTTCTTTATTGCTGCTTCCATCTCTTTTCTCTTTGTATGCCCACTTTTTCTTTTCTAGGGCCAGCTTCTCTGCTTCCAAAGCTATGTATGCTAGCTGGGCCTCCAGCTCTCTTTCTCTGATGGATGGGTTCTCTCCTCCTGAAAGGACCCCCTTCCCACCACTAGCTTTGGGTCTGCCCCTAGTGACTGTGTTTACTGAGGACCGTTCTTCCTCATCCTCACTTGGGCTCAGATGCCTTCCCTCCCCTGAGTGGTTAGAGCTTGCATCCTCCCTTCTTTCTCCCTCCTCTGGAGGTTCTTCTGACTCTACCTCTTGGGCCTCAGCCCATGCTGTCAGGGATGTGATCAGGATTTGCTTCCTGAGATCAGTGGTTGCAGGCAACCCTCTTTCAATACACAACCCCCTAAGCTGTACTACTGTCAGTGTGGGTAGGCTAGCCAGATCAAGCTCCATGGTTCCCTAGTTTTGTGTCAACAAAAACTTTTTGCAAAAATTGGAAACAAGAATTTAGAAAAATTACAAAAATTCAATAATTGAAATTAATCCAAGTTAAAAATTAAAAACAATTTTTGCACTAGGACAATTTAAAGGATTTTTAATTTGTTTTACCTAAAACTGTAACGTGATATTGAACACAAGTACAGGATCCCGTCGCTGCTTCCAATTATGTTGGAAAATGGGTTATTGGTAGGGCAGGTAGGTACCTACACCTAGCAACAAGCCACTAACCTCCACATAGGTACAGTTAGGTCTCAGTAAATTAATCCCAGCTCAACCCTTGGTAGCTTGGCAACGAGTGTCAAGGCTTAACTTAGGAGACAAAGTGTAAAGCATTCAAATATCACAAAACAGTAATTAAATAAAACACAGGAAACAGTTTAAAAATCCAAAACCAATTTATAAACATAGTTTATATTTTTATCTTTAAAATGACACAAAAACGATTAAAATCGGTTCAGGGGAACCGGAGATATGAATTTTTAAAGAATTATTACTTTTCTAGCGCTTAGAAACAAAAAGCGCCAATCGGGTCATCTGGTTGCACCTCGACCGGGGCAAAGTCAAACTTTCAGGCCGACCGCGATGGAGCCCTGCTCGGCTACAGGTCGCGGGAGGCCTCGGTTAAAAAGTTACCTTCTGACTTAGTCTTTATTTTGTAGTTTTTCTTCACCGGGACGAACCTGCCAGTTGAATCCGACCTCCTGGAGCCCTTGTCCGGATACGCGATGTGGGTTTCCTCGGTGGAGACTTTTACCTTCGGACTTAGTCGTTTTTTCGAGATGAAAATCCTTCGACCGGGGTAAACCTGGATCTTGTTCCGACGTCCATGGAGCCCTTCTCGGATACGATGGCTGGGAGGTCCCGGTCAACTTTTTACGTTCGGACTTAGTCTCTTTTTTGGATGTTTTTCTTTACCGGGACGAACCACGAAGTCTGGCCGGGTCGCGGTTGAGGCAAGCCGGCTAGAATTTCCGCGTCGGGTCGGTCACTTTATGGAGCTTTTTTTCAAAAATTCTCCAATCTTTTCCAAACTTCTGGGGCTTCACCCAGATGTTCTTTTAAGGTTCTTTTGGGGTCCACAGCTCACCCCAAGGGTCCAGAAGTTCTGTGATGGTCCTTGGGGGGTGTGGACTTCAACTCCCAGAATGCACCTGGCGCAAACTCCTTTTTGGCCACTGGGCAGTGGTCAACTGGTCGCTTTCTTCAGGAGTTGGTGCAGGGGACTCTGGTTTAGCAATTTTTCACCTGTAGCAAACAGGGAGTCCCTCCTTGAACCAGTTGAAGCCAGGCAAAGTCCTTCTTGTGGTGAAGCCCAAGTGTGCAGCTGGTGCAGTCCTTCTGAGTGCAGGTTCCAGGTGCAGGCCAGGGGTCCAGCAGGGCAGTCCTTCTTCTTCTTTAGTTCCTTTCTTGTTGATTTCTGGAGGGGATCTGAGGCGTGGGTGCAGGTCTGCCAGTTTTATCCTTGCTCCTGGGTGAAAAGCAGGGGGGCCCTGGTTCTCCAATCAGGGACAGGGTCGTCCCCCAGTGATGACCACTTCCTGGGAAGTGTGGCAAAAATCCATCCCAAAAGGCAACAGTCTCTAAAAATCCAACATGGCTGAATCTGATTTTTGGAGGTTACATCTGGCTGAGCCCACCCACTGGTGTGGCTAAAAATCATAAACACACCCCTCTCCTGCCCTCTCCTAATCTAATCAAGGGGGCACCTAGCTGTCTGGGGTTGCAGGATGTGGGGGTGTTGCTGGGTGCTGCAAATGTCCTTCTCTGCCTTTGAAGACCAGTTTGGCAGCCCTCCCCCTTCCTGCCTCACCATCTGCTGAGGGGAGATTCTCTCCCCCAAGCACATTCCTTTGTGTGAAGTCTGGCCACTTCACACCTCATCAAGGCAGCCTGGCAGAAGCTGCTGCAGGCTGGCCAATCAGAGCACAGCAGCAAAAACAATGCAGAGCTGAAATTGGCAACTTTTTAGGTAAAGTCTAAACTTTTTACCTGAACTAGTTATATTAAATCCAACAACTGGAAGTTGTAGGATTTATTACAACAATTAATTTGATACCAAATGCTTGGTATGCTACATTTAAGGAGACTTTAAAATTTAAAATAAAGTCTGCCCATTCTAGCCTATGAAGGCCATTTACTTTAATGAGGGAAAAACGAATTTGGCTGTTTTTACCTCACCAGGGCTTATAAATCTATTTTTATAAAGTCCCTGCTTATAGTTACATGGCACCCAGCCCTAGGGGCACATAGGGCACACCTTAGGGGTGACTTATATGTAAAAATAAGGTAGTTTAAGACTTTGGAAGTACCTTTAATTCCAAAGTCGAATTTGCATATAACTTTAATTTAAAAGCAGCCAGCAAGGCAGGCTTGCTTTTAAAATGACACTGGGCACCTCAGCAATGCACCTAGGTGTGCACCACCTATGCTGTGGTCCCTAAACCTACATGCCCTACCATATACTAGGGACTTATAGGTAGGTTAACTTAGCCACTTATAATTAGCCTAATTTGCATATCCATTTTACACAGAGCACAGGCCCTGGGACTGGTTAGCAGTACCCAGGGCACCTTTAAAGTCAGGAAAACACCAGCAAAAAGTGGAAAATGGGGGCAAAAAGTTATGGGGCCTCTGCAATCAGCCCTGTTTTCTCACATGTGGGTTGTAGGTTTGCCAGTTTATCACTTAACTTTTGTCTGGCGGATTCGTGTATGTGGCTGTATTCTTTCGTATTGGTGTGTGTGTGTCATAATATGGTGAACGAATATCTGCAAGCGCGGCAGTAGGTTGGCAGCCGTTAGCGTGGCGGTAAGCGAGATTTACCGCCAGTGTCATGATGAGGGCCTATGTGTTTTAGAGCTACTCCTGGAGCTTCACAGGTTGGGAAGGGAAGAATCAGGATATATGAGTGGGAGGCCATGTGGAGGATGACAAAATGTAAACCACAAACTTACATTCAAAATGGGTAGAGTAATTGGAGTATTAAAGTTTTCACTTCTCTCTTAAAGTAGTAAAAGCCTAGATGTGTTACTAGTTTGGGTGGGAGGAAGTTCCAGATCTATGTAGTACTTCCTCTCAAGGATTGATCAAGTGTTGATGTCTTTTTTAAAGCAAAGAGTTTCTAAATGTAGGGACTTTTGCTTCCTAGAAGTCTTCCAGTTCTGCATAGTGTACTTTGTTGTTTTGCCTGCAGGTAGTGTTTTGAGGAAGATGCAGCCAAATTTGAAGATGCATCTTGCTTCTGTAGGTAGCTATTGACTAGTGATTAGTGACTAGGAATGATGTGCTCAAAGCATCTGGCTCTAATATGGAATGTTGCAGTCATAGGAGTGAGGTGCATTTTGGTAATTTCAAATAGCAGGGGCACCTCAAAGTCTATTATTGAAACTGGAGTAGGAGAAAAGAAAGTTAGAAAATCGCAGTTGGTGGTCCGGCTTCTGCCAAACCTGTGGATATCTGGTTTAAAGAACTAGATAAATATCCACTTCCCATTGACAAGGTTAAGAATAAAAGATTGATTGTGGGTGTTCAGTAATCCAATGCTGATTTTTTTTTTCAATTGAACTGTATTTGGAGTGTTAAACTAAGCAAAACCAGAACAAATTGATAAAAAGTACACTTGAAATAAATTGTACTCTTAAGTTCTCCTAAGTTAATAATAAATTATCCTTAATGTGATACAATTATGTCCATGGTAAGTAGAATCTAGATGACTTATAGTACAGTGGCATAAACATTAGCCCCCACAGCCTCATAGTGTGGGGGCAGCCCTGACCTCCAGGAGTCCCCCTCAGTCCAGTACACTGACTGCATCTAGGAAGTGTTGGGTGGTGGGCTGGGGAGGAAGGGGCCACCTCTATGTACTTTGCGGGTGCCCCTCTCAAGTTCTGTTATGCCACTGATGTAGCATAGCTCTTTATTAGGTGCTAGAAATTTCCCCTTATTACATTTCCCCATGACCTATCTGAAAAGCCTGTGGTTACATTTGAGATGTATGGGTTCTTCAAAATAACAGTCATCTAAGACTTCCTGAATCCATTTATGTATATTGGGCAATACCCATTGCACCACATTGTACCAATAGTACACAAAGGCCCTCATTATAACTTTGGCAGTAACTGACGCCTACCGCCACGGGGACGACTGCCAATATACCATTGCCGTGCCTACCAGCCACCCACCCGCATTATGACCATCAACGGAATTCCGCCAAAAGGCTGGTGGAATACCGTTGACGGTCAAGGCAGCGGACAGCGGTAAACTGGCGCTGCTGCCTGCAGCAGCGCCATGCCAGCAAAACACCGCCGACCGTATCATGAGCAATGATACAGCCTGGTGGTGTTTTGCTGGCGGACGCTGCTGCTGGAAGCAGCGCTGCATCCGGTCTACTGCCGGAGGACGCCCTGCAAGCAGGTAAGTCGGGTTCTCCGACAGGAGAGGAGGTTGGGGGGCGTTGTGTGTGGGGTGTTGTGTGTGTGGGGGGGTGTGTGTGTCTGTTTTTGTATGCATGCATGCATGTGTGAGTCACGTTGAATGCGTGCGTGAATGACTGAATGTGAGTGTATATGTATGTTGTGTGTTGTGAATGTGAGTGTGCAACAATGTATGTTGGTGTGTGTTGCGGTGTGTATGTGTACATGCGTGGGTGGATGTGGGTATGCATGTGTGTCTGATTGTGTATGTGTGCGCTTGTGGGTGTGTAAATGTGCAGGGGGCAGGCTAGGGAGGGGGATGGTGGGGAAGTACTCTGTGGAGGGGGAGAGGGGCGGGGGAGACCCCTATCAGTGCCAGGGAAGTAATTCTCTGGCACTGACAGTGCCTACCACCATGGTTTTCTTGGCGGTACGCTTGCCTCGAAAACTATAGCGGTAGGCGGGGTCATAATCCCGAGGGTGGGATTGTGACGGCTGCCAAAGTCTCCAGCCCAGCGGCCGTTACCACCCTGGCGGCTGGAGTGGTTCATTGGCGGTTTGGCTTGAGCCAAACCGCCAATGTCATAATTTGGGAAAAGATACCGCCAGCCTGTTGGCAGTACCTTTCCCCAAATTACCTCTGACCGCCAGGGTCGTAATTAAGGCCAAAGTGTATACATTCAAGCAAGATTGCCTAGAGTTGTGTTTATAATGATCAGCAGTGCATTGAAGTCAGTACAAGACACTAAAGCAGTGGAAATTGTCCAAACAAAGGTAGTTACAGAGCAATGAAATACTATTTACACTGTTGGAGTCTAATCTTAGATATGAAGGAAGGAAAAATTGATGGATCCTGTGCAGTGATTTTGGCTACTATTCCTCTGTTTTGACAGTGAGAAACTATTCAGACCACGTGCTATCCAAGAGATCATTCTGAACTTCTAATTCAAAGAACATTGACTCTAGAATATTGAAATTCTACATTGCAGTGATATATATAATAATATTGAGCAAATCTCAACGGTATTCTTTGGTTTGTGAATCTGTAATAAAAAGTAATGGAATTTAAAAATTCCTGTCAAGAAATCGCAAATCTTTAGCGTTCCTATTAAGATTTCAGAGTCCCAGATGGCAAAGTTGATGCAATAATTGTAGATCCAGTCTTAACCATTTGGAGTCCCTGTATTCAGTGGCGGTTGGAGAAGTCTCAGAGTGGTGGGGCTGGAAAGAGGCAGAACATTTTTTGGGGACGTCGGTGGTGATTTTATTTTCTCTTTTAATAGGCTAAAGTTATTTTAATTTTACCAGCAGAGTGCACTGCTTACAACATATATTGGAAATTAGAGGATAATCAACATAGGCTCCTTCACTGGCTTTGCAATAAAGCACCACATTCATCTAAGTCTGCAATGTTAAAAGAGCAGGCTCTTCCCCTTCATAAGGCCCAAATCCCTGGGACCCTGGGACTGTCACTCATAGGCACATTTCTGCCTCTCTCAAGATAAGGCCCTGCTCTCACCTCACCAGAACTGAAAGAATAGAGTACAGGAAAAAGGAAGGGTACTGTGTCCCGCCTCTCCCATACAAAACACCCTAGTGTACAAAAGCCTGCAGGGTTTTGAAAGAACCCCACCTCTCAAACAAAGTCAAAGTGGGAAGTCGCTGCTTCTCCAATAGCAAATACCATTGGGGTAAAATCAGTCCTTTCTCTTTCCATTCCCCGTAGTCCCCATGCCAGCAGTGCATTACACATGACAACTAATCTGACTTGTTTCCTAGTCCCGTAATAGCAGGGAGGGGCCAGGCATGATTCTCAAATCACACTTAAAATGAACTTGTCTCTCATGCATAATAATAACTCTCTCACCCAGAGATATAATCTAATGTTACCTACTGATGTTATCTTTTCTGTGTAAACCAAGGTGTATACCCTTTCCTCAAAAATGCTCCATACATTGCCTCACCCGCGCATGCATCGCAAGCCCACACGCATTAGAACTCACTGCTGTCATATTGCATAATGGCCCGCTGGCACAAATTAAGCCATAAGGAAAATCTTAACTTTACACCATTTAGGATCTAGGCTGTTTACTGAACACACCATTGCTATAGACAAACACTGTGAGTCATTACATTTTCCCTTCATCTAGACCCTATTTATGTAACAATAGAGCAATGCCAGTGTCCGAGAAATATCATTTGCTATATTGTGTGGCGAACTATCTCTCTGTGTCTTGGTGTTCAAATCACACCTAATATAAAAAATTCACTACTTGAATATACCAACAACAAAGTTTATCACCACTTTGGAGGTTCAAACTTTGCAAGACACCCTACTGTGTAGTCATATATGGGTTTGCATGCTCGTAACTGTATGTATGCATGTGCGAACGCGTCCCTTTATGACAAATTATTACACATTGGGACTCGTTTTAGGCCAATGAATCTTTTAACCCTGTTGAGAGACACCTTAGTACAGATAGCTAATCAACATGTCAATCAATACATCAATAATATCAATATTTATCACAATAATGCATTTAACTTTAGTCAACGACATTAATCAAACTCAAGACATCACCATGACCTTGCAGTCATGAATAACCACACCAATTTAGTATGAATTTAGTGATTTGTATTCCCTATTGTTTACAAAACTACTAGCATATTTATTAGTCTCAAAACCAAGAAACATAATAGCATAGTCACAATATGGCAACTCTGATAAGATTTTATCAAGGCAAGAATCACAAGCATTAGAATATAACACGGCGTGAACATACACTATCATTAGCAGAGTATATCTGCGCATTGTTCAACAAAGCATAGATTCAGTCATTTGTCCGTTTGCGTAAGTTTTAGTGAACCCCTCACCTAACCTCTAAGTAGCATTGGCATGTTGGGCTTCATGCAAAACAATTTCGTAACATCAATTTGGAAAACATCTAACTATGGCTCCTGTCAAAAGGAAGCAGTTGGTACCTAGAAAGGAAAAGCAAACAGACAATTACAATTTCATTGTAATATAGTTACCCTCCAAGTTTGGTCGGCAATCAAGCTCTGTCTTCGTCTTCAGGACATCAGTTGAATCACCATCAGTAATTCAGCTCCGGGTAAAGGGGCACTTTCCTCATAAGGAGGTAAAGTGTAAATGGGTAGACTAAGAACAAGGATGGCTCTAAGTAAAATCAGCAAAGTCACTAGGCAAAGTGACAAAGTCTCTGGATCATATCATATCGCATCAGCATCTCCATAACTAACTAACTCATTTCCGTGTGTCAAGAGGTTTTATCCCTTTTTCTTTGTACATTCCCCTAAAATCTGATTGGATAAGGGGTTGCACCCCACTATCTATAACCAATAAAAAATGCATTAAGTCATCAATTTTGTCACCCCACAACATTTCCCACACATTTTATTAATGCTTATGATTTACGTCTTTAGCGGGTAGTGTGTCTGGTATGATTTCATCGTCTTGGGGTCCTCTGCACATCTTCGGTCAGTGGCTCCATTGTCCGTACCGGTTTAAGTGACCTTGTTAATCTACACTGTTGCATTTAGCAAAAGAAATGTTACTATAGGCAGGGTGAATTTCATGAGAACGGATCCACTACAGTCACATTCAGCTTCTAACTTTTGAAAAAACAAGAGTTCAAGTCCTTTAGCAAGTCAGCACCTCACGATAGAAAAATACATTTAATATGAGAGTCAGGCAGCTAGGCCTCTACTCATGCTAACTAAGGCCTACCACTTTACTAGCAAAATCTAATACATTTAGGGGGTCATTACAGCCTCAGCGGTCTGCAATGCTGATGTGCAGCGGGTGCAGTAGCACCCGTCGCGCATTTCACTGCCTGAAATTCGGGCAGTGAAATGTGCGACGGGGCTCTGTCTGGGGGCCCCTGCACTGCCCATGCCAAGTGCAGAGGCCCCCAGGGGCATCCCAAGTCCACCCTGAGTCCCCCTACCGCCAGCCTCTTCCTGGCGGTGCAAACCACCAGAAACAGGCTGGCGGTAGGGGAGTCATAATCCCCAGAGCAGCGCTGCCCTGGCAGATTATCACTGCCGGGGCTGAAATGGCGGTATACCGCCGGCCCCGGCGGTGCGACCGCGGCGCTACCGCCGCGGTCCAAATACGCCGGGAGGCACCGTCAGCCTTTTGGCGGTGCTCCCATCGTTTTGGCCCTGGCGGTCAAAGACCGCCAGGGTCATAATGACCACCTTAGTCTTTCAATATAAATGTAAAACACAATTTTAATAAATGTTTCGCCATTATTAGTCAGTTTCATTAGTCCCCATATACATAGGCGGCCACTCCCCGTGGTCACATTTCAAGTGCATGTTTTAGCAAAACAGGTTAATACAGTTTCTATGCGGCATTATTATACATTAGTTCATAAATATTTCATGTTAATTATTGACTATATAAGCTATGCTCTCCCACATATATGAAGCGTATGTATAGCACTAATAAAAACAGAGAGTTGACCATGCTCCTAAACTGCAGGGGCTTGAAAACACTGGCGATTACACTAACCTTTGATTTACGATGAGGCAGCTTCAACGCAAGATTTCCTGTTCTTCACCAGAACAAACAAAAGCAACCTTTTTTACTGTTCGCTCTGTTATGAAAAATACTTTCAGGCACACTTCAGGAGGAACCCTTTACAGCAGAAAGAAAAAACTACTATTTAAGATGATTATAACAGTCAAAGTGTATTGTTGTTTGGCTGCTTAAAGTAGAGCACTTTGAATAACATTGCAGTCTGACTCTGAAGCTCCCAGTGTCAACCAATACTAGCAGCCTGATGGTGCCTTGTGTCTTAATTTATCAAGCTGATTTACTCGCTACCCCAGTCGTTTACTCGATACCCCAGTTACTGTGAAGTGCTTTTTACTTTATTTACCTGCTCCACTTGCATATTTATCTCAGCGATGGGGCCGTGAGGCACCCTCTTTTATGAGAAAGTAGCTCCTTTGTTGAGGCATGCATTATCTGTAGTACGCACTTTCGCTCCACTGATTCAGAAATGAAGCTTAGGAGGCACGCACTTCAAGTCTGTGCAGAGTGCCTTCAAAACTGCGCAGACTTGATTTGTCCCTTTGCGCCTGCATCCTCTACCCCACCCTTTCGCAGCTCGTCGTGGGACGGGGTACCCAGCCCACCCTGTGACTAGTTGGGTGTAGTGTTGCACCAGTGATGTAACTGGTCACGGGCTCTACCATCAGGAAAGGTATGAGTAAGGGGAGGCTGGTCTGCCTCCCCTTTTGTGCAATGTGTGATGTTGTAGACCCCGAGTCATGTGGAGTAATGTTATAAAAAAAAGGCTGCCAGCAGGCGGGGTCAAGAAGGGGTTGAGTACGGAAGCAAGAAGGTTGACCCGCTGGCTGGCCGAATGAGCAATAACGCGTCTGGTGTATTTATTTGGTAGCCCCAGACCCTGTGATGTTGCAGCTGCCCAGCGACACCCGGTGAGTAAAACGACAGCATTACATTGGCGACGAGTGGTCATCTGCACTCACATTGCACTGTACACCATGGCGGCTGCATGTCCATATTCAGTGCTCATGCCACGTGCTGTCCATGTGCTGACGATCACTGTGGTGACTCAGCCGCTCCCAGTGGTCGTTTCTGCAGCCGTCAAGCTCCAGCACAGCATACACCCTCGCACCGGACCTGTGAGGCCCTGCGCTGTAACGTGCACTCCTGCACTCGCATGTGCTAAACACACTGCTGCACCCGGCCAACGCCCATACCTTCCTCCAGGCTGTGACTCATTGCTCCAAGCTTGCTGTTATGCGAGTCCATCAGCTGCTGTGGGTGATATTTTTTAAACCGGCCTCCAGATTCCACAGTCTGCCAGGGAGCTGGCACAGAGCCAATAAAGTACACCACCAAAAAAAATAATACAAGGAAAATGGGAAAAAGAGTAGTAGAGACAGATCAAACACTCCTTACCCCCGGTTGAAAAGAAACTAACATTGAACTAAGGGGCAGCATTAACTACACCACCATGAAGCCACTCCTTGTGACAACACTCAGGAAAGAAACAGTGACCCACAGAACAACTGTAACCAATTCATGATGTCCACCATCCAACCTGTCGAGCCATTTATGCGTGCCCTGATGGAAACACTGGGTTCTGCTATTCTTTGAAGCTAAAGTTGAAAATGCCCAGAAGAGAGCCATGATACTACACCCCGGGGACAAATACATATACAGGATCTCCAAAATGCTTGCAGAGGCTACCTCCAAGACCCACCTGACTCTCATCACCGCCATTAACATGCATTTCAGGCAATGGCAAATAAAGCCTATGAATGCTTTGTGTTCCTTCAAGCCTGACAATAGGCTGAAGAGTCTATTGATTTGTTCCACATGAGACTCAAGGAAACAGCTAGCACATGTGGGTTTGCTGATGAGACTAAGGAACATAGGGGACAGATAATTCAAGAATGTGCCTTGAAGAAGCTATTTGAAAGTGTTCTGGAAAAATCTGGGAGATCCTTAGCCGACATCTCGACGATGAGCGAACAACGGAATTATCCAAGGCCTGCGCATCCCTTATAGAAGCTGCACTACAAAGACCAATTAAAGAGGAGCCCATCACCCACAATGAGTGGGTACTGTGGAGGGCTGACACCCTGCCCCACAGACTGCCCAGCAAGAGGAAAGCATTGTACGGGATGTGGCAAGGTCAACCATTTCTTGAAAGTATGCCGGTCAAGCAAAACGCAGGCAACGAGCACTCGCAAGATAAGAGCAGTGCCATGGATGATGACTATGATGTAGAACACACGATTCAGTCCATGTTTATCGTGGGGAAGGCAGTTCAAACTTCGAAGCGATTACTGCGATGCCAAATACTGGTGAGCGGACACCCAACCATGCAGCTGTGGACACAGGAGCCTCAATTAACACCATGGCCTCTGATATCTATCACCAAATGACTCCAGCCCCTGTATCAAGCCTGCAAAAATATGTCTATGCTTATGGAAAAAACACACCGCTTGTCCTGGGCGATGGTATCAGGCAACCATTGCCTATGGACCCCTTCGAGGCCCAAGTGTATGTTGCGGAAAGTGACCATGGCATGCTTTTGGGGTGCCAGGCAGCCAAAGCCCTTTGCATCATCACATTCATGCATAGAGTACACCAATAGTCGGTGACTGACATTCTAAGTAAGTTCCCCGAAGTATTCAACGGCATTGGCTGCATACGAAACAGAAAAATAAAGCTCCACAGAGACGCATCCGTACAGCCGGTAGCAGTTTGAAATCGAAGCATCGCTTTCCATCTGAGACCAGAGGTGGAAAAGGAGTTAGACAAGCTTGTGAAGGCTGGCCTCATAGAAAGGGTGATTGGACCCATGCCTTGGGTATCTCCGATTGTCATCACCTATAAGCCCAAACAACCTGGTGAAGTGCAAATATGCGTGGACATGTGGCTACCAAACGTGACGATCAGGAGAGAGAGACATCTGACCCCCCACAATCGTTGACCTGATCGGTGAGCTAAGTGGGGCGTGTTGGTTTTCCAAACTAGACCTGCGGTCTCGGTATCATCAACTCATCCTTGCCAAAGAGTCTTGCTACATTATAACTTTCTCCACACACGTGGGCCTCCAGTGCTACAAGCAACTCAATTTTGGCATATCGAGCATTGCCGAGATGTTCCAAGATGTGATCCAGGAACTCCTGATTGGCCTCCCGGGGGTCGTCAATGTCAGCGATGACATCTTAGTGTATGCCTCGACTTTATCTGAATACCATCTCAGGCTGAGAAGCATGCTCCAACTAATCAAGGACTCTGGCCTAACACTCCATGGCAGAAAATGTGATTTTCTAAAATGGAAACTCCAGTGTTTGGATACGTGTTTTCGTCAGATGATGTAGCGCCCGACCCTGATAAGGTTTGGGACATCATGGAAGCACCGCCCCCTACAACTGTATCTGAAGTCCATAGCTGCTTGAGGATAGTCAATTATTGTGGACGCTTCATCAAGGATCTTTCGATGTTGACCTAACTAATCCAAGATCTGACACACGCTTCGGAGCCCTCGTCATGAGGTCCAGCGCAACAGCCTTCGATGCCACCAAGGATGCCCTCTCAGCAGACACAATCCTCAGGCATTTAAACCCATGCAAAGATACAACCATTGCTGTGGACACAGGCCAGAAGGGTTTGGGGGCAGTGCTGCTCCAAGAACAAGACAGCAACGAGTGGACAGCAATTGCCTTTGCCAGAAGGTCTCTGACAGCCATGGAGCAGAGGTACCCTTAAATTGAGAAAGAGGCCATTACGGTACCTTGGGTCTGCGGACATTTTCATCTTTATGTATATGGAAGGCCTTTTACAGTAACCACCGATCACAAGCTCCTCATCCTGCTGTTCAATGGGACAGCCTCAAAACCACCCCACGGATAGAGAAGTGGTTGCATCAGTTGCAGGAATATAATTGCCATCCCGATTATCGACCAAGACCCAACAACCTAGCCTACTCCTTGCCTCAACACCCCCGAGCAGCCACCATGGAGGGGATAGACAAGGCTCATGATGTAGAAGAATACATAGCTGACTGTTCTAGACCGCTGCCACTCTCCACTGAGACAATATTCCAAGCAACCAGCCAATAAGAGTGCCTCCAGAAGGCATTAAAAGCTCTACAGATGAACCAGTGGCATTCCTCGAAGAAGCAATTACCACTACTCACCGCTGAATCAAAACGAGTAAAGGAGAGCCTATATCACGTCGGAGAGGAACTGTCTGTTGGCCCCGACCGGTGTTCAGTAAACGGATATCAGCTGATTATTCCTTCCTCTGTCACCGACCGCGTGATCCAGCTAGCCCACAACAAGCTTCAAGGGATGGTAAAAACAAAGAATCAGTTAAGGACCAAGGGTTGATTTAAGTTGATGGATGAAAAGGTGTAAACGTTAGTACGCTCCTCTGACTGATGCCGAGCCTTGGGAGAGCCCAGCCGGCTTGCCCCAGTGGATATAGAAGTAGGGCCTGACAACCTTGGGCTTATACCAGTTTAGCTTTTGGGAGTCTCCCGATGGGAGACATATCATGGTAGTGATAGATGACTACTCGAAGTACCCCAAAGCGGAGGTCATATCCTTTCTGACAGTTGAAGAGGTAATACCCGAAGTCGAGAAAATCCTGGCCACCCATGGTCTGATATCAGAGTTGAAGACAGACAAAGGGCCCTCTTTTCAAAGTCACAAGTTGTCATCCTATTTCATGTCGACAGGTATACGACATAGAGAGATCACTCCCCGCCAGCCTCAATCGAACGGAGAGGTGGAGCGATTTATGCAAACTTTGAATAAAGTTATCCGGATAGCTTGCACCTGCTGCCCTGAACTAGCCACATACTCATTTTTGAGGGACCACCGCCAGACCCCGCACAACACTACAGGCCGAGCTCCAAGTCACCTCTCCAAGGGACGTGTAGTGGCAGACCCTATCCCCCACCATCATCTCTGGAAACCCGATCCAGTAAATGATTGACAGGTGCACGAGAAAAGATTAGAGGTGAACCAAAAAGCCAGTCGCCGCCGGTGCACCAAAGTCTCTGATCTGCACGTCGAAGATTTGGTACTTCTCAAGGACCAGTCCCCGGGGACCAAATTGCATTTGATATTTGAACGACACCCCTGGACCATTGTTCACCTGCTTGGCACCATGATTTTCACCCGGAGAGGAACAGTCACCATCACCCAAAATATATCTATGTTCAAACGGTTTTACCCCAGCTCTTGCCCGTCAAGGACAGACACTGACTTCTGTTTCCCCGACACTGATCAAGACTCATTGTCCGACACCAGCGATGTCCTGCCAATGAAACTTTCAACTCATCCTTCTGAATCCTGCCTAGCCCTGGGGAGTGATGGACGCCCAGCAGGCTCCAGCATCTGGCGAGTAGACAATCTCACACGTACCAAGTATGGACTACAAGGTAATCCTGTGCCTTCCCAGAAGCTGCAAGATCATCTGATGTAAGACAGTATATTACTGTTTGCTTGTATGTGGTATATACCTGCTTTAATGATGTTCCATTTGTTTTGGGGAAGAATGTAGTGTTGCGCCAGTGACATAACTGGTCGCGGACATGGCATCAGAAAAGATACGAGTAAGGGGAGGCTGGTCAGCCTGCCCCTTTTGTGCAATATGTGATGTTGTAGACCCCGAGTCACATGGGGTAATGTTATAAAATAAAGGTGGCCAGCAGACGGGTCAAGACGGGCTCGAAGACGGAAGCAAGAAGGTTGACCCACTGGCTGGCCGAATGAGCAACAGTATACTGTGTCAAGTGTATTTAGTTAGTACCCCCGGGACGTCCCGGCTGCCCAGCAACACAGGGTTAGTAAAATGACAACATTACATTGGGAAAGGTGGGGTGACCATGATCTCCACTCCCTGATGATTGGGAAGTTAAGGTGCTACAGGGTTTCACCCAGAAACATCCATGCTTAACTTTACCCCCACGTCATAAAGGTGTGGAGATTGTTCTTGGAAGCTATGCCTTTGCCGAGCTTATGACCCCACAAGCCTCAGGGCTATGAGATCGTCAGCCCGGCAAATAGTATATACTTTGGGCCTTGGGCAGTATTCAGAGCGCAGAGGCCTGCTAAAGACAACAAACATGACCCGGCTGAGTGCAGCAGACTTCGCAACATCAAGTGGGTGCAGGAACAGTATTTTTGGGGGTTTTTTATTACAGAAAAAGCACTGTAGCTTAAAAAGAAATGATTTTATTGTGACCTGCCCTGAGGGTAGGATAAAGAGAGCGGAGCCCGAACACCTTCGACCACAAACCCCACTCCCCCTGAGGAACAGACCGTGCCTAGACATTTCTTCACCTTGAACAAAGAAACTGCACCTCTGACACCTACCATCTACCAAGAGGCAGAGCTCAGGGAGAACTAATCAACAACTCTATAATAACAAGATCCTAATTGAAGGTAGCTCTGACTCCATCCTCATTTCAGTGTTTGGATCACCAGCTGCAGGAATGCGTGCAATACACTTATATTTTGGGGGGAATCTATACGCATTCACCATCTTGTGCCATGCCAAACCAGGATAATCCAAATTTATCACATTGTTCCTGTTACTCGGGCTCACACAACATAGACCTTTCTACCATACATGTGCTACACACTCACTGTATTTACATGCACACAGAATCTTAGTGCAGGTTTCTGGGTTTGACATAAGGGCAGAACATTTCGTCAGATAAACCAGTAGGCTCAGCTCTTTTTCATGCAGACCAAAAAATCATACTACTGATTCAGAAAACACAGTATGCTACCACCACTGCTCTATGTGATGAATCCATGGCAATGGCAGTAGTCCAATGACCACTATGAAGACATTCTTGGTTCAAGCCTCCAGGTTCCAGAACATGTTCTGGACCTTGCTGTACCAGGTGCAGGCCTAGGCCTTTGCACCCACTCTATACTAACATGATGCTAGGATCAAACAAAAAAAGTCAGGATAAAAGTTGCACATGCAGTCAAGCACTCAGGACAGGAGTATATGACCATTTACCATGAAGGAGACATTACTGTCCAAACTTTGCCATTGCACCTTCTAAATAAACAACTTTTGTAGATGTGAATAACATTCGCTTACAGTACCACCTTTGAAAGTCCTTGGGGATATAGTGATACAAGTGGATATCATATCATTCATATTGTTCAACATTATCACGTCAGTTCACATTCCACACAACAGAGGACTAGGCCTAAACAGCATTAGTGGTAAATACATTTGAGCCAGGTTTTAACTCAAATATACAGTTTGCATTTAGTTTTTGCCCTAAACAGACCAACACACAGGAACAGCACTCCAGTCTGAGCATCAGGTTACACTACATGGTCTGGGGACCTCACAACCTGTTTACTTAACAAGCTGAGCAAGCCTAGTTTGTGTTTATGTCTTCAGTGTGTATACTCATCATGACAACAAGAGGGCCACTACTACAGGGAGTGCAGAATTATTAGGCAAATGAGTATTTTGACCACATCATCCTCTTTATGCATGTTGTCTTACTCCAAGCTGTATAGGCTCGAAAGCCTACTACCAATTAAGCATATTAGGTGATGTGCATCTCTGTAATGAGAAGGGGTGTGGTCTAATGACATCAACACCCTATATCAGGTGTGCATAATTATTAGGCAACTTCCTTTCCTTTGGCAAAATGGGTCAAAAGAAGGACTTGACAGGCTCAGAAAAGTCAAAAATAGTGAGATATCTTGCAGAGGGATGCAGCACTCTTAAAATTGCAAAGCTTCTGAAGCGTGATCATCGAACAATCAAGCGCTTCATTCAAAATAGTCAACAGGGTCGCAAGAAGCGTGTGGAAAAACCAAGGCGCAAAATAACTGCCCATGAACTGAGAAAAGTCAAGCGTGCAGCTGCCACGATGCCACTTGCCACCAGTTTGGCCATATTTCAGAGCTGCAACATCACTGGAGTGCCCAAAAGCACAAGGTGTGCAATACTCAGAGACATGGCCAAGGTAAGAAAGGCTGAAAGACGACCACCACTGAACAAGACACACAAGCTGAAACGTCAAGACTGGGCCAAGAAATATCTCAAGACTGATTTTTCTAAGGTTTTATGGACTGATGAAATGAGAGTGAGTCTTGATGGGCCAGATGGATGGGCCCGTGGCTGGATTGGTAAAGGGCAGAGAGCTCCAGTCCAACTCAGACGCCAGCAAGGTGGAGGTGGAGTACTGGTTTGGGCTGGTATCATCAAAGATGAGCTTGTGGGGCCTTTTCGGGTTGAGGATGGAGTCAAGCTCAACTCCCAGTCCTACTGCCAGTTCCTGGAAGACACCTTCTTCAAGCAGTGGTACAGGAAGAAGTCTGCATCCTTCAAGAAAAACATGATTTTCATGCAGGACAATGCTCCATCACACGCGTCCAAGTACTCCACAGCGTGGCTGGCAAGAAAGGGTATAAAAGAAGGAAATCTAATGACATGGCCTCCTTGTTCACCTGATCTGAACCCCATTGAGAACCTGTGGTCCATCATCAAATGTGAGATTTACAAGGAGGGAAAACAGTAAACCTCTCTGAACAGTGTCTGGGAGGCTGTGGTTGCTGCTGCACGCAATGTTGATGGTGAACAGATCAAAACACTGACAGAATATATGGATGGCAGGCTTTTGAGTGTCCTTGCAAAGAAAGGTGGCTATATTGGTCACTGATTTGTTTTTGTTTTGTTTTTGAATGTCAGAAATGTATATTTGTGAATGTTGAGTTGTTATATTGGTTTCACTGGTAATAATAAATAATTGAAATGGGTATATATTTGTTTTTTGTTAAGTTGCCTAATAATTATGCACAGTAATAGTCACCTGCACACACAGATATCCCCCTAACATAGCTAAAACTAAAAACAAACTAAAAACTACTTCCAAAAATATTCAGCTTTGATATTAATGAGTTTTTTGGGTTCATTGAGAACATGGTTGTGGTTCAATAATAAAATTAATCCTCAAAAATACAACTTGCCTAATAATTCTGCACTCCCTGTATAGCAGCTCTCAGAGAGTAGACACCTCAGAAAAGAATAGCTTCAAGTACAGTGATACTCGTTCCTGCTATGGACTCCATTGGCCCTGGAAAAAGTGAAGAATTTACCTTTGAATGCAGTTGGAGCTGGATATAAAAATTTGCATACCCATAATCCTTTGCATTTAAGCATATTTACCTCACTCAGTTTTCAGGAACCAACTAAACTCTAGCTAGAGTGCAATGTCTGCACCCAATATCCTTTACAATTTAATACATGTTTGTTGGACCTTACATCCTTGGCGTCCTTTGTATCTTCCATCCTTTTGTTTTTGCTGACTTTAGGGCTGTGCACACTTTACCACTGTTTACCGGTACTAAAGTGGCTGTGATCTCTCCTTTAAACATTGTAACATTGGCTTACATCCAATTGGCACATTTAATTTTTTCATAAGTCTCCAAAACTCGGTGGTACTACATGTACCCAGAGCCTGTTAGTTGAAAGCTACTAGTGGGTCTGCAGTATTTATTGTGCCTCACTTAAGTAGCCTTTTGAACATGTTTCAAGCCTGCCATTGCAACCTGTGTGTGCGGTTTTAAACTTCCATTTTGACCTTGAAAACTAAATCTCTTGCAAAGCCTAACCTTTTCTTTTTGATACATAGGAGCCACCCTTACCGTAGGCTCAGAACAGCCCAAAGGCCAGGGTATAATATATTTAAAAAGTCGGATATGTACTCTTCAGTTTGAAACATCCTAGTAGAGAAATACTCTTAAATTCATTGTTCACTACTGCAACGTCTACCTCTCCCATACAATAACATTGGGTCACCTTATTACATTTAATAAGTGCTCACTTTCAATTGGAAGAAACTAGGAATCTCAAGCTTGGTGTCTGTAGAATTGTAATTTAAAACCCTCTGTAATGTTAAAGTCATATTTTAAATCTCAATTCTGAAAGTGCCACTTTTAGAAAGTTGGTATTTTCTTGTCCTAACCATTTGGTGCCTGCAGCATATATGCTGCTTGACTATATGTAGCTGACACTTGGTCTTTCTGTATTGTTCCCAGAAAGTGAGACAAAGGGGAATAAGTGTTGGCAGGATGGGCCTTCTGAGACTTGATGGGGAAAGGAGCTGCCACCTACCACCTGCCACTCTTGCACATAACAATACCTCTGCCTTAGCAAACTCACAAAGGGTTTGAAACTACTTTTTTGTGCCCACAGACAAGCTCGGCAAGGACAGGGAGGCTGGAAATTTCAAGATCCTCTGGGGGTGGAAACCTCCAGAACCGTCTCCTACTTCAACATTGGCACCAGGTGTATATATATTAGACCCTCAGATCCAACTCTTCAGTATACCTCTGAAACTGTGGAAGACTTGGAAGGACTGCTGTGGTGCTCTGCTGCAAGAAGTGCTGCTACTCTGTTGCCTTGGTACTCTGCTGCCCTGCTGTCTGCTGCCAAGATGCCTGACTGAAAAGTACTTGACATGCATCATGAACCTAGGACCACCAGAGTGACTCCAACGGCTGATCAGAGCCTCAGGGACAGAGAAACTCCAACCACCTTGAACCCAGCACCTGGGCTTTTCCTGCTGTGAGTCTTGTCCCCCAAGTTGCGCCACCCCACTCCAGGACCCTTGGAAGTGGATCTAAAGGTTGTCTGCTAGTCCAGCTGTGGTCTCTTTGGCAGAATCAATGCAGCATGATGCATCTCCTTGCAACCTCTCATCGGAACCGCCGCTCCGTGACCTCACGTTGCAGCCAGCAACTTATCGGACCCAATGCTCTGCGATGCATCACCATCTCAAGGCCTTGCATGGTAAGCCTTCATTCAGGGCATCTTCTACGACGATGCAGGACTTTGCATTGCAAGCCTTGTCGACGCCTCCATTGGAACCTCTGCTGTGCTACACTTCCTCAACGCATGATCTTACAATGCTCCGCACCCAGGATTTCATACACTTAGTTCAGCAGGCCTAACTTCGTAACTGTACCTAGCCCGCGCTTCATCGTGGTCGACCTGAACTTGTGTCTTTGTGCCACTATGGACTTCGTTTTCCAGAGGTCTGGAAATTCAGAGAAACATTTGGCAAGTATCCCATTTTTCATGCTGTAAGCTTTGTATTTGGACTATGAAAATGAACAGTCCTGAATTTCCAGAATTAATGTGCACGAAAAGCACCCACTCCCCTTCAGTGCTTTGACTGTAGTGCTGATGCCATTGACCCTCATGTCAATGCCAAGAAAGCAGGAATACAAGATGTTCTGCTGCTGCAAGTGGTACCTTTGGTTGGTGTAGGGCAGGGGACTTCAAACTGGCAGGCGGGCCCCTAACAGGGGGCCTGAAGTGATCCCAATGGAGAGAGGGAGGGGCGACAGGCTCTGGCCCAAAGAAGCATTATGCTGTTATCAGGGCTTTGTGTTAAGCTGAAAAAATGAGGATCAGTAAGCCCTCTGGTATAGGCCATTACAAACATGTTTTGTGATTTAGATCCAAGCTGGGAGTATGTGTCAAAAGGGAAGGGAGTCCAAATACTCTTCAAAACTACCAACCCCAACCCCACGTCTTTTAATGACACTGTGGATACTTTCACATATTAGTAAGGCTGCTTGACCAGAATAGTATGTTTGGCATCATATATTTGATTGCATTTTTAAAACAGTATCAGAACTTAACTGCGATGTTTAAATAAGTCTAGACATACTGAGGGGTCCAATGATTTTTGTTTTCACTTGGGGTTTGGGGGTGCGGTATTCAAAAGTTTGAAGATTACTAATGTAAGGTATGGGAGAGACCCCTTGGCACCTGTACTAAGGAATTGCCTCGTTTGGGAAGGTGCGTGTTACTTCCATGTCCTCCATACTGTGAATGTTGTCCATATTTTGTGGCGGCCATGTCTCTTACAAGGAATAACATTGTTTGCATTGAATTCCAATTTAGAACTATTGTATTTTTGAAGTTGCTCTAACAGTGGTAGGTCTTTTTTGTATCAGCCTATTTCAGCAAGTGGTTGGAGCATAACATAGATCGACAGAGTTAACAATGACTTCAAGATCTGGTTTGTAACTTGAGACAAGCTTTGTACAATGTTCTGCAGATTTAGATAGTTGGCTTCAATACATTTGGCTGAAGACTCCAGCCCAGCTGTTCATGGAAAACAGTATCCTGTTAAACATTATCAATGGCACAAGAAGTATTTTGTTGCAAAACTGAACAATGTGACGCTCTGTTAAGGAGTCTATTATAACGGTTGATGCCTATTATCAAGCAATTATAGACTGTTATTAAAAGGGCACTGAAGTACAATTTTTAAAAGCTTAGTTGTAAGATTTAAATAATGCCAGTGTATTTGTCCATGACACTAAACCTTAGATGCTAGGTGCATGAGATGGGTTCATTCCTTGCTTCTGCATGAAGTGCACCATTTTTGTGATGTAATGGTGGACATTGTCTTCTGTGTCCTGTCACATTGCACCAACCCTCTCAGCATGTCGGTGGGATCAGATTTAAATGAAATATGTCGACAATGTATTACTCACTGGAGTTTTAGAAAATACCTTTATTTGGTATATATGTCATTTGTATGCTCTGCACTTATAATGCAAACTATGTGAGTATGTTGAGTTGAAAATCCTATTCTGTTCAAGTCATCCTTTCATGTCACATTGCTGTCATGCCAATGGGGTGCTAGATGCCTCAGCAGGCATACGGAATTACATTTTATTTAATAATACAAATAAGGGGTGAGTATGGAAGAGCTGACTTCTGTGGAGCCAAACCTGCCCTAGAGAAGGACAGATTATGCTTAACCATAGAAGAAATGTTGCATTTGGTGTTTCATAACTGTGTTTGGTTAAGTGCCTGGTTTCTAGTCTAAAAGATAATAATTGTGTTCAATGTAAAGTTAAGAAAGAAAAATGATCACATATGTTCAAAATCCCTCCTGTCTGTTAGAAAAATAAATAGAGTCACTTTTATCAAACACTGGCAAATAAAGATTTGCACTGCTTGTCAGACATCAAACTTAGAAACAAAAAGTTACTATAGCATCCAGGGCTTGAAGAAGTGTATAGTGGCAAATTAACTCTTCTGTGTTTACAATGTGACATTCCTGAAAAGGATAGCCATGTGGAAGATCTAAGAACAGAAAAGGTTGAGGTGTATCAATGCCAGACTAGGGCATTAGGCCTTTGTGTGATTTGAACATCAAAACAATGCACTGGCAACAGAGAAAAAATAACTTTAACCAGTATTCGTGTAGTGGTACCTTCTGAGCACATGACAATTAATACTAAGAATCATTGTCACATGTGGCTACACCACTCTATGCAGGACAGTGTTTTCCGAAGCTGATTAACCAAGAACACGAAGTTGATTTGGTTTTCTGGTCAGGATCACTCTAGAGGAAGCTTGGTAGATGAGAAGGTTCGCAATCTTGGTTGTTGTTGAAGGATTGGACCATGTTTTGCTTTTGACCAACGACAGTAGCAAATTTGGCACGGAGTCTAGGTGCATTGAGGGAGCACAGACAGTAATTGTAGAGAGAAGCCTGAAAGATTTCCTAGGGGCTTATACCCTGTCAGTGGACCTTCCTGAAGTGAGGCCATTAGTTTTACATAAGCAGCTTTAAGACCTGGAATAGACCAGATATCTAGGTCAGGGCTAATTTGAGGCCTTAAAAGCCTCAATGTAAAGGCCAAATTGTGAATAATTCGCCCAGCATGAATAACCAAGGAAAAATCAAATGTTTACATGAAACAGAGAGAGCAGCATGGACAAGGAAAAGAGCAGAAAATCAGCATAACCCTTTGAGGAGCTGTGGAAAGTATCTACAGGTAGCAGTGTGACTGGTGAACTTTGAAAGTGATGGGGCATACATGTCTTCATCAATTTCGGATCCAGGAAAGCAAAGTGATCAAACCTGCAAGATTATTATTTTTTTAAACAGCAAAATGGTGCATTATACAGCACAATTTTTGCATTTATTGGCAATATGTTCAGAGGTCTTGACAGTGCATTATGAAATATTCAGATACTTTTGTGGCATGCCAGGGAAGCCTTTCCTTCCGTGTGAGTTTAGTGAGTGAGAAGGGAGTTGATGAGACTAATTTCAAAGAACTTGGATACAATAGTTGCAAAATAGTGAGTTTTTCAACATATCACTTAACAATTGGCTAAAGAGCTGTAGTACAGCTAGTTAAGAATAATCTAATTGTGCAAGGGCACATGGCCATTGGTTTTCAAAAGGTTTATCACCTTTCTTCACTTAATTTTTCCATCAACCCATTCCAGCTAAATTCTCAGTCATAAGGTATAACAGAGTCTAGTTGAAAGGGTCAGGGATAAACAAATCGGAGTTATACAAATATCACAAACACAGGTTGTAGAGGTGGGACTGTGATTTACCTTACTTACAGAGATGACAGAAACTGACAGTGTGCAAGTTATTAGACAGTATCAAATATTAAAAGATCTTTTTCAATATAAATGCAAGCAGTTAAATAGCAACCATAGGAGAATGTATCCTCTAGTACAAGAGAAAGATATCAGGAAGAAGTCTCCTAAAAAGAAATCAAAACGAATTGTTGTTGCATGGCATCAGATCTATGTATATTTTAAATATGCTGCCTCTTTCTATGAAACATCAATTTCTAAAAATGCTGATATTCCACCATGAAATAAAAAAAATAAGTTTGGATACTCTTAAAGCCCCCAAATAGAAGATTGTTGTTTTTATGAAGAGCTCTGTGATCTTGTCATATTGAAAATGTATGTTTGGCCCACAAGCATCAGCTTGTCATTTTCACCAAAATCACTTACATGATTATTGCACACGGACCGTTTTTGCCTTTATTGTTAATTTATCTTCATCAAATAATAGGGATGTCTATCATATGGCAAGGATTTTCACCTCTGATTAGCCGAGATAGCAATAATTAATCGAGTCAGCGAATATATGTCAAGAATTGGCTTCTATTCAAACGTTAGCCAGAGGTATCCCAAGAATGCCCACTATGTTTCATGAATGGGTAACATTCATGTTGAAATTTTAGACAGGATGCCATGAATGCCCTCAAATATGTCACTGATGGTTGCATTAGGTACTCATTTCCCCAGATGGGGCACACATTCACACATACTGATACCTATACATAATTTGGTGACATCAGAATCTCAATGATCAGAAGCTCAGTAGGCTGCAAGTAAGGTTCCAGAAAACCTCAGTGGTGCCTGCAGAATTTTCAGTTGGGTTCCACCAGGAGCTCAGTTGGGTGGGTATTGTTGGAGTACTCCACTGATTGTCTGCTGGTGAGGTGAGTGACAGCGGATTATTACTTCAAACGCTCCAGAAGCTCATTATTTTCATACAATGAACTCCTGCAGTTTTGTGCAGGCACTCGTCATGGGTGTCTGCAAGATCTCAAAGATGTACCCATATGAACTCAGTTGGGTGACAGCATGAGCTCAAGTGCCTGCACAAACTGCAAAGTACCTGCCCGAGCTGTAATTTGCCTGCATGAATTAATATGGATGCCTTCATGATCTCAGTGAATTACCTGAATGAGTTCCCCAGAGTGCTTGCATGAGCTCAGTTGAGTGCCTGTGAGGACCTCCAAGGGCTGACCACTTCAATGAATAATAAATAAATTCAGCTTAACTGATTTATTATACACTGCATTAACTTAAAATATCCTTCTTCAAATTTCACAATCCCAAATTGCTGACATCTGTACTGAAAATATGTGGAGGGGAGACATAGTTGTCCCCTTGCCTAGGCTCCAATTTGCTCTGAAATTGTGGTTGTGGTTTGAATGCAATGAACATGAACAAGGGAATCCTAAAAAGAAAGAATGTACAGCATAAGGAACTAAGAAAGTATCACAGTAAAGAATGTACACAGCGCAGCTAAAAGAAACTACGGCTTGATGTAGGATATAAATCTTTGATTTATAGTACTGTATTTTCACTGTCTGCTGATATGGCTGCATGTTATAGGCTGGCATTGGCATCCGCAGGGGCGGGGCGACAGAGGGGTTTGCTTGCCTTACCCCTGGATTTAGGTACAGTCTGGTATGCCTGAGAATAGAGCAGCGGTGGCTCCTCGCAATGGTGAAGAAGCGTCGCCTCACTGGCTCAGAGCCAGCAGCGGAAAAATAAAACAATTTTTTTTATTTTTTTTATTTTTTTAGCTGCTGACTCTGCCAGCATGTGCAGGGAGGGGCCGGGCCATTAGGGGAGGAGGAGGAGAGAAGTGGAGTGCACTTAAAAGTGCGCACATCAGTTTGGCCAGCCATTTTAGGCCAGCCAAAGAGACATGCATACTTAGGTTTCTCCAACCCAGCTGTATTGCACAGCTAGGTTGGAGAAACAGCACAGACTCCGATGGACTGTCTGAGCGGCAGACCAAGCCACTCAGACCAGTCCTGGTGCTGCTCTCATGCTAGGCGAAGCATGAGAGCAGCACCAGGATTGTGTGGGGACCCAATGCTGGTGTCCCAGGGACTGCTGGGACACCATCAGGAGCAGGAAAGAAGAGGAGCGAGGCGGCCGGCAGCAGGACAGGTACGTTTAAAAAAAAATATTATATCCCTAATCCCTCGACCCCTCCTCCACCTCAACCCACTTCACATTTGCGGCTGCTGCCACTAGAATAGAGCTTATTATTACTCAACTGCACTCAGATTTCCAATTACAAATGGTGTTTGCATTTACGTCAAGGCCAAATGGGTGGCCCCGAATCCAATAACAACCATATTCAAACAGTGCACAATTATTCAGTTTCTGAGAACTTCCAATTTACAGCTGAGGCCACCTGCACATACGTTTTTTTTGCTTCTTAAGATGACAAATAATAAGTATCTAAGCAAACATTACAACTCTCCTTTGCGAATGGAAAACAGTGTGCTATAGTGTCTGGGCTCCACCCAATTCCCTGCCCATTTACATTAATAACATCTGAATTATGTACATGCTCTTGCAAAAAATTCAGACCGTTAATGTCACTCTTACGATCATGAAAACATGTTGAACTAAACGCTGAATGGATTTATTGCTTTTAAGAGCGTGTTTTTTACGAATTACAATTACTCCGATTATACCGGCATTCATTGGTTCCTTCTTTGCAACGAGTGATGGATCGATAATGCTGTGTTTCGAATGAAAGTTTGCAGTTTTCACTTATCCTGTTTGGCTGGTGGTGGTGACACAGTTCAGAGTGTGCTGAATGCCTGATTGTTAGACCTGACAGCCTTAGGGTGGTCTCCCCAAACTTTTTGCCTGCCTCCCTCCACTTTTTGGACACTGTTTTTGCTGGCTTTTAGACTGCGCACTTTACCACTGCTAACCAGCGCTAAAGTGCATATGCTCTCTCCCTTTAAACATGGTAACCTTGGATCACACTCAATTGGACTATTTAATTTACTTATAAGTCCCTAGTAAAGTGCACTGTAAGTGCCTGGGGCCTGTAGATTAAATGCCACTAGTGGGCCTGCAGCACTGGTTATGCCACACACTTAAGTAGCCCGTTTACCTTGTCTCAGGCCTGCCATTGCAAGGCCTGTGTGTGCAGCTTCACTGCCACTTCGACTTGGCATTTAAAAGTACTTGCCAAGCCTAAACCTCCCCTTTCTCTACATATAAGTCACCTCTAATGTGTGTCCTAGGTAACCCCTAGAGCAGGGTGCTGAGTGGGTAAAAGGCAGGACATTTACCTGTGTAGTTTGCATGTCCTGGTAGTGTAAAACTCCTAAATTCGTTTTTACACTACTGTGAGGCCTGCTCCCTTCATAGGCTAACATTGGGGCTGCCCTCATACATTATTGAAGTGGTAGCTGCTGATCTGAAAGGAGTAGGTCGGTCATATTTAGTATGTCCAGAATGGTAATACAAAATCCTGCTGACTGGTGAAGTTGGATTTAATATTACTGTTTTAGAAATGCCACTTTTAGAAAGTGAGCATTTCTCTGCACTTAAATCTTTCTGTGCCATACAATCCACGTCTGGCTGGGTTTAGTTGACAGTTCCTTGTGCATTCACTCAGACACACCCCAAACACAGGGTACTCAGCCTCACTTGCATACATCTGCATTTTGAATCCCTTCATGGGCTGGGAGGGTGGAGGGCCTGCTCTGACACAAAGGACTGCCACACCCCCTACTGGGACCCTGGCAGACAGGATTGAACTGAAAGGGGAACTGGTGCACTTCTAAGCCACTCTTTGAAGTCTCCCCCACTTCAAAGGCACATTTGGGTATAAAACAGGGCCTCTGCCCTACCACCTCAGACACTTGCTGGAGAAGAAACCTGAACCAGAACCTGCACCCTGACAAGAAGAACTGCCTGGCTGCCTAAAGGACTCATCTGACTGCTTTCTACAGAGGACTGCTGCCTTGCTGTTGCCCTGCTGCCTTGCTGAACTCTTGCCCTGCTGCAGAAGTGCTCTCCAAGGGCATGGATAGAGCTTGCCTCCTGTTCCCTGAAGTCTCAGGACCAAAAAAGACTTCTCTCCTTCAACTGGACTCCTTGTGCGGTGAAAAATTCTACGCACAGCTTGCTCCGCAGTGAAAAATTCACTGCACGCCGGACCGGAAACACACCGCTCGACTTCGCAAGGAAAAGATCGATGCGGCACCTGCGGTGCGACCGGAACTTCGACGCACGGCCCACCTGGACAACGCCGCCCGACTTCCAGAGAGGAATTCGATGCAGCGCCTGCCGTGAGGGAGAAAATTCCACACACAGCCCACCGGAACGACACGCAGCCGGACAATAAGCCCAGGATTCCAGGCACCGACCCCCGGGGCGTCTGAAAACCCTGCGACCCACAGAGGAGACTGTCCGCGCACCGGAAATCGACGCAACGTCTTCCCCGCGTGAAAAAGAACGATGCAAGTCCGTGTGTGAAGGGGCAAAACCGACGCACACACCATTTTCCACGCATCTCCTCCTCTGCGGCCCTTTGCGGAGATTTTTCACTCCAAACCAGGTACTTTGTGCTTGAAAGAGACTTTGTTTGCTTTTTAAAGACTTAAGGCACTTCATATCACTTTTCAGTGATATCTCTACAATTTCTTATTGCATCTTTTATCGTTTTGACCTGCAAATATCCAGATAAATATTATATATTTTTAAACACTTTGTGGTGTATTTTTGTGGTGCTATATTGTGTTCTTGTATGATTTATTGCACAAATACTTTACACATTGCCTTCTAAGTTAAGCCTGACTGCTCAGTGCCAAGCTACCAGGGGGTGGGCACAGGATAATTTGGATTGTGTGTGACTTACCCTGACTAGAGTGAGGGTCCTTGCTTGGACAGGGAGTAACCTGACTGCCAACCAAAGATCCCATTTCTAACACTGATGCAGGACTAACTTAGCCTTTCTGTCAGGTTGATGCCCTCAGTATCCTTATCATGGGATAAAATAATGTCTAAGGGCCAGAAGCCATTACAATTAGTGGTGCACATAACATACTATAGAGAGTGCTATTAGTATTCTTATTTGATGAAGGGAAGAGAAAGTCTAGAGTCAAGGCTAGGGGAAAAAGGTGACTTTGTTTTTGAGAGGCAGGTGGGATAGGTGCAGATGTGGTTCCCAGTAACAGAGTAACCAGTGGCAATGTCAATAAGTCTGGCTTTAAAGGATTGCTATATGGTAATATGAAGCATTACAAGTATATAGCATGGGAATGGATATGGATTTGTGTGGAAGCAAAGAACTGGAGAATGATATTGGTTAAGGTTAAAAGGTCAGGTGGAAGTTCAACTTCCAAGACAGACCTAAACATCCATGTAGGTTAATGACTGCCCAACTCCCATCTATGCTGGTGACAGAGAAAAACACCATAGATTATCTAGTTATGCCAGCCACTTTAATAGCTTTACAATGCCATGTGTGGCCCCAAAAAGTTGAAGCTCAGAAAGCTTGGTAAATAAATAAAATGATCAGAGCAGCATGGAGTGTAAGTACTTTTTTGTGGAATCACACAGCTTCTGTCTAATCAAAACATGTACTCCTGGCTCCTAACATGTGGGTGGAGCCAAATACCTTCTCTAGTAATCCTCACGTATCTGCCTAGCAACAGCTGGGCTGTCAAGCCAAACCATAAAACTGAATAACTCATGTATCAAATGTTGCATCTAAGAACGTACACAGCTAATATATCATGTACATTGCCCAATGTTCCTCACGTTTACGAGTGATGGAAAGGCACTGAGAAGGCACCCTAGGGTTCAATTCATTAATCAGGGGAAAAGTTGTCAAAAGTATTAAACATAAACCAATAGCCCAGGAACAACACCTTTATAGTCAATATACTGGCTTCTGTAGGGTACCTTTCCTCTATTTCAGCTGGACCCGTGAGCACATCTTTCTCCTGGTCAGAAGCCAGCTACGTGAAAACAGCATTGCCAGAGGTGAGGATCGGGGCTGGCGGTTGAACCTTTTTCACCCCTGCTCTATTTTGGCTTCTGATAAGATTTGGGAAGACTTTTGTGCAAACACGTTGCCATCCGAGCATGCCCCTATCCTTTGACATGGTTGAACTGCTCAGGGCATGGGCAGGCATGTCTATGGACTGTGAATTTGGAAAGGGGTTAAAGTGAAAAGTACCCTTCATACATGAGTAATCCATGAGGACTCTGGCTCCATTCTCCTCGGTGCTGCTGTCATGTACAATTTGCACTGTTGATACACAGGCATCAGACAAAACAGACGAAGTGAAAGAACTGTTACTTTGTCTGTTTACATTTCTGACTCTAGTAGCTGCAAAGGGCTGCTTTTGTTTTCTCTTTCTCTCTCTCTCTCTGCTTATGAGGTGCCGCTGTAGCACCCCCATGTGTCAGCTACCACTGAGTGGCATGATAAGGGTGTTTGTGGAAAGCAGAGTCTTGTGGTGTATGATCTATTAGTGACTGATTGCCTGGACCCCTCATACTTCATCCCAGCTCTGTCCTTAATCACAGCTTTATTTCTTTCTGTACAATTTCTTCAGTGGTCATTACCTTCAGACAACACCTCACATTATCAATCTTCCTTTTGGGATTTTTACAACATTCTCAGTTTTACTCCTGTGTTTTTTTAATCCCAGCAAATAATGTTAATTTTATCCTTTTACTTCACAAGATCAGGGGAAAGTGAGCTGAGGTCTTTTAAAGCAGCATACAACACGAATAAAGGCAATAATGAACTGGAACCTTTCTAATATGCTGTTGTGCTTTAATCCCTTAATGAAATCAATCTTAGCAGTCAAATGGATGTACAACAGAAAGTAGTGGTATACACAACTGCATCATAAATGAAAAGATGTCTATAATAAGCATATAACAAAGCTTTTCATAGAAGACTGGGTACCTGACTGTGTACCTGAGAGTATAACCGTGCTTCATGGGCCAGGCTGAGTCCCAAAACCTTGGTGACCTGTAGCGGTTGCTCAACAATGCCTACAAGAAACTACTTGCCATTCTGAAATGATAATTCTGTGGTGCTGAAATGCAATGGCCAGTTCACCTGTAAATAGGCTTGGTGGATGAGAATAATTAGGCAGATCCCAATTCCTTTAGGTACGACAGGTGGTAGTCTTACATAGGAAGCAGCCCCTCCTGTGATACCAATCTTCCTGCGAGAAACTTTCATTATGAGCCAGGAATAGCGTATAGAATATATGCACATGACACAATAATTGAACTGCATGCCCTACTATGGAGCACAAAACAAGGAAGGGCTAGAGCTCCCGGAGAAGAGTTAAGGGATGATGCTAAGCCGTTACCACAATGTAACATCATAACATTCTGCACAAGTAACCATTCAGTACAAGAATGGTGCATAACCAGGGTTTCTCCCACATGTTTGGATGTTGTTAATTTACCTTTGCCAAGCCTTGCACACTGAGCATTTGCTACTATATAAATTATACATAAAACAGAGCTACATAAAGGAAATTGGTTTAATTTGGTCATCTATCAGTTATGTTGTTAACCATCTGTAGGTTCAATATTTAACTATCAAATTGATCCCCTAACTGCATGTATGTACTCCCTGGGTGGGTCCCTTCCTGGTGGACAGGTACCAACCATGGAGGGTAGGAGCAGCATTAATAATGTTGTTCATAAGGTGGACCTCTGTAGAGAGTGGCATGGGGGCAAGAACCATGGGCTGGAATGCCAGCTGCTTTAATTGCCGGTAGGTTAGACTGTTTGCAAGCATTCAGCCCATCATCTTTTGCTTTTTATGCCACAAGATCCAAGGCATGGGAAAGTAGGGTCCTCATCAACAAAATTACCCAAGCACACACATAGGGAGTCCCAGTCTGGTAAAAAAGAAACAGCTGTAAGTCCGCAGTAGATATGTAGAAGTTATTTATTCTTCACAAGTCTTGCATCCCGTAAGACATCCAAGTAAACAGGCAGCGAAACGTGTTCCGTCAAAAGTAACTTTTTCAAGGCTGCAAGAATAACACAAAAACCTCAGAGCCAACTCAAAGTGTGATGACAATGGGATAAAAACAATAACTGTTGCACATACTAACTTTATGTCGAGTGGAAATAGAACACTCCAAACATTACACCCAAAAGACAGTGAAAAGAAAGGAAAAGCCAATAATCTATGAGAGCTGAGTATCGCCACCTATTATCTGTTTAGTTCATAGAAAGAATGGATACTGTTGCTCACATGCGAGTATAAGTTAGTCATTGTATACCCCCTCAACTCAGTGAGAAAAATTAGAGTGATGATAAGTAAACGATACAAGTCACACCACCAAGGTCTCCGATATAGAGAAAACCGTTCGTGAAGATTACCTAAAACAGCAAGAAATATCATCAGTCAGGTCAACTCAGTGCTATCGCATAATATAAAATCATTCCTAAACTGCCCGTACCTGAGCAAGTGGAACTAACGGAATCTGTTAAGAAACATGGCCATCGCGCATGTGATACCATTCGCTGGAAATCAAGAAATACCCAATTAGTTGGCCCAGCAACCAATAGCATAGCCTGTTTAGTATCCCAAACAAAAATAAAACAAGTTCAGAAACTAGGAATCCAGTGAGTATTCAAAGGCCACAACGAGACAGTGAGTAGACGTAGTGCAGCAAGGAACGTGTATTCAGTAAAATCAACAGGCCACCTACGCATTCGTGTCAGCCGTGACAGTGGCTAGCCGAAAGGGAGCACCACCCACCCTATACCAGTGCACCCGACCTATATGCACGTGCCTTGTCTGTAGGAAGTTGTTGCCAAAAATAGTTTAGCCAGTCACTAATCCCAAACATTCCGTGGGTAAGGAAAACGTCAATTCTCAAAAATACCACAGCGGTGTCATTATACATTATCCAGAACCTGAAGTCAGGGATAAAAAGGAGCCTAAGTGACAAAGATTCAGCCACATTGGGAATAACATACTTCCAGGGAACATTAAACCGCAATAAGGCGCCATAACATATAGAATTCGAACCATGGTATTTTAAATGTGTTTGCTTTAACGCCCATTGGGAATAAAGGACAGGATACACAACATTTCATATGATTTGGGCATTAAAGAGTGCTTTTGAAGCAGTATGCCATAGCTCATTGAATGCAATGCACAAGAGAAGTTCTCGCAAAAAAATATAATTTGTGTTTGTTTAGAAATTAACAAATATGTTGGAATCTTGCATGACAATGTGAGGAGGATTGTTAATACTTTGTTATTCAATTGTACCTTACATTATTAAGTTAAAAGTAATTATTGTGTTGCACTGATTACCCAGAAAAACTTCAGGGAAACAGAATTAGTTGTATACCTGGCGAAGGGAGAATATTTACCTGGTAGAAAGGTAAGGAGGAAATTGGCCTTAAAACCAATCTGAAATCTGACACTGGAAATCCCTGTAGAAAAGTGCTTAAAACTGTTTATAACATAAATGGTTTAATGTATTTTATAATCATTATACTTTTTATTACATATTGGCCATAAAGGATATACCTAAATGCAGCAGGAAATTACTCACTTTCCTAGTGCTAGTTACAAATGGAAAAGCCTAGATATTCATGGTACGAGCTGGATAAAGAGATGTAAAATGTAGTTTTACTCTGGACCCAGTAACAAACTGAATTTATAATTTATCTAGTGCAGCCACATTATAAAGAGGGCTGTATTAAGTATGCCATTGCCATGCCAGCGCTACCATGAGAGCCATTACCACACACGTTTTACCAGACAGTAGCAGCTGGTGCAAGGTGTTGCTAGAGCGGCACTCCATCAACAGAGAGTGAGAGATAGAAAACAAAAGCTGTCTTTTGCAACTTTGAGCTGCAGAAATGTAAACAGAATAACTGACAGCTCTTTCACCTTGCCCGTTTACTTGTCCAACACTTGTGTACTTACAGCACAAAGTGTGCATGTCAACCGCACAGATGTCATGACATTAAAACAAACAAAAGAGTGAGGCCATGTCACCAAGCCATTTCCACAACACAGAAGTGACTCCAAGGATAGTTGGATGGCCTCAGCTACTGAGTTACAGGGACTCCAAAAGCTCCAACAATTTGAAGCCTGCTTCTGGGCCCTGTCTGAAGTAAGTCCTAACCTCCGAAGTCATGCCCACACAGTCCTGACCCCTTGGAAGTGGTGCTAAAGGGGCACCCAAAAGAAATTGGTGCTTAGAAAATATTCCACTAAAAAGTGAGCTGAGAACCATCAGGAGTCTATCTACTCACCGATCAGCCTGAGGGGCAGTGCCAGTTGGCCTGACATTGTGCAGCTCCTGCTACATTCTTTTCTGCAGTAGCACATCCTGCATCCTGTCTTGCTGCTTCTTTTAGGGAGGTTATCTGACCTTGTGGAGCACTGGTTGGCTACAGCCTGCAACAGTGTCCTCCTGAATGTTTTAGGGTTCAAAAAAGTGACAGAGTTTGAATGTATAAATCTTTACTGTGACTCCGTCTAGCGTTTCGCTGATGATGATGACGACTACTCCTAGAGCACACCAGAGGAATTCCCTCACTGAAGTTTACCTTCTCAGACTTGTTAATTCAAAAATTCTTCCAAGTCCAAAGGTATGCCAAGACTGTGTCCAATCCACTTCTTCTGTCCGAACCACTGTTCATAGTGGTCAGCCGTAATTTTCGACTTTGTCCTGGTCCTTCATGACTAGATATCCGTGGTTATTTTTCACAGTAAAATTAAAAATGTTATAACTCCAATATTACTGATTGGATTTAACTCATTTTTGTGTCATTTATTACATCTTTCTCTGTTTTCCTAAGTTGGTGTAGAATTTTTCCTGTGTTGTGTTTTCACTTTTGCTGTTGAAGCACTGCATAAATACTTCACACATTGCCTCTAAGTTCAGCCTGACTGCTAGAAAAGGGTTAAGCACAGGTTAATTTAGTTACTTTTTTGGTTCACTCTGACAGGGATTGTGATTGTTTGTTGAGAAGGGTCTTCTCCCCCCATTCAAAAACCCAATTTCGTACAGGAAGCTTGCCGCAGCTATGCCCTCAGGGAGTAGAAAGCACATGAGACGCCAAGGATTTTCCAGTTGGGGCAAACGAAAGGGGTGCAGGTGTCGCACTTTAGGATTGGGCCATTCCCCACCCCAAAAGGGGCAAACCAGCATTTTGGCATCCCCAGGGGAGGCAAAGGGAAGTTGCCTTCAATTTGCCATTGGGGACAGAAAACCCACTGGTTGCAGAATTTTCTTTATAAATTAATACAAAACCAGTATTTTGTCCTACCCAAATTGCGTTTGGGGAGAGAGAGCAGAAAACCCACTGGATGGCAGGATTTTGTTTTATAAAAGAATGGGGTGGGATCTGGCCCAAGTGCTATGCCATGCTGAATGGCTGCATCTTTAGGTCTTGTGTAGGTCATCCTCTTGATAAACCTACAGACCTAGACATTCCTGAAAATTAGACATAGAGGAGAGCCCAGGGTGATATGCGTTTAATGAATCCTATGACCCTATGACCTTTTATTACTCATAATGCTCTGCATACTTTAAACTCTGCCTAAAAGCACACATTTTCCTTGTATTTCTGTGATGTAAACTACTGGAAACACAGTGATCCAAAAAATTCCTATAGCCCAGCATTTTTCCACTTGTTTCAATAATAATATTACCCTTCTTGTAAGGGTGGATCCAGTGTCCGCAACAAACATAGCCCCAAAACATAATGTGGAGACATCAAAATTTCTTGTCAAAAAGCTGACCTGATTCGGCAATGGCAGAAGCTCTGTTAACTGGGCACATCAAAAAACGGACCTGATTTGGCAATAGAGGTAGCTCTGTTAACTGGGCCCAGACTTGGCTGGCAACTAGGGAAACCTACCAAACCCAGACTTTTGTGAAAACTAGACTCCCGGACGAGTCCAGAGTGGTGTGCCATGCATGTTTCTTACCCACAATACCCTGCAAACCTCTAACTTTGCCTAAAATCAAACATTTTCCTTACCCTTCTGTGTTGCAATCTTACGGAATCCGCCGGGACAAAGATGTTTAAGGCATAGGTAAAGTAGACTCTGGCTAAGGGCCCCAGCCTTTCAGGGGCCCCCTTAGAGCCAACTTTGTTCTGCAGAAAGTCTTGCCCTGATGACCTCGAATAATTCTTAAACATATTGTTTTACGCACCGTTTTCCTTAAAGTTTTTATTAGGTGATGTGTAAGGATCTATTACAGACATTGTGCAGATAAATGTTGTGTTTGTTCCATGTAACATCTATAAATGAAAGAGATGAAAATGGATCATAAATTCAAAGCCGCTTCAAACACGGGGCCCAAAATACATTAGGCCCAGGGTCCACAAAATCCTTAAGATGCCCCTGTGCTGGGATCTACAAAATTCTTACCAACCAACCTTTCCCCAGTAAAAAAGCTACCCCATTTATGTGACTGGACCTAGTGCCCTCGACAGGAACTGATCAACCCAGGGTCAAGGAAGTCCCACTGATTATTATATTTTACTCTATTAATAATGATTGAAGGTGGATATTTGTGTCTTGTGTCTTCAACTTTTCAACTGTTTGGTAAATATATATACACAAATAATTTAACTAAGGGATGTACTCATATCCATAAAATGAACTGTAGTGAAATAATGAGTGAGTGAATTGAGTTTTTTTAAATTGTAGCAATGTGATTGTAAATTTACTGCCATGACGAACTTGAGAAGTCAGCCTAGATATGATTTAAAAGGAGCATACATGTTTAACCTTGCCACTCTTAGGGGTACAAATTAGTCAATGCAAAATAACATAGATTCCGTTTAGTTTCCAGCAGACTTTATGATAACAATACAGATGTAGTTGGTTGCTTGTGAAAGATTTGTACGGTCAACCTCGCCCCAGTTGTAGATTTCAATGAGCAGAGAGATTTAACTCAGTTCCCAGGAAGTAATTTCAAGGTTAAAGCATATTCAATTTCATTGGAGCATTTATACTCACCCAGTTCCTAGGAAATTATTCAGGTAGTCAATCATTGTTTAATGGGTTTCCAGAAAAAATCATGTGAATTTAACCCAGATGAAATGTAAAATGAACATATTAATTTACTCAGCACTGTGATTGATATGCTCCCACAATGGAAATTGTGAGGTAAACAAAGAAGTGATTTAAAAGAGGTGGACAGATTTACTCAGTTATGAAATAAGAAATTGTTAGGCCAGTCCAAATGCAAATTTAAAGGAACTTAGGGCCATATGTATCAAGCACTGCTTTTGCGATTACCAAACACCGATTTTTACTGAATCACTATTTGGTAATTGCAATTTGTGATCTATGACGAATCGCAAATGCTTTTGCAATTCCTTATAATTCACATTCGCAATTTTTGGTTACTGAATAGAGATTTGGTAAAATTGCGAATTGCTGTTAGGTAATTGTGAATGTTGCATTTTGGAGCAGCTTGATGACCTCACAATCAGGAAGTGGGTCAATCCATGCTGTAACCTGAACACTGAGCCAAAGGAGGAGGCTGACTGTTTGCGCTCTGTACTGTGCAGCCTGTTTGGAGTGTTTTCTGCACACCCAACACATCATGGCCACTGATGAGAATGGAAAAGAGGTTGGAGGGCGCTAACGCAAATTAAAGTTCAGTGAGCAAAGACTGGAGGTGCTCACAGAGGAGTTAGTGAAGAGCCATGATAAGGTCTTTGGGAAGAACTCTCTGCAAGTACCAGAGAGTGAAAAAAGGAAACTGTGGCCTGTCATCCAGACCAAGGTCAGCGCAGGGGGTGTGACGCAGCACTTATGGACATGGGCCAAGGAAAGGGAAGCAACCAGGCAAGACAAACTGCTGGAGGACCATCCACCCAGACACCATTCACCCCTCTGGAGGAAAAGGTAGAGGTAACTCTGCAGCCTGAAGCTAATGTCGGGGTCACAGACATTGACACCTCAGCCACACCCAGTATCAGCAAAGGTAAGATGAACAATTTGAAACATAACAAAACCTTTGGGGGAATCATTCCCAAATAGAAAATCAGTGTCAATCTACAATCTGAAAACAATTCCATGCCACAGGTTATTTGCAACCAAACAATGCATTATGGGAGTAGTAGTGTGCAATACAACAGTGAACCAATATCAAAGAAAGCAGCACTGTGTAGCCTCATAAAAATTGGACTACCAAATGGTAAGTAGAAACACAATGTCAGGGAAAGACTAATGAAAAAATGTAAATAGAGACACACAAGTTCATTTGTTAATCAAACTTTTTCTCGTAGATGCCACAGAAATACATGCACAACATGCTGCAGAAACTGAAATTGGGGATAGTGAGGGAGCTCTGCCACTGTCAGAGTGTGAAAATATTGTGTCCGCCACCACCCATAACACTTGCACAACCCATACCCAGGACAACAGTGGCTCCACTCCCTGAGTTTGACATAGAGGCTGATGATATTACACAAGACTTGCCTACACCACCTTCTGAAGATAGACCCACCCACAAATGTCAGATCCTTGTCCAGCGCCAAAACACTCCCCTCAGGCGGCGTAGAGTGGCTGTCAGACAGACATCAGAGGAAGGTGGCGGCTTAGCTGTATTTGGAGTTCTGGAGGCATCAATATTGAAGGTGCTGTGTCTACAATGTAGACACTGCACCTTCAATATTAGGCACATGAAGTCAATACACAGACAGTTGGTGACACTGAATAACAACATGAGTGATATCAAAGATGGTATCAGCCAGGTGAATGCAACAATGGTGGAAGGTAAAAAGGCTGCAGCAGACAGTTTTCAGGAAATGACAAATGCCATTAAGTAACTTTGCACAGTAATGTTGCAGGACCATGTCACACACCGTGGGCATCATCACAAATTAATGGGCAGATTGCATGGTTTTACCAGATCTGTCATCACCTGACAAATGCAACAGCATTACTGTTCCGACGTGCTGTGACCTTGCAATGAGAGATGGCACATTGTAATCGAGACGTTGCACGAGGTTTGGTGCAAGTCACTAATGCATTTGAGAACATGCAGACAACCCGGATCACTGGAAACAGTGACTTAGGTGGAGGGGATAGTGAAGAGCTCTCTAGCCTCAGCAGTGTTTCTGCCCCTCTGATGGAGAATAGGCATCGCAGTTCCAGGCACAGTGCAGCTTCAGATTCCTCACCAAGACATAGTGCAGAGGTCACTGAACGGCCTAGTGGATTGCGTGGAAGAGAAATGTGATACAGACATGAATCTGTGCTTGTTATTTTACAACACTACAATACATCTGGCATGTTTATGGTGACACATTTGATTTAAGTACAAAACGTGCATTTGAACAAATAAATTTGTGTGCTCACATATTTGACCTGAAGTTGAGGCAATAAATGTGATACCTGTAGCAAAATTCAGTAATAAGTTTTCTCACCAATACTTACATTAAAAATAATTGTGAGTTATTTCAGCACATCTTTGTCTTCCTTCTGCTGCTCTTGAGCCATCTGCAGGTTGACAGGGTGGACATGGCTCATCATCATCATCATCATCAGAATCTGACAGGTCCAGGGGTATGCCTCTGGATGTTGCTATGTTGTGCAACATGGCACATGTAGCCACAATTTTACAGCTGGCTTCTGGACTGTGCTGTAGTGTCCTGCTGCTTTTGTGTAGACATCTTAAGTGACTCTTGAGCAGGCCAAAGGTCCTCTCCATCATGTTTTGTGTTCTCTTATGTGCTGGAGTGTACTACTGTTCACTTGGAGTAGACGGATTCAAATATGGTGTAAGGATGAATTAGCGCACTGCATATGCACTGTTTCCTACTATGACAAGAGTGAATATTGAGTCATTGTCATCACTTACTGCTTTCGTACTCTATGCTACACAGATCAGTGGAAAATTACCCAACAGGTATCATTCTCCAAACTCTCCACTGAGTAGCCTTGAATAGAATCCACTATGCCTGGACATACACGAATCATGTGTACTACCAGGGATTCGAGCCACTAAATCGCCCATATGTTCAAGGAATGGCTACATTTCTGATTTCTGTAGATATACTCATTGTTAGATTGTGGACAGATTGCGACATGTATCACATCAATGCAGCCAATGACATGTGGGAATTGGGCTATCTGGTAGAATTTCTATTTGGTGAGCTGCAGTTCCTGTGGGATGTTAGGGAATCTGATGTGATCATTGATTTTAGGCAACATTACATTCAGAAATTAACTGAAAAAGCATGAGAGCGCACCTTGAGACACAACCCCAGATCCTGCTGTTACCATCTGGTAGCTTCCTGAGGATAAAAGGTGCAGGGAACCTACAATATGCACATGAGTGGGAATTGCATTGGTCCTGTGTGTGTGTTGCTGCGGCTGTGGTTGCAATTCTGAAATTAAATCTAAAATCATGGCAGAATTTAATCTGTGCTTCTCATAGATCTCCTCATCTGTCTGATCAAACAATATTATGCACATTCTGAAAATGCGCTCCTGTCTTCTCCTCCCTCTCCTCAAACCTGCCAGGATCCTGATCCACCTCGTCATGACATAGAGTGCAGCCATTTTGTGAAATGCTGATGCACTCTGACCTGCCTTATATAGGTTGCACGTGATTACCACCTGATTTGAGTTGGTGGTAATTTGCACGTGCAAAATCCCCATGTTGCAACCATTTGCAATTTGTGAATGGTTCATGCACTAATTTTGTGATTACCTATTTATGACTCACAATTTGCGAGTCACAAATAGGAGTCGCTTTTTTAGGGAATTGCAATTTTTGAGATTACTTCAAATTGGACTGCGAATGCCTTTCATACATCCCGAAAGGTGATTTTGCATTCACAAATGGCCTAAATTTGCTAATGCAAAATGGTTTGATACATATGCCCCATAAGGCCTTATGTACAAAGCCTGTTTGCCATCGCAATATGCACAATTCTCAAAATTACAACGTTTGGGACCGCAAAAGGGCTTTTCTTTATGTACAAAAGATCTTTTGTGAGTCTGAAAATTCTGTCTGACTCATAAAATGGCTTTTGTGACCCTGTCGGAAGAGAACATGGGGGGAGCATAAAAAGGGCTTAATTGGACATTAATGGCTCAATGGTTTATTACCTCAACTGCAAACCAAAAACATTGATCAAATACCTCAGAGGGCAGGATATCTGATTTGGAAAGAGAAAGGGATCCTTTGAGCACCTTCCCCTTCCAGATTCTTGACAAATATTTCTGGGAGAATTAGCAGTGGACGATTGCCAACTGTCAGTGAAACTTTTTAAAGAAAAGAAAACTTTTTTTTAAAGACAATAACAGACGTGATGGCCTGCAAACGCTTGCAGGCCACCATTCCTATGACTGTGCCCACTTGAAATTGTGACCTGCCTTATTCATTCAGCAGGTTTTTCTGCAATTCGGTATTTTGTGAACCGGCCCACTTGTACATAGGTTGATTCGCAAAATCAGAATTGATTCACAAAAAGTAGGTGCGCAATTTGCGACCACTTTTTGAGAATTAATCTTAGTACATGAGGCCCACGTATATTTAATCAGTTCCTAATAAATATATAAGAAGTTCACCCAGTGTTAATAATTTACCAGAAAAATAGTCTACCTGAATCAAATGGAAGACTTCCCAGGAAACTACTTCTAAACTTAACACATATATATGTACAAAAAATGTAAAAAGGCAAGCAGTTTTCTCAGGATGTAATTAAAACAAAGATCCCAATACATGCACTAAAGGCGAAGCACACATTATATTACATGTTATGGTCTGTAGTACCTGCTGATCGCCTTCTGTACGAATGAACATCCAAAATGAGCATTGGAAAGAAAACGTGCTAGATTATAAACACATTTATAGTTATAAGCAGGAAGGATGACAAGACAATATACTATATAATCAGTCTCTTTTCTAGTAAGGTGAAAAGGTGGTTAGCGAATGCAGAAACTTTATGGATATTTACAATTATCGGGGTCATGAATCGTTTAGCAAAACTCTTTCATGCATTTGCATGTGTCTTTAGTGCTTTTGATGTATTTCTTTTGGTCACTTTTAAATTAGACAAATCATATTGTGAATGTGTTCTGATTGTTTTCTAATATTCATGTCAAATTCTTTGAAACATATTTTATTTAAGACAACTTTGTGTGTAACTATTATATTTAGATTAGTATTTTATGTGGTGGTGGATGTGTCATGAAGTTACTCCAGAAACTAAGTTTGCTCATGACAAATGTCTTGTTTTCTAGTTCCGCACATTTGATCCATGTAAACAGTTGTGGTGTAGTCACCCGGATAACCCCTACTTCTGCAAAACAAAGAAAGGCCCTCCGCTGGATGGAACAATGTGTGCTCCTGAGAAGGTGAGGCTAAATTGAACTAAGTTCTTCTGGACCTGCACTGACCTGTTTTCTTCAATTTTGTACCTAGGTTTTACAGGAAATCTCACACTATTCTTTATGCTGCAATGTCGTTAGCCGTAAATAACCCTATGACTAACTGGAATATTACATTTTATAGAAATGTTAAATTTGATTCTGTCGTTTTCAGGCAACATTTTAAATAATCTTAGGTATTAGCTATCAACAGCCATATTTAGAACAATAGTTGTAAAACAGTTCTGAAATGTACACTTTTACATCAAAGCTTAAAAAGACTGCTTGTGGTTTTCTAAGTTAACATTTAAAATATAACATACACGTTTTATCAAATAGTCCAGCCATCCCAAGAACAAACTATGTTTTTTCTGTCCGTGCCTGTAATTTATGAATACTGCATGAGGGTAAATATAAAAATATGGATGGATTTGAGTGAGATTTGTTTAGCAGACATTAAACCTTAAATTTCCTTTTAATATCTTTTCTGAAAATCAAACCAAACCCAAGCAGCAAAGAAATGTAACAAATCCAAAGTGTGCTTAATTTACTTTATTTATTTAAATGTTTTCTGTAATGCGGCATATGCAGTAGTGTCATTGAGCTGTGTAGGTAACCAAACAGCTGGGACAGATCTCTGTTGTATGCAGCAAGGCGCTCTATTAAGACATGCCACCCATGTGCAAATTAGGCTTAGTCCCGACCCTCAAAGGACAATCCTTATCAAACATAAGCAATCCCAGACAGGTTTCAGCCTCATTAGGCTTCATTGGTGAGGTGCAGCTTGAGTCCAGTGGGCCATCAGATTTGGGACCCACGTCTGCGCATACTCCTGCTTATGGAGACTCATTTGGACGGCAGAAAAAATGATGGTTAGATGGTGTGAAAAAACCCAGCTGACAGAATAAAAATATTTAATATGAAGTTTTTCATTCTTTGTTCAAGCTTGTGGCGTCAGGGAGTTCACGATCTAGACAGGTTTGTACCTTGCTCAGTTTCTTTGATTTCTGGATTAAGTCTTCTCCCACATCACCAGTTTGTCTATTTTACCATAATGATTCTACCCTGGATCCACCCATTATTAAAACTGCCTCGTTTTATTTCTGAGACACGTGAATAAATTGTGAAATGTTTTCTGTCCTTTTCGTTTTTCTTATCAGGAGTCTCACAATGAGTTCAGTTCATTGTATTCCTCTGGAATAGCGGAGAACATGTTTGTCAAGTTGCTCCCCTGCCCTAGTGGACTCTGAATCACAAATATATAAAGCAAGATTATTTTCATTCGGCCCTCATGCAATAGTAGTTACAGTACCAAAGATCTGGGTCAGCAACAACCCTCGACAGTCGTTGGATATCAGCAATTATCCAAGCAGCATGATAAAGTTACAAGGCTGTCTTAAATCACTGCAGAATGAATCCTATCAAGGCATGATTTGGATTCAGGACTTTAGATACTAGAATGCTGTGCCCGTATCACCTGCTTCCTCATATTAACCATAGCAATGCACACAGCAGCAGTAAAACACACTGCACATATTATAATAGCAGAAGACATGTGGAAACGCCTTCTTATCTCTTGCAACAAAAATGGCTGTGACACAATAAGCGCGACGTTAGTTATAGAGCAACAATTCCTGTTTTTTTAGTAGCGTTATTCCATGTATTATTAGCAGTGGCAGAAACGTTATTTTCCCTATTGTGCCGTTCATATTAATGTCTATTTAATTATTTTCGTTTCCCTTATTTTCATGTTGTCGTTTCCTGACAATAAACAACTCACGCAGTGAATGTTCCTACACTGCGCGATTGCCTCTGCTTTTGAGGCCTGTCATGTGGCAGTTCTTTTTAATCATTAATGGCACCACTGCTTATAGAGGGTGTCAGGGCTACACCGCCACCGCCTTCTGACAAGGCCTTGTCAAGCGACAGCTGCGGTGTGTGATTTAATAAAAAGGGTTTATGAGAAAACTGCATATGAAACTCCAATCAAAGAAAAACGTTGGATGAGAAATACTCTTTGTGTCAGTAGCCAAACAGGAGAAAAAGGTAACACATCCAGCATCTAATCGCAGATGATAGAGCCACTGTGGGCAAAAAAATAAAAATATAGAACAACTATCGATCACCAACAGAAAGGTAAGCGGAAGGCAGGTTAATTTTCTAATAAGAGGTGAAGAAAAGTTGATACATGATAGAGGATCAAAGTGGTCTTTTTTCTGAAGGATGGGGACAATGGCAAAAGGAAAGCAGGTTGGAAAATGGGGAAAGTACACAGAAATAGGGTGGCATAGAAGGCTGGAAAGGAAAATAGAGGGTGGTTGGTATACAAATGAAATTCAGGTTGTGGTTGGTCTCGACCCCTCAACAAAGACAAAAAGAAGAGAAACTGTGGAAGAAACTGCAGAATGGGTCAGGGTGTATCCTCCACCTCTAAGAAAAAAAAGCACACTGTAATGCAGCAGGAGAGGGGTGGTGTGGAAAAAGGTAAAGTGGGAGTTATGCGACCCTTCAAGAAAACTCAATTGTAGAATGCAATTTAGATAACTGAACTCTACCATATTGGAATCACTTGGAGTCACAACACAAGATCCACCTTAAATTGACAAATCAAGTTATCATGGGGGGATCGAAGACCTTCAGTGTTTGGCAGTAAGAAGCCTGGAAACTAGAGTACCATAATGGAAAAATGCTCAGTAGTCCTGATGAGCTAAATCAATCATTACTATAACCCAGCAAAGTCATGCACGTCTCTGAAATAATTTTAATTTCTAAAACTTCAATTTTTGTTAGCACTCCCCACCAAAGTTCATAGCAGGTACATAGTGCATGGGTCCAGGACAAAAATAGGACTGAAATTGTAGATTTATTTTTGAGTATCTGTCACAGAACTTTCCATGAAATAGTAAACCTAGCACATACAAACATACTGGGCCCAATCCAAGTCCATTCCACTCCAGATATAGCAAAGCCCACATCAGTGACCCACTTAAGCAATCACTTTTATTTGATCAGGATGGGGTATTGAATTTAAGCAGTCATGCAGCAGTGCAGTCTTACCATGAGAGTTCTTTACTGTAATGTTACCCCAAAAAAGGAGCCCTCAATGATCACCTTCTAGCTTCAGAACATCTAAAAATCTACCAGAGTATTAAATCCTAAAGTCTTTCATAATAGAAGACACCTTTGCTGGTACCATTCAGAGCTGACCACCTATTTTATGAGCCTGCGTCATGTAAAGTAAATTAATTTAACTTGGAATTTCTCTGAGTTAGTGCTTTATTTTCAGATAGTACCATTAGGAAAAAGTAACCAAGGGTTGCCTCTTTCTGTTTCTGAGCTGTGCTGTCTAAAAATGCTCAAACTCTGAGTTATACTGGTTAGATTAATACACTTTATGCACTGCAAGCGCATTAAAACATGCGCCTGGCTCTGCGCTGCACCAGCGAAGTCCACCATGATACAGCCCCAAATGGGGATATTTTCATAGGGAAATACGGCAAAGTAGAGTGAAACGTTTTTATACAATCATCAAACCACTGGCAGTGGGCCATCTATGCAAAAATGTAATATATTTCCAATTCTTATATTTGTAAAATTTGATGGCAAATACATATTGACAATCCTGTTTGGTCATATCCCAAATAATGAAATTATTATATTGTTGGTTGACCTCAGGGATGACCCAACACTCCAGCAGCACAATGGTGATTGTTGATAAATAGTAATTTGCCATATCTGGTAAGTCCAGCCACTGTGTTACTAAAGGATTGCTTTGAAGAAGTCTTAGTTAAATACAATGACAAGGATTCATACATAAAATGGCACAGTAGAATATTCATTTGTATCAAATGTATGCCTCCTACAAAGGATAGAGTTGGAGGTTATGAGATAGAGACCTCTTGCATAATCATGGATAAATGCCAGACATTCTTCTGCTGGTGCAAATCTTCACATTGTCCTATAACCTGTGCTCCTAAATAGCAGGTAAGTTGTAACAAGTTAGGGATTTGAAGTTAATTGTGCAAATGTGCTGCTTTGGCTTTGTGAACACAAGTTTAAAACCGCTAAAAAAGATGTTATGTATAGCAACAAGGCAATATTGCTAGAGTAAGGATAATTATATCATCATACAGCTCTAAACTGAACTTTTTGGCCTAATGTTTCCACATTCGTCTAGAACTGGTCAGGATATGGAGCAAACAGCAGCAGTGAGGGAGGACTACACTACTGGGTGACTCTTCCTTCACAACATAGCCTACAGAGGCTCCATTGTGAATTAGCTCTGGTGTAGCACTAATCATAGTAAAGGAAGAGAAGCAGCCTAGTAAATTGGTGTGAGAAATTCATGTCCTTTAAAACTGCTGAAAACATTTTCCAGTATATGAGGTGAAATGCATTCTTCTCACCTAGTCGTAACATGGCCAAATAATTAGAAGTGCTTTTGCCATAATGCACTGTTCTTACCAAACAATTGTTGTTCAAGGTGAACAAAATACCTGAACGAAATTCTGTCTGATGCTCATGGATCTATGGATCACACTGGCCAATTTCATCATCAGGAATGTTATCTGATAAGCAGCATAATTGACCATTATGATCCACAGATCATATGCCTTCTCCTGGGCTTCCAAAAGGTGACTAAATTCTCTTTGTGAAAGGACCAGAGTACAGAGTATACGTTCAAGACTACATTAAATTGCAGTACCATTGTGGGTGCCAAAAAGGTCTGGAGCAAATTATACAGTTTGTTGAATAAGTAACCCTCTCCGGAAGACTTAGCTGATGGAAGCGAGAAAACATTGGCTTCTAATTTCTGAGTGCACTGGTAATCCTTGGCTTCTCATAATCTCCAAGTTAGTCTAATTGTTCAGATGAAAAAAATGATTATTTTTCTTGTGAGAAGCAATGTCTTCAAGTACAATTTCAGATAAAAACCCAACAAAGCCATACTAATGATCCCGGGATCGTCATCATCTGATCATTTGATTGGTCTTTTATGAATTTAATGCTGTTTTGTTCCTCCTCTTTTTTTGCTGTTCCATTTCTAATAGCTTGTATCCCCATTATACCCCCTTCTATTCCCCTTGTGTGATTTTTGATATATAATTTTTTCATTCACCATTTCCTTTTCAGGTCACAATAGCTTGACCTCTGTGTTAAGTGATTCCAATACCTGTGCATTACCTTTATTGGCAATGCTTCTCTTTTTGCATGTTCACCCTCCATTTTTTAACTGATGCTGTTAGTTTAGGACTCTCTTCACTGGGACTCTGCTAGCCATTGACTCTGCTAGCCAGGCCCAAGTGCATGTGATTTAGCCTTTAATAACTTGTCAAGTTGGTTAAAAATCCCAATTGGCACATTTAACTAGTCCCTAGTATATGGTACCCAGTGTAGGGCACATAAGTTAAATGTCATCAGTAGACAGTAGCACCCATTTTTCCACCACTAAAGTGACAATATAAATCATGTGTATGGGCCTGCCCATGCAGCCTAAGTGTGCTGCTTAAAACTACAAAATTGGACTGGCAAAATAATCCTTTTGCCAGGTCAACACCTTCCTTTTTAATATGTATAAGTAGCTTTTAAGTTAGCCTAAATGCCCTAAGGGCAGACTGCATGGTATGTAAAAAGTAGGACATGTACACTTAAGATTTATATGTCCTGTCAGTGGTGAATCTCCAAAGTCATTTTTTTACTGTGGCAAGGCTAGCTTTCCCATAGAAAACACTGGGTTACCTTATAATCCCATATAATGAACAATTTTACTTTGGAAATAACTAGAACCATGATTCAAGAACTCAAATTAACAATAATAAGAAACCCAACCTAATGATCAAGTTGCATTTCATATTACTGTTTTGAAAATACAAGATTGGACACTAAGAATGTTTTTCTGAACTTTTCTTAAAAAGAACCAGGGGCTAACACTGGACCTCCACCAAGCCATCACCACCAACATCAATCTAGTAGTCAGACATAAATGACAATTTTGCCCTTATGAAAGGATCCTGACCCCCAGCCAAGTTTCTAAGTCAGTACGTAGAGGTTTTCACCAGCACAAATGATGAGCTGCACCCAACTATGACAACACTTTTATGGGCCCTGACTTTGGGCTTCGCCCACTTGGAGTTTTCTCCCATCATTGTTGAGAGCCTGGAACTTTCAACCAAAGCTGAGTCTCACACTGATGCGCTGCACTTCAGTCAGCCACTTGTTGACGAGCTCCTCTTTGGATCCAGCCTGCACCCCACCCATCAAAGGCCTCATTGACAAGGACTCTGACTAAAGCAGAAGATAAACTTTCCACCGAGACGGACTTGGTCTTTGTATCTGACCCACTCTCCATCGTGGTCAACCTTAAATTTTCACTTTGATCCAATCTGGTATGACCAGATGCCTGTGATTGTCCCTTGGTGCTATTTGGTACTAGACACACCTAAAACTTTGAAAAATCATATCCCAAGTTCCCTATATCAGATTTGGGCCCACATTTATACTTTTTTTAGTGCTGTATTTGCGTCATTTTTTGTCAAAAAGTGGTGCAAATGCGGCATTAAAAAAGTATAAATATGGGCCTTGATGTCTATTTCTTCATTACAATGTTCTCTGTTTTCATAAATTTTGTGGGCTTTTTATTGTGTTGCCTTTTCTACTTTTGGACTGTTTTGGTACGGATAAATGCTTTACATATTTCTCCCGAGTTAAGTCCTACTTTGTGCTACTCCTACCAAGGGTAAAGCTAAGGTTTAAATTATTGAAACTTAAATGAACCTAGTGAGGAATAATGCTGTTATTACCTGAAGAGGATTGCCATCCACTGCAACCAGTAATCCACTTTCTTACAGACGTTCCTCTGGCTCATGATGGTTCATGATGTAATCTACCCTCTTTCCTTTAAAAGCATCCTACTTCCAAGGCAGCTGTTGTTATGACTTGCCAAGGTGCTTGCCCCCACTTTCATCCACCCCGGGTCCTGGGTATTATTGCCCACCACTCCCATCAAAGAGGTGCATTATCATTCAGGATTTCATCTGCACTATTGGGAAAGGAGGCATGCCACCCAGAATGGTGGCTCCCACTTATGTGGTTTACAGTTTGGCCCACCAGCACAGCCAATTATTTCCCCATGCAGGCACCCCAGAAACTGTGGCACTTTGTCCCATCTGAGTGGCACAATACAGTGGGAGTTGAGGAACCACTGCAGGATTAGAGGGCTCTGGTATTTTAGGATCTACTGCAGGATTTAAGGGTCCAAGGATCTGGGGATCTGCTGTAGGATTTGAGGATCCCACAGTCTCCAAAATCCACACTGAATATGGCCGCATGATTGATTTTCCTTCCTGTTGATGAGACAGAACCCAGTGTTTCTCTGCTTAGGTTCTGTTCTTCATCCGTGTTTCTGGATTTCCAGCTGAGACAATCTTCAGTGTGGATGCTTTCTTTGTTTTCTCATAAGCTTTCTGCTTGTGGCCTAACTTGGACCTTCTTTTTCTGCCTCACTTCCTTGCATTACTGCAGATTTTTGAAGAATTTTCTTGCATTGTTGGTACTCTTCAACTTCTTCCAGTGCTGTCTTCAGCAGCCTTAGGGTAATGATTACCTGGGAAGAGTTTGAATTGTTTGAATTGGGAAACTTCTTTTGGCTTCTTAAACTGCCCATACAACTACCTACTGGAACTCTGCCTAGCCGTCTAAGGTGTGCTGTAACATTTGTGTTTTGGGCCTTTGCAGAATTATTTACAAATCCTGAGTGAATTATTTTTCCTGTTCGACACCTCAGTTTGTGGCACTTAGCTGTCTGTAGTATATTTGAACAGGACTAGCCTCATGATTATACCCTTGGTTCTAATACGATAATTGTACCATGCCATTGATACATTGACAATTCTCAATGATGCACCTGATTATTAGAGTGCTTTCTCAGTTTTTCCATTTCTGTAGCTTTGATGTGGGATTCATGTAAAAAAAAAGACTGCACACAATTGTAGCACTCTTCTTGCATTCTCTTTAGTATTAAAAAGCTGTCACTTGTTAGAGTCTGCAGAACACCTGAAATAGCCTCCGTTTCATGAGGAGAGCTGTGTATCCTGTGCCCCCTCTTATATCCCTATCCTCCCTATCCCTTCTTTGTTGCTAGTACTAAGAACACCATTGGACATATTTGGCACTGTTGTTGGGGAAGGAGACTAGTGGGGTCCCTGTCATTCCTGCTGCACCATTCAGATCAACAGGATAGTGGTAACTTGAGTCTAATAGGTGTTCCCTCAAGGACTCAAATAATTCTGATACTGTATGTTTGAACTTCAGGAAAAGACTTACCAACCTGCCACCTAGGAATATTAGAGTTCTGGGAAGCTTCTGCCTGATAACCAATGTCACTTATGGCATTATCTGAAACACAGATTGCAAGATTCCTGAACCTAAACATGACAATAATTGTGAAGTTAAGAACTAATCAGCCTTTCTTGGTTATTACGTATTCTGCACAAGCAAATAAACAGCCCTTTTCTGAGATGTGCATGCTGCCACCCTTCTGTTAAGCCAAATGTATACATCAAAGAGCCATTACTATCATGCATCTTAGTGATTCTCTTGTGCAACTGATCTATCTGTGTTTCTTTAGCCAGTGTTTGTCTGATTTGATAATGGTCCCCATTATATATAGCTTTGGGAACGCCTCCCTGAGGCTGTGGATCTATCATAGGAGGTAGTCATTTACCACTGTCAGGTCTGACAGTTATCCTCATGCCTCCTTTCATGTTCCACATACACAATTCTCAAGGGGAGAGCAGGCTAACCCTCCTAAATGCAATATAAGAATATTGGTGTCAGATTTCATCTGATATTGATACAATCTTTGAGGCATTGTCTACAAAAACCTACACCAAATAGGATGATATTTGTAAACCGACATTTAGGACATGGTGTTTTTGTCAGGTGTATATGATATTCTGACCCCCTTTGCTTTTCAGTATGCAACCTATGACAGCAGTTAGGTACCTCTACACTATCCAGCCATAGAAAAATGCACTGATTTGCATTATAGAAAGAAACATACAAGCATGATGAAGCTGCCCCACCAGCATCCCTAGAAAGAAACACTCAAAAATAACTGTACCTTTAATAAGAAACTTTATTTTGGTCAAAATTCCCTATCCTAAAACAGAAATTACTACACTAGCCAGCTCAATCATAAGATAAGCCAACTCATGCATCCACAGATTTCTATACTCCTATTACATCTCCCCAAAACAATCCATTTCATACCCAATATTAGTTCCTTTTTCTCAAAATTGTTTCTTTCATTGTTTAGTCATATACTGCCTTGCCTCTTCCATTTTAGAGAAAATCTAGGCTGTCCCTTACCATATATTCTTCAACCTGGAAATGGGAAGAGGTTTGCAGAAATTGAGAAAACCTTAAAATCTGGTAAGAGCCTCAAAACAACTTTTTTGACATTGGGGTATATCAGAGGTCAAATCCTAGAATATTGAGAAGAAGAACTGTGGCAATTTGGAAATATTGTTTTTCTCTGACCACAGTGAATATTCATTTTCCTTTGTGTAGTCATGGAGAAGGTGACTGTTGGACTTTTTTGCATATGCAGGGTCATCCCCAATCTTTTTGCCTCCTGCCTCCTATTTTTTCTGACCTGTTGCTGTTGGCTTTTGAACTCTGAGCACTTTACCACTGCTAGCCCGTGCTAAAGTGCATATGCTCTCTGTGTAAATTGTCTGGTTGATTGTTTTATCCATGATTGGCATATGTGATTTGCTAGTAAGTCCCTAGTAAGGTGCACTAGAGGTGCCCAGGGCCTGTAAGTCAAATGCTACTAGTGGGCCTGCAGCACTGGTTGTGCCACCCACAAAAGTAGCTCTGTAATCATGTCTCAGACCTGCCACTGCAGTATCTGTGTGTGCAGTTTTAACTGTAAATTCGACTTGGCAAGTGTACCCACTTGCCAGGCCTAAACTTCCCTTTTCTTACATGTAAGGCACCCCTAATGTAGGCCCTATGTAGCCCCAAGGGCAGGGTGCAGTGTATGGTTAAGGTAGGACATATAGGCCCTCATTCTGACCCTGGCGGTAGAGAACCGCCAGGGCCAACGGGGGCGGGAGCACCGCCGACAGGCCGGCGGTGCTCCCTTGGTCATTCTGACCGCGGCGCTTTGGCCGTGGTCAGAAAGGGAAAACCGGCGGTCTCCCGCCGGTTTTCCACTGCCCCTAAGAATCCTCCAAGGCGGCGCAGCTCGCTGCGCCGCCGAGGGGATTCTGACAATCCTTACCGCCATCCTGTTCCTGGCGGCTCGCCCGCCAGGAACAGGATGGCGGTAAGGATTGTCGTGGGGCCCCTGGGGGCCCCTGCAGTGCCCATGCCAATGGCATGGGCACTGCAGGGGCCCCCGTAAGAGGGCCCGCTAGTATTTCACTGTCTGCGTAGCAGACAGTGAAATACGCGACGGGTGCAGTAGCACCCGTCGCACCTTCCCACACCGCCGGCTCGATTACGAGCCGGCTTCATGGTGGGAAGGGAGTTTTTCCCTGGGCTGGCGGGCGGTCTTTTGGAGACCGCCCGCCAGCCCAGGGAAAAACTCATAATACCCTCCGCGGTCTTTTGACCGCGGAGCGGTATTATGGAGGGCTGAATTCTGGCGGGCGGCAGAATGAGGGCCATAGTAATGTGTTTTATATGTAATGACAGTGAAATATTGCTAAATTCGTTTTTCACTGTTGCAAGGCCTGTCCCTCTCATAGGTTAACATGGGGGCTACCTTTAAATCTGATTAAAGTGTAGATTCCCTTTGGGAGCGGATGGACATGTGGAGTTTGGAGTCTCTGAGCTCACAATTTAAGAAGACATCTTTTAGTAAAGTTGATTTTAAGATTGTGTGTTTGAAAATGCCACTTTAGAAAGTGAGCATTTTCTTGCTTATACCATTTCTGTGACTCTGCCTGTTTGTGGATTCCCTGTCTGGGTCAGTTTGACAGTTGAGCTGGCTGCACCTCACACTAGACAGTGACACAAAGGGAGCTGAGGTGTAGTCTGCATTTCCTAATGAGCCATCTTTGCTAGGAGGGAGGGGAGAAGTGGTCACTTACACCTGAAAGGGGTGTGCCTATCCTCACACAATGCAGTCTCCGACCCCCTGGTGAGTGTCTGGGGCCTGGCCTGGGCAAGGCAGGATTTCACATTCGCAAGAGACTTTACTTTGAAGTAGGCCTACTTCAAAGGAGAAATTGGGTATAAGAAGGGCACCCAAAACCACACACTTTAGAACACTTACCTCTGCCTGGAGAAGAGCTGAAGTGCTAAGGAGAAGTGCTGCCCTGCCTGTGACTGTGCTTTGTGGAGCTATCCTGCAGTTGCTGCTTCTGCCAGAGTAAGAGGGCAAAGACTGGACTTTGTGTGCCTTCCATCTTGTGAAGAAATCTCCAAGATTGATTTAAAGCTTGCCTCCTATTGTTTAAAGTCTCAGGGACAGCAAAGACTTCTCTCTGCAAGCACCTGGAGTCTCTGGAGAGACTCCTGCTCTGACAAGTGGTGCCCTATCCAGTCTCTGGGCCCTTGAAAGGAAAGCTGGTGGAAATCCAAGGAAATCGACTTCGGACGACTTCGAACCGGCGCTGCTGCTGAATCCGGTGACGCCGCCTGCAACCGACTCCGTGATCTTCGCTGGAACGTGACGACCTTCGCAGGCCTGACGCCGCTGCAGCCCCGCTGAAGTCCACGACTCCGTGGAAGTCGCCGCACCACATCGTGACGGACACCGCTCGAAGAGCGCGGATTCAACGTTTCTCACAGACGGCGCGATCCCCGACTTTGCGCATCGGCTTGTTTTCACTCTTCACCAAAGGTACTGTACTTGGGGGTCCATGCGTCTCCGTGTCCGGCGCCACTGGTGTCAGCTTGTTGGGAACGACTCCGTCACAATGCCGTGTTAACACCTCATCGAAGCATTTTGTGTTTCTAAGCTCTATTTTTGAGTTTAATCTTTAAGAATTCATAACCTGACTTGTGTATGTCGGATTTTTGTCATTTTGGTCTTGTTTTGTTTAGATAAATATTTCCTATTTTTCTAAACTGGTGGTATGTCATTTTGTAGTGTTTTCATTAAGTTACTGTGTGTGTTGGTACAAATACTTTACCCCTATCACTCTGAAGTTCAGCCTACTGCTCTGAAGAGCTACTAAGTGGGTAAGCAGGGGTTAGCTGAGGGTGATTCTCTTTTACCCTGACTAGAGTGAGGGTCCTTGCTTGAACAGGGGGTAACCTGACTGTCAACGAAAGACCCCATTTCTAACATTGGTGGTCAGCGTTTGGGATTTGGGATTTGGACTTGTATTTGTACTTGACATACAGTGATTAAGTGTACACTATTGTTAGAGTTCAGACTACTACGTGACCACATACTACTTGTCTTGTGGTTCTTCTTTTTGTTCTCTGATGTCCTCCTGGAAATATTGCTAAAATTTTTGGACTCTGGTTTTTGGTTGTGAAGCCTTTCCAGAATGGAAGTCAATTTCTGGCACCTATTTATGTATAAAAAGTGGCAGCTTAATGCATTCTGCATGGAAAGGGGACTGGCTGTGAACAGGAAATCCAGAAGTGAGGATCTTGAGTCAGCCCTGTTTCAGTATGAGTTGAAACGTTGTCAGGCAACACCACCAAATGAGTTTGAGGAGTAGAACTACTCTGATGTGGAGGACTACTCTGAGGAGGAGGGCAGTGGTCCTGAGGAGGGAACAGAAAGAGATGATTGACTCCTAGCTCGAATCCGGAGTCTGGAAAAGCTAGAAACAGAGCTTGAGAGGGCTGAGGAGAAGAGAGACAATAATACAGGCTAGCTACCTTCTCACAAGCGGCCCATTGAAATCTGGTTCCCTCTTGCAGTCAACATATTTTTCACTGTTGATATCTCTAATGAATCTAACTATATCAAAATAACTGCCTGGATCTTTCAGCTCTCTCTCAATGCCTTCAGTGATACCAATAAATCTTAAATTCTACACCGATGTTGCAGAGCAGAGATTCAGGCTTCTATACTTGAACCTAATTCTGTTAATTTGCCATCATAGCTATATGGAGTTCCATTTTAGGAACATAATTAGCAATTTCTTCTTTGAGAATGGATTGGTAACTGAGGATTTAGAGCTGTTTGACTTTCACACTCAGATGAATAATCCAGTGGTCAAAACCAGGAGCCTTTTACTTCCTGTGACAGGGCATACACAGCATAGTCCATTAGAGAGCTTGGGACATTATACCCAGGGGCGTTGCTTGAACAGTAAGATTGAGGAGGTGTGATCTTCAAATTTACCAGTAATTACGGTGGGAAATCTTGTTAACATACATTTTTTTTAAAGCAGGACATGAGGGAGGCTTAAGGGGTAGTGGAAAGGGAGAGCAGTGGGGATTGTTAGGGTACTTAAAATATTTTGTAAATTTACTGAAATGTTTTATGAACTTCAAAACAGAGAGTGTTTGTGTGTTTTTTAGTCTGTGTGTGCATGTAAAAACCCTAGGTGAAATCTGACAGACACTTTACCATGTTAGTGTCATAAAATAAGCCCCTGTTGCTCCCTTGTTGTGGGGAGGACTCCCTCAGCCAAAGTGGTAGGTTGTGGGCCCCCTCATGTTTTGTTATGCCTCTGTACCATAACCGACTGCAAATACCTGTTCCCAGCTATGTACAACTGAATACATTTATTAGGGGGGTCTAACACCCTCAAACATCCCTAATATCCCCCCAAGAAGCTAATCCCATAATTATTCCCACTGGATTAGGTAGTATAAATAGCAAATTTCTATTTGTGGGGTTTCCTCTTAGAAAAACATTTTGAGTTGTGCTCAGTGCTGTAGGCCTTCCTGCCTAAGGACAATTCTTGAAACATTCACCCACACCTCTGAGGAAGCAATAAGGAGGGTACCGTGGCTACTTACTTGTATTTTCTGCCATGCATAAAAGTTATTGTGCAGTCAATCAAGGCTAGCTTTATCAGGTCCCACCCAGTGAACATGGACAAATACAATTGTATGTGCAGCAGGCACATTAACAGTGACATATACGTGACATCTGCATTTACTGACAACTAGCCTGATTTACTGACAACCAGCTGCAAAAAAACTGGAGCACCCTTGTATGGTTGGCTCCTCCCTCCTGGAGGACCTGAGTCCATTTGTAGCTACAGAATGTTCTGAAACTAAAACTGATGGCTTATTCAGTGTGTTGTTAGTGATCTATTTATGTGAATCAGGGCCCAATTTAAATGTTGGTGGAGAGGGAACTCTGTTGCAACGGCAATGGACTTCCTCCATGCCAACCTTATGTTCCATCCTTCTGATTTTGATTTGGGCAGACCATAGTTTGGAGACAGCCTAACAACTCCATCTCCACGGTGGTCAAACGTCTTTGAAGGCCCTTATTCCATCGAGCCGTCAGATATTTGGCTATATGTCCACTCACCTAATTTAGACAAGCAGACACAGAGCCATTTTTCAATGTCCCTCACTGCCAGGAAAAACCTGGAGTGAGGACCATTGAACAGTGCACAATTGTTTTTATTACTTTCAAAAGGAAAATCCTGCTTTGGGAAAATAAAAAAAAATCATCTTTGATGCAGCCTCCAGCAAAGGTACAGCCTTGATGGCAGTTCCTGTCAATGCTTGAAATGTCCTCTGGGCTGAGAGACAAATTAAAAATTTGGCAGTCAGCATCGCCATTAGGGTGGGAAAGTAATTTACTCTGTTACACTAGCATATAGATGAAACCTTCATGCTTTGAGAAACACTATGAATGTGATCAGTTGTGACATATAGAAGTGGGAGAGGTAATGTCTACTCCTTTTTCTTGGCTACCTTTCCAGCACCAGTCCTTGAAAGGACAGAGGTTGCATTATGTCAAACTGAACTCAGCTTCTGCCACAGGAACTGGTGTTTCCAAAGAACATACTCAGGCCCCTTCTGTCCCCAAGCAAATTAGACACCTTTGTATCACTCACATATTGTTACTTAGAGTTAAGAGTGAAATCTTTCATTGACTGAGGTAGGACAACAAAGGAGTGCTTTAGGGCATCCCTCATTTTACAGTCTTTGGAGACATTCTTTAAAATGCTACTTTACTGGGTGGGGCAGTGTGTGCTGCAGTCCACTAGTAGCATGTACTTTATAGGTCTCGGGTACAGGTTGTACCATGTCCTAGTGACTTGCAAGTAAAGTAAATGTGTCAAATTTTATTATGTTTGAAACGTAGGGCACAAGCACTTTACCCTTGATTAGTAGGGTTAAAGTTCACAGAGTCCTATGGCTAACAGAAAATGGGTTCAGCAACAGAAGGCTAAAATCTGGGGTGACATTGCTGATAAATTTCCAACCGTGGAATTTTGTGTTACACTTTTTATGTAAAATTCCGAGAATTTTGTTTTTATGTCATTTTCGGTAATACATGCCATTCAAGGTAAAAATGTACAGTGAATGGTGCAATTCACAGTAAAAGAAATTACTGCGAATGCACACGAGCAACTGTTTTTTACAGTGGTCTTGTTTAAATGCATCCTTGGGCACAAAATTTAGTCATTACCAAAGTTAGGGCAGTAAAGGCTTGGGCCAGTCCATTTCAAAGGTGAACAGCTCTCCAACCTCAGCAGCTTTCTGGACTCTATGTGAAACGTCTTACAAACTTGTGGGGATAGTCTACAGTAACTTCACCCTGCACCCATCAATGCATGAATGTAGGGTTCTGAAGGAAGGCAATCAATTCACTGAAGTTTAATGCCCTACGCACAGAATCCACTTGGCAAAGGGAATACCCATACTCATGCGCTTTGGGATTCAGGGCACTGGATATAGAGTTTGATCAAAAGTAACACACTCCACCCTTAGCACATTGGGTATGGCTGAACGTCTTTTGCTGTAGGCTTTAGGGTGTCAGAGTTAATGCAGGACAAAGTTGAAGGCCAGGCACTGCACAAACATAGGCATGCATAGATATGCATAGGCATGACTTATTGGTAGTGAGGGAACTAGGCACAGGATCTGGGTGAAGGATACAAGCTGTACCCTATAGACACTGATTGTAGGGCACAGAATGTCTTAACAAAACAAAAACAAAACAATGAAAAATCATTTCATTTTGAAAGGAACTTATGGTTCTTTACTCACATAAAATCCACAGAAATGTAATATAAAATGTCAGTCATTTGAATGGAAAGGCTATAATTGAAACACCTAAGACTGCCTCAGATGTGCAAGTTGTGGTTCAATGGCTGCCAAGAAGCTCCTGAAATTCACTTCTTATGACCTCACAGATGATATTAATAACAATAGAAAAGTTGTAATCACTGCCATGATAGTGACATCACATATGACATCAACAATGCCATGCTGAATCTGGTCAACCCACTTGAGTTGTCTGGCTCAGTCTTTAACACTACCTAACATACTCTGCACAAGGTCATGATCTTCAAAAGGTGCTGGGCAAATTTCCACTAAATGTGACCTGTACATTGAAATTTCCTTAGAACTTTCCTACAAATAAATATTTTTTGTATTTTGATACAGATGTCTTTGGTACTTTTTGAAACATGTTGTTTATAGAAATGTATTGCTTCAAGTATTAATCATTTGTAAACTGAAAATCAAATTTCAGATTTAAATTGGTCTAAACAGTTGTTTATTTCAACATTCAGTTAACTATTGGTGAATGTAAAAGGGTTAGGGAGCACCTAAAATATTTTTTTCCAATGCAATTTATTACCATTTTAGAATTAAAAGAGAACATGTAGTTGAATGAATTTTGCTATATATTTCTTTTAGTTTAGAGAAAGTTTTCTTTGAAATTTGGCTCAAGTACATAAAACTAGTTTGGGATGTTATACAGTTAGCTTAAGATGGATTTCTCTCAGCGAAAAGGTTTTTTAAATATCTTGTTCATATATTTAAATCAACACGAATTTCCAGAACTATTAGGTCTGTGGTTTCCTGTTTTCAGTGCTATTTGCTGTGAATTCTAGTGGAGTTTATTCAATGTTTTGGCAAATTGTGAAAATCAGTGGTTAGTAGGGTATACTCTTTTGTATCTATACAAAATCATGGGGATGTTCTTTTCCCAGTGCTTATAAAACTGTGATTTTATTTCCTTCATACCCTCAATCATCTGTCTCTTCTTTCCTGCTCCTAATTTTCTTTGTATCTTTTCCTCAAATTTAATTATTCAGGAAACTTTTCTTTACTTCTCTCACCTCCCTGCCTTGCGAAGGATGTACATCGACGGACATATGTTTACACCTCATTAAGATTTGATTGTAGTAGATAAAAGGTTAGTTTTGAACATTTAACTTGCCTTCCTGCTGTCCTGTTCTTTAGTCAAAGATTGACTGAGTGAAGAAGTTATGCACAGGACATGAGGTAATGTTGTGAGGTGCACTGTTAGCTATTGGGTCCCGGTAACAGCTAACTGGGCTGCTTTCTCAAGAAGCAGCGGCTGTACACACTTTATGACCTGCATGTTGCCTTTGGGTTATTTGCTTGTGCAGTTCACACTTTACCTTGTTTGGCCTTATCTATGGGATTATGGCCCTCATTTCGACCTTGGCGGTCTTTTTCAAAGACTTCCGAGGTACCGCCGTGCTGAAGACCGTCAGTGCAGGCAGTTTTCCGTGCAGCGTATTATGACTGCTGGCAGCCCTCCGTCCTTTTTCAGACAGAGAGCCGTCAGCAGCCAAACTGGCAGTCGGCGGGAAAGTGGAGGCTGCTCCACCTCCACCGCCATGTCATTAGAACACCGCCCACCGAATCACGTCCCATGATTCGGCGTGGCGATGTTCTGGTGACGGGGTGCTGGTGGCGGAGCAGTCCCCATGGATCCCGTTCCCTCCCGGAGGATCACCAGAACAGGTAAGGTGATCGTCCGTTAGGGGAGGTGGGTGTTGTGTGTTGTGTGCGTGCATGGGGGTGTGAGTGTGAGTGTGTAGAGGGGTGTGAGAGTGCGTGTATGCATGCGGGGGTGTTGTGTGTTTGGCAATGTGTGCGTGTCTGTCTGTATGTCTGTGAGTATGTGTGCTTGTATGACTGTATGTATGTGTGCATGTATGACTGTGTGTGTCTGTTGGAATGTTTGTTAGTATGTGTGCATGTATGTGTGGTAGTGGTGTCTGTGTGCTTGAAGGGGGGTGTGTGTCGATGTTGGGGGTGGGTGGGGAGGGGGGTCCTGCCACCTTTGGGGGCAGTAGGGGGGTTGGGGTGTGGGGGAAGGATGCGGAGGTGGGGGAGGGGGGTGGGGGAGACCACTATCAGTGCCAGCAAAGGAATTCCCTGCCACTGATAGTGCCTACCGCCATGGATTTCATGGTGGTACAAAACCCCACGAAATCCATGGTGGTTTGCAGGGTTGTGATACCGCCGGCGGTGTAGTGACAGCCGCTGGTCTGGAGAGCAAAGTCTCCAGCCCAGCAGTCGTTACCACCCTGGCGGTCGGAGTGGAGAAATGGCGGTTTAGCATGGCAGTCACCGCCATGCTTGTAAGGCCATTTTTTCCCACTGGCCTGTTGGCGGTATTACCGCCATTTCTCTACCGACCGCCAGGGTTGTAATGAGGGCCTATGTGTTTATTTGAAAGTCACCACAAGGCCCCCCCTAGCATTGACGTGGGCAGTTATTCATTTGTAAACGGTGATGGGACAGTGTTCCTGATGGGCATGTGTGATAGTTGCAATGGGCACTTTACCTTTCTAGTCTGTGCATCTTGCACTATTCTAGTGGGAAAGAAAAGCACAGCTCAATATGTTTCTATTACATTTGTTCACAGAGGTTTCTACTACTGATGTGGTTAAGTGTCAAGCCTTGTTTCAGCACCGTAGGCCCCAAGCCTTCTTTTGACATAGACTCATCATGAATGAAAGTTGAACTTGCTGATCCTGGGGATGCATGATGAATGCCTCCTATATGGTGTGTAGACTCAGAACAGTTCCCCACACATGTTTTTGCTGAAATTGCATTGTCTGCAACAAATACTGGGAAACACAGAGTATTGATTGTCTTTATGTTTCTCAGCTGTACTGTCTACAGGTCATACACTGACTCATAGGTTTTCTGAGTTAATGTCTGCCATAAAAGCAGCACAGTTTCATCAACACCATTGCAAAACCCACTTCTGGCCTCTGTAAGTGTTCATGATATGGCCCCTGAACCTTCTTTATGAGGGAAGGCGATTTGCCTGGGCATGTTTTTCATAACATCAAATAAACCTAGGAACAGAAGTGCTGTGTGCCGTGTTTTACACAGAAACCTTATTCTGGAGGCTGATGTATGCAAAATGATATTTGCTGCTGTTAGTGCTCTAATTAACAATTTGAGAAGGTTGATGTGCGAGATCGGACTGTCTGAGTCCTCATAAAACGTAATGAGTCTTAGCATGACGTAATCCAAGGCAACAAAATACACCTGGAAGGGACAGGATTTCACATTAAAACCATATGAATGTATTAAAAAAACATGCTCATTATAGAAAGAAAAAAATAGCTAGTTAATCGCTTAGGAATTGGCATAAACAAAAACATCATTGCATAATTCGGCAACAGGAGTAACAGAAAGTCTGCCTTTGAAGAAAACCAAGAAAAACAAAATAAAATCATTAATCAGAGTAGCATAGAGTCTGCTCCATAGACAAGTGCAAAAATCTAAGTGCAAATCAAATAGACAGACTCACAAGAGTCCGTTCTAACAGAAGGCCCAAAAAGAACACTGACTCTTCTCTAAAATAAAGCAGCTTTATAATGTTTCAGGGTACTGAAGCCACATGTGTTTCATGGTATGATATGATGGACTAAAAATGTACAAACACATAAATCAAAATGTTATTAAACACAATACTTCTGGAGACATCTACTTCCTAGTGCATGTCATTGATTAGCTTATGCATGACGAATTAAAGAAACAAAAATTAGCAACGCAGTTGTTTGTTCAGCTGAAGAGTGGTATACATAGTACACGGCCTGCACGTTTGGAGAGTTACAAAATAAGGAACATCCCTGGCATTGCCTCCTCTAAGGAACACAAATATTATATGTTATGCTTGTACAGATACCACAGTTAAGGCTTCATTCTTGATGATTTTCCTGAAATGGAAAAGCGCATAGAGAGAAAAAAGGATCACTCGTGTGCACTATCATTCTGCAAATGTGAATAGCTGTCAATGCAAGCCAACTGGGGCCTGGTGTCATGCTGACCAAAGCACATCTAAAATGGGCATTATCTTCTAACATGTAAGAGCTCAACTACATTGCCACAATCTTGACTATGATCTTTGAGGAAGCAAAGTTTCTCCCACTCTTAGTGAAAGAAAAGGTACTGCTGCCTCTGAATTGAGACTCTGCTCAGAGTTCCACTGTGAGCCCATCAGGAATTGTGCGCTGAAGCCATATAAGCTGCACCATTGTCCCAAACAGGGAATTAAGTTGGCCCTGTGTGTCCAGGGATACTGTGGATGGTCAAAAGGGCTTATTAACTGGCTTACCATGGCCAAGTTAGTCATACCAGGAAAAAAGAGTTTAGAGTTTGGAGATGCACTTCTGTTGTTGGTTACCAGAACATACCAAAGCAGTATGAGTTCAGCAAAACTAAATGTTTACCAGTTTCTACTGAAAAGAAAATGTTCCCTTCTGTGGTGCTTCATTGGTTGTAATATTTTTAACTGAAAACATCTAATTATGTCATAACTAACAGAGCTCAATAAGGCAAAATAACACTTTACATATAACAAAACATCGAACTGAAATAGAACACACATCTGGATGTGTGGGTCAGGGGTTTGATTGTATGTATGAATGCTCTTTTGCTTATTTATGAAGGGAGTGACAACTTATCTTTGCAAACATTCCAATAATTTTCCAAAGATATTGTTATGAAACTTTTCTTGGAGATGTCTGCAGAATTATTCACATTGTGCATACACTCCTGTGGATCAGAAGTACTTGAACAAACATGCATTTACAAAGGCAATAGATTTGATTTTGTCTAATATATCTCTCTGTCTATGGAGTAGTTCTATAGTGATAGTAAACTCGGTCTCAGGGTTCTTTATTCTAATGAAGACTTGTGTTACACCTGTGTCCTGTGGTACAGTAGGTCAGTGTAACTACGACCTTTCTGATACTGACATTAGAGTAGGCTTCAACAAATTGATGGGGTGGACATGAAGATCAAATATCGAGTCAGCACTCCTCTATGCAGAGGCAGCCAGAGTTCTTGTGCCCCTCCTCCAATAATCTGGCTCTCCCCTGAGATGTGTTGGGGACCTTCCCTGGTTGTTCTGGGTCTGTGACAGCAGCTGGAGAGTCAGAGCAGGTCACTTGAGTGGAATGGCAGGTGGGGGACTCAGTTACTAAAGATAGTTACCATCCATGCACCTGGAATGGGCTGAGGTTGGAGATTAGGATGGGGTGAGGTGTGTTTGGTACGGCTTGTGAGGGAAGCGACCTATCAGCTTAATATATTAACTATATTTTTCTAGGTGGACATTAACACAGAACACACATCTGGATGTGACCATCGTGCCCTAGTTAGTGCCCTCAATGTTGTGTCCTAGTTTTAACATCTTCTACTGCTTCCCTGTTTCCCTCTCTGATCACCATTTAACTGGCTCTAGAACAACAGCACCACATCAGTCAATAATATAGTGCAATACTGTAACAGTACAACAGTCTAAAAGTCCCACGTAGAAGTAGTTCCTGACTCTCCCCAGGGTCAAAGCCACAGGGGGGCATTTGAGGGACAGGCCAGCCCATATTAAACTTTTGACCCCTTCTGTTCCCCCCACCCCCAAAATTACCCAGGCTACTGGCACAGCTTTATTCAAAAACTTGTTTTATCTAAACAGATTACATTCACATTTGAATGCATACAGTCTAATCCAAGAAAGTCTAGGCACTGGAAGTGGAGGTGCAATGTGGAAGGCTGCTGCCTAAAGTTTCTCTTGTTACATTTACTGGCCCTCATTCTGACCTTGGCGGTCTCTTCGCAAGACCGCCGAGTTACCGCCGCGGTGAAGACCGCCGACCGCGGCGGTATGCCGCTGTGCGCATTCTGACCGCTGGGAGCGTTCCGCCGGAAAACCGCCAGCAGCCACACTGGCGGTCGGCGGGAAAGTGGAGACTGGTCAACCTCCACCGCCACGCCAGCAGAACACCGCCCACAGAATTACGACCCACATTTCTGTGTGGCGGTCTTCTGTTGGCGGTCTTCTGTTGGCGGTCACCTCCCCATGGCTCCTGTCACCTCCCGGAGGACCAACGCACAAGGTAAGTTGATCGTCCGTGAGGGGAGGGGGTGGGGGGGTGTTGTGTGATGTGTGCGTGCATGGGGGTGTGCGTGGGAGTGTGTAGAGGGGGTGTGTGAGTGCGTGCATGCGGGCGGGGAGTGCTGCTGTGCCTATGGGCAATGTGTGTAGTTCGGCGGGTGCGCATGTCGGCATGTATGTGTGCGGGTATGTGTCCCCGTTGTGTGTGTGTGTGTGTAGGGGGTGTGTAGATGAGCATGTAGGGGGTGTGTGCATGTCGGGGTGCGTGTATGTGCATGTCGGGGTGGGGGTGGGGAGGGGGTTCGTACCACCTCTGGGGGGTGGCAGGGGGGTGGAGGGTGTGGGGGGAGGACTCGGGGGGGCAGTGGGGGGTGGGGGAGACCCCTATCAGTGCCAGGGAAGGAATTCCCTGGCCCTGATAGTGCCTACCGCCATGGTTCGCATGGCGGTTCCCGACCGCAAGAAACCGCGGCGGTAAGCAGGGTCATGATACCGTTGGCGGTCTTGGGTCGACCGCCGGACCGGAGTGCGCAGACTCCAGCCCGTCGGTCATGACCGCCGTGGCTGTCGGAGTGGGGAAGTGGCGGTCGGTCGCGGCGGGGACCGCCGCGGTCAGAATGCCATTTTTAATACCGCAGGTCTGTTCGCGGTCCGACCGCCGTCTCTCCGCCGACCGCCAAGGTCAGAATGAGGGCCACTGTGTGTTCAGACACCGATGTCAAATACCAGGCTACATCTTCTGACAAACTGCTGCTTATTTTTTTAACATGGAGATTTTGTTCTATTTTCTTTCACTTGACTGCAAAATGAGAGAACTTTCTGAAGTGAACTATGGGCCAGATGTATTAACATTGGGGATAGCAATTTCCAAATTGCGATTTTTTTCTTAATCGCTATTGGGAAATTGCTATTTCTAATGTATGAAACTTTTTTTTTTTTAATTAGCAATTTCAAGTGGGTTACAAAGTTAAACACTTCATGAACATTAATGAGGTAGGTCACAGCTTATGACCTAATAAAAATGATAGCCATCACAGGAATGATGGTCGGCTGGGGTCAGCAGACCATCATATCTTTGATTGCTTTTAAATAAGCAATTTTTTTAATCCAGTCTAATTTCATTAAAGGAAAATGAGCTGTATTTCAAAACATAACATTAAACTCTTAACTTTCATTTTTTAACCTTCTCAAAAGGGAATCGTCCCCCTTCCCACTTGTGAATTAGTTACCACCTCCTTTCAGGTGTCGGCAAAATATTAATATTTTGCACTAGTATTTCAGTTGCAAAACAATGTATACTGCTATGATTCGGTATTTGGAAGGGATGCCCTAAACACTCCCCTTCCAAATATCAAATTGCAGTTTGAAGTTTATACATCAAAGAAACATAGTTGAGGTTGCAAAGGGCCTGATTCTTTGCGTTGTACATCTATCCCTTTGTGACAATCTCCCTCAGGTAGATGGAGGGCCAAAAGAAAGACTGTAGGATGTCAAGTTTTTAATTAGTACACAAAAAAATCTAAGTACCTGTAAAAGAACGCTATACATTTTTCAAAATATATCAGCTGTTATGACAGCTCAAATTAAGCACATATTGACAAGTGTGATGGAAACAAAGATTTTACTTGGATCAATACAAATCTTGGTGATGCACAAATGATCAATATTGTATTGCATTGTATTTTATTGCAGCATTTGTATAGCGCTTACTAACCCTATGCGGGCACTGAAACTCTTACCTACATGGTCAGCTACCAAGGCATATAAAGTGTGTAGTTGGGAGGGTATTGTCTTTGTTTTTTGATCTTATATGGAAACTGTTTCTATGTCATGCATAATGAGCACTGAGGTGTGGTTATCGTATTATGGGATGCAGCGTGTAGCAGTGCGGTGTATGATGAGGTGTGCGAGACATGGATGTGCAGTATATATTTTTTCAGTACACTGAATAGCTCTGCAGGTCCCTTTGTGGTAATTCTCGTGATTATTGTCTACCTAGTAGTTCTCTGGGTTGTCAAATCAGAAATGTTGTGTATAGTTGTGGGTCTGAGCAGGCATGGTTGTAGGGAGAGAGAAGTGGAGAGAGCTGCTGTGATAGGCATTTTTACTATCATCCTATATCTAAGGGTCATTGTGCGATGTAAAGAAGCAGTCAGAGTATAGACATTAGGGACCTCCAGTAGTGTACTATATTGAAGTCCTGCAGTGTTTGACAGATCTCTTCAGTTATTCAATGCTTGTTCATTTGGTGATGACTGCTTTATCTGCTGCACAGTACAGGTGCTGGACAATCCTTGTAACACATATGTCCCATGTGAATGTAGGAGGGGTAAATTAGAGTTGGCGCTCAGTATTATGGTATTAGTATTAATGTGGGCCATAAATGTTTTCTATGAAATTACATAAGTATATAATACCCTGGAGAACCAAAGGTCAGCCGTCCTTCACTTACCTGCCTATTGAAAGTAGTTTGCTGTCTGGTTTCTTTCCAATCTGTGGACTGTAAGCTGACAATTTCGTTTGAGGGTACAACTCCCTTTCTGGGTTCTGTTGTTGGGATGTGGGGTGGCATTGTTGTCTTGGAAATAGCCATGTTTTCAACTATCTTCTGTAGTGTATAGGCTCCTGGATGCTTTGAATGCTGACTGGTAGTGAGTTACAGAGCTTTGTGGCTTTTATTGAGAAAGCAGGGCCTCCTATTGATTTGGTATGGCAAGATGGTATAATGATAAGTGGTGTAAGCCTGGAGTGCAGTGCCTTATCTTGTTTGCATTGCTTGAATTTAGGGGGCTGTGTGGACAATGTAAAGTCCCTTGAATGTAGTCCTTCTAGGTATAGATAGCCAGAGGAGTGTTTGCAAGACTGGAGTCATGTGTTCTCTTGGGTGAAGTCAGAGAAGAAATCTTGGGGCAGCATTTTGGGTGAGCTGTACTGTGCGTAGGAGAAATGCAGGTGCACCAAGGTATAGGCTGTTGACATAGTCAGGCTTGGAGAGTACGAATGTGAGGATGGCTTGCAGGTTCTGTTGGTATACAAGCTATGAATAGATGCATTATTATGCTTCATTGTGTAGAAGGCACTGTGTGGCATTAAGATGTGGTATCAAGTATAGATCTAAATGCATGGTTATTCCTGGATTTCTGACTTCTCTTGATCTTGTTGGAGGGGCATCATGTTCTTTAGGGCAGTTGGCTGGTATTTTTGGCATTGTCCAGAGGCCATATTCTCGGTCTCTGCAGTATTGAGCTTGGGGTGGTTATTCATCTTCCATGTGTTTATGGCATGAAGGCAGTCATCAAGTTTTAAATTATAAAGGTCTTCCAGGCCATCCAAAATTAGAATCATTTGGGTATCATCTCCATAGCTGCAACAGGTGAATTTAATATTTTTTGTTAAGGGGATTAGGTAGATGTTGAATAATGGAGGAGCTATGATGGACCCCCTAAGAGGTGTCACAGTGTAGTATGTGAGGAGCTGGCGTGAAAGGTGGTACCAACACTATTTGAAAGTTATAGCTTAGAGGCCAAAAATTAATTGGGCAATAGTTGAACCACTCCCACCTTTAACTTATGGTATGTCAAAAACAGAATTTGCAGTGTGGAAAGATTGCACAAATGTGCAGGACATTGAGTCAGCCAGCAACTTTCATGACCTTTCCTATTCCTGATACATAAGTGGTTACCACAACGTAATCTTACCAGCCATTCAGAAGCAATGTCCAATCAAAAAATCTCCAGATTCCAATATGACTTAATGCATTGAGACTATTGGATGGGAAAGAGCCATCATAAGTCAGGTACGACTTATATTGGACTGGCATTGCTCCAGCCTACGGCCTTTCTATGGGCACTGGTCTGTTGTGAGATATAGCCTAGTAAGATAATATGTGTTCTTGAGAGATCTTTATTTTGTTTGAGAATCCAGAAAGTTTGCTAGGGTAATGTGCCTGCTGCAGGGAGCTACAAATACCCTAACTAGCAGTAGTGTGAATCTGAAATAACCTAATACAGTCTGCCATTTCACAAAGGCCATAACGGACTATTCTTTCTAAATGGATTACTATTTAAATAACCCTGCCAGGGTCAACACCCTGAGGATTCCTCTCATTGAATCAAATTTTGTGGAAACCATAATCAGGGCATCTGAGGCTAAAAGCATTTGTATTTTAATTGACCTCTCTAGACATCTCCGCACAACATTCACTAACTGTTAGAATTGGGATCTCTGGTTGGCAGTCGGTTTGCACTCTGTCCAAGCAGGGACCCTCACTCTAGTCAGGGCAAGGGAGAAACACGGCTCAGAAAACCCCTGCTCATCCCCTTGGTAGCTTGGCACAAGCAGTCAGGCTTATCTCAGAGGCAGTGTGTATGTAAAGTGTTTGTACCAATCACACACAGTAACACAGTGGAAACACCACAAAAGGACTCCACATCAGTTTAGAAAAAAAGCCAATGTTTATCTAAATTAAACAAGACCAAAAGAACAAAAATCCAACATACACAAGCAAAGATATGCATTTTAAAATTAAGTGTCTTAATCCATAGGAATATTTAGCACAAAGTACCTGGTATGCACCAAAAATAAAGCCGCAACAGCTACTATACGTCAGAAAAGGAAGCGATGTGTCAATTCCCTACTCGCAAGTGAGGCCGTCTGTCGATTCTTTACTCGCACCAGAGGCCGTGTGTCAATTCTTTTCTCACAAGGAAGGCCTTGAGTCAATTCAGGGTGTGGAGCCTCAGGTCAATGCAGGGATGTTGAAGACTTTGACACCCAGGATCTGTGCGCGGAAAATTCCAACATACTGTGCGAAGAGTCTGTGGTGAGAACAGGCGCTGCGTCATTTCTCCAGCTGTGAGGCAGGCGCTGTGTCAAATTTTCAGCCGTGGGACAGGCCGTGTGTCAATTTTTCTGATGCACACACAGCTGTGCTTGGATGTTCCCCCACAGATTACCAGCTTTCACTTCTAAGGGCCCAGTGACTGGATTTCGCACCACTTAGCAAGTCATGACTCCCAGCAGAAGAGCCAAGGCACTCACAGTCTTTGATGTCCCTGAGACTTCAGAACATGGAGCAACCTCAGTCCAAGCCCTTGGAGAAACTTCACAAGCAGGATTTTGGAAAGCAAAGTCCAGTTCTTTGCCTCTTCAGGCAGAAGCAGCAGCAGCAGGCCAGCACAGGAAAGCATCAAGCTCTTCTCCGTGGCGGAGGTTCCTCTTGATCCAGATGTAATCTGAAAATCTGGGGTTTTGGGTCCACTACTTATACTCATTTCTGCCTTTGAAGTAGGCAAACTTCAATGGGACGTCTCTGTTGTTCACAAGATTCCGCCATGTCCAGGCTCGGCCCCAGACACACTCCAGGGGGTTGGAGTCTGCATTGTGTGAGGACAGGCACAGCCCTTTTAGGTGTGTCAGCTCCTCCCTCCGCGCTCCAGCCCAGGAGATTCATCAAGATATGCAGGCCACTCCACAGCTCCCTTTGTGTCACTGTCTAGTGGGAATTCACAAACAGCCCAACTGGCAGTCTGATCCAGACATGGATTCCACAGGCAGGCAGAAGCACAAAATGGTTAAGCAAGAAAATGCCCACTTTCTAAAAGTGGCATTTTTAAACTGATATCTAAAAACCAATTCCACCAAAAGATGTATTTTTATATTGTGAGTTCAGAGACCCCAATCTCCACATCTCTATCTGCTCCCAATGGGAAACTGCACTTAGAAGATATTTTAAGACAGTACCCTTGTTAACCTATGAGAGCGATAGGCCTTGTAATAATGAAAAAAATGAATTTGGCAGTATTTCACTATCAGTGCATGTCCTACCTTTTAAATACACTGCACCCTGCCCCTGTGCCTACCTAAAGCCTACCTTAGGGGTGACTTACATGTAGTAAAAGGGAAGGTTTGGCCCGGCAAGTGGGTGCACTTGCCAGGTCGAATTGGCAGTTTAAACCTGCACACACAGACACTGCATTTGCATGTTTGAGACATGTTTACAGGGGTACACATGTGGGTGGCATATTCAGTGCTGCAGGCCTACTGGTAGCATTTGATTTACAGGCCCTGGGCACCTCTATTGCGCTTTACTAGGGACTTACTAGTAAATCATATTTGCCAATACTGGATAACCAATCACCCATACACTTTAGACAGAGAGCACTTGGACTTTAGCACTGTTTAGCAGTGGTAAAGTGCACAAAGTATCAAAGCCAGCTAAAATTCATTACAGCACAGGATCCAAAAACAAGGGGTCAGAAGCAAAATGTATAGAGAAACCACGCCAAGAGTTGCCAGGTCTAACACTAACATTTTCTGTTTTTTTTTTATATTGTAATCTCAGATCTGTGTAGTATGAATCTGCGTTTTTAAATTTAGTGACTCCTTTGAAATCTGCTTCATTTTTATTGAATTTATGGTAATATCAAATAATTGGTGCAATGAGATCCTATGTTATGTACTAAATGCACAATGCAATTAAATCTGGAGTAAAGTTCGTATTTGGAGAAGTTGTGGAATGCTGGGTGGTAGAAAGTTTATGGACTCTCACAGATTTTGGAATTTTCCTTCACAGAAATATGTGGACAATCTGAGATGTTGCCCAAGTTTGGAGTCTGCAGGACATTCTGGGTAAAAAAAGGTTATGAAAATGAAGTAAACAATTGCATGAGAATATTTTCTTTACAATCTTCAAAATCAAGCCCACACTTTGCAAACTAATCAAAAGATACTGCTGCTCTAATGTGTTTTGTGCAGTCTCTCTGTCCCCTATAAAAAACATATTGCTTGTATTTTAAGAGCACAGTAGAACGTTGCCCCCCCCCCTCCACACACACACACACACACACACACACAGCCCCATTATTCCAGACAGCTCAATGGACATTCAAGTCAGGTTTTAGGAATGTTCCTTTGATCTGTGTAGCAATACCAGATTAGAATGTCCACCAGTCTATTGAAAAAAATGGTTCTTTCACTCTTGTAGTCGTTGCTATGGTGTCTGAGGCTTTTGTTCATTCTATGTCCTCTAAACATTTGAGCAGGTATTTCTCTCCCGCTGATAGTGCTATATAGACCATACCACCGTACCTCACAAACATCAATCCAAATATCTATGGCTTCTGAAATTTTAGGAATGCAAAGCGCGTTCTTTGGCAGTTACGCTGCTAAAAATATATATTTACATTAGCAGCATTTGTTCATTTTCAGATGTTTCCCATAACGCAGATATTCTTTCCACCGATTAGAAGCCTTGGAAATGTTGGCGTGCTTGTGTATTCTGATTGTCGCTGTGACATTGCTTAAAGTTCAACCTTTCCTCTGGGGCCATGAACACTATTTACTATGGCTCTCTGCTGGAGCTTAGCATTTCAAAAGCGCGGGCATTATATCGATTCCCTCTGGCCTCAGAATACAAGATTCACCTCTCCCTGTCTGTCTCCCGTGAGCCGAGAACAGTTTTGGCAGATAATATTTTTTCCTTTTGTGTGAAAAATGATGTTTGGGTCTGGTGAGTTTTTTTCCCGTTGCCCCCTCTCTGATTCCTCTCATTAAAAGACATGTCTTCTGGGCGAGTCCTGTCCTGTCTGTTGTCAGAGTCTGCTTCGTGTCTTTCAGCATTACATATCTTCCATAAAATGTCACTGGCACGAGGCAGTATTTAATTAAAAAAAGTTCATCTCTTCTCAGCGGAAGTCAATTTAAGTTTTGCTTTATGGCTTGGCTCGTAGTACCCTTTAAGACCTTTACTACACTGCCTGCTCTCTGGGAAAAATTAATTGGATGCTCAACAATGACAACTTTTCTATACAAGATGTCTACACATGTCTCCATTTAAGTGCTTACATTTGGATGTTTGAGAATAAGAAAATAGGCTTGCAGCTTTGTAGAGGAACGTTATGGAAGGTAATCAGTGCACAGTTGTACTTTCTGCCAGTCTTAATTAATGTATAGGTGTATTTTCTTTGCAGTTTTATATAGCGCGAACGTGTCTCAAGGGCATTAGAGCGCTTTGGTGATCGTCAGATTAGATTATACAAAGTACAATATTTTTTGGGGGCACGAGGACATTAGGTAAACGGGGATATTGCGCCAAGGTCGGGACTCGAACCTGCTTTCTCAGGTGGAACGTCAGCCGCTCTGTCTGGCCTATCAGGCCACATCTCTTCCCTGAAGGGCCCTATAGTTAGTGGGAAATGCATTCTGAAAACATAATCAGCAGGAAAGCTCTCCACAGGTTTGCAACCATTAATGAAAATGTGCATGTTTAATTAGTATCCGCCATCAAAGATTCAACATGCTGCCAGTTGGTGTGCAGCCTTCAATTATTGCTGGTCCTTGGATGCAGAACTCCCTAGTGGGATGGACTGCCTGGCACCAAGCTGCTGTCACTGTATGTTGCACCCAAAGCTAACTGCTGTTAGAGGTTTGAGCAACCATTTGTAAGTTACCACAGTAACCTTGTAAGCCTTCAAGGAAAAAGACCGCCTTTAAAGTCGATTGCATGAGCAGCAAGGTTATGCATTTTTAGAAACGGGTAAAACAAACCGCATTGTTCCAACAAGAAATAACTTGAACACATTTTCAGTACATTGATACAGCAAATCTGCACAAACAATGAAATATTCCAAAATATATGGGTCTGACAGAGTATCCAATGGTAATATTGCTCCAGTGCAGCAAATCACCTTTAGAGATGCTTTTTTTAATTAAAGCAGACTAACACTTCTACCACTGTAGAAGAAATGCCTATTGAATGGTGTTTGGACAAAATGTCGAATAAAAAATATTGTGACTCAAAAATATTGTGTCAAGAGTATCAATACATCAAAATTATTGTGGTCAGGAATATCAAAGGTAAGAATGTTGTTTAAGTGTAGTTTTTAGTACTGTTGTAAAAATATAATTTTTGCTGCTAGGCCTTTTCCCCCTCAGGTGCCAAGCCTTTTTTGGCTATTTGGGGCAGTTTGCACTTAGAGCCTCATAACAGTTTGTCCCCATAAGCTACCCACGCAAAATTTGTGTCCTTTTTTTCCAACATCCTAGGGATTCTAGAGGTAGCCAGACTTTGTGGGAGATCAAGAAATTAGCCAAAATACAGCGAAAATTAGTTTTCTAAAAAAATAAAAGGCAAATAAGGGCTGCAGAAGAAGGCTTGTGTTTTTTTCCCCTGAAAAAGGCATCAACAAAGGGTTTTCAGTGCCAAAATCATTATCTTCCCAGCTTTAAGGAACAGGCAGACTGGAATAAAAAAAAACAAATTTTCAACACAATTTTGGCATTTTACTGGGACATACTCCATCTCTACTATTTTTGGTGCTTTTATCCTCCTTACAGTTAGTGACAGAAATGGGTGTGAAACCAATGCTGGATCCCAGAAAGCTAAACATTTATGAAAAGTAGACAAAAGTCTGAATCGGCAAGGGGTAATTTGTGTAGATCCTACAAGGGTTTCCTACAGCAAAAAACAGCTGAAATAAATAAAAAAAAAGTTGAGGTAAAAAACAGCTATTTTTATCCACGTTTTACTCTGTAACCTTTCCGGTGATGTCAGATTTTTTAAAGCAATATACTGTTACGTCTGCTGGACTCTTCTGGTTGCGGGGATATATATACAGCAAAAACAGCTGAAATAAAAAAAAATTGAAATTGAGGTAAAAAACAGCTATTTTTCTCCACGTTTTACACTGTAACCTTTCCGGCGATGTCAGATTTTTTAAAGCTATATACTGTTACGTCTGCTGGATTCTTCTGGTTGCGGGGATATATAGGGCTTGTAGGTTCATCAAGAACCCTAGGTACCCAGAGCCAATAAATGAGCTGCACCTTGCAATGAGTTTTCATTCTATACTGGGTATACAGAACTTCATTTGCTGAAATATAAAGAATGAAAAATAGGTATCAAGAAAACCTTTGTATTTCCAAAATGGGCACAAAATAAGGTGTTGAAAAGCAGTGGTTATTTGCACATCTCTGAATTCCGAGGTGCCCATTCTAGCATGTGAATTACAGCACATTTCTCAAGTAGAAAATATTTTTTACACACTGTCTTAAATTTGGAAGGAAAAAATGTAGAGACAGACAAGGCGCAATAACACTTGTTTTACTATTCTGTGTTCCTCCAAGTCTCACGATAAAAATGGTACCTCACTTGCATGGGTAGGCCTAATGCTCGTGGCAGGACACACAACATAGGCACATCACATTTTTACATTGAAATCTGACGTGTTTTTTGCAAAAGTGCCTACATGTAGATTTTGGCCTCTAGCTCAGCCGGCACCTAGGGAAACCTACCAAACTTGTGCATTTTTGAAAACTAGACACCTAGGGGAATCCAGGATGGGATGACTGTTGGGGCTCCCACCAGGTTCTGTTACCCAGTATCCTTTGCAAACCTCATTTTGCCCCAAAACACTTTTTCCTCACATTTTGGTGACAGAAAGTTCTGGAATCTGAGAGGAGCCACAAATTTCCTTCATCCCAGCATTCCCCCAAGTCTCCCGATGAAAATGGTACCTCACTTGTGTGGGTAGGCCTAGCGCCCGCAACAGGAAATGCCCCAAAACACAACGTGGACACATCACATTTTCCCAAAGAAAACAGAGCTGTTTTTTGGAACGTGCCTAGCTGTGGATTTTGCCCTCTAGCTCTGCTGGCACCAAGGCAACCTACCAAACCTGTGCATTTTTTAAAACTAGACACCTAGGGGAATCCAGGATGTGGTGACTTGTGGGGCTCTCACCAGGTTCTGGTACCCAGAATCCTTTGCAAACCTCAAAATTTGGCCCAAAAAACACGTTTGCCTCACATTTCGGTGACAGAAAGTTCTGGAATGAGAGAGGAGCCACAAATTCCCTTCCTCCCAGAGTTTCCCCAAGTCTCCCAATAAAAATGGTACCTCACTTGTGTGGGTAGGCCTAGTCAGCGAAAGGAAATTCCCCAAAATACTATCTGGACACATCAAAATGATCAAAAACAAAACTACCTGTTTTGGGGGGGGGGGGCACCTGTGTGTTTGGTCCTGGGCTCAGCAGCCAGACAGGGAAACCTACCAAACCCAGACATTTCTGAAAACTAGACACCCGAGGGAGGGAGTCCAGGGAGGTGTGACTTGCGTGGATCCCCCAGTGTATTCTTACCCAGAATCCTCAGCAAACCTCAAATTTAGCTAAAAAAGCAAATTTTTCCATATTTCTGTGTGGGATCACCTTACCGGGACAAATGTCCTACCACCCAACGTTCCCCTCAGTCTCCCAGTAAAAATGATACCTCACTTGTGTAGGGAGGCCAAGTGCCTGTGACAGGGAAGAGCCAAAAACATGTCGAAATTGAGGGGGAACCAAAGCGGGTCCAAAAGGGCAGTTTGAAAAAAAACATTTTTAGGCTGACAAGTGGGGCAGAATTTTTATGGGCATAGATGACACCATGCTGAGTGGATTCCTGCAGATTCCAGAAGGTTCCATCACAAAAATGGGGACAAAATGTGTGATTTCCAGCATAGTTGGAGGTTTGCAGGGTATTGTGGATAAGAAAATGGTGCAGGGTGCATGTGAAGCATACCACCCTAGACTCACCGAGATGTTTATTTTTCAGATGTGTCTAGGTCTTGTGGATTTTTCTACATGGCAGCGTCCCAAAGTCCAAAAAGTGGAGCCCTCACCATTCCAAATGGGACGATTTTGAGAGTTTGCCAAGCTCTCATTGCCCAAATGTAAAACCAAAACCCAAAATAAGCAAATGCCCTCTCGCTTGCCATGGGATTAGATGTTTTAGGGTGCAGGGGGAGAGGTGAAAGTCTGTTATCCACTTCAGTTGGGGTGGGGGCATAACCATGCCCATACTGGTTGGAAGCCATCACTGCACAATTTTTTTTTTTATTCCCCGACATCTAGAAGACTTTCTGCCCCCCTGGGGTGTGGATTGGGGGTAATTGCCCCATCTGCCCACTGGTGGGCAGAACAACTTTGGCCCCATTGATTTGGGGTGGGGGCATGGCAATACCCCACCCTCATATTTTGAAAAACAAATCTTCCCCGGTCTCTGGTGGGCTTTCTGCCCCCCTTGGGGGCAGATGGGCCTTCCAAAAATAGGCAGAGCAGCCCCCAAGGGGGGCAGATATGGCCAACAGTAATGTGCCCCCATGAGGAGCGACCCTTGCCCAAGGGGCTGCCCCCGAAACAAAACACACACATACACACACACCAATCCGTAGTGCCTAAGTGGTTTCGACCTTATAGAAATAGGCCGATCTGCCACCAAGGGAGGAAGAAATGGCCTAAAAACAATTTGCCCCACCCTCCAAGGAGCAACCCTTGCCTAAGGGGTCGCTCCCCTTATCAATATAAATAAATAAAAAATCCCTGGTGTCTAGTGGCTTCTGTCCCCGTGGGGCAGATCGGCCTTATTAATATAGGCTGATCTGCCCTCAGGGGTGGCAGAAAAGGCCTATTAAAAAAATTGCCTTCCTGGGAGCGACCCTTGCCTAAGGGGCCAATCCGCTTATCCATAGAAATAAAAAAAAAACATCCCTGGTGTCTAGTGGCTTGTGTCCCCCTAGGGGCAGATCGGCCTAATTAATATAGGTCGATCTGCCCCCGGGGCGGGGGCAGAAAGGCCTTATAATAAATTGCCCCCTTGGGGGATGACCCATGCCCAACGGGCCGCTCCCCTTCTTTGTTACGATCACTATGCGATCGTGTTGCAGGAATGCTTAGAGTGACATGAAAAGGGAAGGAAAAGCGTTTCCTTCCCTTTTCATGCCTCTCTGCCTCCCCTGCCCCTGGTACCGAGTGGAAACCAATCTATTTCTCATGGGTCGCGCTGGAAGCCTGGCTTCCAGCGTGACTGGAGTTGACCTCTGATGAGGTCAGCGAGCGATCACGCGCTGACTTAATCAGACGTCACGGGGTGTAGTGGGGCAGGGATGGAAGGGGAAGCGATTCTTGTTAGAAATGGGGTCTTTGGTTGGCAGTCAGGTTACCCCCAGTCCAAGCAAGGACCCTCACTCTAGTCAGGGTAAAAGAGAATCACCCTCAGCTAACCCCTGCTTACCCCCTTTGGTAGCTTGGCACAAGCAGTAGGCTTAACTTCAGAATGCTTGGTGTAAAGTATTTGTACCCAACACACACAGTAACTAAATGAAAACAACATAAAGTGACACAACACCGCTTTAGAAAAATAGAAATTATTTATCTAAACAAAACAAGACCAAAATGACAAAAATCCACAATAAACAGGTCAAGTTATTAATTAAAAACCAAAAAGAGTCTTCATGTAATTTTAAACACACACTAACGCTGCGACTAAGTCCTAAGGTAAACTTTTGACCGAGGCCTCCCGCGGGCTATAGCGTGAAAATGTACCTTAGGTGCGTGAAAAATAACCCTGCACTGGTGAGTGTGCGTCAAAAAAGGGTTTGCGATGCGTCGATTTCACTCAGGAGCGAGACCTTACATCGTTTCTCCTTTAGTCAGGTCAGCGTGCATCGTTTCTTCTCTCCGTAGGAGAGCGATGCGTCGATCCAGTCAGCACTCTCGGGTCCGGGCAGGCCTTGCATTGTTTTTACATGCCCAGCGGTGTTGATGTCAGAAATTCAGCTGCATGATGGTCCGAAAACCATGCAGCGCAGGTTGTGATCTCACCAGCCCCCATCAGCGATGATGCGTGTCGTTTCTCCAACCGTGTGCGTCGATCTTTCAGTCGTGCTGCAGGCGAGTGACGATTTACAGCCGCAAAGACTGGCGGCGCGTCGATTTTTCAGACGCGAATTGGAGTTGTGTCAATCTTTTCCCCACACAGCAGTCTGTGCGTGGATTTCTCACTCTTGTCCTGCCAACTTCTCCTTTCACAGTCCCGGGAACTGGATGGGCACCACTTGGCAGAGTAGGAGTCTCAGCAGAGGCTCCAGGTGCTGGCAGAGAGAAGTCTTTGCTGTCCCTGAGACTTCAAATAACAGGAGGCAAGCTCTAAATCAAGCCCTTGGAGAGTTCTTCACAAGATGGAAGGCACACAAAGTCTTTGTCCTCTAGCACAGACAGAAGCAGCAACTGCAGGATAGCTCCACAAGACTCACAGTCACAGGCAGGGCAGTTCTTCTTCCTCAGCTCTTCAGCTCTTCTCCAGGCAGAGGTTCCTCTTGGTTTCCAGAAGTGTTCTAAAGTCTGTAGTTTTGGGTGCCCTTGTTATACCCATTTTGCCCTTTGAAGTAGGCGTACTTCAAAGCAAAGTCTCTCTTGTTTGTGAAATCCTGCCTTGCCCAGGCCAGGCCCCAAACACACACCAGGGGGTTGGAGACTGCATTGTGTCAGGGCAGGCACAGCCCTTTCAGGTGTGAGTGACCACTCCCCTCCCTCCTAGCACAGATGGCTCATCAGGAAATGCAGACTACACCCCCAGCTCCCTTTGTGTCACTGTCTAGTGAGAGGTGCAACCAGCCCAACTGTCAAACTGACCCAGACAGGGAATCCACAAACAGGCAGAGTCACAGAAATTGTTTAAGCAAGAAAATGCTCACTTTCTAAAAGTGGTATTTTCAAACACACAATCTTAAAATCAACTTTACTAAAAGATGTATGTTTAAATTGTGAGCTCAGAGACTCCAAACTCCACATGTCTATCTGCTCCCAAATAGGTTCTACACTTTAATCAGATTTAAAGGTAGCCCCAATGTTAACCTATGAGAGGGACAGGCCTTGCCACAGTGAAAAACAAATTTAGCAATATTTCACTGTCAGGACATATAAAACACATGACTATGGGGGTCATTCTGACCCTGGCGGCCGGTGACCGCCAGGGTCACCGATCACGGGAGCACCGCCAACAGGCTGGCGGTGCTCCCGAGGGCATTCTGACCGCGGCGGTTCAGCCGCGGCCAGAAAGGGTAAACCGGCGGTCTCCCGCCGGTTTACCACTGCCCTTGTGAATCCTCCATGGCTGCGGAGCGCGCTCCGCAGCCATGGGGATTCTGACACCCCCTACCGCCATCCTGTTCCTGGCGGGTCTCCCACCAGGAACAGGATGGCGGTAGGGGGTGCCGCAGGGCCCCTGGGGGCCCCTGCAGTACCCATGCCCATGGCATGGGCACTGCAGGGGCCCCCGTAAGAGGGCCCCGCAAAGTATTTCAGTGTCTGCTAAGTAGACACTGAAATACGCGACGGGTGCATCTGCACCCGTCGCACCCCTGCAACTACGCCGGCTCAATTCTGAGCCGGCGTCCTCGTTGCAGGGGCATTTCCTCTGGGCCGGCGGGCGCTCTTTTGGAGAGCGCCCGCCGGCCCAGAGGAAATGTCTGAATGGCCACCGCGGTCTTTTGACCGCGGTGCGGTCATTCAGCGGCGGTACCTTGGCGGACGGCCTCCGCCGTCCGCCAAGGTCAAAATGACCCCCTATATGTCCTACCTTAACCATACACTGCACCCTGCCCCTGGGGGTGCTTAGGGCCTACCTTAGGGGTGTCTTACATGTGAGAAAGGGAAGGTTTAGGCCTGGCAATTGGGTACACCCGCCAAGTCGAATTTACAGTTAAAACTGCACACACAAACACTGCAGTGGCAGGTCTGAGACATGATTACAGAGCTACTTATGTGGGTGGCACAAACCAGTGCTGCAGGCCCACTAGTAGCATTTGATTTACAGGCCCTGGTCACCTCTTGTGCACTGTACTGGGGACTTACTAATAAATCAAATATGCCAATCATGGATAAACCAATTACATACACATTTTGGATATGAGCACTTGCACTTTAGCGCTGGTTAGCAGTGATAAAGTGCCCAGAGTAACAAAAACAGCAAAAACAGAGTCCAGCACACAACAACAACCTGGGAAACAGAGGCAAAAAGTTAAGGGAGACCACGCCAAGGATGAAAAGCCTAACAATTCCCCTTCCAGCCCTGTCATGTGGGGTGAGGGGAGGCCCTCGGGGGAGCGCTAGCGCTTCCCCTGAGGGCCAGTCCCAGTACGTAATGGTTACGTCCGTGGTTCCTGAGCGCCGCGCCACTGGATGTAACCATTACGTCTGTGGTGGCGAACCGGTTAATACATATTTTATTTATTATCGTTGCTATCTGTTAATTTATATGTATTTTATTGTAGTGTGTTTGATTTTATGTGTTTAGTTATTTTTAAATTTGTTTGTTTAGTAAGATAATTTTAATGTATTGATACATTAGATAAATATTTTATTGTAATTATTAAAATACATCTTTCAATAATAAAAATCTTGGTATACAGTACATATTTTATTTTAAATTTAAATTCAATAATGTAACAATGTTGCACACTTATATTTATTGAATATTTCTAATTGATTTTTTTTATTTTTATTATTATTCATTTTCTCTTTGAAAGTTTATAATTTTGTATGCTTTTTTTTAAGTGTTGAAAATTATACTGTCCTTTTTAATAAGCTGTTTTAATTATGTTTAATTCTATATTTTAGATTAAAAAAAACTATGTATAATTCACTTATCAAAATGGAATAAGTATGTATTATTTATGATGTATTAAGGACGGTGTATTTGCATATTTATATGTTATATGTTTATTTACATTATATTAAACACATTATTTTTATCATTTAGATTATTGAAATATGTTCCATTACTGTGAGTGTATATTCAATTATTTATTAATTTAAATGTACTATAATGTATATTTATTGTATCATTAGACATTTAGTTTCATATTGTTTACTTATATTCCATGATTTTTCACTTTGTACTATGCATTTTTGTTATGTTTCAAAATTTAGGAATACTGATAAATAATATTAAAAATATGTTATTTTTAGATAGTAATTAACACATTACTTTATATATAATCTTTCATTTAAAATATATAGAGTTATTGTGTCTTGTAAGTACTTTTTATATAAAAACATATGTGTGGCTATGGAGTATTGATTGTGTATATAAACGCTTTAGTGTCCAACACCTTCCCTAAAATTGTTTAGATTGATGTGAGAATAGTAAATGTTGCCCCTTTAGTGTCCAACACCTTCCCAAAATAGTTTACATTGGCTTGTGATTAGTACATTTTGCCCTTTAGTGTCCAACGCCTTCCACAAAATGGTTTAAGTTGAAGTGGGAATAGCAAATATGACTCCTTTATTGTCCAACAAATTCCGCAAAATGGTTTAGATTGGAGTTGGAACAGTACATGTTACCCTCTAGTGCCCAACACCTTCCCCAAAAAGGATTAGATTGGAGTGGGAATAGTAAATGTTGCCCCTGTAGTGCCCAACACCTTCCCCAAAATTGTTTAGATTGGAGTGGAAATAGTACATTATTTGCTTTAGTGTCCATCACCTTCCCCAAAATGGTTTAGTTTGGAGTTACAATAGTAAATGTGACATCTTCAGTGTCCAACATATTCTGCAAAATGGCTTAGATTAGAGTTAAATGAGTAAATGTTGCCCCTTTAGTGCCCAACACCTTTCCCAAAATGGTTATCTTTGGAGGTGGAATAGTATATGTAGCCTCTTTAGTGTTCAACACCATCCCCAAAATGGTATAGATTGGAGTTGTAACAGTATATGTTTTCTCTTTAGTGTCCTACACCTTCCCAAAAATGGTTCAGATTGGAGTGGGAATAGTAAATGTCACCCCTTTATCACCTATCACCTTCCCCAAAATGGTTTAAATTGGAGGTGCAATTGTAAATGCCACCACATAAATGTCCAACCCTTTGTCCAAAATTGTTTAGATTAGAGCTAGAATAGTAAATGTCACCCCTTTATTGTCCAACACCTATTCCAAAATGTTTTTTATATGAGTTGGAATAGTAAATGTAATTCCTTTAGTTCCAACTCCTTCCCAAATATTTTTAAATTGAAGTAGGATTTGTAAATGTCACCCCTTTAGTGTCCAACACTTTTTCCCAAATCGTTTACGTTGGCGTGAGAATATTTAATTGAACCCTTTTAGTTTTGCATTCCTTTGTTAAATGTTTTTCTATGTAGTAGGAGTATTTATGTCATTTATTTACTATTGTTGATGTTTAGAAAGATAATTACCGTAGTAGTCAGTTATATATTTATAATAACATTATTATATACATAGTTTCATAGAATAAACATACTTAAGACATATGTGATGAGGGGAGAAACTCTGAAACCGGTCCTAGTATCCTTGTTTCCGGTCCAGGGAGGACTTGGCTTGGCATTCCAGACTGGACTGTTCCTATGGGGAGCCGGGTTGAGACTGATTTGCATATGGTGGGTCCAAACTGGGGTGATGTGGTGGAAAAAATAACAATGTACTGAACCCAGATCTATTACTGGGGTGAGTGTTGGTAAAGTTTCAACACTCCACCCATCATTTTATTTTGTGATGTTTCAACATGCAGTACATCATAGCCTGTCTAGTCCACAATGTCCCAGCATATACAGAATCATATACATGTTCATTTTCACAGTTCCTCAGAATGCAAAGGACCATTGTCACAGTTATAGTCACATTGTCTCATTGTGTAAAGTACTGTAGTCACAGCAGTTTGCACATTATCCATATATGTAAAACACCATAGTCAGCCCTACAGCCCCAATTACAAATATGTAAATCATTATAGCAATGCCAATACCCACATTGAGCATGAGATCTGCATCCAAGGACAGAACACAACATGCCAGCCTGGCATCTCACTCCTTGGAAGACCCCACCCTCATCTGCACAGTGACTCAAAGTTCATGAGTCAGCTCCACCCTCTTCAACACGTACATAATCTCTCTGGCCAATATCATCCACGCTCACAGCACCAACATCCTCTGCTACACTGACGACACACAACTCATACTCTTCTTCACAGACAAGACCCCCAATACAAGAAACAAGTTCACTTCCTGCACCTCAAGCTCAACAGTGACAAGACAGAAGTAGTCATCTTTAGGAAGAATATCTCATCATGGAACTCCAACTGGTGGCCAGTCTATGTCGGACCCACACTCACACCCAGCACTCATGCCAGTAACCTCGGATTAATCATCAACAGCAAATTGTACAAGTCAGAGTCATCACTGCAGTCTATTTCCATACCCAAAAGATGCTGGGGAAGCAACACTAGAAAAACTGTCACTCACAACCTAGTCACCAGCAAATTGGACTATGGCAACACCTCACCAGCAGCTCACTAGAAGACTACAAACCACCTAGAACTTGGCAGCCAAACTCATCCTGAATCTTACACACAGAACTCACATCACACCACACCTTAAGGAGCTCTGCTTTTGCCTTATATACAAATGTGCTTAGTTTAAATTCCTCACATAGACATTCTAGGCGCTACACACAACAACTTAGTCCCCACCTACCTGAAAAGTCAAATCTCCTTTCACCAACCCCCGAGGCACCTCCACTTCACAGGAAGGTCTTCTATTCGCACATATCCCACAAATAAACAGAACCAGATCAGGAGGCCAGATGTTCTCCTACATTGCTTCTGAAGCTTTGAACAGCCTCCCACTCCATATCAGAGCCTCCTTCTCTCCATGACTCAAAATCCACGTTCAGATCCATAGTCCTGTATTCCCAGTTTCTATCTCTTGTGAATTAATTGCCTATAAAAGTATCATATAAATAAGAATGAACATAAATTGTGTTGTTTTAAAACTGAAGTTTATGGTGGCTTTCGAAGTTGTTCATCTCCCTCGCCTCTCCTCTACTGCATTCGTTTTTAGCCTATGTGTGTTTTAAATCTGTACTTTGCATCCTGCAGTTTAATACTTTTACCTCTGTTAGGTTTGTGAACACGATTGTTGGGTTATTTCACCCAAGGTGATATCAGCTATGTTCACAGTGTTGCAACATGGTGGTCCAATTGTTGAACTATCATGTGAGCCTGTGCAGAAACCCTGCTCACTTAGTAACTAGTGCAGCTTTGTGTCTGTGCATCAAAGGCAAGCCCGTCAGCACCCATCTGCACCAGTTCGAGTTCGGAGGCCATAGATGCTGGTTTCCTTCAAGAAATACAACATAATCCTTTGAAAGTTTAACCTATCAACTCAGCCTCTACAAGATTAAAATAGTAAGTCCTCAGTATTAGGTATCCACTGCATGATGATGCTACTAATATTAATAAATATGCAATCGTTCCAATGTCAATAGTCTCCCTTCCGTACCTTGTCACCAACATTGCACTTGGTCTCCTACTGTTAATATCCTCTTGACCCTTAATCCCCAGGAAAGTACTAACACCACCCAGTGAAATAAGGTTAACTGGCGACATCAGTGCATCAAATATTCATGCAAACTTACTGGTGACAAAAGAACTCACAAGGCTGGTTTCCCTCATGTGTGTCCCTCTCGCCGCCCATTTATGCAGAGCTACATAAGGACAATATGATTTCTAAAACTTTGACACAAGCTTCACATAATACTATCAACATTGCACCTATTAATGCCAAATCTTTCCCCAAATATGACATAGATATTGCTGATTCAGTTAAAGATCACTGTTTGACATACTGTAGATGGAGTCTTTTAAAAAAAAGCAACTCAGCCGTCATTTTGTTGTATTTACTCCAATAGGAAAGGACAAAAACCTGGAAGTTGTGTCACAGTTTCCAATTACATTTCTTGGGATAGGGCTGATAAATTAACAAAAGTGTTATAGGCATGCTAATTGTACAGTTAGGCCAAGTAATGAAGGATTTTAATTCTGTCAGGGAAGGTGCAGTAAATAATGCAGTGCATAATGCAGTAGGTGCATTTACTGCACCTTCCCTGACAGAATTAAAATCCTTCATTACTTGGCCTAACTGTACAATTAGCATGCCTATAACACTTTTGTTAATTTATCAGCCCTATCCCAAACCTTTGGGTTTCTTAAATCTTACATTGAGACCATCACTAAGTTTGCCACAGCAAGTGCCTTACTCTTGATCCTTGGTGATTAAAATTTTCATCTGGATCAATCTAACAATCTTTCCACAGACTAGTTTTTTTTTTGCATTCTTGCACCCCACAGCAATTGACCAAGGGTGCCACTCATTCTGCTGGTCACACTCTTGACCCGATGATTGTTCCTCCAAACACTTTTTATAATTTGCTAACTTTTTCCGTGGTCTTGTCAGATTATTTTCTGTTAATTGTAAATCTGATTTTCCACCCTTTCAGAATCTTACTGAATTACCTAGGTGGCCCTGAACTAACTGATCACATTTTGCAGTAGACATCATGACCCAGTTTTGTCTGTCTGAGACCGCTTATTCAGAAACAATCAGTAATCCACATTTTCCAAGTACAATTTTTTACTGTTCATTTATAACATATACACGTCTTTCTTTAGCGCCATTTAAATCTCCCCATTGTAACCCAAAAGCAAAATCTTCTTCCTGGTATAATAATTAACTTTTGACTTATTAGAAAACCTTAAAAGCAGAGGAAAAATTGTGAGAGGCTTATGATTGAGCTAAACTTGACGAATATAAAGGAGCCCTTAACCATTCTAAAAACTTGATTAAAGTTGCTATGGTTAACTATTTCCAAATAGATATTTTAATGTGTCTAGTCTGGGAAGTAAATTGTTTGTAGTAATTAGCTAACTGAATCAAGCCCATCTCACTATTATTGGTTTTTGTTATTTCTGCAAGGATCTCAGTAAAGTTTTTATTACTAAGATAGAAGATTCCATCACCATCTTTCTTTCGGTTCCCTTTCTAATCGTTATGACACCCAATTCTTCTATAATTTTACCCGTAAAATGGTCTAAATTTGTCCTAATTTGCATTCACGTCTTATCTGTTCTCATGAAGCAGTGTGGCTATTGTTCCCTCCTGGACCCTATTACCATTTGCTTATCCTCCAAAACTTGTAGACTTTGGCCCTCGTACCTTAATGGACATAATCAAATATTTTCCTCTTGTAGGAATTGCGCCTAACTGTCTGAAGGAATGACTAATGGGTCTCATGTTGAAAAAGCCCAACTGTTTAGTTATGGGCCCTTTTCTTTTCGGCCAGTGGCAGTTAAAAGGTGGACTCTTCAATCGCTCAAACAAGTGGCCTCTATCTTAGATTCTAATTCCATCCAGGAAAACTCTCAAGTTAAACTCTGTCCTAACAAATGTACAGAACTGGCATTTGTGCTGGTGGTTGAAGATTTACGTCTGGTTGTTAAATAGAACTTCTCCTCCGTATTGCTAATTTTAGATCATTCCACCACATTTGATACTATTACCCAGAACATCTTACTATGAAATCTTGGTAAGATTAGCATTGAAGACACCATTCTAAAATGGTACTTCTTCCTCCTTGAAAGTAAACTGCAGCAGGCTGCATTTAACACTCAGCAGTCTCAGCACAAAACAATTAAATGTGTGATTCCTCAGGGAACATCCCTCACTCCTTCCATATTTAGTCACTTCTTCCTGCTTTGGTTCATTCTTTTGGCTTAAACTTCTGACCATATGCAGAGGACTTCCAGCTTTTTCTATTAGGATGAGTTCTGCATCTTCAAATGTTTCTCCAGTGTAGAATTGCATATCCTCAGTTTACCTCTGGATGAGCCAACACTGACTAAAACTTAGGCCCTCATTATGAGTCTGGCGGTCCCAGGACTGCCAGACTCACAGTAGCAGTAGGACGACCACCAATGCGGCGGCCCGGCCTCCACATTATGACCGTGGCCTAACGTGCCATGGTTGGATAGCCAGCACCGCCACTCTTTCACCAGCTGACGGCCTGGCGGTGCCGGTGGTCTTAATCTGCCAGGGAGGTGCTGCAAGGAGTGCTGTCCTGGGAAATACAAGTCCCCTCTCTGCTGGCTTTTACATGGCAGCTTTTACATTTTACACCGACATGTAAAAGCCGGCAGAGGCAGGGTGCTGGAGGCCCCGTGGGGGCCCTTGCACTGCCCAGGCACTTGGCATGGACAGAGCTGGGGCTCCCATGGCCAGCCCTGTCACGCTTTTCACTGTCTGTAGTGAAAAGCGCAACTGGTGCTTTTGCACCCGACGCACCACAACATTGCAGCTGGCTCGATTACAAGCTGGCATCAATGTTGTGGGCTGTTTCCTGCTGGCCCAGTGGGAAACTCGTGTTATGGGCTGCGGGTGGGCTGCTGTATAGGCGGTAGCCCCACTGCGGCAGTTTGGCGGGCGTGCTTCTCCACCCATCAATCTCATAATCAGGGCCTTAATGTGGACAAAACAGAGATTTCAGGCTGTGGCTTCTCAACACCTCTCATCTTTCTTTGGCCATCAACCTGTGGTGTAGGTTCTTCTCCTCCCAACTCAGTTAAGAGACTGAGGCCCTCATTATGAGGCTGGTGGTCTTCAGACCGCACCACGGTCGGACCACTGGCACCACCATGTTTCTGCTGGCTAACGGCCTGGCAGTGCCAGTGGTCACAATCCACCAGGGCAGCTCTACAAGCAGTGCTGCCCTGTGTATTACAACCCCTCCCTCCGTCGGCGTTTACATGGCGGTTGCACCGCCATGTAAATGCTGTTGGAGACAGATTGCCAGGGGCACTTGGCATGGGCAGTGTAGAGGCCCCCCTGGCCAGCCCCGTCACGCAAATCACTGTCTGCTGGTGCACCCGACACACAACAGCATTACTGCCGGATTGTAATATGTCAATGTTGTGTGTTTCCCGCTGGGCATGCAGGCGGAAACTGTGTTTCTGTCAGCTGGCCCAGCAGGAAACTCATAATAGGGCCAGCGGGAAGGAGACCGCACTGGCGGTATCCTGAATGCGGGGAGTTTGAGGGCAGCCTTTTCTGCCCCCTAAACTTGTAATGAGGCCCTGAGTCAAAACTGACTCAGGTCTATAAATAGATGTACAAGTTGCTACAGCCATTTCATCTTGTTCCTTTTGTCGCTGGCAGCTTTACCTCTTTCTGTCAGACATTATACCTGAGGCCAAAATTAAAGCTTATTTGGAGCTTATAGATTCCAGATTAGACTGCTTCAAAGTCTCTGTCTGAACTATAAATCATTGCTGATCGACAGGTAAAAGAAGATTCAAACTCAAGCTGCCAGATTGGCTGAAGGAACATCCAAGTTTTCCTCTGCTTTTAACATTTTGTAAGATCTTCATTGATTGTCAATTCAGAAGTGCGCAATTTTTAATGTACTTTAAAATGGTACTCTGCTTTCTTCCTGGAGATACTCCCAGTTTTCTATCACATAGAATCATTTGTTATTTGCCTCAAAGAACACTTTGCTCATCTCATTCTCTTCTCTTCCCCAAAAATGTGTACACCTTGATTGGATGGGTAAAGTTTATATATAAATATATACATATATATATGTATATATACACACACAAACACACATACACACACACACACGCACACATATATATAGTGTTAGGATTGTCTTTTGATAGGAAATGCACGTTTTGTGTTGCTAATAACTTTGGTGCCGTTTGACGAATCTCCACAAAACTTTCCAAAAATGTGCTCTTTTATTACCAACCTAATGCATGGAACTTTTGGGGTGATCCATCCAGCTGGGGTGAGAAAAAAAGGGGGTCCTAATCTGAAACATATGTTTCCTATTAATTTTTCCATAGGAACTTTAGGGCCCCCCCACCCCCAAGCCGTTTTCAGCCCTGGGAACCACAAGGGCCTAGCTGTATTTTTAAAGGGGGTTGGGGAGGCATGAGGCTCCCCTCCCAGGGCCGATTTTGGCCCCAGGAATCCCAACGGCAGGGACTGGCCGCATGTGGAAAGAGGGAGGGGGCATACAGTCTCCCTCCCCAGGCAAATTTTAGCCCAGGAGACCCCTTTTACCCAGGGCCTAACCACATGTGCATGGAGGGGTGAGCAGCCCCCTCCCCGGTCAGATTTCACCCCTAGGAACCCCATCCTCCTAGGACCCGACTGCATGTTTGAAGGGGAGGGAGGACACTCGTCCCTTCTCCCTGAGGCATTAATGACCCTGTGGATCCCAGGGCTGGCTCAATGACATAGTGGTTTTCCTGCCCGCACTGGTGGGCAGCAAAACGTGTGTTTGCTCCTGCTTGGCAGGAGCATTTTTAACTTTCCTCCAAGCAGGCGCACACATCAAGTCTGCTCTCAGCTGGCGGGAGCATCAAAAATTCTCCAGCCTGTTGGGAGCAGACTTAACATCTATTTCCCTGTCTGCAGTGATACAGGCAGGGAAATAGATCCAAATATTGCTCTTGCCCACAGGGAACAGCATTATTAGCTGCTCCTTGTGGGGGGGTGCAATGCCGACACCCACTGGGGCCACAGACCACATTCACTAGTTATAGTTCTCTCATGAAACTATAACTCACATACCTGCATGCACAGTTTTCACATCAATAATTTCATTGGAAATATGGCAGTGATATATTCAATGATGTCACAAAAGATGTCATTAGTAATGTAAAATGTGGGGTAATTAGCATTACATTGTGAGGGTGTGAGTTATAGTTATCTGGACAAAGGGCCTTATGTTTTTAAAGGGAGAAGGGCCATGTGGTCCCCTTCCTGAGCCTCATTAAGCTCATCAGGCCCTGGGGACTCCATCCCAAGGGATTTGTTGTTTTTAAAAGAGGTGTAGGGCTGTCTGGTTACCCTCCTGTGTGGGCAGGGAAACCCTATGTCCCAGGGGTGTGGTCCCGGGACATAGCTATTGAGCCGACCCAAGAAGGATGGGATCCATGGAGCCATTATTGGCTCTGGGAGGGAGGTAGTGCATTCCCCCTCCCTTTTAAAAAAGCTTAGTGGCTCTGGGAAATGCCCCCTCCCCTTTTTTATGTATCTTCAGCCCAGAGGTGGGCTCCCTGGGGCCTGTGATGGCTCGGGGAGCAGGGACGTGCAGCCCTCAGCTTTATTATTGAAATCGGCCCCCCTCGCCGAGCCAACACAGGCCCCGTCGAGCCCTAACAAGGCTCAGTGATGTCATCAATGATGTAATTTAACATATCATTAGTGATGTTATAAATTATGTTATGAAAAATGTCAGGAATGGTGTAATATGAGAGAACAGTGCATGGCAGGGGTGCATGCTAACTGTAACTTGTGAATAACTGTTTTTTTTATTCAAAACTTTAATGTTGTCACTGACATATTCACCTAACTATAACGTTACTTTAACCTGTTTTTTTCAGTGAATTTCTCCCTCAATAGTTCCTCCAACGCTTTTCACTTGCTCCACACCTCATACTTTATGTTTTACCCATCTCCAGTGACCTTTTCAAGTAGATTAAAAGCATTCAGTTCTCTGGGTTAAATACCAACCCCTTAAAAAGGTCACTAATAGCTAGACAATTCAGAGAAAAGAAAAATGGTCTAGCACAAATTAGATATTCAAGTGAAATTGATCACCTTCCATCAAGAGGAGGAGGGCAAAGAACACAGAATCACTGATTAGACCAAAAATGTTTGATGTATAGTTGTATATAAATCAGAACGATAAAAGTGTAACAAGTGACTTTTGTGTGAAAGTAAAAGGATTAGCACATAGATTTGTTATGAATGACCATGGAAGTCTTGACCATGCATTGCAATTTTCCCAAAGCATTACATAGAGCATAGAGAAGAAAGACTTTGATAAGGATATTGTTTTCTATAAAAAATTAAATTGACATAGTGAAACCAAATCAAATACTTAACAAATGATTACATCTCAAAAGCATCATTGATGACATTACTCATGACATCATCCAGTTACTGTGACTCTGTGCTATATACCTTTTGGGCCGGAAGGTATTCAACAAGCTGCACCTAGACCCAATTTTGAATCACCACTCTAGTGCTAATGATAATAACTTTTTGCAACAAGCAGGACATGAAGCATATATGTAAAATCACCCACATTTAGTAGATATGTTATGCTGGTATTCAGGTGCATAACAAACTAAATGATTGTGATCAGCTACTTAATAAGACTAGCATACCCCCAATAATGTGTTTGGTTATTATTTACCTTAATGATATGTGTCTGGTAGAAACCTAAACTGACATAGAATTGTAAGCAGACGGTTTCATGTCTATACATTATCCACTCATAAGGCATGTACAGCCTGGCTCTATGGATAATCTTTCATAGTTTGAATAGATACACTACACCTTTTCCTGAAATGAGCAGAATGACATACACCATTAGAACATCTCTTACAATCATACTGCACATGAACTGTCTGCAAGTGGGGCATCCATATATTACATAATCTTCAACATTGTAGAATGTTTTAAAATATTCACAGAAATGCTGGAAATAAATATCTGACTCTTATAAGCCTCGGGTTTATACAGAAATGGTCTATTGCACTCTATGACAACTCTTTAACATCAGTATATGAACAAATGTCCACAGGTTATAAACATAATGTAAAGAGAGGCTTTAGGTTTTCTCATATATTTTTCTCAGTAGACCTTTAATTTAAGCTTCAACCTATTTGAAATTTACATATGCAACTTTACTAGTTGTTCTAAGTCACCACGTAGTTTAAATGAATGAGTGCTTAAATTAAAATCTTTACTGGTAGCTAAACTGTACACCATATGCGTTTTACCATACTGAACCAGACTTGTCTCCAGAACTACACTATTTCTATTCTGCACATGCATATATGTATATATTGTCGAATGTATGCTCTATGTGATTGTGGGTACTTTACTACAAACTTTGTTTTAGAAAATGATCTAGCAGTTTATGGAGTTATTTGAGGAGAGATAGAATGAATCACATCATCAGTAATGTTATCCATGATGTTGTTTGAGATGTTATCAGTGGTGCCATCAATTAGGTGATTTAACATGTCATGAGTGATGTAATACATGCAGCCATAAGAAATGCATGGAGGGGACGCAAGTCATGAATGATGTAATACATGTATTCATAAGTAGTGCATAGAGGGGGTGCAAGTTATACTTAGTTTAATGAATTTTATTTATTTTTGTTTATAAATGTTAGTTTTTAACCCATTTCAACACTTAACTATAACGTCCCTCTCATCTTTGATTTTTTTCTGTACATTTCTAGGGTTTTCTTCTTAAAGTAAGCTAAAAAACTATTACCATACCTAACTGTTGGACTTGGCCCTTTCCGCAGGGTCATCCTCTTACGTTTTGCCTTCACCCTCCTGTTTTCAGAGCAAGTTTTTGTTGGCTTTTAGGACTCTGCACACCTTACCACTGCTAACCACTGGTAAAGTGCTTGTGCTCTCTCCTCCAAACATGGTAAAATTGGCTTACACCCAATTGGCACATTTAATGTATGTGTAAGTCCCTTGTACAATGGCACTGCAGGTACCCATGGTCTGAAAATTAAATCAAATGCTACTAGTGGCCTGCAGCATTTACTGTGCCATCCACTTAAGTAGTCTTTTTAAACATGTCTCAGGCTTCCCATTGCAGCCTGTGTGTGCAGTATTAAACTACCATCTAAACCTGGCAAGATAAACATTTTACCAGGGGCAAACCTCCCTTTTTAATACATAGAAGTCTCCCCTAGGGTAGGCCCTATACAACCCAGAGGGTGTGGTGTATTTAAAATGTTGGGCAAGTACTAAGTTTTACATGTACTAGTAGTGAAACATGCCTAGATTTCTTTTTCAGAAGTGCTGGCCTCCCTCTCCCATTAGGTAACATTGGTTACCATTACTAAAGGTATTAAATGATAACTTTCAACTGAGAGCAAGTAAGAATCTTCAGTTTGGTGTCCATTGAATTGTAATTTAAAACCCTCTTTATTAGCAAAGTTGGATTTTAAGTCATAATTCAGAAAATGCCACTTTTAGAAAGTTGGCATTTTCTTGTCCCAACCATTTCATGCCTACAGCCTTTTTTCTAGATCACATGACTAGATGTAGCTGGCCTTTGTGTATTGCTCCCAGACAGTGAGACAAAGGGGGAATGGGGTTGGCAAAATAGGCTATCTCTGACTTGATAGGAGTTGAAGCTGTCACCTGCCCGACTTGCACATCACAAAGTCTCTGCCTGAGGACACTCATAAAAGGTTTGACACTAGCCTATTGTGCCTCCAGACAAACTGGGGCCGATGCTGGGATGCAGAAAGTTCCAAACACCTCTGTGGGTGGAAACCTCCAGAACCTTCTTCTACTTCAAAGTGGGCACCAGGTATAAATAGTGGACCCTCAGACCAAAGTCTTTAGTGCACATCTAGACCTGTGGCCCCCTGCACCTGTCCAGCAGACCTGCTGCCTTGACCTGACTGAGCCGTGCTAGATTCTGCTGGAGTGAGTTCCTGATCACCAAGAAGTGCCCCTCAGGTCCTGGATCTTTGGTGTGGTATCGGTTGAGCACCCACTCCAAGAAAAGAAGGCAAAATCCAAATGTTCATGACTTCAAAAGTACCTGTTCGTGCCAGGATCTTGCCACCTGCATCATCCAAAACTCAAAGCTCCAGTCAACCCGACTCTTGACACCACAGTTATTACCTGCAATGATTGGCAATGCAAGATCTTCACTTCCCACTACAGCATCATCAGTCCGCTATGACCACCAATGTGAATCTCATGAACCTCTGGCAGTGATCATCAGTGAAGTCCAACAGGATGTTCGTGTAACAGAAATGGCCACCCGTGATGCCTGGTCTGCTTTTTGTGCTACAGCGGTGACCATCCGCGATTCCTGCTCCTCGCAGTCTTCCCCACCAGGAACCAAACTTTCCATGCTGGAATCTAGAATGCAATTTTTTCAGTGGACTAAACTGGTTCCTGTACCCAGCCCCCGCTCCAACACAGTCCACCTGAACTTGTGACTTTCGCGCAGTCTTGCACAACCAAATAAGTGTGAGCGGCACTTTCTGCTATTTGGCACAATACTTACCTTGAATCTTTAAAATTGCATGATTCCGGTTCTACTGGTTGGATTTGTTTTGTTTTGGCCTCACATAATTTATTAGGGGGATTTTTTTTGTGTCGTATTTTCACTTTATTACTGTTTGAAGTGCTACATAAATACTTTCCACATTGCCTCTCAATTAAGAACAGCTGCTCTTATACCAAGCTAGCAGACTGTTAAACCCATGGGTTCATTTCACGTTTGCTCACGTTTCAATTTATCCTTTGTATTTTTCAGTGAATTTCAGTTTTTTTTTATCGTATTTTAAATTTTGTATTTATGTCAGTGTAGTATGGTGAACTAATACTATGTTGCACAATTGTTGTCTGTTTGCACTAAGCTTAGCGAAAAGGACAAAGCCTACAGTCTCCAGCTGTGTCTGGAGACTGTTAGGCCCATTTATAGCCCAGAACTTATTTGTCAGTGAACCTATTTCTGTATTTCTTTAATTGTTTGGATCCATAAATGTATGCTATAACATACTTTAAATTTGGATTTGTTTTATTTTGTACTTATTTTATGTTTTTAACTGTCTTCTAAATGTCCTCCTTTTACGCCTTGTTAGAAACTGAGTCTCCAGTTGGCAGAGGTATGCATTCTGTCCAAGTAGGTACCACAATCTTAGTCAGGGTAAGTCAGAAAAACAACCTAAATTAACCTGTACTTACCCTCTGGTACCTTGGTAACGAGTAGGCAGGCTTAACTTAGAAGGCAATGTGTAAAGTATTTGTGCAACACTTAATTACAGTAACAGAATGAAAGACACCGCAAAAAGACTCAACACAACAAAAATCAGCAGAGGTCGAGATATGAATTTTTAAAGATTAAATGTGAAAACAGTGCTTAGACGTCACTAGCAGTCAAAAGTTTACTTGAGGTCGTGAGGGACCAGTGCAAATCCAAAATCCAGGCTGACCGCAATGGAGGGAAGACTGGCTACAGAACCCAAGCAGGGACCGCTGAACAGTATCTTTAGTGGAGCGATGCGAGTTGGTGAAAGAAACTGTGTCAATATTTTTACTGCACCTGGGCACTGCATCGTCTGCGGACTCCACGTAAGTGAATGATATGCGTCACTGGCAGGCTGCACAGAGCATCATCGTCAGACCGCACAGTCTGTGATCCGCTGTCATCAGACACCTGCTGCGTCGCCATTGGAGATGCGATGCTTTGATTTTTCTGCCAGACATGTGGGTGATGCATCATGTTTTTGAAGTTTGTAGCTGCAAAACCCACTTCTGAGGCCCAGGGCACACCTCTGGCAAGGGTAAAACTTACAGAGGCAGAGCCCAGCAGCACCAGGAGAGTTGCAAGCGGTGGATGTCTCTGTGAGTGCAGAGAACATGGGGCAAGCCAGCAAACTCTTGGAGTTTCTTGGTTGCAAGGATGTAGAGAGCAAGTCCAGTCCTTCTCACTGCAGGACAGAATATCAAGCCAACACAGCAGAGTAAACAACAAAGTTGCAGTCTTTCCCACATCACAGCAGTCCTTCTTGGCAGAGTGCCCTTGGTTCCAGTGGAAAGCTGATTTGCTGGGGTTTGAGGTCCAATACTTATACCCAATATACCCAAAACGGCTTTTGATGTGGGGGAGACTTCAAATTAGTTCTCTGAAGTGCACAAGGGTCATCCTAGCCCTCTCTACTAGGCTATCTTTGGGGGGAATCGGTCCTTTCTGTGGAGACAGGATACCACCTTTTGAAGTATAAGTGTCAATCCCTCCCCTTCTCTCTGCCCAGGAAGACTCATTATTATGCAGATTAATGCAGATGCAGCTGAGTGTCCTGTGTTTGTGGCTGTTTTGAGGTAATTCACAAAGTGTAGTTGTTACCCAGCCCCGCCCAGATGTGTATTCAGAGACAGGCTAAAGCACAGAATGGTTAAGGTAAGAAAATGCAACTTTCTAAAAGTGTCATTGTCAGCGTTACAATTTAAAATCTGACTTCACCATAAGATGTGATTTTAAATTGTGAGTCCAGAGACATGAAACTCCATATCTCTATCTCCTCTCAATTGGAAATTACACTTAAAAGATATTTTGAAGTAATCCTAATGCTATCATATGGGAGGGCTAGTCCTTGCAATAGTGAAAAACGAATTCAAGAGTTTTTCATTATCTGTACATGTCAAACTTAAAAGTACATGTTCAACATTTTAAAAACACTGCACCCTGCTCTTGGAGCTAACTACGGCCTACTTTGGGATGTCTTGCATGTAATAACAAGGAAGGTTTGGGCCTGGCAAGTGAATACAATTGCCATATCGAAATAAGCACTTTACACTGCACACACAGGCCCTGCAGTGGCAGACCAGAGACATGTCTGAAAGGTTACTGTAGTGGGTGGCACAATAAGTGCTGCAGGCCCAATAGTAGCATCTCATTTATAGGCCCTGGGCACATCTAGTGCACTTTACTAGGGACTTAAAGGTAAATTAAATATTGCAATTGCAGGGAAGCCAATGTTACCAGGTTTTAGAGTATAAAGCACCTGCACTTTAGCACTGCTCAGCAGTGGTAACGTGCCCAGAATCTTAAAAGTCAGCAAACATTAAGGTCAGAAAACCAGAGGTCAGAGGGCAAAACATTAGGGGAAACCACACCAAGATAGTACAGTACTGTATAAAAGGGCCATCCTCTTCTGACTGCCATAGAAATTCAGGTGATGCTCTTTCCTCTTCATCTTCAGCCTCATCCCTTTATCTATTCATCTTAGCACAGGCAATATGGTTCGGGTGGTACACCCACATTATAGATACCTCCCATGGTGTCCTTATTTTCCTTGATGCAGCACATTACTGTGCAGTATGCAAAGGCAGAATGGGCATTCATTTTTTTGCCTTGGTGGAAGTGTAAAAGGTTTTCACACAATAGGCAAAGTAGATGGTACTGTGGTTAAGATAGTCCCAGTTGCTATTTTGGTTGATTGCTGGTTGCGGCTGCCTTGATGGATCTGGGCCAAGGGGCTTCCTCATAGGCAAAGAATAAGTAATAACTCTTTTTCGTAAAATGTCTGTGTTTTTTAGGTGTTGCAGTACCTAAAAATTGTGTAGCCAAACTGTGACTCACAATAAAAGCATATCTCATTAGTTGTAATGACACCATTGCTCCATTTAGAATAGGTTTCCACCCATTTGCCCTCATTAAGGGCTTGTACTTGAGTGTGTGAACATTCTGTGCTCTGCCCTGACTCTCATTTTGGAGAGCAGATATGAGGTCCCTTATCTGAAACCTTTTTCTCTTCTGACTGGGGAGAAGAAGGTGTTCACAAAAGTGATCACCTGCAAAATGTGCCACCATAAGTTTAGCCTGAGTCAGAGTAAAAAATATTCTTTTGGGACTTGAGGCCTGAGGAAACATTTGAACAAAGTGCCACAACAGATAATACTGTGCTGCAACAAGAAGTCAGGGGTAAGAAGAGACATCTACTTTCTGCAGCAGGTCCTTTCCTCCAGCCAGGTGACTCCATACCAACTCAAATCTTGGCACCGCCAAGGGATGTATATCAACACTACTGCCATATTGGGCTTCATTTCGCCAAGTGCAACAGCCTTTTCGCTGTTGAAAAGGAAAGTTCTGCATCAGGTCTGCCAAAAATATATATTTTTTTATCCAAATTCAGATGCCCTGTTTTATTTTAGTTTTTTAGGTTGAACCCCCCCCCCCAAAATAAAAACCAATTAAAAAAACCTTATTTATTTTTAGAGCAAACTATTGATTAAATAATTTTGTTCTTTGTCATGTCGGTGGTCTAATGTAAAACACTATTATTATGGAACCAATTTAAAGTCTTGTGAATGGTGTTTACTTTCTAAGTATGTGGAGGACACTAACTCCACTGTTCAAATGGACCTTTACACTCAACATTAATTTAATGATATTCACCAGCCTCAAGAACAATTCTCTACATTGACAGGAACTGTTGTCATGGCGATTCCTTACAAGGTGGGACGAGTGTGATGCATGGTACCATCAGATGTAATTGCTATCTGTCAGACATTTTTAAAGTGTGAGTTTTTAAAAAAAAAACACAAAACAAATAACCCTCACTCATTGGGCATTTTCTGCTAAGGTCTGTGCATCATTTTAATTTTTTCCCATTTCTCCTCAAGGTAACAGACAGGAAAAAAGACATTGCACTGTTTGCTATAAATAGAGCAGATTATATTATATATTTCCTCTCAACATCCCCTACACCATTGTGCCATTGGAGAAAGTATTCCTTTGTGGGAGAGACTGGGTGTCCATCAATTGAATACTTAAGCTCTTCCCATCATTTTTTGAGTTGGGTATATCAAAGATTTTCTGGGCGATGTAGTGCTGTCCACCAAACTCTAAGTTTACCCAATATTTTAAATGCCACATTTAATAATGTGTGGCACAATGTTGGGAAGTGAGCAAACATAAGCCTATATTTACTAACACTCTGCACAGTGTCTGTGTTACTTTTATAACACAAACTCAGTGAAAAATGTTGTTGCATTTATTTTAAAATGCAAATCATAATTTGTATTGGAAATCTAGCTAAAGTCATGGAAAGTAATGGTATGTATTATTTTCCAGTTCTGGAGAGAATTCCATGGGAGTTACATGTGCAGTTCCATGCAGTCATGATTGATTTTGATACAGATTCCTGCCTACTGATATTGGTATACAGTGATCTGCAGCACAAACGTATTTGTCTATAATGTAGGTTTAATTGTGGAGCAAGTTTTAAATCTTTCCAAATTTTTCAAATTTTCCAATTGTGCGACACTGTAAATCACACAACCAGAGTGAAACAGCATTTGCAAGTAGCTTTTTATTACAAGGGGGCTTTTAAAGAATAGAAAGTAATTTTATGTTATTTGTCATATTTTAATGTTAATCGCTATTAGTATGTTGTCAATTTAGTGTTTGGTGTATGGAGATTACTCCCTTAGGATGGAGGAGGTTATTAACTCCACTGTTTCAAGGGACCTTTGTGCTCCAAATTTAGAGATGTCCACTGACCACAAGCACATCACTCTACATTGACAGGAACTGTTACAGCAAATTTGTTGAGTGTCAAAAAAGTTTGATGCATTGTACTGTCAGACATGATGCCGGCTGTCAAACGCTTCAAAAATGATTTGTTGTTCAAAAACAAACTCCAAATATTTGAGTTTCTTTCTGAGAAACGCAAAATAAATGATCCTAACTCCCTGGCAGTGTTCTCTCAGGGTTAGGGTATAATGTACATTTGTTTTCCTGTTTTGCGTCATGGTCACAAATAGGAAAAAAGGCATTACACTGCCAGCCCTAAATAGGGCAGGCAATGTAATATCCTTTCTCAAACATACCCTACTCTGATGAGCCACTGGGGGAAGTATTCTGTTGCAGCATCAAATGGGGGCTCTATCAGCAGAGTATTTAAGCTTTGCCCATCTCAAAAGCAGATGTACATATTGAGGATTGGCTGGGCAGAGTAGTGCATTGTTTGCAGCCTAGTACCCTGTCCACCAAACTCTAAATTTTACCCAATATTTTAAAGGGCAAATTTAATAATGTTTGGCAAAATGTTGTGCAGTGGACAAACACAAGTCTAAATGTACTAACACTTTGCACAGCCTCTATGTTACCTTTACCCAGTGCAAATTGTATTGCTCGTTCAAGTTGTAATGTAGTTAAGAAATTCATGATTAATTGGAACAACATTGTCATTATTTTTTAACCTTAATAAAAAGGATGTCATTAACTGTATTGGATGTCCTTGTCGTTTTGCCTATATTGGCAGAACGAATCAAGCCGTCTTGAAAAGAATTTTGCAACATCAGGTGCAGGTAACATGCAAAAGATAAAATGTTCCTCTAGTGAACAGTATCAACAACATGGACATTCACCTAGGGAGATGAAATGGTGGATGGTAGAGGTCATAAAGCCCTCCATGAGGAAGAGCATATGCCTACTGTCATGCAAAGAATATCAGTGGATCTGGAAGCTTCATACTGTGAAGAGGGGCTTGAATGCATGTGTTGAATGAACTTCATTGACTCTACTTTAAGAATACCTACATTATAGATATCATGATTGTTGAACCTGTCATCCTTGGCATATTTTTCCCCTCAGCTTTTTGCCTTTCATCCTCCTGATTTGGTGATTTCATTTTTACTGATTTTAAGACTCTGTACACTTTACCATTACTAACCAGTGCTAAAGTACCTGTAGTCTCTCCTTTAAACATGGTAAAATTGGTTTACACCCATTTGGCACATGTCATTTACTTGTAAGTCCTTAGTAAATTGGTACTACATGTACTCAGGATCTTTTCTTTAAATGGCACTAGTTTGCCTGCAGCACTAATTGTGCCACCCACTTAAGTAGCCCTGCCATTGCACCCTTGTGTGCTGTTTTAGATTGCCATTTTGACTTGGGAAAATTCACCATTTGCCAGGTCTAAACCTTCCTTTTAATAGATATACCACCCCTAGTGTAGGCCCCGAACAGTCAATTTGTGTAGGGTCCAGTATATTTATAAAGTTGAACATGTACTTTTTACTTTTACCTGGTAGTGGAAAACTCTTAAATTAATTCTCCACTACTGTAAGGTCTGCCTCCACCATACAATAAAATTTGGTTAGTTTATTACAGTTAGAAAGTGATAACTTTCAATTGGAGTGCTAAGCAGAGGTTAATTTAGTGACTTTTGTGGTTGCTTGTGACTTCACGCTGACAGGAAATGTGGTTTCTGCTTGAGCAGAGTCTGACTTCTCTCAACTAGTGACCTAATACCCTGCACCAATGTAATATTTGTATAATATATTGCTCATTTTTGTTGTTCCTGAATACTATGACAATAGTTTACCTTATTCACAGGATTTAGGAACCCTCTGGCTTTATCACTTTTTGTACTTCAGTGTCCTAGTTAAAGATTCAGCAACCTGCTGTCTTTTCAAACCATTCATTCATGTCATATCCTGAAGTTGAATATAAACTCAATTTAGCACACCCTTCAGTCAGTCAGTTATCCATGTATTTCACATTTTAATATTCTATATATACATATGTCATTATGGTGCCCCCTCACAACTGTATTCATCTAAACCGTGGTCAAAATACATCCGAATAGTAATGACCCATTTTAACTACCTTGTGCTGATTACCTCCAACATAACTGCTACTGTTACATTAATTTAGCTCAACAGTTTCTACATATCCCTCAAATCAACCTACCCTGTTTGGTCCACCTATATATATATTGATCAACCTTGACATTCTGGGGGTGGAAGTAGATAGATCATGTTCTGGACCATTTAAAGCAAAATCTTGTTTTTTACCTACAATCCAATGTGATTCTATAGAAGTATTTGAAAAAGATGTTATTAAACAATTGAGACAGTTGAAAGGTAAACAGGATGGTAGTATGAGGAATAACTTGAGTATATCAGAGTTTCGAGCACTTAAGGAATTGAAAATGGATAACGACATTGTCATCAGACAGTCTGATAAAGGAGGCAATGTCGTTATCATGGATAAGAGATGGTATATCAAGGAAGGTTTAAGACAGTCGGGGGACCCCAATTGCTATGTTAGATCCAACTATGAGTTGGTAAGACAATCTGACAATACCTTTAGAGATATGTTACAAAATTCGAGAGAGCAAGGGCTCCTGGACTGGGATGAATATTGTTTTCTTTTATTTGAACATCCCAAAATCCCAGTTCTTTATCTTCTGCCCAAGTTGCATAAGGATGAGAACAATCCTCCTGGAAGACCAATTGTGCCAGCTATAGGGTCCTTATTGGATAATACGTCTAAATATATCGATTTTTTCATTCGTAATTTTGTGGAGGGGTTACCCTCCTATATAAAAATACAACACATTTTCTTAAGATCATAGAAGGAATACATTGGGAACGAGATTTTTTATTAATGACACTAGACGTGGCCAGCCTTTACACATGTATTAAACATGATGCGGGTCTGGCCACCACAAGACATCATATGAGGGCGAGACCGATCTCTTATCTATTACATACAGTGATGATATTAGACATGATTGATTTTTGTCTCAAGAACAACTTTTTTTTGTTTGACAGTAATGTTTATAGACAGGTACAAGGGACAGCGATGGGCACCTGTTTTTCCCCTAGCTACGCGAACCTTTTCATGGGCTGTTGGGAGGAGCAGATGTCCATCAGTTTGCCCGAGTTTGAGAAACATGTAGTCCTATGGTGCAGGTACATCGATGACGTATTTGTCATCTGGAGAGGTGATAAGATCTCAGCTGATAATTTCATATCGAAATTGAATGTGAACAATTGTAATTTGGTTTTTAGTGGAGCAGTTAGTAATACTGGTATTGAATTTTTGGACGTGAAGATTGATGTAGGGGAACAGGGACTTACCACGAAGCTGTTTAGAAAGAAAACAGCAGGGAATAGTCTCCTCATCTGCGGCGTACCTCAAGGCTCATCACTCAGCCCGACACTCTTCAATGTCTTCATGAGCCCCCTCGCCAACATCGTACGCAAGCACGACATCATCATCACCTCCTACGCCGACGACACCCAACTTATACTCTCCCTCACCAAAGACCCCGCCAGCGCCAAGACCAACCTACAAGAGGGTACTAAGGACGTCGCAGATTGGATGAGGCTCAGCCGCCTAAAGCTGAACTCTGAAAAAACGGAAGTCCTCATCCTCGGCAACACCCCGTCCACCTGGGACGACTCCTGGTGGCCCACGGCCCTCGGCACCGCACCGACCCCCACAGACCACGCCCGCAACCTCGGCTTCATCTTGGACCCTCTTCTCACCATGACCAAGCAAGTCAACGCCGTGTCCTCCGCCTGCTTCCTCACCCTCCGCATGCTCCGCAAGATCTTCCGCTGGATCCCCGCCGACACCAGAAAAAACGTGACCCACGCCCTCGTCAGGAGCCGCCTGGACTACGGCAACACCCTCTACGCCGGGACCACAGCCAAACTCCAAAATCGCCTGCAACGCATTCAAAACGCCTCGGCCCGCCTCATCCTCGACGTACCCCGCAGCAGCCACATCTCCGCACACCTGAGACACCTGCATTGGCTCCCAGTCAGCAAAAGGATCACCTTCCGACTTCTCACCCACGCACACAAAGCCCTCCACGACAAGGGACCGGAATACCTCAACAGAAGCCTCAACTTCTACGTCCCCACCCGCCTCCTCCGCTCCTCTGGCCTCGCACTCGCTGCTGTCCCTCGCATCCGCCGCTCCACGGCGGGTGGGAGATCTTTCTCCTTTCTGGCGGCCAAGACCTGGAACTCCCTCCCCACCAGCCTCAGGACCACCCAGGACCACTCCGCTTTCCGGAGACTCCTAAAGACCTGGCTGTTCGAGCAGCGATAACCCCCCCTTTTCCCCTAGCGCCTTGAGACCTGCACGGGTGAGTAGCGCGCTTTATAAATGTTAATGATTTGATTTGATTTGATTCAGTGCACAAAGTGCACACCCGGGTAGTCTTATACGCAGTATCCCGTATAGGGAACTTCTACGGGCAAAACGTATATGTAGTACTGTGCAAGATTATGAGCAGGAACAAAAAAGTATGTGTAAAAGATTTAAAGAACGAGGATATAGTGAACAGCTGGTTGCCCAAGCTATAGATAAAGTGAGTTTGATTACGAGAGAAAGTCTGTTGTTTGATACCCGTAATACTAAATCTATGGGGGAAAGAATATAAGATTCATTACCACTTTTTCCAAACAGTTTAATAAAGTTCGATTTATATTATGTAAAAGCTGCCATATTCTTCATACAGATTCTGTGCTGACACAATATGTGCATGAGACACCACAAATTACATTTAGGAAGAGCAAGTCTTTACGAGATAATTTAAGCTACAACATGATTACATCAAATGATTCTGTAAGTGGGAACAAGAGTTCAGGTTTTGTATGTTGCCTGAATTGCAAAGCATGTGGAAGAAGTGAAAACTGTAGCACCCTTATGATAGGGGATAGATATTTCAAGATCAAAGGTCTTTTTAACTGCAATACTGATTATTGTATATATTGTTTAGTCTGCCCTTGTGGTAAGCTGTACGTTGGCAGTACAATTCATCGAGCAAAAAAGAGGGTTCTTGAACATATGAGAGCCATCAGACACAATGATCAGAAATACCCGGTGGCGAGACATTTTCACATTATGCATAATGGAGATGAGAAAAAGTTACAATTCTTAGTGATCGTTCAGGTGAAAAGGGATCCACGTGGTGGTGATAGAGTTGTAAAATTGAGGATTCTAGAGTCAAAATATATTATTGACTTTGAAACCCTTGCTCCACAAGGATTAAACCTGAGTGAGGAACTAGCTGTACATTTGAGAGAATAAGATGAGTTTAAATCATATTCCAGTTTGATACGATTTCAGAATATTAAATGTATATAAGTGTGTATTAGTATCTCATTATAGGACGGTGGGAAAAGTGATCAATATTGGGGTTTATTTATTTTTTTGCAAGTATTTATAACACTGGTGTTTTATGAAAGAACTGATCCATTTATATCCCTATTTATTCCTATATTTATTTATATATTTATATATATATTCATTTATGTTTATTCATGTGCTGTTATCTATCAGGAGTCTGGATAACACATTAATAGAAGATTGTTTAAGGCATGGTGTTGTAACTATGGAATAAGATAATAATGAATTGGATAGGATAATTCTATATGGATTTATATTTAGTAAGTTTTAGGGTTACAGTATTTTGGAAATTTTACACTTTGGGTATTTGTTTGCATTTTTGAAGAATTTCAGTATGAGTAGATGTCTTGTGACCAAATTAGAAGACATTTCTTTTAGGTGACAATTTGAAAAACAGGCGCAGTGAAAGAGTTGTTAGTTTGAAACAAGTAATTAAGCCAACTAGGTTTCCTTTCAACATAAGTCTTTTAAAAAAATATTATTAAAAATATTATTGAAAATATAATATTGCATTTGGATTCTAAAAATGAACAAAATTTAAATGAATAATATAATATAAATGCAATGTTATAGTATTTTATGATGGAGTACTGATAATAATATGCTATCTCTGTTGGGCTTGTTATGTGACAGGCAACACTCCAAAATGGCTGCCGTAGTAGCTGGTCCCGGGGAATTTGTTTTCAAAATTGGTCCTTTGTCCATGTTTTTATACTTGTGTATTTATGTGGTTAGAATGAATTGGAATGTTATTGTGAACAAGGCTACGGCCGAAACGCGTCAATAAAATAAGACTGCATTGCCATGGTGTTCGGATTCCTTTTCCTAGATTGAGGAAATAGTTTTACTTGAGAGTATTTGGGTTTCTGGGACCCGTACCAGACCGCTCAAGAATCCGCCTCGGCATTCTACCAGAACAGTGTTCGTTTGTTTGGATTCATATATATATATATATATATATATATATATATATATATATATATATATATATATATAGAGAGAGAGAGAGAGAGAGAGATTTGTCTTTTTATGCCCATAGCCTACTGTTTACCACACAGTGTTTTCTGTTTAATTCAGCATTGACTTTGCTCTAAATAAAGTTATTCGGTTCTACATTATTTTATACAAAGTATTTGCAAGACTGTGCCTTTTATTTTGACAATTCCATTGTTTTATCATATATTGAATTTTTACCTCTTAACAGAGTTACTCCAAGAAGTGCAGCTGAAATGTTGTTTTTAAATTATGTCAGCTTTTGATTGAGTTATTAGTCTTCACACTAACTCATATGAAGTATTTTCATGATGGCCGCCATTCAATTGGATATTCTGATCGCTATTCTATATATGGTAGATTCCATCATTGCAGTCTTTCTCTGAGAACTCGGTCAGAAAGTGTGTTTTTTTCTCACCACAATAGAATCACTTTTTTTATACTAATGTGAAGAATTTTGAGTGATTTACCACTTTTACTTTGATTAGGACTTTTCTGCTTTGCTTTAAACCAAGAGGAAATAATGCCAAGGAATGGAGCCCTCTTAGTTTGAGTAATGAATTTATGAAGGCACTTCCCAGATATCAATTAAAAGCACATAAATATGTGCAAATAAGCATTTAACTCAAATGGAATAGAACACGTGTATATACAAGAATAATTGCAGAGAGAGAACTGTGCAGTGCATCAACAAAGCATAAACATGTATATAAGATAAATAATTAAAAGTTAGAATGCATCATCACGGGGGTCTAATCCATCATCATCCTTGCCAACATCAAGCGGGGGAACCCTGAATGGCTGAGACAGGAGAACTTCCTCAATGGGATCTTATTGGGCAATGAATCCACTCCCAAAACGAGCTCCTCTGTGTCACTGTTAAATTTTCCCTGCTTTATAAATCTTAAATTAACTTAAGAGGACGATTCTAGTAATCAATCCCTTCCTTCAATTATTGACTTCAAATGCTGGATGTACTTAGTCTGTGTCAAAATCATTTTAAAGAACTGGCCAGGCCTCAATGCACATTCCTGAGACAGAGCTGTACCTGTCTCTGCTGAACGCATTCTCACCCTGGTATCACCTCCGCATTCCCCACAATATGTTCCCGGATATGATGAGAAGAACAAAAACATGTTCAGTGTAGAAAACAAGCTTTGTGGAAAAATACCTGCGCCGCCACTGTGACGAGTTCTAAATCTGAGCACAAAATGGAGTCAGTGGTCATATACAAATAGCATTACAAGGACCCAACCTAATGTGGCCATCACGCTCAGCAACACTCTAGTATTACAATCATGAAGTATGCAGTGTGTGTCATGCTGCCCTTTAAAAAAGAACATGAAGCTGATGCTCTGTCTCTACTCCAGCTTCAAGGAAGGACAGCTGGTGTGATTGGTTCACAGCTGGCTACTGGTGTGAGTTCTTCCACACCATACAAGAGTTAAATGCAGAACAGTTTTTTTTTTCATTTTCATACAGAGCTACAAATTGTGATCCCACTTTATAAAAACTTTTCACAGTTTTTGCCTCACAGCTGATGCCTGGACAATATACAACTTAGTTCTGTGGTATTTAAATGTAAATGTAAATTTCACACTTGTATAGCACACTACTCACCCATTAGGGTCTCAAGGCGCTGTACACATACCGCTGAGGAACCCCTCCTGGCTTTTCCCTGTGAGGCACCCACTCCTGGGCAACCCCCAGGGTGAAGCCAGGCATCCAAGCACTGTCAGGGCCAGTGTGGAGATTAAGCAAGCTATTGTCCAGAGTTACAGAATGAGACCCATTAGTTAGATTAGGCACTGAGGTGAGAATTATCTGTTCCAGGGGAATTGAGCCCAAAACCCACGAGGCGGGAATTGAACCCTGGTCCCGGGCCAGATCTCTGCATCAGGGGCTGCCGCTCTAACCATTGTGCCACACTTCTCCACTTGTGGAGATACAGGTCACCAGTGTTAATTAGTTCATTAGAGAGTACTTATCTGCCATTTGGCAGACTTTATTAGTATTTTAGTTCAGCTCTGCCCATGTGAATCTTCTTTTTTATCATGTTTTACCCAGCTTTCTCACTTCCGGTCCATTTATCTTGCACCACAGGGAATGCTATGTTTTTAGACATTTTTTTAATGGATTTATCACATGGTTAATATTACTCACACATTTATGACACCTTTTTTAAGAACCGCACCACACAATTGCAGTAAAGCACATATGCCTTCATGTTTGCAGTGCTCAATATCTCACAGTTTGTTACTGAAACGGACAAGCGTTCTTTTAATTCTCCGTTTTCTTTTTATTTAGAGACATCTTAGGAGACCTCGGATTTCACAAATGCAATTAGTCCTGATGATGGTCGCACACAATTAAATCTATAGAGGCTGAAACATCAACACAATTTCAAAACTCCTTCGTCATTTACTTACTATTATAACAAATTCTGCCCCATGGATATGTTCTTCTGATTGTTTTTTGAGAGCGAAGTTGACATACATTTGTCTCACATGTGGTTATTGTAATGATATGGACAAACTGCACACTAGACATACATGTGTATGATTGCTTCTTTCTGTTCTACTAATGTTATTCTGTAATATACATGATGTGAATGTAATAGCTTTATTTTTGTACACCTGTCTTTCTTTCATTTTTTCATTCATTTTGTTACCCATGATTTATTTTGTTTATCCACTTCTTTAATATGGTCATTTGCTTGATTGTGTTTAATGCTTGTGATTCGATTCAATACCACATATATTATAGAAGCCTAAATATCTGGACTAAGTATACTCTTTTTTTATGAATGTCTGCCTGTTTGCTATTGACTTCAGTATGAAAAAACAGAACATTATATGAACTGCTGCTAAACAACACACTTTCCCAATACACTTCTGTCAAATACCTACAACCAGACCAGACTTGTCTTCTTGATTCATTTTGAGAAGGAATTTGAGTTTTGAGCTCATTGAACATTTACCTTTGTTTATGTTATTCAGTAATAAACAATTTCTCATGGTACTATAGAAATTACGATTTATTTTTTATTTTTAACATAAGTATCCTCTGCAGTGTCATTTTGTCCCTTATTCATTGTACTCTTTTTTCAGTTGTTCATAAAATTATTGCAAGTATTGTACAATGTTGTAAAAGGCATTAGGAAAAAATGTATTGAATATAAAATTGAAAACCTAAACAATATCCATTTTACAACATGTAGACTTTCTTCATGAGTTGGCTGTACTTTGATGCAGAGATACAGAGGAGCTAGAATCTACATTACTGATCTCTGCACAAAACTCTGGCCAGGTGTGTGCTCTGATATGGATAATAACTGATTGGCTCAAAGTAACTGGACCCTTTAACAGGCAGTTTACCTATATTTAGCAACAAAAAGCTAACAGTTCAGCAGCTAGAGATTGTTGGGATTCCTAACGGTTGAACTGTTGTAGGGCACATTCCTGCCTCTCAGGGAGGATTTTTGCTCCCCAGGAATGCTGCTGATATGTCTGCTAGATATTTCTAGAATCACAGAGTTCCATTTTCTAGACCTCCTGGCACTAAGGTCTGTCAATGTGCCAAACTGAGAGAGAAAACTAGTTGTAAATGCAACTACCCTATAACCCACTCTAGTATTTGAGTCAGATGTTTTTCAAGCAACAATCAATCCCATGAGACATTACAGGGAGAGCTAGTGGAACCCCAAACCCTCTTTCTTTTAATAAGACACTGAAGATCACTAGAACATAAGGGATAGATTTTAAAGATGTATGTTAAAGTCAAAGCCCAACTCTAGTGCACCCAATGCGAATTGTAACTACAGTAAAGACAAATATAACATTGGCAGCAGCCCTGTTTAACAAGAATGCCAATGTAATAAATTGGGTATTATTTGCAAAGGATGTCCTTCACACATACTAAGCCTGCACACGCCTTATTTTTATTGGGTACCAAGCCAACCATTGTAGCCAACCATTGTAGCACTTGACTCTCTCAGTGGCCAGTGAAGAAGAACAATCCAAAACCTACTTGGGGGAGGGGTAGTGGGCTAGTAACACCAGCTTGCTGATTCACAACACCTGCATTCGATAAATTATTGTCCAGTCAGTGCTTTCGCTTTTCAAAAGTAAAAATGCTTTCATTACTCGCACACTGCCAAATACTACATCATAAAATTACCAAAGTTCTTTTGTTTATGCCATTGTCTCTCCTTGGGGCACTATGAGGCTGGCATGCAAATTGTATCCCAGTACAGTGCATTATGGGGCGCTCCATCACCTGCAGCATGAATGTTTTATTAGAAGCTCTACTACTTTATTTTCTCTTTAATGGTGGCCCCACACCACAGTCTTTTCTTTGTTTTAGGTGCCTCAGTTCCACCTGGGGAACCCATAGCCTTTGGGATCATTGAGGCATGCAAGGGGAGCCAAAACCCCCTTATGGCTCCATGCTTAACACTCTTCCCCTGGGCCACTTGGGTGCCAGCAACACATCTCTGTGCTCTCGTTGGATGGAAGCAGCCTTTTTTCTTTACTCCCAACCACAGGTGGGAGAAATGTAGACTCCACTGCCTGAGAGGAGGGCGGGCACAGACATAGGGGATGGGCAATGCACCCAGCAGTGTGTGATTCTGTCCCAGTGGATGGAGTTCCCTGGACCTAAATTAGGTTGGTGGGCCCAGGGGAGATGGGTGCCCCTGGTAGCAAATCTCCGTTTGTGGAGCGGCCCCATGCATGCCCCATCTCCGTAAAAATGGGATTCATGTCACTGCTCTGACCCATAGGGGCTTCATCCTCCCTAGGAGAATTTGTTAATCTTGCTAGGAAGTGCCACATAGTTTGATCTCTGCCCAGTCCTCCTAGGGGACAAGGCTGTATATCTGCCCCCTAAGGGCTGAATTCTTCAAGATGTCATTTTGCCTCAGGTTAGTGAGCTCTAGCCACCACAAGCATCCTCGTCATGCCCCCTGGTCTAAAAAAGAGCGCTTGTTGTGGAGAACTGGAATTTTTGCTCAGGGGGCAACTTCCCCAACTTTTCCTGAGCTAGCAAGCAGAACATTCTTACTGCCACACTCCCCTTGCCCCGTGGTCTCCTGGCCATCTTGCAGGATAGCTGTAGCCAGCACCAGGGTCAATGGTCAGTCCACAAGGGCCCAGGACAAAGGTCCAAGGTCCCTCAGCAGGTCCATGCCCTCAATGGTTCTTCAGGGGCAAGTGCCACCAGCTCTTTAGGCAGACATCTTAGTCCTGGGGGTGTGCTGGGGTCAGTCCTACAGTCCATGCTTGCAGGGCATCAGGTGGCTTTCCCTTCAACTGGGCAGTCTTTCACCATTATCACACACACGTCCAGTTTCTTCTTATCTGTATCTTTTCTGTGCTGGTGCTTTTAAGCGGGGATGGAAACCTCTAGAAGCAAGGCACCACATCATCATTTCACTCTGTTCCAACTCGCCTGTGCAACATTCTGGGACAATCACATATGGTGACTGAGACTCAGGAGGCAAGACTTATCACACAGTAAAAGTCCAAAATGCTGGTAGTCAAATGCAGAAAATCCAGGGGGATTGCGGAACTCAATTTGGTGCGGTGAATGAAAACAAAAAACTCCAACATGATATTGTTGTCATATATTTATAGCAATTCTATCTCCATTCTGCTATTTCTAAGCAGGAAGCTAACTCTAGCGTGGCAGAAAATAAAAACCTATTATGAGTTTCAGAGATGGTTCACAACTGCATACCTGTTTGAACAATATGAGTGGAGTTCAATTTAATAGTAAGGCCTTCTATTGTTGTTATGCATGACCACTTGCACTGATATGTTCAGCAAAAGCTAAGTGCCTCTGTTCCCAGTAGGCTTCGGTTAGAATCATGATTCTGCATGTCTGTCCCTGCTGTTGCCTGCCTTGAAGGATACCCTCACTCTTTACACTCTGTTTATATAATATTATTTCACTGTTGTTTAAACTCTTGGTATAAACAATTAGCAAAAAGTGACCTGATGGCTCCAATTTATTTTCATTCTGTAAGACTATGAACCTGATTTAGATCTCGGCAGATGGGTTGCTCCCTCACAATGATGACAGATATCCTGTCTGCCTAAATATAAATCCCATCAGATAGAATGGAATTTATATTATGGCAGACAGGATGTCTGTCACTGAACTTTTGAACAACAATAAATAAGACAGCTAGATATTATTCCTCTAGAAACTCTTCAGAAATCAATAACAAATAAAGTGAAACAGCATAACCTGCATTTAGATTAAGTACTGCAAATATATTTAAGCAAACTCGATTATCACATTGCATTTTATAATTCCCCTTTTCATCACTTGATTGAGTAACATATGTAACTCAAGAAGGGCAATTCCCAGAAGAGAAAACACATAATATTCAAGGCACTGCAACGGATGGCTAGGGACCAGGCACTGCTGCTGCCCACAACCCCTTCCACTGCCCTAAATGGACCAGACCTGGAAATATTGGGTATGGATTTTTTAGACCCGATGATTCCAGGCCCATAGATGCATAACTGCTTCTTGGGTATTTCTCCCAGAGGTATTACTTCTGGTGAAATATCCCATCTCATAATGAGGGCCTTAGTCCTTAAATTAGATGACATTGAACCAATTCCAAATCAAGTCACTATAAGCAAATTGATTATGTTAGTTGTGGGTAGACTTGGATATGGATGCTCCAGCTAAAGCATAAGGCTTAATTATTGGTGTACGTATCATGAAAGAAATGTGGAGCACCACATTCAAGAGAGCGAAGAGTCTGCTTCCATCCAGTGAATATGCTCTAAAGATCAGTAGCCTTCTGTTAATGTTTAATTTTATTTCTACCACTTACTGGTATAACATGAGCCTTGACATAGTGTAATCATTTGGAATTCTCTTTCAGGAAGATATTTAACATTTGGAATGTTCTAATTAAACATCCTTAGCTATTCTCCACGTTGATTCCAATTTATTAGTGTAATACTTAAAGTATAGTTTTTGCATTTTATTGGGCACATTTCCTTCAAGGAAAATCTCCCTCGCTATAGGCTGCCTCCTTAAAGCACCAAAGATAAAACATATTAGGAATGCACAATATCACCCACTGCCAAATATATAAGCAGAACAACCTGAAGTGGTCGGAGAGGAGAGTGTTCGCTTCCTGGTTAGAGGTTTTTATTTCAGAAGCAATAAAGAAAAAGCTATTTTGGGCACATCATTCTGCCCCAAATGTGCTTATGGGGGTTTTACTGTTTCTTTTGTTTAGGAGAAGACAACCAATCGTGAAACTCATCCTGAAGTAAAATGAAGACAATTGGTTTGGAAGAGGTCACATTAAGGAGGAGTAACCAGAAAGCTTGTTTTGTCAGGACAAGTGGTGTAAGGCATGCCAAAAGTACAGTGGAGGAAGCCGTGTATGTCAAATTGCATGTATGTACCATGAAAAGAATGTCCAGATTCTCATCTTTCTTTAGAAAAAAATAAATAAAGAGAAATCCATGACACTTGGTGACCAGGAAATCAGGAGTGATTCTGGCAGTGGGTTCCCAGAATGTGTTATAAATTCCATTAAATGTGCTACTAGTCTTTGGTTGAAAACTGTAAAGAGCAGTCCATGATTGGCATTGGTGACATGCAGAGCAAGGCTTGTTAAAGAACCTGTCATGGTGATCCTGTAGTTAGAGGGAACGTTGTCTTTAGGAATCTGTATACTTTTCGTTCAGCAATGTGTAAATTCTTTTTCAATTAGCTTCTGTGCAAGTATGAATTTAAAGAGGGCTGAGGTGTGGATATGATTGCACCTGAGGTGATATTTCTCATGTAATATTTGCTTTTAAATTGAAGGCAATGTCTTTGAACTCTAAGTTAGAACACCGATATATTCCATTTCCATAGTGGTGTTTATGGTGAATAGAATGACCTTAGTTTTTTCCAGTCTCTGTGCTATCAGATATTTGTCAAAATTACTCAAAGTATAACTCGCTTTCAGGGCTCCTAAATGTTTTGCTATTGTAATTTCCCTTAATGATTGTTTAAACACTCCATCATATAATAAGGGTTAGTATGGCAGGATGATTTTCATTACTCGTTTTGGGTTTGTCTACTGACAAAATTGATTATAACTGAGCATTGGTCTCATATTGGGCAAATTGTACACTGTGTGGTATCCCAGAAAATCAGGGGATGTCCGCACAATGAAAACAATCAAGCTTCTGGAGAGTAGGCTGAGGAAGAAACATAGCACTTACCGAAGTAAGTGAGATCTCCCACCTAATATGGAACTGTAAAGGTATCAGTCAGGCATGTGATTCAACATATTATTGGTATATGAGATCTGGCTACAATGCTGATTGAAGGTTAAATGTGAGGTGATTCAGTATGCAATGTGGATCTTTTATTCTGCTGATATTCTAGGATCTGAAGTATGAAGCAGCATGCACAAAGATTGACCAGAATACCTACTTATATATAATTCTGAGATTTTACAGTCTGCTGAACATTTGAGAGGTTTGTGTCTACAGTGTGTGTGGGGGATCTGCACACTCAAATGCTTTGCTATTGTAATTCCACTAAATAATTGTTTAAACATTCCAGCATGTATAATGAGCTAGTGTAGCTGGATGATTGCTATTAGTAGTTTTGGTTTTGTCTACTGACAAAATTGATTATAACTGAGCATTGGTCTCGTATTGGGCATACTGAACACCGTTTGGTGTCTTACATAATCTGGAGACGTCAGCACGACGAAAGCAATCAAGCTTCTGGAGAGTAGGCTGAGGGAGAAATATGGCACTTCCGAATTAAGTGTGATCTCCCACCTAATATAGAACTGCAAAGGTATCAGCCAGGCACTGGATTTAACATGTGACTGGCTGAGACATATGCGATCTGGCTTTAATGCTGATTGAAGGTTAAATGTGAAGTGATTCAGTGTGCAATGTGGATCTTTTATTCTGCTGATATTCTAGGATTTAAAGTATGAAGCACCATGCACAATGGTTGACCAGAATACCTACTGATATATAAATAAGCAAACCTGACAACTCTTGCTTTGGTTGATTCAGAGATGTTACAGTCTGCTGAACATTTGAGAGGAGTGTGTCTAAGGTTTGTGTGGGGGGTCTGCACACTCAACCACTCATCATCCATGCACCTGGACCTTCATGCTTGCACCCTGCATCCATTCATCCCCCATTTGACTCATTCTTGTATTGAATCTCCTATCCATCCACAATACCACACACACAAACTCACCAATTAATGAAAATGCACTTTCAGTTGTAAGTCAGATAAATTGACTTTGCAGATGCTCAGTGTGCTAAACTCTCTTTTCCGAAAAACAGAGAGAGGAAACAGAAGAGTAGAGGTCACAGAGAAGCATAAATAACAAAAGTAAAGCATCATTCACTGAAAAACAGTAAGAGTAGAGAAGAGCTCCCCATAGAGCTATGAGGGCAATAAAGCAGTGTATTTCCTGGGTGGAGCTCCCAATTTAGCAGCTCCTGTGAGACACCTGTTGGTGAAACAATGGATGAGTTTGTTGAAAGACTTCATGCACTTCTTAAACATTACAAGCTTTGCAACTTCGCTCACGAAGAAGCCATACGCCTCAGAATCATTGATGAATGCCTTTCAGATTCATTTAGAAGGTGCACGCTGAGAGAAACAGTCTAGAGAAAATGCTGATGGCTGTGAGAGCAGAAGAACGAGCAGACCCACAAGTTGCTGATATGGAAACAGGACTGGCACACTATGAATCATCATTGACTTTGAAAAGCAAGCACAAGCCTAAATAAGATACATGCAGCTCCATGTTTACAAAGAAAACAAGCTATGCTTCCAATGTAGATTTTTGTTTCACCATGAAGGTAAATGGCCAGCTATGGGACAAGTTTTCAAAGTTCATAACTGTGTGCTGAACCAAAAAAAACACAAGTGCGTTACGCTGGCAAGAGAAAATGGCCATGAGAACGTTCCAGAAGCATTTGCATCATGTTCCTAAAACTGAAAAGCAACATCACCTATGAGAAGTAGAAACCAGGTAAAATCAATCATTGTCAAGCTCATTGTAGAAAGGTTCTTCAGTGTCACTATTGAGTGCCAGCAAAGAAGATGGATGTGCACTGATGATATCTACCAAAAACAGCGTGCGCGTGTGTGGCTGGCTAACTGTAAAGATCACAGTTCCAAGAAAGCTCACCAAACAGAGCGACAAATATCATTTGGACATGTTATGCCAGTAGAAATGTTTAACAGCCTGTACCCTATGTCTTGCCTGACTCCATTAGGTACGGAGGTGTATAACTGTGCTGCTTCTGAGCCATTGCAAAGCCAAGGGTCATTCTTAGTAACAACGCAACACAAAAAGACATCGGTGTGAGCAACCATTCATGTTCTACAAGAGACTTTGTCGAGTGCCAGTTTATTCAGTCTTGCCACTGCTGCTGACATGGGATTGATATCCCTCAAATACAACATCTGTACTCAGTCTGAGATCATGAGCCAATTCCGGTCATTGATCCAGGGCCTGGGAAAACTCAAGAAAATGAAAGCACAGCTTCATATCAACGAAGACATTCACCCTGTTGCTCAGAGACACTGCAGAGTTGCATTTCATCTACAAGAATCTGTAGAGAAAGAGATGAAAGCCCTCTTAAAACGTGACATTATTGAGCTCTCTACAGGCCCCATGCCATGGGGTTCACCCATAGCAGTAGTACCAAAAAAAGGACAATAGCAGAGCAGTGCACATTTGCATTGACATGTGCCAAGCAAACAAAGCCATTGAGAGAGAGAAACCCGGCTCCGCACATAGAGGACATGTTTTCTTGCCTTGACCTGAATAAAGGATACTGTAAACTCAATTTGGAGGAGAACTGCAGATATATTACTACTTTTTCAACTCATGTTGTTTTGTTCAGATATAAGAGACTGAGTTTTGAAGTATCTTCAGCTGCTGAGATATTTCAGGATGTTATCCACTGAGTTATTCAACCTGTTCCACATCCTTTAAATTTTTAGTGATGACATCCTAGTTTTTGGAAGAACACAAAAAGAACATGACACAGCCCTTACCCAATTCTGCCAGCTACTCACTGATTCAGGTCTTACTCTAAATACCAGTGTGTGTTTCACAAAACCAAACTCAAGTTTTTTCCCACATGTTCTCTGACGGAGGAACCAGACAAAGTGAAAGCACTGGCACCCACTCCCCACTGCCCCCCAAGATGTTACCATGCTGCGATCCTTTCTAGGCATGGCCAGTTATTGTTCAAAATATATTCACAATTTTACTACAGTGAGTGTCCCATTGAGAGATCTGACAAAGTGAAATGTAACCAGTATTCTCCAGAATGCGACCAGAGTTTCAAAGACATTAAAGGTGATTGAAAATGCAGTGGAAATGGTCTACTTTGACCCCAAGTTGCAGCCCGAAATAACGGTTTGATGCACAATCCTTGCTCAACACAAAGGCCATCTGACTGGTCAGAGACACATCGTGGACTATGCCAGTCGAAGTCAGTGTCATACAGAAAGAGCTGACTCACAGCCGGAGAAAGTGAATTTGGCTGTGGTGTGGCACTCCTAACATTTTCATGTATTCTTCTGTGGAAAATGATTCAAGTGATCACATATCACTAGGTTTTGCTTACAATTTTTAGAAACCTGGATTACAACTACAAGAATATGACTGTGAGATTGTGCACGATCTGGAGAAGGACCAAAACCTAGCTGATTACTTTCCACGAGTGATGTTGCACGGTAGTAGTTTGACATCCAAGAGAGCTGAAGCATATCTCAACTTTATTGTGAAGTCCAGCACCAGTGGCTCTCTCTTATGAAACAAATCATTGCTGCCACCAATGCGGATAAAGACATGAACATATTCAAATAACTTATTAGACACAAACATGGAGGCAATCTCACCCCTTTGCCGAAAATGTTGAATTCCAAAACTTCAAAAAAAACAGAATGACTTAGCAGTCACCCTAGAAGGCATAATACTATGAGGCACGAGACTCATTGCACCTGGAAGCCTAAGACAGCAGGTCATCAAGCTGGCCCAAGAAGGACACCATGGTGTTGTAGCCATCAAAAGAGCATTAGGAGATTAAGTGCGGCTCCCTCGGCTAGATGAGGGAGTGGATAAGAAACTAAAAGGATGCCACATTTGCAATTGTTTGTTCCCAAAGTGATGTAGCACAATGTCTGACCTTCCTGCCCATACCTGGGAGAGCATTGCAGTTGACTTTTTTGGGTCTTCAGGAAATGGACACCATCCTATGGTAGTCATGGATGAATATTCACACTTTCCTGTGGTAGAAGATCTATCTTCGACAACCCATGACAAAGTCATAGAATAGCTTGATGACATCTTTGCAACGTGGGCATCCCCAAAATCCTCAAATATGATAATGGCCCACCCTTTAACAGCAAAGAGTTCAAAGACTTTCTTGTTTGACTTAACATGAAACACCAAAAGAGTACGGCACTCTGGCCCCAAACTAGTGAGTAGTTGAACGATTCATGGGCACCCTCAAGAGGGTCATTCAAAGAGCGTCCTTGGAGGGAATCGATTTGAGCCAAGCCATATGCCAGGCCCTCTGAGCTTATCAATCATCTCCTCTCTCCACAAATGGTGACAATATACCTCAATGGAACCCGGATTGATTAGTGTTTACTGACAAGATTTGAGACACCAATGCGGCTCAGAAAAAAAAAATGAAAACATATGCAGATCAGCATTGCAATGCCCAGGAGACAGTTTTTGACAAAGGAAACTGAGTAGTGGTTAAACAGAAACCCAGATGGAAAAGGAATGCTCCTTTTGCTGCTGATCCGTTACAGGCTGTGCATTCAAAAGACATATGGTTACAGAACATCGTCCTGGACAATCCATCACTCAAGACACATCACATTTTAAAGCACCCATCGTGACACTTGTCGAGTCCTGAAACCATGCGGGAAGCGACCCCGCAAGCAGATCTGGCTCTTGCACCTGAGCTGATGTCGCTGGTCCTCGATCAAGATGGACCTCAATTATCTCGGTTCACCAGAGCCGGCAGACAAGTGATAGCGCCTCACCAACTAATCAAGGAAATGTGATTTGTTGATGTCTGCCACCTTTTTATTTAACAAAGGTGGAGATGTAGCATATTAATGTTATCACACTAGAATCCTCATGATTTTGGGAGGACCCTGAAAAGGAAGTACGCAATGTGAGGGGAGGTGCTAGGATGTGGTTAACAGAAAGTATGACGTAATGCACAGTGTGTGAGTGTATGCTGAGGATTAAAGTAATGTTTGACCGCAGCTCCTGTATGGCATAATTCATCTGCATACCCCCGGGATGCTTAGGAGTGCGGCTATTGGCATCTGTACACATTAGCCCACCCATGTCTCATGCATATTCACAATCTAGAAGCCATGCTGTGTCATGGTTCACCCCTAAGCAACAAAAAGAAAAATGCAGAAGCATATGTACATGCTCCTGTCAAACGTGGCCAGGAGGTTGATAGGCAATTGTTCTTCCATCCTGGCATCCATAGGGGAGCTTAGAGAGGGTACTGTGCTTGTCTGATGCCAACCATAAATGCTAATAACTAGCTTCTGTTGCAGTGCAATGACTTCACAGTCTAAGCATTGTAGTACTACATAAGCAGACTCCTACAGCCTTATGCAGCAATGTGATTGCTGGAGGCTGTGAAGGGGAAATACTTCTCTAGCATGAGCCAAATTGTGACTGACCGTCAGCACATGCGGCTGATTCAAAGCATCCATTGACTGATAGGGAGTAACCTTAAGTCAATATCTTTGTAGTGTTCTGTGTTGACAGGATGCGATCATGCAGACAGTTAAAGCATGCTGTAGCTAGAATACAAATATATGCAGAGAAGAGAGATCAAATCTCTCCCAGTGGGGAAGGTTTATGTGCCAGTTTCAGAGGCGTAGCTTGGCCACTAAGATTGTGGAGGGGAGAAGTAAGCTTCAGATTTCCCAACAATGACTTTGGCATAGAATGTTAACATACATTATAGCCAAACAGGACGCACGAGAAGGGCTTCAGGGGCAGTGGACAGGGAGAACAATGCGGATTGGTAGGGGCAAGAGAAGGGTGAGAGAAAATACAATATTTGATAAAATAACCAGCATGTGTTAAGACTTTCAAAACTGGAGAGGGTTAGGGTGTGTATGCGCTTTTATCTGTGTGTATGGATAAAAGCTTTGTGAAATCCGACAAACACTTCACCATACCCGACTGACAGCACCTGGACCCAACTGTTTAACAGAAAATACATGTAATTGGGGGGGTGCAACACCCCAAACAGCCCTCCTCCCCGTAGCTGTGCCCCTGGCCAGTTTGGATAGTATGTTCACTGTCATGCCTTTTTCAATTTACAGCATCCTGATCTTACAGTCCTTAGGCGGACTCAAGTATGCACACCTCCTTAAAGAGCACTATACTACAGTGTCGTCGCTGTCCGCTTCCCTTTTAAATAACAGCTACGTTTCCAATCACCCGTTCACTGCATCTTTGCTTTGAACCTGTACTGCGGTCCGCTGCCTCCCAGCTATACAAATACTTCTTACAAACATATGCTGCAAAGTTCAGGGAGTTGGAAGGGCAACAGTAGTTTACAAAACATTGGCGAACTGTAATGCTCATTTTTTAAACAAATCAGAGCTAAATTTAGCACAGCTAAAAGAGCACTACGAACATAACCCAGGAATAGATGTAAGTACAATCAATGCAATGTAACCATTTCAGAACACCATCAATCACCCATCCATTAAGACTTCGTTAGTACTGGCAGATCATTCTGCTACGCCTGCTGTGCCTCCACTCACCACCTTCCAACACATTCTGGAGGTGCCATTCTGCTTCTGAGTTTGTCATATGTTATTTCCCACACATGACCTCTATATTGCAGCATGTAATGTTCCAAGGTGGGCAGGTGGAATCAGAGGTCGAGGAAAGTGACACAGAAGCTGTCTTTCAGTAAGCATGTTGTCACATCTCGTGGAGATGTGGCAAGTGGCAATCCATTTTTATTAAACATCCACGGTTTTAGTGCGTTGGTCTGTGATTTATTCTGTAATGAGTGTGATGTATTGTGTCCTGCGCTGCATGCCTTACAGTGGGCACAGCTTCCTCATGTGTTCAGTGTGATGATACATGGTACATAGAGGGGCACAATGTGTAGCACTGATGATTGTCTAGGTGGGGAGGGAGAAAGTTAACAGCTTCTGTGCTCTTGTTTGATCTCTTATTGACTGAGACCACATAATACAGGACATTTGTGTGTCTGCTTAGCTTCTTGCTACTTCACCCAGCGGACACGCTTCCATTCCCACACCAGGGAGAGGACTTAGCATGAGTGAAGCATCACAGTACACCAGATACTATCAGCGCAGGCCCGGATATCCTCGTGTACTCATTATCGCGCTTCTCTGGCCCTTTCAGAGGTTGTGCATTCCTCTCTGCTGCTCGGGCTCCATGCACTGATAAGCATTTTCCTGTCTAGCAGCGGTTTGGGAGTTTTGCGTTTTTCCTCAGTTAACTAGTCAGTGTCTATCGTTTCTTGCATTCCTATTTTCACACATAACCACCACTTAATACTGTGAGCCCTTGGGAGAGTTTGCATTTTAATTCTACTTGGACGCAATCTCTGTGGCCTGTTGCCAACTGTAATGTGCTGCTTCTGAAGCAGAGCAGATATCCAAGTGCATCATGGTCTCCTGAGTCTTCTGTGGAGTGCAATGCTCCAGAAATTAATGTCTGTCCAATGACTTAGATTATTAATACAATTGTCCTGTGCGACTCATTTAATCATGGGAACCTCGTATGTATGTTGGAGAGAACCATGAGGTATTTTAACTTATGTTCTAATCCAAAGTTAATTATGATAAACAAATGTGACACAGGACAGATTTAGCGGTTTCAGCGGACGGTTTACTCCATCATAACAGTGATGGATAGCCCATCCACCGAAATTACAATCCCATAGGATAAAATGGGATTTATATTTAGGCAGACGGGCTATCTGTCACAATTGCGACGGAGTAATTTATCCGCTGAAATCTAAATCAGGCCCTTAGTTTCCGTCTGAAATGCATTGACTCAAGTCATGTGTAACAAACAATGAGGCGAGTAATCATAGTGCAGACAACACAGTGCTCCAAGAGTGAATATATTTACAACATACATCAACAGAGACACTGTACAATTCCTAATGGTTGTCGACATTAATCATCAAAAATCTTGCCCAGGCCGAATGAAAGAGTATGACATCCTCTGAAGTTGATTTCCGCAAACCAACCAAAAAGAGAGGGCTCATCAACAGTTCACCCCGTTATGAATGTTAGGGTCTCATCAGGACATAGTCATCCAACTACCAAACCACCTAAATAGTGTGATAATGTATTTGTCAGGAAGAACCACCAAACTTTCAAACTATCTCTTGCCGCCCACTAATGCCATGCTGGAGAGTGCACGCTATGACAGGTACTGATCCTAATTCTTAAGTCACTCCAGAATATTCCAGAACCAAGACTTCCTCTCTCCACACGTCAATGGTGATGCAGTGAATTGGATTAGATCCACCATAGAGGGATTGGTTCTGGTGCCCAGAAAAGAATGCCGGTGACCCCCCCAGGCAACCACCATCTCAAATTAAGCACCGAGTGGTGTGCAAAATCTTGTACAGCCTGCCTCGGTGCTCATGTGTGAAAACTGTTTACATTGGATAGTGAGGTAAAATGTAGAATATGGTGAAAGCATGAAGCTGGCAGTGGTACAGTCTGAGAGAGGAGACTAAGCAGAGAACTGGTGTGTTCCGAGCAGGTAATTTACCCAAGTGATTCTGCTGTCTAGAATATAAAGAAGAAATACATTTTATCTTCATGCACCCTAGCTACTAGCAACTCAGAGGAGACAAGATCAGTCAAGTATTCTTTTTAGTACCACCCCAGTACAACATCCAACAATTGGCCTCCCTATTTCACTATCAGTGCACTATTCTTGGATCATCGATACCTAAAAATGACCTTTTACTATTGACTGCTTACTATTGGGACACCGAGGGTCCACTTAAAAATGAAGAATTTCTGGAGGAATCTGTAGTTTTGTTCTCGGTTCTCTTTGTTATTTCTCATTACTTTATTTCACACAAGGTAAGAGTAAGAGATACCTGTGGCCTATGCACACTCCCCCAAAACAACCATACACAACACACGTGTGAATGCCTAGGGTCAAACAGTCCCTAATATTAGGAATTTTGAATCTCCAACATAGTTAAGTGTGAATTTAGAGGAGACACGTCACCGGTCAAAAGGTGGGAGAACTCAATTCTCAATCTGTTGTAGCAAATGCCTTTTTACTAAAGTCAGCAACAACAACAGTAACAGCTGTATACTGTCTCCCATGCAGAAGAGACATGTTATCTGCTTTGCTCTTTGGTGTGTGGTTGGCATTTTGGGACCTGGGGGCATATTTATACTCTGTTTGCCCCGAATGTGCATCAAACATTTTTACGCACATTCTGCGCAAACCGTGCACCATATTTAAACCTTGACGCCCAAGACTGCGGACATCAAAATTCCTCAGTGTGCGTCATTTTTGGGATGCAGGAAACTGCCTTGCGTTGATGACATGCAAGGTAGGCGTTCCCGCCCAAAAAATGACTTTAAGGCCTGGGCACCTTATTTATACTCCTGCGTCATTTTGACGCACAGGAGGGAGCGGGCCTTAAAAAACGGCGCACAGCCTGAAGTGCGCCGTTTTTTAATGCCTGGGACCTGTGGGCTCACTTCCATGGTCTCTGGCCATGGAAGCAGTCCACAGATGCCCTTCCCTGCCCCCAGGGACACCCCCTGCCAACCTCACCCACCCCTGGAGGACACCCATGGATGGGGGGACCCATCCCAGGTAAGTACAGGTAAGTTGAGGTAAGTATTTTTTAAAATTATTTTTAAAGTGGCATAGGGGGGGCCTAATTTGGGCCCCCCTACATGCCACTGTGCCCAATGACCATGCCCAGGAGACAGAAGTCCCCTGGGCATGGCCATTGGGCAAGGGGGCATGACTCCTGCCTTTGCTAAGACAGGAGTCATTTCATTGGGGGTTGTGCGTCAAAAAATGGCGCAAGTCCAGTTTGAGGCATGATTTTTGCTTCACACCTGACTTGCACCATTTTTTGACGCACAACCCCCATTTTCCCCTACGCCGGCGCTGCCTGGTTTGAGTCATTCCTTAAATAAGGCCCCCGCATGGCGCGTAGGAATGGCGTTAGCTGGCGGTAACAAAATTTAGGCAAACCAGCGCCGGCGCTGGTTTGCGTCAAAAAGTATAAATAATGGCCCTAGTTTCTTAAATCGTGTATATGGATATGCCTTGCAACATTTGCGCACACCTATACCTAAGACTGTCATAAACCAGATGCTTGAAAGCAATAATAGGTGAAAAATAATAGCAGTGGACTTCTCTGTTATCTGTTCTGTTACTCTATGAAGAGAGCTGCTGCATCCTACTGATGTAGATAACAACCTTTCATATCTTGGCATAGAGGCATGACCCTCAGCCCTACCACATTTCCGAATTCAAAGCATCAAGGGCAATCATCATTGCAGGGACACATTTTGAAATATTTAATAAGCAGTCGAAAAGACTACTCTTATGAATCCATCTTGACTAGTGGGTATAAATGAGACTTTGACGCAAGCTGATCAACTTCAGTGTTGGCACTTTTTCTAACATTTCAAGAGTATGTTTGCACTGTGACCTCATAGGATATGCAGCATAGTCAAGCATACTGGGAGGTGCATCATTATTCCATTGACAATCTGTAGGAAAATACCATCTTCCTTGACATGTTACCCCCAAATTCTACCTGTTTGTCAGTATGTTTTGCCTGTCTCACTGGGATCCTGCTGGTCAAGACCCCAGTGCTCATAGTTTGTGGCCTAATGTGTGTGTTGTCAGTAGTGCTTAACTGTGTCACCGAAGTTCTGCTAACAAGAACAACAGTGCTTATGCTCTCTCTGTTTCCAAATTTGTCACTGTAGTTTTAGTGACTTCATTTACCAATTCCAATTGGCACACTGGACCCCCCCTTTTAATTCCCTAGTATATAGTACCTAGGTACCCAGGGCATTGGGGTTCCGGGAGATCCTTATGGGCTGCAGCATTCCTTTTGCCACACATAAGGAGCTCAGACAAACCTATTCACAGGACTACCACTGCAGCCTGCGTGAAATAGTGCACACACTATTTCACAGCCATTTTTACTGCACTTAAGTAATTTATATGTCTAACCTTCATTTACTGAAGGCTAGGTGCAAACTTACTAAGTGTGAGTGCACCCTTGCACTAGCAAAGGTGTCCCCACACTGTCCAGGGCCAATCCCCGGACTTCGTGAGTGCGAGGATACCATTACACGTGTGCACTACATATAGGTCAATACCTATAGGTAGCTTCACAATGGTAACTCCGAATACGGCCATGTAAGGTGTCTAAATTCATGGAATTATCCCCCAATTCCAAATCTGGTATTGGAGGGGCTAATCCCATGCATCCTGGGGGCTCCACCATCGACCCCCGTACTGCCAAACCAGCTCTCTGAGGCTTGCACTGCAGCTACAGCTGTTGCCACCTCACAGACAGGGTTCTGCCCTCCTGGGGTCTGAGCAGCTCAGTCCCAGGGAGGAAGAACAAAGCATTTCCTTTGGGAGGATGGTATTACACCCTCTCTCTTTGGAAATAGGTGTTACAGGCTTGGGAGGGGTAGCCTTCCAGAGCCTCTGGAAATGCTTTGAATGGCACAGATGGTGCCCTCCTTGCATAAACCAGTCTACATCGGTTCAGGGACCCTCAGTCCCTGCTCTGGAGTGAAACTGGACAAAGGAAAGGGTGTGACCACTCCCCTGTCCATCACCACCCCGGGGGTGGTGCCCAGAGCTCCTCCAGTGTGTCCCTGGTGTTAGCCATCTTGTTTTCCAAGGTGTGGGGACACTCTGGAGATCTCTGAGTGGCCAGTGCCAGCAGGTGACGTCAGGGACCCCTCCTGATAGGTGCATACCTGGTTTGGTAGCCAATCCCCCTCTCAGGGCTATTTAGGGTCTCTCCTGTGGGTTCCTCTTCAGATTTGTCTTGCAAGTTTTCTCCAGGAATCCTCCGCATCTCCTGCTTCATCCTCTGACCATCGGATCAACCGCAGACTGCTCCAGGTACCGCTGTAACAGCAACAGAGTATCCAAGAAGGCTACTGTGACTCTGCAACTTCAGCTCCAGCCAGCAACTGCAACAGTTTCCAAGGTGTGCACTCTCTGAGGACTCCCTGTCTTCATCCTGCACCAGAAGGACTGAAGACATCTCCAGTGGAGTGACAGAGTCACTTCCCTGCTCCAGCAGGCACCTTCTAAGACAACGACTGGTTCTCTAGGGACTCCTCTCCTGGCGACGAGCATGCTCCCTGGAACACAGGTGGTGGACTCCTCGACACAGACTGTCTTAAGGTCCAGCTGTCCAAATTTGGCACAGGTAAGAGCTTGCCTTCCCCATTTGGACAGAACCCCTGTGCACTGCGTCATCTCTACCTCCTGAGGGCTCCATGCATTATTTTCAAGAATCCTTCGTGCACAGCCAGGTCCCCAGCACTCTATCCTGTGACGCTCAACTCACTGAGTTGTCCTCCGGCGGCGTGGGACCTTCTTTTGTAGTACTGCAGCAACTGCAATTTGCACCTTGTTTGTCCCAGTGTCCTGGGACCTCAGTGGGTGCTGCCTGGTCATCTGTGGATTCCCTCCAGTGTTGGGAGACCCCTCTGCCTCCTCAGTCTGGCTTGAAGCCCAGAGGTCCCTCCTAGGTCCAGGCAGCACCATTTTGATGCAAACCACGACATTGCTTGAACCAAGGCTTGTTGGACGAATCCAGTGCTGCAACTCGCCTGCATCCAACATCTCAATGTGGGACATCCTTTGCATCATGCAGGACCCCGCAGCCTTCTTCTTTGGTGCTCTTCTGCAGACTTCTTGCAACTGGGGATGATAAACAGACATTTCTTCGACTTGCGGCAGGAGTGAAAAATGGTCTTTTGTGAGTGGCAGCTGCACTGCAGGACACACACCAAAGACAAAGGGGCTGCTCCTTCCTTTAATTCAAGAATGGAGCATTTTAGGAGGCTGATCCAGGGCAGTGTGAAATAAATGCCTTGAACTTGATTATTTTGTTGAAAGACTTGCCAAATACTTTTTTTTACCAAGCCTTTTTTTCATTCATTATCGCCTACCAGAGCTCCTTCAAATATGTGAGTTCAGTTAACAGTTTTCAATCAACAGTAAAAATGTTAACATATCTGGGGAATAATATGCCTGCTGGAGGGAGATCGGAGTTTTGTCTAGTGGCAGCTTTGACATCTAAGGTAGCGCCGAGGGTTAATGTCCCTGCTGCATAGAACGTGTACTAAGCATCAAAACTGGATTCATATGGATAGCTTAGTGAGTTACTGCTTTTGTCACAGAGATCCTTTTGTTACATGCAATTCAAAAGTTACAATTCTAATATAGCTCAGTGACCTATGAATTGTTATCAAAGCTGCTTGCAAACTGCATGGTATAGGTTACCCCTTTCTTCCACAGCCAGCAGCATCTCACTCATGCTCTATCTTCCCTCCACTCCTCGGAGTCCATCATACTTAATAGGAAAACAGGTTAATAGGAAGGACAGAAATAATAGAAAGATGGAGAGGGAGGAAGAATTGGAGGAAAGGACGAGGGAAAGAAAGATTTGAATGTAGAGAGAAAAGGTGGCATGTGTGGAGAGGATGACCTATGGGATTGAGATAGTAAAAAGAAAGATGTGAATAAACAAGAAGTGCTGAGAAAAAGAAAGAAAGGGCTGTGAAACATAGAAATGAGAGAAAAAAGAAAAAGAAAGGAAGGACGATAAGAACAAACAAAAGGTGATAGGTAACCAGAGGGGAGGCAAAAGGATTGAAAGGGACAATTAGAAGACTATCAGGGCAACACCCGCGCCCTAGTTCGATAGTTAATCTCATAGGTAACGAAATTCGTTAGTACAGTAGTTAAGTGGTTTTGCACATGGTTGCTGCCTAGGAGCTTTCATCCCGGGGGTACATTTTGTAGTTGTGTCCTTCTTATATAACAAATTGAAAACTTGAATAAAACAGATTTTCAAAAAAAGGATATAGGTAAACAAAGATGACAACCAAGGAGGGCAGAGATAAGGAACAAGATGAGTAGAAACGAAGCGTAGTCAAGATATTAATTTGATAGAGAAAGGGTAGAATGAGAGAGAGGACAGGGGCATTAGAGAGAGTTTGGGGAAGAGAGAATGGTAGGATGTAGACTGAAGATAGAGGAGGCAGGATAAAGGAGAAGTAGAGGAGAGTGGAAAGGGAGAAAGAAAAGTATGGAAAATAAGGAGGCGCAAAAAGACAAGACAAAAACTTTAGAAAAATAGAGAAACAAGGTAAGAACAAGGGAGAGAAGTGGATAGAGATAAGAAAAGGTGCGAGGAGGAGATGAGATTCATGACAATAGCAAAGAGACAAGAATGGTACGTAGAATGGTTAGGGTCACAAGATTCAGTGTCACTGGTTCTCAGAGGTGGAAGGAGTTCACTGTGACCCTGTAATGCGTCTCTTTAATACTAAGCCAAAAGTGAGGGAAGGTCAATTTTTGTCTGGTTTAAATTAAGGCCGATGGTACTCTTGTTGTGCCACTGAATATGGTAGCTTGCACGCCGCATGTACTTGCATATTAAGTTGTTGCTTGTGTTCAGTGTGCGCTGCCTTGACTGTAGTGCACGATGCACCTTTATTGCCGCACATAAAGGAAAAACAATTAGAGGGCACATTGTTTGTAATAATGAAAACCTACTTTATTTATACTGTAATTCCTGCCACATTCTAGCACGGATCTTGTTGTAGTTGGTGACAGTTGTGGAAATGTTGGGTCTCCCCTGCTGAATGTGGTAATAGGCCCCTGAGACTTCTGTATCACCGCAGAGGTTTGTGCTAAGTCCCTGGTTGATGTCCTTGCTGGGTCCATTGCAATAAGATTTTCAATTTTGGGTTTGAATCTAAAGGTGGTGCACACGTTTTGGGCACTGACAAGGCAGTAACGAGTTGCATTACTTACAACCTTGTTACTATGGTTTTTGTATGCAATTCCTCGTTATCATGTACCGTTGAGATCTAAATCTTCCTAAACCAAGTCTGAAACGAAAAATCTCAGAAGAGCTGCGGGCACATAAAGATATGCATAGCCTCGCAGCAAAGGTGATGATAATTAACCAATCTGGCAGACTGAAATCAAGCAACATCCGTTTATTTAATGCTGCTGCTTAGAACTATCTTAAGAATAAAATGTAATACATGAAATACTTTTTCCTTCAAATTGATTTATTTTTTATCGCTTCTCGGTGAAAAATGCGCGCTATGTATTCTTTAAAAAAAGTGTTTGGAAGTGGTTTGGCATTGACCCCGGCTGAGTAAGCTTGTTTCTAAATCAGGAAATGCCTTTACGAATTGAACTGTTCTTGAAATGTGTTTTCTTCATTGCGGTTCCACTTAACATTTCGAGAACAATAGAGATTATAGTTCCTGCTAGGCACTGCGGACTGTAAACCCTTCGAGAAAAATACTACAATATTAATACCTACGTTCATCTTCGATGCTCTTAATTTTAGCAGCTGAGGGTACTCTTTAGTAATCAAGCGACTCCTATAAGGTGTATATAATGTGTTGCATTATTAGTCCTTGTGTATGTCTAGGTTTGGCTAATAGCTGGGAGGCAAGAAAGGCTGAAAGCCAGGCATAATAATTGATGATTTCTTGGTTTTAGGCAAAACACTTTGGTCCAATGAATTCCTTTAGCTATTTCCGTAGTTATTTAATAGGATGGCTAATACCCTCTCGAGAGACATGTTGACCATGTCACAAGGAACTTTGTTGTGCGATTTGAGCTCGGTCTCTGTAGAGCTTACACTTGAAAGAGGGAAGGCGAGGGGTGAGTGTGCTTCATGTCACCTAGCTCCCCGTTGAATATATTAAAAAATCTTGAAAGCTGGCCAGTCCCAGTTATAACTGACGTAATCTATCTGATCAGTCCCTGTGTATGCCATATTGTTCCACCAAACGTAACCTTTACCCAGTTCACAATAACCCAGCTTATCCGGAGACATTTATTGACCCAATTGTGGTGTTATCACCACTAAGAAGACAGGCGATGTATTGGAAAAGATGGGCTTTGGTCCGCGCTTCACATCTGGGGTCAGGCAGGTATACGTGTCTTGATGGTTACAGTACAAGCCTATGGTATTCTGTCATGCCCGTTAGAGCTGGGCAGGGTCACTATTGTTGCAGTGTTTCTTAAACCACAGTCATGTTGGTTAAGGACAGACCCCCAAGATGTGAGGGTTTATATGATGTGGAGATGGGATGACAGGATCTCATCTTTAAGCAAAGGATGTACTTCTTTATGTTATTAAGATGGACAACACACTCCAGAAACTAATGCACATTTGAAATGTTTGGCAGATACTCTGATTTCAAGAAAAACAGACTAATTCATTAATATTTCTAGTGACTGCATGGTCTTCATCATTAATGCTAGATGCCCCACTAAGTATTGAGAGGGGAAATATTTCAATACCAGCAAAATACCTATAGATGTTATGATTGTAATCTGGAGCCAATACAGCAAAGATGTGGGAGTGATGTTTCCCGCTGGAAAAAACTCTCTGTATTTGGATGCAACAGCATAGATTGGTGTGCGGGGGAAGGTGGTTTGCAATAGTAGAGGCTTTCCTCACAAACTTGAAGAGAGATGAAGACCATGGAGTAAGCCACAAAATCTTGCCGGTACACATATGGGTATTATTAGAAATAAGATTTCTGGTTGGCTAGGGTATGCCCCTAAGCCAGGCAGAACCCACCACTTTAGTCACGGCAATTCATTTACATTTCCTATGTAACCGGTCCTCACCTCCTGGTAGCTTGGCGCAGAGCAGGCAGGCTAATCATCAGAGGCAATGTGTAAACCGTTTGTGCAACACACACTAGTGTCACAATAAATACACCACAAATGAGACTCCACATAGGATTAGATAAAAATATGTTTCTGTATTGTAAATTTATATCTTAGACCCAAAATGACATAAATTATATATATATATATTGTACATAGAATGTGATTATTAGAATGTGATGCTTGTTATTATCCTGAGTAAAACAATAAACATCAGTGACATACAACCCATTGTCAGTGGATATTTAGGACATGTAATACCAGTCACCAGAAAATACATGCATGAAACATGATAACACCATATGTCACCATACTTACATAAAGTAGCATGATAACTGTGCAAATCATACAAGTATTGTGACCCTAATTGGTATCCTGAACAGTACCAGTATAAAACAATCTTCAATAACATGTAATGCAGCATGTAGTGGTCCAACACAAAAATTATCAAAGGTGATCCTAAACACATAGGGTGCAGCACTCCTGTGCTCTTCCTAATTGTTAGGGGGGTGATTTATTCATCAAACGTAGGACATAGCAGAACCTGCATATCTACTACCTCTGATACAGTAATTTTCTAAATCCTGAAACAGCAACTCCTCGAGGTGGTCAGACCGTCTGTATTGGTGAAGTGCCGGGAGGGTGCCTCTGGGTATGCTTTCACCCCCCAACCACTGAGGGGAGAGGCACAAGATGTAGAATCAGTGGGGAGACCTCGCTAGGTCCCCCTCATGCAGCTCAGGGAGAGGTTGGAGCCTGTGACCATGCAGTGCGGCTGTGAAGAGCCCCAGGGTGCACCAGTACCTGGGGAAGCTCTTGGCAGCTCAGGGCTCTCCCAGTGGAGGCTGCCATGTAGGCAGGATCCCCCACCACCACAGTCTTCTTCCAGGGGGCCATGTCACATGGTCTCTGACCCGCGCTGGTTTTGTCTGTAAAGCGCAGAGGCCCTCTACACAACATGGAAGGTGGGACATGCGGGTTTCAACAACAACTCAATCAGGTGGCTTGGCTGGGTGCTGCTGGGTGCGCTGGGGCAGTGATTACATAGTTGAGGTTCTTGGCAGTCTCGTTGCCCCGGCAACTGGTAGGGAGCGGAGTTTGCAGCACTTGGGTGCCTGCGCTGGTTGGTTGCCACAAGAAGATAGAGGGCAACTTCGGGGCCCCAGGCTGCACAATGCGGCATAACAGCCTCCATGATGACGATAGCCCACGAGGTCAGACTGAGGAAAAATGACCAGGTGCTGGCCCAAAAAGAAGAACACTCTCCATGTGCCGACAGTCAGGTACAATAAGGTGCTCCTCAAGCACTGGGAAGAACCGGAACGCTCACTACGCTCTACTTTTTGGAGAAAAGCTAAATAGAAATACAACACCCACCATGCGCTGGATAGGAGAAGCCAGGAGTAGTACACAGCACTCCCAACACACTGGGCCCCTGGGAGAACACCTAGGGGGGCAAGCAAACCGCATTGGGCAAGTAGACCAGCACAGCAAAATCAGCAATTCCAATGGCGATCCCTCCTGGGAGTCTCACAGTGCTTTGGCAGAACAGAGTCAGGGAGCAGCTAGCAGCAGGGCAACAAGCAGAAAAGAAATCCAGTGAGTCCATTATGCTACCCAACAAGTAGTAGGCAGCAGGGCAATAGCAGAAGAGCAGTCAAGATGAGCCCTTTGTGCAGTGAGCAGAGGCTCAGCCCCAGTTCTAAATGAGCTCTAAAAACAGGGGGTGAGAGCCCCTATACTTATACTAAAAAAATGTCTTTGATGTAAGGGGTGACGTCAAAGGAACCCTTTCAAGTGCAACACAAACCCCTTCCAACCCAGCCCTGGCTCCAGGTGTCAGTAGGGGGTAAATCAGCCCTTTTGTAAGAGGGCAAGGCACAGCCTATTGACATGTAAGGTGTGAACAAATTTTCCCTCTCCTAGCCCAGGAAAACTATCAGTATGTAGATGGGTGCAGATGCCTCTCCTGTCACACCCAGCCCTTCCTGTGTAATGGCTGTGTGGAAAGTATGCACAAACGGTAACTGTCACTCTGCCCTAGACGTGGTTTGGAGTCAGGCTGCAAAGCAAATAGAGTTATAAGCACAGAGAAAAGCCCACTTTCTAAAAGTGGTGTTTCTAAAATAGTAATACAAACTCCAACTACACCAGTAAGAAGGATTTTTCTCTACCATTCTAAACATACCAAACATGCCCACTCTACTCCTTTCACATCAGAAATTACCCGTCAAAAGTATATAAGGAAATTTCCAATGTTAACCTTTGAGAGGAGCAGCCCTCACAGTAGTGAAAAATCAAATAAGCTGTTTGTCACGACTAGGACAAACCAAACATAAAGGTACATGTTCTACCTTTTACATACACAGCACCATGCCCATAGGGCTAATTAGGGCATTCCTTAGGGTGACATAGGTGTAGTAAAAAGGGGAGTTTAGGCCATGGTAAGTGGTTTAAATGCCAAGTCAGAATATGAGGAAACTGTGCATGCAGACATTATATTGTCAGGCTTCAGATAGGTTTGAAATGCTACTTCTGGTGGTGGCACAATCTGTGCAGCAGGCCTACTAGTAGCATTGAATTTACAGGCCCTGGGTATATGGTTTACCACTTTACAAGGGGCTTACTGGTAAACTGAAAATGCCAAACAGGTGTATCATGTTTTAGGGGTGAGAGCACATGCACTTTAGCACTGATTAGCAGTGGTAAAGTTTCCAGAGTCCTAAAGCCAACAAAGAGAGGGTCAGAAAAATAGGAGGAAGGCACACCCTGCAGAAAGGGCCACACCCAACAGGTATTATGGGACTATAGAATTAAGTCTAGAAAGAATAGTAATATCTCAGTTGTCTTTTATTTATTTATTTTCCTACAATAGGTAACATAGATTTTTCCAGAAAGGCAGTGACTGAATGTATGTCCATATTGCCTGAAAATAGTCATGTTTATAAACAATTCACATATAATTTCAGACATTGTTTGAATAAACAAAAATACAAAAACACAGTAAAATGTGTTTTAAAAATACAATGTAATACCTTTCTGAGGGTTTCCATGATTATTTGACCTGGTAATTTGGAACCAATTGATGACAGCTATACGTGGTGTAGGTATGCTGTATGTGTGTTGTATAGTGAAAATTGAGGGACCTACAAAGTATAATTAGAGGGAAGATGGGCATACTGGGTTCTATTCACAAACTGCATGTTGTAGTACATGAAGGAATAGTATAGAAGTACCACATACTATAAAAAGCTATTCGCCAACCTACTGTAGGAGATCTCTGGCATTCCTATCTCTAATGTGAGTATATTTTTACCATGGTGGCCCAGATCTCTTCTCTCGTACCCTACATTTCAGTGGTAAGTGTTGGAGAACAAGGGGAGTGACTGGAAAATGGGGAATACTAACTAGAAAATGAGAGGGGTTTAGAGAAAACTAAGGAGGGGTTTTGGAGAGAAACAGATTACTACAAACACCAAAAACCTTAAGGGTAGGTCCTTTCTTATTCACAAACAACACTTCCAAAATTCCTACAACCCTCAAGTTGACTAAACAATGGGAAGTGCATTCCAGCCCAGTCTTGGAGTACATCAACAACATATATTGCAACTCACAAGTACCGCAAAATACTTTCCTAGAAAATAATAGAGTGAAGGATACAACATCCAATAAGAAATAATGTTAAATAAATAAAATGTTTTCAACTTAAAAATATACATATACTTAATTTTAAACAGAATTATATATAATTATTAACTAATTAATTTATTATTTTAATTGATTTGATTTGAAAATTGATTTATCAAAAGACCTCAATCATAAGCATGCATACTCCAAATCTGAGTTGACCTAATCACTGTTCCAAAATATTGACTCAAAACATGTCTCAAGTTTACTGTCCTAGAGAAGTTATTTTTTTAAGTAGAATACAAATTGTAAATACTCCTGCATATTTTGTGTTGATAATGATACATTTCACTCTCCCTATCTAAATGTATTTCTACATTAACAAAATGTTGAGTCAATATTAAGATTAAGATGAAACAAATTCCAAAGTCACCCAGTAAAGGTAACTATGCAGTATCAAATGACCACTAGGGTATTGCTCGTTGGTGTGTAAAAGAACTGATAGATTAAATCTTTCACCATCACTAGCAATATCTCATGCAGCATCATCCATGCGTAGGCAAGAGCCTAAAACAGACACCCCATCACATACATCTGTCTCTAGAACTGATGTGGCCCACATTCCTGGCTATGATATATTCTGCCCACATTCCTGGTACTGATGTACCTCATAAACACCCGTACATATGGCCAAATATTCCTTAATCTGATAATATGAGCACAGGGTTAACACCTCTTAATATTTCCTTGATACCTATTTTTTATCCACACAAAGGCTCTTGGTCCTCATACTGCCCTCCTTAAGCAAAAACTTTCATTATAAATTCTGCAAATTTTGCTAGCTCTGGGCCTCATTTACACAGTGCTTTAATCGTTGCACACCCTCAGATTTGGTAAATCTCAGGTTTTGCAACCGCAAAAACTCTTTTAAATGTATTAAACCCAAATAATGACTCTGAAAAGTTGTTTCTGAATTGTTAAATTAGGTCCCTGTCCCTATGTAAATGTTGACAGAAACGTTTTTAGTAGTAGGTCTATGGGATCTCTGCCTGCTCCTAAAAAGATTTGTGTCACTTTTGAATGTTTTTTCTACACACATCCAATTTTCCTCAAAGGAAAACGGGCTGCATTTAAAAATAATTTATTTTTTTAATAATAATCACATAATGGCCAATTGTAGTGGGTTGCAATTTGCGACCAATCTTATAAATATTGATGAGGTGGTCAAATTGCCACCTGCAATAATTCTATATTTTGTGAACTGGCCTATCAGTACATAGGTCAGTTTTCAAAATCAAAACAATTTGGTAAAAGTTGATGCATAATACCGAATCAATTCTTTGTGCACGAGGCACTCTGGACCTTTACAGCCTTTATGCCGTGTTGCCTAATAAACTCTTGATATTCTAACCCACTATGTGTTCTCTTGTTATTTTAAGGCACTCAGTACTAATTCTTGGAAACCATATGGTATCCTATCCACATCTTAGCACTCAAATTTCCTCCAACAATGTATTCTACATGCATTTATTCGAGAAGATCATGCAAAGCAAAGTGATCACAACATTTAAAACAATACCCCACACTTTCTTTATGCTTTACTACTGGGTTTGGAGCTCATACATGACATTTGCAAACAGGTACCATATTCTGTCTTGTTAAACCAAGAGTTCCTATGACTCGACACATTTGATACATTTTCATATCATTTACTCAAACGTCTTGTGACTGTAAGGTGTGACTAGTCAAGGTTCCATACACATTTTCTAATTCTGTATTTTCATTAAGTCAAATTTAGCTTCAGTAATCAGTTTTTCATCTTTCATAAAAGTCTTTGGAAGATGCTTGAGATGGTTCTGTGGTTCTTCATCCTAGCAGTAGTAACAAGTTTGTGTTATAATACCTTGCTTTTGTGAAGTGAATTTAAAAGTGTTTACAATACGTTCTAGACATGTTGTAGGTAAACCATTCTCTAGTAATGAAATTCTTCCTGAATTACATAAAAGCTTGTGTTAAATGTCTTACATGCATGCATGATGGGCACTTTTGCTCAGGTGCTTTGTAATATGTTATATGTTTCAGTTTCCTTTGAATCCATTGATAGTAGGTTGAAAGATGGATACTATTATTCATGTACCTTCAATTCAAAGTTGCTATGTGAAAGGAACAATTGCTGCAGTCATGTTTTCAAAAGCAGGAATTTGGGGGCATTTTTAGGTCTCTGCTAAAGACAACCATTTCTAATTCACTAACTATATTGTTTTTTTTGGCCAGTTCCTTGCTCATAATTGGATAGATTTGTTGTCTATCTTACTTCTCTATTTCTGACTTAATGGCTTTCCTTACTGTTCATTTAGGTCTCGCAATGTTCTGATTGGGTATGGTTTCCTTCCACTGTTGATATCTAGTCATCCTTTCCAGTTAATGGATGGTCTTTTTTCTGTCTCTCTATTCCCATTGCCTCACATCCACATACCTGCTCTTTCCCACATCCTTTGCCTCCTCCACACTCCCTTATTTTAAACAGTTTTTGCCACTCACAAAGCTATTAGTAGGCAGCCAACTTAACCATTTCAAGATGCTTCCCATGCATTTGCAGGCTTTGTCAGTGTCCCAAATGGGGGTGTTTGATTTTGACAAATCCTTTTCAAACATGGTTGCACATCCTCAGTGGCCATCTTTGACTGTGATTTGTTAAAATAAAGCAATTCATTAATACATGCCTGCTGTAGATGTTTATCCATGGCAGTCATCTATTGATGTATTTTGTAATATTTAACAAAATGCCATTCCACAATGGCTTCATCAGATGCATGTGTATCTACAGTTGCCATTTTGGAATAGCATTTTGTTATAATAATGACATTCTTTCACAAAAAGTCTTCATGGATTTGTACACCTACACAGTGAACATCTTTTTTTACATTTTGTTTTATTTTAGCAAAAAGCCATTCCAAAATGGCTCCTGACGCTGTATGTGCATTTGTGGTGGTCATCTGCTAATTGGATAGCAATAGGCATTAGCAAAGCCAAAATAAATGGCAGCTGCAACTTTCTGCTTTTACCAATGCTTCTTCTGTATACTTTGCCATTCAAATCCTCATTACTCATTAGTAGTTACCTTTGTTAGGCACTCAACTTGGACCCCTTCAAATTATGCTCTCTAGTGTTCAAATAAGGCACTTACGGGCAGAGTGTTGGGTATTGTAGATATTGAGTTTGACTTGTGATGCTTGTTGTATTTTTAGGGCAACTGAAAAAATACTATTACTGGAATGTGAATATTTCTGTGTTGCAAAAAACTGTTTGTACTATTGTGATTCTCTGAGATGTTAGAAATAAGGTGCCTAATGTGGGGTCAGGGATGGTGTTGTCCTCAATAATAAATGAGGAAATGTGTGCCTAGATATAAGATTCAAAACAGCATGTCAAACAGCAATCAATAAACAATTAGCCTTGACTTAAGGGGTCTTCAGATCGATAATTTAGAAACCATGAAGGTTTATTAAAATATTAAAGTGCAACATAGAAAGCAAGATATGTCATAGTCAATCGAAATGAATAATATTTCAGTCATACACATAAAGCTCAGGAATCCACTAAAATAGATTTTGCATGAACAAAATCTGGAACATTTTCTAACTCCAGAATATTCAGCAAGTCAAGAGAAAATCAGTCTCCTGTCCAAATCAGGTCTGTTGGTATGTATTTCTGGTCTGTGCTGCCACTGCCTCTATGGTCAGTTATATTGTCACAGCATCTCTTGCCTATTCTGCATGGTTGGTTTCTTGCCCCTGCCCCACTTCTCCTGCCTCCATGGTCCGTTGTGGTGCCACTGCCCCTCCCGGCTGCCCATCATGGTCAACTTGTTCCCTCTGCACCCTACTCCTTGCCCTCAATTGTCTGAGTCTGTGCCCCTGAGCATTGCCTACCCACAGTATTCTAATGAACAACTAGATTGCTAACATTCTATATTTATTTTTAAACTGTTGCACGCCTGACGTCATTGTGATGTAATCAAAACTGTAATACCTAAAGCATTTCCTTTAGAAATTGTAAAAATGAGAGGGTCTTATTTCTATAGAAATTATGGTTAGTGCTTTAAAACCTAAAATGAGGACATAGTGTCTGAGTTCCCAAATAGTGACAAAGCACCTAAAAATAATTCTTGCTTGTGCAACAAGAATTTTCATTTCTATTAAGGACCTGGAGGCGAGGATTATGCTTCTCCTTCTTTGCTGTTTATTAAGGTCAAAAACACAGCAGCCAATGAAAACAAAACGTTTTTCTTAAACTACACTACCAATAAGATTTATGGATGACATCACAACAACAGTCGATCAGCACCCTTCAAACGTAATATAGTCCAGAGGAACCAAATATCCTCCTCTTGCTTTGCTCTGAGATAAAAGTCTTAAGTTCTATAAAGCATTCAACAACAACATTCCTGAAACTGGTCTCCCACTTAGAAGGGACGAAGATTAACAAAAGTGTTCAGCATGCAGGTCCATTGTGTTAACTCGAAGTTGATGATGCTTCCACTAACCGGATTTTTGATCTGAAACTGTGAAGAAAATAGATGACAATATGTTAATGCTCTGTCGTAAATTAATTATGTTATGCAAGCAAATAAAGTCCTGCAAATGTAATTCTAACGTTAACAATGATTGTCTTGTGAAGGAAACAATGCATCATGCACAAATCTTGATTATAGGCATATCACTCACTTAATATATTTAAACATCTACACATTTGAAAACATTCCACTTGTAAAGATTGGGTGGAATAGTCAAAGATAAGTGGGTGGAATAATCCTCTCTTCCAAGTCCTTAATAGAATTTAAAAGTCTTGTTGCGAAAGCTAGATTTTTTTTATTGTACTGGAGGTTTAGGATTATGCTAGTTTAAAGCTGTTGGATTATAATAGAAGATACATTTACGATAGGTTTATAATAAAATGTTTTAAATGTCGAATCTGTTGACTAGTCAGCTGCTCTCATTATCTCCTGTAATTATGACCCTAGGGAGAAAGAGTTTGAGGGCATGGCCCATGTTACAGAATGAGCCCCAAACTTTGAGGTGTCAATTCCTGCTATAGCCAAAATCCATCTCACCTAGCGTGCTAAGGTAGCTGCAGTCACTGAATGGAAGGGCTTCAGGAGGGAAATCAGGAGTTGACACTCTGGTTCGATCTTCATATTCTTTTAGGCAATGGACTATGCATAATATGGGCTCTTCAGGAAAACTAGGTTACGTCACCTGTTTAGAGAGGGTTTTGGTTCTCCTTGATATGAAAAAGATAACTGCATCCGGAGAATACACTTGTCCTGAAATATCTAGGGCTCTGACATCAGAGACCTTCTTTCAAGACACCAGGCACAACAACATTGTTAGTTTAGCTGACAATTGCTTCCTCGAAAGGTCAGAGATTCAGGGCCAATGCTGTAGGAAGTTCAATGCCGAATGCCTCTCATCACTCTATTCACTAAAGGATGTTCTCCTACAGGTTTCTTATTCATTGCCATCTGGCCTGCCGAAATAGCAGACCTATAGTTATTGACTGAATAGTAGCTCAAACCTTCTGATGCCAATTCTGCCAGGAAGTTTGCTATAGAGGTAATGGCAGACCCCAAGGATCCAGATTCCGTGTGTCACACCAACGAACCCATCTGCGGCAAGTGGAGTCTGACCATGAAGCGGATGCAAAAGAACGAGATTGTTGCGAAAGGCCTGTCAGAGACCAGCATTGCTGGAAATGCACCACGCTATGAGATAGAAATTGTTCTGTGTGATCAGAGGATAGGGTATCCCTGATGGGTCTAGCAATAAGTTGTGTATCAGAGGAATCCATACTGGAGAGTCTCTGGACATTTCCAGAAGTACTGGGAACCAGGGCTGCGCTCTCCACAAAGGGGGGGGTGACCAGTATCCCTTCCGCTCTCTGATGACAAGCTTATGCTGTTACCCTCAGTATCATGATGGACGAGAGGAATGCATAGAGACGTGATCCTATCCATTGTTGTAGAAAGGCGTCCGTGGATATGGCCATGGGTTGTGGCCTCCACAAGAAGAACCGTGTATCTGATGTGAGAGGCGGAAAGCAAATAGGTCTATGTGACATTGGCCCCATCTCTCTTGGAGGGCTTGAAACACAAGGTGATGGAGCTTCCATTCGCTGGGATCCCTGAGGAATCTGGAATTCTAATCTGCTATTATATTGAGATGGTCTGGCAGGTATTCCGCTGTCACTGTTATCTGATTCTGGAAGCAGTAATGCCAAAATGTCTTTGCTATCTCTGCTAGAATTTGTGATCATGTGCCCCCCAGTTTGTTGACGTTACGTACTGCTGAGATGCTGTCCATGGATAGTAGTATGCAGCAATTGGACCTTTGGGCTAGGGTCTTTATTGCAAAGGACCTCGCTAAATGTTCCAGGCAATAAATGTGAAGATGAGACTCATTGCGGGACCAGCGACCGCATGTGGAAACTGAGACGCACATGGCCCCCCCAGCCCCACTTGCTGGCTTTTGATTCCAGGGTGACATCTGGCCTGGAGCCGAAGATGGGTCTGCCATTCTAGGGGGAGATGCGGTTTAGCCACCATTGCTGTAAGATTCTCTAGTGAGCTCTATGAGCTCTGTGTATGATAAGCCCTTCTGTAAGTGGTGAATTTTTTGGTGTTGAAGCTCCCTGTAGTGTAAAAGGGCTAGGAATATGGCTTGAATGGAGGACGCTAGTAGGCCTACAATCCTGGCCAATACTCTGAGGTATATCCTGTCCTTGAAGAGAGTTGATCGGATCTCCTTTTGGATTGAGTGCAATTTCTGGGCTGGAAGAGATAGCAGAGAAGAAGAAGAGGCTATCGGGAACCCTAGAAACTCCATCTGACAAGAAGGGGTCAGGTCTGATTTCTTTGAGTTGATCAGAAAACCCAAGTCCTGGAGCAGTTGGATGGTCCATTCCAGGTGTTGTGTGAGGGACTAGATATCCTGAGCCATAAGGAGTATGTTGTCTAAGTAGATTATCATCCGAACGCTCCTGGATCAGAGAATCTCCGTCACTGGATGCAAGATCTTGGTGAAGCACCAAGGGGCGGACGCGAGTCTGCACATCAGGACCTTGAAGTGGAACCATTGACCATTCCATCTGAACTGTAAAAACTAAGGGCCAGATGTAGGTAGCCTTTTGCACACCGCAAACTGCGAAAAACGCAGTTTGCGACGTGCAAAAGGCCAAACGCGATGCACAACTGCAAATTGCGAATGCGGTCGCAAACCAACTCGCAGTTACCATCCACTTGAAGTGGATGGTAACTCATTCGCAAAAGGGAAGGGGTCCCCATGGAACCCCTTCCCCTTTGTGAATGCCCCAAAAAATATTTTTCAGAGCAGGCCTATGGACCACTGCCTACTCTGAAAAAACCGAAACCAAATGGTTTCGGAAATGTTTCTTTTTGCAGCTCGTTTTCCTTTAAGGAAAACGGGCTGCAAAAAGAAAAAAAAAACTGCTTTATTAAAAAAGCAGTCACAGACATGGTGGTCTGCTGTCTCCAGCAGGCCACCATCCCTGTGAGTGCATGGACTCGCTATGGGGTCGCAAACTGCGACCCACCTCAGTAATATGCATGAGGTGGGTCTTTGCGACCCCATAGCGAGTCGCAGAAGGTGTCTGAGACACCTTTCTGCATTTTGTTTTGCGAGTTGCAATTTGCGAGTCGCTATGACTCGCAAATTCCAAGTCGCAAATTTCTACCTACCTACATCTGGCCCTAAATGTGAAGAGAAAATAGCGGGATTGATAGATAGGCATCCTTTAGGTCTAAATGGACCATCCAGTCGCCCTCTCTGAGAATGTCTCTGAGGACGTGGATCCCCTCCATCTTGAAGTGTCGATAAAGGATCCAACTGTTGAATTCTTTCAAATTGATCACTAAATGTGAGACTCCTCCCTTCTTGTTTACCACAAAGATGATGCTGCAAAGCTCTGAGAAGTCGGGTTGACATAGCGAGATAGCATCTTTGTTCAACAACTGGTTGATTTCTTGTTGAAATAAAGGTGCGTTCTTTTAGGGAAAAATTGATCGGTTGAGGTAGAACTGTCTCATGTAGGTTCCCAAAGAACTCTAGGTGAAAACCTGAGACCATCTCCAGTACCCACTGGTCCATGGTTAACGTGGAGCAATTGTCTAGAAAGAATCTGGTTCTGCCCCCTAGTGCTACTGATGAATGAGGTATCAGTCTTACCTTGAGGGCTGGTGTTGGATCCATAGTTGGTTCGGTATGAACATCTACCGAAGTGTGCTAGTCCTGCTCGCACACTGGTAGAAGGTGTCTCTGTGTGAAGTGTATCCTCTGCCTGAGGAGGTGTAGCTGGCTTGAGGACTGCATGTGGGACGGCTGGACAGCGATTTCTGCCAGCCCTGGTAAAAAGGCCTTGCTGAAATACTTTATTCAGCGAGTTCTGGGCCTTGTCCAGAGCCGTGAAGGCATGGGCAAATTTGCCCAGGACCTTTACAAATCTGTCCCCAAACAATAGACCATTGCCCAGTGGTCCTGGTTCTGCATTGGTCAGATTTGCCAACTTGGGGTCAATACATAGGAGGATTGATCATCTTCTCTCCATGGAGATTGCACAATTTGCATTGCTTAACATGCATAATGCCCTTTGAGACCAGCCTGCTAATGTTTTGGGATCTATGGGGAGCCGGATTTTTCAGTGCCTACTGTCAGTTCCAGAATCTTGCATAAGGGGTCTGCTAGGTCAAGCACCTTGTCCTGGCATGATATGCAGGATATATCTATAACCTTCTTGGGGTCTTTAGAAGAATGTTTAAGGAAGGTCGCTAGAGTGGGATCTTGTTTAGGCGTCAGGGCAACCTTCCCGGGGATATCCAGTCAAGGGCATTCTGAGTGGAGATGGTTCTTGACCTCTTTGTTAAGGGTTTTTCTCAGTCATGTTTGAGTGTACTCCGCAACTGGAGGGATGGGGGTCCAGTCCGCCGATCTAGGGTGAATGATGGTGGCATTAGGATCTAGACCTTCACCAGTCGGGGCAGTGGTTTGTATGTCATCCGGAGAATGGCATCTATGCTTCAAGTGTCGTCATCGGAGTGTGAGTGAGGGGAGCGAGAGTCAACAGAGGCATCATCCTGAGGAGGGAAGGAGGGGGCTTAGGCGCTGGAGGAAGGCAGGGCTAAATACTCGTGGACCGTTACTGTGGCTGTGGGCTGGGCCATGCGGGCCATGGGAGCTGCATGGGGCCATTTGGTGTGAGGTAGGCATTATTTGTCTGCGTGGGGAGGAAGGGGCATGGGGTTAGATAGGCCATAGGGGGGACGGTCAAGGCGTACCTTTTTAGTTGCCGAGCAATAGGTTGTAGTGCCACTGCTGGGGCCCTGTTGACTGATTGGTCCACTGAGGCGTCAAGGTCATGCACAATGTCCTCAGCAAGGAGCAGGTCTTTATGCTCCTGGAGATATGTGGCTTCGTCAGAGGGCTGCCTGTCAGTCATAGTGACTAAAAGTGGAAAATTCAGAATATTTACATCTAATTATGAATAAATATCTATTTTCTTGACTTCTAGGTGTAAGTAATAGGAGGGGAGGGAGCCCCAGTGTATATTAGCCCGAATAAGAGGCTTTGGGCACTTTGTATGTGAAAACACAGAGAAAGCATAATTGCTCTATAAAGCTTGTTTCCCCCTCAGGATAAATCCTGTAATAGCCAATTTTACAACCCCGGCAGCAGGGCATGAGGAAGACATTTAGCTCACACGCTTAGTGACTGCTATGTGGAAGCCGACTCACAACTAGATGAGTCTCAGCATGGGCCCGCATTCCAAATTTGAATTGGAAACTGACCTGCAGCGCTTTGTGCGCACGCGGGCAGTGAGCCAAAAACAGGACTGCAGTCCTCATGCAAATGCACTCCGGCCTCTCAGGGTGCAACAAATGTATTGTGGCCTGATCCTGGGAGCGGTATGCGGTGATTACATGAGCCATGTAATCTGATCGTGCGATCCCTCTAAGAGGCGCCAATGCCGTAAATCAGGGGCTCCCCTCCGCTGAGTAACCGTGTGCACTTGTAAGACAAGAAAACACCACACGCGCTTAAAAATGCTCATTGCCACTCGTGTTGCACATCAATATATGGCTAATCAACATATACAGAAGTTTAGCATTCTTCAACATATGAAAGGCTTGGTACTCATCTTTATGCGAAGCAGCGAAGAAAGGGGAGGATATTTGGTTCCTCTGGACTATATGACATTACAGCCAGATCTGCAGACTTTGCAACTGGTGAACCAGGTTCGAATTTTAGCATCGGCTCGACATCCTATGATTCTGGGCAAATCACTTAATCTCCCCATACCGAAAAATGAAAATGAATGTGACCTTGTTTAATGTAACTGATGGTCATGTAAAGCACTCCAGTACCGTCGGGTCAGGTATGCTCTATAAAAAAATTGCCAAGTGTTTTGCACACTTCTGTCATTGGGCTCTACTTGGGCTACATTTCGGTGATATTTGTTCTACATTTAGGCTACTTTTTCTCTGGTGGCCATCTTTGGAGACTTATTTGTTATGAAGCTCCCTAGTCTCCTCATTTACTGCAGTATCCTCATTAGAAAATGCTTTTAGTTTTCAACTTTGATTCCACACTTTTGGCATAAATTGAGAATGTTAGTACTCTAGTTGCTCATTAGAACATTGTGGTGAAGCTTCTGATCACCGGGGAGTTAACTGGCAGTCTGCTGCTTTGACAGCTGCAGCCAAGTCAAAGCAAACCAAGTCCGCTTTCTGAGAGCAAGACCTGTCAAACAGGTCCCACTGTCAAAAAGCAGAGTTATCATCTGTCTTCCCTGTGCTTAGATATGCTTGCAGAGAAGACAGATGGAAACTTTGCTACAGCAAGCAGGGATCTGCTGTTAAAAGCAGCTGCCTGCTTGCTGGAGCAATGGGATTGTGGGGGAGGCCTTGAGGCTTCCCCCGTGGTCCCAGGTAGCTCGTAAAGGGCATTGTATAAAATACATTTTAAAAAAATAGACAGTGACCGCAGGGGAGGCCTTGAGCCACCCCCACTCCCAGATAACCCCTAAAGGGCTACAAAATAATGTATGAAAAAACCAAATAGCTCAAGTCGCAGACCTTCACACTGAGCATTGAGGGTTCTAATCCAGGTTGTATCCCTTCTTTTTTTTATTCAAATGTTTAAGGCTCACACTAAAAGGTGATCTTTCTTTTCTTAATTGACAAATACATTTTTCTTTTCAATTTGCGCAGAAATATATCATTCTAAATATATCATTCATCAAAGCCTAAAAAACTCTCTCTCATCCTCTTACTCTCTTTCTTTCTCTCTCTCTTTCAATCTCTATCTCTCACACACACACCCACTCAGACCCTTTCTCTCTATCTCTCTCTCTCTTTCAATCTCTTTCTCTCACTCACACACCCACTCAGACCCTTACACAGTCACTGACAAACCCACTCTGGCACCCATTCACAGACCCACTCAGACCCTTGTGCACCAACTCACAGACCCACTCAGACATACATGCACTCACTCATAGCTCCAGTCAGACCCTCACAGACCCACTAAGCCAGTGCTGCATGCACTCTCATACCCAGACATAGACTCTCACAGCCACTCTCACCCCCAAATAAACTCTCTTGCACCTATTCTCACACCCAGAGAGATATGCCTTTGGTCAACTCCCACCACGCACAGCCAAAGGACCGTGTACAGGGTTGGGTGGTTGGTAGCAGGAACTGGCTGAAGGCCAGGTCTTGTGGGCAACCCCTGCTGTGTAGTAACTATAACTTGTGGCGCCCTAAGGTAACTATAGCCCGTGTCCCCGCCATGCACATTTTTATTCCTCAAACATTTTACTGCAAATATTACAATGATATTATCAATGATGACATCAAAGATGTTATAATTGCTGTAATTTGTGGGGTAATTAGCAGTGCATGGCAGGGGCGCGAGTTATAGTTACCTTAACACACAATTTATAGTTACTTGAGATAGCTCTAACTATAACAGTACCAATAAAATCTGTATTAAAAACTACAACAGGTGAATTTCTATGGTTTTGTACATTTAAAATTTGAGCCTACCAATAACATCTGTGTAACCTTTGTTTTTTTAAGTGAATTTCTATGGTTTTAAAAAAAAATCTATTTCCTAATTATAATGTCCTTGTAACCTTTGTTTTTTAGTGAGAAAATAAGTAAGTGAGTTAGTGAGACAATCAGTGAGTGATTGGGTGAATGAGTACTGCTGTGAATGAATAAGAAGGGAGGCCTGCGCAGCCCCCTCACATTCAACGTAACAGCCTTCAGTAAGCCCAGGAGGCGGGCCCCATGTGCCCTCCACCTTATTTTCCACATGCCCCCGGGTCCTGGCCCACCTGGGAGGCTAATAAAAAAAAGGGCATGAGACCACCCACCCCTTTTTTTTTTTAAATGTCAGGAGAATCCAGGATCCAAGGATTCTTCCGATATTTAAAAAAAAAATGTTTTTTTAGCCCTGGCAGGGTCCATAAGGGTCCCCTAAACCAAGGCCATGGGCTCAGGGTGACCCTTCCCTGGCCCTTTTCCTTTTTTTCACTTTTTGTTCTGGGACTCGGCGGTGCCAAAGTTATTGGCAAAACAAAAAACACTCTTCCTATGGAAACTAGGTCCTAACTTTAAATACCTACTGGCAACGGCCAGTAAGTTTTTTATATATATAGAGGTGTACTGTTAGGAAGACAAAGTGTAAAAGAAGATGGCTGACATAAGATATTGTTCAAATGAAGGAATTAAGGCAAATGAAATTGAATGCAGTGAGAAAGAAAGATCCGTTTTCAAAGTAGATACTTTTTCCCTTAATGGAACATTGCAAGTCTCCCTCAGATACAATTCATACAAACAATTATTTCTCTTTGTTCATTATTCTTTTATCAAATGGACCCCTCTTGGCACAGTTCATTATGACAAATACTACTGAGAAACATTATGTACTGTGACAGTACTTCTATAAAGGGATCCTTTACTTGCATGTAAAAGAACAAGCTATTGCTCACTGAAATGCACTTGAACATGTTGGTTAAGTTATTGTTAACAAAATGCAATATCCATTTCCACATAAATGACGCATATACCATTCTTTTGTTTCCAAAGCGTTGCTTTAAAGGTCATTGTATCTGGCTTACCCCAGATATCCTGAAGCAGGACGGCAACTGGGGAGCATGGAGTGGCTTTGGCTCGTGTTCTCGAACTTGTGGCACTGGCGTGAAGTACAGGACAAGGCAGTGTGATAATCCACAGTAAGTTTACTATTACTTGGCATTTCTTAAGAGGAGGCTTCTCGTTAGGTGTGTATGTCTTTTATCTTCCCTTTTCTCCTTCTTAGGGTTGAGCCTGCGAGTGCATGTGCCAGCGCATGCGTCGAGCTTGCAAGACTCTGTCATGTTCAGTAAAGGGCTTGGAGCTCGCCTGTAGCTCACCATTTGTTCGTTTGCGTGGCACTTATCTTTGCAGCCTTGTAATTCGTCGTGGCAAGCCTGGTATCATTTCCGTTCCTCTGTGTGGAGCAAGGATCAAGCACTAATTAATTTCAATTTAATTAGTTCCCATTGGCTGCCCCTGATGTGATCGAGGTACTATTTTGTTCATTTTAACTTCCAGTGACCCACAAACAGAAAGCTTGTGATTGGCAAAAATGTGCCCAGCAGGCCAAACAAATATGCAGAGTTTTATTTTTTACAACCAACTTTCTTTTATTTTGTTAAGTTGTCTTTTCTCAGTTTCCACTCATGTTTTCTTTTGCTTTTGCTCGTGGGAGCTGTTGTCAAGAGATGACAATTAACTTGTTCGAAATATGCGAGACCTACCACTGCAGTATAGAGTGTTTTACTACTGCAGTATAGAGTGTTTTACATTTATAGGACTTTAGAAGCTAAAGGCCAGATGTATTATTCTCATTCTCAAACAGGGATGTGCAGTTGGCACACCGACTAGTTTTTAAATGGGAAAGCACTTTGCAATACACTCTATATACTAATAAGTCACATCGCACATTGTTTATTTGCTGGGTGTCAGAAAATGACCTGTCTATTGACTATTAAATAGACAGCTTGTAATTTGTGACTCCCTGTGATTGGCACCATAGACCTCCTACATTGTATTTGCTTTCCAAGCAGCAAACATTTAAAAACACAGCCATAAAAGGCAGCAGGTGCTGCTTTATAAAAATACTTTTTAGTTGGGAAGACATTTGAATGGAGCAGGTGGTGGTCTAAAGGCCACCAGTAAGCTTCACAAAATGGCAGGTGAGTTACCACCACAGGTCAGGCATTAGTATCTCATCATAAGGATTACAATCACAATTGCGCTCACAAACCATTGATACCTTCTTTTTTAAATCAGAAATAAGAGGAGGTTGCACCCTTTCCTGCCACTACTTTTGATTTAGAAAGGATTACAAATCAATTTTACAAGCCAGAATGAATTTCGGAAAAAGCCCTTTAGCATTTGCACACCCTGTAGGGTGACCCCGTACCTCCATGTCATTACTGACACTGTTTCCAGTCCTGGAGTTTGTGTGATAGCCTAATGCACTCTGGGATTTGCTTCCACTGAACTAACTAGACTAACACTCCTCGATGTGTTATAGATCAGGACTGGAAACTCTGTCATTTTGGGAATCACAGGGCTCATGACTGCAAAATTATTTTGTACATCTAGTCTTAAATAGTAAATATGGAAAAAACAAAAGTAATGGTATAAGGGGAAAGAAGAGAGAGTTCTTCTGGTTCCAGGGAGGAGAAAAGGTAGAAAAGGTTGAAAAATATAAATATTTAGGTATATTGTTCGATTCAAATTTAAGATAGAATGATCACATAGAAACTCTAAAAGCAAGAGCCCTAACATCAGTATAAGGATTAAAACAGTTTAGTAGAAAAATACGGTGGACCGGCCCTTAGACCAGTAATTTTGGCTTTTAATGCAGTGGTACGCCCCCAATTCCAGCATGGGGCAGAAGTCTTAGCATTTTCTGGAAAGCTAAGTTGGGAAACAGAAGAAAGCAAATGTGTAAAACATTTGCTATCTTTACCACCCTCATGTATGATACAAGCCATAAGGGCAGAGTGCCAAATGACCGCATGAAGTTATCAAGGACCGCAAACTACGTTGAAATTCTGGCTGAATCTGACAGATGAGGGAATTCCCAAGCTTGCAAAACTGTGTAATACAGAAAAAAAGACAAGCAAACTAAATTGGGCAGCACAAGGGAGAGGACTGCTGGGAAGGGTATGTACCTTCCTAGGTTTCAGTGTTAACCAATGGAGTGGGGAACCAATTCCGAGCGCGGTGCTGCACGATATGACAAATAACAGTGCAAGAGGATTAGATTTAGAGTACTTGGAAAATAAAATTTCCACCCAGCACATGGTGGAGGGGTGGAGGAAGGTCGAAAATGTTGCTTCTATAGAGGCACTACCCAATCGGAAATTACGAGAAGCAGTGTTAAAATTTAGAATTGGGTCAAATCTTGGTTATATGGACCCCAAAGTAAAAATGGGATTTAGAGACGACCAGGCTTTATGTACATGTGTCCTACAACAAGAGGGTAGCGCCTGACATATTTTAGTAGATTGCTTATGGCTGTTAAAAGTGCATAAAAAGTTTTAAAAAGCAATTTTTAAGGAATATAATATTAATAATCGGGACCAAGCGCTGACATTATTGACAGATATGAGATCTTTGAATGTGACTTGTTCGCTAGGCCGTTTTCTAGTTGCAACAAGAGACGCCTTAGCTGGACTTATATAGGACTTGCGTGCAGATAGCATGTAAAGTTTAAAGTTTGGGGTGTCTCTTTTTAGGTAAATGAATGATATTACAAAGAAGGTGCTGCGCCATGTCATATATATTTTATTATTGTCCAATTAAATGCACAATGTATTTTACAGGATATATTTTACATAGACCTGAGGGTGTTAAAAATGAGATTCCTTTTAAAGTTATCTGGTATATATTGACTCCCCCACTTTGATATCTGTATAATTGGCTTGAGGGAAAAGGTGAAATAATTTACATTATGCTACTTTGCACAATCCTGTTTGTATTGCCCTTTTAGTTTTTTAAATGAAATCTTCATTTTATAACTGAAGTTTTATTATTCTTAATGAGTATCAGTTGTAATGCTGTTTATGATGCACTTTTATGGTCTAAATCAGGCCGAATAAAGATATTTGACTGACTGACATCTGGTCTTAAATAATATAATAGACATTGTTAGTTAGATTGCAGCACTTAAGCATTAGTATCAGAGCAATGATGAAGCGAATCATCCACTTTTTATATACTTGAGCTTGCAAAAAGTAATTCTGTTATAACTGTAGTCAGACACTTGCATAATCCTTTATTTTAAAGTAAACTGAGATTGCCTATGGCATTAAAGGTGCAGTGCAGTCTAGATTATCCTGCCTTCCAATTTGTGAAACTCAGAATGGGGAAGTAGTTATGCTCCCTCTAAATACTCTATATGACAGTATTGATCTTCACTGGATGCAATATTTCCTCATAAAAAGAACAGGGTACCCTATAAAAATATAGTATATTTAGAAGGGGGTTTCCTCTTTAACTGCAGGTGGAAAGGAATCCTGCTATTTCTCTATCCAATACGGTTACACTTCAGATTTGGGATGGGGGGGCTGTTTTTCCCTAAGTAGGGAAGAAGGAGGAGGATGCTAATATTGAAGGACAAGAATGTTCTCCCTCACCAATGGGACAATGACATCAATAGGCTACATGTATGTCACAGTGACATAGCACTTCTAAATGTGAGTTTAAAAAGTCTGCCATCATTTAATGCGCAAATTCATGTAGGTGCACCAACTAATTAATGAGGTGCATTACCCAATTAGCCTATAATTGCACATGCTTTGTTTAGACTGGAATAGATTGGTTTGGGAGCAAATATACCCTCAGAGAAATGAGAAAGCAATATTTAGGAATTATGGATGGAAATTCATTTTTACAGCTGGCCAGTGCGATCTCATAGGGCGGATAGGCAAGACAGAGGACAAAGAGAGTCAGAAGGATAGTGGTGTGGCTAATTTACTGAACCAGTTTGTTTGACTTATCTGTCCTCGAGTTGTAGTGAGTCCTCTGTGGTAGGATCAGAAGTATGATATGTTGGCCGTAAATTCTGGCCTTGAAGATCTCTCATGGAAATAGAAGAGCTTGAAAATAAATTAGGCATTCATTTTGGCAAGCCTTCCACATGCAGTTCAAGAAACCTGTGTGCTACAGGAAACATAAAAGATTTAGGGCTCACTTTGCTCTCTACACCAAATAAAATAAAGACAGAACTACAGGCCACTTTCTGACCTGGGTTAAATCAACCAGTTGTACTATTTGTGTCCAAATGGTGTGAGTTGGCTCCGCCGCCCGTCAAAGTCAGAATGACCCCCTTAGGGGCTAAGTAATAAACAATCTTAAAATGTGATATTAGCTTCAATAAATCAATGGAAGTGGTTGAAACTACTTGATGATCATGTCCATGAGTGCATCCCTAAGAAATCCGTTTCAGAGCTTTCACTGTAGGTTGTTTAACACAGGCTCAATATGGACCTTGACAAATCACTAATATATGTCACAGTTGGATAAAAATGAACATGTAGGATTTTGTGTTAGAGCATAATGTTCAGTGATTACATGTATGGCTTGTGAGAAATTGGGTTACTAGTTGACTGGGGTGTGAGCCAGTCAAGCTGAAAATCTGTGTATGCTTGTATTGCCATTGTTTCACTCATCCTGAAATGCTTACATACGAATGCATGTTTTCATTTCTGTGTTCAAACAATAACAGAGATGTGCAGTTTCCAGGGACACACTGTCATCATAAAAATAGTTCTAACTTTGATCTTTTCATTAGATTTGCTTCCATAAATCAGTAGAAGTGGCTGAAAACACATAATGAACATGTCCATGTGTGCATACATAAGAAATCCATTTTAGAGCCTTCAATGTTGGTTATCTAGCCCAGACTCAATATGGACCCTGTCAAATCACTAATATATGTCACAGTTGTATAAAAATGGGCACGTAGGATTGTGTTTTAGAGAATAGTGTGTGGTGCTCACATGTATGGCGTGTGAGAATTTGGGTTACTAGTTGACTGGGTTGTGAGCCCTGGTCAAGCAACAACCCCTATCCGTGTCAGGGTAAGGCACAAGCAAATCCCTAAGTATCCGGTGCACACTCTTTGGTAGCTTGGCACAATGCAGTCAGGCTTACCTTAGAGGAAATATGTAAAGTGTTTGTGCAACACTTCAAGCAGTAAAACAGTGGAAATATCACACAAATAGGATCCCACATACAGATAGAAATGTAGAGAAAACTTTAATGAATAAAACAAGACCAACATGACAAAACTCTAATCATTAGAACTGAAGATGTGAATTCTAAAAGATTTTGTAGAAAATAGCACCAAACAGCACAAAGCGCAAGCTCTAGTTGTGCTGGACCAGGTCAAAGCCACACATTCAGGCCGACTGTATTGGAGCAAAGGCCAAACACAGGTTGGTCCTGCTGAAGTTTACCTTCTCAAGTTCATAATAAGAGTCCTGTTCATGTTGATGAGGGCCGCGAGAAGCAGCAAGACATGACAGGATGCTGTTGGCGAAGAGCGGGAAGGGTGGACGTTACTGGAGCTTCTCATTGATGATCCCTAGCAGAGGCCAATGCTGCAGTGTGAAGAGTTAGGCTGACAAAGCTTTGCACCGATTTGAAGTGTGAGCAGCAATGTCTTGATGCAAGTGGGCCCATTTGTGGTCTTGTAGATCCCAAAAGCATGATTTCAGTGCCCTTGAGCCATACCAAGAGTCCAGGAGCTGTGAGGCACCACTTAGGGGTCAGGATCTCACTGCATTTGGGTCCCGGAAATGGTGCAGAATTTTGGGGAGCCTTTTATATCTTTGAGGTTCAGATCTGAAGACCAGAAGGCTAACCCTTGGAGTTACTCTGGAGTCCTAGGTTCAAGATGAAGTTGCAGGCCCAGGTTTGCCTTTCCAGGCCAGAGGGGAACAAGTCAGCACAGCAGGCCAGCAGTTCATATAGAGCAGTTATCCAGGAGAGTGGCAGTCCTTGTAGCAGCACAGCAGTCCCTCTTCCTTGCAGAATATTCACAGGACCAGAAGTATACTGAAGAGTTGGTGTCTGTGGTCCAGTATGTATACACATTTGTCCCATTGAAGTGCAGAGAAGCTTCTACAGGCATGCATTTGAAGTGCACGTATGCCCTGCCTTCCTGACCCTGGCACAAAACTAACTACAGGGGATATGCAGCTCTTTTTGTGGAGACAGGATACTGCCTATTCAAGTGTAAGTGGGGATGGGTACAGCTCCTCCCTCCCATCCTACCAGTGATGGCCCATCCAGTCACACCTAAGCTCCTCATTGTATGTGACTGTCTAGGATGAATACACAAATCACACCTGTCAGCTACACCCAGTCATGTGACTCAGAAACAGGCTGAAGGCATCAAATGGCTAAGGTAAGAAAATGACAACTTTCTGAAAGTGGTGTTTTCAAAATTGTAATTAAAAATCTGATGTCAACATAAGCTAGAATTTTAAATTCCAATTCCAGAGACACCAAACATGAACTGGTCACCTGTTCCCATTTGGAAATTTAACTTATAAAATGTAAAGAGGTAACTCAAATATTATCCTATGGGGGAGGCAGGCCTTGAAGTAGTGAAAAATGAATTTAAGACATTGCCACTACCATGACACATAAAACCTAAAAGTACATTTCCAACTTTATAAATAGATTGCACCCTGCCCTCTAGACTGACCAGGGCCTACTGTAGGGGTGACTTATATATATCTGAAAATGGAACATTTGGGCCTGGCAAAAGGTTTGTTTTTACCAGGTTGAAATGGCAGTTTAAAACTGCAGACTCCCAGGATGCAATGCCAGGCCTAAGATATGGTTAGAGAACATAGTCAAAATATAATTTGTAAGTCCATTCTCATTGGCCAAACTGAACTGCATGAAGGTAACATCCAGTAGGTAAAGCTTCAGGACAACATGGCTAGCTGCCACCTGGCCCCTTACTATTTATTCTGGTTGGATCTGTTTGTTTACAGTCCGGGTTAGAGAGTGTTCACTTTTAAGGAGGTTAAGCACCATCATGATAACATTTTCTATTCCGTGACAGCATTGCACCCTCAGGTTCAGCCCAACTTCATATCCGGGCTTGAAGGCACTGAACATTAATAGGAGCATGGAATCAAGTCTGTCTTTCCTTCTGGGCTTTATGACATTAATATAGAGCAGCAGGAGTATGAGTAATACTCTTTCCACTTATTGGCATATATTGTAGATTAAGGGCTTGATTTAGAGTTTGACGGATGGGGTTACTCCGTCACAAAAATGAGGGATATCCCATTCACTGTATTACGATTCCATAATATTCTCCAGAAATCATAATACGACAGACAGGATATCCATCACGTGTGTGACCAAGTAACCTCTCTGGCAAACTCTGAATCAGGCCCTAAGTCTCTTTCCACCCTTGCTACTCTGGGAGTCTACACCCTGGAGGTGTGCTAGCCTCTTCCTCTGAGTGCCTTCCAGTAAATACCAAATGAGGCACAATCTTAAATGCTATTAGCTCCTCTTCAGAAGTCAAATCTCATTTCTGCTTGGTGAAGTAGGTTAGTGGAAAAGGGGAGACTGCCAGGCTGGTGATAAATGGGTTGTGCCACAAAAAGAGGCAGGCAGATAAAGCAAAGTTCTTCCAAGTCTCCAATATTGCCCTATAGCACAGTAGCCCTTAGGGAGGATAATATTGATCTTAATAATGATAATCTGTTATTTGTACAGTGTATTTATCCAAAGTGCTTTACATAAACACTTTTTAATAAACAATTATTATTACCCAATTCAAATTGATACACAGTTTACTTTCCTCTGAAGAATGAAAGGCTGTGTGAATTTGCTGGGATGAGTTTGAACGTGGAACCTTTAGATCACACACAAATATCAACAGTGAGCACTTATCCCTGAGCTATTTTACAAGTTAAAGGTCATAATAAACATAAAGGTGCAGAAAGAAGTGCAGGTGATGGAGCACACTGACACCTCAGCACCTGCTTCCTTTCTTGATAGGTCGGTTAGGTTGTGGTATTTGTTTGTAGCCTTACTTCGCAGACGGAGAAATAGTCTGTGCCTTCCTCTCTCCATAACCAGACTCTAAATTCTAAAGGCTGTGCTCCTGAGTTTTCCCCTCTACAATTTGGAGTCAGAACTCGCAAGGACTGTGGTTTACCTCCACCCTACCACGTTGGTACAGGCACTTCTTCTGCCTGTGAACATAAGCTGATCCACTTGGTTGCTTTGTCAATTTCTACAGTGCAATTCAATTATTTTGTGATGCCTTGAATTGAATGTTTGAGGGCAGAGGGGCTGTACTGATTCTATTAGTATCAGGCCATCTCAGTATACTTCTACCACTGATTTTGGCAGGATACAATATGAGACCTGCCTTTCTGGACCCAGTGACAACAGTACGTAACCTCCTGGCACCAGTAATAGCATGGTTTCCACCCACCATTCTGGATTCTACATCAAGTTCCTTCACCCTTGGAAATGTCCCATCTTTGCAAGCTTCCAGACCACTTCTGAATAGAAACCAACATCGAATGGCAGAGAGTATGATGATACTGGTACCACTGGAATATTTATCTTCATAATTGTGCCTTATCACTTTATGCAATCACTTTACCCATACACAGGCTATACCTAAATAAGTAAATTTGTAGGACATTTAGGAAGCGTTCTGTCTATTTCACAATGAGTAAAGGTTTGTGACTAAAAACTATTTGGGCCCAACATTTTACAAGATTCCAGTTTATTTTAATGGTAATTAGTGTAATGCAAAATTATATCGTGCCTTGCCTTCTTGGCGAAGTTCAGATTGTTACTTAAGACAAACAGTCTTCTTTGCCAATATCATTAAAGCATATAGCTATAAATAGGGCTAACACTACATCTGTGTACATTTCATTCACATCAAGATATTACTGCACATTTTAGCAACAAGTATATTTCGTTAATGTAATCTGTATGACACCAATGTTTTGAATAATTTCAAAAGAGTAGTGCCAGTACATCTTGGAAAACTGAGACTATTTAAAGGGACCATTAAGTGAATAATGTTACAATACATCTCAAAACCCAAGCAGACATCATCAAACAAAGGAACATTCTAGAACCCTCATTGCTGGTGATTGCGAGAGATGCCGGACTCTGAAAAGAGAGTTGCTTTTTGCCATCTCACTACAGGCAGTTCCTGCTGTCTGTTGCGAACAGCATTATGTAGAATACAAGTCAACTCCTGATCACTATGAAATGTTTTTTCTCAATCTCATTTCCCTGCTTCTTATTAGTGGATTTCCTCTCTATTTTCTGTTTATCTTTCCCCTACAGTGGATCTCTTTATCCTTTGCTGTTATGGTGTAGCCATCCACTACTTACATTCAAGAATTACGTTTTTCTTCTTCTTCCTTCTCTCCTCTGTGGATGTCTTCTTCACTTTACCTTCTCGCCCATGTCTGCTCCACTTGCTCCTCTTATTACCCTCCTGGTAATAGGAAATCATCTGCCCAGCACCCAGTTCTCACCTTTTCCTTTTGCTGTCTGATATCTCTAATTGACACAGCCATTAGTTTGAGGAGGGGGAAAAACAAAAATGTTAAAAGTTTGATGGATTCCCTTCAAAACTGATCACAACCTCCACCAAACATTTTTCACCTTGACATGAAGCACCATCATGGCGGTTCCAGTCAAGGTTAAACAAAAATCCTTGTTGGCCAGTGGTGCTCTCTAAATTTGACAGATGGTAGTGCGACAGGGTGGGGACTGAGTACCATCCATTAAACCCAAGATCGGGATCCCGGCTGTTAGCAGCAGTCAGCAGAGGCTTGAGGGGATTGAAGGAGTGTTTTCCCCTACCAGTGCACCTGGCTCCAAATGGCAGTTCTTGCCAGAAGAACACCAAGTGTCATCAAGTGCAGGTTGAAGATCACTGGTGAGAAGTTAAATTCTTGGAGAGCCACAAGTTTTACAGTAAAAGGTTCAGATCAATAAAAATGTATCTGCATGAGCTGAGATTAGGTCTTTCCATAGAACATTAACATTACAGAGGTATTACACTAAAGCTCATCCTGGAGGTGAGACTTTTGCGCAGTGCTTACTGGTGAACAATAAGAAACACTGCATTGAGTTTGACCAGAATGAGGACTCAGTGGTTCATGTTGTTGGTGATCTGAGGTGCTTTGCGAACCACTTCTGTAGTTGCTGGCTCTGGACTGCATTGCAACCCAGTCAAGACTATCAGTTCTGGAGGAGGTCATTGCTCTTGACTTTTTCATGTAGTTGGCTAGCAACAGGGTTTGCCATGATCTTTTAAAGAAATGACAGGTAGATGAGTAGATGGTATTAGGATTTGTCTCGTCCTGAAGGAGTCCAGGAAGATTGTGGGGTGAGGGAAACGTTGGTGTGTTAAGCAGTAGTGTGAGAGTTTGACCAGTAATATCTTTCATTTTTGACAAATGGGGCATCATCTATTTATTTGAGGGAGCTCTCAATGAGTGCAGGAGATCTGTCAGGTTGTTGTGTAGAGGGTGTTGAAGACCATATTTTGGTTGCATTTAAGTGGTGGATCTACGGATGGAGCTCAAACAGCTCTTGATGGTTGTGGAGAGTGCTTTTTTTGGCAGCTACACAGATGTTGGCTGTTCATTAGTTGCCATGGCCTTTGTGGTGAGCTTCCTGAGTGCAATGCAGACATTTTCTAGGCTCTGTGGTTCTTCATGCAAATGTGAGCTTTTCTGTGTCTTCTCCTATCATCTAATGTGTGTGCTTGTACTTGGTGATCTCCTTTTTCATACAAGGCCTTCAAGTGTGTGATTCATTATGTCTCTGCGTGTTTGACTGACGAGTGATCCTTGAATAGCATGAGATAAAATGTGTGTTGAGTGTAGTGGCTGTTTGATATAGTGAGTGAAATGCTGACCAGATTATCTTTGGTTGGATGTTGGATGCATGTATGTGGAATGAGAAGTTACATTGTGCATGTGCCTGAGAAGTCAGGATTGTGCATAAAAAGGCTGGGAGAGTGCACATGGTGTTTTGAAAGGTGGCATGGAGATGCCAAGTGGCATTTTGCCTTTGTTAGGGTATGGACTCTTGGCATCACCTTTTCTCTGTTTGTCCTTAAACCTGGATGCCTGAGTTATAATTCCCTGTAAGCTTTCCAATGAAGGGGAGGTGGTTAGGACCAGGCAGCAAGTGAGTCACATGGCGTTGGCTGTAACGTGTGGACTCTGGCACACTGGAGGCCAAGGGACAGACAGTCTCATGGAGTAAGAAGTGGGTTATGTGACCTCAGCCAAGCAGTATCATCTAGTTCTCCCTGAGGGCTCCTCTGTGGGCATCTTTATTTTAAAGCTTGCCTGTGGGTGGAAACCAATGGGGGGTGATATCCCTGGGAACAATGCATGAACTCACAGAGCTATGGGCCCAGTATTGAAATATGATTCCTACTGAGCACACATTATCTGTGCTGCAGATACCATAGTACACTGGGCTGTCATAAAATGGGCTCTGTTTTTGACCGATAAAATAAACCAGACCATCTTTTCAATAAAAAATCTGCTCAATAATGTCTTTAGGGCCAAAGTATGCTGATCAAATGATGACAGTCTCTGGCTCCACCTTTGATTATTGCAGTCCTCATGACTTCACGCTTCCTGACTCAACCCCCTTTCTGCCACTGTCCTTTCAATTTGTGGGTTTCTGGACATGTCTTCATGTTTTTCATGTTTTATCCAGGTATAGCGCTGGTAGTCACGTGATCTCAATAATGGGCATATACCACCCAAATTGGGGTACATTTGCAGTTTCTTTCCCAACACATCACTTAGAACATTTCCATGCTAACCATGTCAGTAAAGGTTTTATTTTGGAATGATGCACCCAAAGCATCATAGATAGCAAGAGACGTTTACTCCAGTATCAGAGCTGTAGTTTAAGAGCTCTTCCTCCTGTGCATCCTAAATTGACAACACATAGCACCTTTGTTTCTGTAAACAGTGGTGTAACAAAACATGAGGGCCCCCCTACAAGATATACAGAAGGGGCCTCTCTCACTCACATCAGTAGTGGCTGAGGGACTCTAGGATATGTAAGCCTGGGGGGCCCAGGCACTGCAGGGGTGCGGAGGCCTATGTTACACCCCTGCCTGTAAAGGCATGCAGATGTCTCTGGACTTTTGCATTTCATGGAGATCTCAAAAAAACACTCATCTAGTACTACAGATTTCAGCATGGCCGCCATATCTCACTAATGCCACTGTGCCACTTTGTCACTACTGCAATCCGGTCACTGTCAAGAACATGAATGCTCAGATGCATCGGCAGAGGCTTGCCAACTTTTGGACAAGTGAGTTAGGGGAGGCCTCCATGCTGATCACTTGTTACAGCTACCTTGACTAAGGACAGCAACCATCTTTTATATCGGTCCAAGCATGGCAGTAGCAGGTTGACCATATCCTAATTAACCAGACGATTTCTTGCAGGCACAGCCAGATCTACCTGACCATCCACACCATGCACACTTCGACTCCGGGTATAGCTACAATGAGAGATTTTGTCTCCGTCAAATGGAGTTTTTGTAGGTATACCAATGTACTGGGAATTAGATTACAAAGCAGTAAATCTGCCCCATGGAAATGTCACTCCTCAGCCATCCTAGCTTTCCTAGCTTTCCTCTGCCTTGGACGTACTGGTAACAATGTATAGGTTTTGTTGCATTGTTATGTAAATGTTAGTGTTTACATAGGCTTTTTCTACTTAAGCATGACCTTTAATCCTCATTTTTAAGTAATGGGAAGGGACCAGTTTTCAACTCCAAATAATATAGCACTGGTAGCCCATTCTCACTTTTTACTGCAGTGCAGAGGGCTGAAGATGAGCTTTAGTGGCATTTTAGATCTTATGCAATGATACTTTAGCGGAAAACGATCTAAATAATGCTTTGGTATTACAGATGATAGGTTGAAAAGTATGAAAGGTATTGTCACTTAGCTGAAGTTGGTCTTTTTTATCAGTGTGAATTAAATGGTCATTTCACTTAAAGAACTGCAACAGGAGTCATTCACTTCAACGTACATTGTACACGTTGTATTACAACTTCTTCTGTCTTCCTAAGCACATACCACAATGTGTGAGTCCTCATCCAGAAAACAAACTCTCCCTCTACCCCTTCCTCCAACCCAATGAACGAAAGATTCTCCATTTAAACCATAGCAAACCGGTGTCTTTCCTTTTTTAATATTTAATATTTAAGTAGAGGGTATAAATGATCTGGACTTGATGGTATAGTTTATATTGGAATGATTTGAAGAAGATTTTTTTTTAACAGCATTGATTGTTCACACAGAAAACTTCAAACAAAACATGAGGTGTGATGGATTTTCAAATGGATGTACAGTAGTATTTCATTTGCGAGTCACTAGTTAAAAATATACGTAATAAGTAATGGCGACAGGTAACAAACAAGTAACAACAGCAAATGCAAGTGAGGAAAGGGTGTAACTTAAGGAAGTGGCACATGCACACGTCATCTAAGGTAGGAGGACAAATCACTGATACTGGACCATGCAACCTGTGGTAAGGAGTGAAAACCTGCTTAAATTGTAAACTTGTTTCAGCTCTCCGGAACTGCTATTCGCGAGCTTTCATTAGGACAAAAAATGTAAAAATAGGAAAAATGGTCCAGTGGTTTCATGGTAAAGCTTTAAATGTACAGCATCTGTAACTATATTGAATATACATCTGGGGCCTATTCACGATAGTAAATTTACCTATGTAGACTTGCCCATGTGTAAACCTGCAACTGCACCTCACTGTTGCTAAAATGGTCATATTGCTACTTGTTTGCGACTATACATATATGCATTCTGCCCTCCTTTTGTTCTTAACTTGATATACTTTTGAGAGGTTTGTTTTGGAGACACCATTGGCATAAACTTGCTTGAGGCAAACTTCACTGTTCAATCGAGGAGCGCAATCTCGCTATCCCAGACTTTGAAAACTACTACTTAGCTGCCCAGTTGCAGTGGGTTGTGCAGTGGCTGACTGCCCTTTTCTCAGAAGAGGAAGTACGAATCCAAGACACCCTGGAAGTTAAATCACGTCTCACTGCAGTGATTTCCACCCTGACTACCTAAGGGTATGGGTATGCCCAGATGTGGTTCCTGTGCACACTGTGTCATTGGAACCAAGCTATAGCTGACTGATGAGCCCTAACTTGGCTGAAACCGGTCCTATATTGTTTGTGTTCTAGTTCAGGGAGGACCTACCCTGACATATTAGGGTGGACTGTTCCCATAGAAGTAGTGTCAAGGCATAGTAACATATGACTGGTTCCAAACTGAAGTGACATGAAGTTCCAAATAATGATGAACTGGGAGGTGACCCTGACTAAATACCAGTGGCTGAGATGAATTCAAGCATCCTAGCCATCACTTTTCTGTTTACGTTGGTTCCCAATCAAGTATAACCAGATGACCACAGTTGACCCTAAGTGCTTTTTGGTGCCATTTTAAGCTTTACGTTTCACAAATTCATAACTTCTATTTCCCATATTGGATTGTTGTTATTTTGGTGTCATTTTATTTATTAAAATGTACTCAACTTTCCTAAATTAGTTTGGTGTTTTTCGTTTGCTGTGTTGACTTTATTATTCTTTTGGTACTGCATAAATACTTTACACACTGCCTCTAAATTAAGCCTGTCTGCTGTGTCCCATAGCTACCAGGAGTGAGTTCAGGTTATCAAAGGACTTTAAATGTTCACCCTGACTTTTGAGCTGAGTACTCATCCTCCTCAATTAATATCCCAGTTTTGTTTTACAGTACCCTAAATCTAATCAGGTCTTATAGTAAAATAGGGTTGATTTACTTATCTTGCAAAGGTGAAATGTCTCACAAATGGTGAAAGTGTTGAGGGCAGATACCTCTGACATCATCATGCAAACATGGGCAATTGAAAATTGGATATCTGTTGATGAATCCAAGATGATCATTTTGGCAGGAGACTGTGATATTGATCTCATGTAGGTTTATTAAGAAAGAAAATCTTATGAGTGATTCTCTCTTAGTTGATTTTGATGGAGGCACAATATTGTAGAATGAAAATGGTGTAGAATTCCTAAGCATAAATCAGTGACTGTATAATGAACATTTGCTCTGGCTCAGTGCAAAGCAAATTGCCTATTTTTATACCTTTGCACAGTCTGAAGAAAATACATTTATTCTAGAATTTCTGTTGTAATGTGTAAAGTTATGTGTGTAGACCATGGAGTATCTTAGCAACACATAGGGAGTTTAGAATATCCAAGTCCTAGGATGCAGAAGATGATGAAAGAGACTTGGAAGGGTGGATCACATACACTTATTTGGAAATAAATTCTAGAAAATAAGGAAATTGGTACATCATTTCTTTCAAGTGGCGACGAGTATGGGATGGGCTCATATATGCCCATACGTGGACCAACCATGATATATATGCAGTTGGGCATAACAACGAAATATTGGATTTTTACTGTGGGTAGAAATATTTTTTTTAAAACTTACAAGAAAACTACTGGCTTCTAAGGAACTAATCATTCAGTAAGAAGAAAGAACTATATTATTCTATACCTCTGAGGAAGCTGTTTACCCTGCTCGGTGTGAGGAAGTTTTTTACCCTGGATTGATATTGGAAATTGATTGAGGCAGTAGTAAAACATTCACATTTTTTAACAAGACACATTATTGTGCTTTTCGTGATATTAGAAGATACAACATTATTTTGAAATTCCAGTTATAGCAGAATATTATTTAAACAACGTCTGCTGTATTTCGTACTGCATCGTGTGTAAATGGACAGTTTCTAATGAAAGAGGCGTTTGAGAAGAGTTCAGATGGCTTTATATTTAAAGCAGTGTTTATAAGGATTACCTATGGCTTATTTAAACTGTAAGGAAATGAGAATGGAGCACACAAAAAATAGTATCTCCCTATTAGCAATGTTCAAGTAGTCATGACTCACTTAACTGTATAAGAAAACCGTAAGATGAATTTCTGCAAAAGTGGTATCAGTGCAATGTATAATAATTAGAAAGTTGAAAAAGAAGAAAAAAAAATGATTAATAAATCATAAACATTGATTTTAATGTGTAACAAAAGAATTAATGTTTCCAAAGAGTTTTTTAACAATACAACTAAAATTCCATAACAAATAACCTATCCATACATGAAGCAGTTCACCAGAATTAAACAGATGTATTTAATAAATCAACAAGAGAGTGGTTCATCCCCTAATATGATCATACAAAGTCCAAAAGATTGGTTAGAGGGGTGGAAATTATCCACTCTGATGATTTAGAAGCGAAAGGATTTCTCTTCATCCAATAGAAAGAAGGATTGTCCGGTTCATCCAAATTCAGCCGACACGTGTTTTGTCCTAAAAGGGACTTTATCAAGGCTGACAAAAACAAATGTTAAATGGTTTGTTTGTACCTATTATACCGCTAAAATCCAAACTGATAATAACCTAAACATTAAAAGTGTCCCACAATATATCGGCATAGTAATGACGATATGGGTGTCATAAAATTAGAAAAACCTCAGTGTTAAAATCCACCATGATACCACAAATAGATGCTACCAGTTCATAAGTGTATTGGAAACAAACAGAAACCATGCTTCTAGATAACCTCACTTGATATCAGAAAATGTATTTGAGCCAAAAGAAGTAAAGAAAGGAGATGAGGAAGGTGCAGAACCAAGATAATGTGAGAAAGACACCAATGGGCAGAATGGCCTCATGCATATTTGTGGCTAAAAAAACACATGTTCCACAATTTCTGTGGCAGAAAGTTCTGGAATCTGAGAGGAGCCACAAATTTCCTTTCACCCAGCGTTCCCCCAAGTCTCCCGATAAAAATGATACCTCACTTGTGTGGGTGGGCCTAGCGTCCGCGACAGGAAACGCCCCAAAGCGCAACGTGGACACATCCACATTTTTGGAAGAAAACAGAGGTGTTTTTTGCGAAGTGCCTACCTGTAGATTTTGGCCTCTAGCTCAGCCGGCACGTAGGGAAACCTACCAAACCTGTGCATTTCTGAAAACTAGAGACCTAGGGGAATCCAAGGAGGGGTGACTTGTGGGGCTCGGACCAGGTTCTGTTACCCAGAATCCTTTGCTAACCTCAAAATTTGGCTAAAAAAACACATGTTCCTCACATTTCTGTGGCAGAAAGTTCTGGAATCTGAGAGGAGCCACAAATTTCCTTCCACCCAGCGTTCCCCCAAGTCTCCCGATAAAAATAATACCTCACTTGTGTGGGTAGGCCTAGCGCCCGCGACAGGAAACGCCCCAAAGCGCAACGTGGACACATCCAAATTTTTGGAAGAAAACAGAGGTGTTTTTTGCGAAGTTCCTACCTGTAGATTTTGGCCTCTAGCTCAGCCGGCACCTAGGGAAACCTACAAAACCTGTGCATTTCTGAAAACTAGAGACCTAGGGGAATCCAAGATGGGGTGACTTGCGGGGCTCGGACCAGGTTCTGTTACCCAGAATCCTTTGCAAACCTCAAAATGTGGCTAAAAAAACACATGTTCCTCACATTTCTGTGGCAGAAAGTTCTGGAATCTGAGAGGAGCCACAAATTTCCTTCCACCCAGCGTTCCCCTAAGTCTCTCGATAAAAATGGTACCTCACTTGTGTGGGTAGGCCTAGCGCCCACGAAAGGAAATGGTCCAAAACACAACGTGGACACAACATATTTTTTCACAGAAAACAGAGGTGTTTTTTGCAAAGTGCCTACCTGTGGAGTTTGGCCTCTAGCTCAGCCGGCCCCGGGAGGGGGGGGGGGGCAGAAATGCCCTAAAATAAATTTGAAACCCCCCAACCCCCCCAAACCCCCCCCTGCCCGGGAACGACCCTTGCCTACGGGGTCGCTCCCCCTGCGTGACATTGGCGCCAAAAAACAAATCCCCGGTGCCTAGTGGTTTCTGCCCCCTTGGGGGCAGATTGACCTAAAATCGGCAGAAATGGCCTAAATACAATTTGCCCCCCAGGGGAGCGACCCTTGCCTGATGGGTCGCTCCCCATCTCTAAAAAAACAAACAAAAAAAATAACACAAAAAAAAAATTTCCCCTGGCGCCTAGAGGGTTGGCATAAAATAAATTTGCCCCCCCAACCCCCCCCCGGGAGCGACCCTTGCCTACGGGGTCGCTCCCCCTGCGTGACATTGGCGCCAAAAAACAAATCCCAGGTGCCTAGTGGTTTCTGCCCCCTTGAGGGCAGATTGACCTAAAATCTGACAATCTGCCCCCAAGGGGGGCAGAAATGGCCTAAATACAATTTGCCCCCCAGGGCAGCGACCCTTGCCTGATGGGTCGCTACCCATCTCTAAAAAAACAAAAAAAAATTGCCCTGGCGCCTAGAGGGTTCTGCCCCCCCCCTGGGGCAGTTCGGCCTAATAATAGGCTGATCTGCCCCCAGGGGGGGCAGAGATGGCCTAAAATAAATTTGCCCCCCCCGGAGCGACCCTTGCCTACGGGGTCGCTCCCCCTGCGTGACATTGGCGCCAAAAAACAAATCCCAGGTGCCTAGTGGTTTCTGCCCCCTTGGGGGCAGATTGACCTAAAATCGGACAATCTGCCCCCAAGGGGGGCAGAAATGGCCTAAATACACTTTGCCCCCCAGGGGAGCGACCCTTGCCTGATGGGTCGCTCCCCATCTCTAAAAAAACAAACAAACAAAAACAAAAAAAAATCCCCTGGCGCCTAGAGGTTTCTGCCCCCCCCTGGGGAAAGATCGGCCTAATTATAGGCCGATCTGCCCCCGGGGGGGCAGAAATGGCCTAAAATAAATTTGCCCCCTCAAACCCCACCCCCCCCCCCGGGAGCGACCCTTGCCTACAGGGTCGCTCCCCCTGCATGACATTGGCGCCAAAAAACAAATCCCAGGTGCCTAGTGGTTTCTGCCCCCTTGGGGGCAGATTGACCTAAAATCGGCCAATCTGCCCCCAATGGGGGCAGAAATGGCCTAAATACAATTTGCCCCACAGGGCAGCGACCCTTGCCTGATGGGTCGCTACCCATCTCTAAAAAACAAAACACAAAAAAAAAAAAATTCCCCTGGCGCCTAGAGGGTTGGCCTAAAATAAATTTGCCCCCCCAACCCCCCCCCCCCGGGAGCGACCCTTGCCTACGGGGTCGCTCCCCCTGCGTGACATTGGCGCCAAAAAACAAATCCCAGGTGCCTAGTGGTTTCTGCCCCCTTGGGGGCAGATTGACCTAAAATCGGACAATCTGCCCCCAAGGGGGGCAGAAATGGCCTAAATACAATTTGACCCCCAGGGCAGCGACCCTTGCCTGATGGGTCGCTACCCATCTCTAAAAAAACAAAAAAAAATTGCCCTGGCGCCTAGAGGGTTCTGCCCCCCCCCCTGGGGGAAGATCGGCCTAATTATAGGCCGATCTGCCCCCGGGGGGCAGAAATGGCCTAAAATAAATTTGCCCCCTCAAACCCCACCCCCCCCGGGAGCGACCCTTGCCTACGGGGTCGCTCCCCCTGCGTGACATTGGCGCCAAAAAACAAATCCCAGGTGCCTAGTGGTTTCTGCCCCCTTGGGGGCAGATTGACCTAAAATCGGCCAATCTGCCCCCAATGGGGGCAGAAATGGCCTAAATACAATTTGCCCCACAGGGCAGCGACCCTTGCCTGATGGGTCGCTACCCATCTCTAAAAAAAAAAAAAACAACAAAAAAAAAACACAAAAATAAAAAATTCCCTGGCGCCTAGAGGGTTCTGCCCCCCCCCGGGGGCAGATCGGCCTAATAATAGGCTGATCTGCCCCCAGGGAGGGCAGAAATGGCCTAAAATAAATTTGCCCCACTAACCCCCCTCCCCCAAACGACCCTTGCCTACGGGGTCGCTCCCCCTGCGTGACATTGGCGCCAAAAAACAAATCCCCGGTGCCTAGTGGTTTCTGCCCCCTTGGGGGCAGATTGACCTAAAATCGGCCAATCTGCCCCCAGGGGGGCAGAAATGGTCTAAATACAATTTGCCCCCCAGGGGAGCGACCCTTGCCTGATGGGTCGCTCCCCATCTCTAAAAAAATAAATAAAAAAAAAAAAAAGAACACAAAAATAAAATTTGCCCTGGCGCCTAGAGGTTTCTGCCTCCCCTGGGGGCAGATCGGCCTAATAATAGGCCGATCTGCCCCCAGGGGGGCAGGCCGATCTGCCCCCAGGGGAGGCAGAAATGGCCTAAAATAAATTGCCTCCCCCCAGAAAAAACTCCCTGGTGTCTAGTGGTTTCTACCCCCCAAGGGGGGCAGAAATGGCCTAAATATAATTTTCCCCCAAGGGGAGCAACCCTTGCCTAAGGGGTCGCTCCCCACCCAAAAAAAAAAAAAAACGTTAAAAAAAATATATATATCCCTGGTGCCTAGAGGTTTCTGCCCCCAGGGGGGGCAGAAAAGGCCTTCCCGAAAACATGCCTCCCCTGGGAGCGACCCTTGCCCAAGGGGTCGCTCCCTTTTGTCAGTATCAGTAAAAAAAAAAAAAAATCCCTGGTGTCTAGTGGGGTTTCAAAAGACGGATTGCAAGCAATCCAGCTTTTGAAACCCTCGGAGAGACTTCAAAGGGAAGGAAATACATTTCCTTCCCTTTGAAGCCCCTCCGGTCCTCCCCAACGTGATTGAAAGAGAAATGCTTAGCATTTCTCTTTCAATCGCGCTGGAAGCTCTGCTTCCAGCGCGATGGGGGAGGCCCCTGTGAATAATCAGCGCGCGCTGACGTCACAGGGGGGTGTGGAGGGGGTTGGGGGTGGAAGGGGAAGGTCTTCCCCTTCCATCCCCAGCTTGGGAAGGGGGGGGTTCACGGGGGGCGCGCTAGGGAGTCATGACTACTTGAACATTGCTAATAGGGAGATACTATTTTTTGTGTGCTCCATTCTCATTTCCTTATAGATTTAACTTGCTGGTACAAGTATTCTTGTTCCGACACACATGCTTGACAACAGGCATGTCTTGAATGTATGAGCACCTAAACAATACTCGGCATTATAGGAATGTGCAGCAAGCCTTAGGTTTTCTGTTGTCTGTTTCCTCCAATGAGAAAAAGGCTTATTTAAACTGTTCTGTTACAATATGGTCGAGGCACGGCGTTTGTATGTTATTGGCGAGTGTTCATCTTGCGCATCCTGGGCCTACAAATGTAGCTGCATTCTGCACTGCAGTTAAGGACCCTATCCAGCGTTTTTTTTTTTTTTTAAGACAATGAGTGCTCTCACGCTGCAGCCAATATCATGTCCACATGCCAAGCTGGCATTTTCTTTTAGAAACAGCAGCGCATTCATTGAAGACGGCAAGCATGTTCTTTGTCAGAGGATGGCAACAACAAGTCTTGCGTGAACCGGACGTCAAAGACTGAATGCAAGGGCAACAGCATGTACAAACAAACGTGGTGTGTTTGTTATTGTAGGCCATATTTTAGCATTGGGAAAGGCCTTATTGCATTGTGTGGGAATGCTGCATATTGGAGGATGCTTACCGGGTGTATTAAAAAATATATTTTGACGGGAAGTAGGAAGTGTACAGCCATCAGACGACGGTGACTACCTTTTTTATATTAGTTTGTTATGTGCTGTGCATAAAAAAAATATGAAAATGTTTATATATATTTTTTGTATGTTTAACTTAAAAATGTTATTGATGTTGATGATATATTAGTAGTGAAGTCAAATTTATAGCATTGCAGTCAATTGCTCCTCCTCCCGTATTTTTAGCTACACCAATTTTTAGCTATCCAATTATGTCCTGGAAAGATTGGTGAGAAGCTTTCAAAACATATTTAGAAGCTCTGGGTGAAGCTATTTTTATAACAAGTAGAAAATTGGCTTTATTGAAACATAGTTTAAGGGCAGAAGGTAGGAAAGTATTGAAAACTTTGCCTTGTGTGTGCCCAAACGTTGACAGTGAGGAAGGGTCAGATGAAGAAAGAGAAGAAGAGGATGTTTACACATTGGTGATCAAAGTGCTAGAAGAACATTATGGCAAAGAGGTTAGTGTGGTGGTGGAACGACGCAAATTATTTTCAAGGGCACAAGCATCTAATGAATCCATTGACCATTATGTTAGTGCATTGCGAACACTGGCAGTTACGTGTAGCTTTAAAGAGCTACATGGAGAAATAATAAGGAACCAATTGATTAATCGTACTAGAATATAAAAATTCCAGAAAAATTATTACGTTTAAAGGACCCATCATTTGATACAGCTATAATGGTGGCTAAATGGATTGAGGATACCACACGTTATGTGAAAGAACTAGAGAATAAAGATGAACATGATAGAGTAATTCAGGAGGTAAAAAGGGACGACAAGTATAAGAAACCAGTAAACAAATACGGGAAAGTGATTAATGAAGAAAAGAAATATGTTATAGGTGCGAGAGTACCACACACATAGCATCATTAAAGAAAATGTCCTGCAATTAAAAGCAAATGTTTCAGTTGCAATAAAATTGGATATTTTTCACGGGCATGTAAAGAAAAAGAAAAAACTAATTACAAAGGTAGTGTACATTTAGTACAAAACAAAATTGGGGAGGATAATAACAGCTCATCAGAGGATGACATTGAAGTGTTAATGTTGATTGACGAAAGAAAACAGTCATGTGATAGAACAAAATGCATGACAGTATCAGAAAACTTTATTAATATGTTAAAACAAGTTGAGTACAGACCTCCTGAATGTACAGTAGCAATGAATGGTGTTATGATACAAATGGGTGCAGATTCATGTTCGCCATATTCATTAATAGACCAGGAAAAATGGCAAAATTGGGCAAAGTAGAGTTATCTGCAACTGAAGTAGAGTTGTTTGGTTATGGTGGCAATGAATTACAAATAATTGGCTGTTTTCAGGCAGAAGTAGTTTTCAAACCAAGGAACACTACCTGTTTGGTGAATGACACAGAAATAATGGACGTTGTTTATTAAGATAGAAAGAACAAGGAATGTTAAATATGATATTGAACCCTAATACTGAAGAACAGGTATTGGTGGTGATGGATAGAGCTATTGAGAAATGGGGAAATTAATTCTAAAACCTATAACCTATTCGGAAGCAGTATAGGATGTTTAAAAAAGTTTATGCACAAAATTATTCTGAAAGATGGAGCTGTTTTAAAGGTTCATAAAGTGAGGAGTCTACCTATGGTGATAAGGGAAGCATTGGGAGCGGAACTAAATAAATTTCTAGAAATGGGTGTGATTGAGGATATCGAGTCATCAAATGGTCCAGTGGTTATAGCTCAGAAACCTAATGGAAAAATTAGGATTTATGTGAGAGACCTAAATGACAATATATGGGTGGATCGACATCCTATTCCCAATATCAATGAATTGTCAGCAAGTATCAAAGGTGGAAAGGTGTATTCTATACTTGATTTGTCTAGTGCATACCACCAGATTATGTTAAACCCCGAGCCAAGACATTTAACTTCCTTTATAAATCCTGAAGGTGCATTTAGGTTAATACGTATGCCTTTTGGACTCGCATCCGCGTCAGCAGTACTCCAAAGAGTAATGCAGAATAAACTGGGAGACATGGAGAACATAAGATTTTTTCAGGAATATAATCTGGTATCGGCTGAGAACAAAAAAAACATGACGACCTTTGGAGAAAAGTATGTGAAGGATGAGAAAAGGCTGGGTTTACTGTTGAGATCAGCAAATGAAAGTTTGTTCAACAAAGTGTTGCATATGTAGGCCACACACTATCATATAAAGGAATTAAACCTAAAATAAAGCTAATGAGAAAGCACCATGTTCAAGCAATAAAGATCATTTACGATCTTTCTTAGGGCTAGCTGAATATTATGCAAACGTTTTTTAAAATTTTGCAAATATTGCACAACCGTTGCGAGGATTCATGAGAAGGGACCAAAAGTATGAATGGAAAGAAGAGTGTCAAAAAGCGTTTGAAGAATTAAAAACAAAAATTAAGAATGCAGTAGAATTGAAACCATTTGATGTTCAAGAACACACTTTAGTATTCACCGATGCCAGTGTGCATGGTTTAGGGGCAGTGTTGATGCAAGTAAGCAAAGGAAAAGAAAGAAAGGTGGCCTTTGCCTCTAGGATGCTAAAGGTAGCAGAAGCAAGTTATTCTACCATAGAAAAGGAGGCACTTTCGTGTTGGTGGGGAGTGCAGCATTTCCGAAATGATGTATGAGGAAGAAAGTTTGAATTGCAAATCGATCATAAACCATTGATTGTTGTATTTATGACAAAGTGGGCCGGACAAAAATTGCGAAATGGATTTACAGAATTCAGGAGTATATCTTCACTATGAAATATGTACCTGGTTTATCAAATGTCAATGAAGATTGTTTGTCAAGATTGCCATTGGAAACAAATGATAAGGAGGAGGATGATGAGTGGGTTGTGGCTGATATTGCAGACATAAGGATCGAAGCTATTCCTGCAGTCAAGTGGAAAGCTGTGGTAATTAACGATGAAAGGATGAAGAGTTGCAAATGATAAAACAAAGTTTACCTGAAGGTTGTTCAAATTTGAATGAAGACATGAGAGTTCTTATGAATTACAAAAATGTTTGGTCTGAATTGTCAGAGCATAATGGAATTATAAAAAGAGGAGACAAATTTGTTGTACCACAAGTGTTAAGATTTTTCATGAGGGTCATGGCGGAATGTCTGGAATGAAGAGAAAAATGAGAGAGAATTTTTGGTGGCCTGGTGTAGATCGTGATGTGGAAAGGTACTCAAGGGGGTTTGAAGTGTGTGTGTAGTGACAAGATACATGATGCAAAAGAACCTCCTGTTTTTCCTATACCATTTCCATGTAAACGTTGGGAACAAATTGGTATGGATTTGTGTGGTCCATATGAAATTGAGGGAAGTGGAAAGAAGTATGTGGTGGTGATGATTGATTACAGCATTGTGAGTGATATTAGATCTCGCACGATGATTGGTTTTTGTGGGCATGTATAGAGGAGAGAAGGATATCCTGAAGAACTAGTGACAGATAATGGTCCGCATTTCATCTCAGAAGAGTTTGAAAATTACTTACCAAGTTGTGGTGTCAAACATGTAAAGAGAGCAATAGGGCATCCTCGTGGAAATGGTTTAGTGGAACGATTCAAAGGGGTTCTCAATGAGAATATACAATTGTCAGTGCAAAATAAATGGAAATGGAATGATGAGATAAGGGATTTGTTATGGAGTTATCGCAACACTTCACATTGGAATCACTTTTTATGCTATTGAAAGGAAGTATCCAAAGTACAAGAGCTGTACCAGGTTGGATGGTAAAAATGGGATGAAGATGAATGGGAAGGAGTTATTGAGCAGAGTACAGAGGAGACAAAGTGATTATAGTAAAGAAGCAAAAAGTGATGAGAGAGGAGGTATGTATAAGTGTGGGGATTTTGTTCAGACCAAGTTATTCGTAGGTGTGAGGAAAGGTGTATCTAAATGGTCATTGCCAAAATGTATTATGAAGGTGAATAGATATAGTGTGGAATTGGATGATGGGAAGAGGTGGAACATGAGTAGCATAATGAAGTGTAATGAAACTCAGTTGCAAAATTGGAAAGGGGTGGTGTCAAATGGTGTAAAAAAAACAAGAAGGAAAAGATATTCGGACGAGATTTGGAAGGAAAACTAAGTTACCAGGGCATTTAAAGGATCATTACAGGTGAAGTAGTAAAGAGTTATAATGTAGTAAATTTGTTGTGTAGTAAAATACCAAGCTGTGTTAAATTCAGTAAGAAAATATAGTATAATATTGTCAACTTAGAGTGTTATGCAAATTTTTATTGTACAGAATATTTAGTAAATTAGGTAAAGAATTATTATTATTATTATATATTTTTGTTTGGGAATGGAGAAATGTATTGTGTAAAGTTATGAGTGTAGAACATGGGTTATTTTAGCAATGTGTTGCTAAGAAGGGAGTTTAGAATGTCAAAGTCATAGGATGCAGGTGATGATGAAAGAGACTTGGCAGGGTTGGTCGCATTCACTAATCTGGAAAAAATTCAAGAAAATAAGGAAATTGGTGCATCGTTTCTTTCAATGTCACCATGATAGTGCATGAGTTGCAGGCAGCACAGCTTGGAAACAGAGTAAAGCAATCAATATTTACTTATTCTGAGACTTTAATACCAAATGTGTTAACATAAATTCCCACTTGCTAATATTGCAGAGGAAGGTCCTTCTTCAGTGCAATGATGTTATAGTGATACATCCAGATTTTGCCTGGTGTATGTGCTATTATGAAACATGTTCTGTTGGCTGCTCCTCCCAGGGAATTGCTAACTATAGACCACATGGGCACCTCGGAGAGTGAGTCAGGAAGATTGCATGCACCAGACCTGGTGCCAAGCATGGCCTCAGGAGGTGGTGGTTGGATTGTCCTTCAGAAGTATAGATAACTGGGGTAGTGGTTGGATTGCATCTGCTTACCCATATGCATTCTGTTTCAGCCTTTCAAAGGACACCTAAAGGACCACTGCAGGATGGGTCCAATAAGGGACTACAACCACCATTGTGGGGGTTTTGACACCTCAAAGAGAGGTTTGTTGCACTGGTGCTGCCCCCACGGGCAAATCCCAGAGCTCCACCAACACAAGTCCCTGACAATATACTCTATTGCCTTAAGAAAAAAACATAATTTCACCCATGTGTTAGGATTAGGACAAGGAAGGTGGAACTGAAGTATTAAGATTTCTGGTAGGTAATTGAGGAATTACCTCTTCATCCACTTCTCCATGGCAGTCCTGAGGCAAAATGTAGGTTATGCCCCAAAAAACAGAGACCACTAGGTGAAAGTAAGGCCAAGACACTTGTAACAGTTAATTAAAAAACAAAAAATATTCCTGGGCTGCATCTGGTAAACTAGAAGACAGCACACTTGAGCCAAAGGATTCCTTCCCAACTGGACCAACTTTCAACTGGTAGTGACCGAATAACATCCAGAACAGACTAGCTGACAAGGTAGCAGCAGAATAGATGTCCTGCAAGAGCTGACCCATGACCTCTGCTGAGTGGGAAGCCATGCCTTTAGGGGAATGCCCACCACCTCTACAGGATAGGGGAGGCCAGAGAGATCACTGGCCATGGAAATGATACATTAAATTTGACACCTGAGAGAGCCTATTGTGGGTTTTAAACCATATCTACCAAGTCCAAACCTAACATACAGAGAATCACGCTGCCAAAATGGTATGTTTCTAGAGCTACATTGATGGCCATCTCTAAGGAGTGCAGCCAAACCCCTTAGGGGTAGCAGGATCAGGAAAGAGAAAAGGAATCATGCTTTCCTGAGAGCAATGGAAAGAGAAATGGAACTGCTTGGTAACAAGGCTGGACCATGTTGAGGAACCATGCAGTCTGGAAGGGCCCCTAGACATGGGTCAAGATAAACCAGAGATCTCAGCTTACCTAGTCTATGAGCTGAGGTAATGTAAACTAGGAAGCAAAAACAACCTTGAAGAATCTAATGGTTCAAAAGGAGATGCTTGTAACGCCTTAAACACCAATGGGAAATGCCACTCTAAAGATGAATTTCTTGAAAAGATGGGCAACAAGTAGTTCAAGGCTTGAATGGCTGCCCATTAAACAAGAGGGGCAGGTGGTCTTGTGTTCCATGGATGATGGACCTTCACCCAGCAGGGAGACACACTTGGATGTCAGCAACACTGATATTTGTAACAAATAGTTACCCCAGAACCTCAGCCCTACACTCCATGATTCTTTTATCAGCCCCATCTTCTTCCTGAGATGTACCCAAGCACTGTCCTTTTCTCTTTCTCCAGTGTGTCCTACCCAACTCAAAATAATGAAGCATGCCACACATCTGCTGCAAGAGGATTACTCTACCCCCTCATATCACTACAGTTAGCTCTGGGTCTCCCAAAATGTAATCTAAAATCTTCCAAGCATTGACCAATTCACAGGCACACATGCATATAACACACATGCACTGCATAGCACTACCTCTCCCAAGCACTGTACCCTTCACAGGCACACATACACCCAGTACACATACATAACACATGCAAACTGCAGAGCACTGCACACCAAACCGATGTAGGCCAAGAGTGAGTTAAGCACACAGCCCATAACTTTAAATAAATGAGTTTATAGCACTCACTCCAGTGACACAGGTAAAAAGACCTCTTCACTCCTAAGATCACTACACAGTATGTTTGCACCACTGTGCTCATGCTGCTTATCTCCTGGCAAAGGCAGTAGCCTTTCACCACTCTGAGGGTAGTGCCTTGGGGGCCCTCCCGCTGCAAAAACACCAGAATGTGTGACATAGACCTATGTCATGGCGCATACGCATAATCCGTGTTCGCCCATGACAACAAAAATCAACATCATGGATCCAGACAACATTACAGTTCGAACTCTCAGGACAGGGGTGCATGCCCCTCATCATGTGAGGGACTTTTTCAATCCCAACACAGAGTATGAGAGATCATGTCTTTTATTCTGATTCATGAACACAAGGCTTTCCTGGCAGTCCCCCCTAAATACAGTGGATGAACACAGGTGCTTTGGCCATGGGCCTAATATCTGACTAGTCATTGGTCAAAGGTTTCCACCAGCCTAGAGTCCGCTGTCACTTCTTCCACTCTAAATAGAACATTGGAACTGTGAATTTGGTGAACACGATATCTGCCATATTTTTGACAAAGTAGCACATCCACCAAACCCAAAATCAAGTCCACAATCCTCCATGGCATGGATCATCAAAAATGCCAGATTGAAATCATAACAAAGACCATATTTTAAAAAGTGTTGTGTCCTCAGGAGGTTAAAATGTGTCAATATGTTGAATGGGGAGTACAATCTCCATGTATGGTAATTAATATGGGGCATTAAGACCCAAAGAAAATTATAGTACAAGCTCCTGAGGCTCAGCAGGACAAAGACTAACATTATATCGAGACAAGTGAAACAGCTGGTTATTTTATATCAAACCAGGAGTTGGTATTATTTTATGTTGAAGATACTTATTTCAAATATTGTTAACCCCTTTGACAAAACAAATAAGCAAAAAGTGAGCACAATGTTATGAAGGTTGTTGACATGAAATAGGTGCAATGATTCCAAGGTTTGGAAAAGTTATATGTTTTTGTGTTTGTTAAAATGTGAAAATGAATTTGGAAAAAAGAAAATGATCAAATACATTTAAAAAAATGTCAAAAAAGCAGGCCTTGGTGGAACTCCTGGAGTTTCACTTTGCGGAATTCCGTGGAGCTACAAAAAAACTTTGCAAGATTCTACGGAGTTCCATGAGCAAGCAGGATATGGGCATGTCGTGCTACTCGCATTGATTTTTAGTACCAGGAGGTTGTTCTGCACTGTAAAATGAGTGTGAATGGCACATAGCGGCATGCCAGTGGGCATTGCTTCTTTCTTTTGCTTGAGTAGTTTTTCTATTTGAGCGACATCTTTCTCAATGCAAACAGTCATGACCTGCTGCGACTGCCTGCATTGAAAAATCTCGAGTGGAGGCATTCTAGCACCCACATATCACGCTAGGGGAACGCAAATTCTTGCTCACATTTGCCAACTTAATGCAGCGGTTGGCAGAGTTCTGATGGAACTCTGTGCTCCAAGAGCAGCACGGAGTGGGCAAAACTCTACAAACTCCACCGGTGGAGCCCTTTGTAAGCACTTAAAGTGCACTCCAACAGTGTGTAATGGGCCACACCCTAAACTTTGACTTATCCTGACATTTTTCACTGCACTTGAGCAAGTAGTGGCGGGAAGAGATCGATTGTTTAGATTTGATTGTTTAGAATGTGGGTTATGACTGTGGCCTAAGTTGAAAGTGGTTTGGTGTTGATTGATAACTAGTGGAAACGATTTCTTGTGTTGCTGCAGTTGCACTCATGCTTGAAGTGGTATGAAGTAGATTGCTCATATGTTTGTTTCTAGCATCCATGGTTGGTTATGGGTTCTGATATTTATTGGAAATTATCCTAAAGCATCTTGTGTCCAAACTTTCCTATATCAATGTGATTCTGCATCTTTTGCTTGGGAAAAGCTAGTCTTTACTTCAGCAAGGAACTGTTTCTTGTAGGGGGATGATAAGCCGAAGTGTTAGTTTGGAACAACGTGTTATATGTCTTGCATATTTAGGAAAATTGGATGAACAATAAGCCCTTGTTGTGTATAGCCCTCATGGAGTGAAGAGAACACTGGTGTGAAGGGTTCACATGAGCACAGGTGTAGGGACTGTTTTGCCACTGTGGTTTTGAATTCTTTGCAGCTTCTGGATAGGTAGATTGGGTCCCAAGATAAATACAATATGCATTGCCCAATCGATGGTACAGAGTAGCGGTGACAGAATATCGCAAATAAAATATCAACAGATATGTTTGTTTTCCATACCTAACTCTCTACTGTATATATGTACATATGCATTACATATATTTTCAAGGTACGTAGAAGTGAAGTTATGTATAGTAAATTTATACTTCCTTATATGCACTTATCTTTTGATGTTTTGTCCCTTTGTCCCTCAATATTCTATTCTTGATTCAATATTAGTATGCCACAATATTGTTGCTTTAACTATTCAGCAGTACAATCAGCTACTGGAAGGGTGAGATTGGCCTGCAACTTATTAAGGTAGCATAGGTGAGGGAAGACAAATTGAAGAGTTTGCTTGGTGTAGAAGGCACTTTTTATGAATTGGTATTTACTGCACTGTGTATGAAGCTAGATGTTTCTCACCCTTGTTTTTGATTTTTTCCCTAGTCCAGCTAATGGAGGACGCACCTGTGGGGGGCTGGGCTATGAGTTCCAGCTTTGTAGTAACAAGGACTGCCTTACAGGCCTTGATGATTTCAGGGAAGAGCAATGCAAACAATGGGACCCTCATTTTGAATATCAGAACAACAAGCACCAGTGGCTTCCATATGAGCACAGTGATGGTTAGTAATGTTTCTTTGATTGCAACAATATGTTTTGAACATAATGTTTCCTAGTAAACGTCCTACTTTCCTTCCTCTACATCTGCTGATAATTGTTTGGCTCCAATCTGTGCTTCCTTTGGGATTTTTAAAATGAGTTACCATGTCATAGTGTTTGTGGTGTTAATGAATGTTTAATGTGTGCAATGGTATTTATGGGTTTTTGCATGTTTTAGAGCTTCCACACAATAACTGTGACCATTTGTATCAAACTGCTTTGCTTATCTTGCCTTTTTAATGGTAAACATATAATATCTCATTCTCAGCACTAATCACATATGCAAAACACATTAACAGTTATTTGGCCATATTGGTAGGTGCCTTGTTGCAAGGTATATATTTTAAAGTCAACAATTATTATGTTGTAAAGTTTTTTTATAAAGTCTGTTGTGTACTGGATTGATATGACAGTGAAGTGCGGTATGTTATGTTATGCCTTAAGCATTTGTTCAATAAACTTCTAACATTGTTTGGACATGTACTGCTTTCAGATTCTTGAACCTTTTATAATTGTAGGATTGCCTTTTACTGTTCTCAGGAGTTGTCGCGATTGGTTAGTGAATGTCTATCTCATCAATGCATTGCTTATTGACGAGTCCTCTTAGTTAGGGGAAATGACTAAGGTGTTTTAATCATGTCAGGATTCATGCTGAGTTTTTTGTGCATGGATGTGTGTGTTGGAACTCTAGTATTATTTTCAGTGGGTAACACATCTGTGCTTTTCCTGGTCTGAAAGTCCAAGTCCAAGGACTTCAACTGTCACAAGTCCACACCCATGACAGCCTGGAATCACCTCACTAAACAGAACACCATCAACCTCATAAAATATATTCACTCAGGGGCCCCATCTGACCCTTGCCCTGACCACATCTTTAGGTTTGGAGCACCCAGGGTTGGCAACAGACTTACCACCTTACTCAACACCTCACTGTACACAGCCACTTTCCCTGAAGACTGGAAGGACATTGGAGATCAAGGAGGAAGTCATTGATAAAATAACAACTCACCATTCACCTGAAACATAATCACCTCCTGGAAAACTTCGACAGAAACCACAGCACTGAAACAGCCCTAATCGCAACCACCAACGACATCCAGGGCCTTCTTGACCAAGGAAGGACAGCCACTCTCTTCCTCCTTGATCTCTCAGCAGCCTTCGACGCCATCTCCCACCACACACTTATCATCAGACTAAACGACATAGGCATCCAAGGAACTGCCTTTGAATGAATCACTCCCTTCCTCACTAATAGAACTCAATGAGTGCACTTCCCACCTTACATCTGTGAACCCAAACTGTTCATCCTCAAGGTTTGTTGCTCAGCCCCACCCTCTTCAACATCTACATGACACCCCAGGCTGAACTTGTCAGATCCCATGTACTCAACATCATCTCCTACGCTGACGACACAGAACTCATCCTTTCCCTCTCTGAAAACTCTATCTCCACTAGAACCATCTTCCACAAATGCATGACCAGCATCTCCAACTGGATGAGGAACAACTCCCTTAAACTGAATACGGAAAGATGTAAGTCCTGTTTCTCTGTAAATAAGAATCTCCCTGGGATGCCTCCTGCTGGCTGACAGAACTCTGACCCACCCCAACCCCGACCAAGCATGCAATGAACCTCGGTATCATCTTGGACAGGAAACTTACCATGAGATATCAAGTCAGCACAGTATCATCCTCCTGCTTCTACATCCTGTTATGCTATGTAAAATCTTCAAGTTGCTCCCCAAAAAAGGAGACGCACCATCATTCAAGCCATCATCACTAATCGACTGGAGTACGGGAACAATCTCTACGTGGGAGTTGAGGTCCACCTCATCCAAAGACTCCAGACAATCCAGAATGCCCAGCAAGACTCATCCTTGATCGCCCTTGTCACACAAACATCACACACCACTTCAAAGAACTGCACTCTCTCACTGTACTGAAGAGATGCCATTCAAGCACCTCACCAATGTGCCTACATCAACCACCTCCTGAGCTCATACAAACCTGCCAGACATCTCCACTCTGCCTGTCTCTCACTGGCCCACACTCCCGCATAGACCAGAGAAGGACAAGAGGAATCTCCTAGAGCCTGGAATTATCCTCGTTCTGGACCTCTCCCACTCTGTAGGGAAACCGAAGGACTCTGAAGACCTGGCTAATTGACTGAGATTCCAGACCCTGCCAGTGCCTGGATCCCCTCACTTGTGACTAGTCGCTCTCTACAAATCAATTGATTATTTGGTTGATTGAATGTCCTTTTTATGCCATCATTATCCAACTGTGTGACTCACAACAAGGCTGTACATGTATCGATTTTATTCATTTATTTAAGTGCCTTTAGTATAGCATGGACCAGGTTCACTTGGACATTGCATAAACAAGTATCAAAACTGAAGGTACATTAGAGGAATTAAATAGGTTGCGATATGAATAAGAGAGCAGAACCCATCGTTACTGGCTTGGAGGTGCTCCTTCATGGCATGGGCGGAGGCAGAGGGGGTTGCACTGCGACGCGAAGATGCTATGGGTATACGTAGGTACCCCCTATCCACTGGTTGGGATGAAATGTTGACACACCTGCGTAGGGTGGAACAAGACATGGATGCTGATGATGCAGCGCCACCCGACACCGAGCTAGTGCCAGCTTGATCATAATATATGCTGCATCTATCACCTGATCGCTTATTGCTATGCTTTCTCTCTTGGGCTCCAGACGTTTGGATTGTACCTGAGTGCGCTGCCACTGAATTGCACAGCGGGGGTTTAAAGATTGTATGAAGTCACCTTTGGCATGACTCTATTTTCCAGGGCACCATTAGTTCTTTGCCCTTTTAATACAGCGATGCAAATGATTATCATCACTTACTTTATTATACTGATTGAATTTCATTGCTTCCTCTGCAAGAGTTTGAATGTATATGCTGCAAAAATAGAGCCTGAATCTAACCAGTATCAATGCCATTCAATTCTGTATGGTATAAACTGGAGTTATGATAACTGGATACAAACTAATAAAAAAGATTTAACAAAAAAAAATAATAAGAGAGCAGAACTTTGTCTGTACCAGTCTTTATAATTCAAGGGAGTACAGAATCTCACCATGATTGCCCATTCAAATGAAAATTTAGGAATGAAAAAAAAAAAACAGTTTGTACAGAGTATGTGCATTGGAAATGTTTGAAGATTAGTCACTGGAGCTATTGGTGTTGGGTCAGGAAGCTTTTACGTTACTTATTTCAATGTAGGATAGGATGGTTTTTTGTTGGTATCACATGCAGGATGAAATTCCAGACTGCAGGGGCCTTTCCTAAGGAGGCTTGCTTTAGGTGCTTGACTTTAAGTGATCAGTTTGCCAGCTAAGTACTTGTATGACTAACTTGTGCACAATGCAAGAAAATCTTAAGAAACGTCTAGCTACAATACAGAGCCATCTTAGAGGCATTACGATTGGAGTGATGTATTCTGACCTCTTAGTTCTAAAAACGTATTGAGTTGAGGCATGCAGGGCTGATTTTAAGGAGCCAGGTGTATATGTTGTACGTTTATGCTAACTTGTTATCAAGAGGTCTGATGTGGACCTTAACGTGATATTACGGATGTGCTCTAAAGATGAAAATTCCAGCTAAGTGGCTTTTATGCTTTGTTGGCACGAATTGGGGTGTGTTTGCAATGTGTTTTGTTGGCGAGCAGTGGAGGATTAATCTATGTGGAATGTGTATTACTCTCGGCTAGAAGGTGCAGATGGGAGTGTGGTGATGGTCAGTTATATGTCATATTTGAATTTCATTGGATAATTTTGAAAAGTAATTGGAATGTGTGTGAGAACTTTAATACGTTTTTTTCTGTGTGTGTAATATTTCTTAAAGCTGAAAAAAGGCATATGTTATAAATAATGCTAACCATTACAAATATATAAACGCACATCACATATCAGTCATTTATTTAAAATGGAACATTAAAGAAGTAAATTGGACAAGCAATATTGAAAAGGTAAATCGAAACGTCAGCAACGAAGCGGGGAACATTTAAAAATAAAGGGAAAGAGAATATTAGAAACTGAGCTAAAAGAATGAGAAAGGGGAGATGAGGGGAAGACTTGACATGATGGAAATGAGACTCCCAAACGTACTTGCAATCTGAGCTAAGGTTCTTTCCTTTCTCACATTTTTCATTTTCCTCTGGTCATATGTTTGTCCTCTGGGGCCCCAGAATTTCAACAAGGACATCCCTTGTAAGTACCTGACAGTGTGCGTGTTTCCAGCCCTCCCAGAAGGCCTAGGCTGCCTGGGAGTTACCCCACAGCTAAATTCAGCAATTAACTGTCCATTATTCACACAGCTCTTAAGAGACTGTTACCTTGAATTATAAATTTGTCTCAGATGGTCTTCCAAAAAATAAAACACTACCAATCTCTTCCAAATCGGATCACTTAGCCATACCATGACAAAATCCTACATCATGTTACACTGTGGTTTATTTGCTCATCCTCACCCTAATGGATGCTTTGAGTGCAATAGTTTAGGTGCAATATCCATATAATGTGCAAACCAGCTTCCACAAATCCACTCAATAATTACAAATGGGGGAAAGTCAAAGTTCAGAAAATGTAATCCATCTATTAAATGGTCTTCGCACATAGTTGCCAAATGTCAACAGGTAATGTGTGACACCTTATTAACAAACAGGATGCTGGGGCTAGAAGCTTTGAGCCAATATTTAATTGTACTACTGAATATCGACCCCCAAAATATTGTGGTACAAGAATATTGAAGGACAAAATATTGAAAAATAAGGGCATATAGGGAAGTATATATTTACTATTCCTAACTCCGCATCTACTTATCTATATGTACTACGTAAGTTCATATTTGTGGAGGTAAGCATAGAAAATCTAGACTAACTTGCCTGACGATATTTTGGTTTCAATATGTTGTCCTCAAAATGGTGTTCCATCAATATTCGGGGGTCAGTCTTCAGGGTGCACACCCATTAATTGCAATGTTAAAAATGAAACTGCCCGTCTCTGAATGCAGTGTGTTCTTGGCAAAAAAAAATATAGGATTGTCTGAAGGTGTCACCTGTGACATGTGGGCACTTGGCAGCTATGTCAACATCATCAGATAAAACACCAATAGAGTTGGGCCAGTCCAATATCGTCACATAGCGCCCAGAAAGCCGCTCAGTAGGGGAGCGAGAAGTGAGCATCCAATGCCTAAAAAGAAGCATTAGTGAAGCTAGCAAATTTAGCTTTAATGTGGCAGTCATGCACAACCTCTTTATGTAATGACCCTGGGCAACCTTCTGTTTTCTGTGCGTCCCCTGTATTTGTCCTATTTCACAAACCCTAAAGGTCATGTGTCACAGTTTTTTATTCCTCAGGTTTCTTAATTAATTAAAAATAGGGCACAGACAAAGGAGAACCAGATAGGTGCATGTTGCACAGAGACATGGCACAAATAGTTTTAGGAAGGAAGGCAAAAAGAGTGAACACCATGGGGGCTGCACACTAGTGTATGGGAGAGGGAAAGCTTGCATTGAAGTCCTGGCTGGGATCAAAAGCCTAGTGGGCCTTCATCAGGACTTCCAGGGCAACCTGGCCGGCTGGACATGCCATGGAAACACATAAAATGCGACCAGATGCACTGACATGAATGACGGCCATCTGGTCAGACTGTGACTTCTGAAAGAGGATTCAGCTCACCCTTGGAGCAGTCAGGGATTACGAGGCCCGGATTCTTGAAGCCCCGATCTCAGGCAAGGGGGTATGAGTGGAGCCCCATCAGAGGTTCTGTACTCAGAGAAGCAAGGGAGATCTCCCTGGGTCTTCGGAAACAGGTACCAGATACCTAGCAGCACAGTTGGCCAGAAAAAGGAGCCCAGGGCCAGGGGCTTCTACCCCAAAGCTTCTGAACCATTCATTCAGAGTCAGTGAAGGCTAAACTGCCACACCCCTGAGCAGGCTGACCTGCACAAGGATTTCAGCTTTACATCCCTGCTCCATGGGAAGCAGAACTGAGAAGGAAAGCCCAATAGACAGGGCTGGAAGACAGACACAGACTCAGGCTCTTGTGACCCCAGGTCAGGTCAACCAGGCCCTCGCAGCCCCTGGGGACAAAGACCAGAGGACAGAGGATTCCTTTACAACTTGTCCCTAATAGTACAGAGGAAGACTCCCTGCTTTTCATGTATTCCATGCAAAGAGGGACATTGGAGCGAACACATCCAACCTCCTGGAGCCCTGTCAGGGTTTGGAGAGTCCAATGATCCATCACTGGGACTTCCTTGGCTCTCCAGCCATCATGATCACAGCAGAGTGGTGGCTAAAACACCCCTGAGCAGACCACCTTGCAAGGGGATACCAGCTTGGCAATTAGCATCCCTGCCTACTTTCCAGAAAGCAATGGTTAGAGGAAAGACCAATCGGACAAGGCTGTAAGGCTGTTCAGACTCCAGTCCATGGGGGCCCTGTCCAGTCCTGACATCACCTGGGTGAGAAGGATGGATAACAAGGGGGAACCAAGGACCCTGTCCATACTAATCTGCAGCTTGGCTACTCTCCTTTCTTGTGATCACCGAGTGGCAGAGGTGGTTGTCAGTAAAAACACACTGATCTTTGCAAGTGCTGTCTGGACTTGAAGCCCTCATCTGGACTTCCAGGGAAGCCTGACCATCTGGACATGTCATAAGAACTCGTTGCATGTGACCAGATGCCTGGGGTTCAGATTGACTAGATTTCCAGACTCAAAGGGCAGACTTCTGGAGCCCAGGACCAGGGGGGGGGGCTTCCAACCCAGGGCCAGCCGGAGATCTGAGCCAGGGCCCGGCCAGAGCTTCTTATTCAGGGCAAGCAGGGGAGCCATCCATGTGCCTGCAGTTCCCTATATGGGGCTCTTTAACACACCATGAGCCAGGGAATGAGGCACAGGGCTGAGGATTCTGCCCCAGGGCCTGCTGGAGCTCTGACCTGGGTCCTGGTCCGAGTTTATCCCAGAAAAGCAGGGTAGGCTTCCCCAGGCCTGCGGGTCACCGTCTGTGGCACTTTAAAACATGGCAGGCTGGGGAATGGGGCCCAGGGCCCCAAGTATCCGCTGGGCCTCTGACCTCTCCTGCCCCTTGTACCTCATAAAAAGTAGCTGTTATCAAGATTTCTCTAAAGGTCCCTTCATACTTGTGGCCTGGACCTGAGCTTGTACTAGATCATCAGGCGTTTAGGTCCCTGGAGGTCCAGTCTGCCTTCCTGGATGTTTCTGGTATCAGGGTCTATCCAAAACAAAGCATTTCTTTGCCTTAGCCACATATGATCATTATGACCCAAAGGACTGCCAAGTATGTACTTCATCTGTGAGCTTGTGGCTCTGCCATGAGGAATGACTGATTTCTAAAAGCTTCCAAAACAGTCATGCATGTGTACTATTGAAAATTCCCTGGAGGGGCACATCGACTTAGCTTTCTGCAAGCAGGCAATTACATGATTGCTTCACACAGAGAAACATTGATTATGCGATCTGGCGGGACAGTAGTATGGAAAACCTGCCCAGAAGGTAAAGCTAGCTAAGGTTGCAGGGCTACCTAAAAGGCACGATTTGCAAAGAGGTTACTAAAACTAGATGTTCATTTAGTTGTAATCTTAGACTGTTTTCTTATCCAGTGATTCACTAACATGAATACAAGAAACTGCATGCCTACACATTCTTGTGCAGCCTTTATTGCATCCTCAAATTCCAAAATGTGACCAGGCTCAGAATCAGAGGATAATATTGCACAAAGGCAGGTATCCATAAAGTGTTTTTTTCCTTTAACTTGCTATTGATCTTTATGTTGTTTGTAATATCCCCCTCTAGAAAAAGAACGGTGCCACCTCTACTGTCAGTCAAAAGAAACAGGCGATGTTGTGTACATGAAAAGGCTGGTACATGATGGAACGCTCTGCTCTTATAAGGACCCCTACAGCGTTTGTGTGCGAGGTGATTGCCTGGTGAGTAAACGCAATAACCCACTGATGTTTCACATATTATACTAATCGCTTAATTCGTTACTTAAAGAGTAACAAAGACATTGACGAGTGCTGAACCTTACCTTTTTAGGGGCGAGCGCAAAGCGCTCCGTCACCTGTAGTTATCTCCTTTTGGGCTTCCAAACATGCCCATGTCACATCAGTCACTTTAATTGGCTCTTGGGCTTGCCTTTTAAAATCCGCTTGCTTTCATTTGTGAAAGGCATGCATACGTTATGCCTTTTCGGGTGTTTAGCCCACCTACACAGCACCGGTAAACTACTGAAAACAAAGAGGCTTGATGTTTTCAGTATGGTTTCCGGACTAGTTTATCTGTTTATTTTCAATGTAGCGCAATCATGCTGGGGTTTACATAGCGTGATCACACTCATTTTTTCAGTTTTCAATTTCAGCACGATCGCGCTGCATTTTACTTAGTGTGATCGCACTGCTGTTTTTTCTTTTAAATTGTGTGGCAAGAAAAGTCTGGTCAGGTGCTTACAACGCTAATAGCTCTAACAGGAGCAAATGCGAGACCCGTTGCATTGAAAATGCTTGTTTAATTTAAAGTTTACTGTGATATTCTTTAAAAAATAGACTTACGTTTGATATTGGTATTCCTCTAATTTTAACATATTGGATGTGTGTTCTAAATTTGAGTTAAAAAATATCGACCTGCAAAATTATCGAGTGCTGGCAATTGACCACCACTATATGACTATATCGTCAAAGTAAGCATGTACATTAAATTATAGATATACGGTTCTTAAAGGAGCCTTCCAGAGTAGAGAAATAAACGGTCTCTTCACACATTTCTGCATCTCTAACAGTCACCAATAAAAGGCATTCTGGAAAGTTTGTTTGATGATGTCAGCAGGTGCTTTGAAATGTATTGCAACATCATACACAGGTAGGCCCCATTAAGTCCAAGTGTATGGAGCCTGAAGAAATTATTAAGGTAAGTAGCTGTGGAGTTAAGAACAGTAAATCTATACTTACCTGTATGTACTTACTGTTGCTACTTAGTGATAGTCAATATTCTTCATTAGCTGTTGTGGTGAAGGCCTTACTGAACAGAGGCATGAGCCTATGCCAATGCAGGCTTTCAGTAGAATGCCTATTATTAGCTAAAGTTTTTATAATCTCTATCCTTATTTATATTTTTATTCATACAAAACAACATGATACAAAAACACCATGACTTGCTTTATTTAACACAGTTACCTGAAAGATGTTTATAGAAGAAAAATGTAGAATACACATTTTAAGGAAACCGATAAGCTAGATAGTCTCTTATAATACATGGGATTCTGCAATTCCTGTATAAATGCCTGTCTCTACTTTGTTATAATTGGTGACTTGTGATGCACCCAGTCCAGTCCAGGTCACACTGCCTGCTGCCAGAGCCAGCATCTGAGGTGAAAGGCAGCTCAGGTCATGAGCATACTTGAAGAATCTTTTTAAAGCAACTAAAACAGAATGACAAGCAGAGATAATATATTTCATTTGTGCACTCATTAGATAGTTAAAGAAAAGCTAGAATCTTTCTGCTTGTTCCTGCACATTCTGAGCTACTGCAACTTTTATTTTTATTTAAAATAACAGACTTGTATTGAACTGTTTTTAATAGGTTTGCATCAAATAGCTAACAAGATTTTAGTGTGTTTAATTTTGTACAGGAGGTTTTATTTTTATCCTTCCTGATTGGAAACATACCCGATCTTTCATTTGAAAGAGCCATGCACCAAGGTTTTACGTCATTTGTGGGAAAGGTGATGGCGTGACCATGTACTTAATTGAATAAACCACCCCTACTTTGCTCAGTGCTGTTGTGCTCAGAAACAGCTACATCAATCTGAATGTGATACTGCTAGGCATGGAAACCCCTACCTGTTCTTTCAAACAGAGAGCACAAGAAGCTGAGATACCCAGGCCCATATTTATACTCTGTTTGTGTCAAATGAGCATCATTCGACGCAAACCTAACTCCATATTTATACTTTGCCGCTAGACCCGTCTATGGAGTTAGCGTCATATTTTTACTGTGAAAACCTACCTTGCATCAATGAGATGCAAGGTAGGCGTTCCCGGGCAAAAAATGACTCAAAGGCTCTAGCGCCTTATTTATCCTCCCGTGTAAAAATCATGCACAGGAGGAGGAGGGCCTTAAATAATGGTGCTAAACCTGCTTAGCGCCATTATTTAACGCCTGGGTCAGGGCAGGCGTTAGGGGATGGAAACCATGGAAACAGCCCACAGGTGCCCTTCCCTGCCCCCAGGGACACCCCTATCCACCTGCACCCACACCTCAAGGACACCTAAGGATGGGGGGACCCATCCCAGGTAAGTCAGGGTAAGTTTTTAAAAAACAATTGTAAAGTGCCATAAGGAGGCCTAACTTGGGCCCCCTACATGGCACTGTGCCCAATGCCCATGCCCAGGGGACACAAGTCTCCTGGGCATGGCCATTGGGCTTGTTATGCCTTTGGGGGTTGTGCATCAAAAAAATGACGCTATTCAGGTTAGAGTCATTTTTTTACTCTAACCTGACTAGCGCCATTCTTTGCCGCACAACCTCCAGTTTTGCCTACCCCTCCCCTACCCGGTTAGCATCAAAATGTTTGACGCTAACTGGGCCTTAGCGCCGGCTAGCGTCATAGCTTAAATATGACGCCCACTTGGCATCCAGGAATGGCGCTAGCCAGCGCTATACTTTTTGAGGCAAACCTGCGCTAACGCAGGTTCGCGTCAAAAAGTATAAATATGGGCCCCAGATAGGCATAACAGACCATGAAAGTGACACAGTGAAAAAGTCCCATTTCATCTTTAAAATTACATCAAAATTTACTAGAAGCATTATGCACAGTTTAGAAAAGTGTACAGAAGACTAGATTGGTCTCTATGACCTTAGAAAATTTGGTCCAATATTTCTCATCCACTTTTGCCCTTAGTTATTCCAGAAATCAAATGGAGATTTTTTTATGCATGTTTCCAGAATGCTACTTGTCAGGATTCTGGCTGAGCTCAAGTGATCAGACATAGGGTTAGCCAAGTTTGGAGACTGGGAAGAATTGGATAATGAAAACTAAGGACTGTGAATATTAGACCACTAACTGAATGATACACATATACACTCACTTCCTAGTTATGGGTACACTTCTGGGACATAAGGAGCAGAGCCAGTATTTATGATTCGTCTGACTTGGAGCCCTTGCTTGTCCGTCCATTTATCTATCCATCCATCCATCCATATATTCATCCATCCATCCATCATAGCACTTAAACATAGTGTATACAGAGTGTATGCCTTTATAACCATTGATAAGTGTGGAAACGGGTTGCAACCCAAGAGATGCAAAGCCTTAAGTGAGCCTTTGTGTCCCTACCCAATAGTAGTACCGCCACCAATACCACCACCAAAACTCCTACCACCAAAAACACAATATCACCAGTACCTATAATATCACTACCTATAATACCTGTAATATCACCACTACCAATCCCAGCACTGCCAGTACTACCACCACTAACAATTCCAATTATACCACCATTATCACAATACTGGCACTGCAATCACAATACCACTAACACACCCATCACAATACCAATGTCTCCTCCAAAACCATGCCACCAGCAATATATTGACCATTTATACAATCAATTCCATCGTCAACAACACTAATATCACACACTCTGATCCATTTTAGGAAAGAGCTGAAGAGACACATCTTTAAAGAACACTACTAACATTTCACTTCTGTTTTCAGAATCCAGTTATCCATCTAATTGTTTTTTAAGAGTATTTTTGCTCGAAGAACCTGTCTAGAGCTCTGCTGCAAGTCAGCAAGGTTTGGGCTATGCAAATTCTACATACACCCACCATCAATACCACCACAACCAATTTCAATGCCATCCTTAATACCACCACTGCCAGTATCACCAACATCAACCAAATGAGTACCATTGGAGTTGTGATTTCAATTTGCCTGCAATCTGGACTTCAGCTCCCACTAAGCCCCTGGGTCCTGGAGGACCAATAGCAACTTGCCTTATGGATGAAGTTATTCTATCTTGTTGTAAACCAAACCCCAGTTTTAAGGTGTTGTCTTGGAACATAGCGGGATTCCTTCAAAGTTGGCTAAGGATTGGATTGGCTTTGTTATAGAGTATGATTTGGTCTGTATCCAAGAGATGTGGTCCCTTGTATATTTCCACATTAATGGGTGCCTCTCTTTTTGCAATACTACTACACCGGCATTGTCTGGGAGGCCAAAGAGTGAAAGGGTGGTATGGTGATTTAGATTTTTCACAAATGAAAGAACTAGGATGTTTAACCTATGTGTTGTACTCCCTAGTTTCAATTGCTAAGGATTAGGGGGGTGGCTCTCTTAGATTTACTGGTGGTAAATTTTTACAATTATGTATTTGATCATAGTGTGTTATACCACCTGGTTTCAATTGCTAAGGATTACTGGGGTGGCTCTCTTAAACTTACTGGTGGTATATTTTTACAATGATCTGTTTGACCATAGTAATACCAGTGTTGCAGACTCTCCAAGTGAGTCTATTGGGAGTGCATATTTGGCAAATGAATCCCTGTGTACAATTTACGTTGGTAATTTTAATTGTATACTTTGCCCCTTTAATAATACAAGGGTATGTGGCCTAGAAAATAAGGACAGGCAAGCATTACCCAATTTTTAAGCATTCTCTGTACGGAAATGCCCTAAATAATTTTGTAGTTTCTTTTGATTTAATTTTTTGGGCTGATTGTGTTGGAAAGAATCATATGGCCTTACCCACTTTTGTTGAAGGAAACAAATCAAGCTCTATTAATATTATGTTAATATCTAGGAGCCAGAGCTGTTTGCTTAGGGATTTTAGAGTGGTTCTAAATTGTGCTAGTGACCATAATCCACTGTTAACCAACCTAAAGAATAGCCCTGAAGTGTGAGACAAGACATCCCCTTAATGCCAATTAAGTATAATGATAACCAGGGCATACGATTAAAATGGGAAAGGATAAATCCAAAGGTTTTTGATGCCAAAATTGTTAAGGAAAATCAGCTGTTAGTACATAACTGTTTGTTATCTGAGGCTACCCTAAGGGCTTGATTAGGGACTTTTAATCATTATGCAGAGACATCTCAGCTGAGCTTACGGTTGAATCTCCCATGATAACGGTTTGGCCCCATTGATGGTTTGATAGCTTGTGATCATAAGCATTTAAAAGAGGCCCTACTAAAGTCCCCAAGAGATCAAACTAAGGTCATTGCTGCAAGGAAAACCTATAATATTTGTTTTGAGACAAGAAGGGAAGAACTCAGATTGCAAGCCTGGTCTTATCTATTGGCAGACTTAAGGCTCTTTTGAGATGTGATTATTATCCGTTCTTCTCTGAATCACCGGACTCTAACACTGTTTGTTTCATCCCAAGGACAGTTTGGGCTGAATATTTCACTCATATCTTTAACCCTCAGGGGAAGGTAAATGCCATAGACGGTACGGCTATTAATACACCATTAGAGAGGGACCAAGCTAGGGCCCTAAGTGAATCCATCTCTTTTAAGGAAGTTGAGCTTGCTATCAACTAGGGTTTGTCTGGGAAAGCACCGGGTCCCGGTGGGGTTCCTCTTGATTTGTACAAGAATAACTCTGCCCTTTTGGAACCAATTCTTACTAATATCTTCAGGGCCTCTATCAATGGCCCCCTTACTGCCTCTTGAAAGGAGGCCATTGTTGTCCCGATTAATGAAAAGGGGGATAGAAATGATCCGGTATGTTGCATGCCAATCACCCTGATTGATTGATTGATGCAGCAGCTATGATCCTGGTCAGGGTTCTTCTAGCCCATGTGGAGGTGCGGGCCAGTGAAAATAATATAGTCACCAGGACCCAGTACGGTTTTAGACAGGGTCATGGAACTATTGTGAAGTGTTTTAATTTAGTGCTAATGATCAGTAAATATACAAAATACATGAAAGTCTCATTGCATTTGACTTTCATGGATTTGTCTAGCGCTTTTGATATGGTTAATCGAGAAAAGCTCTGGTCTATGATGGAGGAGATAGGCATGGAGGAACCATTAGTGCTACTTCTACGAAGACTGCATGCCAATACTTCAGTGAAAACCTGTTATGGGCCTGATGGTGATTGCAAAGGTCTCATTGTCTAGACTAAGGGAGTCCGCCAGGGGTGTATTTTAGCACCCTTTCTGTTCCTCATTTATGTTGATGGCCTGGAGGCCTTTTTGTTGAAGAAGAATCTAGATTTCCCTAGAATTGGTAATTATTGTATTCATCTCTTCTTTACGTGAATGATTCTGTCCTCTTAGCAAGGACAGCAAATAGTCTGAAGAGTGTTCTCAATGCTTTTGTCGAGTATATGTCATTATTGGACTTGAAGGTGAATCTTATAAAATGATATACTATGGTCTCTGGCCCTAAAACTGTTAAAACCAGAACTTTCCTTATTCAAGGAAACCCCACATATAAAGTAACAGATTTCTGCTACTTAGCGATTGTTTTCAATAGCCAACTGAAATGGGACCCACTTATAACCCTAAGGGCACAACAAGTGAGTAGACCACTAGAAGCACTTTTTCGTTTTACAGCCAAACTTAGACACAAGCCTATTAGAGAAATGAAGACATTGTATAAAGCAAAATGCATGGCAATTGCTACTTGTGGGGCAGGTGTTTGGGGTTACTGTGATTTTTCAAAACTGCAGGTAGGCGAAAATGCCTTCTTTAGAAGATTGGTAATGATACCTAAAGGGACCTCAACTTCTTTTTGTCATTCAGAGTTGGGCTCCACCTATTTGGAAGATTGTATTGGTATTGCTTCTTGGCTGTTATCAGTTAAAATATGGTGCACACCCGAACTGGAATCTTCTAGCTATACTATTTCTGATTGTTTGTCCCAGTGTAATCATTCGAACATTCCGTGGGTAAGCTATGTGAGATGTGTGCTGTATGGAGCTTCTTAATTATTTTGTTGATCCTCCTTCCAGACCGCTCTCTGCGAAGACTCGCATTAGGCTTGTATATTCAGAAAAGATGCAGCACCCGACAATTTGTGTCATTTAATTCAACAGTAATTTCAGCAGCCTCAATGATTCAACCATATCTGTTGTCTATTTTAAAATCCCAGTACAAGTTTTACCAGACGAGATTGCGCCTGGGCCCAGTGCACTTTCTAGTAGCCTTTCCCATTCCAGGAGGCTGGGTTGAGAACATAACCCCTTGTGATAGCATAGTGAAGCAATCCACTGTTCATTTTGTTATTTTCTGCTCTCTTTAATACACTTTGAGATCAACCTTTTTGCTCCCTCTATTGAAATTGTATAGGCCTGAAAAACATGAGGAAGTCACAAAAAAAGGGGGACGAGGAGGTTAATTGGTCCAGTGTACGACCTCCCTGCTATAACATAATCATCAAAACAAGTTCCACTGTTCCACGAAGAGGCAACAAATAGTGCCGAAGAAAGCTTTACTTTGGAATATAAGTAAATCAGAAGTAAGAGACCTTTCAGACGCCAGGGCCCTGAGGTATCATCATCAGGCTTGCTCCACGCCAGACTGGCACTGCAATGTCTGATGGGACCCTACAAGGGCTGACTAGGCCAACTTCTGAATTGAGTTGAACAGACCAGTGGAGAGAAAAGAAAAAAGTGCAAAACAAACGTGAAGTAAAATTGACTCAACTATCCTCAAGAAACTTCTTTTACTTGAGGATAGGGGATGTTGGTCAAGATTAAAAACAACACTGAGAGTTTAAGGGGAGTTATGTCCCTTTAATCTTCCAAAAAGGTGATTGGGAGTGCTTATTTTGTCACTGCCAAGTAAGTCAACATGTTTCGTGCATACTTACGTCTTATCAGATCTCTTGGTGCTTCTTCAGGACTGCATATAATCTTCTCTGTTCAAAAAAAGCAGTATCAAAGGTGATATCGTACAGGTATGTTAATGGTGAGATTATACTCACTTACTTATTCATTGAGTCCTGCACGTCTCCGAAGCCACCTGTTGTGGAAGATAGATTTCTCTTACAAAAGGACATCCAGGTGATTTGCCATCCTTTCTAAAGAGAAAAGGAAAAATGTGCCCAAAAAGGACACTCCGAGTGAATTCCTCGGATCTCGTAGCCCCAATCAGGAAGGGCTTAGATTGCTTTGTTCATTGAAATCTCCGGAATTGTGTTACGAGACCTTTAATTTCATTATGGGAGGGATTTTGATCAGGAAGCGATATGGATAACTTGTTTTTATGTCTATATTAGCATAGTTCTTTTATGTACAAGAATTTAACACTTGGCCACAAGTGCACTCTATGTTTACTTATGCACTTATTCTATTTTAGGGCTGTACCCTATACATTTATGTTTTTTCTTATGCCCGTGTTTAGTATGCTTTCATGACTTTTTGAAATCGAATAAAGCTTTTATGACGACTGACTACCATTGAAATCGCCACTACCATCAATACCACCAGCAATACCAATACCAGTACCACAAACGCAAATAGCATGACTACCAATGCCACCAAAACCACAAAAGCCACCACTAATACCACTAAACCAATACTGGTTGTGGCAACAAGTCTAGGCACTGAGAACAGTACAGCTTTTTATGTGGATCATGGACCTATGGTGGGCCACTGCTACAATAGCCTTTATAAAATCAAGTTTGTTTCTGACCAAATAACATATCCCTGTTTTAGGTGTTCTGGGGAATAATGTGGTAAATGTTTGAAGGTGTGGAGATTGAAGTTTGCAATTTTGGCCACCTTCTTTATATGTGTGATAAGTGTGAGCGACAAAATAAATGTGAATCTCTGCTCTTTAGAAAGTTGAAGATTCCATTAATTTTCTTGCTGCATCTGGTTGATTTGGCATTAAAATGTGTAAGGGTAACATTTTTCCATTTCACTTTACTAGCAGTGTGGTTAGGTTTTGATTGCCTGTTTGTTTTGTCCAAGAAATATAGGTGTTACTAGTTTGGGTCTCTATAGTTTGGTATCAAGTACTCACAATCATCTACCTCCGTTAGGTTCTCCAAGTAGATGTCTTCCTCATATTTCTACATCATCTACTTTTGCAGGGGGCCTTGGAATCTTTCAGACAAAAATAGTTGATTTGTTTATCACTGCTGTATAGTGGTTGATCAAAACTCTGTTGATTGTTTTCACTACTGTTATTTTAGTGTTTTAGCATTGATCTTCATGTTGCTTACGCCACTGTAATGTTATTCTTATTTTCAACTTCATATTAAATCACTGCTAGTTGGTGAGCCTAAAACCATTCGTTAGGTGACTTTTTGTGAATCTTGGATTTGAACATAGATTTCCTCAGGACAATCCTTGTGTGCAAGTTGACACCATTGTGGTCTGAATCTGACTCTTGGTCCAGCATTCTGTCACATCCTGTATGCAAAGTAGACTGATCGGCAAGCAATAACTGTATCACAGAAAACAGCTTAAAGTCTTCTGTCTATAAGTGGGATTTCCAAAATGATTATTTGCATGAATAACTAGAGGTCAGGTATTTTTCCCTCCTTTATACATTTGGGTACCCCGTCCCAGATTTCCAGGGATAAATGTACGCCAGTTTTTTATGTTGTGTCCAAGGTGCACAGACTACACAGTTTTAGCTTCAAAGTGGCCAACCATGCAGACCACATATGACATATGAAGCGCACCCACGTAACCCTCCTTCTGCATCCAGATAATCAGCTCAAGCACTGTAGTTAGTATGTGGTTATGACTATCAGTTCATGCATGGTTCCTCTACTGCTGGGTACTCTATGTATAGAACTATACTGCAGCTGAAAGCTGATTTTGGTAATTGTATCAATGGGCAAGCTAGAATCAAACTACAATATACAATATAACCATCATCTTGTTTAGCAGGCATACCACATCCTGTGTAGAGGGACACTTAGCAACTCATGAGAGCAATAGAACTGGCAAATTGCTCTACAGCAACAACGCTTATTTACTAACGTGCCAGCCGAAATAGGTGTTTAAAGATGAAACCATCTTAAACTGTTGATCTGTCTTCTACATCTGACATTATACCCCATTGATATGGTCCTGAGTGAGTTCTGTGACATGCTTCACAAAGTCTTGAGGTACCTTCTCCATCTTTGTGAGAAATACAAAGGTGATTGGTGGAACGGTTGAATTAACCTCAGCTTTAGGTGAGTACTCAGAGGTTCATGCCAATTCATCGTTTTTTTTTTACTACAATGCCACTCTATACAAGGACCAACCATATGCGAATGAGTCTTGCTACTTATCCAATAAAAACAATCCAGCCTAAACTACTAGCCCATGTCTCCTCTGAACGGGACTATAACAAGCCCTAAGTAGGTTCTGGCCTAGTTAGACCTTGTCAATGAGATATAGTGTGAGTCCTATGGCACAGTGAACACAGGACTCACATCTGGATAGATCGACATTTAGGGCTTCTCACTAAGGTAAGCAGGAAAGCAAAAAGAAGTGATGCATGGAATGCTTGAGTTAATCTTAGCCACTTGTAATTATTCAGGGCTACATCCCATTTCATTGTTTTTTTGTCTACCATTCCACCTCAGACGGGAAAAGATAGAACACCCATATTCCTTCCTCCAACGAGGGTGCTATCTATTTACTTATTTCCTTATTTCCTTATTTCCTTCTTTACTAGGAACCAGACTACTGACAGCTCTGTGTATTGTAAGTTACTCAAACAAAGTTTCTGGCTTACAGGGAATAGTTTACAAGCTTACTGGATGACTTCTTACTCCTTTAATGATTAATGTAGTCCCTTCTGTAAATTAATGCGTCTTCACTTAAACTGGTGGCACTGGGTGATCTAAATTTTGGAGCACAAAATGATGCTCGGGGCGTATGTTCTTTGTGGAAAATAAATCGGAAAGCCCCACAGACGAAGGAGTTTAACTCTGTAAGAATGATTCTGTAAAGGAAAACAACCCCTAAACGTTTTGGCTGAAGAGTGCGGAGAGGATAGTCGTACACTTAGGCCACGGAAGATCTCCACGTTTCTTCCATGCCCTTGGTTTGCGAAGGTCACAATCCCACGCTGATTGCCCAACTAGTCGAAAGACGACATCCACTTCGAAACTCAGCCACTTAAAATGCTTCAAAAATGTAAATACCAGTGAAAGACTAGAAAAGAATGACTGCTGCGTGGTTTTCGCGCCCCACCGCAGTCACATGCAATTTAACAAAGACAACGCCGCGTATGTGGCCATGTGATGAAAACCAGACCAGTGTGTATCAATCACTCTGTGGGGAGTTTTACATTTTTGCTACTGATATTCCCTTGCAAATGTTTAGAGGTGTGTCTAGGAAGAACTTAAATCGTGCATAATGAACAAATGACTGTCTTTCAAAAGGTAGTCTTTTGCGGCAATAATTTACAACACGCATAAATGAGCGCAGTTATGCTTCTGTGAGTAATCAGTAATGTTTCCACTGTTTGCCGGTAGGTGTTATACATAGCATTGTTCCTATTACGTCTTACGTGATTTATTTTGTGCGGAGAGGAGCACAAACAGTTCTACGTCTACTTGTTTTTCCAATTATTTAAAAGGAGTTATAAATGTGTCAGGTAACTTCTTGCAGTCTGTTTTCGTTCCTGAAGTGCTTGAAGTAAAGAAGATCGCCTTGCGTGAAAATAACCTGCCTCTTGTTAATATGTTTAGACGTTTGTCAGGCGGCTCATTTTCCCTGCTTTGCACAGGGACACAAAGTGAAATCACGATAAAGTAATGGCTCGTGGCAGGCTTGCTTTACACACGCGGGAACTGCCCGGGTAGAGGATGCGACCAGAACTTCCGAGCCCGCGCCTCAGCAAAGCTGCCAAGTTTTAGTTTAGGTGTGAAATTTTCGTGTCCCTTTTTTTAATATCTCACTCTCTCAGGCTCTCTCTTTCTCCTGTAAACATTACATTATTATCAGTTCAATCATGTTAATCTGCAAACATTAATAGTAATATTGAGAACTCAGGACTGTGCAATCCATTTTTCAATGGAATTTAACCTGTGATCCCCAATTTATGAGAGGCCTGTTATGTTCCTGGTTAATAGGTACTCTCGAGTGTAGGTTTTCACAAATACTTATTCTTAGTACACAGCAACAGACCATAAACCCTTGGAAGCATTGACGTCAGAGAATACCTGTAATTCAAACCTTAGAATCTAGTTGATGCAGAGAACACTGTGCCATCACTGATGACCTAGGCAGTATTCCATTCACAATATAGCTAAGCCACAACAAGACCTTGGTTGCCCTGGCTGAAACTACAGGGCTTTCTTCTCTACTGGGTGTCATGACAGTGAATCTCAAAAGGAATACAATCAGCAAAATCCCACTCAAGAAACAGGAACTGTTATGTTGGTTTGTAAACTGCACTATCATCTGGGAGGGTATCCTGGAGCTGGGCAGGTGTGGAACTGGCCAATCTTAATGTGATTACTTGAAGAGACAGGTCTTCGACTTGTTATGGAATTCGAGTCGTGACGGGGAGGCTAGAATGTATAGCAGCTGGTTATTCCATGCTTTAGGAGCGGTGTAGGAGAAGAATCGAACGCCAGATCTGGTTTTCCGAATACAAATACATTGGATGTGCGCAGGAGGAGCCAAGGCCAAGCAGAGGGATGTGGAGGGTATGTGAAAGCGGATGCAATTATTGAGAAATCGGTAGCTGTGGTCTAGCAATTGCACATCTAGAACATACAATTTAGGGAACAAGTATAAACTAACGATCCACATAGTACCATGATGCTCACATGGTATCTACATCCTGCTACCTTGGGGTGTACAGAGATCAGAGGACTGAAAGTTCTTGGTCATAAAATTAGACAGCAATGATGCTAGAGCACACACACTTATAAAGTCCAGTTCAACTTTCTAAACTATACTATATACCGTTTAAAAAAAATTCAGTTTATTAAATTATACAGGACTTTTTTTTTTTACAATTTCACCTACATCTATGCTTACTATGCAGTTGGATGCTTATCACAGGCATCTATCCATTTACCGCAACTTCCGACATTTTGAAGTTTATTTACACCAAATCAGGCATTGCATTACTTCAGTATCCTCCCACCTGGAACATACTTTTGCTACATGGAAGAGATACATTCAGTACTACTTAGGAGTGAGTTTGGTTATATTTTCTGCCTCACTGTATATATCATTGTTTTTTATTTACTGTTACATTATACTCACATGCATCACCTTTGTTTTAGTTTTTTTGAATTTTTCTCGATCGCATATTAACTTGATTGAGTTTATGGGAGTCTTGTTTATATAATACGGCTTGGCCTACAACCAAAGATTGAGCCTAAGGTGTTTGACTTTAAGTTTTAGTCAGAACTATTAACTGGTGAATTATTGAATAGTAGCTTATCCTCATAGCACAAGGTCAATTTGGAGAACGATTCTATGGGCTTAGCTTGCATACTGTTTTGTTAGACCTATACATTTAGATCCGTTGATTGTTACATGCATCGACAATAAACACAGTGAGGTTCACATATGTTTATTTTTTCACACCTGGTTTTCATTCATGTGTACATTAGGGTGAGATGCTTGTAATCACCCCTCTGAATCTGAGATGTATCAGTGCATTAATGGTGCAATTGGGCACCTGGTGATTTTGGTCTTTTATCTCTTTTTGCTGTCAAATTGAATTTTGACTATTTTAGTCATCATTTTCATGTATAGTTTACATAAACCTATTTGTATATACTGTTGCAGCCTTGACAATGTTAATGTCTGACAAACCACGTGTCAGCTGACTTTGATATGCTGATTGGCTCGCAGTCAAGTCATATGAAAACTGGTGGAGTGAAATGTAATTAAAGTACTTGGATTTTCTGGCACTCTACAGCCTATTGGGCCTTTGTGCTGGACTTTATAAGTGTATGTACTTTGGTATCATTGTTATCAGAGTAATGTAGTACTTTGAAAGTGTGAGTAAGGAGTTTGAATTGTGCTCATTTGTGTATAGGTATCCTGTGCAGCTCCTTGTGGTGAGAGGAGATATACAAGTGGCGTGGAAGGTTGAGAGTGATTCTGGCACCCAAGTTTGGAGTTGTCTGGAGCCTCTTGATGAGTTGTTTTTTGATCCCGGTGTAGATGGTGTTTCCATAGTACAGCTTGCTGGTAATGAGAGTGTGGGTGACTGTTTTCCTGTTGTTGGTTAGGATGAATTTGAAACATTTCCTTAGCATTGTCAGGGTGTTGAAGCATGAGGCAGTGACAGCGTTGACTTGGGCAGTCATCTCGATTTTGCAGTTAATGATGATCTACAGGTTATTGGCATGGGTAGTGGGGTGGGTGTTGTTCCTAGTTTGGTCAGTAACTATGTGGAGTCCCACAATGAGGAGTTCTTCCCGCTGTTTACAAACTCAGTCTTGTCAGTGTCCAGCTTTGGACATTTGGACTTCAACCAGTCTACGATTTTGGCCATGCATGCTGTGAACTTGTTCTGGGCATCTTGTTTGGGATGCAGAAGGATAAGTTGTGTGTCATTGGCATATGGGAGGAAACTGATGTTGTGAGAGAAGATGATGCTGGCCAGAGGGGTCATGTAAGCATTGAAAAGGCTCTGGCTCAGGAGAAGCCTTACAGGACTCTGCTGATGAGGTGATGGATGCCTGAGGTGAAGCATGCCAGGCTAAAAGGGGAGGACAGCCAGGAATGTGCAGATCCAGCACTGTACTGGACCTTGTTTTCCAATGTTATTCAGACATTTAATAATATCTGGTGGGGGACCATGTCAAATGTCACGGATAAGTCATGGAGGATGAGAACGGCTGTGTTTCCTCTATACAGGATCAGGCAGATGACATCTGTGGCGGTGATGAGGGCAGTTCCAGAGCTGCATTTGGGTCTGAATCCAGACTGGGTAGAGTTGAGAGGCTGGGAGTTATTGAGTTATTCTGTGAGGCATTTGTTGATGATTTTTTCTAATACTTTGGCTGGGTGTGAAAGCAGGAACATCATTCCCTTGGTGAGTGTTGAGGTGTCCACTGAGGGTTTCTTCAGCAAGGAGAGGACTGTTGCATATTTCAAGACATTGAGTATGTTCTCATCTGCTGGAGGAGCCATTGTAACTCCTCCAGAAGCTCCAATGCTGTCATCGGGTTTGTCCACTGTAAAGAATGGAGTGCACACTGCCAGTTTGTTGGGACCAATAGTAAGCAAGGATACAAACCTGACATCTAATGACTAGGATGCTCTACTGCTTAATTGTGTGTGATTTTCACTGATACGAGGAGCTGGCTCCCACCTGGTCTCAATGGGTTTATTACATAACTGATCTCTTTACTGATTATATGAGGTCCCTACATTTATAAACATTAGAGACATGTGGACTTTTCCCGTTTTTTAAAATGTAGGCTGCAGCTGCTTGGGGGTCACCATTGCGCCAACTGGGAGCTAAGCACCATCTTTGAGAAGAGAAACACACTTATTCACTGTAGGCAGATTTTTTTAATAGCCATATTGTATGAGCTTTAGCATATACATCAAACATAACGTGCAACCATCCCACACCTTCAGCTTCATCAATCCTTTTATGATGCCTCTGTGCTACTGAGAATATTCCACACCTAATTCAACAGTCCATAAAATCCCCACCATTTTCCCCATATTTTCTATATTTCTTTTTACTCCTTCTGGCTGTATGTTTTAGCTCCTTCTGTTAGGTGCACCAATCCATTGCAACCTATATTCAGTTGATGTTGGCAGGCTAGGAGAAGTCCATTTCCATGCAATATCCATTTTAGGGATTGTCATAGCCAACTTCACTAGTTTCTGGTCTTCTCAGAGCCCCCCCAGTTTTTCCTGGATACCCAGCAAGACCACCTTATGTGTCAATTCAGTAGGTTTTTCAAGTACCCTTCCAAGGGAGCTGACTATTCATTTCCAATACTTTGCTATGCTTGAGCTTTACCAAACCATGTTCGAAGAAGTCTACCTCTGGGTGCATGCAACAAGCACATCTAGTTTCTGTAAGTATACCTGCATGCCCGAGCCATTGTGGTGTTAGGTAAGTCCTGCATATGTAGTGTAATTGAATCAGCTGGATATGTGTTGTGTTTGCAATCTTGCAGGGGGCCATGTGTGCCCCCAGTCATTATGTATCATCCAGGGTATCCACCTACTGTGCCCATTTATGCTGAAGATTATTGACTGTATTGGGGACATTACAGATTAATGACCAGTAAATCTGAGTGATTCCATTGCGGCCCAGATACCCATTAGCACCTTTGCCTCCATTCGGCTCTGCCTGATAAGGTGCCAATATTTAGCGAAGTTGTAGATATTTATGGAACTGGGTATGCAATATTTTAAAGTGTAGTTGTAACTCTTGGATTGACTGCATGTGATATCTACTCCAACCAGCACCAAGGATGGTGATGCCTATTTTGTTCTATTTTCCAAAGCCCTTAAATTGAGTGCTCTGAAGCTGCCTGCAGCCACACCAAAGTGGACATTCTTGCGCTGTCTTTTTATCTCAACCCATGTGTCTGTTCACCTCTCGCCACATCCAGAGTACAGTCTTTATGATACCTAGGGTGTAAGATGGGTTGGGTCAGCCATTTAGCATGGCCATTATCAAGATCCAGAAGTGTGATCTTGCCTTCCAGTGAGTCTCCCCAATTTCAGCCTTTCACCCGGGCATCACAGTGTATTAGTCTGACCAGAGGCTCAATAACTATGGTAAACAGAATGGGAAATAGGGGACATCCCTGCCTAGTTCCCTTCCAAATTAGAAAGCTTACCCCATTGATGAGGATGGGTGGGTCTGTGGTACATGAGTTTGACATATCCCCAGTATTTAGAACCAAAAACCTATAACTTGGAGAACTTGATCTAGATAGGACCAATCAACAGTGTCAAATGCCTTTTCGAAATTCACCAGTCATAGAGCCAAGGGTTCGGAGGTGCTTTGACCTTGGGCCAGTGTGGTGTCTACCTGCCATATGCATTGCCTGGTACTTCGGGTAGCATGAAGCCCATTGGTCAGGATGGACCAGGGTCTCTAAGACTTGCTGCATTCTGTTTGCCACTATTTGTGCAAAGAGTTTAATGTAAAGGAAATACGGCAGTATGCAGCACAGTTTTCCACTTGGTGATCCACCTTAGGGAGTACCACTATATGACTTGATCCAAGTCAGGCGGGAATAGCCCTTTGCCAACATCCTCTGTGTATAGCGTGAGCAAATGTGGAGTGAGAATCTCCTAAAATTTACAGTAATATTCAAGAGGGACCAGGTGTCCTGCCTGTGTTCATTTCCTGTACTGTGTCTCCTAAGTTGTAGATCGTGAGATGGCTATATAATTATTCTCTCAGGGATCTCGTTAGTTGTAGAAGTGACATCTCAATAAGGAACAGTCGGACCTGCTTCTGGGTTGGCCTCGTGTAATGGGCATATAGTTGTCAGTAATAGTCTGCAAGTACCTTTGAAATCTCTACAGATGTATGTTCGCAGTGTCCTGTGGGGTCTGTGATGTACGTGATTCACATAAAGCCCCTCCCCCTCATGGCCAGCAAGTACAAGAGTTTTCTTCTCTTGTTTCCAAAGTCATATACATTCCTGGTGGACACCCTCCGGTATTTGTGGGCTTCCTTAAGTGCTAGTTGTTACAACAAGGCTCTGTCCAGTTCAGTTTGTCACCTGAGAACTCCTGATTTGTTTGACAGGCATTTTGATCTGGTATTCCAGTTCTGTTATTCAACTATATTTAATTCCATCTACAGGTGTGAGATAAGCTTTGGCCATGCACCTGATTGTTACTTTGCTGGCCGCCAAGCCCTCATTAGTCTCAAAAAATGAATGCAGTTCAGTCGCTAATTATCCTATGAACTGGTCATCTCCCAGGAACCAGATGCTGATGTGCCCTATAAGCCAACTGGTTAGTGATATGATACCTTTCTGGGAAGGATACTTGCTGTGGTTCTATAATGCACATCGGTGGCTAGAAGGAGCAGAAGGTCTGTTTGTGAATGATTTTATTGGATGCCAAGGAATGTATGTATGCCACTTCTCATGGATGCCAAACTCTTCAGGTGTCACAGAGCCCCAGGGAATCCATCCTGGTCTAAGGGACCTTAGATTTCTCTAAGGGTTGTCTCCCGGAGACACCAGAAGCATCACTTTTGGAGTTCGACAGTCTTAAAATGTTGCCCCAGTATTGCCTCTGGGTGGTAATCCCACAACCACATTTGTTAATGCCTCCAACAAAAATGCTTGAAGTTAGGGTAGTACTGTTAGAAATGGGGTCTCTGGTTGACAGTCAGGTTACCCCCTGTTCAAGCAAGGACCCTCACTCTAGTTAGGATAAAAGAGAATCACCCTCAGCTAACCCCTGCTTACCCCCTTGGTAGCTTGGCAGAGCAGTAGGCTTAACCTCAGAGTGCTGGGCGTAAAGTATTTGTACCAACACACACAGTAACTTAATGAAAACACTACAAAATGACACAACACCAGTTTAGAAAAATAGGAAATATTTATCTAGACAAAACAAGACCAAAACGACAAAAATCCAACATACACAAGTCAAGTTATGATTTTTTAAAGGTTTAAAATAAAAAGAGTCTTTAGGTAGTTGTAACAACACACTAGCGCTGCTAGCGTGTAAATGTACCTGGTTTGCGTCAAAAATAACCCCGCACGGGCGGTGTGCGTCGAAAGTAACCCTGCACGGCTGTGTGCGTCGAAAACAACTCGGCACGGCGGTGCGTGTTGAAAAAGCCAGCCACACGACGATCCGAAAGTCCCGCGGCGCAGGGTGCGATCTCTCAGCCTCCGTCAGCGATGCTGCGCGTCGTTTCTCCTGCTCCGGGCGTCGGTTTTTCGGTCGCGTTTCCTGCGGCGTCGTTTCTCAGCTGCGGAACCGGCGTCGCGTCGTTTTCTCAGCCGCGATCGGATTCGCGTCGATCTTTTCTCCGCACGGCGCTCGGTGCGTGTATTTTTGTCCTTAGGCTGCCAGCCTCTCCTTTCAGGGTCCCAGGGACTGGAAGGGCACCACAGAGCAGAGTAGGGGTCTCTCCAGAGACTCCAGGTGCTGGCAGGAAGAAGTCTTTGCTATCCCTGAGACTTCAACAACAGGAGGCAAGCTCTACATCAAGCCCTTGGAGATTTCTTCTTCAAGATGGAAGGCACACAAAGTCCAGTCTTTGCCCTCTTACTCTGGCAGAAGCAGCACTGCAGGAAAGCTCCACAAAGCACAGTCACAGGCAGGGCAGCACGTTTTCCTCAGCTGTCAGCTCTTCTCCAGGCAGAGGTTCCCCTTGGTTCCAGAAGTGTTTCTGAAGTTTGTAAGTTTGGGTGCCCTTCTTATACCGATTTTAGTCTTTGAAGTCACCTTCCTTCAAAGGGGACTCACACCTTCTTGTGAAATCCTGCCTTGCCCAGGCAAGGCCTCAGACACACACCAGGGGGCTGGAGACAGCATTGTCAGAGGCAGGCACAGTCCTTTCAGATGAGAGTGACCACTCCACCCCTCCCTCCTAGCAGAGATAGCTAATCAGGAAATGCAGATCACACCCCAGCTCCCTTTGTGTCACTGTCTGGTGTGAGGTGAAAAACAACCCAACTGTCAAACTGACCCAGACAGGGAATCCACAAACAAGGCAGAGTCACAGAATGGTTTAAGCAAGAAACTGCTCACTTTCTAAAAGTGGCATTTCCACACGCACAATCTTAAAATCAACTTTACTAAAAGATGTATTTTTAAATTGTGAGTTCAGGGATCCCAAACTCCACATGTCCATCTACTCTCTAGGGGAATCTACACTTTAATCATATTTAAAGGTAGCCCCCATATTATCCTATGAGAGAGAGACAGACCTTGCAACAGTGAAAACGAAATTGGCAGTATTTTCACTGTCAGGACATATAAACCACATTACTATATGTCCTACCTCATCCATACACTGCACCCTGCCCTTGGGGCTACCTAGGGCCTACCTTAGGGGTGCCTTACATGTAAGGAAAGGGAAGGTTTAGGCCTGGCAAGTGGGTACACTTGCCAAGTCGAATTTACAGTGTAAAAATACACATACAGACACTGCAGTGGCAGGTCTGAGACATGATTACAGAGCTACTTATGTGGGTGGCACAACCAGTGCTGCAGGCCCACTAGTAGCATTTGATTTACAGGCCCTGGCACCTCTAGTGCACCTTACTAGGGACTTACTAGTAATTCAAATATGCCAATCATGGATAAACCACTTACATACAATTTAAACAGGAGAGCATATGCACTTTAGCACTGGTTAGCAGTGGTAAAGTGCTCAGAGTTGAAAAGCCAACAGCAACAGGTCCAAAAAAAATAGGAGGCAGGAGGCAAAAAAGACTGGGGATGACCCTGCATAAGCAAAAGTCCAACACGACCCCCTACCAGCCTAAAGCCAGGGGAGAACAATCAATACCTTGATGTACTTCCCTGATTGGGGCGATAGAACAGGGACCCAGGCCCACAACAGCAGGGGCATGTTCCAGTTCTACGCCTTCCTGACTCCAGTTGGATCCCTCTGTCCATACTCTCAGGGCCCACTAAGCTAACCCATGGGGAACCCTTCTCCACATCTACAGACACCATCTGTGCAACACCTAACTTTACTTTGCTCACAGGTGTATTGCAATGGGCAGATAGTACCACCAGGGCCAACACAGTGGTGTTGCCCACTCCACCCCCGGGGTGTGACTCTCGTCCTCCCCCCCCCAGGTGCAACTCTGTCCACCAGGACAGCAAGCCACAGTGGCCCCAGACAACTGTCAGGGATGAGAGCCCGACCTCAGGCCTCTCTAACCACTGTGACTGTGGAGAGTGGGGGGTGGTAGCCCCAGGTGCCTGGCACCCTTTGACCACTCTCTCTTCCACCAGGTCAGGGATGACAACCTGACCCTGGTCCTCCCCTCTGGGGCTCTGTACCCTCCCTGCAGAAGCGGCACCCCCAGAGTCAAAAACTGTCAGGGTGCTTGTAGAAGCAGTCCTGCACAATTCTTCCATCAGTGCAGGGATGTTAACCTGCAACTGATCCTCCAACCTGGGGTCTGTACCTTCAGGTTGGACCAGGGCCAGGGGTGAGGCTTCCCTCCCCCTGCCCTCTCTTCTGGGGTCCTGAACCACCCAACTAGGAGTGACCCCCCCAGAAGACAACATGGTAGGGGCACTGTTAGCAGTAGCCCCTTCCTCCAGGTCAGGGGGGACACCCTTAACCTGGCCTCCCAATCCAGGGTCTGTACCCACAGACTGGATCACTGCCTGGCAAACCAGGACTTCCTGGGGGGCATACCTACCCCCTACCAGGTCAGAGTTTACCCTCTGAACCTGGTCATCCAACCTAGGGTCACCACCCTGCGGTTGAACCATTGCCTGGCACACCAGGACTTCCAGGGGGGCACACTTACCCCCCTCAAGGGACACACTGTCCCGAAGGGCCACACAAGAGTCTGGCTGGCGCAGGTCCCCTGACCTCTGCCCATCTGACAGAGTCTGGATTCCCCCCAACCCAGAAATGGTCTCACCAAGGTCATTCATGGGGGGCTCTGCTCTCAGAGCTGACCCCTGACCCTCCAGGTTTTCCACTGGGGTCCGCAACCCCCTCTCAACCCTCTGTCTGGACTTCTGCACCCCCTCACTAGGAGTGGTACTGCCAGACACCAGAACTGGTGGGACGCTGGCTACAGCCGCCCCCCCAAGTCCTCCTGACACTGTGGGGTCTCCTTCAACAGATGGCCCTATGGTACAGGCTAGGCTCCCCTCCTGGTGTTCCCGCAGGGAACCCTCCTGGACCTGGGACCGGATCTCGGGCACCTTGGGCCTCAACCCATCCCCATTCCCTCTCCTCTGAGACTGGACATGGGGTCCCTCACCCATCCCACTACACTGGGACCTACCTGGGACACTACAATCCTTCCCTACCTCACCTGGTTGGGAACTACCTAGACCACTCCTCTCAGGAGCACCCCCAAATGCCTCTTCAGACTCTCTGGTACTCACCCAGAAGTCTGCCTCCATTGTAAGCACCCTGGGGTCAGAGAACTCACACTCCACCTGGTGTTGGCATAGCTCTGGAAAATAAGGACTAGACATATGCTCTCCAGCAATTACATCACTCAGCCCCTCACATGAATTAACCAAAGTACCCTTCACCCAACCATCCAGTGACTCTGCTTTGACAAAGCACCCCACATCACCCTCCTGAGACTGGTGAGACAGTACCTGACTGTCCCTGACACTCAACCCACACTCTTCTGGGATGTTTTCACACTCCACAACCAAGACTTCTACCTGGGGGGAACCCCTCTCCCTGTCACTCTCACCTAGAGTCAGTAGAGTGTCCCTCCCACCAGTAGGAATATGACTCCCCATGCCAGTTCCCCAATCCACCTCAGGGATCCTGTGCATCACTGGAGCTACCTCATACCCCTGAACCTCCTGGCGTGTGTTAACTCCCTCCTTCAAGTAGGGCACCACCTCTCTGGGCATGTGCACTTCTGCAGCATCACTGGATATACAATTGTTGCTGCCACCATTCCAGCTGGACTCAGCCCTCATGACTTCCAGCTCTTTCAATTTAAGCTCGTAAGCATAAATCATTTTTTTAATCTCTAAGTTCCTCCTCCTTTCTTCCAACTCCCAATCGAGCTTTTTCAGCTCCCATTGGTACTCCCTCTCTGCCTGTCTGTCCTGTAACTCTTCAGGAGTCAGACCCTTGGGTGACACCCTGCCATCCCTCCTGGGGACCCTCCCCCCAGGCGTAACAGGTTCCTCCACTACACCACTGTGTATCCTCTGCACTTCCCTACCCATATTCTCCTCCTCTGTGTGCCCTCCAGCCTTCTTGATTGTCACCCAAGCCCTCTGTGCCTGTTGCAGCTCCCCCTCCCTGGTGGAGCTCTCAGTGGGACAGTCAAGATCTTTAAGGAACTGTTTCAATTGAGCAACTGAGTACTCCTTCAGTTTCTCCATTTCAAACACAGCTCCAGCTGTTGCATCTCCAGATTGAGACATGATGGTCACAAGTGCAAAGTTCCAAAGGCAGAAAAAATAATTTCCCAATGAAGTAAAAAGAATCAGTCAAGGGATCAGCAAAATCATGGAAGTAGAATAAAAAGAGTCCTTAAGAGAAAAATCAAAAGATCACCAAACAAGTAGTATGTGGTCACGTAGTGGTCTGAGATCAAAACAGTAGTGTACACTTAATTACTGTATGTCAAGTACAAATACAAGTCCAATCCCGACCGCTGGTCACCAATGTTAGAAATGGGGTCTCTGGTTGACAGTCAGGTTACCCCCTGTTCAAGCAAGGACCCTCACTCTAGTTAGGATAAAAGAGAATCACCCTCAGCTAACCCCTGCTTACCCCCTTGGTAGCTTGGCAGAGCAGTAGGCTTAACCTCAGAGTGCTGGGCGTAAAGTATTTGTACCAACACACACAGTAACTTAATGAAAACACTACAAAATGACACAACACCAGTTTAGAAAAATAGGAAATATTTATCTAGACAAAACAAGACCAAAACGACAAAAATCCAACATACACAAGTCAAGTTATGATTTTTTAAAGGTTTAAAATAAAAAGAGTCTTTAGGTAGTTGTAACAACACACTAGCGCTGCTAGCGTGTAAATGTACCTGGTTTGCGTCAAAAATAACCCCGCACGGGCGGTGTGCGTCGAAAGTAACCCTGCACGGCTGTGTGCGTCGAAAACAACTCGGCACGGCGGTGCGTGTTGAAAAAGCCAGCCACACGACGATCCGAAAGTCCCGCGGCGCAGGGTGCGATCTCTCAGCCTCCGTCAGCGATGCTGCGCGTCGTTTCTCCTGCTCCGGGCGTCGGTTTTTCGGTCGCGTTTCCTGCGGCGTCGTTTCTCAGCTGCGGAACCGGCGTTGCGTCGTTTTCTCAGCCGCGATCGGATTCGCGTCGATCTTTTCTCCGCACGGCGCTCGGTGCGTGTATTTTTGTCCTTAGGCTGCCAGCCTCTCCTTTCAGGGTCCCAGGGACTGGAAGGGCACCACAGAGCAGAGTAGGGGTCTCTCCAGAGACTCCAGGTGCTGGCAGGAAGAAGTCTTTGCTATCCCTGAGACTTCAACAACAGGAGGCAAGCTCTACATCAAGCCCTTGGAGATTTCTTCTTCAAGATGGAAGGCACACAAAGTCCAGTCTTTGCCCTCTTACTCTGGCAGAAGCAGCACTGCAGGAAAGCTCCACAAAGCACAGTCACAGGCAGGGCAGCACGTTTTCCTCAGCTGTCAGCTCTTCTCCAGGCAGAGGTTCCCCTTGGTTCCAGAAGTGTTTCTGAAGTTTGTAAGTTTGGGTGCCCTTCTTATACCCATTTTAGTCTTTGAAGTCACCTTCCTTCAAAGGGGACTCACACCTTCTTGTGAAATCCTGCCTTGCCCAGGCAAGGCCTCAGACACACACCAGGGGGCTGGAGACAGCATTGTCAGAGGCAGGCACAGTCCTTTCAGATGAGAGTGACCACTCCACCCCTCCCTCCTAGCAGAGATAGCTAATCAGGAAATGCAGATCACACCCCAGCTCCCTTTGTGTCACTGTCTGGTGTGAGGTGAAAAACAACCCAACTGTCAAACTGACCCAGACAGGGAATCCACAAACAAGGCAGAGTCACAGAATGGTTTAAGCAAGAAACTGCTCACTTTCTAAAAGTGGCATTTCCACACGCACAATCTTAAAATCAACTTTACTAAAAGATGTATTTTTAAATTGTGAGTTCAGGGATCCCAAACTCCACATGTCCATCTACTCTCTAGGGGAATCTACACTTTAATCATATTTAAAGGTAGCCCCCATATTATCCTATGAGAGAGAGACAGACCTTGCAACAGTGAAAACGAAATTGGCAGTATTTTCACTGTCAGGACATATAAACCACATTACTATATGTCCTACCTCATCCATACACTGCACCCTGCCCTTGGGGCTACCTAGGGCCTACCTTAGGGGTGCCTTACATGTAAGGAAAGGGAAGGTTTAGGCCTGGCAAGTGGGTACACTTGCCAAGTCGAATTTACAGTGTAAAAATACACATACAGACACTGCAGTGGCAGGTCTGAGACATGATTACAGAGCTACTTATGTGGGTGGCACAACCAGTGCTGCAGGCCCACTAGTAGCATTTGATTTACAGGCCCTGGCACCTCTAGTGCACCTTACTAGGGACTTACTAGTAATTCAAATATGCCAATCATGGATAAACCACTTACATACAATTTAAACAGGAGAGCATATGCACTTTAGCACTGGTTAGCAGTGGTAAAGTGCTCAGAGTTGAAAAGCCAACAGCAACAGGTCCGAAAAAAATAGGAGGCAGGAGGCAAAAAAGACTGGGGATGACCCTGCATAAGCAAAAGTCCAACAAGTACATAAATGCTTAGGATGTTATAATGTTTCCCTTTTAACAATCCCTAACTCCCCACATAGCGACTGTGTGGGTCCTGGAAGGTATGAGTTACCACCAGTGGGAAGTTCTTGTGGATAAGTATGGCTACCTCCCTAGACCCCCTAGTGAACATTTAGTGGAAGATGTGGTCATATCCAAATCTACACATGAATGGGGAATTTACAGCCCATTAGATGGGTTTTATGCGTAAGTAGAATGTCTGGTGAGGTGCATTTGGCAAATCGAAAGACCACGGTGCACTTAATGCAGTCGAGGAGGCCAGTGGCATTCCACAACATGAACTGCAAGCCAGGCATGTGGTCTGTGGTTTGGTGAAGTGTGAGAGCTCTTGCCAGGATTGCCCTTCACTCTATGAAGTAGTTTAGTGGCACATGATTTATGGCTGTGGATGCATGTGGAAACAATGTAGTGCAACATATTGTAACAAACATAAACTATGAACTGTTGAATTCCCCCCCCCCCAAGAACCCCAACCCCACACTTCCACCAGAGAAGCATCTGTCACCCTAACTCCCCAAAACGATTATACTATTACATCACACATAACAGGAAATTAGAGGTGGACCACCTCCTACATAGGATCTTGTGCTGCCACTCTTTAGAAGCCTTCTGTGCAGGGCCACAGATACTGCACCTAGTCAACGCCTCCATCTAGGAAACCAATGTGGGGAGTGTCCCCCCAACACACCTACCCAAGGGAGCCACCTTCATCCGATGTAGCTTTCTAAGAGGTTTTCGGGTAATTTCTGGACTCCGTGGGAAGCCGGGGTTAGGAACATCATGTCTTGGCTACAACTTTAGTCTGTGTCTGAAAAGTCTGGAGATTGTTTGCACCATCTGTCCCCCTCCTGGACCTTTATCGCCTTTGTGGTCTGCGCTTCAGTAATAGGTTAGTTGTCAGTAGCAGTCTGTCTCCGGTACCAAAAGTTGGGGGGCCATGACAGGAGAGTTCACATCTCTCTGAGGCCCATTCCCATGTCTACTCAGGTGCCTCAAAAAGTGAGATTGGAAGTTGTATACCTTTTTCCATTTTTCTGGGAAAGGCAACAAATATTGTAGTGACATTTCTCTTAATTTCTACTTGATGGCATCAAATGATTTTTGATGTTGCTGAATGGCTCTAGTGTAGTCAGGGAAGATCACGGGGCAAGCCGATCCGATTGAAAGGCTAAAGCTCCCTTAGTCTGCGCTGCTCTTAGAATATTGTCCCAGTCTTGAAATGTTAGAGTTTTGGCAAACATGGGCCGGTTGGGGCACTCCCAGTGGGGCCCATTGGGCCACAGCCCACTATGCCAGAGACCAGTGAAACAAGGCTTTCTCTGGGTCCCGCAACCTGAGCAAGGACTTCAGAAATGTTTCTGATCTTGAGGATTCTGTCCCTTCTGGATATCTCATAAAGTGCAAATTATTGTGAGGCGATTGGTTTTCTGCATCTCCTGCCTTTGCTTTCACAATGCAAGTGTTAGATATGAGACTGGCTACCTTTACATCAAGGTCAGCCACTTCATCTTCAAGGGTGTAGACTGTCCCTTCCCCTTTCGCTACGATGACCCGCTCAGCTGCATTATGGTGGTCCTTGCAAAGAAGGGTAACATGAACTCCCACCTCTCCTGCTTTTTGTTTCAACTGCCTCTCCGAAAGTTTTTCATGGCCTGCAGGGTTCTCTCCACCTCTGTTGAGTCCAGTTGTTCCTGGGCTGGGGTAGTTGCAGGACCTGGTCTTGGAGAATCTATGGGGGGGTGGTATATATATCAATTGGCTGGGTGTGCCTCTGAACACCTTTGTCTTTCTCCATTTGAGTCTTTAGTGAGACCTCCTTTGTTTGGTGCTCCACCGAGGCACACATGCTCTGTCAGTCTGGCAGGCCTAAGGAGCTGTGTGGGCTCTGTAGGTGCTAGCAGGTTCAATTAAAAATCAAGTTCTGCAACAAGCGCAATGCTAAGGTTGTGGGAGCAACTCCATATCTTCAATTCCTGGGGCAACCTGTGCCATGCAAGCCCCTGCTTCCCAGCCCAACAACCTTGAATGGACCAAAGAGGTATCTTGAGCAGCCAGTGGCCTCCAACTATCTTCAAGTGGGTAATTTGTGTCTTGGCTCCCCTTTCAATCTGTGGGGGCCTACTAATTCCCCTATGCCCTGAGTGTCCTCCGGGGGGAGTGGTGTCACTCCGTGTCAAAGAACAATGTTAATGCAAAGGCGGGGTCCACAGTGAGGGCCATTTGTATATCCACTTGCCCTTCCATTGGGCCCATCACTACAGACCCTGGGGCTAACCGTGGCCTGTCACCACCCGTTGAGGCACCAAGAGGGCAGCTTGAACACCCCCATTTCTGCACTGCCATGAGCCTTGTGTCCCCCACACCTCTGGCAAGCTTGCTGGACTCAGATGTACACCGTAGGGTTCAGGCCTTTGATATTGACTGATTAATTAATGTTGTGGGGCTCGAAGGGCAGGCATCCAAAGGCCTCACACTGTTTTTTGTCCATGCTCCTTCACATGTGACACTGCGGAAGCGCTACTCCAGTCAGCAGGGTAAGCACCTCTGTGTCTCCTCTAGGGAGCCGCTATTCTGAGCACAGGCCTCTTCCAGGTCCCGCACCGTAGGCCCTGTGCCACTCTGGCACCTTGCATCTTTTACTGCAATCTAGAGCTCGCCCGGCCACTTTTCAGTCAACGGGATTATTGTAGGAACTGTGTACTATGTTCAGATGTGGCCGCTGTTGGCGGCAGGATGAAAGTGGTTTGCGGAGGTGGTCGGGGAGCATTCTTAGAACATGTCTGCCATCTTGGCCACCTTCACCACGTCCCCAATCGGCACTATTGTTTTGTGGCATTTTTTTGCAATTACAACTACTTTATCCAGAATTAAAAATGTAACAAACATTGCCCCAGTCCTCTTGTCCTCGATACAACCCCCTAAATTATATTTTTTCATGTGTAAGAGCATGATACAATGGTATGGCACAGATACCCAAAGGCTATTTTTCAAAGACGCTGAATAACTCATTGTTGTGAATTTGGTATTCTTTACTGGCAGTCAGCATTAGTAGAGTCTGTTAAATAAACACCTGACCTTAAACAACAAATTTTGTTCCTCAGGGTGTATGGATATTTCCAGTACAAGTTTTTTTTTTTAATCATCTTGTGTTCACCACACATGGTTTCCTTGAATCCTATTTAATCATTCTTTTGCAATGAAAATGTGGATTGCCATACAGAGGATTAAATAAGGAATAATGTAACCCTAACTGTGCATTATAAGGATATTGCTAGTCTGTGATGACTCCCATGGTCATATAAAGGCCGAGGACGGGGTGCTTTTATGATGTCACAAAACTCTGAGGTGATTAGCAATATCCCGGGAGGATATTATTTCCTGTAATACGTGGGGTTTCTCTCTTGCAGAAAGATCTCAAGTGCCCTCCTTTGTTTGTCTTTCTAATGTGGGTCATGCAGGTGGTTTCTTGTTTATACATATTTAACAGCGAATGCAAAAAAGTAAAACACATTTGAATTCACAACTTGTGCTTGAACAGTGTTTGGGGTTAGAAACCCAACTTTTAAATGAGTGGCTCTGTGCTAATAGATAGACGGGAACCATCATAAAGCGTGGCTTAACTCGCCAGCCTTCTAATTCTGATGCCTGATTCTTTGTCACAGGGCAGTCTGCTGGGCAGAAGGGGGCATGTAAAATATTTCAAGGCTTTAAAAACGATCAAATGGAACATGGAACCTTTGTTGGGACTTACGCAGTCTGAGAACCAGCTGCAGTGTGTAGGAAAGGAAGCAATTGGCCAGGAGGTATGCCACAAGCAGCTGGCCATCATTCATGCTCTCAAAGCTGCAGGCTCTCTATGACAAGAGTGTTTTTGCTGTCGTCATCTGCGACGAGAAGTCAGAGGAAGAGAAAACAAGCCCTGAAACCTGTTGAATAGGTGAAGTTGATCATCACCAATTGAAAGGATCCTAGGCACAAATTGTAGTGAAATAAATGTGATATTTATTTGAAAAGTGACATGCAAGGCCCACTAGTGAGAAGCCAAGAAAGCAGCCTTCGTCCACCATTTCAGAACTTGTTATCTTTTCAAAATGCATTACATATTCCACTTCTGCATCAGTAAAGAATGCTTATGTCAGGGCATTACCTTAGCAACAGAATTGCGTGATGCAAGCTACACAACGGACAGTAACATCAGTAGTCAGTTATAATAAGTTATTACGAATAGTGAATCTGTTTTTCATTGCATGTGCATTCTGGTGTTAGAACATGCCTTCAATAAGAAGGTTATTGTCAGCCTTTTTCTGGAGATTAAAAACCCTTACATAGTATACTGAAGATATTGTTCCTATACAAGGAAATAGCTTAAAAATGTTAATATGTCAATTAATCAATCATCAATCAGGTGGGGTTTGTAAAGTGAGGCTTATCACCCCGGGTGTATCCAGGTGCTGCATGCTGGAGGCCTCTCATCAAACAGCCAGGTCTTGAGTTACTTTCTGAAGTCAGAAAGGGTGTGAGACGTACGCAGGAAAAGGAGGAGGTTGTTCTAAGCTTTGGCGACAAGGTAGAAGAAGGAATAGCCTCCGCAGTGGCTATGGTGGACAGGGTGGACATGTGTGAGGGTGAGGGAGTTCTCTGGTGGGCCGATGGAAGGGGAGCCAATGGTTGATGTGTTCGGGTCCGATGTTGTGGAGCATTTTGTATGCAAGGGTAAAAACCTTTAATTTGCATCTTTTGTTCACAGGCAGCCAGTGGAGACTTCTCAAGGTGGGGGGATGAAGCTGGTCCCCTCGGGGAGGTCCAGGATGAATCTTGTTGCTGTGTTCTGTATAGCGTGAAGGTGGCAGAGGAGCAGGGTGGTTAGTCTGGTGTACAGGGCATGTGTTACCATTCTTCTGGCATCAATGAGGATCCATCAGAAGATTTTACATAGCATGCAGAGGAAGAAGAAGCAAGAATAGAGAACTGTGTTTGTTGGTTGCTTGAGGGTGAGTTTGCTGTCGATGTTGATGCCGAGGTTACAGGTGCAGTCCGTCGGGTTCGGGGGTTGCCCGAACATAGTGGACCACCAGTTGTTGTCACAGGGGGAGGTCTTGTTTTAAAAAATTATCAAATCTATCTTGTCTGTGTTCAGTTTCAAGCAGTTGGATCTCATCCATGTCACTACGTTGGTCATCGTGTTGATGAAGTTAGCTCTAGGGGTGGCATGGTCCTCAGCGAGAGAGAGGATGGGCTGCATGTTGTCAGCATATGAGATGAAGTTGAGTCTGTGAGAATGGATGTTCTCGGCCAGTGGCATCATGTTGGTGTTGAGAAGGGTGTGTCTGATTGAGGACCCCTAGGGGCCATTGCAAATGATGTTTTTGGGTTCGGAGGTAAAAGATGGTAGGCAGATTCTCTGGGTGCATCCTGTGAGGAAGGTATTAATCCATTTGAGGGCATTGCTTTGGATTCCGATGTGATGGAGTCTGGTGATGACAGTGTGATGGGAGACAGTGTTAAACATCGCTGTGAGGTTGAGGAGGATTAGGGCTACCTTTTCTCCACAGTCGAGGAGGGCTTTGATGTCGTCCGTTGCGGTGATCAGGGCAGTCACAGTGCTGTGGTTTGCACAGAAACTGGATTGGGATTTGTCTAGTAGATTGTGTTCTTCCAGGTGTTCAGAGAACTGCTCGTTGATGGCTCTTTCCAGAACTTTGGTGGGAAAGGAAGCAGCAAGATTTGGTGGTAGGTTTTGAGTTGGTTGGGTCAGCTGACGGTTTTCTTCAGGAGCAGTTTGACCTCTGCATGCTTCCAGGCATTGGGGATGGTGGCAATCATAATGGAGGTGTTGGGGATGGGAGTGAGGATGCTGCTGATCTCCCTCTGACCCTGGTAGAAGATGTAATGGGGGCATGGGTTGTTGGGTGATCCCGAGTGGGTGAAGCTCATGAAGTCTGCTGTTTCCTGAATAGATAGTGGCTTCCGGTCAGGGATCAGGTGGCTGAGGCTGTTGTATGATGGGTTCAGAAGGTGGTCGATGCTGGTTGATGGTGAAAGTTGTTGTAGTTGACTGTAATTGTTGTGGAAATAGTCTGCCAGTGTGTTGTAGAGGGTCTGGGAAATTTGGATTGTGTTTTCATTGGGCAAAGGGCAGGAGAACTCTTTGATGGTTTTGAAGAGTTCCTTAAAGTGGTTGGTGTTTTTCTCAATGTGTCTGGGTAGGGTGTCCTTTTTTGCTTCTCTGAGGCGGTGAAGATATATGATGAGGGCTGTTTTGAAGGTAGTGCAGTCCACTGAGTCTTTGATCAAGCTCCATCGTCTTTCTAGTCATTTGCAGTCTCTCTTGAGTGTGTAAAGCAGCAGGTGGGCTTGCCGGATCTTCTGGTGTTGGAGTTCCTTGTGGGGGTTGTAAGGAAATGGTTCCCTGTTGCAGTTACCCCCAACATTTTGCCCGATACTGATGCTGACTTGACTGAGAAGTGTGCTGGGACCCTGCTAACCAGGCCTCAGCACCAGTGTTCTTTCACCTAAAATGTACCATTGTCTCCACAATTGGCACAACCCTTGCACCCAGGTAAGTCCCTTGTAACTGGTACCCCTGGTACCAAGGGCCCTGATGCCAGGGAAGGTCTCTAAGGGCTGCAGCATGTCTTATGCCACCCTAGGGACCCCTCACTCAGCACAGACACACTGCTTGCCAGCTTGTGTGTGCTGGTGGGGAGAAAATGACTAAGTCAACATGACACTCCCCTCAGGGTGCCATGCCAACCTCACACCTCCTATGGCATAGGTAAGTCACCCCTCTAGCAGACCTTACAGCCCTAAGGCAGGGTGCACTATACCACAGGTGAGGGCATAGGTGCATGAGCACTATGCCCCTACAGTGTCTAAGCAAAACCTTAGACATTGTAAGTGCAGGGTAGCCATAAGAGTATATGGTCTGGGAGTCTGTCAAAAACGAACTCCACTGCTCCATAATGGCTACACTGAATACTGGGAAGTTTTGTACCAAACTTCTCAGAATAATAAACCCACACTGATGCCAGTGTTGGATTTATTAAAAAATGCACACAGAGGGCATCTTAGAGATGCCCCCTGTATTTTACCCAATTGTTCAGTGCACGACTGACTGGTCTGTGCCAGCCTGCTGCTGAGAGACGAGTTTCTGACCCCATGTGGTGAGAGCCTTTGTGCTCTCTGAGGACAGAAACAAAGCCTGCTCTGGGTGGAGGTGCTTCACACCTCCCCCCTGCAGGAACTGTAACACCTAGCAGAGAGCCTCAAAGGCTCAGGCTTCGTCTTACAATGCCCCAGGGCACTCCAGCTAGTGGAGATGCCCACCCCCTGGACACAGCCCCCACTTTTGGCGGCAAGTCCAGGAGAGATAATGAGAAAAACAAGGAGGAGTCACTGGCCAGTCAGGACAGCCCCTAAGGTGTCCTGAGCTGAGGTGACTCTGACTTTTAGAAATCCTCCATCTTGCAGATGGAGGATTCCCCCAATAGGGATAGGGATGTGTCCCCCCTCCCCTCAGGGAGGAGGCACAAAGAGGGTGTAGCCACCCTCAGGGCTAGTAGCCATTGGCTACTAACCCCCCAGACCTAAACACACCCCTAAATCGAGTATTTAGGGGCTCCCAGAACACAGCAAGATAGATTCCTGCAACCTAAGAAGAAGAGGACTGCTGAACTGAAAAATCTGCAGAGAAGACGGAGACACCAACTGCTTTGGCCCCAGCTCTACCGGCCTGTCTCCCCACTTCTAAAGACACTGCTCCAGCGACGCGTTCCCAGGGTCCAGCAACCTCTGAAGCCTCAGAGGACTACCCTGCATCTAGAAGGACCAAGAACTCCTGAGGACAGCGGCTCTGTTCACCAAAGACTGCAACTTTGCAACAAAGAAGCAACTTTGAAACAAACACACGTTTCCTGCCGGAAGTGTGAGACTTTGCACTCTGCACCCGACGCCCCCTGCTCGACTTGTGGAGAACAAACCCCACAGGGAGGGCTCCCCGGTGACTACGAGACCGTGAGTAGCCAGAGTTGACCCCCCTGAGCCCCCACAGCGACGCCTGCAGAGGGAATCCCGAGGCTCCCCCTGACTGCGACTGCCTGCTTCAAAGACCCAACGCCCGGTAAAGACACTGCACCCGCAGCCCCCAGGACCTGAAGGATCCGACCTCCAGTGCAGGAGCGACCCCCAGGTAGCCCTCTCCCTTACCCAGGTGGTGGCTACCCCGAGGAGCCCCCCCTTGCCTGCTTGCATCGCTGAAGAGACCCCTTGGTCTCCCATTGAATCCTATTGCGAACCCGACGCCTGTTACACACTGCACCCGGCCGCCCCCGTGCTGCTGAGGGTGTACTTTTTGGGTGGACTTGTGTCCCCCCCGGTGCCCTACAAAACCCCCCTGGTCTGCCCTCCGAAGACGCGGGTACTTACCTGCTGGCAGACTGGAACCGGGGCACCCCCTTCTCCATTGAAGCCTATGTGTTTTGGGCACCACTTTGACCTCTGCACCTGACCAGCCCTGAGCTGCTGGTGTGGTAACTTTGGGGTTGTTCTGAACCCCCGACGGTGGGCTACCTTGGACCCAAACTTGAACCCCGTAGGTGGTTTACTTACCTGCAAAAACTAACAAACACTTACCTCCCCCAGGAACTGTTGAAAATTGCACTGTCTAGTTTTAAAATAGCTATATGTCATTTGTGTGAAAACTGTATATGCTATTTTGCTAATTCAAAGTTCCTAAAGTTCCTACATGAAATACCTTTCATTTGAAGTATTACTTGTAAATCTTGAAACTGTGGTTCTTAATATAAACTAAGATAATATATTTTTCTATACAAAAACCTATTGGCCTGGAATTGTCTCTGAGTGTGTGTTCCCCATTTATTGCCTGTGTGTGTACAACAAATGCTTAACACTACTCCTCTGATAAGCCTACTGCTCGACCACACTACCACAAAATAGAGCATTAGAATTATCTCTTTTTGCCACTATCTTACCTCTAAGGGGAACCCTTGGACTCTGTGCATGCTATTTCTTACTTTGAAATAGTACATACAGAGCCAACTTCCTACAGGGGTGACCTCACAGGTGCAGTTGAGGATCCACTCGACGAATTTGAGGGCATCTTGCTCAGGGCTGTCGGAGAGGTTGGGTTTGTTGTAGTCAAGGGTGGTGGTCCATTGGGTCTCTGTGATTTTTTATAATCTGTGGTGAGAGGTGTTGGGGTGCGGTGGAAGGCTCCGGTATGCTTGTTATGGGTAAGTGTACGATGTGGTAGTTGGTCCATGTTAACCCATTGTGTGGGAGAATTGGATCCTGTTGCTGGTAGTACAAATGGGATCCAGGTTGTGTCCTGCATTGTGTGTGGGGCTGGTGACTAGTTGTTTTGAGTCTAGTGTTGTTAAAGTTGTCCAGGAGGTTGGTGGAGTTATGGTTGTTGGGGTCATCGAGATGAAAATTGAGGTCCACCAAGAAGACACAGTGTCTGGAGTCAGTGGCCAGGGGGGAGATGAACTCATTGATGGCCTTGCAGAAGGTGGGGTGAGGGTCCGGGAGCGGTAAGCTAGGGTTCCTCTTTTGGTGGTTCTGACATCGGTTTGGATTAGGAAGTTAAGGTGTTCCATGATGGGAAGACACTTCTTCCTCAACAGTGGGGCATTGGAGGTTGCTCTTGTGTAGGATGGCAATGCCTCCTCCATGCTTGTTGAGGTGGCCTCTTTGAATCAGCTTGTAGCCTTGCGGGGTAGCACAGTTGAAGTAGGGGGCTTATGCGGGTGTGACCCAGGTCTTGTGATGAACATTAGGTCCAGGTTGAGGGTGGTTATGGTATCCCATACTTCTGTGGTGTGTTTGCAGAGGGATCTTGTGTTGAGCAGTAGGCAGTGGAGTTGTTTTTCGGGATTGGAGGGTGGCAGTGTGGGCCCAGTGGTGGCCTTGGTGTTGCAGGTGAAGTGGCATCAGTGGCAGGTGAAAGGTCCGACCGAGGTCCGGGGGAGACGTGGTGCAGCAGTTGTTGTCAAGATTCCTTGGACCAGGTCCCAGAGTTTGGAGGCAGAGTATTGGATGGATGGCGGGAGAACGAGGGTTCCTGTCACTAGGCGGGCTCCAAGCACGGATGGGCTTGCCTTTGACGTGTCTTTTGCACACCTATCGCGTGCGTCCTCTGTGTGGCCATCGTGCAGCCTCCATTAAGTAGGTCCTGGGATGGAGGGAGCACTAGGTGGTGGTGGGCAGGCTGGAAGTGGGCAGAAAAAAACAGCGGGAAAGCAGCAGGGCGACACTGGGGGACAAAGCACAGGGGGGCAAAAAACTGCTACAACAGCTACAATGAAGCAACAGAGGAAACAGGGGAAAATTGTAAAAGGTGCAACAGCGAATAGGGCACAGACTAAACAAAGAAATTGTCAGAATGAGTCTAGCATTAGGCTGTCAACAGTACCCAGAAAGCGGTGATGAGATGCCAGATGGTAGCGCTCTCAGCAAGGATTCTGAGGAGCTAAACCTTGGCTCTCGAGGCTGCAGGGGTGAGGCTATCAGATGGCAAGGCGGGAGCTGGCGAGACCTATCTACAAGACACTGTCTGTTAAATTATCTGTGACATAGTGCAAACAAATGAAAAATGTTGGTCAATAATATTACATTGTGCATAGGTGTTCAGTGTCTGACTTTTATTGTACTCTAGCATCAAACAAACTTTTTATACACCATATGTTTCCCCTTTAACCAATAAGTCACAAATAACAGAAATGTTGTTAATCTTTACAAATACATTGTTTTCTGATATATTTGTTAAGTATTTAAGTTGAACACCTTTTTGCACTTTCTTTTCTACCTGAAGAAAGTTGGTTGTGACAAGGTGATCGGTTCCACTAAGCAGGAAGATAAGTGTGGTGTGTGCGGAGGAGACAACTCGCACTGTAAAGTTGTGAAAGGGACCTTCACAAGGGCGCCAAAGAAGCAAGGTAAATGAAATGCAGTTGTTTGCTCAGCGTGACCATATTCACAGTCCCGAAAAAATATCTTGTTCATTTGTTACCATTTACAAGCAGACACATCAACACACCAAGTAAAATGGCTTCTCAATTTACAGTTACAACAGTAACTTTAAAAAAGAGTACACCAGATGTTGGCTGGACAGCATTGGAAATTCGAAAACAGAGTCCTAATGACCGATTCCCAGAACTGTGTGTCTTACTCCAAGCTAGGAGCTACACCTGAATACAGTCAACCACTTCACCAAGCATGTCCCACTCCATACTCATTAATTTCTAGGAGAAAGACATGCTTAACCAAAACATACATCAGCTCTAGCCACTCCTGAAGAATGAAGTGAACACAAGTAAAAATAGATAACCTTTAGTGCCCACATCGAAAGGGTACCATTTCTCCCAATGTAAAGGTCTAATCCTGAATGCCCTCTAATTACTGATTCAACCACCAAATGTTGATACTGGATGCATGAGGAATTACAGGTTTTGAAGGAAAAAAATGCAATTCTTGCTTCTTGTCACAAGGTACTTTCACCAGGGAAACTGGTCAAATGCGCGGGTTTATAAAGGCCCATGGGTGAAACAAAGGCCCCTGCAGCCCCAATCTTTCAGGGGTCACTTTTCCTGCAACGCACCCTCATTCAGCCCACAACCTATAATATTTGTGGGATATTGGAGACCCAGGTGTCCCTTATCACATTCTGCAGATGGCACCCTTCTACGAGTGCAAACTTGCATTGCGCCTATTTTTCTGGCTCCAACTCCCCTCCCCTGAACTACAGATCTTTGTCGCATCGGTGTGGGAATAACAATGTGTGAGCACTGAATCACTCATATTTGGCCCTAAAATGTTCTTTTACTAAAAAAGCATTGGTGTGGGAATAACAATGTGTGAGCACTGAATCACTTAAATTTGGCCCTAAAATGTTATTTTACTTAAACCAGTTTACAACCTGGCTGTGTTAGTAATTGGAACCTTTTTATTCTCCCTCCTGCTGACCTTGCTGGGCACACCGGTAAGCCCTTTGTTAGGGCAGTTATACGTGTTATAAATTCTCATAACATATCATAACACTTAAAGCACTACAGGTTGACTTGTGTGATACATTGAAAATGGTGAAACGACTGCTGACACATGAACACATCTTACTTGGCTAAATCCAGAGAACCTAAGGGCTGGTGTTAACGCAATGAGTTCTATTAATGCCTGAGAAGATCTCAGTCACTGGAAACCAACATGGACCAGTAGAGGATCAGCAGTTCTGAGCACTTTCCATTAAAAAAAGTAATGTGAACTACGCCGTGCTCATTTAAACTTTTAATTTAAAATATAAATACCCAGAAGCAACAGAAATTCACAGCTAACTATGATGGGGAAGGAAAACAAAGTGCTCATTTAGTCACTGATTTAGATTCACAAACTGAAATTTCCATGAGACACATTAGATTGCCAATCTACATCGCTCATGTTATAAAAAATATGTAACACATAGAATCACTATTTGTACAGTTAATGATATCATATGTGGGTACACGGATGAAGCCACACTCACTTTACCTTACTGGCTGCTGGTAAAGATCTCATTTGCTTCACCTTGATGCATCCTGTGAACTAGAATGCACACAATTTGGTAATGACTACATTATTTTTGCTTGTCATAATCTCAGGCGTCAACACACGTTGCTGTTGACCAATCCACAGTAAATAATCTGTTTCAGAAGAGGGACAGCCTTGCCCGTCATAGCATCATGGTGCTTTGCAGTGTATTCCTAGGTCATTTAGAATTCTTTGCAAAACATTTGATATCTCTGGATATGTTATGAAAATACTTTAGATAGTCCCATTGGATACTTTTATTGAGCATGATTTGTGCATTAAACCCACATAATTCTTTCTAAGAGTGTAAAACATTAACTGCCCCAGACACATGGATATGGCAATAGACATGCTGCACTTTTGTCTCAACCTTAATGTCTTCCTCTTAGATCATAAGTATCAGAACACAGTATGTTCAATTGCATTAACCTTGCATGTGATCCTGACCCAGCGGGAGGGATGATCGCAGACTATCTGACCACACCCTCTACAGCTACGCAGACTGCATTACTGCTGGCCCAGGACATAATAAAGGGAATGGGACAAAATAATAAACAAGATCTGGTCCACTGCTTCTCTGGTCACCCTAATCTGATGCTATTGGATAGCTGTCACCCTCATCTCTGTTTGTCAGGTGGCACTAAGGATGTAGTGTGCACTATAAGACAAGCATAAACAAATTCCTGTGCTCCTCACCTCTTCTCTCTCACACTCTCTCCTGTGTACAATCACTCATTCCTCAATATTGTCTGTTATGTGACCAGATCAGCATATAGCCAATGGTGTCTGCTTATTGTCCATAATGTCTGCAGACTTTTGGCACCAGTTACTTCACTGGCTCTAGCTCCTCAGAAGTAAATGTCTAAGCACTATGTGTACAGCTGTTCTTGACCATACCCCATGCAGCTGGTCATCTATCCTGCGTAGATGCTGTATCCATATACCTTGAGACCTTTGAAATAACACACTAGCAACACACATGCAAACAAGTGTTTCCCAGGTTAGTCTGAATGCATGAGGGTCATTGTCCGGATGCGTTGTTAAAAGACTGGCACAAATTATACTGTGTCATGCCCTTGATATGTTGGAACTGTAAGGTGCACTGTTCCTGTAGTGAGACATGCGGTCAGAGTGACTGGGCCTCTGCCAGAAAACACCTACTGTGGTGTATGACTTACTGTGGTGTTTGTCTTTGCTCTTGAGTCCGTATGCAGGGGGTATCACAGCCAGTCGGAGCACTGAGCTCAACTTTGGGTGCTGTCCTGAAGGCAATATACCGCTTGCCTGGCCGAGTGCAGAAGGCTGGAATGATCCGGTGATGAGTGGTGGAGTCTAAAGTCCAGATTACCTAGCAAATGGGTGCAGCGGAGGGGTGGCTATTTATAAACTCAGTCTTGCCAAGATGGACATTGACAGCATATAGTCTGTGCCCTGATTGCTTAGTCAGCAGGCAACCTTTTGATTGTTTAGTCATCTGGCAACCTCCTGATGCTTAGTCATCAGACAACCAAATCTAGCACACTGAGAATATAGTGCTATACAATTTCACATGCTAGTACTGCAACCGAACAGACTCATACTGGAAGGGTTACCTCATGTATACATGCACACATTAAATCATGTGTGTGCAATTGCTCAGCCTCCATGAGTGGACCACATAGGTCCAGGAATTCATGGTAGGGCGTGCTGTATAATTCTGTAGGGAATCAGTGGTGTGTATGCCCATGACAGTAAGCTGTATTTACAAGTCAGAAGATATGCAATGGGCACATCATTTGCTTCCACCGCTGCTAATTTATGAGATGTTGGGAACAAATATCAGCATAGAGTTTGAACAATCAGAAATACTTAGGTCATGTTGTGATATGTTGTGATGTGGGTCCAGGTCATCAACTGTCCATTTGTTATGGGACAAAGGAAGAGAACAGGTAGAATATTTAAAAGAGCAACTGAATACAAATCAAGTGGTTATATGATTCATTCACAAAAAGAAAATATTAAATTGATTGGGTAGATGTGAAGCCAGAGTGCAAAACAAGGAGCTAAAAAGACAAGCATTTGCAGTGCAATGAGTCTCCCATTTGATTGAGTTAGAGCTATTGGTGTTTTAAATTCATAACTGGACTTTTATTGCCGCATAAATCTGTCAGCCCTGCCTCATAATTTAGCCCTTTCCTCCCACATAATTCCAGTGGCCCCTCGCATAACTAAAACACTTCTATTTTCCTTCTTCCTCTAGCTGCAGGCCAAAATGGAAATGTTGGCATTTAGCATCCTAAATTAAATCTGTCCTGCCAACTTCAATAGAATACCACTTTCACCACACCATCATCAGAGTTGCTGGCTGGCTAACAGAGTTCCCAAACCAAGACAGTAACGGAGGAGTAACAAGAGAAATAAACTAGAAGGGTCACCAAAACATATCAAGAGTGTTCAAACAGTCCCGAAAAAAGTGTAATAAGGATGTTATATTGGCCTGAATCATGGTCATAATTGCAATAATTAGAAATTAATAAAACATAAACATTTACCATGTAAACCCAATAAAAACCTTTATCAGACATAAACTTTTGGCATTAGACTGTTGCCAGCCGTAGAGAACACCACAATTAAAATATAATTTGTAAGAAACATGGTAATGTAACCATATAGATAGCCCATAGAGGGCATACCACATGAAAATAGAATGGCACAAAATAATGTAGTGCAATCATATATTTAGCCCCTAGAGGATACAGTGCCTTACACATTTTCTTTCAGGCCTAGTAGGCCTATTACAATACTAAGGCCCTTAGAAAACAAACTACTTCAAGCTGTAAAACAAAAGTACTGTAAAAAGCGATTGCATGGTGGGAGGGGTTATTATTTTGGGATCCCCACTAGCCTAGTGTGGGGAACCAGAGATGACCTTAACAGAAGGAGTGTGTCATGCTGAACTTTTTGGTGGTGGTCCCATTGTGCTAGGATCACCACAGGCTGAGGCCTGGGCAAAAATGTTGTGAAAAAGAATTCTTGCAAAGCATTGTGGGTTGAGTTTTCCCAAGTGCAGTGAATATTGTAGTATCAGCTATCCCGCAGTGCTGGGGGAGACGCGTTGTGGATTTCTGTGTTTGTTAGTAAAGCATATATCAATTATAAGTGTTTTGGGAAAAGCTATGGAGATTGAAGGGGAGAGCCAAGAGAAATTACTCTGATGAGGCAACAGTGTTAACAATGTGACCAGCAATCCAATACCGCCAATAGAGTTTGCGCCATTGGTGTTGTGAGTGCTGTGAGGTCCATGGCTGCCATGGAGCATGAAAGGGAGAGACAAAAGAAAATAATATTTCACCCACACTGAAGTATATTGGCAATCGTACAATTATCCATGTAACAGGGTCACTGTGCAAGGCTGTAACAATACCGCCCCATAAACATAAAGCAATTACCAATGACATCAAGGGATTTTTGAAAAGCAAGCCCACAAACTAGTGAAAGTGATTGGTGTGAGGTGGGTGTTGTTAGAAGCCCATAATACTTACAACAGGATCAAAGCGCTTGAGCGCTCAACCTAAAAATATTCCCTAAAAGCACAGGAATAAACAGTTCATTGCAGAGAAACAACGAGTTTCCCAGGCCTTATATTGTAATATTCAACATGTGAGATAATTAAACACAAAAAAACTTTGCGGAAATAGATTTTCAGGAAAAAGACAACACTGTGGCAAATAGATTAAATAAAAAGGCATACTCACCAAAAGTCTTCCCAGAATTCAAGAAGAAGGCAACTAAAAAGATCCAGAAAACACAGTATGCATGTCACAACAAACAGGAGGGCAGAGGGTCAATTAAAGGACAGCTAAGAATAATTGCTTTATATAGCAGTCTAGATAGATTTGTCAGAAGCTGTGCTAAATTAACTGCAGGCAACAACTTGGTTAACTACAATAAAAAGTGTTTGTGTTCTGGATGCATGACATGCCAATATGGACTGAATTTTGAAAATATATAAAAGAAGGTGACAGAGAAAAGCACATCAAATTTAAAATCATGTCTGATAAACCTATGTAATATACATTTTGAAATATATGTCTTGAAAATACATAGGCAACATGAAAAATAAGCTAAAGCTCTGGATGCTTTAAAAAAAAAGGAGTTATCAACAACAAACAATTCTCTTAGGAATTAACAAAGCACTTTGACGAGGTGTGTCAGAACTTGAATACTCCGAAAACGACAATGCATTTGTGCAGTATGCTAAAGGAGGCACTGCAGATGTCAGACTACACAGACTAAAAATTGTGCACATAATCAAGAAAATGTGCAACAGAAAGGCCATTATAAATATATAAATAAATGTAATTACCCTTGGACTAAGGTGTTACAATCAAGGGACATGAAAGTGTAAGCTCACAATATGATGAATGTCAATAGTTGGTGTAAGAAACTGTGTTACTGGTTGAGGGGGTGAAACCACACTCAAGCAGAAACCAAAATCTTTGTCAGGGTGAAGACACAAGCAACCTCCAAATTAACTTATGCTCAGCCCTCTGGTAGCTTGGTGCAAAGCAGTCAGACTAAACTTGCAGGAAATGCATAAGGTATTTATGCAGCATTGCTAACAGTAATAAAATGATAATACAAAACAAGAACAATCCCACACCAACATAGAAAATAGAATAAATGTTATTAAATAAAACTAGACCCAACAAAAATCAAATTAGTAGAACCAAAGATATGCAATTTAAAGCTTTCAGTAAAAATAGTGCCAAAAAGCATAAAGAACAAACTGTGGGTATTTGGTTGTGCCCAGCTGATGATAATGATGGTGATGACGATGTAAATGCAACTACTCAACGGAGTGTCCCACCAGCCTTAGAGCAGAGTACCCTGGACACTACAGCCATTGCTTCATTGATAGAGCACAGTTTTCCTGTTAGGGTATTATAGGTGTATGCTGACTCAGAGATAGCCGGCACCAGAAAGATGCAGAGCTCTATAAGTCAAAACCTTGGTTTTAAACAAAATGCGGTTGGTCACTGGGAGCCAATGTAGAAAACGAACAAAGTCACAAGTTCGAGTTGACCTTGATGAGCGCTACCCAGCTACAGGGACCCAGTTAGGCCTGCTGTACACAGGAATAGGAGTCAGAACAACGCATGCTACAACGTGGTCGGAACAACGACAGGGTTGTTACCACGAATGCCTTTACCACGAATGCCTTAACAACAATTTTTCATTGTAGAGGCATTCCTAGTAAAGGCATGCATGAATGGCATATGTGGTTCCAGCATGCAACTCCCCCCCACCCCAAACCCCCACACCTAAAATAATTGCACCCCAAACCTCGTCCACACCCCTAAAAACAATTCTACCACTACTCCAACCCTAAAACTCAAACTACTCCACCCCTAAAACTACAGCGACCCTCCACACCCCTAAAAATTAAAAATACCCGACCACCCACTCCTACCCCTAAAAATACCCGACCCTTCCCCTCCGCCCCTAAAACTACAGCAACCCCCACCCCTCGAACCACGGCGACCCTCCACCCCCTAAAAACTAGAAATACCCCAACCCTCAACCCTCAACCCTGCCCCTAAAACTACAGCGACCCGCACCCCAAAAACTACTGCAACCGCCACCTCCCTTAAAACCTAAACTACCCTGACCCCCCAACCGTGCCCCTAAAAACTAAAAATACCCAACCCCCACAACTACCGTGACCCCTCACCCCCTAAAACCTAAACTACCCCAACCCCCACCAGCGCCTAAAACTACTGTGACCCGACACCCCCTAAAACCCAAACTACCCCCACCCACTGCCCCTTCCCTAAAAACTAAAAATACCCCAAACCCCCATCCCTACAATTACAGCTCCCCACCCACCCTGCCCCTAAAACTACCGTGACCCCCACCCCCTAAAACCTAAACTACCCTGAACCCCCACTCTGCCCCTAAAAACTAAAAATACCCGACCCCCCACCCCACCCCTAAAACTACTGCAACCCCCACTCCCCCTAAAACCTAAACTAATAAAAAAAACTAAAAATACCAAACCCCTGCCCCCTACAACTACAGCGAACTCCCAACCCCCGCCCCTAAACCTAAACTACCCGACCCCCACCCCGCTCCTAAAACCTAAAAATACCCAAACACCCCACCACTAAAACTACAGTAACCCCCCCAACTTCACCCCTAAAACTAAAGCAACCCCTCCACCCCGACCCTAAAACTAAAATTGCCCTGACCCCCTTACCTGATCGCGTCCTCCAACGAAGCCGACTCCTTTCTTTTGTGCCTTAACCACGCATGTGCATTGTTCAGCACATGCGTGGTTAAGGCACAGAAAAACAAAGTTGTGGTTAACAAAAGCGTTGTTCCGCTTTCGTTGTTCACAACTTTGTTGTTCGGGAGTCGTGGTTGGGGATGTTTCCCGTACACAGTACCTTAATCCCGGTAGCGAAGAGATGCAGAGTCCCATGTGGAAGGTGTGTTGCGCAGAGGTGATGCATTGTGCAGCAGTGGATCCAATGAGCTGTGTTTGGTGATGCAAAGTCCTTGCATTGGGGAATCCATGCAGCAGAAGCGATGTGTTGGTTCAGAGGGTGATGCATCGTACAACAAAGGCTCTGCACTGGTTCTGCGAGAGATGTGCCATGCCATGGAGGAGATTTGTTGACACTGCTGGATCCAAAGATGGGCCAGCAGAGCACTTTCAGGCCCGTTCCCAAGGGTCCAGGACCCATTGGGATCACAGGGCACATCTAGGTGCTGGGTTTAAGGTTGTTAGAAGCCTGGTATGTCCCTGAGGCTTCTGATCAGGAGGTGTGCCAACTAACCCTTGAGGTCACTCTAAGGTCCTTGGTTTAGGGATGCAGGTCTAGTCCTTCTCAGGCAAGAGGGCTGCAGGGGTGTAGCTTAGTCAGTAAGACTGGGGGGGTGTACTTCAGATTTCTCAATAACCATGATGGCACATAATGTTAAAATACATTATACGGCAAACAGGACTCATACGGGGGGCTTGAGGGACAGCAGAATACATGTTGGTTGTGGTACTAAGTGAGAAAAAGCACATCAATTTGTGAAATAACCAACATACAGAGGAAGAGAGTGTGTGTTTGTTTTTGTCTGTGCGTGTAAATAATTCTGGTAAAATCGGACAGACACCTCACCATACCTGACTGAAATCACCTGCACCCAGCTATTTATCACAAAATACATTTATTAAGGGGGTGTAACACCCCAAGCACCCCCTGAAGCTACACCCCGGGAGGGTAGCAGGTCAGCACAATGCAGCAGTCCTTCAGAGCAGCAGTCCAGCAGAGGAGCATTCTTTTCAGCAGCACAGCAGTCTATCTTCCTGGCAGAGTCCACAGGTCCAGAAGTGCACTGAAGGCTAGGGGTCCAATATGTGTACCTGGTGCCCACTTTGAAGTGGAGGAAGCTTCTAAAGGTTTTCACCCCCCATGTGTCAGGCATCCCCTCCCTTCCTCTCCTGGCCCAGCTTGTCTGGGTTCATAAAAGACCAGTGAAAAACCCATTTGAGAGTGCTAAGGCATAGCCTATATGATGTACAAGTGTGGTAGGAGAAAGTTCCTACCCCATGTAAACTCAGAATGGCCCAATTCTACCAACACCTATCTTCCATTTGTCTCACTGTTTGGGAGCAATATACAAAGACCAACTGCCAGTTACAGCGACCCCCCACTCGCCCCTAAAACTACCGTGACCCCCACCCCCTAAAACCTAAACTACCCCGACCTCCCACCCCACCCCTAAAAATCAAAAATACCCCAACTCCCGACCCCTGCCCCTAAAACTACTGCAACCCCCACTCCCCCTAAAACCAAAACTAAAAATACCAAACCCCTGCCCCTACAACTACAGCGATACCCCAACCCCTGCCCCTAAACCTAAACTACCCGACCCCCCACCCCGCTCCTAAAAACTAAAAATACCCCAACCCCTACCCCTAAAACTACAGTGACCCCCAACTTCACCCCTAAAACTACAGTGACCCCTCCACCCCCACCCCTAAAACTAAAATTGCCCTGACTTCCCTTACCTGATCGTGTCCTTCAACAAAGCCGACTCCTTTCTTCTGTGCCTTAACCATGCATGTGCGTTGTTCAGCACATGCGTGGTTAAGGCACAGAACAACAAAGTCGTGGTTAACAAAAGCGTTGTTCTGCTTTCATTGTTCAGGAGTCGTGGTTGGGGGTGTTTCCCGTACACAGTACCTTAATCCCGGGTGCGAAGAAATGCAGAGTCCCATGTCGAAGGTGCGTTGGGCAGAGGTGATGCATTGTGCAGCAGTGTATCCAATGAGCTGTGTTTGGTGATGCAAAGTCCTTGCATTGGGGAATCCAAGCAGCAGTAGCGATGTGTTGGTTCAGAGGGTGATGCATCGTACAGCAAAGGCTCTGCACTGGTTCTGCGAGAGATGTGCCACGCCATGGAGGAGATTTGTTGATACTGCTGGATCCAAAGATGGGCTAGCAGAGCACTTTCAGGCCTGTTCCCAAGGGTCAAGGACCCACTTGGCACGACAGGGCACATCTAGGTGCTGGGTTCAAGGTTGTTAGAAGCCTGGTATGTCCCTGAGGCTTCTGATCAGGATGTGTGCCAACTAACCCTTGAGGTCACTCTAAGGTCCTTGGTTTAGAGATGCAGGTCTAGTCCTTCTCAGGCAAGAGGGCTGCAGGGGTGTAGCTTAGTCAGTAAGACTGGGGGGGTGTACTTCAGATTTCTCAATAACCATGATGGCACATAATGTTAAAATACATTATATGGCAAACAGGACTCATACGGGGGGCTTGAGGGACAGCAGAATGCATGTTGGTTGGGGTACTAAGTGAGTAAAAGCACATCATTGTGTGAAATAACCAACATGCAGAGGAAGAGAGTGTGTGTTTGTTTTTGTCTGTGCATCTAAATAATTCTGGTAAAATTGGACACCTCACCATACCTGACTGAAATCACCTGCACCCAACTATTTATCACAAAATACATTTATTAAGGGGGTGTAACACCCCAAGCACCCCCTGAAGCTGCACCCCGGGAGGGTAGCAGGTCAGCACAATGCAGCAGTCCTTCAGAGCAGCAGTCCAGCAGAGGAACATACTTTTCAGCAGCACAGCAGTCTATCTTCCTGACAGAGTCCACAGGTCCAGAAGTGCACTGAAGGCTAGGGGTCTAATATTTATACCTGGTGCCCACTTTGAAGTGGAGGAAGCTTCTAAAGGTTTTCACCCCCCAGGTGTCAGGCATCACCTTCCTTCCTGTCCTGGCCCAGCTTGTCTGGGTTCATAAAAGACCAATGAAAAACTCATTGGAGAGTGCTAAGGCATAGCCTATGTGATGTCCATGTGTGGTAGGTGAACGTTCCTCCCCCTTGTAAACTCAGAATGGCCCATCCTACCAACACCTACCTTCCATTTGTCTCACTGTCTAGGAGCAATATACAAAGACCAACTGCCAGCTACTCCTAGTCATGTGACCCAGGATCTGGCTGCAGGCACCATATAGTTACGCCAAGAACATCCCAATTTCCTAAAAGTGGCATTTTCAAAATCTACCATTAAAGTGCAACCTGTCTACCTGCTGCCAATTGGAATATATCATTTATTAAATGTAACAAGGTAATCCAATGTTATTGTATGGGAGCAGCAGGGCTTGCAATAGTGAAAAATGAATTTGAGTTTTTTTACTATCAGGACATGTAAAACTTAAAAGTACATGTCCACTGCACCATGCCCTCTGGGCTGTTCAGGGCCTACCATATGGGAGATGTATATGTATTAAAAAAGAAGTGTTGGGCCTGGCAAAAGATGTATTTTGCCAGGTCGGCATTACAGTTTAAAACTGCACACACATGTTGCAGTGGTAGGCCTGAGACATGTTTAAAGGGATACTTAAGTAGGTGGCAGTGCTTCAGGCCTTCTAGTAAGATTTCATTTACAGGACCTGGGCACATGCAGTGCCACGTTACTAGAGGCTTACAAGTAATTAAAATAGGCCTATTGGATGTAAGCCAATTCTGCCATGTTTTGCGGCAAGCGCACAAGCACTTTAGCACTTGTTAGCTGTGGTAAAGTGTGCAGAGTCTTAAAATGCAACAAAAATTTGTTTGGAAAACAGGAGGGTGAAGGCAAAAAGTTCGGGGATGTCTCCGCAGACAGGGCCAAAGCCAACAATGAGTATGCTAAATAATGTAATATACTTTCTGAGATATATTATTGTCCTTAAAAACAGAAAATGAGCGCTAAACGAGCGATAAACGCCATCATTTGATCAGTTTAGGAACACCAGCAGAGAAGAAAAAAGAATACAGAAAGTATGACTACATTTACGTGCACAATAATAAGAGAAAAGATCCTGAAAAAATGATTAAATTCAGATACCATGGGTAAAGAAAACCAGAGGCTCTGTACTATGAAACAAGGAAAAATACACCATGGGTATTGTAAAGCAGAGGCACTATAATATGAAACCAAGAGAAAATAAACACTTTTATAAGTGACGAGAATACCTTCTTTAAAATAAACAGTACTGGTATAATTGTTGGGGCATGTAAAAGTGAGGGGGAAAAAGTGAACCAGAATGTCAGGGGCATTATACACAGGCGAAGAAAACACAAGTGAGCACGATTATAAATTCCAAATAAAAGTGGAATAGAGTCTTTCACATCTATTCGGTTCTAAAGACCAATACTTTAAACCTTCACCCCATATAACTCATAAAGCAGTCTACCCACACGATCCAACAAAGTCTCAGCTGCCTGTGGTCATTGCTCAATAATAATTGAAGTAGTAAGGACTGAGCGTTGTGCCGGGACAACTTAAGGGCACACCATAGTGTAACCTTACCGCGCAACTCTTGTGTGAAGCTTAGGCTCATCATAGTCCCATCTAACCATAAAAAGTCGTGAAGAGGAGCATCTATCCATATCATGTATTCCCCTGGTTCAAATAAGCATAAGTACGTTGGGCGTGAGGCTGAATCGGCCTATCAGAATCAGTTTTCACAGTGGATCCACAGTTCAGAAGGAGGAGGCCCGTAGGTTACTGTTACACGAAATGCCAACTTCCTGCATCTATGCACAAATGAAGGACATGCTGAAAAGATGCTATGCAGAACAGATGTGCTTATGTAAATGAACCATCAAACTTCAGTGGTGCTGATGAGCAATTGTGGTCCAAGATTTTGGAATAAAAAATATTTAAAAAAAGGAAAAACTCTCTCATTGGATAAAGGGACAACTACTACGTCATCACCAGATTTAACACATGGCGGACACATGTAATAACTCCTAGCAGTGAGTCCTAATAAAATGTATATGTCAGTTATAATCACTTTTAAATAATATGATGGACAGTGGACGTTATAGAGAGCCGTCTCATCGTGTAATTTCTTAGAAGCCGGGATGTGCTACACAGAAAATATATTTTAAAACGACACATGATTATTTGCAAGAAATGGATAGTGCATCCAAAATATACAAAACACGGCTTCACTTAGTTATGTTCTCACAAGACGTCGTTGATTGAAGCGTAAGACACGTATAAAAGTAACTCAACAGCAGTTACAGAATGCCATGCTGCAATGCAGTTCAAACCCTCGTTTATGGACGCAAGGCGTTATATCTGGTATCTCCCTTTCCTGGACTGATCAACTCCGCTTCAGGGGACAGCTCATAGGAACCCTTACCATGGTACTCGTCCTCCAAAGACTACTCAAATGCTGTTTCTTGGCACAGCACGTAAGGACAACTTCTGCAAAAGCTACTCATCCTGGCCCCAACGATGCTGCGAGATACAGCTTGTAGAGAGTGCTTAATTTGTGCTTGTTGTTTCCGGTGCTGAGCACGATCACGTATTAGTGAGGGGCCGGGGCTTATTCTTATGCCTCAAGCATTTGCTGCGAGCAAAAGACACATATGGCAAAGACGGAGGAAGGGAAACACGAAAAAGCGTCATAAAGGGAGAAAGTAGAAAGTTGCAGTATGAGCTGAAGGGGCAGGGGTGGCCGTAAATGGATTGAAGAGGCCTGCGATGGCTTCAGGATTACGCTGCCTCAGTATTCAGTGCCGGCAGATTTAATTACAGCAGCCTCGTGTTTAAGAGAAGGGCTTTGAGCACCAGCACCTCTTTATTTACAAATTAAGCACTGCTTGTAGACCACAACTGTGCAGCGTTCTCCGTTAAATGCCCCAGTACCTCTTCTGGCTGTAGCCCATAAGAAAAAGTATTGCAATAGCCGTCCATCCTGAAATGCAATACCACTGCTGGGTGTAGTTCACAGGGACCAATACTATAGTACTGTGGCCCCGGTGACTTACTGCTGCCTCACCTCCAGGTATAGCCATGAAGGAACCCTTCTGTTGGCACAGCCTTCTTCTCGGAGGCGCCATAACACCACTTATGGTTGCAACCACCTGAAACTGAGTACAGAATGACAACCTCCCAGCATCAAACTGACTGGACGGAGAGAATAAAAGAACCTCATTCCCAACTGCAATGCTAAGTACAGCAGCAATAACATTCAGAAGTAATTCAATGGGATATCCACTCCCGATCCGGAACGTACTACTGCTTAATTCCACATAAAACATCCACTTCTGCTGAGTCTGTAGTCTGACTATCCCTGCTGGTCAGACCTCAAAGTAATCTTTGTAGAATATAGTTGAAATGCAAATATGCAAGAAAAGCGTTCTCTAAATCGTAACCTTGCAGTTCTACTGAACACATCATTTGTATTATATTGTTTGTCTTATTTAGATTCATTTGCAGGGGCGCTCATTGGCATAAATATTACACACAGGCCTTAGTAACGAAGAATGTGGAACACCGTGATTCGGTCAGCCATGTGGAAACTCCACATGAAATTCCTAAAGTTGCACGTTAGGCCTCAGTGATTGGGGAATAACTGAGTGAGACTGTTTTTGTGGCCACTATTGTGCTTGGCATTTCCAATACTGTGAGATTTTATGCAGATATTTACCACCTGTTCCAATTAAGTGGTAAATATCTGCCAGAGCTCCCGTGTTGGGATAGAGGCAGATGTGATCTAGCATAGGGAGCTGTACATGTTCCTTGTTCCTTGACTGTTATAAAATAGGTCAGATGTAATGTCTCCCTTTCTAAAGCCATTTGACTGGCCGAATTCTATGCCAGGAAACCATTGGTCTCGCACTCGAGAAATCAGGGTGCAGGAACACTGGCCACATATAATTCGGCAGAGCAGAACTGCACACAGTAAAGTCGTTCCACCCTACTTATAATTGGGGCCGTGGTATTACAGTTTGCTTGCTTCTTAATGGTTACAATTGTAATATTTTGATTTTGCCAATAAATTTGGAATTGACTGCATATGAGACAGTGGTTCTTAACCATTTGACTTCAGAGGACCCCATTAATTTATTATTGAAAGCTGGAGACCCCGGCCTTCAAAACAATGCACACACATACACAGTGCTTAATTTGTGCTTGTTGTTTCCGGTGCTGAGCACCGGCACTTATTTCCTAGGGCCGGTGCTTAGTTTTGTGTCTCAAGCATTACTTTGAGCAAAAGACACGTGGGAAAGAGAAGACGGAGGAAGAGAAAAAAGAAGAAGTGTCAGAAAGGGGAAAGGCAGGAAGCTGCAAGAGAGAGCTGAAGGGGCGGGGAGTGGCTGTTAATGGTTTGAAGAGGCCCGAGGTGGCTTCAGGATTACTCTGCCCCAGTATTATGTGCTCGCAATTTTTTATTGCAGCAGCCGCATGTTTAAGAGGAGAGCTTTTAGCACCGGCACCTTTTTATTTACAAATTAAGCACTGCACATACAGACACAAGTATAAGTCAAACAAATGTACACATTAGGGAATAATTAATAAACCATGCCAAAAAATAGATGTGATAATTTTAATGGGAGATTTTTCAAAATATAAGTGATATGCTTGATCCTGGCATATCAGTTTGTCCTTTGTGCTCCCAGTGCATAATCTCTTTTGACCATGCATGGGTGTGCTTCATTTAAGGCCACCAATCTATAGATTGTTTGCTATACTTGTGCTGTACCTACGACTCTAGCTAAGGCTTCAAAATCAATTTTCAGCCTCACACAATTAAACCTTCACATTTACAGAAGTAAAATGTTTTGAATTTTACATTTCACTTTTTATGTGTACATGCTTTAGTAATTTGATATCATACAATTTTCTAAACATTCTGAGTAGGTGTCACTAACCCACAGCGGTTCCTGGACCACAGGTTAAGAACTGTCTCAATGAGGTTCAGTGCTTCATAGAACAGTGTAATAAACAATGTTCTGAAAATGTGTGCTTTGCAGGACAAGCTTGCACAGAAGCAAAATTCTGTAACAGTGGAAAACTGGGCACCTCAATGACGACATAGGCATTTCAAATGCAGCTACATTGTATATAGCTCATACTCATAAAAGATGCCTGTGTTTTCCCTTACTAACATTATCTTGTTTTTCCCCAAAAGGTTATATGAGGATATTTGAAATTCCAGCTGGTGCTAGACATTTACTTATACAAGAAACAGATTCTACAAAGCATCACTTAGGTAAGTTCAAGGCAGAATTAATGGTATCTTTTGTTCTGGAGCTGAAAAGTGTTTTTGAACGCATCAAATTTGCTATACATATATATCTATGTGGCGTTCGACAGTCACTGACGTTGAGTGACTAGCCCCCAGGGCCTGAGTAAACGTGGATGCGCTACATGCAAGACTCAGTTCAGACTAGGGCAAAGTGACTTGTCTACAGGAAGTGATACCTTGTTTCATAACCAGCAGCAGCAGAAGGCAGGTCTGTCGAGGCAGGAGTTGGGCCAGGGTGCATCCTGCTCTCCGTGTCGATCAAAGGATTGTGTCCTGCCGCCTCTCTCTGTCCTTGAGCGCCAAGGCACGCAGCAAGCAGGAGCTGGCCTGAATTGCTATTTGTGTCTCTGTCCTGTCAAGCTGTCCTTCTACCCTTGTCCATAGGATTTACTGTTCTTCATCTTGGTGCTTGCATGGAGGACAGCTTTTTGGTGAAGTGCTGCATTGAGTACTGCGGCTTGTTGCAAGATGGGCTTACGCTGCAGAAGATCCGAAGAACGGCATGTGATGTGCTTTTACATAAGTTAATCATGAGACCTTTTCCACCTAAATTGCATAGCAGGCATTTACTCGCTTCATGAGTAGTTTTCTGTGTGATATTATGCCTAACGAAACACCAACAGCAATGATTTAGCTCAGAAAGGCACTGGGCCAGATCAGAAACATTTTTGACTGGCGCTATTTTATGTACTTGGCGGTAAGTTAAGGCAGTGGTTGCTCAAAGCACCTTTTACCGCCGTATGATAAAATAGGACTCTGGGGGTGCTAATATGTGACAAGAAGGACTGCACACATTTGCTGTGTGAAATATTTCATGTTAATGATGTATTGTGTTGTTTCTTTGCTGCTGTGTTTTTATGAAGAGTTACTGCAATGTGATTTTGTTGTTTTGTGCTATGGTGTTGTGCCCTGTTTTGACTATTTTGCTGTGATTTAGCATGTTATGTTTTAATTGTGTCATTATGTTGCTTTATATATATTATTGTCTTATGTTCTGTTGCTGACTTTAGCTATGCCACCCAGTACTGGTATATTTCCAGCCGAAAGCAACACATGACTTGAACGTTCCTGTGACAAGCAACCAATTACCATTACATAAGGTAGTAAAATAGCACTGCTCCAGTTCTTCAGTTATTTGAAAGAGGAGTCACCCCAAAACTGTGGCAGATACTGTGGGGCCTATTCACAAATGTAAATTTACATGTCAGTAAGTCTACAGGTGCAAATTTACTCTCACACTGTTGAGTAACTATTACTTTTGCCTATTGACCATTTTCAAGTATCAAGTTACTCAAAAGTGTAGGTTTATATGTCCCACCCCCTGAAATAAGTGTTAGAGCAGTGGCTTTCAAACTTTTTAATGCCAAGCCCCCCCCAAGTGGGAAAAAAATTATTGGGACCCTGCCACAGAAATTTTCACAATTAATCTATTAAATTGGCAATGTTTAAATCTGTTCAGACTTGTTTAAACATTGCCGTTAAGTTCTGTTAACATTTAAACATGTAATACATGTTTTTGTGCTCAAAACAAAGCACTGTTATCTGCATAATGCTTCTTTTAGCCAGAGCCTGGCACCCACTCCATCCCCCTGGGATTACTTGAGGCCTCCCTAGGAGGACCCACCCCCCGTTTAGAGTCCTCTGTGTTAGAGTCAATGAAAACACCCTATGCAACTTTTCAAACATATTCAATGTTCTACACACTTGGCAAAGACCTCCACAATAAGGGCAGTGAGATCCCAGTGGTAAAGTATAGGAAAAAGCTTTGCACTTTATTCAAGTTTAAAAACATTATTGAAAAGTTTGCTAGTAAAATGTTGATGTAAATTGATTTTATATATGTATTTTACATTTAGAGTGCTTTTCAAAAAGTACTACCTGACTTATTTTTAAATTAAACATGTATTTATTTTGAATATGTGACATAAAATTTTAAGTATTTTTAAAGATTTATTTAAAAGTAACACCTACAAAATGTAAAATGCTTATATTTATTAGGTATTACATGTTACTACAATTCATGTATACATTATTTTAATTTAAATATGTATTAAAACATTAAAGGTGTATTTATTGTGAATTGAAAAAGATCATTAAGTAATTCTAAAAAATATATGCATTTATAATGTATATTTTATTTTATCAATATTAAAATAGTTGTATATATATATATATATATATATATATATATATATATATATATATATAGTTTTCAAGAGTTTAAATGCATTAGTATATACATTAATGTATTTTAACTTTATTTCCTATAGAGTTTTATTTTAGTCCCTGCCTCCATTATTTTCTACTAAAATGTGTTACAGTCCCTATGAGGGGACATTGGTGGTGCAGGACTTACTTCAGCTCTGTGCTGGAGTATATTAGGAGTTGCTTTGGTCCTTTTTGACGGTAACAGTTTTAGGAGTGCATTTTGTAAATAGGAAGGAGCTAAAGGCTTTAGTGGGTGGGTGCATGTTCCTACCTAATCTTGCTCCCTTTAAACCTTCTTAAACTCTCCCTTAATCCTGCCTCTTTATTTGTAAGTATTCCAATTTCACATTGTACTATCCCTCCCACATTTGCTACAGTACTATATACCTACATGTGTGAAAATCACTACAACCAGGGCAGACTGACAGACTGCTCCTGCTGTTGAAAGTACATGTTTACCCAGGATCCAGTCTTTTTTTCTGTAAATATGAGGAAGATTTTTGAAAACCTATTGAAAATGTGCCCTCATTTTAGCATCTGTGGGACGTTTATGGCACTGTTAGCAAATGATTTATACTGGGACTAAAGTCTTATCAAAACCAAGTATTCACCAGAATCCATTTTGATGGGACAAATATAGATGTGCCTTATCACAAAAAATCCAACATCTTTAGTCTGGTGAAAAACACACCATGTAACAAATAATTTTGAGAATTTCACCACACATTTTAAGTGCCCGATTTACAATAACAATCTTATCCGAGGGGACAGCACTTCCAGGAAGGTATTGACTGCATTAGAGCAGGGCCCTCAACTTCACCTCAAGCCCTCTGACTCCTCCCTGGTCAATAACTACTTGGATTAGCCCTTATCATGTGTTAATACTGAATAGTAAATCATGCAAAATTCCATTAAAAAGTGTATTTATTAAGCCATAATTAAATAAATGGACAACCAAATTCATCCTGTGGTCACAATGACTGTGATTTGATAGTACATAATCAAGCATGGATAGGGCACTTAAAAATTATATTTTTAAATAGTTAGATCTAGCAATTAGGAATGCAAATGACTAATACAATTCCCTGTTAATATGGACAGTAGGTTACAAATAGTAAGGGCAACATTTTCAGGTGCACAAACACAAGCAAAGAGACATCACTAACTTCAGCGATGCAATTACAATTAAAACTGTAAAAAAGACACTTTAATTTGAACATCTGTGGAATGTAAAGTCACATCTAAAGATCCATATATAAAGCAGAATAAATGCACTCTGAGATTATCAGTCAATACAAAATATTTGAGTAGCTTCTCAATCAACATTGCAACCAAATAACTTTGCTTGTCAAGAACCAAGTTCAGCAACAAAACTACAAAAAACAAGAATCAAATCCACTTAACAAATATCCAAATGAAAAATATCTAAATGACACACAGATTACAAAATGCTAAAACACACCCACAAAATTGCATATATTTCTCAGAATACAATAGGGACAAAAAGTGACATGTGGTTTCTCTGTTGAGGATATTAATTTTTATTTTCAACATAGTTGTTTATTTTTAGTAAGTATACATATTATTCACTCATCCACTGTGCTGTTGCATTTGATCCTTATTTTCTTAATTCAAGGGCTAGATCTAAAACATTGGACCATACTTTCACATGCTAAGCACTGTTCTGTTTTGGTTCCGGGCATCAGATGGCATAGCTGTGTGATGAAAGCTTTAAATCAATTATTTGGTGGAACAGAAATGCTCACCAGCTAGGGAATCTGTTTCAAGGTGGCCACAGCATATGACCGTTCTTTTAGCCTGTTCACTTCTGAGACCTGCTCCTTCCTGGCAGCTGATTTCTGGTGTAGCAATAAAACGTTTGCTATGATGGGTAATTGTTCCGAAAAATGTCAGTGTAACTGTTTGACTTCTTAACTTTCTGCCACCTCCAAAGAGAGAAAAGGACTTTTAGATTCAAATACTCATCTCCCACTGGCATTATTAGCAACACAAACTTAACATTTTAAAGAGTGTTATACTTCCGCACAATTATGCTTGTTTCCTCTCCTATTTACTTTAGATAATTTTGTTATGTAATCTACAGGATAGTTTCTCAATTAAGTATACGTTCAACAAGGACAAATATGATGTGTGGCACCATATTTTTGCAGGGGCAGAGGAAGTGGACTTAAGTTCTATGTAAAAAAAAGAAGAGGTCTGAACTCAAAAGCTCGCTAAAATATATTGGGGACAGGAAACAGCATTTTCAAAGCCCAATACTTCAGTAGCTGACTCAGCACAATGGCTAACTTCACAGCCATAGGATAGAGGAGAAGCCACCTTCAACAAAGGAAACTGTTAAAAAACATGCATTGAAAAAACAGAAATTGACATTCAAAAATATGATGAATCTAAAGTAGAAGAAAAGACGAGTTCTCCAACTTGAGATTAGATCAACCTGTTTACCCTAATAATAAATCAAGGTGGCTATTTAGAGTTTTTATGGAGCACAAGGGACTCTTTTGGCACACAAAACCTTCAATCTGTTGCATTGTTGCCCACCAAATCTGCAGATCCTCTTCTCTAACTAGAACCAGGGGAAGCAGTGAGTTTCTGTCAGTGGTCCCTTTATTTTTCCTTCCTGTCAATACCTCTGCCCTGACAGACCGTCTGTCACTGAGCCTTCAGGCCATATAGACATTTGTCCCACGCATGGTGCCTGACACTAGATTTCCCTGTCCGGGACCACAAGCAATAACACAAAAACTGGACAAATTCTACGAAAATTGCATGGATTCTGGAACACCATAAATTTTTGTTATTTTCATAGATCAGAGGACTCTGCTGTAACACAGAAAAGCTACCCCTAAAATATTGTAACAAGTTTTAGCAACACGTATCTGAATCCGAGTTGAAATTATATTTTCTGAATGTGAAGTAAATATGGCAGATCTTTGTGATTTTGAAAATACATTACTAATTCTATTGGTACTCTTTCCAGAGAGGCAATCCCACTACTGCTAAGACGGGATACTCGAAGTGGCACTTGAAAATTAAGGTGCCAGGATAGCTGGTGTTTACTCCATCATGTGATACCACGTGCAATCATTTTAATCAGCTGGCATTTTTATTATTAGAAGATCCATGTCCTTTGTATTTACAATATTCTCTAGTAATTGCTCACATAAAACGATGAAAGAGCCAGATGAAAAGTATAGGATGAAATCAAGACAGCCGAACTCCCGTATTCAGCTTTTAGTAGTATAGCTACATTTTTCTTTGCCTATTTAATACTACTGAGCATGTGGGTCAGATTTTCACAAAGAAATTAAATACGTTTTTGAAGCATTTTTTGCAGCTGCCAATCGACTGCTTTCCAGATGCTGCTCTTATATTTCTAGCTTTTCTTGTCAGTTATTAATGTACTTTTTTACTTCAAAGCTGTATGTCTTTTCAAGTGTTCATAGCATTATGAATTACAGAATTTGGAGGGAAGCTTCTGAAAACAATGTCACTGTCCAAACACATGCTTTAAATTTCATTATCTATTTGCCGGTATTTGTGGTTTGGTTGTAGACGTGTTTTTGAATCCTCTATGGTGCCTGGCAGTTTATCGCAAGTGTTTCATGTTCCAGTAGTGGTTGGCTCAGGCCTGTTCATTGCCTTTAAGTAAGAACCACTTAATTATTTTTCGGTGCTCTGTAAGAGTTGGGAAAATAGATCCTTCCAACAAAAAGACAGATGTCAGCCCGTTGGGAACCTAGTGATTCTCTAGGTATTCTCTAATATTCCTAATATTTTTTCTTACCAAGTTTGGTTACTTAGATTTAATTAGAGTGATTTCGAAATATGTGCAAAGTTATAGAGGTCTAGTAATGAGGCAAATCTGGTGCAAACACTTCCCATGGAAGTAGCTGCCTCAGATTTGTTTCCGGAGGTTTGCTTAAGATTGAGTTATTTCAAGATGAAATAACGATAACAAGTGTCAGAATTTTTTTTGCAACGTACGCCATGTTTGATCAGTTTGCACACTGCACTCCTTTTATTACCTGCTAGTAGTTGATCAAATGGATCACAAACTTTGACTGAGGTAGTGCGATTTTCACTTAGTTTATAACTGGATCAGATGCATGAGAAGAATTCAAATAGTGTGCATTCAATTTTAATGGAGCACTTAGGTCAAAAATAAAACACCTATTGGTAACAAGACCTGATAAAGCCAGTAGGTATCTCTTTTACAGTGTTTTGTTTTGTCTGTTAACTTTGACAATGCCAGATGATTTTTTAAAGTGCCAGCATTGGCAAAGCCCATAACAGTGACTTACCAACTTGAAAGTCTACTAGTTATGCTTTTAAGATGGCCACCGCATTGCATGATACAATATAATATGATGGAACTTGATGGCTATCTTGAAAGTATGGAAACTTTGTGTGCAGTGTTGCAAGATTAGGCGATTTCCCGCACAAATGGGCACCGTTTGTGGTGGGAAAAGACATCCCAGGTGTGCTGGAGAAAACTGGGCAGTATTTTCCCATTTGTGTGCAAAATTTCCTAAATTGGTGGCACCCACGGACATTTGGCAAAATGAATGCAGGCTGTGAGGCTCCGCTGAGCCCAGGTTCCCTTAGGAGGGTTGTCAATCACTCAAAGCTGTGAAAGCGCTACCTATGATGGTTCTGGTTCTTTTTTTTGGCCTGCCCCGGGTGACATGACCAATGGGGTCTCAGGGGAAGGCTTGTTATCTTTTTTATTGATTGCCTCGTGGTGTGAGTGGGCCTCGGAGTTCAGAGTCAACCTTGTCTGGTTACTAGTGGGCCGTGCCTGTCCACCAGCCTGCACCTGTGCTGAGCCTAAGTGTTCAGTAATTGTGAAGGGACATAAACAGCGGTAAGATAACTGGTGATTCATATACATACTAGAGAGCTCTATGTTTTGTCTAGTCCTAGTTTTGCCTCGTTTTAAAGTAGGGCAGCGGGCTATTGTGGCTGCTGCAAAGCACCACTTGAAGGTTTTACCACCTTTCCTAGGGAGGAATTCTGGCCATATTTTCATGGTTTAAGGTTCTGTAAAGTCCTGGCCATGATACTTAATTATAACTTTACAGGAAATTCCCTGCAAAAGCCATGTTCATTTTCAACATGTCTTTTCCCCCTTTGTATCAATTATCAGTCGGACATGATTAAGCCAGTTCTAGAGCACATTTGAAAGTGTATTTTTGTTACATTTACTGTTAGAGGTATGCACTGATGAGAGGAAAATTATTGTGTTTTCACAATTTTGCTAGTTTTTCTACCGGCTGTGTCCTTAACATAGTGCTCATGCTGGTAAAAATCCGAACTGGTAGCATCTCTACTTGTAACATGTTGATCCCTGATTTGTGATGTGCTTAGATTGCTCAGTGCTTTACTTCGTTTGTCACAGAGATACCTTTGCCACTTGAAGTTAATATCCTTCTAATGTAGCACAGTGAGCTATGAACAGACATCAAAGAGATGCATGCAAAGTGAAATCAATAGCCTTAGACCTTTTATTTTTCTCCTCAAGCATTCATTACTCCAATGTTGTTAAAAAGGGTTCCTTTGGGTAGAAATAAAGTATAATTAGCACTGGCAGCCACTGCATTATGTTTTGTATCCTCACTTTGTGTTTCTTCAGACCAAGTTCTCTTAACCACTGCTTAATTTCAGCTGGTGGTTGCCGATGGGGCCCACCGGCACACATTTTTGGGGACTGACATTTATATTTCCTCATCAGGTATTGACTGTGAGCAAGAGAGTTAAAAACACAGAAACTAGAAAGAGAAAGGGAGTAAGCAGGGGCTGGCAAGAGTGAAGTAAAGGGGAATCAGTGTCTAGAAGTGGATTAAGGAGGCCTGATGTGAATTCCAGAGTATGCAGTCTCTGTTTTTAGGATGCTAATTTTTAAAAGTACCTCAGGAGTAGACCTTTGAGCACTTGCACTCATTCTTTTAAAAATCAAGCACTACTCTCAACATATAACGTTACTCATTGCATTCTATAAAAACACCTGGTACATTGATTTGCACACTTGTATGATTCATTATCTTTGTATAGTATGTTTGTGTGAAGTAAAGCGCCCTCACACCCTACATTAGGATGAATAGCACTATAAAATAAATTGAATAAAAAATAAATCAGTAAATCAGTAAATGGTATTTATAGCATTAGTGTTATTACTCATTCTGACATGTATTTGACATTCTTAAAGTACATACATACGGCTTACATAAGAGAGATGAACAAAGTCAAAACCTTCCTTCAAATCATAGTTTTAGTTAACCACCTACAAAAGTGACAACAATCTGAGTGTCTCTTTCCCGTCATTGCATAAATATTTAGCTGTTAGGCTCCAGCTAGCACTGAGCCAGCCCAAGACTCCAACAAATGGAGGGCTTATGTCCCATTAAATGAAACCATTGTTTTGGGCACAGATGGAAGTGAGAATAAGAAACCCCCTACAAGTTGCTGCCCTCAAAGTAAAGTAGACACTGAGCGGCTGATGCTGAATGTGTCCTGGTGTCGGAAAATTACACCAGGACAAATCCAGTGCATTTCACTGATGTTGGCCCGATCTCAGAACCAGCTCAATAGTAGCTGACAGATCCTCCTCATTTCCTGCACCGATTAAAGGAAAACTGTACATGAGGAGAGAGTGGAAACTGGTGCTGAAGAAGAAAGAGGCATGAGATGACATGAGGTATGCAAATGGAGGATTTCAGAAAAATGTGAGGATAAAGGGAACCCCACAGCCCTACCCTCACTTCACCCAGATGGGCATGCAAAACTGGTCATGATCCAGCATTCTGTTGCACACGTTTAGTGCTGCTTTCATTTGCAATGGGAATATATATCGATCTGTGCACTCTGCACAGAGACCAATATTGCATGTGAAATTAGTCTAACCTCTTTAATGACCCATGGCAGGCACTGTAAGAAACCTGTATCACCTTCAGCCTCAGGGCTCACAATTGTGCCCACCCAAAATCTGAACTTACCAGACACAGACTCATGGGACTCAGTTCTGAGTATGTAATAAAAAGTAGTCATATGCTGCATAAAAATAAAACTACAGAAACATAACAGCTGGAAAAAGGAAATGTTCATATGAATAGGGTTAAGCATGTGAAATGTAACCAGGGACTAATTTGCTGCCACAGATTACCTTAGAGTTTTTGTAGTTATTGTTAAGACATTGATCTGTGCATTTGCCTTTAAAGTTAAGAACATGAATGTAGGTATCCTTTTCAAAGTCAGATTTAGGACCCACACCACATAAATTCCATTGTGGGTGATGGGTATAAAGGAGCTGCACATTTTCATGAGATTGCTTAGGTCAGCAGTTATGTGACAGCAGTACAGCCCAGATGATGAAGTAGAATGGATTGGGATGGGACAAGAGGAATGATGACAGTGTCAGCAGTTGTTGAGGGAGCATCCATTTTTAGATGTTGGGGAGAAGTTGTTGCAGTATGTTTTGAGAAAAGGAATCTTCTAGACACCAAACAAAAACATTGCCAAGGCTGCAAGCATTAGCCTAGTTTTTTCTGCAGCACAAAGGCAACAACACACACCATTTTATAACTTTTAGTGCAAGTGCTTGTAGTCATGATGAAGGACTTTGAACTGGAGGACTGGGAAGGGAATTGGTCAGAGTAAGTTAATGTGGGCCTGATTACAACTTTGGCGGAGGGGCTTAATCTGTCCCAAATGTGACGGATATCCCGCCCGCCGTATTATGAGTCCATTATATCCTATGGAACTCGTAATACAGTGGGCAGGATATCCATCACATTTGGGACGGATTAAGCCCCTCCGCCAAAGTTGTAATCAGGCCCTGTGTCTTTTCTGGCCTTTCCAGACATTTAAACTAAAGGGGTGTGGGCCTCTGCTCTTACTGCGGCGACCCCCACAGCTCTCAAACAGGACACACATCCTCATCTTTTAAGTATGTTCACATGGTCACTTCATACTTAAGCACACCTGTTACTTATGTGGCTCATCTTTTATGTCTTTTTTCCCCACACTGCCATGTATACCTTGTAAAAGATACTTTTTTGTTTGAATAACTTCAGACAATTAGATGTAACGCAAACCTTGTCAGACAAATCATACTGGAATTATTTCAACTCATGGGCAATTTCAATATACATGCATCATACTGTGGTGTTAATCTGTTCAACGTTCTATTTTTTGAGCCACATTGCTGAAATAAATTTGATGTTGCCATTTTTAGATTTAATTGAAGGTTGATTGCAATCTGCTCTTGTAGATTTATTTCATGCATACCAGGCTCGAGTTTGGATTTGTAGTGCCAGAAAGCCCAATTAGAAAGCCACATTGGGGAGTACTTTCCTAAATGAGTGTTCTTATTAGAAGTTTGGCATGATTGCAGAAGTCCATTGGTATCCATTGTACCTCCTCAACTATACGTATATCAAGAACCCTTAGAATTATCCTTTAAAAAGCTTTGGAAGCTATTTTTGCATAATTTGAAAGTTGCATTTTTGGGCTGGCACTGCTCTGCATTGCGCAAAATTTGGGCTTAGACTCTGAGAGATTTGTGCTTTGGACATGTCTCAAATTCTAGCAACACTGATTGTTTGCTATACTGTCAAGAAGGCTTCTGCATATTGTCACGTTCAGAAGGCAACCCATGGGCATCTTGAAAGTATTAAAAATTTGAGTTTCTAAACATTCAAGATAGCAGTAATGTTGGGTATATACACAAACACTTCAGCAGGTTTGTATATAAAAAAAATGCTATACTTTGAAGATGACTGGTCACCGTTAATGGCTTTGCCAGTTCAGATGGAATTTTTGAAAAGCAGTCCGCCATCTTGAAAGTATTGAAAATCACAATTTTAAGCTGGCAGCCACTTTGTGTGATGCAACGTGGCATGACACAACATGGTGGCCATCTTCAAAGCCTGAAAAATAATGTTTTCATTCTTTCAAGATGGCAGCCACGTTGCATGAGACAGTCTTGAAAGTAAATACATGTTTTCATGCTTAGAAATTGGCTACCAAGACACATGAAGCAACTTGATGCAACGGGGAGGAAAGTCATGCATTAAGAGCAGGGATCTGAGGGAGGTAAGAAAGCCATCCAATCATGTGACACCTGACAAAAGCCCATTTGATGTAGTTTTGTAAGCAATGCAGTCTGTGACAGACAGCTGCAGGTGTCTCTACTGAGGCAACAAAAGTGGTAGAGCACATATATGATTGGGATGAAAAGCTTCACCTCTTTATCAGATTTTTTTTGAGGAATGGATTTCTTCAGAAGAAAAACAAATCTATAGGTCGAAAATCAAAGCTATGGTGCAAACGCATCAAAATAGCACATTTTATTTCCATGTAAAATACGAATTAGGGCAAAGGTGCAGTAAATTCTGATTTTCTTAGGTAATATTATTTACCCTGTGTGTGCAGAATAAAATAAGCCTCTTGACAAATCATAGACGGTGGATTTCATAATTTACTTTTGCTCATTCCAATGTTTTTATTTTCTCCTTTGCACCTTAGTCAGTGGCTTGGCACATTATTTTAAAACTGACTTATTCAGCTTTGTTTTTTCATATGACAATGTTGCATCCTTAGTGCAACCTCTTGGTTGCCCTAATATCGTGTATGTGAAAATGTACCTAATTATTACTGTTATTGCTACAGATTTCATAGGTCATCAGTGAAGTAATATATGATGTCATAAGCAGTGCATTACAGCGAGGAAAGTTATACTTAGGTCATTTAAGTATAACTGGTGAATTTCAGTGTTTTTTGGTTTTGAAACATTTTGTTTTATTATTAGAAGACCTATGTATACTTCCACTTTAACTTTAGTTTATTTCAGTGTATTTCAAAGTTTTTTAATGTAAGTTAAACTCTCACAAGCTTACTTATGTATAACTCCACTTTAATATCAGTTTAATTCAGTGACATTCTATGTATGTAAAGTAACATTTTATCATGTTAGCAGTGGGGTATGAGCTGCAGGACCAGGTCCTACGGCCAACCCCCCACAGCACACAGCCTTTTACCAGGTTGTCTGCACAACCCCCTTCTGCCGTGCACAGTAGGGGTTGGCTGCAGGCCCTGCTGCGCCCAAACCTCATTAGTGGTCAACCCCCACCATGCACAATCTTTAGAAGTACAAAGTGGGGGTTGTACACAGGGTGTGGCCTGTGGCCAAACCACTGTGGGCTACCAACCCCATGTGGGCAACCAACTCCTCTTGTGGCCAGGCCCTACAACCAAATCTATCCAGTGAGTCAGACCTCCACTCCCATTACTTTTAATAGTGTTCCCGTGGGAGTCCCACCAGACCACACAGGTGGAGCTGTGCTAGTTCCTGCTGCAATATTATGCCATATTACATAGTTACCTGTTAAGTATCCTATATATTCTATACTATGGGGGTGATTATGAGTTTGGCAGACAGAAAAGGCCATCCTCCAAACTCCTGCAGTCAGGTTACTTCCTGTGTGATCCTCTTCCCGCAGGCCCCATTGAGAGTTTCCCACTGGGTCAGTGGGCAGAAACAGAGTTTCCGCCTACTGGGCCCAGTGAGAAACAGCCTACAACATTGATGCCGGCTCATGATAGAGCTGGTGGCAATTGTGTAGTGCGTAGGGTGTAGCAGCACCTGTCACGCTTTTCACTGTCTGCAAAGTAGACAGTGAAAATCACGATGGGGCTGGCCAGGGGGGCCCCTGCTTTGCCCATGCTAAGTGCGTGGGCAGCGCAGGGCTCCCTCTGGGGGACCCTGCACCCTGCCTCCACCAGACTTTACATGGTGGGGCTACCGCCATGTAATTGCCGGTAGATAATGCACTCATAATCCGCTGCCCTGGTGAATTAGGACCGCCTGCATTGCCAGCACCTCCAGTGCAGGAGAAGTGGCAGTGCTGGTGGTCCGACTGTGGCGCAGTTGTTATGAGGCCCTATATCTTTAGATATGTGTGTGTATGTATATCTTTATCTAAACCTATATCTAGCTCTCTCTCTCTCGCTATATATATCTATATACACACATATATATGTGTGTGTGTATATAAATATATATATATATATATATATATACACACACATATATATATATATATATATATATATATATATATTCACTGAAAAAAACAATGGTTACATGGACGTTATAGTTAGGTTCTGAACTTACTCGTACAAAACTGTAGAAATTCAGCAGTTGTAGGTATCTCAGCTAACTATAACTGGTGCTCCCGTAATGCACTGCTTATGACTTCACATATTACATCACTCATGACTTGGTCAGTGACATCACTGATGACATCACTGATGTAAAGTGGCAACTGTGGATATCTGGATGCGCTGACTGGAACAAAGTTAAAAGTTTAGATGGACCACTGTTGAGTGAAGTCCAGCTACAAGGACCGAGTCAGGCCCGGTGAACAGGGTACCTCAAATCCTGGTTTGCAGAACGTTGAGAGGATCCACATGTAAGATCTATAGCGCAATTGAAGCAATGCTTTGCTACTAAGGAGTTGCAAGACTGTTGTGGAAAGTCCGGCATTGTCATCGAGGCTGCCGTTGAAAAGAGATGTGAGGCCTGTGTCAAGGATGTGTCACGCCGCAGGGGTTCAGATGCAGTGACTGGCTTTGATGCAGGTCTTTGCAGCGGTTAAGATCAACACAGAAGAGGCAACGCGTCAGTTCTGCTCAGGGTTGCGCAGCACAGCAGAGGAGATGTGTTGGTTCTGCTGTACCCACAGGGGCTGGCAGAGTACCTTAGGCTCACTTCCAAGTGTCAAAGACTGAGGTCGCACCACTTGGCAGGGTAGATGAAACATGGCAGAGTCCAGGTGCAGGAGCAAGGTTGTTGGAGCCTTCTGGTTCTGAGGCTCAAGTCAGGGCACCAGCCAACTTGCTCTTGAAGTCACTCTGGGGTTCTGGATCCAAGAGATGCATGTCCAGTCCACCCAAGCAGGAGGGCAGCAGGCAGCAAGTCATCACAGCAAGGCAGCAACACAGCAGGGCAGTAATCCAGCAGAACAGCAGTCTGTCCTTCAGTAGCTCCTCAGTCACTCTTCCTGCCAAATTATCCACAGTTCTAGAGGTTTACTGAAGAGTTGGTGTCTGAGGTCCAGTATTTACACCTAACTGTGCCTTTGAAGTGAGACAGAAGCTTCTAGAGGTTTCCCTTTGAAGCCCCCAGGCATCCTGCCTTCCCATGCAGCTCTTTGAGTGGAGGCAGGACACAGCCTATTCAGTTGTAAGTGGGGTTGTGCCAAGCAACTCCCTCCCATCCTGCCAGTGATGGCCCACCCAGGCACAACTAAGCTCCCTACTGTGTGTGGCTGTCTAGGCAGAATGCACAAAGATCAACTGTCAGTGACACACAGTCATGTGACCAGAGACAGACTACAGGCACTGATTTTGTAAGGCAGAAAAATGCCACCTTTCTAAAAGAGTAATTTCCAAACGGTAATTTAAAATCTGACTTTAACATAAATTGGGATTTTAAATTAGGATTCCAGAAACACCAAACATGAACTGTTTACCTATTCCTGTTTGGAAATTCAACTTAAAAAAATAATAAGGTAACTTCAATGTTGTTCAATGGGAGAGTTAGGGCTTGAAGAAAAAGAAAACAAAAGTAAGAGTGTTATACTACCAGGACATGTAAAACTACAAAGCACCTGTCCTATTTGTTAAGTACACTACAACCTGTCCTCTGGGCACAGTACTGGGACATATATATTAAGGGAGTTACTTATATGTATTAAAAATATATGAATTAAAAAGGAAGGTCTGGGCCTGACAAAAGGATTATTTTGCCAGGTCGAAATGGCAATTTAAACTGCACACACACATAGGCTGTAATGGTAGGCCTGAGACACGTTTAAAGGATGACTTAAGTGGGTGGCATAATCAGTGCTGCAGGCCTACTAGTAGCATTTAATTTACAAGCCCTGGGCACATGTGGTACCACTTTACTAGGACTTATGAGTAAATTAAATATGCTGATTGGGGATGAGCAAATGTTACCATGTTTCAAGGAGTGAGCACATGCACGTTAGCACTGGTTAGCAGTGGTAAAGCGTGTAGAGTCCTAAAGCCAACAAAAACAAGAGCAGCAAAAATGGAGGATGACTGCAAAATATTTTGGGGAAAACCATCCTAAGGCTGACAGGTCTAATAGTTCATCCTTCCACACCTAAGCCCCTTTTCTCTCACTGTCTGGAAGCCATACACAAATTACAGTCATTTGGCTCAGGACACTGGCAGAAATGCACAGTTGCTGGGACAAGAAAATGCCAACTTTTGAAAATGCCACTTCACCATTAAAGAGGATTTTAACTTACAATGTATTTGAGTGCAAACAGCATATCTCTTATCTGCTCCCAATCTGAAGTTAGTGACCTGCCATTAGTGAATGGGAGAGATAGGCCGTACAGCAGTGAAAAAGGACTTTAGGACTTTTTCACTGCCAGGACATGTAAAATTTAAGAGCTACTTTTTAAATACAGTGCACCCTGCCCTATGAACCTTTAGGGCTTACCATAAGGGTAACCTATAATTATTAGAAAGGGAGTTTTAGACCTGGTCAATGGTTTATTCTGCCAAGTTCAAATGACAGTTTAGAACTGTACTACAGGCTGCAGTGGCAGGCCTCCAACATGTTTTGCAGTGTTACTTTAGTGGGTGGACAATAAGTGCTGCTGCCCACTAGATGCTCTAGGTACATGTTGTATTATTTACTAGGGATTTATAATTACTTTAATGTACCAAGCAGGTGTTAACCATGCTTTCAAGGGACAGCACATTCATTTTACCACTGTTTAGCAGGTAAAAAGTGTACAAAGCCCTAAAAACCAACAAAAACAGGTTCAGCAACGGCAGGCTAAAAATCAGAGGAGATCCTGCAAAAAGGGCCAGGTCCAGCATCCAGTTTCCATGTAAGTTGTCTATAGCATGATATAACACCACTTTAACATCGGTGTGTGCATGGAAATCCACATGGCGCAAGTTATGTTTACTTTAGGGCACAGGTTCTAGTTCCTTGAAATAAGTAGAACTATAACTGCTGAATTTCTATGTTTGTGTGTGTGTAAAATCTGAACCTAACTATAAAGTCCCAAAACCTTTGGTTTTTTTGTGTGACTTTCTAAGGTTTATTTACTTTTATTTCCTAACTCTAAAGTCCCTCCAACATTGGGTATTTTTAGTGAATTTCTATCTTTTTTAATGGTATTCCGTAACTATAATTTCCCTGTAACCTTTGTTTTTTTGAGTGAATTTCTAGGGTATTTTAAATATAAAGTAATAGTAAATTACCATATACTCATTCAACCACCACTATTCACAACCTTCGGCCGTGCGCAGCAGGGTGTTGGCTGCAGGGCCAACCCCACACAGCCCATGGTCAAACCTCTGCATGCAGCCAACACCACTCTGCACACGTCCAACCCCTCACATGAAGCCAACTCCATGCCACGCAACACAAACATAGACCCATCCAACATACACACACTACTGACACCCACAGGTACCACAACCACCACCACAACCATAAAACCTACCACCACACCCACAAGCACCAACACCACACTCACAAGCACTACCACCACACTCACAAGCACCACTACCACACCCACGACCACAACAACCACAACCAAAGACACACACACCACCACCACACCCAAAACCACTAGCACAGCCACCACAACTGCAACATCTACCTCAATAGCACACTCATCCAAACACACAGTCACACATGCACACCTACATGCAAAACAACACCCACCAAACCCACATGCCCACAGTCACCCAAATACAAAACCCCAACAAAACCACACACATCCAAACCTACACCAGACACAAATGCATACACCACACATACAGATACACTCAACACAACCACACCAACCACCTCACCAGCACATTCATCCATACACACATACTCACAGAAACGTACACCCACAACACCCAACAAGTGCAAACACACACACTCACCCGAACACCACACACCTTCCACAAAACAAACATTCAAACACACAACACATACACCAGAGCCACATGCACCTACAAAATAAAACAGACACACACACAACTCCCACTCCAGCTCTCTCTACCTCCCAAACCCAATCTTCTCCCACCCCTTGCACCCCTTTTCCTTCACCCACTTTTACTGCTTACCTGTTCCTGACCCCTACAAAATCAAAAAACACCCCTTCCAAAAAGATCATTGAGGTGTCTGCTCTGCCCACTAGATGCTCCTTTCTAAGGAGGTTGTCCCTTGGCAGTGCCATTAGGAGGCAAGATCTAGGCAAGAAACCCAACTTGTGATTCAATAACTATTTTATGGACAATTATCATTTTTTTCTATAGAGTTATTATTTGTAAATAAAATATCTTTTCTTTTCACAGAGTTTGTCCTGACATTATTTTTTAATTAAAACTAATTGATTGACAGTGTTATTCCTGAAAACGTGAGTAACATGAACTGAATTTCATTTATGACAATGAAAAAAACTGGTTTTATTTTTGACATATTTGTAAAGTGCATACAGTAGTGATGAGCATTTGTAATGGGCATGGTAATTTTGGTGCAAGCATTTGTCATGATAATGGACACTTACACCAAAATTAAACATCTTTATATTTTTGTAACCTATGAATAGAAGTTTGTTTATTTATTCCTTTCACCTCTAGGCCTTTCCCCCCCAAGAGCTAAGCCTTTTTTTGGCTATTTGAGGTAGTTTGCGCTTGAGGCTTCATAACGTTTTGTCCACATAATCTATCCATGCCAAATTTGTGTCCTTTTTTTGAACATCCTGGGGATTCTAAAGATGCTCAGGGTTTGTGGGTTCTCCCAGAGAGGTTGGAGAAAATAGGAAAAATATAGCTAAAGTTCCATAAAAAAAAAAAAAAAAAAACAGGACAAAAGCACACAAGATAAAAGTGTCTGTTTTTCCCCAAATATGGATTCAACAAACGGTTTGCTGTACAAAAGTCACCATCTTACCAGCTTTCAGGAACATGCAGAGCTGAATAAAAAAAACTAATTTTCTACCACAGTTTGGGGATTTTTCTAAGAGGTAGCCTATTTTCCCTATTTTTTGGGAAACCCATGGGAGATTCAGAAAATCTATAGATTTTTAAAAAGTAGACACAGTTCTTAATTTAGCACGGGGTCATATGTGTAGATCTTTCAATGTTTTCACAAGGTCCCGCCCGAAACTCCGCTGCGCAGCTCTGCGGCTCTTTCTGCGCACCACTCGTAATCCTCTCTGGCCATCAACGTCGTCTGCCCTGTGGCAAAGCTCATATAGCTGCAGGTTCAGGTCATTGGTGGACAAGATGCACTTATCAGCGCTATTCCATGAAGGGGCTACAATTCCCATGTTTTTAGAGGCAGCATCCACCTTGGGGTGTGGCAGGCCTATAAAGCACAGCCACACCCAAGCACGTTGCTCACTATTTTGAAGACTTCGATGCAGCCAGACCTCGTGGGGATTTCTCTGGAGAAGAGCAAAGTTCCTGAATGGCAGAGTGTCATCCAACCGAAGTATCCTTGTTTCCATGGAGCACTCAAAAACGAGTAGGTCGTACTCGTAGCGGTAAGGCCTTGCTGAATCCAAGTTTGAAGGAAGTCGTTAATTCCTAAAGGTAAAGCGCGCCTTAGCATAACAAGCAAAGCGTTTCAGGCCACACTGGTAAAGCGCCCCGCGCACGACATTTAAAACGCTTCAGTTCACAGAAGTAAAGCGCACTTGCCATGGTATTCAAAGCGCTTCAGTTCACAGGAGTAAAGCGCACTTTGCATGGTATTCAAAGCGCTTCAGTTCAGAGGAGTAAAGCGCACTTGGCACGACATTCAAAGAGCTTCAGTTCATTGGAAGTAAAGCGCCCTTCGCACAGCAGTCAAAGCGTTTCAGTTCATATGAGTAAAGCGCCCTTGGTCCAATAATCAATGCGCTTCAGTTTACATGAGTAAAACTTTCAGGCCTAGGTGGCAAATGTGAAAACATCTCAAAGATAAGCAAATCATAGTTTCATTGTTTTTGGAAGCATAATATGTAAGAGACATATTTAAGTCTTTGATGATATGTGAGATACATATTTAAATCTTTGCGAATTTCTAGACTGAGATCAAACGTTTTATGTTTATAAATGCATAGTAGTTGCATGATTGATGTTCAAAGTATGTCCATAGTCCAAGCTCTTGCCTTCTCAAGGTTCAGAGGTCTCAGTTCGTTCTTGTTCCATGATTCAGAGAAGGGCCACGCTCAGTTTTGTTTGATGCTCACGACATCCTGAAGTATCATGATTTTACTAATTGTTCTTGTTCCATGATGCAGAGAAGGGCCACGCCCAGTTTTGTTTAATGCTCACGACATCCTGAAGTATCATGATTTTACTAATTGTTCTTGTTCCATGATTCAGAGTAGGGCCACGCCCAGTTTTGTTTGATGCTCACGACATCCTGAAGTATTATGATTTTACTAATTGTTCTTGTTCCATGATTCAGAGAAGGGCCACGCCCAGTTTTGTTTGAAGGTCACGATATCCTGAAGTATCATGATTTTACTAATTGTTCTTGTTCCATGATTCAGAGAAGGGCCACGCCCAGTTTTGTCTAATGCTCATGACATCCTGAAGTATCATGATTCTACCAACTCTTGCACCCACGAAACGCCTTTGTTTATTCCATAAGGGTCTCAACTCTTGCATCCACGGAGATGCCTTTGTCTATTCCATAAGGGTCTCAACACTTGCATCCACGGAGACGCCTTTGTTTATTCCATAAGGGTCTCAACTCTTGCACACACGGAGATGCCTTTGTCTATTCCATAAGGGTCTCAACACTTGCATTCACGGAGACGCCTTTGTCTATTCCCTAAGGGTCTCAACTCTTGCATTCATGGAGATGCCTTTGTCTATTCCATAAGGGTCTCAACTCTTGCATTCACAGAGACGCCTTTGTTTATTCCATAAATGTCTCAACTCTTGCACACACGGAGACGCCTTTGTCTATTCCATAAGGGTCTCAACACTTGCATCCATGGAGACGCCTTTGTCTATTCCATAAGGGTCTCAACTCTTGCATTCACAGAGATGCCTTTGTCTATTCCATACTGGTCTCAACTCTTGCATTCACAGAGATGCCTTTGTTTATTCCACAAGGGTCTCAACACTTGCATTCACAGAGACGTCTTTGTTTATTCCATAAGGGTCTCAATACTTGCATCCACTAAGACACCTTTGTTTATTCCATAAGGGTCTCAACACTTGCATTCACAGAGACGTCTTTGCCTAAATGTATAATTGAATGTTAATGCTGTTATGAACAAGTATATACAGACATGCTTAACCATTTTTCCTTTTCAGATCTCTCTCCCTGCTGTTCCCTACCCTAATTCCCTTCCCCCCGACTGGCTTCACCATACCTATGTGCTATAATAACTTTCTGAGTTGGTGAGGCCAGAAGGTGGGCCTGTTGTTCGGCGGCGTGCAGATCCTGAGGAAAGGACACTGTGACACAACTGCTGAAATGAAGAAATATTGAAAATGAGTAGGAAAAAACAGACATTTGTGACAACATTTTCTTCTGTAACTTTTTTGTCACAATGGGCGATTGACAAAAGCAATATAAAATTACGTCCAAGGTTCCCAGAGCAAACAACTGAGCAAGCAAGCAGCGCTGCCCTGGGGATTATGAGTCCCCTTTCCACCACCTTTTGCATTGGCGGTCTCACCGCCATGCAAAGGCTGGAGAAAAGGGGGCATTGGGGGCCCCAGGTGGCCCCTGCACTGCCCATGGTCTTGGTACAGGCCATGCAGGGGCTCCCATGGACGGCCCCATTGCGCATTTCACGGTCCAAATTACGGGCAGTGAAATGCGTGACAGGTGCTGTCGTACCCGACACACCACAACATTGCCGCCGGCTTGATTACAAGTCGGCATCAATGTTGTGGTGAATTTTCCACCGCTGGGCCAGCGGGCGTAGATGCTGTTTTCGCCCGCTGGCCCAGCGGAAAACTCCCAATAGGACGGTCAGCATGGAATGCTGGTTGCAGCGGCTTTGGCTGTCTTCTCTGAAGACCGCTTGAGGCCCATAGTTTTTAGAAGTGTCAGGGTCTGGTAGGTTTTTCCAAGTGGCAGCATATCCAACCCAAGTTCAGCTGCTCACCCCAGCAAGTGGGGCCATATTGGGAGTTAGCCAAGCTCTCTTGGCCCATTTGTAAAATCAAAACTCTCTTGTTTGACATTGGGATGAGATGCTTTAGTCCACAGGGGGGAGGCGGAAAGACAGTTGTCCCCTTCAGGTGGCATGACCATGCTCATGGTGGTGGGCAGCCCCCACCCCTCTATTCTTTAAAAAAAAAAATCCCTGGTATCTAGTGGGATGTCTGCCACCCGATGGACCTGATCATGGGTAATTACCTTCATCTGTCCCCTGAGTGGGGACAGAAATACTTTTTCCCATTTATTTGGTTTGGGGCATGGCCATGCCCACGATGGGCAGCACCTACCCCTCTTTCTTTAAAGAATAAATAATCCCTGGTGCCTAGTTGGCGTTTTGTCCCCCTGGAGGACAGATCAGGGGTAATTACCCTATTTGCCCCCCCAAGGGGTCAGAAAAACTTTGGTCCCCACTTATATGGCAGCCACCACCGTTCTTTTATAGAATAAATACCCTGGTGTCTAGTGGGCTTTCCGCCCCCCCCCGAGGCACATAGTGGGTAATAACCTTCATTTCCCCCCCTGCATGCGGGTGGGGCAGAAAATGTGTGCCGATTTTTGGGGGGGTTGTGGCATTGCCATGCCCATTCTGAGCAGCCCCCACCCTTTCCTATTTAAAAAAAAATTATTTAGGGTGCCTAATCACTAGGCAAGGAGAAACATGACATTGATACATATATGCAATGTTTTAAGTTTAGAGGTGACATTGAATGTACATTTCTTGTAAACCCACTTATTACATTGTGAGTGCAATTACTAAATTTTATTAAATTCATGTAGTTCAAATAATGTGTAATGCATATGTATCTGATTTGGCAGTTTACGTATAGATACACACCTGCATGGACACATTTTGAATTTGGGATTAATGTGACTTTTTGTGTAGGTGTCCATTCATAGGAAGGCAGCTTGGACCAAATTGGTAAATGTAAATAAAATATACAGCTGTGTTTCTTTATGTCTTAAACTATCACATTACATACATATGTATTGGACATTATTCTACTATTGCTTGCAAGTATTTTTCAAAAATGTAGGAGCCCAGAACTAATATAAACAGATAATTCCAATGGTAACAGTTATAACAGTCAATTATCCTTCGGTTCTGTCGACAACGGGGTTGATTTTCATCGTGGTCCAGTAGCAATAGCAAAGGTAGGACTTGAATGAGAAGATTCATGGCAGCAAGGGAGGTGAAAAGTGGAAAAAAGGTACGTTCTGACCGTATATAACTTTGACTCAGCAAACTCAGGTGTGCCTGTGAACCTGCCACTAGCTGCTTTTACCTATGTTACCATCAACACGGGTGTACAATTCTGGCGGTGGCAACAGTTCACCTACGGACTTTCGTCTAAGAGCTCGGTCTCACCAGCATCTAAATAAAGCCGACAGACTATCCAATGGAAAAAAGGCAGTGTAACCAGATAAGCATGAAGAATGCTCCCAATCACTGGGAGTGAAATTTTCATCTGTTTCTCCGCCAGCACTAAAGCAGGCAAGGCAAGACATGAAAATATTGCCCCCACCCGCAGGACGCAGCATTGTAGCTGCTCCCTGTGGGCGGGAGTAATACCGGCTCTTGCTGTAGGCAGGGATCCAGCTGGGACCACAGAGACATTGGGGCTCCCGCCGCAGCTCCCAACAATGATGCGGTGGGTGCCCTGGGTGGGTCCCAGGGCACCCACTCCTTACTGACCAGGCCCCAGGGAATTGGGTCTCCGTGCCAAAATCCGCCTGGGGAGGAAGGGTGTGTGGCCCACCTCCCCTTCAATAAATAGCCAGGCCCCAAGGGATGGGGTCCCAAGTACCAAAATCAGCCCAGATTGGGGTCCGTGAGACCCCCTCCCCCATTTTTAATTGGCCAGGCCCCAGGGGATGGGGTCCTCGGGTCGATATTGGCCTGGGTAAAAGGGCTACATGCCCCCTCCCATTTGAAAAGGTAGAGGGCCCTGGGGGATGAGGTCTCCAGGACTAAATTGGCCAAGGGAGGGGGACTGCCTGCTCCTCTCTCCCTTTATAATATGGTCATACCCCCAGGAGAGAGGTTCCCCAGGGCCAGAAATCAGCCCAGGGAGTGGGGAGCAAAGCCCCCTCCCCATTCAGATGACTAGGCCCCAGGAGATGAGGTCCCAGGGACCAAACTGGCCCAGAGAGGTCCAGGTTGTCTGCCTTGGGGGGTTGTCCACAATCAACCTGCAGTCAACCTCCTGCAAGACAGAGGGTAGAGATGGGAATCTGGGTGGCAGACAAGGATGCAGATGGAACAGTTCCCATAGCGTCTGCCACCACTAGGGACTGGTAGTTTGTAGAAGCCCCTGAAGAAGATGTCGAGTTGGTGGCCTTTGTGCCAGTCCCCTTACCCTCCATACCACTGTGTCCGTCGGTGTCTGATGTATTTCCCCCCAACACACAGTGGTCAGCTGCTTCCCGTCTTCATGGCCAGGGTCTCCTTAGCCTGTTCCTAAAGATGCAGAAAAGATACATACAACATTTTCATTATATCTGTGCAAATGAAAATTATCACAATGTTCTTTAACAAAGCATTTCGTAATTTAAATTTTTCACCTCCTTAAAGGCTACTATACTTTACCATTACCCCATGCATGTATAGAACATATTATGGTCCCATTTACTCACAGTTTTGAAAATTACCATCATTACTCCCATTTCATTTTAGATAATTTCTCTTAAACACCTCAAATTTCTCATGGAATTGTTTAACACCTCTGAATGGTACATATTGGTTGTTTTGAATAGTGAACTTATGTTACAAAAATAAAGATCTAGTGAGAAAGCTTTGTACAATGTACATTGTCCGTCAGCAAAAGTCCCTTTTCATACCTCCATTGCTTTAACATTAATTGATCATCCGGACATAACAAAGGACACAAAAAGGTTGTTTTCGGTCTGTGTTACTCTGTCACCAATGTGTACGTGTTCCTGTCTGTTTCAATCAATAATGTTTGCCTAGTAAATTAATGTTTGTTGAAACAGACTGCCTTACTTGAACATTTGTGAAGGCTTCATGGCATTCTGGCCTGCTATCATGAACTGTCTTGTTTTTGCTAAGAAATGTTGCCACTGTTGTCATGTTCCTAGTCATTTTAGATCCCATGCTCAGTATTTTTTGGTCATTATTCCAACTCACCAATGTGAAATTTGGAACATCCACTGTGTCATAAGAAATTTGCGAATCGGAAATAGCGATTTCTTAAAAATCGCTAATGCAAATTGCGAGGTCCAAATACCGAATCGCAAAAATATTTGCAATTCGGTATTGTAAAATCGCAAATTGCTAAAACGGTCACCTGGCACAGCCTGATGACATCACAAGCAGGAAGTGAGTCAGCCCAGGCTGTTTGCAGGTACCACACCCACAGGAACAGCAGAGAGTCACAGACCAGCCCCAGGGAGCAAGTTTGTGAGCAAGCCAGGACCTGACATCAACATGGCCAGTGCTGCTAATGGGAAGGAGAAGGGAGAGAGTAAGAGAAAGCTGAAGTTCAGTGAGCAAGAATTGGAGGTGCTCACTGAGGCGGTTGTGAGGAGCCATGACCAGCTATTTGGGAAGAGCTAACTCCAGGTACTTGAGAGTGAGAAGCAAAAACTCTGGACTGACATCCAGACCAACATCTGCTCAGTGGGGGTTGCGCAGCGCTCAGTGGAGGAGGTACGCAAGAGGTGGTACGACCTGCGTTCCCGTGCCAAGGAGAGGGTGGCCAGCAGGCTAAAGGAGACAAGGAGCAGAGGAGTCGGACCATCCACCCAGACACCCTCCACACCCATGGAAGACCTGGTGAAGTCCACACTGCTTCCAGAAGCTGTCAGTGGGGTCACTGACATTGACACGTCCGGCACACCCAGCACCAGTAAAGGTAAGTCCAATAATGATATGTAACCCCACATGTGTATGTACAAATGCCCCTTAGGAAATAGCAAGTAGTGCAAACCATTGTGATAAGTACTCCATTCCACATCTTAGATGCGGCACAACAATGCTTTATGGGAGTGGTAGTCCACAACCCAGAGCTGAAATTAGCACATAGAATGCAATTAAGTAGAGTGACACCCAGAAGAACACAACACCCAGTACATAGTGATACGATATAAGTGTACATTTATTACCATTGTGCCACATTTGGTGATACATACATAAATGTCATGCTGCACATTGTCGTTGCAGATGGCTCAGGCCCAGCAGCAGCAGAATGTGCCATTGTGGGGGATGCAGAAACACAGCCTCTGTCTGACTCCAACACCAGCGATTCATTGTGTATCTCGCCAATCAGACGCAGGGGAAGGGTGTTACCTCTCTACCGTTTGAGCCAGGACTCCGATGACATGCGGAATTAAGGCCACACTCCATCCCCAGAAGCCAGATCCACCGGAAGGCAGCAGTCCCTGCCCCAGCGTCACTCAACTCCCCGCAGGAGGCCGAACGATGCAGGCACACAGCACACACATGTAGGTGAGGGCCCATCATTCTTCGGTGGCCTGGAAGCATCTATGCTCAAAGTGCAGCGCCTGCAAAACAAAAACATGAGGGCAATGCACAGGCAGTTGCAGTCACACAATGCCAATATAAGGGGGCTGCACAAGCAGTTGGAGTGTCTGAATACAAACATCTGCAAGCTGCATGAGGGACAGCAAACAGCTGCGGGGAACACCAGGGAACTGACCAATGCCATAAAGGAACTCTGTACTGAGATCAGGCATGAGCGAGTCAGCCACCGCAGGCATGAAAGGCAATTCATGGGAATGTTCAGTGGCTTTTGTAGATCAGTAAATCGTCTAGCTACATCTACTGCCCTGATATCACGGCATGCTGTGGCTGCACAGGTGGAGGCAGCACATAGCAGTCGGGATGTTGCCCAGGGATTGGTCCAAATTACCAACGTTCTGGATGCTATGCTGGCAACACGCAGTGCAACACCCAGTGAACTGGGAGTTGGGGATACTGAGGAGTCATCTAGCCTCAGCAGTCTTGCAGTGCCCATGATGAATCCTAGGCGTCACAGTACCAGACACAGTACTGCCTGTGAGCCTGATACAAGAGGTGCCGGCTAGGCCACTGTGCACTCAAGTGGAATGCGTGGTCGTAAAAAGTGACATTGATGGCCACAGGGGACTAACTTCACAAGTAAAATTACAGTAAACTATGATGACAATAGTGCAACACTGTTAATGGCTCATGTTTGACTCTTGTGTATTGCTTTGTCCTAGTAACACGTATGTTACCTGAAGTCAAGGTAATAAAGGTGCTAACTACCGGAATACATGTCAGTGAGGTTGTGTTGTCATAACTTACATCTAAAATGGTTGTGCGTGATGTCAGCACGCCTTTGCCTGCCCTCTGCTGCACTGGTCCTGTCTGCTGGTTGTAGGGGTGGTATGGGATCATCATCCGTATCTGAGTATGAGTATGTCTCCGATATTTCCACAGGTATGCCCCTGGTGGTAGCTATATTGTGCAAGATCGCACATGTCGCCACTATTCTACAGGTCGTGTCCGGGCTGTACTGTAGTGCCCCTCCACTTTTGTGGATGCATCTGAAGCGACTCTTCAGCAGGCCAAAGGTGCGCTCCACAACATTACGAGTTGTCTTGTGTGCTGAATTGTATCTCCGCGCTGCTGGTGTTGCAGGGTTTAGGTAGGGCGTCATCATGTAGGTGCACACTGCGATGGCACTGTCTCCTGGAAGGAACAGAGGGTATAATGAGTAGCTAAGCCATCTGACGTCAAACTGCCATCAATGCACCATTGTACAGAGGGAAAGTACCTAGTAGATATCCTTCACCAAATTCCCAAGCTAGCAGTCTTGTGTGAATCCCGCTGTGGCGAAAGATGTACGAATCATGTGTGCTCCCTGGGTACCTGGCCACGAGATCAGTTATGATGTAGAAGGCATTGCATATCACCTGTATGTTCATTGAATGTTGGTATTTACGGTTGCAGTACACATACTCTGTGGCCGATGGTGGACAGATTGCAACATGTGTCCCATCTATGGCACCTAGGACGTGGGGGAACTGTGCTATCTGGTAGAAATCTATTTTTGTCTGCTGTAATTCCTGTGGGATGTTGGGGAATCTGATGTACTGGTGTATCCTGCTCAGCATGGCGTTTAGAAATGCATTGAAAAATCTAGAGAGGGCACTCTGTGATACCCCTCCAGCTCCTGCTATGACCCCTTGATAGCTCCCTGAGGCAAGTAGGTGCAGGGAGCATAATACCTGCACATGGGTGGGTATGCTATTAGTCCTGTGTGTTGTGCGCTGCAGTATGGGTTGTAGCTCAGCTATCAGGTCAAGTATCATGGCTGAGCTCAACCTGTACTCAAAAATATCCTCCTCAGTCTGGTCAAAAAGGGTAATGCGCACTCTGAAAATGTGCTCCTGTCTCTTCCTCCCTCTCCTCAAACCTGCCAAGATCCTCATTCTCCTCGCCATGACGTAGAGTGCAGCTATTGTGGAAAAGAGTCTGAGGCATTCTGGGCCTCTTTATATAGGTTGCACCTGGTTACCACCTGGTTTTAATCCGTGGTAAATTGCATGTGCAAAAGGCCATTCTGCGAAAATTAGCAATTTGCAAATTTTTGATGCATCGGATTGTGACATGCTTTTGCGTGTCGCTTTTGCGTCTTGCAATTTGCGACGTGAAATACCGAATCTGTATTTACGAGTTGCTATTCGGACTCGCAATTTGCAATATGCAAATAGCGATTCGGTATTTCATGTCGCAAATTGCGAGATGCAAAATGCGACACGCAAAACCATGTCGCTTCGCTAAAAATTGAAATTTTTGCAATTCCTTGTTTTTGGCCTGCGAATGCCTTTCATGTATCGCAAACCACGTTTTTGCATTCGCAAACGGCCGATTTCTGCGAATCGCACTGTTTGCGAATGCAAATTTGTTTGATACATCTGGCCCCTAGTGGCAACATTTACCATGAATCAATACACAAAACACATCATCATACAGTTGTGCTAAACTTACACCTTTCAGAACTCTTCTTGTGCAAAGGATGTGCTTATGCCATAAATTATTGCTGTAACAAAAAAAGGTTAACTAACAATAAAAACTTTTTAAAAAACTTAGCCCCTAGATGCTGCTGGAGGGCTTTCAACTGGCCATTGAGGTCCAGATAGGCCATTGCAAGTATGCAGGCCATTAGGGGGTCAGGGTGCGGTGCACGCTCTCCCCACTTTGGGAGGACTGGCCTAGCTGGACTTAGAAGACTTTCAGGTCCAGCATTGTAGGTCCTCCCACCTCTTTTGGCAGTGAATGCTGCACAGCTTGTACGCCTCTACGGTCTTCACCTTGTTGGCGATGGCCTTCCATATCACCTTTTTCTGAGGCGCCTGTATTGACCTGTATGGATATGAAACAAGAAAGAAAAAGTTTTTTTTGGAGGTTTTGTTTGTTTGTATTGCTGTAACACAATTTTGTAAAATCTATTACAAGCATTTCTAAAAGGTTAGCACTGATTAATTCCTAAAATGTATTATTTCCAAGAAAATACTAATTTGTAGTGACCTGATGAGTACCTTCACATCCTCATTTTACAAATCCAGGCCACAAATATCATCTAGGCCGGGGGTCTGAAATATTTCCTGTAGAGAGAGCTACTTCGGATCAGTACAAATCATGGTGAGCTACTAATTGAGCATTGTTAGTAAACACACAACACCCAGCTTTATTGGCTTAATGCCTAATTTCTTTAGAGCCAGATACTATGGTTGGAACCACATACTATGATTGAGGGCAATATGGAAGGCTGTTGTGTGCCAGTGAGCCAGTGTTTTTGTTGGTGTATGAACATGTCTGTGGAGGTATGGGACATATTTGTATGGGTGACTGAGACCCTCTGTCATATATACTTGTAGCACAGGACATACCTTTCCGCATATGTGGCACCATTACATGTATTATACATACAAATACTCATAATTCTGAAAATGGCATACATTTAAAGTGCCAAAAAAAATTATTCAGAGAAGTTCATAACTTGATTTTTTTCCTGCACTTTACATTCATCTAATTTTGACACATGGCTGCATTTTTCAATTACACTTATGGCACAGTGTCTACTGACCATTGGAAGTAAGGGCACACAGTTTGTAAATGGACATTTTTGGATTGTGAGTGCTTTGAAATGAAAAGTCATCTTATTCATCCAGATAACGTTTTGTTTCTATTTAAATTTAAAGACATTTAAAAACTTTGTTGAACATAATTTTGTTCCTAGCCAAATTTTTTAGTTGACTACTCTCCAATCACAACACTTCAATCAAGAACTAAAAGGGACAATTTAGCCTGTGTATTAAAAAAACAACTTAGTTAGAGATGCATTTTCCATTCAAACACGTACCTGTTCCTCTGGGTTCCCATTCAACTGGCTGTGCAGGGACAGGACCGCAGTGGTATGCATTTCCAACTGCTCTGCCGAGACGTTAATGGCCCTGTCACCTGCTTTGTTGGGCATTGTGGCTCCCAGAGGTCGGTAACAGCAGCAGAAGTGGAGGAGGTGTTGTTGGCTGCAGTATTAGGAGGCGAGTGATTTGTTTTTGTAATGCCACATACATTTACACAACGTACGCCATTGTCAGTGGAGATGGACGTTGCTGTTACACATGTTAACCTATAGCTGTGTCCCTCCTGGAGTTTTACACACACTATGTGATTAACTTCTGCCGACGGCTATCAGATTGCAAATGTCCTGATGGCAAGGTCAGGCTGCCACCATTTTAGAATGTGAACCAGTGTATTTCTAAATGTTAAGTGCATCACCACCTCTCAAAATCGTTGCTAGTTTGTTTGCCTATGCAAAATGCACACAATACTGTTTTAAAAACAATTGAAACAGTAAAATGTAATGTGTCACTGTGTTTAAATGCAATAGTGATACAGTTTATTTTATACTTGACAACATTTTAGAAAAAATATATACAAGATTATGTGTAAATAATACTTTTAAAATGTATTATTTTCACATTACTTTGAAAAAATATCAGACATATAAAAATTGTTACTCTTAGCTACAACATCACTAAAAAATGATGTGTACATATATGGCACATAAACATGGAATTTAACTAAGACATGAAATGTGTGTTGATTATCAAAGTATTGTTTGCCCTTTTAAAGTAATATTTATCTTTTTCCTAAATGCAGACATATGAACCCAGGGAGAGGTAGAAAACAACAGTCTCAAGTGTTTAAACCATTTTCAGACTGTACCACCATGGAAGAAAGGGATATTATCAAAACATTCAGATCAAATAGGCAAACTATTCTTGATTTATGTCATCAGCTGGGATCAGCTCTCTGCCTCACAATAGGAATTCCACATCAGTAACATCAATTGTGAAAATAATTGCAATAAGCCATTTTGTCACCACAGGATCCTTCCAATACACTGCTGCAGTATATGGTGGTATGCCACAACCAACTTTCAGTGGTGTGCTACAAGTAGACCTTTCTTCAATGATGAGACACATCAACAGCTTCATCCAGTTTCCATGAAATGAGGATTTTGCAAATGTGAAGGGAGATTTTTATGCTTTGGATAGCATACCACATGTGGTTGGAGCAATTGAAAGCACACACATTGTCTTAGTGCTACCACACGCCAGGGAGCAGGTCAATTGCAATCAAAAGAAATTCCATGCAATCAATGTAAAAGTAGTCTTCTTACCTGATTTGTACATCACAAGCATGTGTGCCCATTTTCCAAGGTCAACACATACTTCCTTTGTACTTCAAATCAGCAGCATACCCCTGCAAATGTCACAACTTGAACCTTAGAGGGTCTGACGTGTTGGTATGTACAATCCGTCAATATATTTATTTGGTTAATTTCTAGTTTTAGAATGTACAATGGGATTAGATATTTTACTCAATATATTTTTTATTTTATATAGGAGATTCAGCTCATTCTAACCAACCTTGGTTGTTAGCACCACTGAGGAATCTAACAATGCGAGGTGAAGGCCGCTTCAGTGAGGCCCATGGAAGAACATGGAGGCCAGTGGAGTGGGATTTTGGGACCCTAAAGCCAGATTTTGCTGTCTGGATGGAGCCCTCCTCTGCTTGGCCAATAAGGTATGCAAAATCTCCATGGCCTGCTGCATGTTGCGCAACATAGCCCTGCGACTGAACATATAATAAATTGCAGGGGATGGAGACCATGATGAGCCACAGGATGCAGATGTTGAAATGCCAAATGATAATGATAATGATTAAGAGGAAGGAATTGATGTACATCAAGATGTTATTCAGAACTTCTTCACATGAGTGTAAGTATATCTTTACCTAATGTTACATTTAATATTCAAATACGTTGCAATATATAGAGCATATCAGTCTGTTCTGGACATTTTTTAGGATTGGGTAGTTTAAGCAATTCCAGGGCAAAATTGTTTTTGATTACATTTCTGTCACATTGACTACTGCATTCATTTACATTTTTTATTTTTGATTGTTCTAAGTAGACGTGTCCTCATTAATTGTCATTTGTAATGTTTCTATTTTGTCATGTAAATTAATTATTTTTTCTTGTTATTCTGTTTTAGGATCCTTCACCATGTCATCTTCATTGGATCATTTCAAAGTTGTGACATTTACTATTATATGCTGCTGTTGAAAAGTACAAAGAGAAGATGGGTTGATCGGTTAAAAACACACACATTTCAGATGTACATGTCTTGTACAAAGACAACTTGCACAGTTATTGAATAGAAGTTTAAGTTTGCATTAGACTTGTTTACTGTTAAATGTTGCCACCAAGGCAACATGTACTGCTTAACTAGCTCTGACCGCATGTGTAATTCGACTCATAGCATACTCATCTCCCTTCACATTTGCAAAATCCTCATTTTGTGTTAAGTGTAGAAAGCTGTTGATGTGTCTCATCATTGTACAAAGATTGTAGCACACCACTTAAAGTTGGTTGTGACATGCCACCAGACACTGACCCAGTTTATTAGAAGGATCCTGTAGTCACAAAATTGTGTACTGCCATCATTGTGACTATTGGTGTTATTGATGTGGGATTCCTATTGTGAAGCAGGAGGTTTGGCTCCAACTGATGACATGAATCATGCCTATTGAATCTGTTTTATTTGAGTATATCCCGTTCTTACCTGGTGTCAAGGTCTACAACTGTAAAAGCAAAAATGACACCAACTATTTTGCTTATGCATGTGTTCTATTTTTTTCTCATTTGACAAACTATTCTTAATTACTAATGTATGACATTAATACATTAAGATTTGTTGTGTTTGTTATATCTCACTTTTTTAAAAATGGGAGAAACATTACCTAAATGTAACTTTTTGGGGGGATTTTTTATATTATTTGCATTTTATAAAAACAAAACGATGGAACGAAGAAGTAAAAAGCAAATACCACAAGAAACACAATGCGAGTCTTTGACTTTGTGCTTTTATAATTTATTTTACAAACACAAACCGTTACAGGATGAACCCCAAATAACAACGTAAAAAAAAAAGAAAGAGTCAATCATAGTCAATAAAACTATTATTTTAGAGGCACAGTTGTTTGAAGTCCAATGCACAAAATTCAACTGGCATCTAAAAGATAAATGTGTCTGGAATCTAGTCCACGGATGAATGTTAGTCACATACTGGAGGACATTATGTTATTTATCTCTTGCTGTTGGTGGTGGAGGTCTTGTCACCCTCTCCTGATGGTTCGTATGAATTTCCTCTCTGGGGGATAGGCAACTGCCTGATGTCCCAGAGCTCTATAAGGACCTGGCCCATCATGTCTTGGGACTGATGCAGGGATCCCAAGACTTTGTCAATGGTGGTCTGGGTGACAGTGAACCCAGTGGCCTCACTTTTCTGGCCTACAGGTTCCCTCCCATGTACCCTAAACCCACTACCCTGTACCCCTCATCCCATTGGGTCCTGGCTAAACTGGAGGTGGTGGTGGTTATGGTGGTGTTGACTCCACAGCAGCCAGGCCGGGGGGGGGGGGGGCACAGGATTGTGTTGATGTTCCTTTGGACACAGGAAGTATAAGTGTCCATTGGCTGAGGTGTTGTAACAGCTGGGGTGGGAGGTGTAGGTGTGGGCTAAGTGCTGCAGCGCTACAAAATCCTAGCTATTACTTAAGCTAAATAGTGGATTTTGCGCAAGTGGTCAATGGATCGAAGCAACAAAGGATTGAGAGGATGTCATCAATGATCAATGTGATTATCAACATTAAATAACTAATTTAGAATTCTGAACCTTAGACAATGACCATACCGGTTTATTAAAGAATTATGAATTTATTTCCCTAGATTAACAATGCTAATGTCACGAAAATAACTCTCAAACACAAGTGATAAGCATATAGAATTAATAGTGGCTGATTAGAACGTCTTATATATCTGAGTTTAATCAAAACAATCAAGTAAATAATCTCCAACATAATAACACTGATTAGCAACACCAGAATCAGTAATAATGGCAAAGTATGCATTAGTACAAATAATCAAAGAGTGTCAATAAAAATCTTGAGCATTTAAAGTTAATTCCCTCACTATCCACAATTAGCATTAACATATTGGACTTCATGTAAAAGAATTTAGGAACACAAATTTAGAAAAACATACTATCTTGGGTTAATATAAGAAAACATTTTTGATATGCAGCAGTCAAGTTATAAGCTGCAGCTGGTATCTGCAAAGCAAAAGTGACACATGTGTCAATACAATTTTATACATTACCCATAGAACAACATGCAGTCTACTTCAGAAAAAGGACACCATCAGGTATAACTTCAGTAGATCAGGTCTATCGACAGCTAAACTCACACTGCTGATTCTTCTTCTCCTAAAATCTGTCTTAGAGTCTGCCTCTAGAAAATCCTACCCAGCTTGTTATACTAATCTTCAAAAAGTTTATGATTGGTCAGTACATGGGGTGGCTTACAATTCAACCAATAGTTTCTCTAATTGATAACCTAAAATGTTATAACATCGACGCCAACCAGGACATTTTCATAACAGTAACTTTTCCTCTTCCGTCTCGTCTGCGGCTCCATTGTTCCATCTCGTCTAACCTTCTCTTCTCAGGAAGAAACTTCTTACAATGTAGCATCTTCTTACATTCTTGAGGACGAAACCATGTGTTAGTGATAATTTCAGACAAAAGAACATTCAACTTATGTAAGAACTTGGTTAAACATGACCTTGTAAGACATAATGCAGCAACCCAATAGGGGTAGCTGTGTACACATCTATTAAGCCATTTAACACACTTTTATATAAGCATTGAACTATGGAAAATAACCACAATGTTTAGTTAGAATTTTTGCTCAGCTAAGAACAGAAATTAATTACGGCAACCATATTCAAAAGTCACCCGTTTTTGTAGGTTAATTCGTTATACAGTTAATACATTAAAATTATTAATAAAACATATTAGAAAATCCATACTCTCACAATCCATCCTCTGATGACTATTTATGTCATCACATTAATTCATAATATTTTTTTTTAAATGTATTATCATCTGAGAATTCAAAATCTGGTCTCATTTACTTTTGCATTATTTTTCTTTTTCCTTTTATTTTCCCCATACAATTTAGTCATTTGTATATCAAATCTTCCCCGATTCATTTCTAGTTTTCTCCTTTTCAAGCATTTCATCATTTTATATATTCCCCAGATTCCAATTAAACAAAACACAATTATTGACACCCATTTTGTTATTGTCAAAATAATACCTCTCCCCACATTACCAAACCAGTTTCACACAGCTGCAATTCCCTTGCCAGCTTTTTCCCAAACTGCAGTTTCCGTTAGTTCTTCTGAATCTGCTTTGTTAATTGTTACGTTTTTAATCAACTCTCTAAGTTTTCCTGAATTATCAGGAATGTATGCACAGCAATGTTTTAAACCAAGTATTTGCAAACTTTGCCCTCCTTTGCCAAAAGACTATCTAATGCAAGGTGTTTCTGAAGTGCCATAGCTCTTGTAGCAGCTAACTCAGTATCTAGAAGAATGATAGCTCCAGAATAACTCGTCAACATGCTATCCACTATTGTAGATAACTTCTGTATCTTGATCGAATTCAGAACTACTCCCACTGAAGGGATTATAGCCCCAAAAACGTCTCCCACAGTGCTAGAAATTGATCCTCGCTTGTGTCTTGTTTGAATTTTCATCATCTCAGGAAATTTACTCAAGGCTTCCAGATGATAAATTTTTGGAAAGACTATTCCCAAATAATATGTTCCATACCACCCTCTAGGAAGACGGTAATATGCATTTCTTCCACAAATATAGTAAATACCAGGCACTGGTGGATCCTGTCCATTCACCATAAAATCCCACTTACTCCAAAACATACACATGTCTTCACTCACTCATTCCCACAAACACTCTATCATTCTTTCTCCATGGCCTATACATACAAAGTCCTCCCACATGTTCAGCATCTAGTGTTAGTTTTCCCTGTTTAGTAATATCAGTTTAGGCATAATCAGTCCCAGGTCTTCTACTAATCATTCCCTTATCTATCCGTGCCTTTATTTCTCTCCATCTATTTTCTGTGTTATCTAAAAATTTATTTTCTCCGGGTGTTAGTACACATGTTACATTATTTCTATGAGCGAATGCAGTACCAAAAGTTAAAGTAGGTACAAAGAAATCTCTCATAATAACTATATTATTATCTTTGGTTATTCTATTCAAATAACCAATAACATGTACAAAGGAAAATACCATGTCATAATTTGAATAGAAATACTGAATATATTCTTGAATTTAGAAGCGTGTTAGTAAAAAACTGCAGCTTATAGCATAAGTTACAGGCAAACTATGGTAAGCAGTTCCTTCCACTGAAGTCGGAATATGTGTACATACATAACAATCTTTAGTGTCCATCACTTCAACATACTCACACAATAAGTGATAGAAAGCAATGGAAGAAAGCGCTTTCTCTTCATGTAAGTATTTGACATCTATTCTAAACTTGTCTTTAGTTAGTGATATACCAGTTATAGACAAAGAATTATCAATCTTTGCAGAATGGTTGTCTCCATTCGTCTCTTAAACAGTCACCCCTACACACAACAATAAACACATTAACACACTTGCTACCTTCAATCCAATACCTAAAATCTTACAACAACTAATTCTATTGTTTTAGTTATGAAAGTTTCTCATGGTCTCCATAGTCTAAAAAAATAAAAAAAACAAGAATTTTCAAACATTTTAAAATTCAGTAATAAACAATCAAAAATCCCTCCTAATTTTTTTTTTCAATAATTAATTCACTCAGGACAGTCAGGATTTTGCTTGTTAATTTCGGTATAGCAGCTTGTCAAGTTCTGTTATCTATTTGTCAATGCCAGTTATTTAATGTCTCTTTTAAGCTCGACTTTCAGGTCTTTTTCAACTTCTTTCCCCAAATTCTTTTCTCATAATCTTCATGTGCCAGAATAAAATCGTTTAGTATCTCTAACAAAACAATAGCTCAAAAATTCTTCTTGCCACTCATTTGTAGTTATATATTCCCATTCTGGTCCTTGCTTGCAACTCTTTTCCTTTTCTGTCTTTTACAACCTTCCCCTTATTCTCCATTACTGTTTTCTCCTTCATTCAACTCTTTTTCTTCCTGAATCAGTGGTAGTACATTAATCCTTCCACCTTTTGAACTTTTCTCTGGCCAATTGTCTCCTTTCAATATCTTCTTTGTTAACAGCTTTCTCAAGATTGAATCTTCACTTGACTTTGAACTTTTTTCTTTCGACGTTCCCCCAACTAAATCAAATTATTAATTAAACATATTAGACAATTCACACTTAATGTCCCAGAGCTCTATAAGGACCTGTCCCATCATGTCTTGGGACCGATGCAGGGATCCCAAGACTTTGTCAATGGTGATCTTTGTGACAGTGAACCCAGTGGCCTCACTTTGCTGGCCTACAGATTCCCTCCCATGTACCCTATTCCCACTACCCTGTGCCCTTGAGCTATGTTCCCCTCATCCCACTGGGTCCTGGCTAAACTGGAGGTGGTGGTTTGTTGTGGTGGTGTTGACTCAACAGCAGCCAGGACTGAGGGGCACAACATTGTGTTGATGTTCCTTTGGACCCAGAAAGTAGAGGTGTCCATTGGCTGAGGTGTTGTAACAGCTGGGGTGGGAGGTGTAGGTGTGGGCTAAGTGAGACTCACTGGAGCTGTCAGCCTAGACAGGCCAGATGGACGAGACTGCTCGGCATCATCCTGACTTGCAGGAGCGGAGTCCTCTGTGATAAATTGCCCCTGGTCTGGAGTGGAGGTATCCTCATTGGCAGATGACTATCCATGTATGCATTAAATGTGTTTTGAGCTACAAATGATGCAAACTAAAATTAATAAATTGGTATTCATAGTATGTTTAGACCTTTCAGTGTTTTTTGTAAATTACCCAACCATTATGAATTATACACATGCAAACTTAAAAAAATAATAATATGAGTAGGTGTCCTGAAAAGAAGAAGGCTTCTTGGGAAGTGTGTATAAATGATACCACACATTCAACCCAACTTAGTATAGAGGAGATATGAGAAGTTAACCATTCCAAGGCCAAGTAGGCTGAAACTCAGACTTTTATACAAGTTAGTAGGATTAATGGCATTGGTCATCATAAGAACTTTGCTAAGAAAATGTAGTATCATTACTACTTATATTCTGCATTCAGCATAACATCAAATAAATTCTTTAAGTCAACATACTTTGAGTTGTGAAACCATTTACATCACTTTAATGAAATGACAAGAGAGTGACAACATACAAAATTACATGAACTAATCCAAGTTGTATTCATTGCATAAAATGTGGTTTGAGAAATGCCTGACATATGTTAACATGTGCATATGTGCATATATGGAAGTACAGAGAGAATTACCTACTTACATTACATACATATTTTCCAGATACAAAAATAAGGCAACTTGGTAGTTGTATTACTTTCAATTTGACATTACCAACACTTGGAAAATTGTAAGTTGAACATTCCTAGTAAAATTTATGCAGTGAAGATCTGCACACATTTACTAAATTATGACATGTTAAACATGTTAAAAGGTGAAAAAATACTTACGAGCACCATATCTGTTAGCTTAACTACAAAAAAATACATTCAAACAAACAAGCAAATACAAGAAATGATCAATGAACAACAAAACACATATTGACCCCACATATTGCCCACTAGTAAAAGGAGTAGGGCAGCATAGTACCAGGGATTCCTGACAAACCTTCAGGATGTAGGACCTGCAAGACCTTCTCCTCCCAGGGAAAGAATTGCAAGGGGGGGCTGGTAGAACCATCACCAGTCTTCTGGCCCTCCAGGTGATGCTTGGAAGCCCGGAAACACACCCTCCCCCGCAGGTCATTCTACCTCTTCCTAATTTCCTCCTTTGTGCACAGGTCGTTCTGCCACAGCATTCAGTCTGTCAACTGTTCCGGCCCACAATTGGCTTTTCTCAGATATGGTTGCATTTTGTACTTGGGCTCCAACTAATTGTGGCTCCACTCTAATGATTTTATCCACTATGACTGCAAATTCTCCCACTGTAAAACAGGGATTTCTCCTCCTTGCCATTGTGAGTAACTAAAAATAAATGAAATGGTGGCCCATAGGATAATATAAAAAATTAAAAATGAGACCAATGACAAATGAACAGAGGGAGGATAATAAATAATACAACTTTACTTCTAAGTGGTAAATTCAGCAGCAAAATGGTGTTCTGCAGTGGAATGTCAAAGGATCATGGTCTGAATTGGAATGTGTTTTATAGTGTGGTATGTAGGTGTTCACAATTGACCAAAATTCATTAGGTGTGTGCTGCTGGCATCCATCCAATAGCCACAGACATAGTAAAATGTTGAGCGGGTCCTGCAATGGATTTCCAAAGTCAGGAATCGGCCGCCTGAAAAACATCAGCATGACTGTGAAATCTAAATATGCTTTGTGCAATCCTGCTCCCCTGACAGCAACAGAGTACTGTTAGCCAGCATTGGAGTCCACTGCGTCTGCAGCGGTAAACCACTTACGGGATGAACTACACTCTGTGGATGAAGACAGAGGGTCAGCCTCCATATATCTGAATACAGTGGTCAGAATTCTGATGGTTTGACAGCGTACGTGGAACCGCTGTCACATCTAAATCAGGCCCTTAGTGTTTGCTCGCACTTGTCATCACTACAGACTCCAGTTTGTCTAACTGGGGAGCCTGGCTGGAGGATCAGGAGGTTGACAATTTTTGGACAAGAGCAGAAGCTCAAAATGCATTGTACTATAGAAAACTCAAAGCTTTACGGTTAGCTCTTCAAGCATTTAATCATTTTAATTCTGAAACAAGCAGTTCTGGGTTGAGCAGACAATATGATCACCAAAACGTACATCAACAAGTAAGGGTGAACTAGATGTTGCATCTTGAACAACATAATCAAAGTGATTCTAGATTGGGCTGATTTCTGACTGAAGTTCACATCCAGGAGATATTCATTGTGAGGGTGGATGTTCTTAGCAGAGAGATTCCATATTCTCTTGACTTCTCTCTTTATCCGGATCTGTTCACTCTTCTTGTTCATTAGTGGGGGAGACCAGTTACAGATCTGTAGGCAGCACCAAAGAATCTCAAGGTTCTGAATTTCTGTTCAAGGTGGAGTAACAATTTAGCATGGGCAGTGAATGGTCTGACATGTCCATGGCCTCATTGGTTGATATATGCGTTCCCGCCTTTTACCTTGATTAGGGCATTTCTGGTGAGAATGTAGAGGGCTCAGAATGTGATGATCACGCCTCATTGTCCTTGTGCAAATTTGATTCCCCTTTCACATTCCATAAGGGCTTCCCAGGAGTGGAGGTTCCCCACAGTTCACTCTTTTTAGACTTTTCATCCTTGGGGTGGTCTCCCTTAACTTTTTGCCTCTGTTTTCCAGGTTGTTGATGTGTGCTGTTTTTGTTACTCTGGGCACTTTACCACTGCTAACCAGTGCTAAAGTGCAAGTGCTCCTATACAAAATGTTTATGTAATTGGTTCATCCATGATTGGCATATTTGATTTACTAGTCAGTCCCTAGTATAGTGCACTAGAGGTTCCCAGGGCCTGAAAATCAAATGCTTCTAGTGGGCCTGCAGCACTGGTTATGCCACCCACATAAGTAGCCCTGCAATCATGTCTTCGACCTGCCACTGCAGTGTCTGTGTGTGCAGTTTTAACTGTAAATTCGACTTGGCAAGTGTACCCACTTGCCAGGCCTAATCCTTCCCTTTTCTTACATGTAAGACACCTCTAAAGTAGGCCCTAGGTAGCCCCATGGGCAGGGTGCAGTGTTTAAGGTAGGACATATACTAATGTGTTTTATATGTCCTGACAGTGAAATACTGCCAAATTCGGGTTTCACTGTTGCAAGCTCTATCTCTCTCATAGGTTAACATGGGGGCTGCCTTTAAAAATGATTAAAGCATAGATTCCCTTTGGGAGCCGATAGACATGTGGAGTTTGGGTTCACTGAGCTCACAATTTAAAAATGCATCTTTTAGTAAAGTTGACTTTAAGTTTGTGTGTTTGAAAATGCCACTTTTAGAAAGTAAGCATTTTCTTGCTTAAACCATTTCTGTGACTCTGCCTGTCTGTGGATTCTCTGTCTGGGTCAGTTTGACAGTTGGGCTGGTTGCACCTCTCACTAGACAGTGACACAAAGGGAGCTGGGGTGTAGTCTGCATTTTCTGATGGGCCATCTGTGCTAGGAGGGCGGGGAGGAGTGGTCACTCATACTTGAAAGGGCTGTACCTGCCCTCACACAATGCAGTCTCCAACTCCCTGGTGTGTGTCTGGGGCCTGGCCTGGGCAAGGCAGGATTTCACAAACAAGAGAGACTTTTCTTTGAAGTAAGCCTACTTCAAAGGGCAAAATGGGTATAAGAAGGGCACCCAAAATCACAGACTTTAGAACACTTCTGCAAACCAAGAGGAACCTCTGCCTGGAGAAACACTGAAGAGCTGAGGAAGAAGAGCTGCCCTGCCTGTGCTTTGTAGAGCCCTCCTGCAGTTGCTGCTTCTGCCTGTGCTAGAGGACAAAGACTGGACTTTGTGTTGCCTTCCTTGTTGTGAAGAACTCTCCAGGGGCTTGATTTAGAGCTTGCCTCCTGTTGTTTGAAGTCTCAGGGACAGCAAAGACTTCTCTCTGCCAGCACCTGGAGCCTCTGCTGAGACTCCTACTCTGCCAAGTGGTGCCCATCCAGTTCCTGGGACCCTGAAAGGAGAAGCTGGCAGACCAAGAGTGAGAAATCCATGCACCGACAGGGGTGCAGGGAAAAGATCAACGCAACTTAGATCTGGGACCGAAAGATCGACGTCCATAGCTGGAGATACAACGCGCAGCATCGCTGACAGATGCTGGTGAGATCGCAACCCACGCTGCAGGGTTTTCGGATCATTGTGCGGCAGGATTTCCGACACAAACATCACTGGGCATGTCAAAAGGACTCAAGGCCTGCCCGGACCCGAGAGTGTGGTTCAAATCAATGCATCGCTCTCCTGCGGAGAGAGAAACAACGCACGCCGACTCGACTGAAGGAGAAACAACGCACGGTCTCGCTTGTGAGTGATATTGATGCATCGCAAGCCATTTGTGATGCACACTCACCCGTGCGGGGTTATATTTGATACACCCAGGTACATTTCGATGCTAACAGCGTTAGCTTTGTGTTTAAGATTACATGAAGACTCTTTTTGGTTTTTAATTGATAACTTGACTTGTGTATTGTGGATTTTTGTCGTTTTGGTCTTGTTTTGTTTAGAAAAATATTTTCTGTTTTTCGAAACCTGTGTTGTGTCATTTTGTATTGTTTTCATTAAGTTACTGTGTGTGTTGGTACAAATACTTTACACCTAGCACTCTGAAGTTAAGCCTACTGCTCGTGCCAAGCTACCAAGGGGGTGAGCAGGGGTTAGCTGAGGGTGATTCTCTTTTATCCTGACTAGAGTGAGGGTCCTTGCTTGGACAAGGGGTAACCTGACTGCCAACCAAAGACCCCATTTCTAACAACTCTCCTCTTGACGTTCCGTTGCTGCCCCAGACAACTCTGCTCAAACTGAGGTTGACAGCCTGGAGGTTAAGCAGATAGGGTTAAGAGAACAAGTATTGCCTGAGGGTTTTGCTGTTACAGTTCAGCCTTCCAGGAGATTGTCCATGCTTCATCTGTATAGTAGACTTTGGACATCTTTTTCTTGTTAGTGTAAGGTTAGAGAGTTGGATACTACTCCAACCAGTTTGATTTTGGTGATGGACCTTTTACAGGACAAGCCGAAATTGGGTTTAACAGTGGCAACCCTTAGACTCCAATGGGTAGGACTAAGAACTTTTTAAAGTTCCTGGAAGACTCCAGAAGATGAGCATGGTTTAATTCTCTAAGGTCGTCAGTGAATAGCAAATTTGTATCCCATTTATTCTTGTCCATTTCCAGCATGGGATTTATCTGTGGTTTTGGAAGCCTTGACAATTCATCCTTTTGAGCCTCTGGATGGGGTAGGACTTTAACTCTCAAGACCTGCTTTCTCATAGCGATTATGTCAGCCAATAGGTTGCCGAAAATAGGAACATTCTCTTGCAAGCTTCCATTTTGTATGGTCTATCCAGATAGAGTCATATTGGTTCCGTATTAATGAAAGTCTAAGACTTTGTTGGTCAAGTTCTCCACTAGGAATGGAGGAGATGTCAGCTACTGGAAGTTTGAACAGGTAGATAAGGCCTCTGATTGCCATAGCTTATTAAGTAATAGTCTAAGTGTCACCTTCTGGGATCCGGCAGCCGGATTTGCTACAGGTAGTAATATAACTAACATTTTTATCTTTTTTAATTTAAATGGTATTCTATGTAATCTTCATGTCTGGTGTTGACATCACTTTTGGGAGAATGCTTTGCTCTGTTTGTAAATTGAAAAGTTGATAGCACATTGAAATTATTTAATTTAAAAAAATGTACATCTACTTCACAGCTAAACATATAGTACTATCATCAATAAATTGCAGTGAAGTAATGTGCAAGAATAATTAAAAATATCAAATAACATGTTTCATGTTAAAAACTAATCAGTGGTCTTAGGTTTAGGTAATTAGGCAGTCCCCATGTGAAATTTACAAATAATGTGGGTTATATTTGGTGTAGCATTTCCACATTGATGCCTCTTCTTCAATGACCCTTGCCCACCTGATTAGGTTGTTGGAGTTTACCTGCATGACCTATTCAGACACACAATTGATCATTTTACTAAAAAATATATGTCTGGAAATGGCAAAGAGAATTTCAAAACTGTCTCTCAGAGGTGGTCAGCTGGATCAGTATCAATTCCTTCAAACTGAACACCAACATTAGAATTCTTCATTCTTGGAAATTCATCTGAGATTTGACCAGCCAAGGGGTGGCCCTCAGATCTGTCTCTCTTGCTACTAAACCCAGTTTCCACAGTCAAAGGTCTCATTGCTTATTTGGACAGTGCCATGTCTTTTCATTTTAACACTGTAAGCAGACAGTGCAATGCCTCTTAATGCATGGGCTAAAAAGGTCACTTCTCCCTACTTCCTTTGCAACAGTGCTAAGGAAGATGTGTCATCTGTTGCCTCTTGGTTGTTATAAATCTGTTTTTCAGGCTATGATCATATCTAGAAATAACTATTGCAACAGGCTCCACTTGGGCTTTCCCAAAATCCTTATTGCTAAGGTTCAACCGCTTTACAGGATCACAGTTCTTTTAGTTTTTGGTCTACGTATGCATGTTCATATGACACTTGACAGGCAACAGTCACACTGTAGAAAAAATAATTTTATTTAAACCCTTGTGCCTTACTCTTTTGGCCTTCTTTATAGCTGGCCCTTGTTATTATCCCCATCAAGAGACTGCTTTGATCTTTGATTCACTGGTAAGCAGGTAATTATGACCAATGTGCTAATGCCAAAACAGGTACAGATGCAAAATGTGTCCATTTTAGCACTCCTCTCAGTAGGTAAGCTCAAATCGTAGTCACACCTGAATCACTCTTCCATTTACCTGATATTTTTTCAAGGAGTAATAAGGAATACAAAATGAGAGCAATTACCATTTGTGTGTTCCCTATTTATTTGCAAAAGGTATTACCAAAGTCTGTAAACAGATTTAAACAATCGTGAAATTGTAACTTGCTCCTGGGAATTTGAGCACCTTTTAACATCATATGAGTCTAAATGGTCCCTATTTGCAGCTAGATAAAATACAAGCTATTACTTCTTTGAGCATGCATTGCAGTGTACAGAGAATCAATTAATAATTGCCATCTACACTCAAAGATCTGTTGATGCATATCTTGATACCTCAGCAGAAAGATCACCTTCTACTGACCCATTGGGCTCCTCATTCAGCTTCATTAGGTCTCACCGAATAGACAGCGCATGTGCTGCTTGTTGCAAGATGTATTGTTAGCTTACAGTGGACCATGTATCTGCCCATGGCTTACAATGGGTTGGCTTCATTGTAACTATCATTTGCTTGCTTCTTATTTGTTGGCTTGTGTGAACTTTCCTTCCACTTCTTGTGTCCCTTTTTTACAGCATGAATGCATTCCTTGTGTCCTTCCACTGCTCATTTTCTTAAATGGTAGTTTTTTCTTATTTTTTAAAAACTCCATGAGAATGCAAGTGTTTTCCTGCTGTCTCCCCAATGTGCTTCTTTCCAGCTCCTGTGCTTCGCTTTGCACTCTCTCTCTCTTGCTCACGTCCTTCTTCCCTGCTTACCCCTCTTGTTCTTCCACCCATTTACTTCTCTTTCCCCACTCCACAGTGCTCTCTATGTTAGTTTGCTTCCTTATCCACACCCTCTGTGTTGATTCCCCCCACCAGTGGAATTGTGTTGAGTCCTCCCACCCACGTGTTGCTTCCTCCACTGCCATCCTCTGTGATTCCGTATAACTCCCCCTCCTCATGCTCCACTTAACTGTCTCCTGACATTGTTTCTCACTTTGCACTTGACTCCCAGAAAAGCTGAGGATATATGAGTCTGCTTTTCCAGGTAGAAAATGACAAACACAACTTTTGGATCCACTCCGCTTGGAAATAGATAGTAAAACTACATTTCTAAGGGGGTGTGGTGGTACCCAGAAACATGAAACCTACAATCACCACCTGGGGTGTCACAGTGGAGGTCGGGCCCTCTGTTCTCTTTCACTTAAAGTGCATACGATCAGTTGTTCTCCTGCCCTTCCAGCGATGGTGCAGATAGAGTGATGCTGAGAGGCAAAGCAGTCGCTAGGTCTTTCTTCACCACAACTTTTAGATTTGACTCTAAGGATTCGACAGTTTTACAGCATCACATTTTTCATGTCTTGCTTACGACACAGCTTGTACCTCTTTTTAGGCAAAATCCTATTAATGACCACAGTGCTTTAAATAAGATCAATAAGGTGGGAAGGGGGCTCTAAAAGGGCCCATGGCCTAAGTAATTAAGGGCATGACTTAAAACATGTTAAGTGCAATACTGTGTTTTACACAGCATTTAGGTGTCTCTTTGTGAGTTTCTGTTATTGCCACCAGACATATCTCACAAGAAATAATAAGCCAGGCCTATTTGCTAAATGAGTGTTTGCTATTCATTTTATATAAATGAGCAGCAAGAATGAATTAGTTGTAAGGAATTAGAATTGGTAACTATAAATAATACATTAGTGGCCATTACTTTGTTCACAATGGAAAGAGGCCAAAGGTTAGATGAGGATGTAATTTGAACACTGTTATGGTCCACTCACTCATTCACACTGCCTTCACCCTCAGCTCTAGAGCTCACTTGAGCGCCATTATGAACACCATCTCCCATCCAGAGCTAACCTGAACACCTAAATGTGACTCAGATCACATTTAGAATACAAGCATCAGAAAGCTTGGCCTTTTATATCCGAGATCTCTTTGTTTCGTCAATACTTAGGAAAGCAAATTCTGCTACAATACAAAAGAGCAATAAAGCAAAGAGAGTTTACAAATGTTAATAAATTAAAAGGCTTTACTGTTAATAACTTAAAATCTTTACTTACGTCAAATAAGAAATATATGTATAGTAACATATTGCTAAAATTATTGGGAAATTCCAAAAGGTCCCAAAGGCGCAAACTATTGGCTTTAAACATTTGATGAGGGGACAAACTGTGAGGCAGTTTTCAAATTTACATGAAGCTCTGTCTAAGCTGCGCATCTATCAGCCAGGTTATCACACCTTCCTTCTCCCTCAACACCTATTCGAGCACACACTGACTCGGTCATGCGACAGCACGAGAGGAAAATGTCAGATGGGGTTGATAACTACTGAAGTTTACGCAATAAAAGTATTAGCGTGTCTGACCTTAATAAGTAAACCTACAAGGGGATGCAAATAAGTTAAAGAACCTTTTGAGTATGCTTAAGATGTTCCCACCATAAAAACCTTGTACCAATACCAATCAACAACAAATAATCAATTGTTAGCATTAATAATCAATAGGAGTCAGTAATTGTCACACTCTTTGATCTTGCAGTCATGAATAACCACACTTTTATGTAAAAGTTAGAATTTGTATTTCTCTATATTAACAATGCTAATGTCATGTAAGATGATCTCAAAATCAAATAATAAAAATACAGAAACAACACTGGCTGTCCAAAGCGGTGAAAGAATCGCAAACTGATCAAAGCTTGAGCTACTACACATTCCAAAGTTACAGTGCAAATTAATAGCAAGAATAACTGTGCAAATGTAATAGCACACATTTAGATTCAGCAAAGAAAATACATCAAATGTTATTCCATGTATTGAACTTCATTAGTTAGAACCCTAACTAACATCAGATTAGAATAGCATGTTTGGGCTTCAGGCAAAACAATTTAGTCAACAAAATCTAACTCTGGCTCTGTCAAAATAGTGGTTGGTACCTAGAAACAAAAGCAAATAGACAAGTCAAACAGTATCATAGTCAATATACCTATCCTCAGTTTGTATCAGCAAGCTGTGACAGTCTTTGTCCTCAGGACATCAGTTCGGTAAGCTAGGCATCAGGATTCAGCATCAAAGTTCAGAAAAGGCAAATAAGCAATAAAGTTAAGCATTTCTCTTCTCAAGACGATCAAGAAAGTAATAGCCTTACGAAAAGATAGAAAATGGGCAAATGCGCTGTGTTCCCTCAGTGCAGTCTGGCTAAGTTACATTTCCTAAAACTGCTTCCCCAGTCCCTATTGGCCAAGGGATTGCATGTTCACACTTTGTCCAATAAAACTAAAACTTCAAATCTACATTTCTACTAATACATGGTTCATATGATGATTGCTCCTCTTGTTCTGCTCCTGTCATTCGGCTCACCAGGTAACAATATTGTTGCAGCTTATACTCCAGTCAGAGTATCCATTGTATTCTCCTGAGAAACTCAGTCTTACACACATTACATTAACAATGTTATATTAGCAAGAACAGCATCTTCTAACAAGCAGTTTCTCATGAGAAAGACTTTCAGCTATGAGCACATGGACAGTACAGTGGAAAATCACAATTTAATGCAGCTTGACATGAGGCCGTGCAGCTAGGCCAAGACCTCTGTTAGGTTAAGGCCTACAATTAATAAGCTAAAACATAATACATAACCCTTGATATGACATATTGTTACATTAATCAAACATAACCTCCTAATTTCATATTAATAAACCATTAATAAATACACTTTGTGAACATTGGCGGCCAGTCATGTGGGCACACTTTCAAATGCATGCATTATTTTTCCCTACGATATTATATTTTCTATGCAATTTCAACACTCAGAATACATGAATATTCATTAATAATTTAATAAATAACTCAGCCTTAACAATAGTATACATTAAAAGCAACTTTGGTGTACAGCCACCAGCTCAAACAATCAGTCATTTTTAGGTAAACCTTAATCAACTTTTCTGTTTTTTTTTTGTGTGTTTTGCAGCAATTAGGAACCAGGTAACGGGGAAATTTATTTTGAATGAAGACAACTATGTTCCAGATTCCAAAGCGTTTATCGACATGGGGCTAGAATGGGATTACCAGAATGATGACAACAGAGAGACTGTTCAAACCATAGGACCTTTGCCTCATGGAATTGTTACTATGGTAAGTTAAATAAAACAATACGCGTATGAATGTGATAAGGAATAATGGCTGCATTGTGAATGTGAGTGACAGATCTCTATCATTGAAACATTATTTTTTCACATTTTTTAATCAAAATTTTGTTGTACAGAGAGAAGACAGCGTGTCAGAGCGAAACAACTAATTTTGGCCAACAACTCATAATTTGTTTTTAAAAGTGGTATTTCTTCGGGTTTAAAAACATCTTTCATGCTTTCCTGCAACCTAAATTATGCACCACTTTACAGTGTAGGAAGCTCCTTCACGGCAATGCCACATCCTAATGTGCTGTTCATTGTTACAAGGACGAGAAGACATTCCTCTATCCAAAAGCATGCAAATGCGTACATCGCCTATGTTTTTTGACTGGCAAACATTAGTCCAAATGCTAGTCTTCCTGGTGTCAGGCCTAACAGCTTGAGCTTTGCCTCCAGCGACAGACAGGGCATGATTTATATTTTTTTAGTGTCGCATTTATGTCATTTTTTGGTGCAATAGCAGCGCAAACGTACAAAATATAATTGAAGTTTGTAAATTTGCGCCGCTTTTGCGTGAAAAAATGATGCAAATGTGGAACTAAAAAAGTGTAAATAAGGCCCATAGGGGGTCATTATGATCCTGGCGGTCTTTGACTGCCAGGGCCAAAACAACGGGAGCACCGCCAACAGGCTGGCGGTGCCTCCCGGCGTATTTGGACGCCGCGGTCGCACCACGGTCGCACCGCCGGGTCCGGCGGTATATCGCCATTTTAGCCCCGGCGGTGATAATCCGCCAGGGCAGCGCTGCCCTGGGGATTATGACTCCCCTACCGCCAGCCTGTTTCTGGCGGTTTGCACCGCCAGAAAGAGGCTGGCGGTAAGGGGACTCAGGTGGCCCCTGGGGGCCCCTGCACTGCCCATGCACTTGGCATGGGCAGTGCAGGGGCCCCCAGGCAGAGCCCCGTCGCGCATTTCACTGCCGGGCAGTGAAATGCACGACGGGTGCTACTGCACTCGCTGCACATCAGCATTGCCGCCGGCTCAATTTCGAGCCGGCAGCAATGTTGATGTGACTTTTCCGCTGGGCCAGCGGAAATGTCAAAATAGGGAGCCAGCCATACCGCCAGCAATGGCGGTATTCTGGCGCCCGCAACCTCGGGGGTCTTCCATGCAGACCGCCAAGGTTGTAATGACCCCCATAGTGTTTTACGTATCTTTATAAACCTTTAACAACAAGCAAGAAATAGTGAAAAACATATGGCGTCTGATATTAATTTCACTCCAACACCGAAACTAACAGCACCAAAGCCACATTCACAGTTCCTGATGTAATAAAACAGACTATTGTCCTTCTTGGACCCAAAGAAAGGAAAAAAAAAGGATGGGTGACTTATGGCTGTTAGGAAGGCACAAGAACTCGGAGTAAGGAAACATTCTGGTAAGTAACTGGGCCATTTCCCCCGGGCCCATCTTCCTCGTCCTAGTCCTAACACATGAGGCTATAACCAAACATGTAAACAAGTTGCCACAGGGCCTAAGAAATAAATATTTGACAAACGTAACATTATTGATAACTGTTCTTGGCAAATGAAAGTAAAATATTGTACGATTTAAGTGCACTCAGTACATATGAAGCAAATCTGTTGCAAAACCTCCTCCCACCTTGTAAGTTATAATGCATCATGAACATAAGGAGAGAGGACCAAGTCGCTGCTTTGAAAATATCGTGTAGAGTTGACCCTTTGAAGGCTATCCAGGCAAAGGAACTCCCAATGTCTCATAACTTGTGAAAATGGCAGAAAGGCTCCACCTACTCAGAGTAGAAAAGGGAGGGTGCTTTTCTTCACCCACTGGCCCAAAAGTAACAAACAGAAAATGTGTCCTTCGGATAAAAGTAATTCTGTTTACATAGATGGTCAATGCTCTGTGGATATCCAAAATATGTAAATGCTTCTTGGTTACTGAAGATGCATTAGGAAAGAAAACTGGCAGAACTAGGCCTGGGAGCAACAAAAAGCTGATGGCATCTTAGAAAGGAAACCAACAGAGGTTAAATATCTAAGAGACAATTCCTTTCATTGTAGGATCCCAACTGTCCCGTTCTTCGCCCTGAACAAGTTGCCACTAAGAATAATACTTGGGTAAAACACATTTCAAATCTATTGAATTCAAAGGCTCAAAAGCTGCTAAACCCTGCAAACACAAAGGACTGAAATAAGAAACCAAGAAAGGATAGGGACGTGAGATAATGGTCTCTTTAAAAAGAAACTCTTCAGGAGTTGAGAGCCTTGATCAGATACTCCACTAACCCCAGAGCCCATGAAGGCCCCTGGGCCTCATAAGGTTTACACTGCCAGGCCTAACACGATAGTCTCTCATACAAAAGTTAACACCCTCTTACGGTCACTAGGATAAAGATAAAGGCCGTTGGAATTGCACCAGGAATCAAAGTTTCACCAGTGTCTGGGATAAACTGTTATCTATGGTCAACAAAACATTTGAATACAAAGAGCAACCTCTGCAGAACATGCTTGAGGTTCTAAAATTAGCCTCTAAAATTTCAGAATTTCTTTTGTAGTAGCATTAGATTTGATAAAGACAGGCGTGGGGCTTGCAATGGGATTAGATCTACAGGTAATCTCCAAAGTGCCTGAACTGCTAGATGAACTTGGATTGGATACCATGGGCACTTGGTTCAACAAGAGACCACTCCATTTGTCCCAAGTTTTTCTCAAGACCCTAAAGAGCAGTAAGAAAGAGGTGAAGGCACACAGTAGGCCCTGCAGCTAGGCTAAGCTCAAGGCGTACTCTCCCCAAGCCCTTGGATATCCTATGAGAGAGCAGAAATTTGGAAGAAGGGAATTTGACTCAAAAAGGTTCAGCCATGGCTGACTGAACCAAGCTAAAATGTTCTAAAAAACCAGGGCACAAACTCATTGTTAGTGAGTTAAGGATCACTCAGTGTAGCCTGTCAACCCGCCTATACTCCCTCACTGGAAGCTATACTGCTGTTAGAAAAAGGATACTGGACTCTGCCCACAGGAAAATATCTCTGGCTTGGCAAAGTGTTGGTGGATTTCTTAAGCTGCCATAATGTTTCTCTTAAGAGCAATCCTTATCATAGTTTGAACGCAGACTACTTGGCCTGTAGATTATTATGAAAATGTTGTCTGGTATAAATAATGGATTACAACATTGGATTGTCCACCAAGGTTACAAGTCATGGACCATGGAGTTTCCCAGGCTCTCCCCTCAAACTATGTGTCTGGCATATGTTGTCAAGATCTTGGGAGATAGACAAGATAGAGAGACCCCTCGGTTCAGATTTATTGGAGGAAAGTATCAACACAATTATTCACAAATCTGAAGAGTGACCAGAACCAATGTTTCGCAGTCCATGGACAAATGATTACAGTTTGAAAGGAGATGCTGAACTAACAACTGGAAGTTTTTCCTATTAAAAATACATGGAGCCCAAGTGCTGGAATGATTAAAAGTAGCCCCCAAATAAGGGAACTGATTTGCCCTTGCTATTATTTTACCCTTGATGACTAAATACTGGGTCTTAAGGTTTCTTGGTAACAAGCCATGATGAACATTTAAGAGAAATATGTGTCCAAATCTAGTTGCTCCATGAAATCTACAAACATTTTGCAAGGGGATTGGATTAGGATTGGAGCTGGGACTTTTCTGCAACAGGGATCCCTTGGGCTCTACCACTCCCTCAAAAGTAAAGTGATGATTTGCAGTTCTGGAAGCCAGAGGAAACCCAAAAGCCCTTTTGCAGCATATACTTTGTTTGAAAATTGGCATGTTAGGTGTAAATAGCTTTTGGTCTTCTGCAGATATTTTCACAATTTCTTCCACTTAAGGGCCAAATAATTTGACACCTGTGAAGGGCAGTTGTATAACTGTAGCTTTTTGAGAGCTGTTTAGTTACCAGCAAATCATCCATAACTGTCCACAAGATTCCCTTGATGACAACGATGTGGCAGCCATTTCGCAAAGAGAATCAAAAGTAGGTCTGAATAGAATTTGCTGCTCCACTTTAGCGAAAGTTAGAGCACAGTCAAGACATTGCTCTATGCCTCTACCAAGGCTTGGAAATATTTTAGCAGAGATTGGACTGGCATAAGTGTTCGAGTGAATGGTAAAATTAGCTGCAGAGTAAGATCGTTTAACTGCAACCAAAACTTTCATGTTAACCAGATGAGACAGAGATGCGCTCCCATAAATGATTGCAAGGATAAGCCAGCTATCTGAGAATCCATTTTGTCACCTAAAGAAATAGTTCACTAAAAGCCTGCAAGGGATTTCTCTTTAAAAGGAGAATCATTAAGCTAGTATTTTCCATCTCTTTCCTTTCCATGAATAATCATTTTCAAACATTGTTTTGTAGTGGTGGGTTCTCGGGGTCCCTATGTTAGTACTGTCTGAAAAAAACCTTTTTTCTGAAAAAGATAAATTCTTCCTGATGGTCCACAGGAACTCATCAAATCTGGCCCTAGTATGTAGCATCCTCTATTATCCTGCTCCTCCTCTGGCTTCTCAATATCGGGATAAGACTGCCATCTGGGTTTTCAGATAAAGGAGGCCCCTCATTAGATGGCAGTGCTGCAGCAATGGCATCATTTATCATTTCCTGCAAACAAGAGATTGACAGGTTATCAGCAGGAAATTCAGAAGCATAATCCGCTACTTTATGTACATGGGAAACTGAGGCTCTGATGCATGTTCCTAGCATAGCATTTCTTAGCTTCCATGGCTAGAGAATCAACAAGGATGCTCACTCTGGATATGAAAGCCCTTCCTGTATTGGACCATATCTATAGTAACAGGTCCATACGGCCCTCAAAATGTTGTGATACCATTGCCGTTCTTAAGGCATGCAGTTGGCGGCACCAGTAGATGTAGGTAATCATGTGATCTGCAGGTTGCCTCTATACCCGTTCAGCATGGCAAACTAGAGAAATAGTCATAGCAGGTAAGACAAGCTAATGGGCAACTGGGACTGCTGGACCAGACAACGACCCCATAAATTAATGCTACATTGAGTACTGGCATGAGCACATCCGCCCCAGCAGATATGTTTTCATTATCACCAAAGCAACCACTTGAACAGGTCCTGAACATAGATATTCATTAAAAAGAAGAAAAGACACAAATAAATCAATTTAACATGAGAAGGCAATCTACATGCATGTTTGCAGACAGAAAAATAGGAAGTGTGGGAGTAATGTGCAACATTGAACCCTCTGCTGCACGGCTGGATACATTCAAGTGTTGTGCAGAAGTAGCATCATATCCTGGCTGAGTGCTGCAAAATCGGAATGGTAGCCACATCATGATGTCTCCTTTGTGACATGATGAGACATTCTGGGAAGTTGGCCATCCTTTTCGTACTCCTCTCTTATATTGTGGTCCAGCAAGGGAAAATAGATTATTTTATACACTTTGCCTTGGAGGCCCTTTGTAGTTTAAATTGTCCCTCTTGATTAAGAGGTAAAGGTAATTAGATATTGTATTTCAATTTGGCCTGTTTTCCTGCGCCTTAGTAGAATCAGATTGGAAGTGAGAGCTCATCGTTTACAGGCAAAATCATGAACCGGTCCTCAGGACTGCCTCATGCGGGATAATAGCAAGTGGATCTGTTTCCAGATATATGTGACGGTTGTGCTTATTGGTCATGGCAAGCAGAAATTAAGTATTGGTCAGGTCCATGTATTTAGCGGTGTTCAGTTTGTGTCCATGTTTGTCGGAGAGGGCCATGGCACTTATTTTCAGCATCAGACATTTACAGAGAGTGAGAGATGGAAAAACACACAAAGCGGAAAGGTGATGGAAGAGAAAGACTGAAAGACTGTCTCAAAGTGAAAAAGAAATAACTTGCAGACATGCAGTAAAGGGGCAGGGAGTGTCTGGTATTCGGTGAAAGAGGCTTGAGGTGGATTTAAGACTGTACAGTCTTGGTATTTGGAATACCAGCATTTAATTTCACTAGCTATGACCTTCTGAGCAGATCTTTTGGCATCAACACTCATTCTTTCACAAATTGAGAACTGAGATTCAGTGTTTTGGATCTTGTGAAGACTGGACATTTTAAAGTCTTCCACTATTATTTCATAGCTTTAAAAGCCATTCTGGATTGTATAGTCTGTCAAAATAGATATTTTGCCTCTATTAACTTTACTATATAATATATATGTTTGCCCTCGATACAGTGTCATTCAAGTCTTAGGTCTATGCTTTTGAGAGAATGGGGTTTTCTACACCTTAATGTTTGGGTGTAATCATTAAACAATCCCACCGCTGATCGTATGGACATTTGTTCATCAACAAAGGGAAATTGATAAGAGCAGACATCTAAATTAATCCAATGACATGATAAATAATAAACAACTTTTAGTACAGTCAATAAAGAGAATTTGTGTGAGTTAAAGGGCTTTATTTTTAATGTCTCAGATTTCTTAATTTTATGCAATCAGAATTATTCTTTTGAGAACCAGTATTAGAAATGAATATAGTCAAATAAGTGATATTTCAATATAGGGTAAGTTAGAACATTAGTAAAGAAATAGTGCATATTGTTATATTGCACCAAGTGTGTTCCAGAAAGGAAGTTTCCTAATCTAAATATATTAGAATAAGATGAAAATAAGGTATCAGTTCAGATACTCAATAAAGTGTTCTGATGCAAGAAATCAACGCATAAGCATAAAGTCTCTACATATCAAGCTGGAAAATATTCTAAGCTCTTAATCAGCAGACAATCAATAAAAATAGACTAAACAATCTCTAATGTAGAGAAATATTAGAAACTCAAAGATGAGTCTTGTCGGTGAGCCGGGGAAGGAATCCAGCTGCTGCCCTAGGAACACACTAATATAAACACATACTATTCTGTGTTGCAACATTACTTTCTATTATCTCCCAAGTCTTCCCATAGTGTTTCAGTAAACTCCTGGGAATAGGCAAGCTCCTCATCTTCTCATACATTTTACAATAGTCTTTAGACATTTTACCTTAACAAGTTACATCTTTCGCATTCTGTGATCCAGACTGTTCTTCTCATGACTCATTCTTCCTGTTGCCACTCCTCCCGGTGACAGCCTATCAGTTGTCTAATGTAAAACAAGTGCCTATTCAATAGAATCTGCAAACTTACAACATCTGAAGCAAAGAGTAGACAAAGCATTGTGTGCAACCCACAACTCAAATGAAAAACAGGCCTTTGAATTGTACTGCATTATTTTCAGTTAACATGGCATCAACAGGCTTATTTATGTCACTTTTAAGCCTATAAAATGTAGGCGTGATTACCTACTATAACATTTTGTGTTTAATACATTTGCTACTTAAACATTGGCTTTTGCATATTTTGTATGCAACAAAATGTTGCCCTTGCACTTTCATGTGTATGGCCACAGAGGTGCCCATAGGATTCTTGCAAACCACAGAGCCCTAGAATTGTCAAGGTTGAATAGATCAGAGTTATCTTTCTTAGTATTGGTAACATTTTCTTAAATTTGTCAAACCTAACAAACAAATATCATGCACAAATCTTTTACTGCACAATCCACAATGGTAAGTGTCTGGAGCAAAATAAGAGTTCAAATGTTTCTGATACCTGCTGTGTCAGATAGTTCTGCAGACTTTCGGATCCTACTCTTCCTCAGCTTGATAAGTTGTTTTCTCACCTTGGCTAAGTAAAACTTGATAATTTAAGCGTGATTAGCCTGGACATACTACAGGAAGCGTCACTACCTTTTTGCGTATACATGCAATGGATCTTACAGGGTGCCAAAGGTTGCCTGTTCCTCAGGCCTATACCAGGTGCATGTCAGTATATTACCACTTTATCCACCAGTTAGAAAGAGGGGAACAAAACTCATAAAGACAGTCAATGCAAAACCGTGTTACTCTTCCTTTTTATACAAATAAAATCTATCAATTTGGATTTGTCCTTCTACAACTCTTGAGCTCAATAACAGCAATATTTGCAATGTTTCTTAAATTATAACATGCACATTTCAAAAGTAAAAAACAGTACAGAACAATTCTAATCCAGACAATGGAAGACAGGAGTCATAAATCAGACTTGATTGAGGCTAGTGGGTCTAAGAAATAATGTCCAAAGCTGGACAAAGGGCAGCAACAGAAATCCAAAGATGTAGTGGCTTTGGAAAAATGGACAGTGGTTTCATGAAAGGACTGAGAAATGGCCAGAATGGTTTTTCCAGACCCTCTTTATATACCATCAAAATCTGATTCATCTGTGATTTTTGCTACTTGAAGTGAGGATAATTTTTTATATGTGTTATTGTATTGTAGCGTTCTCATATATTATAATATAACACATACTAATAACATGTATGAGTTCTGTGGATAAGTACAAGTCAAAACACGGTGCATTGCTTCTTATTAAAATGTTATGTATTCTTGTTTTTGTTCTTTGTTATGAAAATTAGGTGATTCCTCACGGTGATGCCAAAGTTTATGTGACCTACAAATACATGATTCATGAAGATTTGTTGAATGTTGATAGCAACAATGTTGTAGAAGAAGATTTGATGGCGTATGAATGGGCTTTGAAAAAATGGTCTCCATGTTCCAAACCCTGTGGAGGAGGTAACACTGTAATACTTTTGTAATGTAGAAATACTATGTTTCTTTTAGTAATCGATCAGAATGATCCACCTTTATCTATGCACACAATAAAAAAGTTATAAAATGTGCTTCATTTGTGAATGTGGAAACATACATTGATGTTAACTTTTGGATGCAATAGCTTTTGAATGAGTAGTCGTCTACAGTCCACTGACATTCACCATCACACATGCACACTATTTCAGGACTCCAGCAGTAATATGACATGATTACAGATGGATTTAAAAACATCTCTTATGAGCCTCCTGGAGCGGTAAAGTGATTGGTTGGTCAATTTGTGTGAAAATCACTGGATGTTTTATTCAATATATTAGCTCAAAGGTTCAAGCCAAGGATTCTGGCTTCTTTGACTATCCCAGTGACTTCATACTTCTTTATGAAATGAGAGTGCTCTAGACCAGTGCAGAAAGAAAGAAGACTGTCGTAGAAAGAGAGAGACAATTGATGAGTCTTTTAACAGGTTGAGTGTTCTGTTCAGACACCATTTTCTGTCTGTACTGTCTCTGTTGCATAAGCAGCTTCTTTGGCAAGTGCGTTTGCGGTGCATTCATGCCCATCCTAAGTCCCTTCCTTGCTCAAAGTCTGAAATTCAGCCACTTTAAAGCCCATTAAAAGATGGAGTCAGAGAGGTATGCAATATTTTCTTTATGTTTTCTGTACATACATTCTCACAAAAACATGTCAGCATATGTTCCAGCCACTGTGGAAGGGTTGACTTGCCAAGGTCATCATATTTCATCTCTGTTCTGGCCATCTTGATTTATTACAAATATATTGAGGCATGTAGCGTGGTGAGTGACACTTTAATTTGGCTCATACAATAAAATCTGTATTATACAGTGCACCCTAAACATGCTTCTGAGTCTGTGTGAGGAATCCACCAAAAATACCTGGTTATCACTGTTTCTATATAACCTTTAACAACTTTGAATTGCTTACATATGCAGCCCAGCAGTTCAATTTGGAATTGCATCAGGTTGATATTGATATTTTCAGCTGGTGGTTTGACAAATGATGGAATGATTTCAGTTGTTGCAAATCATTTTTGGAACTCTGTGACTGGCTGGAACTGGACTGAATATGTATGTTGAAGAAAACATCTCAGACATCCAGCAATATCTGACAATGTGTCACTACATGGTGGAGAACATATACAAAGTGAGAGGCGTGAATTACAGCAATGACATCTGAGGTGCTGTCCATTGCCTCAAAGGCCAATTGGAGCTGTCAGAAAACTAGCCATTGTGCCATCATGTGTTGCAGTTTCTCCCAGAGGAAGCCCTCTTGTGGACCTTGGTATAAAACACTGCATGCGCAACTGTTTTTTCCTGATGCTGTGCATCATGTTGGCGAGCACTAGATGTGAAGGTGAAAGAGATGTTTTAAGACATGGGGAAACTGGGCACTTCCCCAGGGCCCCAATATACTAAGGAGCACCCTCATAGATTGATTAGGGCAGTAAAGGCACTGTCTCTCTATCTCCGCACCTCTCCTCTCTCTTACTACCTCTGACTGTGTCTTTACCTAGACACACCACACCACTCTAGCTGCCTGTCTACCTTTGTTTCCATCACTTATCTCTTGATTTGTAATTTCTCTCTCTTCCTACCTTGTTTAGCCCTCCTTACCACTCTCTTATCAATCTTCTACCGTCATCTGTCTACCCGGTCTCTCTTTCTGCCTCTCCAATCTCAAGTGCACCTTACTCTACTTCATCTCTTTCTACAGCTGTCTTTTTGTAGCTCTTCCCTCTACCTCTCCAGTCATTAAATCCATTCTTGTCTCTTCCTCACGTTTCCATTTTCCTTTCTGTCTGAAAGCTCCTGCCCACTCTATATCTCACATTGCACCTCTCTTTGCCTTACAAAACTTTCTGTCTCACATCTCTCTCTTCACTTCATCTCATCTCTATCTACTTCATCTCACTTCCACTATGCCTCTCTACCTGTCTCTCAAATTATCACTTGTCTCTCTGCCACTCTGTAGCTGCTGCTCCCCCTCTACACCTTTGTCATAATTATTTAAAAATAATATTTATCAACAGAGTGAAGAAGGGAGAACGTTTATTCATGCCTACTAGATCTCCTCAATCGAAGAGATAACTCTTAGCAGAACATCTGCCACTGGGCAAGGGGTAAAGGATAGCAGTGGAATCTACCACTACATATATAACTGCATTTCAATAAAACAGGAAGGTAATTAACTCAGTCATAAACTACATTGCTTAATAGATCATATTAACCTTTTCTCTTGGTTTGAGCCGGTGTGTGCTGGTGGGAGCCACTGATAATCATTTTTGGCGACCAGCACACATTTTTTTAAATCAAACATTTAGTGAGAGCAAGAGAGAGGAAAACACAGATAGCAGAAAGAGAAGGAAGGAAAATATGTTAAAACCGTCACAAAAGGAGAAACAAGAACCTTGAAAAATAAGATAAAGTGGAGAAGAGTGTCTGGCAGTGAATTAAGGAGGCATGAGGTAGAGTTAAAACTATGGAGCCTTGGTTTTTGGTGCACTGATGCAGGTTTCTGAGGAGAGCTTTTGGCACTGGCATTCTTTACAAATCAAGCACTGTCTGTGCCTCTCTCTGACACACTCAGTTTGTTTTCCCAATTCTCCTCCACATATCTCTCCATCAAGTATGTTAGCTCTCTCAACCCCATCTTTCATTACTTCATCTCACCTCTCTATTTCTAGCTCTATTTCTCTCTACTACACTTCTCTTACCTAGCCTCCTGACCAGCTCCCATTTCTCTCACTTTGCATAACCGGATGCCCGGAGCAAATGTTTCTTTTCATGCTCTTTGGCCAGCGGATGCCAGGCAGCTTGAGCTTTCACCTGTTTTTGTGTGTCCCTTTTCTGAAACTTTAATGTACAATTCAGTATTGTTTGGAATCATGTTGGTTTGAATTAACTGAAAATTGGTAATAAATTTAAAGTTGGTCTGATAAGGGGGCCCCAAAATATGTCTTGTTCAAGACCCCATAAATCCTTAGGATATCTCTAGAAGGTGATCCACTTCTCTATTACAGTCATGTAGCTTGTGCTTTCCTCCTGATCCAGATGATGAAGTGTGTTCAACTCCCTGGCACCAAGCCCACTGTTTTTGCCATTCCTTTAAATACCTTCTCAGACAGCAGAGATACAACTTTGCATGCAAAGGGATGGTGAATGTAAATTTATGAATTGTGCTTAACACGTGTTTGTGTACTCTAACAAAGTGCTGCAAAAGCTGATGGTTAACATCAGTACTGGTCAAGCACTGAATAGACATTTTCTCACCTCCTGTGATTTTCACTGCTCATAAATGACTAGTTGAAACTGGAATGGTGCGTCAGTGACTCAAAGCTGTTTTCTTTGGTACTTCTTGGCCTTAAGGTGCTGGTAATACCACTGATATTGTCAGTACATTTCCTTGTTCAAAAATACTTTCAGAGCTGCTCATAATGTTCAATGCTGTTGTATGTCAGAGTGATAGATGGTTAATTTTGACCTGCTATTTATATTTAGCCCAGTTATGTCAATGGCGTTGTCTTGGTCCAAGCCTCTCAAACAGTACCTGTTTTAAAGATTCTACTTTAAAGTCAGACATACAAATATCTGGGGGGCAGAAGTAGAGTAAAGGGGTAGTGTTTCAGTATGTCATACATGAAGCACAGGTGCCACATATTGAAGTACTGTTCTCATTCTTTGAAATCTCCGGGGCCTCCAGATATAGAGTGCAAAAAACTGAGTACTGTGTTGTGCTGACATCAAAACTGTTGATGTAGATGGTGTGGTCTCATAGCATGCTTGTTCTTCCATCCTCCTGTTTGTTACTGCTAGAGTTGGGCACAGTATCAGTAGTGGTAATAAAGTTGGGTAAATGTTCACTTATGGGAATCAGGAGCACAATGAGTATCTTAGGCACTTTCAACATACCCAAAGTAGTACTCCATATAAGTGTGAGGTCTAAATAATCAAACAGACGTGCTGGCCAGTTAGGCTCCCTAAATGTCACTGTTCATCCTAGACCTGTGCAACACATACCCAGCTGCCCTAAATTCTGTGAAGTTATCGTTTCATTGCACTTTGCCAGCCATTACCTCTCTAGTGCATGGAGCATGGTATCCTCAAAATCCTGAAAACGAAATTCTTCAATCCTGAGAACCTAAAGGGTTCACATTGGAAACTGCACTCTGGTTCAGCTATGCTGGAAACCATTGTGTACATTTCCATTTGTACAAGAGACTATTGTCATTAGAACCCATCAACCATTCCTCATCATATTCTTTCCTCATGTACCTTCCCTCATCATCTGCTATCTGATTGTCTACCAGCTGCCCGTTCATAATTTCATGGTGTGTGGTTCTGATGCATACTAATGTTTTAAAATGAGTGCATGTAATATAGATGTAGTTATGTTAAAGTAAAGATTGATTAAACTAGTTTAATGGCATTGTGATTGATGAAATAACATATTTATTATAGTATTGTATTAGTTTGATGAATTATATAAAATAACAAGACAAAAGGTGAAGTAGAAAGGTTGATAGATCCCCTACACTGAAAACAACAAATCTGATTGATAGAATGCATTAACGTAATTAACGTCACAGAATGAATTTTAAAAACTACATATTTTCAAATGTGATAAATACAATTAGATATATACAGTTAGATACCAAAAAGTATGAAATACTTGAATTAAATTAACATAAGATACAACAATTACACAAAAGTGTTACATTTAGAGGTAACAAAATAGAGTAGGGAAGTGTAAGATTTTCTAAGGTACTTTGACCAATAAAAATAAAATAATGGTGTTAGGCATATGTAACAATGGAATAGGTAAAATTAGATGATGAAAATGAGGAATTTGTTTTAAATAAACTTTACTTTCAGACAGGGAAAAATCACAGATGAAATTGGTGTCGGGGAAAGGCAGGATGCAATAGTATGTAATTGATATGAGTATGTGGAATTTGAGCTTGCTGTGTAGTGTCCAAGGCAGTCAGAGCAGTGCTCATATTCTATATAGCAACCACCACCACCATGTGTTAAAGCTCTATGTGTTTATATCTATTGTTGATTTTACTTGTTATGACTTCTGTCTGCAATGTAGCACATACTGCACTGCCCCCTTACACACTTGGCCAATGACTTTATGTTGATGTTAAGTCTTTGACTGTTTGATACAGTCGTTGTATCAAACAGGTTGGGTGACTTAATTCAAAGCAGGTCTTGCTATCCCAAGGTGAGCCTGTGGCTCTTTCAAATGTGGTGGCAAGTTAGAGTAACATGTGGAGGGCTTTCGTCAACTGTAGCGCTGTATTATCAAACATCTGTTATTAAATATTTTGCAAGTTCTCTTGAAAAGAGAAAAGCATCTGAAGTGGAAACTAGATGCAAAGGATTTATTGTATTGGGTAAAAATATTATAAATAGATGCTGCCTAGAAAAGGTTCATTCACATATTATATAAGTGATGACTGCTCCTTACTCCAAGGTTAAATGGGGCAACAAATCTTTGCTATATACTAGGATGTGTGGTTTTAATTATACTTGTCAAATAACATGTTGGATTTGATAAACCAAGGCTTTCTCCCACTTTTCTGTGCAAATTTTAGTAACTGTTGGAAACCATTTGGCAAAGCAGTGTCTCCAACCATTGATACAATCCAGCTGAGTGGCACAAACACATGACACAGAACTACACAAAATTAGAAGAAACAATTACACTCCCTTGCTTTATTGCACAGATACACATATCTGCCATGTATTGGACTAGATTCTTATTGTTAGGAGCTGCACTGAAGGAAATTGACAACATCTTTGAAACAAGCATGTATGGGCTCTGGCCTGTTCAGCAAGCCTGATTCATGTAAAGTAAAAAAAAAAGTCCAGAAGGTCTAAAGCAAATTATCTGGGGAGGCCCTTTTTGTTAATTGCTGGAAGGATAATTGTCCTTTAAGGATACCACGAATTATTCACAAAAGACAGGCTTAGGGGAAATACCACATGTGATGAGAGCAAAAAGCTGAGCTTGAAGAGTGTACATCCTGTGTCGACTAAGTTACCATCCTACGGTTCTTCCATACTGAGAAATGTGTTGGTTGGCTTTTGTGTATAAAATATCCCAGTGACTGTTTTAAGGTAAGGGATTGTCTCCAAAGCTATCATGGTTGTGGTTGAACTTTCTGAAATATGGAAAAGACACATCTCTGAGGCTCGAAGAGCATTGCATTAATTACCAATCAAGCAAAGAGTACATTTAAGGCCCTGTTTATTTTCCAAAACTTCTTTTATGTTCAGGGCAAATTGAAATATATATCCAAGGTGGTAAGACCACCTACTCCCCAGCCTACTCTTTACAGTATGAAAGGATTCACCTGTTGACTCTCTCACTGTTTTTCAGTGCTGGTCTTTATAAAGCTCCTCCAATTGAGTTTGTAGGCTAAGAAGGTCGTAAACAGGCTGGTCGTGATTTTCCAGTTTTCTTCTTAAATACTTTTAAAAATAAAAACTATTTAGCTTTTTGTGCTTCTTCTCCTTTCACTTTGTTAAGCAGGCAAAACTCTACCTTTTTAAACTGTTCCAATGGTAGATCTCCCTACTGGTTCCTACTTGGGGACTATTTCAAGAAGGAGATCCTGAGGCAGGAATCAACCCAGTGGACACCAGAGAGTTAAAAGAAGGAGGTGCCATCCCCCACCCCAGAAAGGGCAGTATCCCCCCCCACCCAAACACACACATGATGGTCCTCAACACTTTTTCTGACCCCTGGGGGACTGAAAGCCTGCTAGATACCAGAAAAGCTCTTTTTTATAAAGCATGAGGTTGGTTTAAGAGCCTGGCCGGTCTTAGCTTTAGGCCGCCCCCAGCCCTTAAGACCAAACAGCCTTTTTCCCCCCGGAGGGGGCAGAAGGGAAACTAGATGCAAAGGATTTATTTTATTGGGGAAAAATATTATTAATAAATGCTGCCTAGAAAAGGTTCATTCAGATATTATATAAATGATGACTGCTCCTTAATCCAAGGTTAAATGGGGCAAAAAATATTTGCTGTATACTAGGATGTGTGGTTTTAATTATACTTGTCAAATATCATGTTGGATTTGATAAACCAAGGCTTTCTTCCATAAATGTAATTGCATACAGCCTTTAAAGTAATTGAATACCACTAACTGCAAAGTGGACTTTATTAAACAATATGTTTCTTGATATGTTCTAACACTGTTGCATATCCTTGGTTATAGTTTACACCTTTTAGAGAAGGGTCAAAAATAAGCAAATGGGCAGCAAGCTTAATAGTGGGGATGGCATCCCAGCTGTTATACTACCCACATGTACCTGTATGCATAAATAGGGTTATAGCAGAATGGTACAGTGAAAATAGATTTGGTTGCTCAAAATGCTAAATGTTTAAATTACTATGCATTTAAAAACTATTGAATGCAAGCTACACTTTTAAAGTCTTGTTTGGACATATTCTTTTATGCTCTGTGAGCCTCTATGTTATCTTTACATTGCAATTTAATGCTGACCATAAATGTATCTTTTTCAAGGTTCTCAGTTTACAAAATATGGATGTCGAAGGAAAACTGATCATAAAATGGTTCACCGAAGTTATTGTGACTCTATCGAGAAATTGAAGCCAATTAGGAGGGTGTGCAATTTGCAGGAATGTTCTCAGCCAATGTAAGCACTGCTAAATTTTTATGACTTGTATGAACTGCCCCACATTTTGTTTTTAGAAGACAATGCTCCCCTTTATCTTGGCTCTATCCCATTCTTTACATGTGTGTGTAACCTGGGGCCTAATGTCAGGACTTGCAACAGCTTCTTCTATATATGTATTGAAACACAGGACCTGATTTAGAGTTTGGCAGATGGGGTTACTCTGTCACGTAAGTGACTGATATCCCATCTGCTGTATGACGATCCCATTATATCCTATGGGAATCATAATATGGCATATGGGATATCCATCACATTTGTGATGGAGTAATCTGTCTGCCAAACTCTAAACCAGGCCCAGAGTCATCTGCATTCTCTCCAATTCTTCTTTTCTGAGATTTGGTGTGGATTTACACCTGCTTCTGTCATTCTCTGACATTTCTACTGTGAGGTGTCTTTTTGGTTACACTGTCACACTCTGATCTCCTCTTTCAGCTCGGGCAGATTATGTTGCAATGCTCCACATCTAAAGCATGCATGTTGTATCACAAGCTGTATGCATGTATCTTCTGTTTTCTCGTTTGTGTAGGATTTGTCTTGGTAATGGATTCGTTTTTGTGCTAGTGTTATAAATATTCTTCAGAATATTCTTCAGAATCAATAGGAGTGTACACAATTCAGGGGCAATCCTCCCTGTTGCAAGGCCTATCTCTTCCATTGCCTAACAATATTGCATTTCTAAAGTGTTAACTTTAGAATAGGAGCAGAAAGATATATGTTGTTTACACTCAAGTGAATTGTAATTTAAAATCCTCTTTAGTGGTGAAGTTGGATTTTAAGTTGCAATTTTGAAAATGCCACTTTTTGAAAGTTGGCATTTTCATGTCTCAACCAACTGTGCATTCTGCCAGTGTCCTGGGTCACATGCCTGTGAATGGCTCTGCTGTTGGGGTTTGTGTAGTGTTTCTAGATAGTGAGACGAATGGGGCTTAGGTGTGGACAGGATGGGCCATCCTGGCAGGATGAGTGGGGTTAGAGGCTGCACGCAGCACCACTTAGACTTCAAAAGGCTTTGCCTACATCACACATGAAGGAACCCGTTTGCCCTGTTTTTGTCACCTCAGTGTCATGCCCCGGGCTTCCACAGCACCTCCCGCTCGGGCCACGGTGGCAGCCGCGGCCAGATTCCCTGGCTGCAGCGTGGCCGGAGGCCCAGGGTTGGTCGTCTAGTCTCACCGCATACAATGCGCAGCGCGGGTGTTGTCGCAGGGTGCCCGTACCCCCCCCTCGGTCCTTTCACTTACCTGGTGCCTCAATCTAGGGCCTTTTCCTCTTCTTTCTTCTTGGGGGAGCCATGATTTTCCTTTCCCAGCATACCATTCTCCTTCCCTGCATGCATCTGTTCTCCTTACTACAATGGTGTCTTTCCTATCTTGTTCTATACCCCTTTCCCAATCCAAGATGGCATTCCTACTTCTTTCCACATGTCACTTCCTGCTAAGGGGTATATAAGGGGTTACATTCTTCTCTTTGCGTTGCAACACTTCTCCTGTGGTGGTCACGCACCGGCTGGTCTTCTCTTGGATTTCAGTTTTTGCTCCTGTTTTTCCTCTGCCTTTCCAGTGATAATTCCAGGCGTTGAAGTTCTGATCATCTTGTGTCCTCTTTTTCTGTTCCGGGGAGTTCCTGTCTAGAGGTTTTTCCCCTTTGGGCTTTTTCCTCTGGGACTCCTTCTGGAGGGCATGGACTGTGGTGGCGTACTACTGTCAGCAGCACCGTGACTACCGGAAGGGGTCGTCCCTACCTCGGCCAGAGAAGGACTTATAAGAACTGAGGCCGCACGTCATCCCCATCTGATCAGGGCGGTAAGCCAAAGGGGAACCGTGACAGATAGCAACGCCCAAAACTCCAGTCTTGGTCAAGGATCATGGAGGACCCCTCGACAAATACGGAAGAAACAAGCCAAACATTGCTCCTGACTATCCAGCAACAAGCCCAGGAACTACAACAGTTACGAACCGAAAACGCGGCTTTACGACAAGCCTTAGTCTCTAGGACCACTGATGTTCCTACCATCTCTGCCACTACACCTAGTTTTTCTGGGGATCCCAACAAGTTGCAAGAATTCCTTGATGTCCTGAAGTTTACTTTGCGTTCATGAAGTTTACTTTGCGTTTAGACCTTCACAATTCGTGCAAGACAAGACTAAGGTAGGATACCTGACCGGTGCCCTATCTGGTCCGGCCTTAGCCTGGGCGACTCCTTTGGTGACATCCATTGATTCCCGTCTGTCTGACTTTTCAGCCTTTGTTGCTGCCTTTAAGCAAATGTTTGAGTGTCCTGGACTTGAATCCTTGGCAGAAGAAGCCTTATGCGACATCCAACAAGATAGCCAGGACGTCTTACAATACATCACATGATTTAGGCAATTGGCAGCTGAAACCTCTTAGGCAGAACGTACCCTTGTTACCCTTTTTCGGAGAGGTCTTCAGGATGAAATAAAAGACAAACTAGTGCATTCCGCTAGAGTGGAGAACCTCAAGGGTTTGATGGACTTAACTCTCTTCATAGAATATCATCTTAATGAACGTAGGATGGAGAAGAAAAGGAAACGTGTACCATCGCATTCAGGAACCTCACGTACTATCCCTCATCATTCTGAGGAGATTCGTTCTGAATCTGAAGGAGCTACCGAGGAAGAATCTATCCAATTTGACATGGCCCGTGGACCATTATCGGCTAGTGAACGTGAAAACAGATGACCGAAAGGACTATGGGGGTAATTTCAACCCTGGTGGTACAGGACCGCCAGGTCTGAAATGACAGAAGCACCACCAACAGGCTGGCGGTGCTTCCAGGGTCATTACCACCGCGGCAATGGCCCCGGCAGTAGTAATCCACCAGGGCAGTGCTGCTAGCAGCACTGCCCAGGGGATTACGAGTCCCCCTACCGCCAGCCTTTTCCTGGCGGTTTGAACTGCCAGGAAAAGGCTGGTGGTACGGGAGTCGCGGGCCCCTGGGGGCCCATGCACTGCCCATGCTACTGGCATGGGCAGTGCAGGGGCCCCCTGACAGGGCCCCATGCGGCTTTTCACTGTCTGCTTTGCAGACAGTGAAAAGCTCGACAGGTGCAACTGCACCCGTCGCACGGCCGCAACACCGCCGGCTCCATTTGGAGCCGGCTCCCATGTTGCGGCCCACATCCCCGCTGGGCGGAAACTCTGTTTACGCCCGCCGGGCCAGCGGGGATGTCATAATGGGCACCGCGGGAGTGCGGCCGCATTGGCGGCCGCACGATGGTAACAAATTGGCGGGCGGCGGTTGCCGCCCACCAATGTTGTAATGAGGGCCTATGTCTTTATTGTGGTGCTTCTGGTCATCTAATTCGTACCTGCCCCATTCGTCCTTCAAAGCCTTTGGGAAACACCAACTCCCGTGAGAGGGGAGAGGACGGGATGTTCAGAGATACCTTACATTTGTTCCTCCAGAGAAGAAATAACAGCTCTTTTCCTTTTGCACGTCAGCCTTACAGTTAGCCAATGGCCGAGAAGAAAGAGCGTTAGCTTTGTTGGATTGTGAAGCCAGTGGTATCTACCTAGATGAGACATGGGCTCTGGAAAGAAAAATCCCTCGGATACCTAAGGACATACCAGAGCTGGTTCACACGGTGGATGGTTCCCTCCTAGCTTCTGAACCTGTCATTAATACCACTCCTACCTTGTCTTTACATTTCCAGAAACATCAGGAAAATGTCCCTTTCCACCTGATCTCTTCACAAAATTACGTAATAATTCTAGTTATCCCATGGCTAACCTGACGCAATCCGTATATTAATTGGGAAACTAGAACAATTTTGCTTTCTTCCCAATTCTGCCAACAACATTGTAATTTATCAGGAACGTATTGATCCCCGAAGAATATATTATTAACACCACCAAAAGTAGGTTGTTCCATTAACCTTCTCCAAGGAGTACCCAGACATTATCTGGAATATGCAGATGTGTTTCAGAAACTTGAAAAACTAGTACTACCACCTCATTGAGAATATGATTGTGCCATTCCTTTGGAACCTGATAATGTAGTCCCCTTTGGGAGAATGTATTCTCTTACTGAGCCTGAGAAGAAAATACTCAAAGAATAACTAGAGGAAAACTTACAGAGTGGTCTGATTGCCCCTTCCTCTTCACCCGCAGGGGCTCCCTTCTTTTTCGTACCAAAGAAGGCGATGGATTTACGCCCCTGTATAGACTTTTGCGGATTAAACAAGATCACTACTAAAGACCGCTATTCTCTGCCCCTCATTAAAGATATTCTGGAAGCTGTCAGAGGAGCAAAAGAATTCACCAAATTAGATCTTAGAGGAGCCTACCATCTTTTAAGGATAAAAGAGGGTGATGAATGGAAGTCTGCCTTCAGAACCCCTTTTGGCCATTGTGAGTATTGTGTAATGCCCTTTGGGCTAACCGACGCTCCCTCTATATTTCAGAGATTTATGGACTCTATCTTTTCTGACCTTTTATACCAAACAGTGGTTGTCTACTTAGATGATATTCTAATATAGTCCACTCACCCAGAGCATCACACTAAACATGTACTCCAAGTACTAGAGAGGCTTAGCCAACATCGCCTATCCTGCAAACCAGAAAAATGTGAATTCGATAAGACTAAGGTGAAGTATTTAGGGTATCATATCAACCAAGTGGGTATTGCTATGGACTCAAACAAGGTCCAAGCCATTCTAGATTGGCCATCCCCCCTCCTCCATCAAGGAACCCAGTGTTTTCTAGGATTGGCCAATTTCTATTGTCAATTCATAGCTGACTTCGCCCAGCAAACCAGTCATATCACGCAAGCTCTTAAGAAAGTAAATCTACGGAAAGGGTTCTGTTGGACCAAAGATGCGGAAACTGCATTTCAAGACCTAAAACATGCCTTCACACAAGCTCCCATTTTTACGGCATCCAGATACCGCCAAACAGTTCATAGTTGTCACAGATGCCTCGGAAAGAGCAATAGGGGCCACATTACTGCAAAAACAAGATGATGATGGGTTAGAACACCCAGTCTTTTACCTTTCCCACATACTGTCTGACTCAGAACGTAACTACTCTGTTTTTGAACGAGAACTGCTTGCCTTGAAGACTGCCAGTTTGGTATGGAGACAATTTCTTATGGGATCTAAAGAACCCTTTGAGGTGAGAACAGACCACCAGAATTTACAGTGTTTACGTAACTTCCACTGCCAAAATAGTCGTCAAGCCCGATGGGCTTTCTTTTTTAGTCAATATGACTTCTACATAACTTACATCCCTGGTTCCCAAAATATTTTGGCAGATGCCCTGCCACGACGTTATCCTGAATGTAGTGATTCTCCTATGCAAAACCTAATTGAACCCGATAGGATTATCGGATTAGTACAATCGTTTCTTCATAAAGTAAAATCTGAGTATTCAAACATCGACAAAACTGAAATAAATAATTTACTTCCACATCTACTGTACGTAAAGATAAAGAATACTATTATCGCAAGAAAGCATTGTTCCTGCCTACTAAGATAGTCCAAACAGAAGCCCTACGGATGTGCCATGATTCTCCCATCGCTGGTCATCGTGGTTTTAAAGCCACCAAAGACCTACTTCTTCGCTCGTTTTGGTGGCCCACACTTAAAACGGACACTGAAAGCTATGTGGCTTCTTTTCCAATCTGCGCACAAGCAAAGATACCTTGTAACAAACTAGCCAGATTGCTTCGTCCTTTACCTGTTCCACTGGCTCCATGGCATACTGTATCCGCTGATTTCATGTGTTCCCTACCTCCTTCATCTGGGAATCAAGTTATAATGGATCAAATCTGTTTATTACATTTTTTAATTATTGAACATCGCACATGCACTACATCACAATATTGCCAAAAGGCACGTTATTAGCTTACTCCATGCGGAACAATAGAAAAAGAAGATTAAATATATAAAACAACTATGTTTCCCCACTGCTGGCTGACAATGCATAAATCAAACGATCTCAGGCTCTTTTACCATATAGTTCTAGTCCAGTATAAACATCCCCTTGTAGATGCACTCCCCGGGAATCAATTCAAATTCAGAACTCTCAGATAAGTTGGACAAGTCAGCTCTGAAAACTCCCCAGATAGAATACGTAAGAACGGTTGCCAAAGTTCTTTAAAGTCCCCACTCCGCTGCTGAGAGGCCAGGGTGAGCTTCTCCATAGCGAGGATAAACCAGAGCTTATGCAGCCAAGAAACTGTTGTCGGGATCCGCTCTGTCCCCCACACCGATAGCAACAGCTGTACTGCAGCATTCAAGGCCAGAGCTATCTGCCGTCCCTTCAATGATCTTAGGGGAAAAGTGAGAGGGTTAGGGAGGCCCAGCAAGATATACGTGGGAAATCTAGGGATCTGAGTGTCAAAGGCTATGTCCACAATATCTATTATATCCTTCCAGTACCGATGTAGTTTGGGACAATGCCATAGTAAATGCACAAGAGAGCCCCCACACCCTCTCCAGCAGAGGCTAGATTTGTCATGATACCAAGCATCGATCCTTTTTGGGGTGTAGTACCAGGAGGAGGCAACTTTGTAGGCTGTCTCTGTACCTGCTGAGTTATAAGCTGTGTGGTGCGCCCTATAAAAAACACTCTCCCACTCATCTTCCGACAGCTCCCTCTCTAGTTCCTTCTCCCATCGCAGTTGACCCTTAGTCTTGGGTGGACGGGCCTCCCCCCGCAAGAGGGCATAAAGCTCAGAAACCACTCGCTTATCACCCTCTTTCATTAGAATCCAAACGGGGTTAACGGCCTATCTATTAATATCAATCAATCAATCAATCAATCACATTTATAAAGCGCGCTACTCACCCATAAGGGTCTCAAGGCGCTGGGGGGGAGGGGGTCAGTGCTCGAAGAGCCAGGTCTTGAGCTGCCTTCTGAAGGGGAGGTGTTCGGGTATGGCGCGAAGGTGACTGGGCAGGGAGTTCCAGGTCTTCGCTGCCAGAAAAGAGAAGGATTTTCCTCCGGCGGTGGTTTTGCGGATGCGGGGAACGGCTGCCAAGGCCTGGCCGGTGGAGCGCAGAGTGCGCGGAGGAGTGTAGAAGGAGACGCGGGAGTTGATGAGTTTGGGTCCGAGGTTGTGGAGGGCTTTGTGTGCGTGGGTGAGGAGTCTGAAGGTGATCCTCTTGTTGACCGGGAGCCAATGGAGTTTTCTCAGGTGTCTGGAGATGTGGTGGTGGCGAGGTATGTCCAGGATGAGTCGTGCTGCGGCGTTCTGGATCCGTTGAAGTTTCCTCTGCAGCTTGGTGGTGATGCCGGCGTACAGAGTGTTCCCGTAGTCCAGGCGGCTGGTGACGAGGGCGTGGGTGACGGTCTTCCTGGTGTCGATGGGGATCCAGCGGAAGATCTTGCGGAGCATGCGGAGGGTGTTGAAGCACGCTGAGGTCACCGAGTTGACCTGTCTGGTCATCGAGAGGGAGGAGTCCAGGATGAAGCCGAGGTTGCGTGCGTGGTTGGTCGGTTGGAGAGTGCTGCCTAGGGCGGGGGGCCACCAGGAGTCGTCCCATGCGGAGGGGGTAGGGCCGAGGATGAGGACCTCCGTTTTTTCTGTGTTCAGTTTCAATCGGCTGTCTGTCATCCAGGTCGCTACTTCCTTCATGCCGTCGTGCAGTCTGGTCCTTGCTGATGTGGGGTTGTTGGTGAGGGATAAGATGAGCTGGGTGTCGTCGGCGTAGGATATGATGTCGAGTCCGTGTTTGCGTGCGATGTTTGCCAGGGGGGTCATGTAGACGTTGAATAGGGTGGGGCTGAGGGAGGATCCTTGGGGTACGCCGCAGATGATCTCCGTGGCTGCGGATCTGAAGGGGGGGAGGCGGACTCTCTGGGTCCTTCCGGAGAGGAAGGAGATAACCCATTCCAGGGCCTTGCCTCTGATGCCGGCGCTGCAGAGGCGGTCTATCAGGGTGCGGTGGCAGACCGTGTCGAAGGCTGCAGAGAGATCCAGGAGAATGAGGGCCACGGTTTCACCCTTGTCGGTCAGGGCTCGGATGTCGTCCGTGGCTGCGATGAGGGCGGTTTTGGTGCTGTGGTTGGCCCTGAATCCGAACTGAGTGGAGTCGAGGGAGTCGGAGGTTTCCAGGGCGGCGGTGAGTTGAGCGTTGATGATTTTCTCAATCACTTTGGCGGGGAACGGTAGGAGGGAGATAGGCCGGAAGTTTTTGAGTTCGGTGGGGTCTGCTGTAGGTTTCTTTAAGAGGGCGTTGAGTTCTGCGTGTTTCCAGCTTTCAGGGAAGGTGGCAGTGGTGAGGGAGGCGTTGATGACGTCTCGGAGGTGGGGTGCGATGATGTTGTCAGCCTTGTTGTAAATGTGGTGAGGACAGGGGTCGGAGGGTGATCCCGAGTGGATCGAGTTCATGACGCGGGTGGTTTCCTCGGTGGTGGTAGGGTTCCAGGCGAGGATGGTGGAGATGTCGTTTGCGGCTTCCGGGGGCGGGTTCATGTTGGTGGTCGTGAAGCTGTTGTAGATGTCGGCGATCTTGCGGTGGAAGAAGGTCGCGAGGGAGTCGCAGAGGTCCTGAGAGGGAGGGATGGGGTTGGTTTCTGCGTCCGGGTTGGAGAGCTCTTTGACGATGCCAAATAGTTCCTTGCTGTTGTGGGCGTTGTTGTCAAGTCTGTTCTGGTAGGCTGTTTTTCGTGCGGTGCGGAGGCGTTGGTGGTGTTGGCGGGTGGTGTCCTTGAGAGCTGTCAGCCATATCCTATTGGCTGGAAGCAAAGCCCTGTGTCTTATTTGGTAGTACATCATCCTATCAGCCTCGGTTACACCATATTGCTCCCTCAACTGGTCGAAGGGGATAACCCCCTGCTCATCAAATAAGTATCCCACCCTTTTGCAGCCCCCCTCGTACCACCGACGCAATGCTTCAGGCTGTAGGCCCGGGCCAAAATCGGGGTTCGCGCCCAGGGGAGTCATTGGGGAAGGGAAGGTCGTCAAACCCACCCTGCTGGCCACCCGATCCCACACTCTCATTGAAACCCTTGTAACCGGGGATATATACAGCCCCTGCGCCCTGTGATGGCGCTTGAGCCAGGGTTCTTTCCATATGTGAGAGCCAGCCGCTGCCTGATCCATAAAACACCAATGCTTTTCAGAAGACGATCGACTCCATTCCAAAAGGAAACACAACTGTGCTGCCTGAAAATATCGAAGGGCGATACAGGACCTGCCGTGATAATCGCGCCGCCTTCCCATATAAATCTTAAAACCGCTGTTTGGAGGGTCGCTATCGTTCGCGGGGGGTTCCAGCGGGAGCACCTGGAACAGATAAAGTATACGTGGTAGGATGGTCATCTTCACTGCCGCAACCCTGCCCAGCCAGAACAATTTAAGCCTCCCCCATGACTCTAAGTCGCGCTGCACCTCTCGAGTTAGTTTCGAATAGTTCAACGTCGCTGTGCGGGCGACTGTGGAGCCCAGTTCGATTCCCAAGTATGGGAGCCCCGAAGAGGACCATGCAAAGTGGAAACGGGCCTTCAGTCCCTTTCATGTTCCGCACTGATAAACTTGCCCAGAGCCTGCGATTTATGCATGTTCATTCGAAACCCCGAGACCCGTCCAAATTCCTCTATAACCCCCATTAGCGCCGGTAGCGAGGTCATGGGCTCCGCCAGAGTAAGGATAATGTTGTCCACGTATAGCGAAATAAGATGTTCATCCCCCCCGAACCTCACACTCGTGATCTGAGGGTTATCCCGGAGCCTCTGCGCCAGGCTTCATATAAAGCACGAACAGTAGGGGCGAAAGCGGACACCCCTGCCTGGTACCTCTTTGGACGGCGAATGGCAAAGAGAGTGTCCCATTAACCCGGACCGCCGCCCGAGGCGCTTGATAAATGCAGCGAATCCATGCCATGAAGCCTGAACCCAGTCCAAAGCGTTCAAGCGCCCTGAACAGGTATGGCCAGTAAACCCTATCGAAGGCCTTTTCAGCATCAATAGATAGGAAAAGCGCCGGTCCACGGGAATGTTCGGTTTTATCCAAGAGGTGAAGCTGTCGCTTGGTATTATCGCTACACTGTCTATGCGGTATAAATCCCGATTGGTCGGGATCCACAAGCCCCGGCATATAGTAGTTGAGACGGTGTGCCAAGATGCCCGTGAACAGTTTGGCATCGATATTCAGGAGGGAGATCGGCCTGTACGAGGCGCAGTCCTCAGGGTCCTTCCCTGGTTTCGGGATAACCACTATAGTAGCATCTAACATGCTAGGCGAAAGCGCACCTGTTTGACGAAAGGAGTTAAAAAGTCGCACAAGAACGGGAACCAGTTCCACACAAAAGGATTTATAAAAAAGCGCAGAAAAACCATCGGGCCAGGTGACTTTCCGGTCTGCAGCCGAGCAATCGCAGATATAACCTCCTCTGGCCTTATAGGTTGGTCTAACGCGTCTGATTCTGTCATAGACAAAGGAGTGATAGCAATGTCCTCTAAGAAGGATTCTGGGGTTAAGTCACCAGGCTTCTCAGCCCTGTATAGGTTTCGATAGAATTCCGCAAAAGCCTGCGCTGTTTGGTCGCTTGTGCGTGCTTCTGCTCCAGAGGGGGAGCGCACCATTTTTATCATTGACGCTGCCCGCTGCGCTCTTAACCTATGTGCCAGTAGCTTCCCACACTTGTTACTTCCTACATAATACTTTTGTTTGAGGCGGACTACCGCATACTCTGCCCTGTCCCAGTCCAACCTCCTCAGCTGCTTTCTCACCTTCCCGAGCTCTCGCCATATTCTAGGAGCATCGGTGTGTTTATGTGAGCGCTCTAACACCCTCACTCGCTGCTCCAAGTCTCCCCTGAGTCGAGACCTCGCCTTATTGTCCCTTGAAGAAAGCGACATCACCTCACACCTCAAGACAGCCTTCAGTGCCTCCCACAGTGTTGCAATGCTTGTTGTCCCATTGTCGTTAAAGCTAAGGTAATTTATTATTGCCCTTCGGATCGCCTCTACAGTAGCACCATTCTGGAGCATCGAGTCCCTAAAACGCCATCCCGATGGACTAACCCTCTCCATGCTCATGTGGATCTCAACTGTAACCGGGGCATGATCAGACAAGGCCCGAGGCTCAATCACCGAGTCTCTAACCCTGGGGAGAAGCTCCTGGGATGCCAGAAAAAGGTCCAACCTAGCGTATGTTTTGGATGCTGATGAGTAAAAGGAATAGTCCCTCAACAAGGGGTGAGCCCTCCTCCACACATCCACCAGACCACACTCACTCAACCACTGCCGCCCTGCATCCGACAAGGACCCCGTCTGACCATAACGGGGGCCTGAGCGATCCAGGTTCCCGTCCATCACCAAATTAAAATCGCCCCCCAGCTATAGAGCACCATCAGGGGACTGGAGCAGCGGAGTCAGAGACTGTCTCAAGAAAGCCTCCTGTTGGGTATTGGGTACATATAGGGAAGCGATCGTGAAGGAGAAACCCCCCAGTCGAAGCCTCATGGCCAAGAGCCTCCATGGAACCTCATGCACCTTGGATATCACTTCCCCCGGGAACGAGCGTGATAAAAGTATCGCCACCCCTGCATGCTTTGATGGGAGCGAGGACCAGAACTGTATGGGGAACCACTTAGAGCGCATGCGATAGGTATCCTTAAAGACAAGGTGCGTCTCCTGCAAAAGACATACATGACTCCCGGATCCCTCTAACGCTGAGAGGATGGCTAGCCTCTTAGTAGGGTTATTGAGCCCCCTAACATTTAAGCTTATACATTTAATGGTCATAGCCTATACTAAGGAAAGCAAGCAGAGGAGGCAAGGGCACAACAAAGGCTACCACCCACAATGTTATCTAGACCTCCTAGAACACTCATGCCTGAGGGTGACTCCACAAAAAAACAGCGTCGCAGGGAAACCCAACAACAAACAACCAAGAAGCACAACAGGTGCATAGAACACAGAAGTCCTCGATCGTCCATCATCACGAGGTGCAGTCTCCACAGGGCGGTATATCCAACCATATCGACGACCATGTCCAGCGCCCCCGCCACCCGACCCTCTTCGACAATCAACATATTATTAGCAATGCGGCCAATAGTAATCCCAGGCGCCCCCTGGTGTCCTCACTAGGCCGAGGTACCGGCGGCCACACTGTTCAAAGCGGCCTCCCTCTCCGACCTCAGCTCCAAGGCCGTCGGGCGCTGCAGCTTCCTTTTCTTCTCTTTTCTCCACCAACGAGGAGGGCCCGCCGCCGGCAAAACCGTCCCCTTGCTCGTCTCCCGGCCTTTATCCTCCAGGCCCAAGATGCGGCTAGCCTCCATGACGGATTTCACCTGCCGGAGCTGCTCCTCCCAGTGGAAGACCAGACGGAACGGGTGGCCCCAGGAATAGGACACATTGTGCGCTCTCAAATGATCCGTGATCGGTCTAAACTCTCTCCGCCTCTGCAAAGTCTGCACAGATAAGTACTGAAATAGCTGAAGGTCATGCCCTCGAAAGAGTACACTCTGGAGGTTGCGGGCCCGCTGTAGAATCTTCTCTTTGAGGACAAAATCGTGGAGACAAGCTAAAATGTCTGGAGGGCGGTCTCCAGGGCCCCCGGTGCGCCCAACTCGATGCACCCAGTCCAGGACTACCTCCTGTGTCTCTTCTGTGTCAAACAAGGAGCGAAACAGATCCACCACGTAGCCCCCAATGTCCTCTTTTTCAGCACCAACCAGGGACCCTGTTATACAAATGTTTTGACTCCTCGAGCGATTTTCCAAGTCTTCGACTGCCATCTGGAGAAGGTCCTGTTGCTCTCTGAGGTGGACTGCCTCCTGTTGCAGGCCCGCCACCTCTTCACCGCGAGGGATCTCACTGTCCTCCAGCTGCGACACACGTTCACCCAAGGAGGTAACCTCTCCTCGTAGCTCCTTCACCTCACGTGAGATGTCCCTATGCAGCTCTTGGATATCGCCCCAGAGCGACTCAAACAGGGAGGTCAGAAAGCCCTTCGTAACGGAGGAGCTGTCCTCTGGATCCATCTCAACCCGACTCTCCGAGGCCCTCGTCTCAGGTAAGTCCTCCGCCACAGACCCAGGAATCAGGCACGCCCCTGCCAACATATCCCTCACTGAGCGCTCACACTTGGACTTTGATGTCGCCATGGCGCGCCAACCTGATCCTGCCCCGCCGGCTCAGCTCCGCAAGGCCTCCAAGGTCACCGTCTGAGGCCGATCAATATACACTGCTCTGTCCGGGACCTCGCCCAGGTCCGACTCCCAGCCACCGCCACCTGCAACGGTCTACTCCTGGTGTCCCGTCGCAGGACCGCAGGACCAGGCTCCTCCGAAGTACAGATGCTGGGGTAATGCCAACCAGAGTCCAGGCAACCGGGCCCCTACCTTCACTGGGGTCCCGCTCCTCACAAGGCCCCTCTCCAAAGCGTCAGGGCGGGGGGGCCCCATCTGCAGCCCCCGGTCCAACAGTGCACGAGGGAGCGCCCTCCTTCCCTCGGGCGCTCCAATCACCAGGCGCCGGGTCCCGCGGCCCCCACCAGCTGTTAAGGGGCCCAGGGTGAGACCCTAGGCCCTCAATCCCCGGCGCCTCGCTTAGAAGGGCCGCTGAGGGAGAGGCCCACACCGCGGCCGAGGCCGCTCCTCGCGCCGCTCTGCGGCCCCTCCCCAACTCCGGGGCCGGGCTCAGATCCCCCACGGGAGCGGCGAAGCCCGGGCCCGGCCGCAGCCGAGCAGCACCAAACACCCGGTGGAGCCTCATAATGCGGGGGAAGCCTCCAGGCCTCCCCTGAAACGGGCCGCAAGCAATTCCCTGGGTCGAGGCGGCGGAGCGCTAGCAGGAACGTCTTAGCGCTCTGCCATCTTGGACACGCCCCCGGAATCGAGTTATAATGGTGACGATTGACTCATTCACTAAATTGCCACATTTTACTGCATTAAAGAAATTAACCACTGCAAACGAATTGAGCCAAATCTTCATTCAGGAAATCTTTCGGCTCAATGGCCTCCCTCAAGTCATCATCTCAGATCGTGGTTACCAATACATTTCACGCTTTTGGAAACAATTTTGTGAAAAAATCAAAATAGACGTGGCCCTGTCATCTGGTTTCCATCCACAAACAAATGGACAAACGGAACGCCTAAACCAAGGTCTTGAACAATATTTGAGCAATTGGTCTATGTACTTACCACTCACTGAATTCTTGTATAACAACACAGTACATAGGGGGTCATTCTGACCCCGGCGGGCGGCGGTCGCCACCCGCCTGGCGGGAACCGCCATTCGGCCACCCCACGGTCAAAAGACCGCTGGGGCCATTCCGACCTTCCCGCTGGGCCGGTGGGCGCTAACATTGTTAGCGCCCGCCGGCCCAGCGGGAAGGCGGCCTGCAACACTGAAGCCGGCTCCGAATGGAGCCGGCGGTGTTGCAGGTGTGCGACGGGTGCAGTTTCACCCGTCGCGCTTTTCACTGTCTGCTAGGCAGACAGTGAAAAGCAGGCTGGGGCCCTGTTAGGGGGCCCCTGCACTGCCCATGCCAGTGGCATGGGCAGTGCAGGGGCCCCCAGGGGCCCCAGGACACCCATTCCCGCCAGCCGCTTCCTGGCGGTGTAAACCGCCAGAAACAGGCTGGCGGGAAGGGGGTCGGAATCCCCATGGGCAGCGCTGCTTGCAGCGCTGCCCTGGAGGATTCTCCCAGCCGGGGGAAATCCGGCGGGAAACCACCGGACCCGGCTGGGCAACCGCGGCTTTAACGCCGCGGTCATAATGATGTATGAAGCACCGCCAGCCTGTTGGCGGTGCTTCCGTCATTCGCGACCGGGTCGGAATGAGGGCCATAGTGCCTTAAAGGTCTCTCCATTTTATTACTCGTATGGGTTCCACCCTAAAGTCTTCCCTGTTACCCTCAGAGAATCATCTACACTCCCTGCCATCACAACATCTGTTCGACGACTACGCGGTATCCTTCGTGGTACTCATTTTGATTTTCAATCTACCAAACTACACATGAAAAGGATGGCTGATAAAAAAACGTTGTGATGCTCTGTCTTATCAAATCAATGATAAAGTCTGGCTTTCTTCTAAATTCTTACCTCTCCGTTTGTCACAAAACAAGTTTAAACCACAGTATTATGGACTATTCTTGATCCTTCAAAAAATCAATCCTGTTTCAGTCCGGACTTAGAGGATACATCCTGTTTTTCATGTATCTCAGCTAGAGCCCTATGTGCCTGATCCTTTTCACAGTCAATTCTCCTGTCCTCCTCCTCAGTTGGTTGATGATGTGCCCAAATACGAGGTCCTAGAGATCTGTGACTCTCGGTTCTTCCGTGGACATCTCCAGTTTATCATCCACTGGAAGGGCTATCGTATGAGTGAATGTTCCTGGGAAGACACCTCTTCGGTTCATGCCCCTCTTTTGCTCTGTCGTTTTTTCTGTCTTTTCCCGGACAAACCAAGGGCCTCAGGGGGGGACCTATTGTCATGCTGCGGGCTTCCGTGGCATCTCCCGCTCGGGCTGCGGAGGGGGCTACGGTCTGTTTTCTGGGTCGCGGGACCCGCTGTGACCCATTTTTCCGGCCGCAGCCGGTTTCCTTTGTTGCGGTGAGGTCGGAGGCCCAGAGTTGGATGCCGGGTCTCAATGCATAAAATGCACAGCGCAGGTGTTGTCGCGGGGTGCCTGTGCCCTCCCTCGGTCCTTTCAGTTAGCTGGTGCCCCAATCTAGGGCTTTCTCCTCTTCTTTCTTCTTCTTGGGGGAGCCATGATTTTCCTTTCCCAGCATACCATTCTCCTTCCCCTTCCCTGCATGCATCTGTTCTCCTTACTACAATGGTGTCTTTCCTATCTTGTTCTATAGCCCCTTTCCCAATCCAAGATGGCGTTCCTACTTCTTCCTGCATGTAACTTCCTGCTATGGGGTATATAAGGGGTTAGATTCTTCTTCTCTGTGCAATGCAACACTTCTCCTGTGGTGGTCACGCTCCGGCTGGTAATCTCTTGGATTCCAGTTGTTGTTCCTGTTTTATCTCTGCCTTTCCAGTGATAATTCCAGGCATTGAAGTTCCGATCTTCTTGTGTCCTCTTCTTCTGTTCCAGGGAGTTCCTGTCTAGAGGTTTTTTCTCTTCGGGGTTTTCCCCTGGGACTCCTTCTGGAGGGCACGGACTGTGGTGGCGTACTACTGTCAGCAGCACCGTGGCTACCGGAAGGGGTCGATGATACCTCGGCATGAGCAGGACTAATAAGAACAGAAGCTGCACGTTATCCCCATCCGATCAGGGCGGTTAGCCAAAGGTGAATCGTGACATTCAAACAGTTTGGAGACTTGACCAAGTATAAATATTGGACCTACAGAGCCCCTCAGAACACTCCTGGAGCTGTGGAAGACTCAGCAGAAAGACTACCCTGCTGCTGAGGGAAAGCTTTGCTGACTGAGAAGGGAGATTGGGCATCCTTGACTTCATCCCAGTCCACCAAACAATGACTCCAAGGGTCAGTTGGCTGACCTCCTGTGTGTGCTACTTGCACACAAAAAACTTCAGAGGACTTAGTCCATCGCAGGCTTTTTGCTCCCTTAGACCTCAGGTGGAAGTCTGAGACGTGCCAAACCCTTCAAGCATGGAAGTCACTATGTGGGCGTGGGCAGAGGAGAGAGCTTTAATCAGAAAAGATGCCTGTGGCCTACCTAGGCACCCAATAGTAGGACTGTGGCGGGGAGATACCCAGAGCAGACTACGAATGATGGGGTGGACAACAGAGACATGACATTGATAGAGGGCCTCAAGTACGGACCATACAGAGACCGACGGAGAAGACACCGTTGGACACTAAAGAGGGAATGAGAAGATCCGAACATTGAGTCCTGCTCCTCAACATGCACATACCAAGACATGGGTGACGTCAGGGATCACTCTCCCACAGTGGCTGATCTTGTCACGGCAACTGGGCTCCCACATGAACCCCTGTTCTTGCACTATCCTCCCCCCCGTTCCCCCCCCCCAGGGTTAGTTGCGTGCTTTGCTCCTCGGTGTGCCCATTAGAGTGGGCACTTACCAGTGACTGGACTCATCCCTCTCGATCTCCCACATTACAGACTATACAGTATATCACTTTCCTGTAAGACTCCCACATGTGAGGAGGGGACAGGCCCCCGAGACAGCATAGTTCGATTATATATGTTATGTTAGTTTTCTTGTGGATGAGACACTTGGGCTACCACAAACACCTCTGGGCGTTTTCTGTGTGGTCACTTTCTGAAGATGCTGACCTAAACTGGAGACGTGGACATTCTGATTGCTGCATGTAGCTGGTGAGCGACAGCACAGTGGAGAACCTGGAGGGATACAAATTGCCTTCTGCTGCAGATCCCCTCTTGTCCCGCAATATGAAGAATGAGAATCGCTTTAATTGTCAGCCATGTAACTCCCGGAAGGGGGAGAGCGTTTTGTGATACTTCGTATAGTAGTCAGGTTACGCGCTTATCAATTGCGAATTATGTCAGTTCATTTCCTCACAGACTAGAGGAATCATCACACCTACTAAGATTTAGTGATGTCTGTGTTTTCTGTGTAAAGTGATACATGGATTTACCTGCTCAAATATGTGGAAATTGCATTAAAAATAAGCTAAAAAAAACAAAACGTATGATTACTGTGACAGTAATAATGTATTTGAACGAAATGCTATTCCCTGCCAGCAAAGAAAAGTACACAGTTACAGTCAGTTTTCAGGTGAAATCACCATAGTGACACATGTGTTGTGCACAGCGTTGTGTCTTATGCTAAAACATTTATTTAAAGAACAGCTTACTCACTAAGACACTCTCATTTCCTTCTTCCTAAAGTGATCCTGCATAGAGGATGGTCAGCTGAATGAATGTTTATTTATCTGTACAAATAATTTCCAGATGAAGAGATATAACTATTGATTGTGTGTTTATATGTTTGCATGACTTTGATTCCAGTACCCTGATTGGGCATCATTGTCTCCTCCTGAGTAAGACTTCCTTTAAAATATTGTCCGGGGCAACGGAGGTTGAAACACATCAGCATATTAAACAGATGAAGAGCATGATCACATTTGATCAACATTGTTTCAAACCTATATAAAAATTACTGTGGAACAGAGTTTACCAAACGTTGCTCTATTGCCCTCACTAGGGACCACATTAATTTCATTTTGGCCTCAAGAATGAAATAATTGGGTATACCAATAACGTTGAGGGCATTCTTAATGGTGAATGGATAAAAAGTTAAATCACAAACGGTGGCTCAGTATTTATGTTTAAGTTATTGTTGTATGTAATGTCATTTGCAAAGTCACTACATGTCTAAAGGATTGTGGGAGTCTATCATGTTTTTAGCTATTCACCTACAAATGTGCCAATTATTGTGACTGTTTTTAAAATTAAATAATAAAAGCAGATTCATTAATTATATACACGTAAAAAGCAACAATGAACATTTGAAAAAGCTTTATAAATGTAACACAATTTGAAGTTTGAGGCTGAAATTGAAGTTGATACCCTTAGCTTGATTGTAGGTGCGGCGCAAGTACAGCAAAGAATAGCATGGTCAGTTGGTGGGCTGAACTGAAGCACAGTTATGTGCTGCCAAAAAGGAAGCAAAAAGGCAAACTAATATGCAAGATTTTCTAGAGTCTTTCTTATCACTTTGGGGGTTATTCTAACTTTGGAGGAGTGTTAATCCGTCCCAAAAGTGACGGTAAAGTGACGGATATACCACCAGACGTATTACGAGTTCCATAGGATATAATGGACTCGTAATACGGCTGGTGGTAAATCTGTCACTTTTCCGTCACTTTTGGGACGGATTAACACCTCCTCCAAAGTTAGAATAACCCCCTTTGTCTTTTAGAAATAAATTACAATTTTAAAAAGAGCCAACTTTCCCATTACAATTTTTTTAATATATATTTGTGATTGTGAATAAAAAATAGTGCATTAGTTTGATGTATAATTGTTTCTATAATTCTATTGTTTTAAGGTTCAAGATGTAGAAATTGCTTAAGTGGGGCTTCCTGGCTTCCAATAGTGATTTAGTGGGGGGGTCCACAACCGTCAAACAATTAAGACACACTGTGCTAATTTATGACGAACATATAAAACTGTACAATAAAAAAATATAAATGCAACACACTGAACAAAGTCCGTGTACAAAAAATGCTGAATATTTTGTCAGTGAGGAGTAATGTATTTTTTGGTTACAGTTCTTGGGCACCAACTTAATGATTACGCGAAAGAAGGATACGTCATTACAGATGTTTAGCTGGGAAAGCGGAGTCGTTTTTGAATGCGGCCGTCTTAGCTGATGGTTCCCTAGGCCTTCCCACCCCAAAAATTCTGTCTTATTAAACATACACTAACCAGAGGAACAAGCATTTGCAATGCAACGGGTCTCGCATTTCTACCAGTTAGAGCTATTAGCTGTTGTAAACTCCGAACAGACTTTTCTTGCCACATTAAATGGAAAAAGGAGCGCGATCGCGCTGCTACAGTTCACTCGTAGTGAAACCTATTGGCAAAAGTGCAATTATCTACGTAACCGGCAAAAGTGCAATTAACTATGTAACAGGGTCGATGTCATGCAAAGCACTCGACTTCTGCCAAGCGAGATCGCGCTGTGAAAAAAGATAAAAAGTAGTCCACAAACCGGAGGGAAAACAGCGAGCCTCGCATGTTTTCAGTTCTTGGTCGCTGCGCTTGAGGAGGGCTAACCACCGGAAAAGGCATGACGAATGCAAGCCTTCCACTAATGAAAGTAAGCAGATTTTAAAAGGCAAGCCCACGAACCAATGAAAGACACTGACGTGACATGGATGGCGCTCCGAGCCCTTTTCCAACTACTAAAGCGTCTCGCAAGCGATACGCATGTACAATCACATGCGACGCAGGCTCAACCCTAAAAACTAATTGACTCTGGAGGGCCTCAAAATGAAGAAGGCAAAGATAATAAAACAGACCTTCTCAGGTCGATTGCTAACATTTTGGAACCTGATGCATGAATCCATAAGAACAATCCAAAACCTCCTAACATTCCGTAAACCTCTAAAACACAATTTTCAGGCTCTCTCTAGTTCTCCTTCCCTCACAGCTATGCCAGGTAAGGTGACTGGCATAGATAGCCATGGGATAGCTACTAGAAGCTGATGTTATAAATATTTTATGTGAGGAAATGATGTATGCAAAGCACCCTAATGCCCCTGTTGCTTAGACTGTACTCTATAAATACCACGAATAAATAAAATACTTTTCGTATTTAATCTCCTTTATTATTATCAACAGTTGGGTCACAGGAGATTGGGAAACCTGCAGCAAAACATGTGGAAAATCTGGATATCAGTTCCGTTCTGTGCGGTGCATACAACCCCTTCAAGACAATGCAAATCGCTCAGTGCATTCAAAATACTGCAGTGAAAATCGCCCGGAAGCAAGAAGGTCTTGTAACCGTGAGCTTTGTCCTGCTCAGTGGAGAGTTGGACCGTGGTCACAGGTAAAATGGGACTTCTATATGTATCATGTTATAACATGCGAGTGGAATTTAAATTAAATACAACATGCTTTTACACAGAGGCGTTTGAGGGCATGGGACACTGCACACACTTTAGTACTGCTCTTCTAAAACCTGAAGTGTGGCAGGTCTCGGCATACAACATAACCCAAGACATGCACAGTGTATCCTTATGAATTGGCCTTGGCTGATTCACAAAATGCTTCCCTTACGTGTTCATAATCAGGGCACAAGTCGGGGTACACGTGGGTGGACAGCGTCCACCCACTATTTTCACAGGGTGGACCCCGTTCACCGTACCAAAACGTTTGGCCGCACTGTAAAACGCTGAATTTGTGCTGGTGTAATTTTCAGACACATTCAGCAGCGCCTGCACATTTTCTGCTTTCGATCCGAGCATCAACGTGCAGGAGGCGAGGGGATCTTTACTAGTCAAGACTCCAGCTGGGCCCATATTAAAGGCTGAATTTAAGTTTAAGGGGGTCATCAGCCCTCCTTTTGGTGGGGTGCCCTCAGCAGGAAGCAACATGGAGCCTCACACCTAGATGCAAATACAGTGGAGGGGAAACAAAGGCACACAGCTTGTCAGCACCTTACATCTACTTAAGAGAGGCATACTTTTGACTCTGTTCAATCCCTTTATAAGAGATATGTGCATGCACTGTTGGTTTGTCCCAGTTATTTACACAAAATGTAGTGCTATTAGTTAAGTCTGTTAGAGTGCTATTCGTCAAAATTCAGGGTGTCAGAGCGCTTTACATCACACATACTCATCACATTGACAATAAATCACACAAGTTTATGCATCAATGTTCAGGATATGTTACATAAGACAGTAGGGGTCACAAGGGGTAGGAACCACATATTGTCCTTTACAGCTCACTGTTCTCTGTTAGAAGGATTACAATTTATGAACTGCCAGTAAAAAAAAAGTATCTCTGTGTTAAAAGCCGTATCTCACTTACTTATCTACATAAAATAAAAATCTGTCATCTGCATGTTACATAATGTGCTTTGAAAGGGGCACATTAACCTTCAATGCTACTTTGGGTTAAATGGCACTAGACAAAGCACAGATCTTTCCAGCAAACACGTTAACCACCAAAGTTATCTTATCATTATTATTAATATTGTTATTATTATCTTTATTATTATTTCCTCAGATTTACTGGGAACCCAAAGACCTCTGCAACAAGTGCCTTAACCCAATAGGATATGTTAAAATTCAGACTGTGAAATCAATTTAACAGAACAGATTTACTGTCCTGTTTCTCCTTTTTGCCAATTTTTCGGTGGCAAAGATTTTACAAAACAAGGTCCATATTTATGGGCTTTGTGGTCTGTGCTGCATCATAGAGAAAGGGCAGGAATGCACCAGTTTTATCCAATACGGCGCATTTCTGTCCTTTCCCCCCATGCTGGTGCCATTTTGGCAGAGTAGCACGAACGCAGGCACCTTTACAAAATGATGCATCTCAATTCTGTGAATAAAAAAAACAGTCCTGTTTTATTTTGTAGGTGCACACATGCATGGATAAAGGCTACTTGTGCATATATCATCACACATGTGTATGCCTAATGAATGTCGTGGCCACCATTAGCAACCACGTCATCATGCCTTTTTTTTCTTTTCTTCTTTTTGCCAATACTGGGAGTGGTAACTTTGCACTCCTATGTGGATTGCATGCATATCCTTGTGGACTGCTCACACTCTGCACTTCAGTAGATCATAAAATCTATAATGGTTGCTGTCTGTTCCACTCCTGGATGGAATCCCTTCATTTTTCGGTGAGTTGCTCTTCCTCTGTTCCTCGGTGGACTTGATAGTCGGTTCATTGGTTTGATTTACCTTTGCTCCTTATTGGACTTCATAAACTCTTTAGTGGTTTCTCTCCCTTTTCTCCTAGGTATAATCCCTAGAAATGTACTGTGGGTTGTTCTTCTCTGCTTATGAGTGAAGTCACCTTAAGCATTGTAGTTGGCTGTTCTCTTTGAGCCCTGTGTTAGACTCCATAGACCCTGAAGTAAGCTGCTGTCTTTCTTCTCTTTGGTTTTCATCGTTTAGGTCTCCCTCTAATTCTGAGAAGATTTCATAGATTTTCTATAAAGGGAGAATAACCCAGGGTAGGCCTTAAAGGAAACTTCTGTTGCATCCTCCCCAACCCGGTACCCGCTGAACAACTAGGCTACACCCGGTGCTGTAAATCTCATGTCTTTATTCCTCTGCGTGTACCTGAGAATTCCACCATTCTAAAGTGAGCTTTCATACATTATATTCTAGTAAGTACACTGATACAGAGTCCTCAGGGAGCCAGAAAATTCTGTTCTAAATCATGCAACACTATACATCTCCTCCTCTGTTGAATGAAAAAGTGCAAATTTTAGAAAATCATGCGAGAGACACAAATATCTATACATATAAAAGCATGCACAATTAAATATCTTTGTCTTTAGTGTCAGGAATTGCCATTGATGTTAAGGAATCAGAAATAGCCATTGACTTTTCAAGCTCAGACATTGTTTCACCATCTCGAGTTGAAGACTGATGAAACACAGGCCTGAAGTGAGAAGAATCTATGGTAAGGGACTTCCCAGGTTGGTGGGCAGTCACCGTCCTTTGGTAGACACTACTTGAAAATGTTCAGCATTGAAATGAGTTTCTGATTTTCATTTCTGTAGCTGGTGAGCGATCACCAAATCTCCTTTCTGAAATGAATGGTCTTTCGCATGTCACCTCTTATCTGCATACATGTTCATTTATTTTCTGTTTCTGAACCAAGTTCCTCGTATGAATCAGGTTTTCATTAGTATCACTTTCAGTGGTCCATTGGGGTATCTTAGTTACCATTGCTCTCCAAAACATCAAAGTTGCAAGACTTTCAACTGTAGTCAAGTGCAGTGTCAAACGATAACCTTGCAAATTAGTGTTAGTGTTCAGTACTGTTTTTAGACTGAGCTTCACCAGAGTTGCACGCTGCACTCCTTCCTTTAGTGTACACATAAAACGCTCAACAAGTCCATTGATTTGTGGCCACAGGGGTGTGATCTTTTGATTCTTTATGCTCCAATGTTCCAGAAATTCTTTGCTGTTGAAGGGTGGATCATTGTCAGACTTCACAATGGTTGGCAAACTCCATGTTGCAAAATGCCATCAAGTTTTTCGATTACTCACTCATGTGTTGTTAATGAGTGATCTTCGACCAATGGAAAACGTGAATATTCACATATGATCACCCAATAATAGGCCACAATATGTCATTTTGCATTTGGGCGTCCACTATGTTGTGCAAGTATAGCACCTAACGCAACAGGGCTAGCATCAACTACAGTCTCAGTATGGAGCTTTGGATTAAAGTACTCCATTTCTGTAGCATTGGCTATGGCATGTTTGATTCTCTTGAAACTCTTTTCACAGTACACTAGCTGGCCATTCCAAGAAATGAATGCACCATTGAAACATCTTGTGGGGGTTCAGCATTTGTTAAAGCTTGTACTTTTGCAAGATCTGGCATCATGCCCATATGAGAAAATATATGGCCAAAGAATTTCAATTTTGTTCTATTGAACTCACACTTGTCTTCATTTAAAGTCAAACCTGCATCATTGAGTAAGTGATGTACTTGTGTGAGGGCTTTATTGTGCATCTTCTGTATAGATAGGAAAACCAGTATGTCATCGATATAGTTAAATGCATTCACAACAGGTTTTATGATGTGTCGTATGATGCGTCATATGACGTAATGGAAACGTTCTGCAGCGATGACACACCAATACTAAGGGGGTCATTCTGACCTCGGCGGTAAAAGGCGCTTACCGCCGGTCAGAAGACCTCCATAACACCGCTGCGGTCCCGGTAAACCGCCACGGTCATTCTGACCCGCAACTGGCAAACCGCCAAAAACCCGACATCAACAAAATTCCGCCACACCAACGGCCAGCGAAAAACTGGCGATGACCAAACCTCCACCGTCACGCCAACAGAAATACGCCCATGCCATTCCGACCCACAAATCCCCGCAGCGGTCTTTCAACCGCGGTATTCCATTGGCGGTACACACCGCCGCGGTCAAAATACACACACCTTTACAAAACACTACCACATTGGACAATTCAAAATACACACACCTGAGACACATACACACACCACTCCCACACACCCAATACAATATAAAACACACACCCACATCACCCACAAACCCTTACGACCACAATTGCGACTGAAGGACAGAGAGAGACAGCACAGAATAGAGTAGACCATTACACAGAGGCAAATCACAACATCACCCACACAATATCCACGCACAAAACACCATACACCACCACACTCACCACACTCTACAACACATACACCACCCCTCACCTCATCCACACCACCCCATGGCACCCCAAAGACACCCCAGGTTCTCTGACGCAGAACTCAGGGTCATGGTGGAGGAAATAGTTTGGGTAGAGCCCCAGCTCTTCGGGACACAGGTGCAGCACACCACCATTGCCAGGAAGATGGAGCTATGGCAAAGAATAGTGGACAGGGTCAACGCTGTGGGACAGCATCCACAAAATCAGGACGACATCAGGAAGCGGTGGAACGACCTACGGGGGAAGGTGCGTTCCATGGTATCAAGCCACAACATCGCGGTGCAGAAGACTGGCGGCGGACCCCCACCTACTCCCCCAGAATTCACAGCATGGGAGGAGCAAGTCTTGCACATCCTGCATCCTGAGGGCCTCGCAGGAGTAGGCGGAGGAATGGACTCTGGTAAGTCAAATCTTCACTACTTCATTCCCCCCACCCCACCTGCATGCCAAATCATACCCCTACCCTCACCCCCACCCCCATCACACAAACTCCTTGCAAATGGCTCACCATCACAACCCACCCATCCCAAAACCTAGCCCTGCATGCGTCCCCGAAGCATGGACACCCATCACCAAAGCATGCCCACTGCACATACCCATCTCCCCCACAAGCCACCGTCACAAAAGCCCCCACAAGGGAATGCCAGCACTGGGGTACATGGCCACCCACCCATTACACGAAATGGCACACACAGAAGCAATAACCATACTCTTATACCCCTGCAGGACCCGAACGCCACCACACCGCCCAGGAGGGTCCAGAGATGTCCATCCCACCCCCAGAAGAGGCCCCCAGTGATGACAGCAGCTCTGTCTCCCTGGACCCAGATGACCAGCCCGGCCCATCGGGGACCTCAGGACAGTCGGTTCCCCACAGACAGCCACAGGCTACAGCAGACCTAACCCCCTCTGGGAACACCAGCACAGCTCCCACCCAGCGGGCCCATGCCTCTGTCTCCAGGACACGTCAATCAGCGGTGTGTCCACCACTACAGGGCACCCAGGTTGACCCACCACCCCAACAACAACAGGGACCTGGGGGCAGTGGTAGTGGGCACATGGTCCAGGGGACAGAGGCCCAGGGAAACAGGGGAACTGGGAGGGCTTCTGTGCGACGGGGGGGGACAGGCCCAGGGAACCGAATCTCCAAGAGGCCCTCTCCTCCATCATGGGAGCATACAATTGCTCCCAGGAGACGATGTATACGGTACTGGCCAGGTTCCAGGAGATCCAGGTACTGCAGGAGGAACAGTACATGGGGTTCAGAGAGGAACTGAGAAACATTAGTTCCGCAATGGGGACCATCGTCGTGGCTCTTAACCAGATAGTCACCACATTGCGGGACCATGTGGCACCACAAAGGGCCCCTGTCACTAGCATGGACCAAGACCAGGCTACCACCTCTGCCGGCGCTAGTGGACAGGAGGCCCCCACACAACGACAGGCCACCAGAACCCCACCTCCTGGAGAAGAAGAACCACCCCGCAAGCGGTACCTGAGATCTCAGAAGAAGACAGAGTAGGATGCCAAGACCCCCGCCAGAAAGGATACCCCCTGATGTCATCCCACTGTCCCACAGTGTCACCCTGTCCAAACTTAAACTGCCCCTGCTCCATCCTTCCACAGGCATATGGACAATGCACCTGTGAGACTGAAAACTGGACTCTGCCATGGACATTACTCCACCATCACCCATCACCGTTTTTCAATCATGTCCCTAAATTTAGCACTTTAATAAAATCACTTATTGCACTTAAAAAATCTGGAGTCTGCTTGTATTTTGAACAAATGTATTAGACATAACGGTGCCAAAATGTTCAGTTACATTGTGATGACAACATACCACTGTCACACAGCTGTAGTCCATGGGCAAACAAAGCAGAGGTCACGCAGTGGGGCCCACAGCTCTGAAAACGGAAGGGAAAGTCACAACTCAGTTAACAGGAACTGGGGGGAAACACAGACAGTAGAGAGGCAGGAGACTTTAAGTAAATGTAAAATGGCGGGGTTGATTCGTACCTGTGTGCTACTGAAAATACTGTTGTATCACTGTGTCCCTGTTGTCTGTGTCGTCCCCGTCGTCTTCCTCCTCTTCACTCTCCACAGGCTCCACAGCTGCTACAACACCACCATCTGGACCATCCTCCTGCAGGAAAGGCACCTGGCGTCGAAAAGCCAGGTTGTGAAGCATACAGCAGGCCACGATGATATGGCACACCTTCTTTGGTGAGTACATTAGGGATCCACCTGTCATATGCAGGCACCTAAACCTGGCCTTCAGGAGGCCGAAGGTCCGCTCGATCACCCTCCTAGTCCGCCCATGGACCTCATTGTACCGTTCCTCTGCCCTGGTCCGGGGACTCCTCACTGGGGTCAGTAGCCACGACAGGTTGGGGTAACCAGAGTCACCAATTAGCCACACACGGTGTCTCTGTAGCTGTTCCATCACATAAGGGATGCTGCTATTTCGCATGATGTACACATCATGCACTGGCCCAGGAAACTTGGCATTTACATGGGAGATGTACTGGTCAGCCAAACAGACCACCTGGACATTCATCGAATGATAACTTTTTCTGTTCCTGTACACCTGCTCACTTTCACTGGGGGGAACCAAAGCCACATGGGTCCCATCAATGGCACCAATGATGTTGGGGATATGTCCAAGGGCATAGAAATCACCCTTCACTGTAGCCAAATCGCCCACCTCAGGGAAAACAATGTAGCTGCGAATGTATTTCATCAGGGCAGACAACACTCTGGACAAAACCTTAGAAAACATAGGTTGAGACATCCCTGATGATATGGCCACTATTGTTTGGAATGATCCACTTGCCAAAAAATGGAGTACTGACAGCACCTGCACCAGAGGGGGAATCCCTGTGGGTTGGCGAATGGGGGACATCAGGTCTGGCTCCAGCTGGGCACACAGTTCCTGTATAGTGGCTCGGTCAAGTCTGTATGTCAGTATGACATGTCTTTCTTCCATTGTCGACAGGTCCACCAGCGGTCTGTACACGGGAACATTCCTCCATCTCCTCGCAAGTCCCAGCGGACGGTGCCCAGGAAGGACAACATGGAGCACAGAGTCAAGCAACCCACAGGTACGTAACCACAGGTTGCACAGAACACGATTCGCTATGCATTGAATGGCTTGTATGAGTGGCAATGCAACACCTAGGCCTGTGTTACGCAGTAGAAATTAAGCCATTTGGGCCCTTGAAATGGCGGCTGCCTGACCTGTGAAGTGTGACAATGGGATGTGAGGTCAATGCGCTGGCGTGGCACACCGTGGCGGTAGGCGGTCGAAGACCGCGGCGCAAAGCAGCATTGGTTAACATTGAACCCTATGGGTCTCAGGAGCCAATGACGATGTGCGCCGGCGGTCGCGGTACGCACCGCCGCGGGCGTGACCGCCATTTTCTATCTGCTTAATCACTCAAGACCTGATCATCCACAGGGGAGGACCTATACTGCAAGTGCTGCTGTGACCTCGGTCTGGACGAGACAATGGCTGCTGCGACTGGGGAAAGGGCCCCTGCCTTCACATCTGAGGAATTGGAGAAACTTGTTGATGGGGTCCTCCCCCAGTATGCGCTACTCTACGGTCCTCCAGACCAACAGGTAAGTACACTGGGACCATGCTTTGTGGGCAATGCCTGGGTTGAGTGGGGTGAATGAATGATGGTGCGGAGGGGAGCGTATGAGGCATGCATCAAACAACAGATGAGAGCATGTGCCACATGGCAAGTGTGGGGATGGGGGGACACTCACATCGAGCATGCCGAAAATTCTGATATTGTATTTTCTCTCCCTGTACGTGTCACATAGGTCAGCGCCCATCAGAAAGTCGACATTTGGCGTGCCATCGCCAAGGACGTCCAGACCCTGGGGGTCCACAACAGATGGGGCACCCACTGTCGCAAGAGGTGGGAGGACATCCGCCGCGGGAGCAGAAAGACCGCGGAGGCTCTGCTGGGGATGGCCTCCCAACGTAGGAGGGGTGCCACGCGTTAATTGACCCCCCTGATGTCTCGGATCCTGGCGGTGGCCTACCCAGATTTGGATGGGCGCGTGAGGACATCACAGCAGACACAAGGGGGTGAGTACACTCTCATTCTGCTGACTATGCGTGCAGTGGAGGTGTCTGGGTGGGGGAGGAGGGCTGTGGGTATCCCTAGGCCAGGGCGATTTCTGTAGGCTAGGCCCCTCCGTAAGGCATGGCCCTGTGCCCCCACCCCCCACCTCTGTAGGGTGCCAAGTACAGCTATCCATGGCCCTGTGTCACCTATGTGTGCAGTTGTCGTCCATAGGCTTGTAGGCCATGTCCCACTGATTGAGTAGTGTACCCCAAGTGCGCGGCGTAGTGCAGGGGGCTTCTGTGTCTGTCCTCTCCGCCAACTGTGTTGCCAATGCATGCACTCAACATGTCTTTATTCTTCCCCCCCCTTTTTTGGTCTGCTCTTCCTGTTCATGTGTGCATTAGCATCATCTGGCGGAGGAGAAGTGGCATTGGAGCACGAGGGAGCTGAATCTCACATGGCCCCGGAGGGCCATGCAACGGACTCTGATTTGACCAGTGAGACGGAGGGCGAGGGGGGCTCCACAACGGGGACACGTGGAGACATCAACGACACCGACACGTCCTCGGAAGGGAGCTCCCTTGTGGTGGCGGCAACATCCGTGCCCACTGCAACAACAGGTACAGCTGCCACCCAGCGCACCAGCTCCGCCCTCCCAGCAGCCCCTCAGCGTCGCCCCGTGCCCGCTCGCACACCAAGGTGGGCATCTCCTTCACCCCAGGCACCTCAGGCCCTGCCCCAGTTACCCCTGCTGCCCTCAGTGAGGAGGTCATCGACCTCCTCCGGACGCTCATTGTTGGGCAGTCTACCCTTTTGAATGCCATCCAGGGGGTGGAAAGGGAGGTGCATCGGAGCAATGCATACCTGGAGGGCATTCATTCGGGTCAGGCTGCCCATCAGCGATCGTTCAACGCTCTGGCCTCAGCACTGACGGCAGCCATTGTCCCTGTCTCCTGCCTCCCTCCTCCAACTCCCTCCACCCAGTCCCACTCCCCTGTTCCTCTGCCTATCCCAGACACACCTACAGACCAGCCTGCACACACCTCAACACCCAAGGTCAGCTCATCCAAACATAAGCACCACACATCACAGAAGCATTCACACAAGCAACATCCACATGCAGACATGTCAACAGCCACTGCCTCCTCTGTGTCCCCCTCCTCCTCGTCTCCCTCCTCCCTCCCTGTGACGTCCCAACTCACACTTGCATGCACCACTTCATCAGCCACTACGACCATCACCAGCACACCCACCAGAACACTCCGCACACGTGCAGTCACCACCCCCACTGCCATTTACACGTCCCCTGTGTCCTCTCCCAGTGTGTCTGTCACCCCCTCTTCCAAACCACACAAACGCAGGCCGCCACCCACCCAACAGCCATCCACCTCACGACAGCCTCCGTCACAAGCACCTGCACCCATAGACAGCACACTTGACTCTCCTACAACCACATCCTCTTCCTCCACTCCCATACCCACTGCACCTATCCTTCCCATTGCTCCAAAAAAGTTTTTCCTCTCCAAAATTAACCTCTTTCCATCACCTGACCCACCCCCTCCATCTCGTAAAAGTCCAATCTGCACCTCAGCCACCACAACCCCTGGACCTACAAGGACCATAGTCCAGGGATATTGGAGTCCCCCACCTTCGAGGGCAGCCACATCGGCCAGCAGCAAAGGGACAGCCAGCCCACCCCCTGGGAAAAAAAAAAAAAAGCCAAGGGCCGGCGCAAGAAAACAGAGACGGCAGCCTCCACAGGCACCATACTGGCACCGTCAGGGAGTGGGGTGCCACCTGGCACATCTCCAAAGGGAGGCAAGGGCCACAGAGGATCAGGCAAGGATGGCAAGGGCAGCACGGCCGACAAGTCCGGCAGCAAGCGAGCTGCCCAGGAGGGCCCCACCAGCCCCATTCCGGGGGTGAAGGAGGACACCCACGGGCACGGGCCACCAGCACAGGAGGGCCCAGCAAGCGAGAAGTCGGATGGCGAGTGAACACCATCTATTGGCCGGATCTGGTGCCCTGGAGACACATGTGAAGCACCGCTGAACAGGGCCCTTCAAGACAAGCACCGCTCAACAGGGCACCGCCGTGTCAAGAACCGCTGAACAGGGCCCTTCAAGACAAGCACCGCTGAACAGGGCACCGCCGTCTCAAGAACCGCTGAACATGGCCCTTCAAGACAAGCACCGCTGAACAGGGCACCGCCGTCTCAAGAACCGCTGAACAGGGCCCTTCAAGACAAGCACCGCTGAACAGGGCCCTTCAAGACAAGCACCACTGAACAGGGCACTGCCGTCTCAAGAACCGCTGAACAGGGCCCTTCAAGACAGGCACCGCTGAACAGGGCACCGCCGTCTCTGCACCGCTCCGCTTGGCCCTTCATCTCAAGCACCGCTCCGCTGGGCCCTTCATCTCAAGCACCGCTCTGCTGGGCACCGCCATCTCTGCACCGCTCCGCTTGGCCCTTCATCTCAAGCACCGCTCCGCTGGGCCCTTCATCTCAAGCACCGCTCCGCTGGGCACCGCCGTCTCTGCACCGCTCCGCTGGGCCCTTCATCTCAAGCACCGCTCCGCTGGGCCCTTCATCTCAAGCACCGCTCCGCTGGGCACCGCCGTCTCTGCACCGCTCCGCTGGGCCCTTCATCTCAAGCACAGCTCCGCTGGGCCCTTCATCTCAAGCACCGCTCCGCTGGGCACCGCCGTCTCTGCACCGCTCCGCTGGGCCCTTCATCTCAAGCACCGGTCCGCTGGGCACCGCCGTCTCTGTACCGCTCCGCTTGGCCCTTCATCTCAAGCACCGCTCCGCTGGGCACCGCTGTCTCTGCACCGCTCCGCTTGGCCCTTCATCTCAAGCACCGCTCCGCTGGGCCCTTCATCTCAAGCACCGCACCGCTGGGCACCGCCGTCTCAGCACCGCTCCGCTTGGCCCTTCATCTCAAGCACCGCTGACACATTGGCAGAAGGCGCAGGCCTGGATCAGTGTCGGACAGGGCTGCACGATACACTCTGGGCACCAAGAGTCCTCCAGTACCGCTGGAGTCTGACATCCACTTGTGAGACTGTGGCTTTGCACTCCCCAGGATGGCACAGTGGGCAAGCCACCCACTGTAGAGACTTGAGAGACTGTGGCTTTGCACTCCCCAGGATTGAACATTGGCCGTGGAGGCCCCTCGTGGATCTGGCGTCGTGGACTCATGTGGCTGAGGTGGCCCCCCTTCCATTCCCCCTGAGGTGCCTGTAGTTTTCCTATCTGATGCCCCTGCAGTGTTCTCTCCAATGGATTCGGTTCTCATGTGTGGGCTTTGCCCATGTGTTGAGGACCATTGGCCCACATACAATGACAGAAAGCCAATTCTGACGGGACAATATACATATGTGTATATAGTTATGGGATGTTCGTCTTACTTATTTACTTTGCCTTACAATATATTTGTATTACAATTACTTATTATTTTGTCTTTGCATTCTTCCGGGGGGTTTGGGGGGTGTCACTCTGAGTTGTTGCTCTGCATTGGTGTGTAGGTAGTTGGGGGGGGGGTCACGTATGTGTGTGCCCGTAATCTTTTCTCCTCCCCCCTCCCGTGTGTCGTAGGTGCAGTACTCATCGTTGTCTTCTGCGCCGGCGTTCATGCTCCTGGTAGAGGAGCAGGTAGACAATAGCTGGTAGGATGTGTAGTTCTGGTTCCATGCTGTCCAGATTCCTCGTGGAGTGTGTAGAGGTGAGCGTTTTCCCGTTCGTAGTCTGTTTCCGCCGTGTTTTTATCAGTGGGGCTCCCGCCCCAGAAAAGGTGGCGGATTGGTGAGTTGTGATAGGGTGGGCGGTACATTGTCTGCCGCCTGTCTGTTGGCGGTGACCGCCGCGCTGCTTGTCTGTACCGCCGTGGCGGTCGGAGTGTTAAAGTGGCAGACTGTGTTGGCGGTTCCCGCCAGGGTCGGAATTCCATTTTTTTGTCCGCCTGACTGTTTGCGGGTTGGCCGCCGCTTTAACACCGACCGCCAGGGTTGGAATTACCCCCTAAGTCTTTTGTATGTAAACAAAACAATATGTGTGAAAAAGGTTGTAATATATCTGCAGTTTAGTTTTCCTCTAGTTTTAACTGATGATAATCTTTATTCAAATCAAGCCGAAGAAAGATTTTGGCACCATTCAATTGCATCATCATGTCAGCAATGTGCTTAACTAGAAGCCTCTCTCGTTCAATTGTTTTGTTTGCTTGGCGCATGTCAATGCATCGTTACGACGATGAGATGGTATCAACCATCTTACAGGCACCATCTATCCTCGACAATGACGGAGCTGCTTCTTCCGGTAGTCTAAAAGAGGATTGGAACAAACTTTCCTCCTTGAAACGAGAATTAATCAAAACAGTCATGCATGGTACCATCATGACTGAATACTTACGCGCCAACATAGCACCAAATGGCTTATTGGTCTCCAACATACCTAGAATTTTCTTGCAAGATCTGGCCTTCAGGAAAGACTGGGCGCAGATCGCATGGAAATGCACTAGAGATTGGCTGGTACTTATTATCAACACCTCTAAACGTATTGCCGATTCGATAATAGTACAAATCAGTGCAATTGAAAATACACTGAAGACCACGATTACGCTGACATCATTCAAAAGCCGTCTCGCTGAAATCAATGCTGAGTTAAATACGACTAAATAATTTTTAACGCAGCAAAAGATTACTAAACTGCAGAAGGATATAACAAGATTCAGCAGGGAAAAGGTCTACCCTTATATTAAGGAAGATTACGAAATTGATACTCAGTCCCGATCTTCCGATGACTCAACCTCCTCCTATAAGAAACCACGAAGATTCAGCAGTGGCTCGTCATCAGAGGGTTGGAGTACCGATGAAAATACACCACAACCCTTTTATAACTACCATACTTATCCTGGCAATCATCCCATGCAATGGCAACCCCCTTACCCCTTCTTCCAGCCTCGCCCTTTGATGCCGTATGTACCTTTTTTAGGCCGCAGCCGGGGCTGAGGAAGAGGCAGAAGAAGAGGGAGAGGCAGACGAGTTCAGTGGTCCACAGAAGTACCACAGATAGTGACCAGGAGCCAAACAAAGAACCCGGCACAGAGAACCTAGTTGTCAATTTGTCAAAAAGACAACTTTCAGTGGACGAATCCAACGTCCTAAATAGAGGCTTAGGTTTCATACCAACTCCCAACGAGGATTTCTTCCGCTTAAAGACTGAACTAACACAGTTTTTAAGGAAAATACGTCTCCATGTATTTTTTAAAGACAAACCAGCTGAAGCATCCACACCCGATTCGGGCCTTAAAAGACCTTCAACCTTTGTACCATCACCAGCAATGATGCCGAGCGAAGTGCTGACTTTTGAAAAAGCTGTTTTAGCTGATATTTTCCATCTACGTCCGAAACAACCATTCGTTAACATTCCCAAAAGAGAGAAACAAGCTTTACAACATCTAGCATCCGATCCATACATTGTAATAAAACAAGCTGATAAAGGGGGAGCCATCGTGATCATGGATACAACTGATTACAGACTTGAATGTTGTCGTCTCCTTAGTGATACCACCTATTACACTAAGATTACTAGTGATCCAACCAGAAGACTACAAACTCAGATTAGATGTCTTCTGGAAGAAGCTAAGAATAATTTATGGATTTCCTCCAAGGAAGCAGAATTCCTAGACATGTTAAATCCAAGAACCCCATACTTCTATTGCCTACCCAAAATTCATAAGGGCATTTGTCCCCCCCCGGGACGACCAATAGTATCAGGCATAGGCTCGGTTCTTGAACCCTTATCAATTTTTTGCGACCATTTTCTACAGCCTTTGGTAAAAAACTCTTCTACGTATTTACAGGACACTAAGGATGTCCTCAATTTAATTGATTCCATCAATCAGTCTGGCAATATACACAGTATCATTAACTTAGATGTGGAAGCTCTATACACAAACATTCCGCAAGAGGCTACTTTACAGGTGGTGGAATCGGCTCTTTTGAACGATTCCACACCCATATCTTTTATTATGCAATGCGCCACATTGGCCCTGACCGAAAAAAAAATTGAATTTGAAAAACAATTTTACCATCAGATATGAGGTACATCGATGGGGAGCACTTTTGCGCCGAGTTTAGCGTGCCTCTATATGTTTGATTTTGAGAAAAAATACATTTTACCTCCATCTAATCCTTTTCACATCGATATAAAATTATGGAGACGTTACATAGACGATGTCTTGGTCATATGGCAAGGTCCTCTGTCTAGAGCAGACCAATTCATTTCTTGGGTTAACTCTCTTGATCCCTTCCTGAAATTCACAGCATCAGTATCATCAACCCGTTTACCTTTCCTGGATTTGATAATTTCAATTGATGAGAACGGCCTATTAAGGACCAGCACATATCACAAACCTACAGATCGGAACAGCTTGCTGCTTTACGAAAGCCATCATCCGAAGTCTCTGAGGGATAACTTACCTGTGGGTCAGTTTCTCCGCTTAAGAAGAAACTGTAGTTCCTCATTAGACTTCGATCAGCAAGCTTGTACTCTACAAGAAAAACTTTGTGAACGCCATTATCCACCAAAAATTGTGAATCAGGCACGTAAACGAGCCAGAAACAATCAGAGGGAATGGCTTCTAGCAACGAAAGAAAAGAGTCCTCAAACTCGGATTACATGTGTTTCCACGTTCACTCCATTATCGAATGATATCAAGAAGCTAATCAACAAACGATGGCCTATATTGGAGAGTGGAGGTATCAGTATACAAAAGCCACTTTTCGCTTTTAGACGCACCTCTAATATTAAAGACATAGTTGTACACACACGTCCACGTGACCCACATGATCATTCCACACAAAGGACCCTGTGGGGTCTTCCCCCAATCGAAGGACATTACCCTTGCGGTAACTGTAATGTGTGTACATTAACCAGACAAGTCAAGTCATTAAACCTTGACCCCATAGGGAAATGGTACCTTAAGAAACACACAAACTGTAATTCTAAGAATTGTATATACATGATTACTTGTCCCTGCGAACTACGTTACATCGGATGACAACGCGTTCTGTAAAAATACGAATAAATGAACACAGGAGCAATATCAGATGCCACAGATTGACTACAAAACTTTCCACGCATTTTATTGAGGCTCCCCATATGCCGGACGAGCTATGGTGGGTGATACTGGAAGCGCCCACAATGAGATCTCAGGACGCCAAATTTCTTTTCAGACTGGAACAGCGTTGGATCTTCAGATTGGGGACGTCAGTCCTGGGACTGAATGATGAGATACCGTGGACTTCACTCTCATAAGACTATCTGAGTGACGGATTTTTTAACATCTCTGCAGATACCTTTCTAATTCTCTTTAATATCAATAGCTGAGTTACTCCTAGCTTGTGTGGCCTGACACAATTCTGATTTCAGCCACTCAATCCTGCATTTCCATCTTCCTAGAGGACCACTTTTGAGAACCTTTGAGTAATTCTTTGGGAGTAATATTTTTACCTGACAATGACAGAATGAAAACGCCTACTAACGTTAATAAAAATATCATTATTATCGTGCATATGTCGTCCCACACACTCTTTTGTCTTTTTGTTTTTGAGGTTGATGATTATTAACAGCCACGTTGCGATTTATCATGATCACCATCAGATATGCTGAGTCATTTGTCTTGAGCGTAACTGAGTCCGATCTTAAGGTCCATACGATTAGCACCGATTAGTCCCTTTTCTCTTTTGCCTTACCACGATCCTTTGCACACGCCCACTATGACGTATAAAATACGTCACTGAGCGCGTCACCCGCTGTCATTCAGGACGCAGCCAGCTGGGTAGGTGCAAGGAGCAATGGACGACGTTTCATAGTAAGTGTTCTCCGCCCCACGTTTTTACCATAGTTATAATGGAAGACTCTTTCTCTCCCCTTTTGGTTTCTACCGGCATTAAGAGGGTGCCACCTTCAATTTTCTCACGTTCACTATATCGGCAGATAATTAACCTTACTACAAGTGCGCTCCGAGCCTTTGTTCCATTGTAACATTAATGGGAGATTCTTCTTACCATAATGATTTTTTTCGACAATAAAAGTGTGGCAACAAGAACTTTCTCACCCTTACTAAGTCGAACGGCATTGACTTGTTCTGTGAATGCTCTCCCAACCCGGTTTTTACCACATTAATAACGGAAGATCCTTTCACTTTTGAGGGTTTTTATCGACAGTAAGAATATGCCATCTTGAACTTCCACACCTTCATAAAATCGTACGCTAACAATCTCTATTCTTCGAATTACTAACTAGCCAAGCACCCGTTGACTTTTAAGTTAGGGTTACATGAACAATAACTTTTTTACGGTGTAAAATTTTTGTGTATTTATGTTTTGAAAAATACATGAGAATTGAATGTTATAAGAGTGATGTCTAAGATTATTAACCTAACAGACAACGTTTGATTTATGATGGACTTATTGGTAAAAAATCACTAGTTGTTCAGTCCTTGACTGAGATGTAAATCGGACTGTCATAATTATCTAATGTGACATATTTGTTATTTTATGATTACTATTACCTAGAATGTCAGTTCCAGCTTCTGACTAGCGATCCCTAGGAGCTCTATCCTTAGACCGGGGATGGTAAGCCTGATTACTCTACAATTTGAACACGAATGAAGCACGATTTCACTCTATTCACAATGTTGAATGTATCACACAAATTTCTTGAATTTCTCACTATTATTTCACTTTATAGGGCGACCTTTTTGACGTAGCGTACGCACTAAAGTAAGTGACTGTCTTTTTCTTTCCCTAGTTGAGTGGAATTACCCTTATATTGGAGACGTTTTTGTCATAATTTTTGGTCCTGATGAAGCGTCAGGGGACCCGATTGGGCCGATAGACGCGAAACATGTAGACCGATTGTCAAGTGGAACCATAATTGGTCTGATCCTCTTGCTTAAATGCTGAGAGCTTGTGAGCATTATCACTCACCCGTTGGCTCTCGCTTTGTTTTTAATCTTCGTCTCCATCTTCCCAATACCGATTAAATTCATGATGAGTATCTTGAGATGGATAGCCAATTTTATTATCTTCTCTCCATTACTTCTTGAGTATTGATTTCTATTACTCATTCCATCTGTAATACGGTTAAGAGCTCCCTCCGGGGAGCCCGTTAGGCATTGCATCACCGGCCTAACGAGGAGCTTTCCCGATGATGATACTGGACATCCAATGTGATGCTTGAGGGCCTCGCTCCTGCAGTAATAGGTTCCCTTTATCCGCCCTTTTTTTGGAAACAGTGTACTTCTTTTTGTTTAAGTGCACAGCTCCTTCATGGACCTTTTTAGGCACTGCTACAATGGGGCAAACCCATGTCATTGGACCAGTGGAACTTTAAATAATGTCATGCTTAAGTTATAATTCAAGTTCTTTTTTAACAGCATCTTGTAATCCTAAAGTAACTTGTCTATATCTCTGAGCACCACGCGGGCATCTTCGTTAAAATAAAGTTTTACTTTCATAGTCTTTAACTTTGCCAAACCATGAAACAATGAAGGGAACAGACTTACTATTTTGTGATGAGCATTCATGTTGTAATACACTGAAATAAGTTCCATGTCAGCAGCCATGTTGAAACTGAGCAAACAGGTACTTGCCGCTGTACATTGAAGCACATGGATCAGTGCCTTTACTCTTCATGGGTGTTGATGCTTTTCTTCAGGCATTATATTTATCAAAGCATCACTATCAGTAACGAAAGGTATTGAGCATCTACTTATTTTCAGTGTAATCTTTGGACAGAGTTTGACTTTGTTTTTTATTTTGACACATTGACTTTTCTTAGACTGACTTTTCTCTTCACAGGCAACCAGTCCAACATGCAAGTTTTTTTGAGGTAACCATTGACATGACACAATCAATTTCTTGACTTGCACTTATTTTTGGGGCTGAAGAATTGTTTGATGATGATTTAGATGACGATCCACTATCTATTTGCCTCAACTGATGATGCCGCTTGGCTTTGTAAGCACATGTCAAACGTGGCCTCTGGACCATTCTGGAAGCCATTTTGTCTTCGTGTTGTGACGCACTTACTTTTTTCTATGCTCTACACATCGCCAAAAAATTGTTCTATTTACCACAGCCTTTGCATATCTGACCAGTGACAGGAAAACTTTCCTTCATGTGGAAACGCAAATCCACATCTGAAACACTTCTTTTTGCGTGTAGACATCACTTTGTGTCCTTCAGTCTGCTTCAAATTACTTTTCACACTTGTGATTGACTCGGTCTGGGCACCTCCGGTTTCCATGTTGACACCTTGTCTCTCAACAAGTTTCTCAGCTCTGGAAGAAAACAGCACTCGCTCCAGAATAAGAGTTTCTCTTGATATTCGCTATATGAATGAATCGGGCAAGCCTCCAATAAACTCTCTAACCCGCATAGCTTCTTCATCATTAAATTCATTCAACTTACAGTGTTTGATGAGTGTTTTGAGTATTTCCACTAATTCACCGATTGTTTCACCAACTCTTTGATATTCTTTACTTAAAACATATAATTTATAGTCAATATTGTGCACTAAATTAAACTTGAGATTCAACGCATTATTAATCTGACAGTATGTGACTTCTTCATCAGTTCTGTGCATTTTCTTTATGACTTCTTACATACCATCAATATTTTTGAGATATTTGATAATCTTCCTGTTATCAGTGTCTTCAAGTGCACCAATGAAATCTTTAAATGTCTCTATCCATCCATGCAGTCCATCTATCGCCATTATTTTGTTTTTGGCAGTGTCAAATGGTGGTGGTGGTTTGAGGAAGGCGGCATCATTGTAGACCACTGTGGAGCTTACTGACATCGGGACTGGAGCTTTCCCTGGCCTCTTAGACTGGAAATCATGACCTGTTTCATTCATTTCCTGGCTCTGACCCTACGATGGGGTCATCCTTGATAGGTTCCATTGGCAGAATGGCCTTCTGCAGAGCTTCTGGCCACAGGAAATATGGACTGCTCCTTCAGCACAACCCTGGACATTTCTCATGTGGCTACAATCAACTGTAGTATGATGATTCTGTCTATAGGGCGCTGTAAGTTATTTACTTTGTTCTTTTTATATTTTAATTTGTATTGTCTGACACCTGGTTGATCTGCCATTAACGCTATTTGGTATCTGATAACTGTCTTCACACTTGGTAACCTAGTTCAATCCGCCCTTAGCATTAACGCTCCTTATATTGTATAACTTTTTTTTTCATGGCAGGGTGAAACCTTTTTGTGTGATCTTGGTTGAAGTTTCTTGTCCAACAATGCACTGACTTTTCAGTGAGGCTCTCTTCCCATTCACACGCCTCACACCGGCTGGAGTTGCGATTTGACTCCACATACGCCAACCATCAGCTAGGCACTTTGACAAAGGCACATCTGGCACACACAAGCAGTTTGCTTGGACCACAGCAAACGCTCCAAGAGAGCACTTTCTTCTTCTTCGGGTAACTTATCCTTTATCTCGTCACCCATTCTAGCGTCTTCCCCAGCCTAATGCTAGCTGAATAACAAGGCCACACACAGAGCTTTAAATCACATGCCTTATACTTCTGCATGTGCCTGAGAACTCCACCATTCTAAAGTAAGCCTTTCTTACATTCTATTCTAGCGATTATGTCATACAATGATACAGAGTCCTCTGGGAGCCAGAAAGGTTCTGTTCTAGATCATGCAAGACTTTACAACTTCCTCTATTGTTGCAGTTACTCCCCTATTTCAACCTTGCCAACAGTAGACCTAGGCCCACCAAGTGCCTGCATGCCTTCGGGATATGTTTGTCATCTTCTAATAATGTTAATGTTAGACCTGACAGCCTTAGGGTGATCACCCCTAACTTTTTGCCTGCCTCCCTCCACTTTTTGGACACTTTCTTTTCTGGTTTTTAGACTCTGCGTACTTTACCACTGCTAACCAGTGCTAAAGTGCATATGCTCTCTCCCTTTAAACATGGTAACATTGGATCATACCCAATTGGACTATTTAATTTACTTATAAGTCCCTAGTCCTGTGCACTATATGTGCCCAGGGCCTGAAGATTAACTGCTACTAGAGGGCCTGCAGCACTGGTTGTGCCACCCACTTAAGTAGCCCCTTAACCTTGTCTCAGGCCTGCCATTGCAAGGCCTGTGTGTGCAGTTTCACTGCCACTTCGACTTGGCATTTAAAAGTACCTGCCAAGCCTAAAACTCCCCTTTTTCTACATATAGGACACCCCTAAGATATGCCCTAGGTAACCCATAGGGCAGGGTGCAGTGTAGCCAAAAGGTAGGACATGTACCTATGTAGTTTACATGTCCTGGTAGTGTAAAACTCCAAAATTTGTTTTAACACTGCTGTGAGGCCTGCTCCCTTCATAGGCTAACATTGGGGCTGTCCTCATATATTGTTTGATTGGTAGCTGCTGATCTGAAAGGAGTAGGAAGGTCACATTTAGTATGGCCAGAATGGTGATATAAAATCCAGCTGACTGGTGAAGTTGGATTTAATGTTACTATTTTAGAAATATCACTTTTAGAAAGTGAGCATTTCTCTGCACTTAAATCTTTCTGTGCCTTACAATCCACGTCTGGCTGGGTTTAGTTGACAGCTCCTTGTGCATTCACTCAGACACACCCCAAACACAGGATACTCGCCTCACTTGCATACATCTGCATTTTGAATGGGTCTTCCTGGGCTGGGAGGGTGGAGGGCCTGCTCTCAAACAAAGGACTGCCACACCCCCTACTGGGACCCCGGCAGACAAGATTGAATTGAAAGGGGACCTGGTGCACTTCTAAGCCACTCTTTGAAGTCTCCCCCACTTCAAAGGCACATTTGGGTATATAAACAGGGCCTCTGCCTCTTCCAACTCAGACACTTCCTGGAGAAGAAACTTGGAACCAGAACCTGCATCCTGCCCAGAAGAACTGCCTGGCTGCCCAAAGGACTCACCTGACTGCTTTCTGTGAAGGACTGCTGCCTTGCTGTTGGCCTGCTGCCTTGCTGCTCTCTGGCTGTGGTAAGGAAGTGCTCTCCAAGGGCTTGGATAGAGCTTGCCTCCTGTTCCCTGAAGTCTCAGGACCAAAAAGACTTCTCTCTTGCAACTGGACTCCTTGTGCGGCGAAAATTAGACGCACAGCTTGCTAAAACCAACGCACAGACTGTCCCGCGGTGAGAAATTCACCGCACGCCGAACCGGAATGACGCAGCCCGACTTCGCAAGGAAAAAATCGGCGCAGTGCCTGCGTTGCGGCCGAAACTTCGATGCACGACCCACCGGATCGACGCACAGCTGACCTGGTACAATGCAGCCCGACTTCCAGAGGGGAAATCGACACAGCGCCTGCCGTGCGGGAGAAATTTCCCCGCAACGCCCACCGGAACGACGCAGAGCTTGTGACTTCGCTCCGCAAGCCGAGGATTCCACGCACAGACCCCGGGGCATCTGAAAACCCCGCAACCCAAAGAGGATCCACGACCGAGCGCCGGAAATCGATGCACAGCCGTCCCTGCGTTGAAACTAAACGACGCATCGCCGTGTGCGGCCCGAGAAATCAGCGTACACCCTTTTGTTTCCACGCTTCTCCTCCTCTGCGGCCTTTTGTGGAGATTTTTCACACAAACCAGGTACTTTGTGCTTGAAAGAGACTTTGTTTGCTTTTAAAAGATTTAAGACACTTTGGGCCTGATTCTAACTTTGGAGGACGGTGTTAAACCGTCCCAAAAGTGGCGGATATACCACCTACCGTATTACGAGTCCATTATATCCTATGGAACTCGTAATACGGTAGGTGGTATATCCGCCACTTTTGGGACGGTTTAACACCGTCCTCCAAAGTTAGAATCAGGCCCTTTATATCACTTTCCAGTGATATCTTTACATTTACTTATTGCATCTTTTATCGTTTTGACCTGCAAATATCCAGATAAATATTATATATTTTTCTAAACACTGTGTGGTGTATGTTTGTGGTGCTATATTGTGTTATTGTATGATTTATTGCACAAATACTTTACACATTGCCTTCTAAGTTAAGCCTGACTGCTCAGTGACAAGCTACCAGAGGGTGGGCACAGGATAATTTGGATTGTGTGTGACTTACCCTGACTAGAGTGAGGGTCCTTGCTTGGACAGGGGGTAACCTGACTGCCAACCAAGGACCCCATTTCTAACAGTTAATAAGGGGGTTGACTCACTACATGCACCATTCATATTATATATTTCTCTTAGCATCACAATCCAGAAATGTTGCACATCAGGGCAGAACCAAGCCACATGAGCGAACCCCGCTTCCTCAACTGTGCAACAAGGCCAGTGAAAACTGTCCGTCAAGCCATACCGAAAACAGCGGAACTAGGTTGTAATATACCCAGTTCAAATACTTGAAGTGGATTAATTGGTGTTGACTATTTAGTGCAATTGTACGAACAGCAGAACAACAGTAAGTCCACTGCCTGTCACTTACATCTATAGGTCTGTATCCTCTTGAAAATCCAGGCGAGATTTGGTAATTCTGGGGTGACGCACCTCCTGTGAGCATGAGTACAACTTCGCTATCATGCGTCACAGCAATATCACCTGCAGCAAAGAGGTCAGAGCAGGTAGTTCTGGCGGCTCCATCAAAGCCTTCCCAAGAATGCCCCAGTGTGTGGCATGCTCTGCTGTAGTGAAACTGTGCCAGGATATTAGTGGCTCCTGTTTGCACGCTCACCTGGTCCCAACTACGGAGCAATCCATCCACAAAACAAATCACAGCTATGAGGTAACCCTAACCCCTGCAGTGCACTTACAAACATCTTCTCCTGGCCCAAGGGAAAGCACATGCACTACTCTATTGGCAACTGTGGCAAATACAGCCACAGTCCAACTTGCATCTCTGCAAATCGTTTCCATGAGTACTGTGTGGTAGATAGCAAATCTAAGGTGTTATAACATCACATCGGAGTATTAAACAGCATCTTAGGTAAGGTCAGAGGGGGTGTAGCTTCCCTCTCAAGCCACATTTTTGGGCCATACAGCCAATAATGAGCAAACATACATTGTGCCGCTTTATAATAGGACTTTAAGTCCAGAGCATTCAAGCTGCCCATAGTGTAGGTAAGAGTGAGTTTGCTCCTGTTCACCCCGCAGATGCCTCCTGGCCCAGGCTAAGTGCACTATCAAAGTACGAATTGTTTGAAATATCAAGCTGAGTAGAAGAATCAGGTTGTTTACAAATAAGAACAGGAAGTGAGGTAACACCACCATCTTCATGATGGCGATGCGGCCCCACAGTGATAAGGGTAGTTGGATCCAGTCGTACACCGATTCCATAAGCTGTGGTACCACTCTAGCATAATTGTCAAGCACTGTCGCTGCTGGGTCCGTATATATCTGGATAGTGGATACCTAAGTATCGCACTGAATCTGTCATCCATTGCAGCAGATATTATATCTGTATCTACGCTGTGGCCACGGTAGGATGGAAAATGAGTGATTTATCGCAAATAATTCACAGATGGCAATGCCCACCAAACTGCACAACTTCTCAAATTTTTGGGGACAGATTATGTGCCGGGTTGTGTACATAGAGTAGCATGTAATCTGGGTAGGCAGATACAATCAGAATGTAATGCGGGAAATGGATTCCTCTGTGCGCATGATATTCTTGTAACGCACTAGCCAAAGGTTCTGTGAGTAAATCATACAGAAGCAGCAATAGGGGGCATTTCTGCCAAGTGCCCCTTTAAATAATGATTGGACCTGAGATCAACCCATTAACATGAACACAGGCAGTAGGGTAGGCATAAAGTGTTTGGACTAGGTGCAGGATGACATAACGTTGCCGACACCCACGCATCGTAACACTGAAAACATAAATTCCCACTCGATCGAGTCGGTCGCCTTTTTGACATTCAAGAACATGGCGGGAGCATGCACACTAGGAACTTTGTGAGAGATTGCCTAAAAAATAAAGTATGAAGCTTATATATTAAAGACTGACCCGGGCTGAATCCAGCTGGCTCGGACCCACAATACCCGGGAGTAGGGATGCTAGGCAGTTAGTCAAGACTTTTGCAAAGAGCTTCATGTCAATATTCAGCAGTGATAATGGTCTATAGGATGAGCAACAATCATCAGATTTACCCAGCTTCAGCAAAGTAACTAACAGCTTCATGCATGGTCGGTGGCATACAGCCATCTTTGATAATTTCTTCAAAAAGTGTGACCAAGTGCGGACCAACTTCTCATAATAGGCTTTATAAAAGGCCACTGTTAGCCCATCCGTGCATGGCGCTTTCCCACCCGGCATATCCGTCAGCACTGCTACAATTTCGCCAGGGTGGAGCAGAGCCCTTAGGCTCTTCCGATGTCCCACCGTTAGCCACTTCATAGTAATGTGGGCTAGATAGTCTGCTGTGGCCTGCTGATCATATTGGAGGCGAGAGGTATATAGATCTGTATAGTACAGGCGAAGGCGGTCCATAACCTGCTCAGCTGTGTAAAGAGGCACTCCCTATTCATCTCTGATTGCCAACACTGCACTGGCATCTCAACTCAGACGCATGAGGGCCACCAATGTAGCACTAGGACTCTCATCCTCAGTGTAAACCCTCATTGTAGCATATTTCCCCAGATGTGTTATCTCTCTCTGTGCCACTTTGTTGTACTTGCCTAGGTGGGCACAACAGACTCTGGTCAGCATTCTCCCGATGCGCCCACCCAAGACTCACCAGTTCATTTTCATGTTGCGATAGTCAGTCTCGGATCGATTGTAGCACTCCAGCATGCTTGAATATTATTATCCCCCCTGATGTAAGCTTTAAAAGTTTCCCATATCATGGCAAACTTCCCCACAGATCCTACATTCATGGCAAAATATTCCACTGTCTCCTCCCCTAGTTCCTCTTGGATAACTGCATCAAGGAAATAGTTTTGCAGTAACCACCAGGAGAACTTAGGGGACCTTATTCTATCCATTTTGAGGGCCAACAATACCACTGAATGATGTGAATAGGTGTGAGGCAGGTGCACACAGCGACCTGCATGGGATACCAGTCTCCTGGACAACAGCCCGTAATCTATGCGAGTATAAATATCATGCACAGAGGAGTAGTGGGTATATTTGCGCCCCGTGGGAAACCTATGTCTCCAAGCATCCAGCAAACCACTGTGACTAGCAGTATCTATGAGGGTACAGGCCGCAGCTGAGGGGTGATGCAATGGACCCATGGAGCGATCACAGTCTGGACATAGAACACAGTTAAAATCATCACCTCATATCTGGGGAAGTTCCCCGAACTAGGCTTGCCTATCGCAGTGTAATAAAACTGCAGGTCATTGTGATTAGGGCCATGCACCCCACTAGTAAAGTGGCCAAGTTGTCTTTATGACAGCTCCCCACCACAAATCTGCCATCCGGAACACACACATCTCTTGGATTTTATTATCAGAGTCACGCCGTAGCCAGACCAGTACACCCGAGCGAGTGCGGGAAAGCCCACTGAGTCATGCGCCCTTCATAAGTCGCTGCATGTGGCGGCCACTGCTAGGGACCAAGTAAGTCTCATAAAGAATAGCTACATAGGCGCTATGTTGCTCCAAGTATGCCACAACTTTGCAATCTTTCCTACAGTCATTCAACCGCCTGACATTCCATGTAAGATAATTCAGCAGCAATGGACGTTGAGCTTCCACGCCAATTGCTACCGTGCAGTCAGCCATCACCGCACCTTACAAACAATGTGATTCAAGCATGCTGTGGACTACATAGTACAGTCAATACTCGCCAGTGCGCAAATAACGGTTGTGTTGAACCCATTACACTCTCCCACCCACACTGTGCTCTCCATTATACAACACAGCAGTATCATCACCACCAACAACCCTCCCATGACCACGGAAACATAACTCCCAACAAAACACTGAGGAGCACAATTGGGGACAGATGGTGCCCTGCCAGACTCCCCTGTAACACCAAGGTGCTGGGGGACTGCATTCAAACAATAAAGCGTGCTAAATACCAATCACGAGTTTCACACAACACCACACACACACATCTGCCAGGATACTAGACTGGCAGGTGGGGCCCCATAACACGGCCAGAGCACCAAGGACGCAGGCAAATCACTGGAAACAATAAGCACACCGGGATATAGGAGACTACAGTAACATGTCAAACACTGCACTCTGGGAGTTGCAAAATCAGCACACCAGGGGTCAAGTAAACGGTCCCATAGTTGGACAATTGAAGACAAAGCACTGACAACATAAGAAGGGGATACCTGTATGAAAAAAAGGGAGGGGGCAGTAAAAACCAAATCATGAGACAATGAAGGCTTTAGTCGTGGGAGGCTGCTGCTTCCTCCTCCTCCTCTGAGTGTGGCGAACACCCCAGAGTTTCTGCAGCAGCATGCTGTTTGAGGAACTGCAGCAGCTGTTTAGGGTCACTGAAGATCTTGTTCGACCCATCCACTGTTACGCACAAACGAGCACGGTAGAGCATGTTCAGTCTCTGTAACTTGTGCTTGTCTGCTACTAACTGCCCCTGTGCCTCCTGCACCTGTTGTGTGAACTCTGGATATCCAGTGATAGACAGTTCAGTGCCCTCATGGCAAAGCACCTGAAGCTCTCAAGACCATGGGAGAGCTGCGTCCCTATAGTTCAAAACCATACAATTATTAGATGTAGCTTTGCCTCCGGCACTGGTCTAAGCACAAGGGAGTGGAGGGCATGCTTCACAACAAACACATCCGAGAATGTCTCACTCTCCATGAGGTCAATGAGTAGTTGTTCCACATATCGCTCCATGTTGCTGATGTTGATGGACTCAGCCAAGTCAACAATGTGAAGATTGTTCCGCTGGGAACAGGACTTTAAATCCTCTGCTTTGGCCTGCAAAGTCAAGAGCACCTTCTCCATCTGCTTCTGAAAGGACAATGTGGTAGCCTGTTCATCCTCTGACTCAGAAACATACCTCTCTACCATGTCCAAATACAATGCATTCTTAGCCAATCGCTCCGACATTGGGTCCACCCTGAAGGTTAGTGAATCAATCTTGCATTCTATCTTGGTGAGGCTGTGTTGCATTGCAGTCAGGATTTGGTGTTATCCCCTCCCCAACTCTGGCCCCACGACCTCTAACTCGTTCTTGATCGAAGTGGGACCGTCATCACGAGGCTTGGCTGTCCTCTGTGACTTGTACTGAAGCTTATGTTGCGACTTATCCTTTTTACCCATTATTGCCTGTGGTATTGCAGCAGAATGCACTGCAATAGGGCTAATGTCAGGATAAACTCCCAGGTGTGAGGGCGAAGAAGCTCACTGTGTGTCCCAGAGTGGAGGTAATGTACACTCATGCCAGCCAGATTGGGCGCAAAGAAGAAGGGCTGACAGCAGCAGGGTGCGACATGCAAATTTCATGAGCGGTCAGAGTACCCCCGCCGCCAAAGCCCACGCATCGCACCACACACTAGGAACAGCCAGGACCTAACTCAATGTCCCAAGAAGTACAGTGCAGCTAGTGAAACAGGCATCACAGCTAGGGAGGCATGCAGCAAAGAACAAGTCTGCATCAACAGACAGTCCAATAGCCCCGTGCCTGACTGTTATCCAGGGAGGGCCGGCGGTTGAGCCTGCACAAGTTCTGCAGGCCTAGGAAAGCACCTGCTACAGCAACAGCACCAATCAGGCAGGTTGATTCTCCACAATTATGGCTGTAGCATGGCCCAATGAAGGGGTCAGCAGGGTTGCAAGGCTGCTGTGCTGCCTGACACCCAGAACAGGGAAGCAGCTATGTCCAGGGATGAAGTTGCATCCATGTCTACACTGCAGATTAGCCCCAGGGAGGCCGCAGATGCAGCAGCAAGTGCGGCCTTCCATGGTGTTATCATGTTCTCACCATCCCAGCTATCCGTCGAGGCTGAGATATGGCCTATGCACTGGTGCAGTGGGTCAAAGCAGCAAAGCTCACTTGCAGGCAGTGGGATGTCAGTGAGGAAGGGAGCAGCAATGCAAAGGCTCCATTGGAGGTGGGTGAGGTTAGCAGGGCAGTGCCGCTTCTGTCATGTGGCAGGTGGTTACCAGCTATAGCAGGCCCTCCGAACCTACGGCACTCAATCTATGGCCCGACACCCTCCAGTAGTGCAGGTCTCTGGCCCAGGGTAGGGAATTATTGCAGGAACATTCGTTCCATGCCAGTGAACAAGTTGAGGGACTGGCGGGCCCACATAGGGAATCGGGGGCTGGGGGGGAGGAAGGGATGGATGTCCACTTCTGCAGCATGCCCACAGCCACAGATGGTGGCACCTTACATGCAGCTAAATGGGGAGGTGCACAGGGAGGTCGAGGAACAATGTTTAGCCCCAGGATTGTGTAAAATAGGTGTGAGGCCAAAGGGGGCTCCCTAACTGTTGGCCATCTTCAGGCCAGGCATGCTCTGCCCCCCCCCCCCCAATCACCTGAGTACTTAGCAGAGCAGTCAACTAATCCTTGTAAGAAAAGCCATTAGATCCTGGGACCCCCCACTACACAATCAATTCCTCGATTGCTGCCTTAGCAGTAACAATCATAGCCAGTCTTATCTATTCCCATATGTTGGCCAGAACAATCACCACAGTGGGCAACTGACCCCTGCTCATCCAAGACATTACATTATGTATCACGCAAAGTTATTTTTTCAACATTACTGCCTCTCCAGATACAGCAATACCCAAACACTTCAATGTTTCCTTGCCTTCCAACCTCTGATGTGGGCCTTACCTCTGATCATCTGAGGGATTAGACCCTGGACCATCCTTAACGCCACTCAAAACTTTATCAGGGCAGTCTCCTCAGATCACAAAGACAATAGTGGAATCATTATGTCTCCAAATTATGTATTTGTGGTATTTGTATCTTCAAATAAAATTGAATTACATGCATTCATCATATTGTGTTCAGCAAAAGGTTCACATAAACACAACTTTCTTGATCACATGAACCTAACTTCTTGAACCATCTTGAGAATGGTACTTCCCTTCACAGGATGATATAATTTAACATAAATGAAGCAGAATCATGTTTTACGTTATGAACACCCTCCCCCAAAATGAGCAAGGCAAATGAGATTAATAGAGATAATAGTTCTGAAGATTAGGCAGTGAATAACCAATATAAAAAAGTCCTCAAAGTTGCTAACATTCCCTCTTATATTGAATCAGTTTGACAGGCCACAACAGCTAGACGTAATATATTTTGGGGTCATCAATATGTTAACACCTAATGTAACATCACTAAATTGACTTGCTGTGTCAAGAATATAGTAAAATGTTCCAAACAATGGGAGACTACAAAAAAATACTATTTTGGTATGCTTCTGCCCATCACATGCCATGCAGAAAAGCTGCTTTTTGCAAGGATTATTGGGTGGTGACAAGATATTTTGGCTAGCTCAAATAAAGATATCATAGATCGGAAACCAGTGAAATCACAACAGTCTTGAAATAACTTGGGGAAAAGTAAAAGACCCCTCATCAAGATCCTTAACTGAAAAGCGCATAGCTTTGAACCTCCTTTGGTTTGTGTATTCTTGGCTAAATGAGCATCCAGTTTGATACCCAGTTTCTAGACAGAGTTAGCCAGAAATGTGCTGGGGTCATGATCAGTTAGCTAGAAATATGGGTCCCACAGAAGCTCCTTGTAAGAAATTGGAGTATTAGTTGAGGGGATAGGTATCCACTTCAGGTAATAATCACAGGCCTTGTCAGGGGGAATCATCAAACTTTCTACAGTAAAGTGAGCTCAACCCCCCTCCCCCCCTGTAGCTATGGCACAGAGCGGACAGGCCTAAATTAGAGGCAATGTGCAAAGTATGCAGCACTAGAACAGTAATGAAGTCAAAATGCAAAACTATTAAAAATCCCAAAAGGGATTAGGATAATAGTGTTAAATCTAACAAAAAGGATGAGTCTAATATAACCAAAATCCAATAAGACTCACTGGTGATATGAAATCTTAATGTTTTAAGAAAGATTTATGGGAAATAGCACCGAGAAAAACAGTACAGATGATAGTACAAGCAGTAGAAAAGGATGTAGGTACAATTTGGCACTGACCTCGAGGAGCGTGGGTCAGATACACAGACCAGGTTCGTTCTGTTCAAATATTTTACCTTCTGAATTTTGCCCTTTAGGTCTCAGTCCACCACAGAGTACACTTCTAAAAGCCCCCAGCAGCCCAGTCCAGGCAGAGTCAAGTCCGGGTCCAACTGCCAATGATCCGGTGAGAAGCTGCAGAAAAGGCTTGTTGTGTCCCAGTAGCTTAAACTGAAGGTCAGCCTTAGGACCCTTGGAGTCCACTTCTTTGTCCTGGGTGCAAGAGAGAGAGCAGATCAAGTAATCCAAGGCTCTTCTCAGGATGAAGACAGCAAGTTCAGTCCTTAAATGATCTCCCTCAGGTCCAGGAGTGTTCTGACGTGACTGCCTGAAAATGTCACATTTTTGCCTGGCATGAGCTAGTGGGTGGTAATGCCCCCTGGGGATGCCCTAACCAATGGGGTAAAGATAAATCTCACCAGGACTAGCTCTAGCAAATATCAGCATTTTCAAACCTAAGTCTTCAGGCATACTTAACTTGGGTTCTGAGGTTTGTGTGTGTGTGTGCAGTGTGCACTATGCTAAGCTGAGTGTCTTCCTTCATCTAATACTAAAATCTAGTTTTACACACTCACAGTACCACCAACAAACTCTGTGACAGACGTCTGGTAAATCAAAGCTGAGCTTTGAGCAACCAGAGATTGGATACACACAAATTGTCCTTTAAAGTCATAAAAAACCTACCAGACCCGTCAAGGAGGTCTTAACACTTCAGAAGGATCTGGCACTGTGATGTCAACAACAGACCCAAGGTGATGGAGGCCGGTCTGGCTGGGAGGACAAAATAAGGATGCATGTTTTCTAGCTACATGTGCTTGTGACAGTGAAGCCCTCTTTGAAGTTAACCTAGTCCTAGGGCCCATTCCAAATGCCATCCTGCCGTGGGCCCAGCACCTCCCAACACCCAAGGCATTTTGGGGGTCATTCCAACCCTGGCGGTCATCGACCGCCAGGGTGGATGACCACGGAAGCACCGCCAACAGGCTGGCGGTGCTTCCCTGCCCATTCTGACCGCGGCGGTAAAGCCGCGGTCAGAAAAGGGGATCCAGCGGTTTCCCGCCGGATTTCCCCTGTCTGGGCTGAATCTCCATGGCGGCGCAGCAAGCAGCGCCGCCATGGAGATTCCGACCTCCTTCCCGCCACCCTGTTTCTGGCGGTTTTTACCGCCAGGAACAGGATGGCGGGAACGGGTGTCGTTGGGCCCCTGGGGGCCCCTGCACTGCCCATGCCACTGGCATGGGCAGTGCAGGGGCCCCCTAACAGGGCCCCAGCATGATTTTCACTGTCTGCTTAGCAGACAGTGAAAATCGCGACGGGTGCAACTGCACCCATCGCACCCCTGCAACACCGCCGGCTCCATTCGGAGCCGGCTTCTGGGTTGCAGGGCCTTTCCCGCTGGGCCGGCGGGCGCTCCCTTGGCGGGCGCCCACCGGCCCAGCGGGACAGCCAGAATGGCCTCTGCGGTCTTTTGACCGCGGAGCGGCCAATTGCCGGTTTCCGCTTGGCGGGCGGTGCCCGCCGCCCGCCAATATTGGAATGACCCCCTTTGTCCCTTTCCTGGGAGTAAGTTCACACCTCCTATTGAAATGCTGATTATTGGATGGCAGAAGCGGGAGAACAAAATGCACATTTAGCTTTCAGGGACTTCAGGCAGGACAAAGGTAACTTTTTAAAGGTCATCTTTCCAAAATGTTTATTACAAATCTGACTTCACCAGTGAATCAGGCATGTAATACTTTCGAAAACTCCAAACATTCTGTGCAATAATGCCAAAGTGCTTATACTACAATTACATTTTTTCTATGCATTTTTCATTGTAATAATGTGTTTAAAATTAAACCCTAACATGGCCTACTTTTAAATACCATGCATCCTGCCTTAAGGGCAATAATACCTTCTTAGGGGTGACTTATAGATACTTACAAGGAAAGCTCCAGCCTGTCAAAAGGCATTATTTTAGCATGTTGAGTTTGCAGTAAAACCATGCACAGCCAGACTACTGGTGGCAGGCCTGCAGTCATGTTTATATTGTTGCAGTAGCTACTGTAGTGTATGGCACAATGGATGTTGCAGTTCGCTTGTGACGTTTAACTTTCAGGCCCTGAGTACACCTTGAAACCATATGCTGGGGACGTATTGATAGCACCTACTACATTTGCGTTGGATAGAATGATAACATCCAAATTAAATCATGATCTTAATATAAATGGATAATGGGGCAACAGTTATCCATAAAAGGGATGCTATGTTGGTGACATCAAGGTGACCCCATGACCTATGGGATACAAATGATACAATGCTTAATAGTGAAAGAAAAGGAATATGACACCTAAATGCAGAAACATATTTGAGAAAGATCAGACCATTGATCAGACCAAAATGTTGAAGTGAAACACATAAAATCCAGAATATGGCCATGTTTGTGCAGAGAGCCAGCTACCAACTGGTTAATATGCAAAGCATCCAGCAACCCAATCAGTGCTTAGGTGGCAAGGACATTGTCCATTTCCCACCCTGGGAGCAGCTCTTTAAAATTGACTCTTAGGCAGTCTAAAATCACCATTACACTTCTAGCAATAGTAGATTGGAAAGTAATTTGTCTGAGAGCTTGACTCTACTGGGACTTGACAGAGAAGGAACAGCCTCTTACCTGAAGGACAAGATTGCTGTGCACCAACATATGCTGGGTTGTGCGGGAGGTACCAGTAGAGCAGGCATCCAAAGGGTCCTACAGGAAGATTTGCATGGTTACAGAGCTTTTACATGATGTACATTCGACTTGGGAACAGTTTTCCCTGTCAGGAACAAAAGGGTTTCAAGCCAACGGGACACTCTAATCCTCTTGAAGAGGATGGCAAAACATTTTTAGACAGAAGAATGTCAAGGTGCATAACAGGTGCTTATGGGAAGACCCCTTCCTCCACCCCCTCCCCTTGCATCTGTTTATTCCTGGGAGGTGATACTAATAGGAAGACCACCAAGGGTCTGTGGAGGGGACTTTACTCTAAATCAAGGATGGGGGAGGAAGAACCCGAGGCAAAGCCTCGATTCACCACAATGCTACAAACAGTTGTTTCAAAAGTACAATTCAAAGTAAGAGTTGTATTTTGCTTCAAACTATCTCCTTGTTTCGGGTATTGACAGTACTGTGGCTCTCTCATGGCATAAATATAATCTTCCATTTTCTCTAGTGTTAGGGCCTTTTAAATTTGGTCCTTAAAATAAACTTTACAGATTCTGGGTAGCAAGTTGTAAACCAGAGTTCTAGCTGTGGAAAAATCTGGTTTACGTAACAGTTATAGACCCTCGGATTTAAAGATGGAAAATGCCTTTACTACAAAGAAAGATGGGATCTGGATGGTTAACAGGCTATCGCTTAGCAATGATGCGTCCTTAGCAAGAAAACCAGCAGCACATTACTGCAGCCTCGTCTTCTCTAATTGAAGTGTTACTGAGGAGGGATTGCGCATATTCGCCCATTCCAAGTCTGTTTTCCAAGATGAGTGTACCATATACAGTGTTACTCGAGCACTGGAGCAGCATAGAACTTGAAGCCAGATGTATCTGCCACTTATCATAAAATACTGGTCACAATTTGAGACCAGTATGGGATTTTGTGAAATTATCTAGGTTGGTTCAAAAATTACTGATTCCTACTGGGTTGCAATTCGAGCTGCCTCATGAACATGATTGAGGTATGTCCCAAATTGTGAGCCACTAGTAATCTTAGCCAAGGCAGAGATGTTTGCCTGCCGAAGTCAGGAGACCATCATGGTTTTAAACAAAGCATTTATTTTTTTGTTTAAATTCAAACAATATTTCTTAAAGGAAAACGGAATACATTAAAAAAGTAATTTTTAACACTTTTTAAGAGTAGGCAGTGGTACATAGGACCTTTTTGCATGTTACAGAATCATAATGTGTGATTTGTACATACAGAAAAGCCTTTTGAAAACTGCCCAATACTATGAAGCTAAACATTAGTAGATCTTTTGCTTTTTGAAAATAAACTATACACATCTGGTCCACGGTCCACCCAGCTATCCTACTTCCTGATGCTCATCTGCCCAACATACTTGAAACCTGTGTGCCTCTAAATATAAATACAGCATTTAGGAAGAGTTTATAGTAGTTGTATGCAACTGCCCCTCATGTAAGGATGAGCATGCTTCAGTTGAGCATTCTTCAGAGGCAGTGTATTTCAATGAAGATGACTTACAAAAACGAAGAGCACCACAAACACTAATATTTAGGAAATGTTTTTGAGTGGTTCTTAATTTGGAAACATGAGGCAAATTTGCTAGTTTAGTCTTGTGAATGGCACACTCAGAATGATGTATAGAGCAATGGAAAGATGACATTCAATCGAAAGGGAAAAAGATGCCTGCTGTTTAGTTCTCAAGCAGTTCTTATCTGGAGTGAGAGGTATGAAAGTACATGTTGGATATCACAGCACATCACACAGCAGCTGATCTAGAGTGTCATGGACAGATACTTTAAGATGTAATTTAAAATATTTGTTGTACAGATAGTGATTACTTTAATGTATTCAAAGGTGTATACTACAGAACCTTTTTTAGCAATTTGATTATGGTATTTTATTTAAATGAATTTACTTTTTACATTTGCATTCATGTATCCATTTTTTACTACTTATTTTATTTAAAATCCTCATATAAGTAAATGATTCAGGTTCTGATTTCCCTGTTGGCATAGTGTTCGGTGACCTGTGGAAATGGAACGCAAGAAAGGCAGGTGCTGTGTAGAACAACAGACAACACAATCGGATTGTGTAATGAGGATAAACCAGACATACTTCGGATATGCCGATTACCTTCATGTCATAGTAAGTAGTAACAAGCTGTTTTGTCACCTTTCTGCAAGGGTAAAATCAATGTATCACATTGTGTAACTGTAATTTCATTTTATGGCATTATTTTGGCGGATCTGAGTAAAAATCATTAATGATTAATGATCTAGTACACTTAATGTAGGTAATGCCAGTAGGTGCTTTTGGTTGTTGCTGCATTTGAATATTATTCCACTACAATTTCTAACCACCCGTTGAACAAGGTAATTGAATAAGGATGTTTATAATCTTTATAATTATGGAGTACAGGATGTTAATCATGAAGTTTGTATCTCTCCAGCCTTGATTATTTACAAATGTCAGATTGTCAGACCACTCTTTATAAAATGGAACGTTAGGTTATCAGCAGAAGCTTGCAGTCTGCAGTGTTATCCCACCAAATTAAATGTTTTGTCAAAGAGTTTTCACTTTTTTATATGTTTTTTAAATTTGTATTCAATTGGTATTATGTTTATTGTAAGATTATCATGTCATGTAGACCTGTAATTGAAAAGGAGTCATTGGCTGTTAATTGAGCAGTAAACAAGTTTAGGAATTTCATTTGGGTCACAATGTGTACTGTGAAAAAGGATTAGAAGTGGTTGTGTAAAATGTTTTCAAGCAAAGGTCTACATGTCCTCTCTGGGAGAAATACACAATTGTGAATCTCCGGGAGTATACATTTGAAGTGAGATACATTCCTGGGGTGCATAATAATGAAGCAGATTGTTTGGCCATATTAGCCATGAATGGAAAGGCAGAGGATGTGGTTGAAGAGGAAAATGATGTTTTGTTGGAGAAGATGTCTGTACCTACTTATGGTCCACTTTTGGAAGAGGAATGGAAGTAATTTGGCAGAGCTATAATCCTCGATGAAGTGGTGAAGTTGGAGAGAAGTGAGTGGCCTAATGTGAAAGACAAGGAATCAGATGTAAGACTTTCTTGGTTAATAAGAAGTGAACTTTCAATAAAAGAATGATCTGTTTAGCAGCATAAGGTTATCTCTGTCTGTTACAATGAGACAAAGATAGATGACCTTTCACTTGAAAGTCACCTGGGGGCAGTAGAGACAAAAAAGAGGATTAGTTTATATTGGGGGTGTAATACGAATGACAAAGTTTTAAAGGCACACACCCTGTCGATACGTTGCAGGAGGTTACCTGTTAGACCTTGGGACGAAGCAGCTTTGGGTTTAGTGGCATCACTGAGAGGGGAACAGACTAACATTATTTGTTTGTCTTGGTTGAGTTGTATTCAGAGTGGTCTGGAATTCATGTTGTGAGTGACATCAGCTCAAGAAGTGGAATTAAGTTTTCAGAGAATATATTCTGCAGAAAATGTTCTCCCCCGGTGGATTTTAAAAGACAGTGGGTACAGTTTTGTTCTAAGTGGTAGAAGAATTTTGAAAAGAATGTAGAACCGAACATTGGTTGAGTGGGCTCTACCATACATAAACCAATGGGGTTGTAAAATAGTTAGATAGCAGCTTCAAGAAGGAATTTGCCTTGCTAGGGTCACTAATTTGTACTGGTAATGTGAATTACAAAAAGGGTTGGTGGATTACATGATGTCACCACACAAGGCATTTGGAAAACATCATCTCAGCTGTTCAGAGAAAGAAAACTTGAAAACAATTTAGTTCCCAGTAGATGAAATAGAGCAAGGGCTGAGGTAAAGTCTTGGCAAGGGGGATTTGGGGAGGGAGAGAGATTAGACTGTAAGATAAAAGGAAAATCTATTATCAACAGAAGGAAAGGGCAGGTGAGATTGTGGAAAAAGTGGGGGATAGGGTAACAGTGTGCATAACATTGGAACCTGAGAAATAGTCTAAAGTTACTGAACAGTTAAGTGTGGTGAAATTGTTTAATGATGCTGAGAAAACTGACAAAGAGAGAACATGGAATCTGAGCAAAATATCAGTATGCACTGGGAAACAAGAGAGCTATGTAAATTGGCTTTGATGAATTACTAGGAAGGGAGACATTTGTGCCCATGTAGATCAATCTGGAGTAATCAGTTCTAAGTGAAGAAGAGCTTTCAGGAAACCTGCATACCTCGGAGACCATGTTTCAAGTTAAAATTCATAAATCTAAAGATGCTTACAAATCAGATGTTGTTGTATCATACATTTTTTAAATGTTTTACAATTTTCATGTACGTGCCTTCTGGGCATCAGCTTCTTTCGGTAAATGTTGTGTGAATTAAGCAAAGGTGTGTGATAGCCGGGATCTTCTGAAGTAGAGGTGTTCTAGAATGGATTAAGGAGCCAAAATAGAGCTTGTACATGCCATAACTGCCCCGTAGGAGATCGGTTGTGGCTGAGGTGCAAACAAACTTAACTTACCTCTTATCAGCCACACAGTTAAGGGATGCTTATTCAAGTGTGTGCCATGTTGAGAATGTATTTCACGGTGCTGGATTAAGAATAAAGAGTAAACTCAGAACCAGAAAGGAGGAGAATGATGTATAATGATGTAGAGCTTTCAGGGGCGTAGCTTGGTCAGTAGGATTGAGGCGGGGTGAGCTTCAGATTTCCCAAAAGTCACACTGGTGGACAATGTCAAAATACCTTATATGACATGCAGGGCACATGAGAGGACTAAATAGCAAGTCGAAAGAGGAAATGAAGGTTGATTAGCAGGGGTACTAAGTGAAGAAAACTGTGTATTTTGTAAAATAACCAGCATTTTTTAAGACTTCAAAGCAGAGAGGGAGGGTGGGTGTGTGTTTGTGTGTGTGTGCGTTTTCATCTGTGTTTGTGTGAAAATGTTGTGTGAAATCCGACAGACACCTCACCATACCCGACTGAAAGCATCAGTGCCTAACTATTTTCCAGAAAATACATTTATTGGGTGGGTGTAACACCCCTTGCCCCCTCCATCCACCCACCCTCCAAAGCTACGCTCCGGAGAGCTTCTTGAATCGGACATATTGTTAAACGTGAATGAGACACTCCTTTAGAGTTAACTGTTTCCCCAAGCCCTTACATTTTGTTTTACAGATGTAAGTGATCACTGTAAATGGGGTAGATGATGTGATCCCATTCAGAGTCGTTATTCCATCTATCACCTCTGCTACTGCGGATCAACACTGGGAGTCTTCGTCAATTTCCAACTAAAATACAATATACCACATTCCAGTTATATACTAACAAAGGGCTGCGGTTATATTTTCAACTGTTTAATGATATGACAGTTTTCCAGCATAGCACTTGAGTTCCACTTGAGTGCAGCAGACATACCAGTGCAGCAATAGAGAATGGTGTAGTATATTGTCTCAATTAACATAGTGACATTGAGGAGGATCAATAGTCGTAGTCATTTTGCAGACTTTTCACCACTATTAATCATTAGTTACTCAAGGTGCCTTGTGCTAGCATACTTTATTATCAGGGCCAACCTGCCCAATAATCCAACCACGGCTCCTTTCTTTGACTCTTTGGCAGCCCTCAATCTTTATCAGCAAGTAAGAGCTTGCTCACAAGGCTGGGCATGGCTTAGACATTATCTTTGCACTTCCAGATTGATAAATCGGAGTATATCCTACCACCAGATTGCTCTGTCCATTAGTTAGTCCAGTTTCATATTTTCCAGTGTTATCTTTGCTATGCATGGTTCCTTTCTTATATTCATTAAGGATTGCAGTGCCCCGGCATTTTATGAATTCTAATTGTTTGTTAACTGCAGGTGATATTATGGAACTCCAGGCCAAACTATGAGATCAATACAGACACTCAACAATGATATATTACAATATATTATTTTTATTAAACACTATTTTTCCACAATGATTGTAAAGATTATGAACTACTGAGCCAATAATATAAACAAAGTTCGACACCCTGATCTTATTTTATCAGACATCCCAAATCAGTCAGCCTAATTATGATTTTGTTTGTTAATTGTATGCTTAATTTAATTATGTAAAGCTCCCTTCCGCAACCCTTTTATGCCATCAGACCTGAAGTCAGAACGCTGTAGTTGGGCATCCTTTCAGCAGCCAGTCTCTCTGTCTTACCCAGTCACTATTTCTTTTGAAAACTTTCTTCTCATGGTGTTATATGGAGTGAGAAGAGGTTCTTTGCCTGTCTGTTTTGCTACCCAGTACAGTAAAAAATACGTTTGTTTAGAACTCAGCAATTAAATAGACTCTTACTGCATCCGTAACTTCTTTACTTTCTTCATGGTGAAGCTTGCATCATAGCCACGTTTCAGCTAACTTGTTTATTAGAGAGATTCAGAGAATAGGAAAATTCCTTATTCAGTCAGTTAAAATGGCACTTAGAAAAACATGCACATATTTTGTTAATCTGCATACGCTAAATGGCTTTTGGTAGGAACGAGGAGGCCTGTTTTCTAGGCCTTAGTCCTCCAGCTCGCATCCTAGTTCATCATTTAGTGCACAAACAGTGATCATCTTAAAATGAATCAAGGCTTGCATTGTATTCAATATTCTAAAAACACACAAAAAGGCGTTTCACAGAGGTATGATTTCTATGGTTCCCAAAAGTTCTGGAATCTTTACTAAACACAGGTGAGCTGAGATTGGTCCATGTTTGCAAGTGGCTCTCAGCGTGTGGTTGAATTTTATTGATATTGAAATCCAGATGATCCCTGGGCAGTACAACTTTCTGCTGGGGTTTTTATTGGTTATATCCCTACATTGTACAGAGAAGAGCTCCCCTTTGATCCACTACTGGAGCAAGGAGTCAAGTGAGAGACTGTAATTTTTTTATTCAAGTTAGGATTTTGAATGAAAAATAAAAAAGGTGTTAAGAGGATGAGCCATATTTGTACTTAGAATAACCGTGCTCCGAATTTAGAAATGTTGGTCTGCCCAGCAGACGTCTCTTAACATTGGCAGGAACCGCCATCATGACGGTTCTTACCATTGCATTAAAAGTTTGACCGATGCCTCTGTCAACAGGACATTCTGTCCAACAAGCTTTTAGCATGTTATTTTTAAATAGCCAAAAACAGAGTGTGGTGTGCGGGTCATTTTGCAGTATTCACTGCACCTTACAGCCAGGCAAACTGGCAATTCGACCACCCACTGTAAATCAAGCATGCAGTGAAGTGGACAAACCTCCCATGGCTCTTACTCCTTCAGCCCGTCTTAGGAGTATGTCAGTGACAGAGATGAAGAAGTCTTCATCACTGACATACTTAAGGTCCGCCTTTCTGTAAATCAGCCAAGTGGACCTTCAGTTTGCCGGAGAGGTCACTGTTATTGCAGACTACTCTCTCCCCAAACTCTAAATCAACCCCTATGTCTTGTAATGTATAGAGAACTGCACTAACCTGAACGATGTAGAGATTTCGTACCCAAGAAAAACATTGTTTCACATCATTGGGACTATCTTTGTAAGAATGTAACAGAAAAGTTGTGAAAGACTTTTATACATGTAATGCAAAAGCTGTGAATTAGTTCTCTTAAAACCTAACAAATTAATCATTAATAGTACCTTTGTCTCACTACTGCTGCTGGTGCAAGAATTATAATGTCAAAGAAGCAAGATCAAACCATGTAGCGTATGTCACATTTATAAAAAGGACAACTTTATTAGAGAACTACCATCGAAAATATGAAGAAATTATGAAGGAAATCAATTAAGATAAACTGGAGACAAATATTAAGTAAATATGGTGACTTTTAACCTAACTCAACAAATTAGAAGATTGACATCAATTTGAGGATGATGGACTGTTGGGGTAAGTAGATTTGAAATCTGCTCAAGTTTATTATCTTTGGCATTTGGCTCTCCTCAAAGCCCCTGTTTATAACTTGGTCTTCAAGTTAATATAAATCCATAGCAGATTTAGCAAAATACTATTAATTTGCTTCAGCAAGCAATTGTAAAAAATCGCTTACATAATACAGAACAGAGAATACAAAGTATGCTTTTAAGAATATGAATAGCCTGTGCGTTCATTTAGATGAATGGACTGTGCTAAAGGGAAATGATTGTTATTCAATCACAGACTCACTAAAATTTCATTATTACCTCTTACTCATATTACAATTGGTCATACCCTAAAAATGAATAGCATAAATGGCAAATACTGGACAAAAAGTAGCAGACTACCCAACACTGTTACGGCATAACTAAAGGAAGTTTGAGTCCTTGTCGGAAAATTTCTGCAGAGCTTCGATGGTTTTTGGTCTCTCATAAAATTTAAACTTACCCTCCATAAAGTAGACACAGGCTTTAAAAAACCTCAGCACTAACAATCAGTCGGTAAGCTCAGAGGTGTAAGGGCACTCACTAGGACTATGCAGGCACTGAATCAAGCTGTTTGGATCTTGCTAATGCACACTTCAGCTGAGTGCTGAATCTCTGTATGGCAAGGCAAGTGTGGGCACTTCATTCAGCACACAGGCCCTTTTAAGCTGATAAGGAGCCATCCTCTCACCAAGCCAGGTGGAGGCAAGTGGGTCCCAGGAAAGGCGAGTGGGAGGAGGGGTTTGCACAGTCAAACAAAAGTCATAATGAAAACACTTAACACAGAGAACTAGTGTGCTTATTATGCAGAGTTACTTCTCAGCTATCTTCCACTTACAGTTGATAATGTCTTAGCCAACCTGTAAGAAACTGGGGTGTTAGTTTAGGGGATTGAGACCTACCACAAATATTGCCCAAGCCCTGGACAGAGGAAACTCTTAAAGTTACTAAATCAACGTGACTTCGACCCCCTGGTAGCTTTGTCACAGAGCAATCAAGCATAATTTAGAGGCAATGTGCAAGCTATTTATGCAGTACCAAAACAATAATAAATTCAAAGCACAACACAAGAAAACTGAAAAGTAGAGTACATTTTAATATATAAAATGGCACAAAAATAAAACAAAAATCTAGTAAGGTAAACTAGAATTATGAATTTCTAAAGTTTAAATGTAAAACTGGGGCCCCAGGGTGTTAAGCTCAAACTGCAGTCGGTTGTGCATGACCAGCAACTAGGCAAAGTTAAGGCTGACGGCAATGGAGCATGGGTCAGATACAGAAACTAGGTTCGACCCATCGGACGTTTTACCTTTGGATTTATTCTCTAAAGTGGAAGTGAAAAATGCCCAATGGGGCAAGGATGTAGGCTCCATGTCATTGTATAGCTGCTGGACAATTCTTTGTGAAGCCATTGACTTTTGGTGGGAAAGCTCCAAGCAGGGGAAAGTTTAATTTCACTTCCAGATAAGGTCCCATGGATACTTTTGGCACATATACTGGCAAAGATTTATACCCTGGGCAAGCCCGCAGGTGGTAGCTCCACTTACAGGTCTGTTCCGTGAGTCCAAATACCTTCTCTTGAGGCCCTGTTGTTTTGGAATAGCTACAGCAAAAAAAGCTCTGAACTAGAGCAACATGATTATTCGGCCCAGTGGTATCACACCTTCTTCGGATTGGCTTTGCAAGTTAGTGCCTGTCCTCTGGAGGTCTTTGAAGCCAAAAGATTTCTAAGTTCCAGGTTTAAGGAAAGTTAGTAGAAGTACACTTTGACACCAGTCAAAGAGTACAGGGCCTTGAATACAGTGCAGCACTTGTGGGGGCCAAAACTCACTCCAGGAGAGTACAGCATCCGGGCCCAGGTAAGGTCCAGTTGAACTGATTAGCTGGGCACTTGCCAAAAGGGCCTCTTGAGCTTGTTGTGTCCATCAATCAACCAATCATAGCATTTGTAAAGTGCAGCACTATCACCCCTAAGAGTATCTGGGTGCTGAGTGTGCTGTGTCTTTGCCGAAAAGCCACGTCTTGAGTCTCCTTTTGAAATCTGCCAGGGAAGGAGCTGTTCGGAAGTGGAGGGGCAGGCTGTTCCAGGACTTGGCTGCTCTGTAGGAGAAGGAAAGGCCATGTACATTGAACAGGTCATCTTTATGACCCTTGGAGTCCACTTCTTTGTCCTGGGTACAAGCAGAAGTGCAGGTCCAGTATTCTAGGCTCTTCTCGGGTCACAGACAGCACGTCCAGTCCTTTTATTTTTTCTTACTGAAAGTCTTCTGTGGAGGGTACGTCCAGTGCCACTTGTACACCTGGCACCAATCTGTGTGTGAGGATGACTCCTAGCCCCTCCCTAGCCAATAGCGTAAAAGTTCCCAAGAACAATCCTGCCCATTTTTGTGGCATCTCCTGTATGTCCTACTACAAATAATCCTGCAGAGCCCCTCTCTGCCTAAATTCAAGATGGTGGAGGGGGATAGAGCCAGGCCAGGAATCCAGAAGGCCACTCCTTGAGAGGGCTGTGCTTGCCAAACTACAATTCTTCAACAATCCTCCACCTAGCCAGATCACCCTGAACAACCTTTGCTGCGGCGGCCACCCCTGCGATCAACACTTCCTCCAGCTGACTTAGGTGGTCTTGGGGACTGCTACTTTGCCGTGCCCCGGATGTTCTTGCTGTGGCTTCCCTGCTCCTCGCTCGGCCAGGTCGGGCACTGCTCGGGCCTCTGACCCACTATTACTGAGTCTGTTACACCAGATGCAGGGTGCTGGAACATGCACAAGCCCTACACCGGCCCCTGCCATTGATCTGCCATGGTGTCGGTGCTCCTTCCTAGTTTGGGCGGGGCTGCGCGACCCTGGGGCTGGATGCATTGTTGCTGAGGTCACTATGATACTCTCACAGCTGGGGTGCACTGTGGTAGTCGGGATGCTGCTGCTTGCTAGATCCTGAGGGGCAAAATTAAACAGAGCTGCATTTCAGATCTGCTGCAGCCTGCTCTGGGCCTATTCTGCCACTTGCCTTCTACCTGATGATGATCAATCTGGGACTACACTGTCTGGTGAGTGTTGATTGCTCACACATTTGACTTTCAAGCTGCTTCTGAGTCCCTAGGCCTGCTCGTGCCCCCTCCCAGGATAAAGGTCTACCTGGGTTGTGGCGGGGCCCGAGGGAGAGTGCCTGGATGTCAGGAACGTCTGGCTGTGGTAGTCTTTACACTGCTAGCTCTGGGCTACTGTGGCCCTGCTGCAACCAGAGGCAGATCCCTCCACTGCGACTGTAATTTGGTGATGCTACTGGCCCACAACGCAGGCTTCCCCTAAGCACAACATGGGGAAACATGAGGTACCCCATCAGAAACTCTCCTTTGAAAGCAATCGCCAAACTCTCCACACTGAACAAGATCCTCCTGTGGATGAAGCTTTCAACTGCTCTGGGGGTGATGCCCAAACTTGTATTGACCTCAAGGAGCTTTTGGTGGAGGTGAAGTCCAGCCTCAAGTCCATTGACGTAAAGCTAGATATGCTCACCTCTTGCCTAGGGGACATGAAACAGCGAGTGGACACTCACAAAAATAGACTTGATCACCTAAAAACATGAGTCTCCAACGTGGATGATGCCCAAGTTGAATCCAATGAACACCTGTTACAAATGGACAAGGTCCTCAACTCCATTAAGGACAAAAATTAGGATCTGAAGGCAAGAATGCGAAGGAACAACCATCTCATCATAGGTATCCCAGAATCTCTACTGCCATGAACAAGGTGGAGGACTTTATGGAGGCCCTACTCCATGAACTCTTTGGAGGGGAGCTATTGCCGGTCTTCATCGTGGAGTGGGCACATCTCTTGCTGGGGCCACACTCTCCTCCGGGGGCTTCGCTGTGCCCCATTGCCGCCAAACTATTGAACGACAAGGACTGTGACAATATCCTGTGACTTGCACGCTACAGAAGGATCATCGCCTCTCATGGGAGCAAGCTTTCCTTCTACCCCGACTTCACTCCCTTAGTTCATGCTGTGCGACGAGAGTTTCTGCCAGCCAAAAGAATTCTTCAGAAAGCTGACATACCCTATGCTCTTATGTACCTGGCAAAGCTCTGCATACCAATTGAGGGAAAGCCACACTATTTCACTGACGCCAAGTCAGCTTTCAGATTTGCTAAGTACATCATCATGTCCAGGTCGCCCAAAGGATCACCATGAGAACAAGTGGAAAATCCCACCAGTGACAATGACTGATGATGAGGTTTTTGTGGCCCACAATCGATATACAGTGGAGGTGTGCCTGGAAAGGTCCAGTTGTGGACATTGCCCTAACGCTTGAGCAGCCAGACTATTACTCAATGCTGCTGCCTCCTGGGGTGACTGTCGCGTCCCTCTACGTGTTCATCAGCCATCATGGACTGGGTTTCTGACCCTGAGGTGCTTGACTCCCATTCAGCCACTTTGCTTCATCAACAAGGGTGTAAGTCCTGCCTCTGTTTGCCTCCAGGGATGATTCCCGAGCCTATTATTGTTTACTCACTGGGGACCTGGGATGTAGGGTGGGACTGTTTTACTCAACCATGTTTTTCGGTTGGAGTGGGTGGTGGGAGGATCTGGGTTGTTGTCTTTTGTTGTTGCTTGAAGCTGTATTGTTTCCCCCTCTGTTCGCACGGTCCTCTGCTTCACTTACCCCCGGCCACAGGGGTTGCATCCCACTATATCGTTATGCCCAATCACAGTGCCCAATAACAACAACACCATGACCTCTACCAGGTGCCTCACTTGGAACATCTGAGGTGTAAACGACCATAGAAAAGCACGCCTGTTACATATGTACCTTTACAGACCCTTGTTAGATATTTGTTTCCTTCAAGAACTACATCCTAACAATCTTTGACATCGGGACTTCACGCACGCTGGTCTGAGGAGACACACACTTCCGTTTACTCCAGTTATGCTAGAGGTGTTGCCATATTGCTATGGAAAGGTCTGCAGTAGCAGATGTGGCACTTGCTCTGCGATGAGAGCAGCCAATATGTGTGGCTTGCTGGCACCCTGTACAGCCAACCTGTTATATTAGCTACTATTTACAGTTCTAATGCTGACAACCCGAATTTCTTCTCCAAGATATGGCAGCTGATTTACAGTTTGGGACCAGGATCCATTATATGGGAGGCAACTTTCATGTCACTCTCGACAACCAACTTGACAGGTCTGGGTCATCAGGCATCCCCACGAGGCGCTGACACTTAACACAATTATACATGATAACCCCTTGCAAGTCATCTGGCGACACACGGATACTACAGTCAAAGAAGGCACCTGTGTCACGGGCCATTGCAACGCATGGTCCAGAATTGATTATTGGCTAGTGTCATGGGATAGTCAGACCTGGGTCACACAGGTGTCACACTTACCCTGCTCCCATGGTCATTTCATATCTTATCTCCTGCCAAAGACTACATTTTCCACAAACCTTGGCCTTGAGACAAATCCCTATACTGATTTCACCCTCCATGTTAAACATTTCAGGACTTGACTTGCATTGCAGATTCGTGCTTGGTTTTGCTATAGCCTGTATGCTTTTCCTTACAATTACTGTAAACTGTAATTCCTAGAATCCCTCCTCACTGCTTTGCCTCCATCCTTGCAAGCCAAGGATGAGTGTAACAATGAACCTGCCTGCCTTTATTGTATGGTCATTGTGTGGTGCAACGTTCTACCTGGGGCAGCAAGGTTTAAGTGGAAAGTGTGGCCACTTGCAAATAATAAAGTGAATTTAAAAAGATATAGCACTGCAATAGGCCATGGCTGACAGTAGCATTCCACTAGGCTTTTGTTAAGTTCTCGGTTTGCCCTTGAGCTCCTAACCTATTATTTTTCTCTTATCTGTGAACAGCTACACAGAAAGGTAGAATAATGAGGCAAGGACAAGGTGAGGCCAGATACAGTAACAACTTGACTTTATATGTTTGAGTGTCAACAATACAGTGTTCGCCAAAGCTTTCAAACTGACACAACTTGCAAGCTCCCAGCACCAGTTGTTTTGCCTCCTGCTCTCTCCCCTTCTCACCCTGCCACCTGTGAGATGTCACTGTAGGAAAAAAATATAAAACCATGGATAAACGTTGTATAACAGGATTCAGAACCAAATGTTACCAGGGGTCTGCCGATGTGTCATACTCTGATGAGGCCCCATCCAATGTGCTCCAACATGGGTTCTCCCAGTTTGCGAGGTATGACGGCCAGATATTGCCATGTGCACTGCATTTTGAATCAACACCAGGGGGTGTTTGTGGGGTGTTACACCACCCTAATACATGTAATCCCTAGTAAGTGGTGGGCACACCTTTGTGCTCTCTCTGTCTCTAGTAGGATACGCCCAGTCATGACTTACACAGGGTGAGTGACAAAACATGTATCAACCCTGAGACCCTCTCTAACTATGAGTCTTGTGCATGTTTTATCTGATGATTTCAAATCTTCTTAGTGATACCTCCTACCTCTCTTGGCTTTCACAAAGCAATTTATGTTAGAAAGACAACACTGGGCACAGGCGCTCACATGGCCACCACCTTACAAAAAGCAGTCGTTTTCTGCTTCTGACTTGTAATAAAAGCACACCGCTGAGTTTGGTAAAAGTACCACCAACTACAGCAAACGCTCCATCATTTAGTAGTCCGGTGTCTGCCAAGGGCTCTCTTGTCATGTATGATACCCTGTACTAGACTTAACTAACAAAACTTTCCAAAAAGGCAAAGTGATGGGGGTTAACAAGTGCAGACTTGGTGATGGTGACACGCAGAAAACTGTATCACTGTGGAAGCCATAGTAAGTGTGCTGCTCACTGAGTGGCACGTACAATAGTGTGCAACACAGCTATACTCCAGGAAAATGGGGTACTGGCAAAATGAGCAGGAAGGTCAAAATCTTGGCAAATAGCAATATGGAGCAGTGGCGGGATTAGTTGCAGGGGCTAGAGCGTTTTGCACCAGGGGAATGGGCTTTCAGCAGGACGTGCATTAGAAGCCAGGGTTTGGGGCACAGTGCCCATGTGTACCACACCAAGGTAATGTGTCCCAAACAAGATGAGTGGTAAGAGAATCAATGTGGGACATACAGCAAATGTGCACAGGGATAGCGCACTAGAGGAATTGAACACCAGTATAAAGACCAGGAAGAGTCAAAGAATGGAACAACAGATGGGTGGATTGTAGCACCATCAGGAAGAGATGGTGAGCTGGGACATGAAACATGTAAGTGACTACCTGAAAAGAGAACTTATATAATGTCGACAAGCAGGAAAATTGGGTAGGGCACATGCTGCAAAAGTGAATTGATTTATGAAATTGATCGTTTCGGGCACTTGCATGATGAGTGAGGACATCTGGATCATGACCATTCCAAGAGGAAAGACATCTTGTTCCACTGAAACAAGGATTACATACTGTGCTCTGTAGAGTATATACACACACTGTTCTAGGGCTGTGAAAACTTTGAGAATTGAATGAGAAGCATAATTTTGGGAGCCAAAAAAAATTACCAGATGCACAGGATTTTGGAGTGTTTAGATCATTACTACCTTTTATTTTTTGTTGTAGCCAACAAATGTACAGGTCACGAGTCTGCACTTTATCACAAAACAATTCTAGTTGTACAAGTTAATTTATAAATATTGGATTTAACAGATGTAAGTTTTAAAATAATTTTAACTTTATGATATTTACGGGTGGAGACATATATTGAGTTGTAATAGGAGATTTTAAAAATCACCTGATGATGTCACCGTCCCAGGCATATATTAGCACTTTGATTAGCTTATGGAAAATATGAAGACCAAGTATTTCAACACGGGGGATATTGACAAGAGACTGACGTAATGAAACAGGCTGAAATCAGAATTAATATTTTAAACTTTTCTGGGACCTTGTCATTGTACCTAATCTTTTTTGTATTAAGTCTCGCATTGATTGTATTGATTTTAAGTAATCTGAAACGATAAAGATTCCATTCATTTAAAAAAAAAACTTTAATGCTTAGTATTCAGTTCATAACACATATTCACTTTATTTGTACAATGTTGTTAGTTCATTTTTTTTCTTTACTAAGCTGATTTTGAAATTTGATAAACATAGTGTGCTTGTGTCCTTATATTCATTGTTTTGTTCTTGTAGCAAGGCACCACAATAACAGTCTTGAATCAATGTATAATCACCTATTGCGGGAAAGAAATAGTCATGCTTATCATTTTGCCGTATGGGTTGGTGCAAGTAATCAGTGCCAACGTGGAAATCTGCTTATTTCCATCAGAGACAGAAAGGACCGAATTGGTTTTGCTTTTAGCAGTGCATTGAAAACAAGCATTAGCAATGTCAATTATTTTGGCAGTTGTTTCGAGTGTGGCAGCAGGAAAGCCATATTCATGTCATACAAAAGTTTGAGCATAACCACTGAGTAAAGGAGAGATGTTTGGATTATTTTATGTAAATACATGTGTTATGGATATCCTGAAAGTCTCTCAGTTTATGAAAATCTTGGCATATCACTGGAAAACAAGGCTAATTGGAACGTCCGACCCACAAAAACGCACGTTTGTCCGTATAATGCACACTAAAAACGCAGTTATAAAGTGTTTTCGTAAAATTCCTCACGGGATATTATAATGCTATTGTAACTAGTTGTCACAGTTCCAGAATTTGGGTTTGGACAAGTTGCTCTATTTAATGTGTCCTCCTCTTGTCTGGCAGCTGGAATGTGGGCTTTGCTTAATGGTCCTTGGGAAGAGTTTATTTGGATATTGGGATAAACATGGGGCTGGGTCTGTGGTGCCTCTGGTTTAGTATGGCGGGTGTTAAGTCTAGTTTCTGCAACACTACTGGAAATTGCTATTCTTCTCATCTCCGTGCTTGTGCTGTTTCTTCAATGTGCATTCCCGGGAGCGAAAAGCCCACATATTGTCTCGCCCTAGACACTCACAGACACCACAACCTTCGAACATATGTTATCTGCTTCGGTGCTTGAAATTACTCAAGGCTTTTAACCTGGCTTGCACCATTGAATACAGGATCAGCACTGGACACAAAAGGGAGTTCCAATAAGTCACACAGCTAACGTGCACCATGGTGAACGCATTTTGTAGCACAATTAAAACTAATCCATTTAAATTTTTTGCGCCACTCGTATACCACACCAGTGCTGCTTACGGTGCCAGGTTCAAGTGGCAACTTTCCTACACCTTGCATGGTACTGCCCACTGGTGAACTCATTCTGGACGCCTCTGGTGGCACGAGTGGCTACCATAGTTGGGGCTCCAATAGGGCTGGATACGATAGTTTGTTTGCTGGGGGGAGTTCAACGGCACAAGGGTAACACACAATTGCAATGTAATGGGTCTTGCATTTGCTTGAGTTAGAGCTATTGGCATTGTTAATTGATAACTGGACTTTTCTTGACACATTAATTAGTCAACCCTGCCTCAAAATTGGGTCTTTTCCTGTTACATAATTCCAGTGCCCCTGCATATAACTAAAGCGCTTCCATTTACCTTCTTCCTCTGTCTGCAACCAAAAATAAAAATGTTGCCATTTAGGATCCTAATTTAAATTTGCCAAGCTAATTCCAATAGAATACCACTTTCACCACTCCCATCATCAGAGCTGCTGGCTGGCTAACACAATTCCCAAAACAAGACAGCCACAGAGGAGTAACGAAATGAATAAACTAGAAGGGTCACACAAACATATCAAGAGAGTTCAGGCAGTCCCAGTGCAATAAGGATGTTCACTTGGTCTGAATCATGGTCATAATTGCAATAAGGAGAGATTAATAAAACAAATACAAATATCATATAAATCCAATTAAAAAACCTTCATCAGACATAAATGTTTCGCAGTAGACTGTAACTCTCAGAACAGCCCCTAGAGGACACCACAATGAAAAAAGCATTTGTAAGAAACATGGTCATGCTCCCTTATAGTTAGTCCCTAGAGGGCATAATCACATGAAAAGAAAATGACTGTAAGTATTGCAGTGTAACCATATATTTAGCCCGCAGAACAGGTGTATTCAAACCTGGGGGCGGGCAACCCTAGGGGGGCCTCAAGTGATCCCGGAGGGTGCCAGGCTCTGGCCAAAAGCAGCATTATGCAGCTAACAGTGCTTTGTTTTAAGCAAAAAATAAATTATTGCATTTTTAAAAAGGTAACAGAACTTACCTACAGTGTTTAAATAAGCCTAGACATATTTAAACATTGCCAACTTATTAGATTAATTGTAAACATTTCTGAGGGGCACCTAATGATTTTTTTCCCACCCGGGATGGAGGGCACGGCATTAAAAAGTTTTGAAAACCTCTGAAGTAGAGAATGTAGTGCATTACACATTTTCAGGACTTGCAGGCCTACTACAATAATATTACATGCAAGACCCTTAAAACACAAACTACACTCAGTTGTAAAACAAAGGTTCCAGCCATGAAAGAGTACACTGAATGGAGGAAGTGGCTATTATTTTGGGTTCCCCACTAACCTAGTGTGGGGACCAAGAGCTGATCTAGACAGAAGTAGCAGGTTGTGGTGAACATTTTGAAGGTGGTCCAATTGTCCTAGGATCATCACAGATTGAGTTATGAGCAAAAACGTTTTGTAAAAGAATGCCCTGCAAAGCATTACTGGGTGCAGCAAATATTGGAGTATGTTCACTGTAATGCTCAGAACAGCTCCTAGAGGACACCACAATAAAAATGTAATTTGTAAGAAACATGGTCATGTAACCATATAATTAGCCCCTATAGAGCATAACCACATGGATATAGAATGGCACAAAGTAATGTAGTGCAACTATGTATATAGCCCCAAAAGAGTGTAGTGCTTTACACGTTTTCAGGCCTACTGCAACACTATGGGGGTGATTCTGACCGCGGCGGTAATTACCGCCATGGCGGAGGTCGGCGGTAGCACCGCCAACAGGCTGGCGGTGCACCGCCGGGCATTCTGACCACGGCGGTACAGCCGCGGCCAGAAGCGGAAAGCCGGCGGGGTACCGCCGACTTTCCGCTGCCCGTGGGAATCCGCCATGGCGGCGCAGCTTGCTGCGCCGCCATGGGGATTCTGACACCGATTATCGCCATCCTGTTCCTGGCGGTTCGCCCGCCATGAACAGGATGGCGGTATGGGGTGCCGTGGGGCCCCCGTAAGAGGGCCCCACAAAGAATTTCAGTGTCTGCTTTGCAGACACTGAAATTCGCGACGGGTGCAACTGCACCCGTCGCACCTTCCCACTCCGCCGGCTCCATTCTGAGCCGGCTTCCTCGTGGGAGGGGGGTCGCCGCCCGCCAAGCGGTTCCCGCCGATTGACCGCTCCGCGGTCAAAAGACCGCAGCAGTCATTCTGGCTTTCCCACTGGGCTGGCGGGTGACCGCCGAAAGTCCGCCCGCCAGCCCAGTGGGAAAGCCAGAATGACTGCTGCGGTCTTTTGACCGCGGAGCGGTCAATCGGCGGGAACCGCTTGGCGGGCGGCGACCGCCGTCCGCCGCGGTCAGAATCACCCCCTATGTCCCTTAGAACACAAGCTTTTTCAACCTGTAAAACAAAAATTCCAGCTATAAGAGAGCTTAAAAAAGAAATGAATGGTGGACGGGGGTATTATTTTGTGGTCCCCACTAACCTAATGTGAGGATCTAGGGATGGCCTAGACAGAATGAGTGTGTCATGCTGTATGCTTTGGTGGTGGTCCCATTGTCCTAGGACCACCACAGGCTGAGTTATGGCCAAGAATGTTTTGAAAAAGAATGTTTGCAAAGCATTATGGGGTGACTTTTCCAGAGTGCAGTGAATTTTGTAGTATTGGATCTCCTGCTGTGCCGAAAGAGCCATTGCGGATTTCTGTTTTTAGTAAGGAATTTATCATTCATAAGTGTTTTTGGGAAAGCTATGGACCGTGAAAGGGGGAGCCAAAATAAATTACTCTGATTATGCAAAATGTAAACAATGTGACCAGCGCTCCAATACAGTTGATGGTGTTTGAGCTGTTGCCGCTCTTTGTGCTGTGAGGGCCCTGGCTGCCATGGAGCACGAAGGAGAGAGACCAAAGAAAAAAATTGTTTGCCCATGCTGAAGTATATCGGCAATCGTGCAATTATCCACGTAACAGGGTCATTCTGCAAGGCAGTAACAAAACGTAAAGCAATTACCAATGACATAGAGGGATTTTTGAAAGGCAAGCCCACAAATGAGTGAAAGTGATAGGCTTGAGGTGGGCGTGGTTAAAAAGTCCACAGTACGTACAACAGGTATTGTGCACTCAACCTAAAAAGTGGTCAGCCAGGATAAAGGAAAGGTGAGTTTTCTAGCTTTGGTGGACTTCCAACAACCCCCTCCGAGATTTCCATTGAAGAACCATGAGATGAAGGAGCAGTATATGTGAGAGGATGTAGGTAGAAACTAGCTGCTGCTACCTGAGGAATTTGAGAGGATTTAAAAATGATATTCCATGGAACTCTTCTCTTCTCTACACAAGCCACTATGATATTAATATTTGTTTTAATCCAGTATGAAAAAAACAATTCAGTAAAAACAGCCTGCCTCATCCAGGTAATTGCAACTCAGGTACTTAAATGGCATATTTTAGTGTTGAGCACACAAGCACTCTGGCCTGTTGTAATCTCTCTGTGGGCTTTTAACTGCTCCCACTCTTGCTATTCATTCTTTGTTGTGCTTGTCTTAAATGCTTCATTTTTATTGCTGCATTTTGTGAAATGCACCCCTTTGTGTGCTGAGTTCCCTCCCAGGTGATTTCACCAAGTGAACATTTTGTTGGCCATCACGCTTCCTCCTGTTACAGCGTGTGATGGTCCCGGTTTCGGCTTTCCTTTCATCCCAGTCGCAATCCTTTCTAGACATTCACACAGGGAGCCAATAACTCTGAGATCATGCTTTTGAGGCAAGTCTCAAGAAGAAATGAGTTAGAGCTATTGGCGTTGTAAATTCCTAACTGGACTTTTCTTGCCACATAAATTGAAAATGAAAAGTAAAACAATTGACATAAGCAAGGCAATTCAAAGTCCCACAGCCCCCAAAAGCATGAGCTCGAGAGTTCTTTCATTTTATTTTTTTTCTAAACTACAAACAATAAAAGATGTCTTAAAAATAAATTGGTGAGGCTTGGGTGCAGGAAGTCCCCACTCAGCACTCTCGAAAGCCACCCCCCTTTGCCTGCATCATGCATCGCTCTGTTCACCAACACATAGTAGGTAAATTAAAATGAACTGCAGATTACACAGGAATCCCCTGCTTACAGGGGCATAGGCCAGACTACAGCTCCTGATTCCTGCAACCTCCGTGCACTGCATGGAATAGGGAGTTTCAAGCAGGGAGGAACTTGTTGCAACATCCACCTGCAGATAATGCAGGAGGGAAGGAAGACCTTGCTCAGCACCAATGAGATCCACCCAGCATCACTGTAGCTTCTGTACACCTATGCAAAGTAGATCGGAGTTGAATGTGAGTCTAGCGTACAAGTGTTGGAAACCTGGTAGAGCATCTTAGGTGCAGGTGCAAAGCCTACCTTACCCTGATGGTAAGAGCATATATCATATTACAAGAAAACTGAGCAGATAGCAGTGGTGACATTACCCCTGAAATGTGGGACCTGGGTGAGTACCACAATGTATCTTCATTGCAATCAATAAATGCTTCCCTATCCCCTGTCCATACAATACTACTGTATGGAAGTCAGCACATAAAAAAGAGGAGGAACATTACTCCCAATGTCATGAGCATTAGTTGATGCAAATAATGCCCGGAGTGTTTGATGATCAGTGGACCATTTGTATCTCTTATTCTGTATTGATGGTCTAAAGACTGAAAGGCAGCTGAAGCATTCTTTAGCCACCCACAAAGACAATTTCCCACACACTGGAGATGCTTACCAAACAATTTGGGGAAAATGTAATTGTAGAGATTTGTAGTGAAAACAGTTACCTGCGTGTACAGTGGTACTGCATGGCGGCTCCGTGTTGCAGAACTACTTGTTGTTTTGGTCCACTCCTGAAATAATAAAAACTTGAACTAGTGAGTTCTGAGTAGGAGTTTCGTACTACACAGGACACATCAATAATATTTTCTTCCCAAGTTTTCATGTCAACAGGATAAAACCTAGTGTTATTGAGGTGCATTGCCAGAAGTTCAGAGCTCTAGGATATGAAACCCAAACTTTATGTCCAATCTAAAGCACTTTGATGACTAACTGTCACGCCCTCAGAGCATATTTCAAAGCATTGAGCAAAACCTTCTAAGCACACACTCACGGACCACAGTAAGCAGCAGCTTACCATTGGAGCCCAAAAGAACACATTTTCATTCATTTTGTGAACTAATGACAATTTGAGCTCCTTTGAAGATAACTGAAAACTCTGCCCTGCTTTATGGTGGTGTATTGGAACCTACTGCCTTTGGGGAGGTCTTCCCCCAAACTTTTTGCCTGCTCACCTCTTGCACTCAAATTCGATTTTGTTGTCTTTAGGACTCAACTAACTTTACCTCTGCTAACCAATGCTAAAATGCTTGAGCTCACTTCTTTAAACATGGTAAAATTATTTTACACCCAATTGGCACATTTAATTTACTTAGAATTCACTAGTAAAGTAGTACAATATGTACCCAGGGGCTGTAAATTAAGTGCTGCTAGTGTGTCTGCAACACTTATTGTGCCACCCACTTAAGTAGCCCTTTAAACGTCTCATGCCTGCTGTTACAGCCTGTGTGCAATTTAAAAACTGCCAATTTCAATGTGGAAGAATAAATCTCTTGCCAGGCCTAAACCACTCTTTTTGATACATAAAAGTCACCTTTAAGGTAGGTCTTAAACAGCCCACAGGTTAGGGTGCAGTGTATTTAAAAGGTTGGACATGTACTTTTAAGTTTTACATGTCCTGGTAGTGAAATACTATCAAATATATCTTTTTCACCACTGTGAGGCCCACCTCTCCCATAGAATAACAATGGGTTGCATTATTGCATTTAATAGGTACTGACCTTTGATTGGGAACAGGTAGAAAAGTAATGTTTTGTCCTAAATGAGCTGTGATCTAAAATCCTCTTTAATAGTAAAGTCGGATTTAAGTCGCAATTCTGAAAATGCCACTTTTAGAATGTTGCTGTTTTTGTGTCCCAACCATTTGGTGCCTGTAGCCTGTGCCTTGGGTCACATGACTGGGAACAGTTGGCCTTTGTGTATTATCTCAGATAGTGAGACAAAGGTGGGTTGGACCCTTTTTTGCAGGGACATCCCCAAACTGTTTGCCTTTACCATATTGTTTTCTGAACCCCTTTTTATTAGCTTTTAGCACTCTGTGCACTTTACCACTGCTAACCAGTGATAATGTGTGTTACACCTGGCATCCTTGGCATGATTCTCCCTAACTTTTTGTTTTCAGACCTCCTGTTTTTGCTGACTTCAGTTTTGCTGGCCTTTACCACTGCTGACAAATGCAAAAGTGCTTGTGCTCTTCCCCTAAAACATGGACACATTGGCATATACCCAACAGACATATTTAATTTACTTATAAGTCCTAATAAAGTGTATGACCTGTGGCCAGGGCCTGTAAATTAGATGCTACTGATGGCCCTGCAGCACTGATTGTGCCACCCAGTTCAGTAGCCCTTTAAACATGTCTCAGGCCTGCCATTGCACAGCCTGTGAGCAGTTTTGAACTGCCATTTCGACCTGGCAAAATGAACCTTTACCGGGCCTAACCTTCCCTTTTTAACACACATAAGTCACTGCTTGGGTAGGCCCTGGACAGCCCAGAGGGCAGGGTGCAATGTATTTAAAGAGTGGGACCTTTATTTTTTTGTTTTACATGTCCTGGTGGTAAAAAACACTTACATTTCGTTTTTCACCACTGCAAGGTCTATCTTGCCCATAGGTTAACATTGGAATTGCCTTATTACAGTAAGAGATAACCCCTTCAGGTTTGGTGTCTCTGAAATCACAATTTAAATTCTTAACTTATGGTGAAGTCAGATTTTAAATAGCAATTCTGAAAATGCCACTTTTAGAAAGTTAGTCACAGGGTTTGATCCTGTAAGGCTAGTATGGGGGAGTGATCCATAAATAATTATACATAACACAAGAGATCCCCCAATGTCCATAGATGAACTACTATTCAAACTCACACTATGGGCAGGAATCATGTGTGATATGAGAGAAATTACTTTTTAATGCTTTAGATCATTATTTTAGATCTAGCACTGTCATAAAGAACTTTTTACCACACAAGCTCACACAAAAAAGGAGAAAATTGTGAACACATGAAAAAAATCTAACTCTTATGCATCTGAACATTAGCAAATCATTTGTTGATAAGTCATCACAACAATAACAATATACAAAGTAAAAGACATACAGTACACATATATAAAAGTATCTCAGGCATTTAAATAAATAAATAACTTGTCAAGTGGTCCAGAGAAATTCAAAGCACAGACATGACAGCAATATAAGTTGTTTCACATGTATGCTTAAGAACATTTAATGAAGTCCTGAAATCAACAAGGGGAGGAGAGAAACTATGACCACAGTCCTATTTCTACTAACAACTTCCTGATTCATCAGTCTTTGCCCTTCGGTTTTTAAATGATTTTTTTAACAGGTTTCAGGAGTAGAAATAGCTTGTTCACACTCCTTGGGTCAAATACTGCCAGAGTGTTTCAACCTCAAAATTGGTGGGATATTGTAGATTTTAAGAGGAGGTCATCATTATGGCTTAGCTTCATTTTATATCTGGCCACTAAAGTGAAAGAAAATGAGAACCACTGGTGTGAGTATAATGTTCTGCGAAAATAAGCTATAAATTGATTGTGTCTATTGAACCACTTGTTCATATACACAGAAGGTTGAAGGAGAGCCTTGTTCATTTAAATAGTTAAATGTCAGTATGATTTAAAAAGGGGGAAGTTGTAATCTGAAAAATCAAACGAAGGGAGGTAAAGTGAGTAGCTCAAGGTTAATGTGAACAGTTATGCAAATATTGTATGGTGTGCCACAGTTCTTTATGACAGTGCTAGATCTACAATGATCATCTAAATTGCTAAATTATTGTTAAAGTAATTTGCCTAATGTCACACATGGTTCATGCCCATAGTGTGATTTTAAATAGTATTACATCTGTGGCCATTGGGGGTCTTTTGTGTTATGTATAACTTTCAGGAAGTTGGCATGCTCTTCTATTAGCCATTTGGTGCCTGCAGCATGTCCCTGGTCATGTGAGTGGGAGAGGTTGTCAGTTGGGCTTTGTGTATTCCCCCTAGGCAACCACATACAATGGGAGCTTAGGTGCGACTTGATAGGCCACCGGTGACTTGATGGCCATCCTGGGCAGGAGGGGAGAGAGGAGCTGGACCTAACCTCACTTACACCTGAATGGTTGTGTCCTGTCCCCACACAAAGTGCTACATACCCCCTCTAGCTAGTCTGAAGACAGGGCAGGTAAAGCAGGATATTTGTGCACTTCAAAGGCATGTCTATGACGTCTCCCCCACATAAAAGGCACCACTGGGTATAGGAACTGGACTTCGGGCACTACCACTTCAGTACACTTCTAGACCTGTGGATACCCTGCCAGAAAGAAGGACTGCTGTGCTGCTAAAGGACAGCCACTCTACTGGACAGCATTCTGCTGATCTCCTGCTATGCTATGCTAAGCTGTTGCCTGCTGCCCATCTTACTGGGTAGTGAGGAGGACTAGACCTGCATTTCTCCATCCCAGAACCCAGAGTGACTTCAAGGGCTAGTTGGCTGGCCTCCTGAGCTGAAGTCTCAAGGACATAAAATACTTCCAATTACCCCACTTCGGCACCTGGACTCTGCCTCTGTGAGTCTACCCTGCCAAGTGGTGCCATCCCAGTACTGGATCCTTGGAAGTGGGCCTTAGCTGCTTTTCATTTGAACTGATGCATCCTTTCTGCTGCTACTGCATGTATTTGACCCAGTGCAGAAGACTTGTATCACTGCCGCATCTTGGATTTGAAGCTTTGCCTTCGGAACCGCCACTTATGTCATGCTTCCCTGTAGCAGGGACTTGCATCCCTCATCAATGGCAGCCTCGAGGATGATGCCAAAGCTCTGCATCACCACTTCACTGCTCAATGGAACTGACACATCGCCTCGGCTGAGCAATGCATCCCTGACACCAGCCTTCACATTATAAGCCCCATTGATGAGACCCTCAATGACTACTCAACTGGACCTCGCACCACAGCCTTGCTGAATCTCAGAACCAACTCATCGCATTGGCTGCACACCACATCTTCACTTCAGATCCCTGCAACACAGTGCAACCAGGATTTAAGGTATTTTCTTCAGTGGTCCTAACTGTGTCCCTCTCACCGGCTTGCGCTCCATCGCATTTAGCCTGAACTTTTGACTTTGTCCTGATTCAGTGCGATCAGAAATCCATGGTTTGTGTTTTTTTGCTTATAAGCGATATTCTGTAGTTTATTCTATAAAAGTTCATAACCAATGTTCTATTGATTGAGTTTTTGTCTTTTTGGTCTTGTTTTATTTATTAAATTATTGTCTATTTTTCTAACCTGGTTTGGGATCCTTTTTGTGTGGTGTTTTCACTGTTTTACTGTTTGATGTTTTGCACACATATTTCACACATTGCCTTTAATTTAAGCCTGACTGCTTCATGCCAAGCTACCAGAGAGTGAGCACAGGTTAATTTGGGGTTTGTTTGTGCCTTATCCTGACAGGAATTGTGGTTGCTTCTTGACCAGGGTCCACACCCCATGCAACCAACAAACCAATTTCTCACAACAGGCTTGTGCTCTCTCCCTAAAATGTTGATTGACATACTAAATGTATTTATAAGTCCATTGTAGAGTGGTATACTATTAGACCTGGCATCCTTGGCATCGTTTTCACCTAACCTTTTGCCTTCAGACTGCCTGCTTTGACATATTTAGTTTACTTATATGTCCCTAGTAAAGTGCACTATGTGTGCCTGTAAATTAAATGCTACTGGTGGGTCTGCAACACTGATTGTGCCACCAACTTAAGTAGCACTTTGAACATGTCTCAGATCAGCCATTGCAACCTGTGTGTGCATTTATAAACTTCAATTTCGACCTAGCAAATTAAACCATTTGCTAGGCCCAGGCCTTCATTTTTAACACATATAGGCCACCCCTAGGTTAGGCCTTGGACAACCCAGGGTGCAATTTACGTAAACAAATGGAGTTGTGCTTTTAGGTTTTACATGTCTTGCTAGAGCAAAACTCCTAAATTTGTTTTTCACTACTGCAAGGGCTACCTCTGTCATAGTATAACATTAGAGTTAACTTATTACATTTTATAAGTGTAATTTCCATATGGGAATATGTGACCAGTTCATGATTGGCATCTCTGCGATTACAATTTAGAATCCAACTCATAGTGAAGTTGGATTTTAAATTGCAATTCTGAAACTGCCACTTTTAGAAAGTTGGCATTTTCTTGCCTTAGTCATTGTACCTGTAGCCTGTCTCTGAAACACGTCTGGGTGTAGCTTACAGTTGGGCTTTGTGCATTCCTCATAGAGAGCTGTACACAATGGAGGGCTTAGGTGTGACTGGATGGGCATCACTGGCAGGATGGGAGTGAGGAGCTGGGCCCAGTCCACTTACAGCTGAATAGGCTGTGTCTTGACTCCATACAGAAGGCTGCATACCCATGTAGTTCATCTGGAGCCAGGAAGGCAGGGAATTTGCAGACTTCAAAGGAATGCCTCTAGAAGCTTCCTCCCAGTTGAGAGACACAACTGTGTACAAATACTGGACCTCAGACTCTAACTCCCCAATACACGTCAGGCCTGTGGATACTCTGTCCAGAAGGACTGCTGTGGTGCTAAAAGGATGCCACTCTGCCTGACTGCTGCTCTGAAGGACCTGCTGTCCTGCTGTTTTGACCTGCTGCCCTCTTACCTGGGGAGGAAGATATGGACCTTCAACTTCATCTTAAACCCAGGGCTCCCAGAGAGGGGCCAATTCTGCTGGCCTCCTGATGTGAGCCTCAGGGACATAAAAGGCTCCCTAAAATCTTCACCGACCCCTGGACCCAGCTGCAGCGGGTGCCTGACCCCCAAGTGTCGCCTCGCAGGTCCTAGACCCTTGGTGTGGCTCAAGGATGCTGAAATTAAGCTTTTGAGCTCTCCATGAATGTGATTGGGCCTCTTTGAACTGAGACTACCTTGCTCAGACTCCAAATCTGCTTGAAACTCCATCAGCCTGACTCTTCACACTGCAGAATCGACCACTCACGAGGCGCACCAATGGGAAGCTCCAACAACGCCCACCCACGACACCAGCCAGCTCTTCACTCTTTGCAGACAGTCTCCTGCGACATTCTGCCTGCTCCTCGCGGCCCTCTTCAACGTGAATGAGAATCGTGGCATGAACCTGAGAAGGAAAACTTCAGCTGGACTAACCTGGTGACTGTGTCTGACCAGCTCTCCATTGCGGTCAGCCTGAAAGTGTGACTTTGGTGTTATTTTCACTTAAATCTTTAAAAAATCATATCTCCATTTTTACTGATTGTCTTTTTGTTGTTTTCCTCTACTTTTATTTATTAAATGTTACTCTATTTTTCTATTTTGGTGTGGCATCCTTTTTATATGGTGTTTTACTGTTTTACTGTTTGAACTGTTGCACAAATACTTTACACATTCCTTCCAAGTTAAGCCTGACTTCTTTGTGCCTAGCTACCAGGGTGGTGAGCATAGGTTAATTTGGGGTTGCTTGTGCCTTACTGTGACAGGGATTGTGGTTGCTGCTTGACCAGGTCTCACATCCCAGTCAACCAATCACCCAATTTCTCACATATAACGTATAACATTTACACCGGGCATTTAAATTAATGCTACTTGTGGGCCTGTATTGCTTATTGTGCCACCCACTTAAATAGCCCCTTAGAACATGTCTCAGGCCTGCCATTGCAGTCTGTATGTAGTTTTTAACTTCCATTTTGACCTGGCCAAATAAACATTGTGTCAGGTCCAAATCTTACTTTTTGATACATATAAGTCACTTCTAGGGTAGGCCCTAAATAGCCCTTAGGGCAGGGTGCAATGTATTTAAAAAGTTGGATATGTATTTTTAGTTGTACATGTCCTGGTAGTGAAAAACTCCTAAATATGTTTATTCACTACTGTGAGGTCTACCTCTCCCATAGGATAACATTGAGTTGCCTTATTACATTTAATAAGCGCTAATGTTCAATTGGGAGGAGGTAGGAACATCAAACTTGGCGTTTGAGAAATTATATTGAAAATCGTCTTTGATGGTAAAGTCGGATTTTAAGATACAATTTTGAAAATGCCACTTTTAGATAGTTGGTATTTTCCAGCCCTAACTATTTGGTGCCTAGAGGCTGTTCCTAGGTCACATGACTAGGTGTTTTTCTGCAGTTGGACCTTGCTTATTACTTGCAGACAGCCACACAATAGAGAGACTAGGTGCATCTGGATGAGCCATCAACTGGCAGCATAGTGAGCAGTGAAGGGCATAGTCCCACTTGCACCTGAATAGGCTATAGTGAAGTTGGATTTTAAATTACAATTCAAACAAAGGACTTGGGACCACTGCATTTTTCATGCAGCCAGCTTGAAGCCAGAGCAGGGGAGGCTAGAAACTTCACAGACTTCAAAGGGAATTCTTTAGAATGTTCTCCTACTTCAAAGTTGGCACCAGATATAAATAGTGGACACTCAGACCCAACTCTTCAGTACACCTCTGGACCTGTGGAAGATTCAGACAGACTCCTATTCAGCTCTGCCAGAAAGACTGCTACTCTGTTGCCCTGCTGCCTGAAAGAAAAGACTGGACCTGCATGGACCACCAGAGTGAGTTGAAGGGCTGGTTGGCTGGCACCCTGATCGGAATCCCAGAGACAGAAAAGGCTCCAATACCTTGAACCCAGCACCTGGATTTTGTCTGCTGTGGATTCTACCTCCCAAAGTGATGCCACCCCATTCCTGGACCCTTGGACGTGGGCCAGCGGGTGCTCTGCCAGCTCTGCCAGCCAAGCTGTGGTCTTGTGAAGCAGAACTGATGCAGCACAATGCATTTCCTCGTAGCCACATCAGAACCGCCGCAATGCACCTTTGACACAGGACCCTGCATCTCAGTCTCCTTAGAACTGCCACTGCACAATGCATCCTCGACGCAGGCCTTCGCAGTGCAAGCCCAACTTTGACAGCATTCTCAATACTTACACAGGACCACAAATCTCTGGAGCCACAGCTGCACAACGCATCCTTGACACAGGATTTTGCAATGCTCTGCAACCCAGATTTAAGATGCTCTTTTTCAGCGACCTAGCCTGGTCCCTGTAGTAGCCCATGTGGTCGGCCTGAACTTGTGACTTTCACCTGGTCTTGCACTACTGAATAACTGCAACTGAGCTTTCTGCTTTTAGGCACTAAACTTACCTTAATTTTCTGAAATTGCACATCTTTGGTGTTACTAATTAAATGCCGTTTTGGTCTTAATTAATTAAATTATACTCTATTTTTCTAAATTGGTGAAAGATTTTTCTTGTGTTGTGTTTTCACTTTATTACTGTTTGATGCGCTGCATAAATACTTTACACTGGAACTGTGGAAGACTCCAGAAGGGCTGTTTTGTTCCCCAAGGTACTGCCCTGCTAGAGGCTTGCCTGGACCCATAAATGGTGGTCCTGCTGCTTGAGGCATGCCTTGCGGAAGAACTGAACCATCTCATTATTTCCAGAGAGAGCTGAGTGACTCCAGGGGTCACCTGGCTACCTCCTGTTCTGAGATACATAGACACAACACGCTCCAGAGACCTCCCTGTAACTGCCCAGCTGACCTGATGTAGTGGACATGCAACTGGGCCCGCCTTACTCCTGTTAGTCTTTGGTGGAGTGGGTTCCTGATCTCCGAAGATCTGGCCTCTTGATTGGCTTCAGAGAGAACTCCTCCGGGCTTAACTGAAGGTTCCATCAAATCCAGTGCACAGCAACACAAAGCCCCTCAAAGCTTCACAGCTGAAAGCTTCTTCCGAACCAATGCAAAGCCTTGCCGCACAGCTGAAAGCTTCATCTGAACCAATGCGCAGTGATGCAAAGGTCTGCAAAGCCTCAAAGTAAAACAGACGCCAAGTGACACAAAGACCCACGAAGCCTCGCCATGCAGATGCTAGCTGCATCAGAACCATTGTCAAGCAATGCAAAGCCCAGCAAAGCCTTACCACATAGTCTCATCAGAGCCAATACTGGATGACATAAAGCCTTGCAAAGCAACGCCATGCAGACTTCACACCTAGGACCTAAGGTACAACTCGTACGGGCCACATTTGGTCATGTGCACGGCCTGTGCTCCATTGTGGTTGGCCTGAGCTTTGACTGTGTCCTGGCCCGGTATGAACAGATATCCTCAATGGCACTTTGTGCTTGTAGCCACAATTTTTATTTCAATCTTAAAAACTGCAAATCACTGGTTATACTGTTTAATTTTGGTCTCAAATAATTAATTAACCTTTTTGGTGCAGGCGTCGGCCACTAGCGGACGCCAGCACTACCTCACTGGTGCGGGTCATGACCAGTGGCAGACACCAGGGAGGGGGTTAAAAAATCTTTTGATGCGTCGCACTGGAGGCCTTTTTTTAATTATAAAAACCCAGGGAGACACGGAAGATCTTCTGTGTCTCCCCCAACACCTCACCCACCCCTTTGTGACATCACAATCTGTTTTCCCCACCAGAGCAGGAAGCGGAGGTAAAGCTCGTTTGAAAGGGGCGATTCTCCCCTTTAAAACAAGGTCTTCCTGAACCAGTTTCCTGTGTTCGAGGGCCAGGAAACCCCACTAGACACCAGGGATTTCACTGGGGTGGGGGGTCAGCCCCGCGGAAAATAGCCCACCCCCCTTCCCCAGGGGGCATTTTCTTTAAAAAAAGGTAGGTTTATACTGGGTAGGCGCAATTGTGCCTGATTGCACCCCCTCCCAGGGGTTTAAAAATGTTTTTTTTTTTAAATTACATTGAAATTGACAGGGGGTCGCCCGTGAGCAGGGCGACCCCCTGTGGGGGCAATAATTTTTTATAATTGTTGTATGGTTTTCCTGGGGCCACTATGGCCCCCATGGAAACAATACAGCTCTTAAAAAATATATGGATCTATTTATATATAAATCTATATAAAGACAAATCTATGCAGATATATATATAGATATGGGTATACAGTATATATATGGGTATATATATATATATATATATATATATATATAGATCTCTCTCTCTCTCTCTCTCTATATATATATATATATATATATATAGAGCAATCACTTTTGTCAACGCGTGTGTGGTTTCCCTGGGGTCTGCGATCAGCACCCAGGAAAACCACACCCACATATAAAAGTGAAAAGTGATCTCTATACACACACACACACACACATATATATATATATATATATATATATATATATATATATATATATATATATATATATACAGACCAAGGATTAGCAGCGCACTCCATCAAGGGTATGAGTGAACCTTGTTTTATTGTAAGACTGGAACAAAGAAAAACGCGTTTCGACCAGACGGTCTTTTTCGAGTTCAAACATCCTGTTACTGTTGCCAATCCTATTTATAGTGACACTCTTATTACTAAAACAGTGCATTCTGGGAAATGTGGTTCAATAGTGAATACAACCAAATAGAACATTATTAATGAGTCTAAACAATTTAATTTCAACTGAAAATTGGAGAGGAGTTATCATAAAATTAAGTCAAACACAGTCTTCGGTGAGTCCAATTCCAAAAATTATATTGAAACAAAATATTTTTGTTCACTTCATATACCCTAACTGACTTCCCTGTGGAATTTGTAATTCTCACAACTCTTCAATTCATGTCATTGCAAAATTTAGGCAAAAAATATCTAAACAAAAATTACATCACTTGTATATGAGTGCAAATAATGATCATAATAATTCTATTATGGACATTTAAATCAAACTCATCCAAACGGTCTCTTTTTATATATCATGTATCATAGGACCCAGCAGTTTCCAACATAATTAATTTCCAACATAATTAATAAATGTCTATAGCACATTCCCGCAAAAGTGGTCAGAAAAATTACTTTGCTTATCATATTAATTTTAATTCAGCATCACAAAAATAAATATCTGAAATGAATAGGAGTACTAAACCTACAAGTGAACATAAAGTTCCTCATCATTATTCATCCCAAAAGGGACCCTCGTTTTCATCTGTATAATAAATATAGATTCTAGTCGCCTTAATTTTTTGACTTTGTTCCAGTCTTACAGTAAAACAAGGTTCACTCTCATACCCTTGATGGAGTGCGCTGCTAATCCTTGGTCTGCATATTTCCTTTATGGGCTCGGCTCGCCCAGAGCGGCTGCACCGGTATTTGAGCACGCCGCCCTTTTGATATATATATATATATATATATATATATATATATATATATATATTTCGCCACCAGTTCTTTTGCAGTTGCAGTTTGTGTCTTCAATGCAATGCACATACTTCAACTGACTCATTTCAACTGTAGCTTTTAGGCAGCAATAAAAAAGTCAAGTAAGTCTTGTGATTATGTTTCTGCTAAAAAAGGATCTGATTTTTGTCTAGTGGCACTTTTGATGCCATAAAGTAGCGCAGAAGGTTTCTATGCCTACTGCAGAGATCAAATCTGTATTTTATGTAAATAGCTGAGTAGATTAGTAAAGCCAGCCATTACCTGTGCTATAATACAAATTAAATGTATGTGTGAGGGGGGCAATGGAGAGATGAAGGACACCTTTGCTGGGTGGTAGTGAGGCAATCAGAGGAGGAGGTAATGGGAGCACCAATAATGATTGTTGGACTGGTCGCTACAGGTGCTAAAGACTGTGACGATTGGTATGTGACAAGGTGAAGTAATAGTGTGTCTTTTTGTGAGTGTCTTGAGAGATCGAGCTGATTGAGAGAAGAAGCAAAGGTAAGGTGACTTCCATTGTTGCACGTATCACACACACACCCATCAGCAATTTTGTGACAGTCTAGGTAGGCTAGTGGTTTTGAGAGCAACAGTTTCGCCAGTAGCAGAGATGGCTTCTTGTTGGATGACTGCTGCTCAAGCCCCCACTCGGGTTATAGAGGACAGCTCTGACGTAGGACCAGAGACTGAGACAGCAGATACTGAGACAGCATCTGAGAGATAGGACAATGGCCAGACTCTGGGAGTGATTGTTCAGCCAGAGGAGTCCCATTCGATAACTCCTCTTCGCAAGCACAGTCTGTGCAGCGGGACAATAGCGGGTTAGCCCAACCCAGAGAGCAGGTGCATGCAGCGGCAAGCACAGAGAGAGTGCTGTCTTGGGAGCTCCCCAATTTGGTTCAGCCCCAAACTCCACCGCCCAAATAGTATTGTGGAGACATCAAAATTATCTATCACAAAACAACCTGGTTTTGTAAGGCAGGCACCTGCGTTTTTGGTCCTGGGCTTGGCGGCCATGTAGGGAAACCTACCAAACCAAGACATTTCTGGAAACTAGACATCCAGGGGAGTCCACAGAGGTGTGACTTGTGTGGATTCCCCAAAGTTTTCTTACCCCGAATACCTTGCAAATGTAAAATGTTGAATAAAAACTCAATTTTTTCTTGCATTTCTGTCACACAAACTACAGGAATATGCTGGAATCCACAAAATTCCTACCACCCAGTGTTTCCCCACCTGTCCTGATAAAAACACTACCCTGCTTGAGTGCCTGTACCTTAGTGCTTGCGTCAGGAATGGATCACCCCAGGGTCAACAGTTGCCCTAATGTAAGGACCAACATTGACTGTTGTGTGATCTATTCCTGGCACAGGCACTAGGCCTACCCACACAAGTGAGGTACCATTTTTATTGGGTGACTTGGGGGAATGCTGGGTGAAAGGAAATTTGAGGCTCCTCTCAGATTCCAGAACTTTCCATCACTGAAATCTGAGGAAAAAATATTTTTTTGCCAGATTTTGAGGTTTGCAAATGATTCTGGGTAACAGAAGCTGGGGAGAGTCCCGCGAGTCATCCCATTCCGAATTCCCCTAGATGTTTAGTGTTAGAAAGGAGGTATTTGGTTGGCAGTCAGGTTACCCCCTGTCCAAGTAAGGACCCCCATTCTAGCCAGGGTAAGTCACACACAATCCAAACTATCCTGTGCCCACCCTCTGGTAGCTTGGCACTGAGCAGTCAGGCATAACTTAGAAGGCAATGTGTATAAAGTATTTGTGCAATAAATCATGCAATAACACAGTAGAACACCACAAAAATACACCACACAGAGTTAAGACAAATATATAATATTTATCTGGTAAGATGCAGGTCAAAACGATCAAGATTCAATAAGTATACGTTGAAATATCACTGTAAAAATGATATAAAGTGTCTTTAGTCTTTAAAAAACAACAAGTGTCTCTTGCAAGCACAAAGTACCTAGTTTGCATTCAAATTCTCTGCAAGGGTCCGCAGAGGAGGAGATGCGTGGAAAACAGAGAGGTCTGCTTTGATTTTTTCTGGCTCACACAGACAATGTGGTGGTGAGTTTTCATGCAGGGCAGGCTCTGCATCGATTTCCAGCACGTAGACTGGGATCCTATTCAGGTTGCGGGGTTTTCGGATGCCCCGGGGGATATGCGTTGAAATCCTGGGTGTGCAGGACGAAGTCACAGGGGTTGTGTTGATCCGGTGGGCGTTGCATGGAAATTTCTGCCGCACGGCAGGCGCTGCGTTGATTCTTCTCAGGAAGTCGGGCTGCGTTGCTCCGGTTCTGCTTTGCGTCGATCCGGTGGACTGTGCGTCTAATTTTTAGTCGCAACGCTGGCGCTGCATTGGTCTCCTCGTCAGGAAGTCGGGCTGCGTCATTCTGGTTTGGCGTGCGCTGATTTTCTCACAACAAGGCAGGCTGTGCATCATTTCTTGCAGGCTGTGCGTCGATGTTTGCCGCACAAGGAGTTCTTTTGCAGAGATGAAGTCTTTTTGGTCCTGAAACTTCAGGGAACAGGAGGCAAGCTCTATCGAAGCCCATGGAGAGCACTTCTCAGCAGAGCCAGAGAACAGCAAGGCAGCAGGGCAACAGCAGGGCGGCAGTCCTTTGCAGAGAAGCAGACAGGTGAGTCCTTTGGGTAGCCAGGCAGATCCTCTTGGCAGATTGCAGGTTCCGGTTCAGGGTTTCTTCTCCAGTGGCATCTTGTCCAGAAGTGTCTGAGTTGGTAGGGTCAGAGACCCTGCTTGAAAACCCAAATGTACCTTTGAAGTGGGGGAGACTTCAAAGAGTGGTTTAGAAGTGCACAATGTCCCCTTTCAGTTCCCTCCTGTCTGCCAGGGTCCCAGTAGGGGGTGTGGCAGTCCTTTGTGTGAGGGCAGGCTACTGTCATTTGACATGTGTCAGGCCCTCAACCCACCCAGCCTAGGAAGAGACATTCAATATGCAGAAGTATGCAAGTGTGACTGAGCATCCTGTGTTTGCGGTTGTCTGAGTAAATGCACAAGGGAGCTGTCAACTAAACCTAGCCAGACGTGGATTGTAAGGCACAGAAGGATTTAAGTGCAGTGCTCACTTTCTAAAAGTGGCATTTCTTAAACAGTAATATTAAATCCAACTTCATCAGTCAGCAGGATTTTGTATTACCATTCTGGCCATGCTAAATATGACCTTGTTACTCCTTTCAGATCAGAATGTACCACTCAAACAGTATATGAGGGTAGCCCTAATGTTAGCCTATTAAAGGAGGAGGCCTCCCAGCAGCGTAAAACAAATTTAGGAGTTCTACACTACCAGGACATATAAATTACACAGGTATATGTCATGCCTTTTACCTACATACCTGCCCTATGACTTAGCTAGGGCCTACCTTAGGGGTGACTTATATGTGGAAAAATGGGAGTTTAAGGCTTGGCAAGTACTTTTAAATGCTAAGTCGAAAGTGGCAGTGAAACTGCACACACAGGCCTTGCAATGACAGACCTGAGGCATGGTTAGAGGGCCACTTAGGTGGGTGGCACAATCAGTGCTGGAGGCCCACAAGTACCATTTAATCTACAGCCCCTGGGCATATGTAGTGCACTTTACTGGGGACTTACAAGTAGATTAAATAAGCCAATTGGGTATAAACCAATGTCACCATGTTTTAAGAGAGAGAGCATATGCACTTTAGCACTGGTTAGCAGTGGTAATGTGAGCAGAGTCCTAAAACCAGCAAAAACAGTGTCCAGATAGTGGAGGGAGGTAGGCTAAATGTTAGTGGTGACCACCCTAAGGCTGTCAGGTCTAACATCTAGTTTTAAAAAATGTATAGGTTTGCTAGGTTTCCCTAGGTGACGGCTGAGCTAGAGGCCAAAATCCACAGCTGGTCACTTTGCAAAAAACATGTCAATTTTCATTGGAAAAATGTGATGTGTCCACGTTGTGTTTTGGGGCATTTCCTATCATGGGCACTAGGCTTACCCACACAAGTGAGGTACCATTTTTATCAGGAGACTTGGGGGGAATGCTGGGTAGAAGGACGTTTGCGGTTCCTCTCAGATTCCTGAACTTTGTAGCTCTGAAATCTGAGGGAAAAGTGTTTTTTTTCCAAATTTTAGTTTTGTAAAGGATTCTGGGTAACAGAACCTGGTGAAAGCCCCACAAGTCACCCTATCCTGGATTCCCCTAGGTGTCTAGTTTTTAAACATGCACAGGTTTGGTAGGTTTCCCTAGGTGCCGGCTGAGCTAGAGGCCAAAATCCACAGCTAGGCACTTTCCAAAAAACACATCAGATTTCAATGTAAAAATGTGATGTGTCCATGTTGCGTTTCCTGTCGTGGGCATTAGGCCTACCCGGACAAGTGAGGTACCATTTTTATCGGGAGACTTGGGGGAACACAGAATAGCAGAACAAGTGTTTTTGCCCTTTGTCTTTCTCTACATTTTTTCCTTTGAAATGTAAGACAATGTGTAAAAAAGATGTCTATTTGATAAATGCCCTTTAATTCACATGCTAGTATGGGGACCAAGGATTTCAGAGATGTGCAAATAACCACTGCTTCTCAACACCTTATCTTGTGCCCATTTTGGAAATACAAAGGTTTCCTTGATACCTATTTTTCACTCTTTATATTTTACCAAATAAATTGCTGTACACCCGGTATAAAATGAAAACCCAAGGTGCAGTTCCTTTATTGGCTCTGGGTATCTAGGGTTCTTGATGAACCTACAAGCCCTATAAATCCCCGCAACCAGAAGAGACCAGCAGACGTAACGGTATATTACTTTTGAAAATATGACATTACAGGAAAAAGTTACAGAGTAAATTGTGGAGAAAAATGGCTGTTTCTTTCACCTCAATTTCATTATTATTTTATTTCAGCTGTTATTTTCTGTGGGAAATCCTTGTAGGATCTACAAAAATGACCCCTTGCTGAATTCAGAATTTTGTCTATGTTTCAAAAATGTTTAGCTGTCTGGGATCCAGCATTGGTTTCACATCCATTTCTGTAACTAACTGGAAGGAGTCTAAAAGCACAAAAAATAGTAAAAATGGTGAATATCCCAGTAAAATGCCACAATTGAGTTGAAAAATGTGGTTTTTCTATTCAAGTCTACCTGTTTCCGAATGCTGGGAAGATGGGGATTTTAGCTCTGTAAACCCTTTGTGGATGCCATTTTCAGGGAAAAAAACACATGCTTTCTTCTGCAGCTCTTTTTTCCCATTTTTCTGAAAAATTTGTAGCTGTATTTTGGCTAATTTCTTGGTCTCCTCCGGGTGACCCCGCAAACTATGGGCACCTTTAGAATCCCTAAGATGTTGGAAAAAAAGGACACAAATTTGGCATGGATAGCTTATGTGGACAAAAAGTAATGAAGGCCTAAGTGTGAACTACCCCAAATAGCTAAATAAAACGCTCAGCTGTTGGGGGGGGGGGATGGCCCATCAGCTAAGGGGTTAAATTTTGCTCTATTCTTCTTAATTGTTGTGGGATTTCTTGTGTTGTATTTTCACGTTGTTACTGTTTGAGTGTTACATAAATACTTAACACATTGCTGCTAAGTTAAGCTTATACAGCGTTTGTACATATCTACCAGAGGGTTAAGCACAGCTTAATTTAGTGACTTTTGTGGTTTACCCAGACAAGGATTGTATTTGTTGCTTGAGAAGGGTCTTCACCCCTCAATCAAAAACCCAGTTTTCGACATGGTGTAACACATGAACAGTTGATCTAAAATGTATCAAGGTAACTCCAGGTATTAGAGTGTTATACAAAATACAAACAAATTCTGAGAATAACAATACATGTCAGACCAGAGGAATCAAAAATAAATTTTGTAAGGTTGACATAACCTCCTCATGAAACCAGCCTACAAAAATGGTTTAAGAGAGGTGAAGAATCACAGTCAGCATGTTTGGCCAATTGCAGTTGGTGCCTTCTAGGCCTTGATGGGGATGCTTTGTGTCAAGAAACATAATTTAAGGATACAAATTCATTGAACAGCATTAGCTGCATTAGTATAAGCAGCACCCATGGAGTGGCAAGTTTACTGTGCAGCAGAAATAGCTTGTTAAAGGAATGTGGCTGGAGCCTTTCGAGGTCATTTTTGAAGGCCTGGGGCTTTTGCTGGTGCCTCTGTCACTTTCTCCTGCTCACCAAAGTTAAATGTAGCAGGCACAGCGGGTGCTTCAGGAATGAGAGAGACAAAGAAAGATACGAGCTGGATTATAGAGAGAAAAGTGACAAGGAGCAAGGAGCAAGGCACAGAATTGATGGCTGGAAAGAGAGAGAGGGAGATAGAAAGGAGCAGGAAGGTTTGAATATTTTTTGCCCAAGCTGTCTATAGATCCCAGTCAAGCTCTAGCTCTCACAGCATAATACTGTGCATGTAGGGTGCTCTCACCTCAAAAAATAAAGTGCTTCAACTGAAAAGGTGTGAAGTGCATACATTATTGCAGTCTGCACCTATGAAGAAATGCAGTGCATCTGCCACTCCTTACAATTTGAATAGTGTTGAAGCTCATGTGGGCAACATTTCGCCATCTTGGTATTGGCAGGTGCAGTGCTACCTCAAAATTCAGGATCCAGGGTAATGCTTGCCTACTCAGGTGTGCATTGATATTTAATCTGTTGCAACATCGTATTGGACAACTGATAAAGCAGCCAATTTTGTATTTCATCAATACTAGCAGACCAAATAAAATAAAAATAAAGTCCATTTGAAAATTGACAATTAGCAATATATAGTTTGTGTATCATATTGGGAAAACGAGAATATTACATAGGTGAGGGTAAATACTGCATGTTATATGCTTGTGGGATAGCTCTGTGAGTTGAATGTCCGCCCTGGACAAATGGTGCTCTGAAGGTCACAAGACTTAGGGGGTCATTTCAACCCTGGCGGTACAGGACCGCCAGGGCTGAAATGACGGAAGCACCGCCAACAGGCTGGCGGTGCTTCCAAGGTCATTACGACCGCGGCGGAAGCGCTGCGGTCGCACCGCTGGGGCCGGCGGTTTCCCGCCACAATGGCCCCGGCGGTAGTAATCCGCCAGGGCAGCGCTGATAGCAGAGCTGCCCAGGGGATTACGAGTCCCCCTACCACCAGCCTTTTCCTGGCGGTTTGAACCGCCAGAAAAAAGCTAGCGGTACGGGGAGTCGCGGGGCCCCTGAGGGCCCCTGCACTGCCCATGCCACTGGCATGGGCAATGCAGGGGCCCCCTGACAGGGCCCAATGCGGGTTTTCACTGTCTGCTTAGCAGACAGTGAAAAGCGCAACGGGTGCAACTGCACCCGTCGCACTGCCGCAACACCGCCGGCTCCATTTGGAGCCGGCTCCCATGTTGCGGCCCACATCCCCGCCGGCCCAGCGGGGATGTAATAATGGGCACCGCAGGAGTGTGGCCGCATTGGCGGCCGCACTGCGGTTACAACTTGCCGATGTTGTAATGAGGGCCTTAATCTAGTCAGGCTCAGCTGTGGGTCGGTAAATTAGTAAATAAGTGGATACCTTGTTTAATGGTATTATATATTATTTCCAAGGCTTAGAAATGGCAGAAGTATGCCATGGAGAACTATAGTTTAAAAAGTGAATGTATTATTATCTTACTTTAAATGTAAATGTAGCTTTAAAAAGAGATTTCCGCAGTCAATGTTATGAAAATATTAAAATGGTGGATTTAGACTTAGTGTTGCTTTTTTAACAATATATTTTCTTTTTCAGAAAACGCGTCTGATCCCTCAAAGAAGAAGTACATAGTACAATGGCTTTCAAGACCGGATCCGTCATATCCCGTCAAGATGATATCTTCAAGTAAAAGACCAATTTATAACTCTGCTTTTGTCCTTAAGTGCATGCCCCGCCGGCTATGGACTTTGCCGTTTGCTCTCTTTCTCTCCCTCTATGGAACCTTTCCCTGACTGCTCACGTCACACTTTGGGCTGAATCTTTTTCCCCACTGGGCCGCAGTGCTTAGTATTTCTCTTCTCTGGAGCTTCTGTGGCACCGGAAGCAGGGGTCTTGGAGGACGGATGCGGAAGTCTGAACTCCACAACATGTTGCAGGCCTTTGCAGAAGAGGTACTGTCAGCTTACCTGCAGCTGGGGTGATGGCGACAAAAGGCTCTCGCTGGATCATGAAGTTCAGTTTGAAAGAGAATTTATTGTGCATGTGATCACATCACAATAATGACATGTTGCAGCGCTAACATTCCCCTTTGCAAACCAACCTGAAAGCTGCTTGCACTTCTTTTCTAATTAGTAATTCATCTGAATGAAAGAACGCCTTCTCTGCTCCTTTTTCCCACCCTTGTCTCTTTCAATCCTTTTTTATTCCCTTAAGCACCTGCATATTTTCTTATTGGGAATGTTAATTTCCAGTTATGCTGGCTCTACTGTTACTGCTGTGCCATGATGTTTCAAGAAAGTTCCTAATTTCTGTTTATATTTTTAATACTGTATTTCTATGTCACTTCACATTCTATAATATTTCACTTTTTTTATACAAGTTGGCCAAGGCCAAACGAGAAGCTTTTATACCTGTGTGAACTGCTGTGTCATTTGCATTGAATTGTGTTGATTACCATATCGTTCGTACTCCATGACCACTGGACGTTTTTTAACATTTGCATGTTTGGTGTGAACCGTATGTGTGAATGAGGGTGCTATAGCGATGCGTGAACTGGCAAATATACGGAGTTAGTTTCTACAAATTACCTCAGTTTACAAGACATGCCTTTATTTGCTAAAAGGTTTAGGAAAATGCCTTAAATTTGAAATGTAACGGCATTGGCCAATGGCACTGTTTATCATTATGCGGCGCTCTATGATGGTATTACAATGCAGCTATTATTGCATTTGATCACTAACGATCTAAAAATGAACGAGGCTGCGTTCTATACCGAATGTGCAGTCTATGCACATGCGTGGAGACATTTTCCATTGAAAGCGGTAAATTGGGTGGGGAGACAATTTGAACTTTGACATTTATGAGACTGTTAAACAATTATGAATGGACCACTGTTCCTCTATTGGGAACAATCCTACTCTCATGGAGGGAATTGCTACTTCATTATACCTTCTCTGGCCTTGGTTAGAAGGCAGATTTGAAGCTTTCAATCTTAAACTATGTAGCAATTCAAAAGTGTGTCATTATCATGTAATCCCATATTTAAAGGTTTAAGTGAATGTTATCTCATGGTCAGGTATAAGAAGCAAAAACAAAACAAAAAAAAAAAAATATATGTGGCACTGATACTGTTATGTGCAAGCAATTGTTGTTTAAACTGTTACAATGTATTGATGACTGTTAAACCTTTAATCGGGTGAACTGTTTAGTAGTGTTTCAAGCTGTGACTGGTTATTGGAGGTGTTGCAATAAGGTACTGTATCTAGGCATTGTGACCAATGTCTTCATGCACTTTGGCTTTTCAGGGATATTTTCTTAGCGTTTTTTTTTACGTATTTAACTTGACACAATGTGAAATGTGCCATTTTGGTTTGAGCATTTAATTATATTATAAGGCCAATGTCGTGTGTCGCTATGACTGTGAAAACAAGACACCCTTAAGCTTATCACAATGATTTGACGATATACCTCCTGTTTTTCATGCTTATTGCAAATAAACTATGAGCGTACGTTTGGTGTTTTGGATTGTCGAACTCTCAACAAAGTTGTTGTTTTTTTCATTTGTTAATAAGTAATGTTCTGAATGTTTCAGATCATGACATTGCTAACGCGTCCCTTTATGATAAATTTTTACACATTGGGACTCGTTTTAGGCCAATGAATATTTTGACCCTGTTGAGAGACACCTTAGGACGAGATAGCTAATCCACATGTCAATCAATACGTCAATAATGTCATCAATATTAATCACAACAATGCACTTTAGTCAAAGACATTAATCAAACTCAAGACACCACCATGACCTTGCAGTCATGAATAACCACACCAGTTTAGTATTAATTTTAGAGATTTAGGGGCTCATTCTGAGCCCGGCGGGCGGCGGGAGCCGCCCGCCTGGAGGGAGCCGCCAAATGACCGCACCGCGGTCAAAAGACCGCAGCGGCCATTCAGACATTTCCTCTGGGCCGGCGGGCGCTCTCCAAAAGAGCGCCCGCCGGCCCAGAGGAAATGCCCCTGCAACGAGGACGCCGGCTCAGAATTGAGCCGGCGTAGTTGCAGGGGTGCGACGGGTGCAGTTTGCACCCGTCGCGTATTTCAGTGTCTGCATTGCAGACACTGAAATACACAGTGGGGCCCTCTTACGGGGGCCCCTGCAGTGCCCATGCCATTGGCATGGGCACTGCAGGGGCCCCCAGGGGCCCGCGGCACCCCCTACCGGCATCCTGTTCCTGGCGGGTGAACCGCCAGGAACAGGATGGCGGTAGGGGGTGTCAGAATCCCCCATGGCGGCGCAGCAAGCTGCGCCGCCATGGGGGATTCCAAGGGCAGCGGAAAACCGGCGGGAGACCGCCGGTTTTCCTTGTCTGACCGCGGCCGAACCGCCGCGGTCAGAATGCCCTGCGGGGCACCGCCGGTCTGTCGGCAGTGCTCCCGCCGACCGGGGTCAGAATGACCCCCTTAATTCCCTATTGGTCACAATACTACTAGCAGATTTATTAATCTCAAAACCAAGAAACTCAATAGTAAAGTCATGATATGGCAACTCTGATAAGATTTCATCAAGGCAAGAATCACAAACATTAGAATATAGCACGGCGTGAACATAAACTATCAATAGCAGAGTATATCAGCGTATTGTTCAACAAAGCAAAGATTCAGTCATTTGTCCGTTTGCGTCAGTTTAGTGAACTCCTCACCTAACCTCAAACTAGCATTGGCATGTTGGACTTCATGCAAAACAATTTAGAAACACCAATTTGGAAAACATCTAACTATGGTCTCTGTCAAAAGAAGCAGTTGGTACCTAGAAAGGAAAAGCAAACAGACAATCACAATTTCATTGTCATATAGTTACCCTCCAAGTTTGGGTCAGCACTCAGGTTCGTCTTCGTCTTCAGGACATCAGTTGATTCGCCATTAATCAGGAACTCAGCTCACGGGTAAGTAAGGGGCACTTCCCTCATAAGGAGGTAAAGTGTAAATGGGCAATCTAAGGACACGTATGGTTCTAGATAAGTCAGCCAGTCACTAATAAAAGTGACAAAGTTTCTGGATCATAAAATATAGCATCAGCATCTCCCCCTCTCCTAGTCTCCTACTCCCTAATTCTAATTCACTTCCTGGTGACAGGGGTTTTTATCCCCTTTTCGTTGTACATTCCCCTAAAATCTGATTGGACAAAGGTTGCACCCCACTATCTTTAACCAATTAAAAAACACATTATGTCATGAAATCTTTCACCCCGCATTAGTTCTCAGGCAGTTTATTGGTCCATATGATTGACGTCTTTAGAGGTAGAATGTCCGGTATGATTTCATCCTTTTGTAATTCTTTGCGCATCTTCAGTCAGTAGCTCCATTGTCTGTACCGGTTTGGTCGACCTTGTATTTAACATTAGTCTACACTGTTGCATTTAGCTAGTACATTTCTACAAGCAATATGAATTTCCATGAGAACGGATCTACTATAGTTACATTCAGCTTTTAGTTTGGAGGAAAACAAGAGTTCATGTCCTTTTGCGAGTCAGCACACTGCACGTTAAAAAAATACATTTAATATGAGAGTCAGGCAACTAGGCCTCGACTCATGCTAACTAAGGCCTACAAGATTTATTAGCAAAACTCTAATAACATAATCATTAATAATTAGTATAAAACTATTTACATGCAATGATTCATAAACATTAGTCATTTTCATTAGTTCCCGTATATATTGGCGGCCACTCCCCGTGGTCACATTTCAAATGCACGTTTTAACAAAACATGTTAATACAGTTTCTATGCGACATTATTATACATTAGTTCATAAACATTTCATGTTAATTATCGATTATATAAGCTACGCTCTCTCAGTCTCTCCTCTGATGACACTAGTCATCACACAAACCTTTCCCTTTCAACCTTTCACTTTTAATTTTTCACTTTGCGCATAATGTGCATTTCAACATCTTGCCCCTTGTGTGAACTTTCCCAAATTTCATTAAACATTTTCTCCCTTTCATTTTCTTCATTTCTTTTGCTTTGTTTTGTCCAATTTCTTTTGATTCTTTCATTAATTTTGCATGCTCCCCATAAACCCAATAAACAAATCAGGACAATTAATAGACCCCCTAATATTTTTGAAAGTACCCCGTTCCAAATATTACTAAACCAACTCCCTACTCTGGCAATTCCCTTTCCAACTTTCTCCCAAACTCCAGGTTCCTTCAGCTCCTTCAAATCTGCACTATCTCTTGTTAAGTTAGTAAGCATACCTCTAATCTTTTTACTATTATCAGGAATGAACGAGCAACAATGACGCTCGTTAAGCATCTTACAGACTCTGCCGCTCTTTGCTAAAAGAATATCTAAAGCAAGCCGATTTTGAAGAGTCATAGCTCTTTCCGCAGCAAGTTCAGTATCCATCAGGAGCATAGCCCCTGGGAAGTTTGTCAGCATGTTATCCACAATAGTAGACAACTTTCGAATCTTTATGGAGTTTAAAATAACCCCTAGTGAAGGAATTATAGCTCCAAATATGTCACCAACGACAGCAGCCGCTGTCTCTCGTTTTTGTCTAGCATGTTGTAATTCAGACATTTTAGGTATTTGTTTTAAGTTGTCAATCCCTTAGGGAGACGGTACTAAGCATTAAGGCCACATATGTAATAGATCCGAGGGATTGCTGGATCCTGTCCATTTAACATGAATGTCCATTTACTCTGAAACAAAAACACATGCCTACATTCACTCGTTCCCACAAATAAAGTGTCATGATCAGATTTCGGCCTATATATACAAAGCCTTCCTACGTGTAATGCATCTATAGCTAATTTGCCCTGCATCTTTATTGCGGTGTAAGCATAATCATTTGCATATGTGCGTTTTTCTAACCCCTTTTCTAGTCTTTCCTTCAGTGCTTTGCGTCTATTATCAGTGTGATCTAAGAAGCTCTTCTCTACAGACGTTAATAGACAGGTCAAATTATTGCGATGTGCATAAGCTGTGCCAAAGGTTAGTGTCGGCTCAAAGAAACCTCTAACTAATTTTATACTATGCTCCTTAGCTAACTTGTTCAGAAGCTCAATCACAGGTACAAAAAAAAACACTACATCTAGATTTGAATAAAAATATTGCACATGTTCCTGGTCATAGAATCTTGTTAGTAGCAAACTACAGCTTATCCCGTATGTTAGAGGCAAACTATGATAGGTGACCCCTTCTTGTACTGAAGAAGGAATCGTTGTATCAACATACTCATTCAGCAAGTGATAGAAAACATTAGTAGAAAGTTCCCCTTTTGAATTAGTTCCCTCATGCAAGTATTTTGTATTCCGCTCAAACTTTTCCCACGGTGTTAGTGTAGTAGTCTCAGGTTTTGAAGCATTGTTAGTTACCTTTTTATCCAACCAAGGCATTCCCACAATCACACCTATAATTATTATTGCACATACAATACCTAACATAGCACTTAACCAACCACACACTTTACCCTTTTTGCTACTACCTCTAGTGTAAGCCATGATCTGTAAAGAATTAGATAGCAGAAGATATAAGACAAACAATCAACTTGAGAACGATTTAAAAGCTCTCTCTCTTTTTTTTTTTTTTCTTCTAGAATAAAGTCTCTCTTTCTCTCTGTGTGTATTTACAGCGTTTCACTCACCCCAGGACCCTTTTGTCAAATCAAGTTTAGCAGCTTGCCATAAACAGTTTCAAAGGTTAATTCAGGTTATCAGTGTCACATCCAGTAATTTTTCAGTCTCTTTTCACAGGTTTTCAGCTTTAAATTTTCAAATTTCAAATCTTAACACAGTCTCTTTCTCTAGTTGATTTCAGGTGCCATAATATTGGCCTGATACCTCTCAATCAAAACAGAATGCTAAGAATTCTTGTTGCCATTCAGAGGTTGTTGCATATGCCCATTCAGGACCTGCGTACCTTCTGTTCGCGACTCTTTTTCTTTTCAGTCTCCGCTCACTTTGCAACTCTCCTTCACTAAGATCCTCTTTCCTAGTGGTGTCAACTTCTTCCTCTATTGTATCACCTGGGATCACTTTCCCCCTTGCAGCTGGTTTCTTTGGCCAGTCGTCTTCTTTATGTGTTTTCTTTCTGCCTGGCCTTTCAGGATGTTGAACAGCACCCTCCTTTTGTGCTGTGGTGCTTTCTCTTGACAGACCAGCAAGTGGCTCAGGAGGAGCCGATGTACTTTGACCTCCTTCTGCTCCTTCCCCCTCGTCTTCAGGTTCTGTAACGGGCTCAAGTTCTAACCCGTATCCGTCTACTTCTGGGAGAACCTCTCCTTGACTTAGTTCTCCTGCTGCCTCTACTGAGATAGGCTCATTGTCACCTCTCTCGAACTTGTTTACTGCTTGAGGGACTAAGCCGTCCTCAGTGGGCTCTCCTTCAGTCTCAGTTCCCCTTTGAATAGTCTCCGGCCCTGAGACTTCCTTCTCTGGAATTGCTGAGTTGGAAACTTCAAGTTCCTCATCAGTCGGACATGTTACCTTCTTTGTATGACTGGCATGTATCCAATTTGGAACGCCTGCACATTTCACAGCAGTGGTTGTTGTCAGTATTACTTGATATGGCCCCTTCCAACGCAGCTCCAAACACGACTGCCTCACGTGTTTCTTGACAACCACCCAGTCACCGGCTTGCAGGGTGTGACCTGGATCGCTGATCGGTGGCAATGTTTTAGCCTCCACCTGGTGAGAAAAAGAGCGGACCACATCAGCCAGACCCTTGCAGTATTCCAACACCATATCATCCGTGATATTCACAAGAGTATTTGCAGGTACTGTGGGCAACCTCATAGCTCTGCCCATCAATATCTTGTGGGGAGATAGTCCTGTCTTCTTATCAGGTGTGTTTCTCATTGACATCAGCACTAAAGGCAATGCATCTGGCCACTTCATATTGGTAGCTGCGCATATTTTTGCCATTCTCGCCTTCAAGGTACCATTCATCTGTTCCACTAGTCCTGATGCTTCGGGCGGTAGCTAAAATGCAGCTTCTGTTCAATGTCTAATGCAGCACATAAGAGCTTAATCACCTCATTGTCGAAGTGTCTGCCCCTATCTGATTCTAAAGAGACCGGAAATCCGAACCGTGGTATTAACTTGCTACTGTGAGACTGTCATTTCTACGTGTAGGGTAGGCTTCAATCCAATGACTGAAAACACACACAATCACCAACACGTATCTCAAGCCTCCACACACAGGCATCTCAATGAAATCCATTTGCATCTTGCTAAACGGACCTCCAGCTCTCCCTATGTGGCTCAAAGTCACCACAGTCCCTTTTCCTGCATTCATCTGTTGGCAGATGATGCACCTGTGACAGGTAACCTCTGCGGCTTGTCTGAATTTTGGATTGAACCAATCAATTTTGAATAATCTAATCATTGCGCCTCTCCCAAGTTGAGCCTGACCATGGTAAAGCCTTGCAAACTGTGACAAAAGACTGTTTGGCAAATCCAACTTCCCCTCCTCTGAAACCCACAAGTCGTCAGCTCTTTGTACACATTGCATTCTCTGCCAGGAGTGTTTTTCCTCTCTGCTAGCACGACACTGCAGTGATTTTAGCTCATCTAATGTATCAACCACCCTTAATGCAAAGTTCAAGCATATTTCATTTTCAGTTTCGGGCAGTAGTTCCCACTGTTCCGTGGAAGATATGCAATTCAATGCGCAAAACCTTGCGACTTGATCTGCATAACCGTTTCCCAATGACACAAAGTCTTGCGACTTGACATGAGCATTGCATTTCACCACGACAATTTCAAGAGGTAACTGAATCGCATGCAACAAATCCTCTGTTCGCCATTTTTCACTCGTGAGCCAGAAGAGATCATGAAACCCCTCTGTGACCATAACTGGCCAAAATCATGTACAATTCCAAATCCGTATCTGCTGTCAGCATAGATAGTGACTTTCAGGTTTACAGCTGCGTGGCATGCCTTAGTAATGGCAATTAATTCAGCCACTTGTGCAGAGTACACTCTTTCGAGCCAGGAAGCTTCTAGAATACCAGTGATTGTACACACGGCATAACCAGCTCTCAGTATTCTGACTCAGGGGGTCATTCTAACCCTGGCGGTCGGCGACCGCCAGGGCTAAAATGACGGAAGCACCGCCAACAGGCTGGCGGTGCTTCCTTGGCCATTCTGACCGCGGCGGTAAAGCCGCGGTCAGAAAAGGGCAACCGGCGGTTTCCCGCCGGTTTACCCCTGGCCCAGGGAATCCTCCATGGCGGCGCTGCTTGCAGCGCCGCTATGGGGATTCCGACCCCCTTACCGCCATCCTGTGCCAGGAACAGGATGGCGGTAACGGGTGTTGTGGGGCCCCTGCAGTGCCCATGCCAATGGCATGGGCACTGCAGGGGCCCCCTAACAGGGCCCCACTAAGATTTTCAGTGTCTGCAAAGCAGACACTGAAAATCGCGACGGGTGCCACTCTGCCGGCTCCATTCGGAGCCGGCATCCTCGTAGAAGGGGGTTTCCCGCTGGGCCGGCGGGCGGCCTTCTGGCGGTCGCCCGCCGGCCCAGTGGGAAAGCCAGAATGGCAGCCGCGGTCTTTTGACCGCGGTGCGGTCATTCGGCGGTTCCCGCTTGGCGGGCGGCGACCGCCGCCCGCCAATGTAGGAATGATCCCCTCAGTCTCTTAAACAGGATCCATCAACAAATATAGGGGGTTATTACAACTTTGGAGGAGGTGTTAATCTGTCCCAAAAGTGACGGTAAAGTGACGGATATACCACCAGCCGTATTACGAGTTCCATAGGATATAATGGACTCGTAATACGGCTGGTGGTATATCTGTCACTTTACCGGCACTTTTGGGACGGATTAACACCTCCTCCAAAGTTGTAATAACCCCCATAACGTAACCATTTTCTTCTAACTGTGTATCTTTAATGTCAGGTCTGGGTTTGGTGCATAGTTCCGTTACCTCAAGACAGTCATGCTCCACTTCCTCTGTATTACTAATCTCAGCATTTTCAATAGGAAGTAGAGTTGCCGGGTTCAATATTGTACACATCTTCAAAGAAACATTCGGAGACCCCAGTATAATGGTCTCATATTTCGTTAACCTAGCATTTGTCATGTGTTGAGTCTTAGTTCGGGTCAACAGAATTTCAACTGAGTGGGGAACCATTACTGTCAAGGGATGTCCTATCACTATGCCTTCACACTGTGTGAGGCTCTGACCAACTGCTGCAAGTGTGCGCAAACAACCCGGTAAGGCTGCTGCAACTGGGTCCAAAGTAGCTGATAAATATGCTACAGGGCGGTTTGCACCTCCATGGACCTGTGTTAAGACAGACAAAGATCAAGCATCACGTTCATGACAAAACAGTAGAAAAGGTTTCGTGTAATCAGGCATACCCAAAGCTGGCGCCCTGCACATGCACTCTCTCAATTCCATGAATGCCTCAAGCTCTTCCTCAGATAAAATTGTGGTACTCGGTCATCCTTAATTTCCTTGCCTGTTAGCTTTATTAATGGCTTGGAGATAATCGAGAAGTTGGGGATCCACTGGCGACAATAACCCACCATTCCCAAAAACATCTTGACAGCTCTCTTTGTTGTCAGTGGATTCATCTGCAGTATGGCCGTCACCCTTTCTTTTGATATTCTCCTGGACCCTTTCTCAATCAAGTGCCCTAAGTATTTTACCTCTTTCTGACAGCAGCTTCTTTGGGGACACTTTGGCCCGTATTTATACTTTTTTTTGCGCCGCATTTGCGCCGCTTTTTGGCGCAAAACGGCACAAACCTACAAAATACAATGGCATTTTGCAAGTTTGCGCCGTTTTTGCATCAAAAAACGACACAAATGCGGCGCAAAAAAAGTATATACACGGGCCTTTATGTCCGTTCTTTCCCAAATGGTTCAGTAAGGCAATGGTGTCGTACCTGCAGTCGTCTTTTGTTCTGGACACAACCAGCAAGTCATCAATGTACTGCACTAGAGTTGAACTGAAAGGCAGTTCCAATGACTCTAAGTCCTTCTTCAATATCTGATTAAAGATGGATGGTGACTCCGAAAACCCTTGAGGAATTCTGCACCAACTGTACACCTTGTCCAAGAATTTGAAACTGAAGAGAAATTGGCTGTCCTCATGAAGAGGCACCGAAAAGAATGCCTGTGACAGGTCCTCCACTGTGAACCACTCTGCATCACACGGAACCTGAAACATGATCACTGCTGGATTTGGCACTATGGGGCAACACTTCAACACAATATCATTTATTTTCCTCAGATCCTGCACAATTCGAACCATCCCACAAGGCTTTTTCAGACCCATTATTGGTGAATTACACAGGCTGCTTAATACCTCCTTCAAGACTCCTTGTTTTACAAAGTCTGCAATTATCTGTGATACCTGGATGAGGACATCTTGTGCCATGTGGTATTGCGGCACCTGGGGAAACACTGCATTGGGCTTTACCTGTACTTTAACCGGTTCTACTCCTTTCATCAGTCCCACTTCCTTTCCTGTCAGGTCCCACACTTTCTCTGTCACTGTTCCCTGCAACTCAGCTGGTAAGTCAGTCACTGTAAGCATCGGGAATAGGGTTATTAGAGGGTATTCCTCATTTGCGGTCTCTGTTTCCGATTCTGAAAACTGCCCATCATCCCCCTCATCATCACTGTTCGTTTGCACCTCAATCCCCTCATTAGAACAGGTGATTGAACATTTCGTCTTGCACAGTAAGTCTCTTCCCAGTAGGGACACAGGACTAGAATCGCAGACTACAAATTTATGTAGTCCCTGAAAGTTTCCAATCTCAACTTGAACTGGGTCTGTGATTGGGTTGGTCAAATACTTATTTGCTACTCCTACCACTCTTATGGTACGCCCTGAAAGTGGCAATTTCGGGACCTTTGCACTTCTGACTGTAGAGCGTGTAGCTCCTGTGTCAACCAAGAACGAAACTTTGTGGCCCATCACCTTTCCCTCTAAATAGGGTCTCCTCTGATCTACTTCTAGGGACGCTGCAAGCCTGCACTCCTCACTGTCAGAACTGTCATCCGACCATTCATCATTTATTCCATCCTCACCACGCAATGGGAACTGCTGTGCTGTGTTATTTTGACCCATCATTTGGCCTGTGACCTGATGAGGAAGCATCACCTGTTGCTGTCCCATTGGAGCTAATGGTAGTTGCATTTGCTGTCTAGGTACCATGGGAACCTGCTGTTGCACCTGCTGCATTTGTGCTGATTGAACATGCAGCATTTGTATTTGCTGCATGGGCTGTAACCCCTGCATCTGAACCATGTTATTCTTGAAGTTCTGATTTTGTCCTCTCGATTTTGGAGCCCTCATATTTTGAAATGTACTGACATCAGTGCTTTGTTGAACGACACCATCATGCACCACATTTGGGCATTCCCGCTTCCAATGCCCCACACCCCTGCACGCGTGACATGGTGACATCTTTTTCATCCCCTGTGCATCATTTTGATCCACCACAGTATTTAAGTCGGGACCGCGATTCACAAAACCTCAACCTCGGCCTCTCGGCTGTGCCTGAAACATGCCATTCCCTTGCGGTTGCTGCTGTACCATCTACTGAATTCCGTTTTCCTGCATACCTGCGTGCGCTGCCTTAATCTGCATCACCATCACTTTCTCCTTCAACTTTCTCTGTTTCAGCTCAATCTCGTCACTGCAGTATTTTGCATACTGCAACACCTCATCAATCGGCTTTCCCTGCCAACAAATCAAATGATTCTTAATCATCTGGCTGACCTCTGGTCTCAGTCCTTCAACAAATCTAAACACAAGATGGTTCATGTCTTTCGGCTCAATAGTCTCAGTGCCGCTGTAATGCTTAAACGCTTTCAGTAATCTCTCATAATAAGCATGGATTGACTCTTTGACCTCCTGTGAGGTCCGTTCGATTTTCTGCCAATCAGTCACTTTCGGCGACACTTTCTGCTTTAAAAACTCAATCACTTTATGATAGTACTTCATCACCTCCTCAGATGGTGCTCCAGTAACCTTATCCCTTGCTGGCTCCTGTGTCGGCCAGTCCACACCCCTCTTGTACTCTAGCCATAGATCAGGTGGAACAATGATTTCAAACAGAGTATTCAAGTCCTCCCAGAGAAACTTCACAAGCTTCACAAAACTGTCTGTCTGCTGATACCACTCTATTGGTTTCTCCCTCAACCTGGGATAATCATTTGTAAATGACAAAATGTCTCCCCTAGACCACGGTACATGGACTAGAACCCCTCCAGCTGTTTCTCTCATTGGTAACATCTTTACTGATCCCGCATCTGGTGAAGCTTTAGCCTGACTTAATTCCGGACTGTCCCTTTTATCCTTATCTCTTTTCTTTGCCCATCTGTCGTCCCACTTTTCTAAAGCTCCCCAGATTTGTGCACTATGCAGTATTTCTTTTAGATGCACTTTCATTCCGGCAGATCTCATGTGCTCAAAATCTTTAGACTCAAAGTCTAACCTGTAGCTTCTTTTCAAATGTTTAGTATTCTCAATGTCTATATTGTATTTGTCTGCCAGGTTTGTTAACCTCGGATGTACCTTACCCACTTTTTTAGTGATTTTGGGGCACAGATACCTCAATTCCGCTTCTGTATATGACTCTAATCTGTTTACCCCCATTGTCCCTTCCACTAGTTCTGCGGCTTCTACTCCCAGTCTCACAAAATTTAGGTATTCTTCCCTCTCTGGCTGCTCTGCAGTTACCGCAGTATTTCGTGAAGCATAGGTAATTTCTAACCACTCATTCAATTGTTGCACAGAGAACCCTTGCAGTGAAATATTCCCTGCATGCATCATTGGTGACTGTGAGGCATTTGTACTTATTGTCTGTGGGGTCAGCACACCTAACCCTGCTTGCCTCATTGCCTCTAAAGGTGCTTCAGTTGGACTAAGGTCTAACAAGGACCTGGGTCCTTCAGCTGATTGCTCTCTTGGTGCCATTAATTGGGGAGTTCCTATGGACCCTCCTCTTATTCCCTCTTGGGTCATCACTCCCTGATCACACATACCAGGCTTACCCTGTGCACACAATGGTACCGGGGGACCAACCGTAATTGGTAATGATATGCCAGCTGGTGTCTGACCTGGTCCCAAACCCCGTGGAGCAGTAACTCCCAAAGCTTGGCTCACTGTAGCTGGTGCAGGTACAAACGGAGGTCCTGCCGGTGGACTATAACCTGGAAGCAGCTGTTTCTGCGGCTGGGGCAGCAATTGCGGAGTTGGCTCAATCTGTACTAACCTTGATTTTGTATATATCGGATCAGGCGGCACCATCAGACTCGTAGTAGTCTCTAGTACTGGGACATCTGGATAGATCCTCTGTATCTGTGGAGGAGGTTGCAACTCTATCTACATGTCTGGCGCAGTGGGTACACTGACACCACTTTGTGTCAAAACCGTATCACTAGTCTGCACTGTGTCTGTAACTCCCTTATCCTGCGTCGGGTTCCCAGGACCCGCACTAGTGCTTAGGGCATTGTCATCTATTGTATATGGTGGCGGGCGATCATGCAATAACTGGTTAAGAAACTCTTCATCATCTGAGTCATCTTCCTCCATCCAAGACCTCTTAGTTTCTTTTGGTTTGCTAGAGCCCTTATCTGTCTTACAAGTGGCTTTCTTTCCCTGTGTCTCGTCTTCTTGTGTTATTGCTGGAAACAATTTGAGGCCATCAACTATTCCCCTTCTCCACATTTTGCTCTCAGTGTCCCATCTACCCTCAGCTAAAGTCCCTTCTGCCCTCTTCATTCTTCTCTCAAATTTCTGCTGTCTTTGTCGTATGGCCATTAAATCCCAGACTGCTAATGCCTCATACTGAGCTGGCCTCGGAGGTGGCTTTTGTACACTGAATATCCACCTCAAATTCTCTAAAATTCTCGTATTGAACGTTCCCTGTTCCGGAAAAGCCAAACATCCCTCCTTCTCTGTTAATTTGCGCCACTGTTTCATCCATAGACAAGGCGCGACTCCCTTTTCCTCCATTACTATATAAGCTGGAGTACCCTCAGGCGGTGTAGGCTCCCCTTCACTCGCCATAATGTATGAGTCTCCTTTCAGAGCGCTCCTAAAAGCTTCAAGAAAATTCATTTTTGCATCTTTTATTTTGTTTGAAACTAATCAGAAAGTGACTTTAATTCCCAGGACACTCTTCACCCACCTCTTCTCAACCTATTGCCTTTCACAGACAGCTGCCAATCTGTGCGCGACCCATCTCGCCAACTGACCTATCCCAGTGCGGTACTACTGACGTCACACCCACACACTGCAGCTGACAAAGTCTTGCAGCTTGTCCTCCTTACACCGGATTCACACCAAACTAATGCAATATATTGCGAGCACCTTTAACAACAACAACAACTCAAATTTGCCGGTTTACTACAGGAAGGGTATACAATCACTTCAGAACTTTACAGAGATTTCACTTGAAGCCTCAGCCGCTACTCTCTCCTTCTCAGCTCCCGCACTCGCAAGCAGAATTCAACCCGCAAAGCCTACTCTCGACTGGTCAATGGTTTGTTCTAGTGCATTATAGAACTTGCCAAATCTCCATCGAAGGTTTCACTCACACAATTGACTCAAACCCGACTTGTCAACCACGCCCGATTGACCTATTTAAACCGCACAAATTATGACATAAACCCAAGTGTCTCCTACACTTGTCAATATACTCCGGAGTCTTAGACCATGACAGGTCCGTACATTACCAACCAACCACATGGATAATTTTTTAGCACAAAGCGCCACACTCACATGAAGTACGCCGACTTTCCCTACTCTCATACTGCAGAGTACGCCCACTCCTCCTAAAACAACATTACCTGGCCTAAACACACACAACTTCACAAATCACCTGCAAAATGCATAAGGTGGGCAAGCGCAAATTCTATACCACACATGCTAAAACGCTGAGAACATTCCCAGCTCACTTAGGCAGGCTCCGAGATCCCGGGAAAGTCATGGGGAATTTAGAAACGCATCATACCTCTAATTTGCATTATCTCAGAAAAACAGTCTAAACAATGATTCTCCGTCCTAGGGCCCCAAAGGGCCTAAACCATCCTCTGCTACCAGAACTGCTGATGCGTCACTTTATGATAAATTATTGCACATTGGGACTCGTTTTAGGCCAATGAATCTTTTGACCCTGTTGAGAGACACCTTAGGACGAGATAGCTAATCAACATGTCAATCAATACGTCAATAATGTCATCAATATTAATCACAACAATGCACTTTACTTTAGTCACAGACATTAATCAAACTCAAGACACCACCATGACCTTGCAGTCATGAATAACCACACCAGTTTAGTATGAATTTTAGAGATTGTATTCCCTATTGGTTACAATACTACTAGCAGATTTATTAATCTCAAAACCAAGAAACTCAATAGCAAAGTCATGATATGGCAACTCTGATAAGATTTCATCAAGGCAAGAATCACAAACATTAGAATATAGCACGCCGTGAACATAAACTATCCTTAGCAGAGTATATCAGCGTATTGTTCAACAAAGCATAGATTCAGTCATTTGTCCATTTGCGTCAGTTTAGTGAACTCCTCACCTAACCTCAAATTAGCATTGGCATGTTGGACTTCATGCAAAACAATTTAGAAACACCAATTTGGAAAACATCTAACTATGGTCTCTGTCAAAAGAAGCAGTTGGTACCTAGGAAGGAAAAGCAAACAGACAATCACAATTTCATTGTCATATAGTTACCCTCCAAGTTTGGGTCAGCACTCAGGTTCGTCTTCGTCTTCAGGACATCAGTTGATTCGCCATTAATCAGGAACTCAGCTCACGGGTAAGTAAGGGGCACTTCCCTCATAAGGAGGTAAAGTGTAAATGGGCAATCTAAGGACACGTATGGTTCTAGATAAGTCAGCCAGTCACTAATAAAAGTGACAAAGTTTCTGGATCATAAAATATAGCATCAGCATCTCCCCCGCTCCGAGTCTCCTACTCCCTAATTCTAATTCACTTCCTGGTGACAGGGGTTTTTATCCCCTTTTCGTTGTACATTCCCCTAAAATCTGATTGGAGAAAGGTTGCACCCCACTATCTTTAACCAATTAAAAACACATTATGTCATTAAATCTTTCACACCGCATTAGTTCTCAGGCAGTTTATTGGTCCATATGATTGACGTCTTCAGAGGTAGAATGTCCGGTATGATTTCATCCTTTTGTAATTCTTTGCGCATCTTCAATCAGTAGCTCCATTGTCTGTACTAGTTTGGTCGACCTTGTACTCATCATTAGTCTACACTGTTGCATTTAGCTAGTACATTTCTACAAGCAATATGAATTTTCATGGGAACGGATCTGCTATAGTTACATTCCGCTTCTAGTTTGGAGGAAAACAAGAGTTCATGTCCTTTTGCGAGTCAGCACACTGTACGTTAAAAAAATACATTTAATATGAGAGTCAGGCAACTAGGCCTTGACTCATGCTAACTAAGGCCTTCAAGATTTATTAGCAAAACTCTAATAACATAATCATTAATATTTAGTATAAAACTATTTATATGCAATGATTCATAAACATTAGTCATTTTCATTAGTTCCTGTATACATTGACGGCCACTCCCCGTGGTCACATTTCAAATGCACGTTTTAACAAAACATGTTAATACAGTTTCTATGCGACATTATTATACATTAGTTCATAAATATTTCATGTTAATTATTGATTATATAAGCTACGCTCTCTCAACATCTTTCATGAATGTTGAGTTTTTTATACTAATGGAGCATGGACTCCTGGCGTATATATATTCATTGCCATATCAAAAGGCATTTTTTTCTGAGCAGTTTTGTTTTGGGTCATTTAGAAGGAATACAAAACAGCACTGGTTCCTCAAAACCCACAAGGAATTGTTAGGTGGGAGAGTGCGTCATCAGTAGCTGCGCGCGCTCTGCGCTTTGGGTCGCAATAATGCTGGCTGAAGGGAGCTGAAGGCGCCTCTAGTCGGCTCGGCACCCTTGGCATTTGAAAGCGCTCTGCTTCCAGCAGTAAAGTTCAACATTTACATAAGTATTTTTCGCATTTGGTGCAGGGCGCTCGTTTTGAGTGAAAGACAGCGCTTCCACCCTTTCTTGTTTCAGTTAAATATAATGAAATTTCATCTATCAAAATAAATACAAAAAACCCTAGCACGTCTTGTATTTCTCCAGTGTACTCTCGTGCAGTTGTGATGGATTCTTGATGCACAGCGAGGTTTATAGCGTTGACATTTTCCCCGTAAAGGTGCCGGCGTCTGTAATCATAAAGGGCTCTAATCCCCCTATCTAATTGGAAAGCTGTGTTGGCTGAATGGCTCATTTCACATATGGTTTGTCCCCACCCATGAGGCTAGTGCGTCAGCGAGGCAGGCTGATCAGCAATGCTGCACTGCAGCGCTCCGTTTATGAACTGAGAGCCATGCAGACATCTCTCACCTTCACCGTCATTCTGAAATATGACTGCTCAAGGAAAGAATCCGTTTCATCAATGCTACAAACAAAAGACCCGTAGCACAAAGGCATGCTTGAAAATCTCCTGCTCCTGTATGTTTCCTCCGACATTTGAAGTACATCTCAGACTTTTCGGGGACTCTCACAAACACCTAGAATTAGGCCATTAAATGTATGTCAGTCATAGATTTCCAGCAGTACACCTACTTCACAAAATGTGGTCATCTTCAAATGTGTGTGTGGCGCAATAACGTCCCCCCCCTGCAAAAAAAAAATATATATATATGTTTCTGTGCAGTCATCCATTTCTTTAAACCTGGATGAAATTCCAATGTGTTGCCAGGGTTGCCTTCCACTTGAGTATTTTTACATGTGTTTCCAGGGTGGGTTGGATAGTAACCCAACCTGTAAAATGCTTTTGTACACGACAAACCCATGAGTTTGTGGGTGTTAACTGAATTTTGCACTGACAACCACGTTGGTTGTAAGGTCCTTTAGCTGCTAATGCATGACAATGGAACATGCACTATACTGGCAGAATTTCAAATGTTCTAAGTTAGAATTATGACACAGAATTCCATGGATAATTTATTGTAACAGAATTCCACTTGCATGTGTAAAGCGGTTAGTGAATCAAGTCTACAGTGCTTTCTATAGCAAGAGAATGTGAAAGTGTGGGAGTGATAATCCTTTTTAGTTCTCCCAGAAGCAGTTTTAGTTGTTTACAGTGCTATAAATGGGCCGGTACTGTCCGGTACTGAGTACCGGCACTTTTATTTTGAGAGGGAGAGAACCAGCACATCTCAAGAAAAACGTAATACTTTTAATTGGAGAGTACCGGCACTTCTCGGAAACAAGTAGGTGCTCTGGCACAGAGTACCTGCACTTTCATTTTTCCATTTCAAGCACTGGTTGTTTGTCAAATCTTAATGTAATCAATACAAAGAAAGAAGGGCAATGGGTGACACTATAGAGCAATATAATAATTCAACATCTGATCTAGACCTCTTGCCGCAGAGTCCGTTCCTTAGACTATTCCCAGATGTCAGATAGGATCCGGAAGATTTTTTGTTAGCAGTACCCCTACGTGCCGGTAGGTAGTGTAATTCGGTTCCATGTGACGTTGTCGGCACCAGAAGTGACATTTGCAATGCCTACATAGGTGCCATACAGACACAATTATGTCAGTTATTTTCTTTCTGTGCCATTCAGCGCAGACCTGGAGGAGAGCTACACCTAATCATTTTTTACTAACTTTTTTCAAAGCTTTTTTCAACCTTTTTGAGGTGTTTTCCTCGTTGCGTGGTAGGTATGTCGTCTGGAAAACGGGCATCACGTCCTGCGTCGTCTGTCACTGATCAATGTCGATGACAGACCTGCATGTTGTATGCCCTTGGTTCCACGAGCCTGACCATGACCTGAAGACCTGCGCCATGTGTCAGGCCATCAACCCAAAGGCCTGAGCGAGCAAACCCTCAAGCTCTTGGTGGCTTGATGTGTGATGCAATGACTATCCAGATCCCGTTCCAAAGGAAGATCCCAGGAGCAATCACAAAGTCCAAGATCTTTGTTGCACTCTAAGTCGTTGGGCCACTCGAGTAAGTACCACCACCAGAAGAAAAAGAAGTCGTCAAAGATATCTTTGATTTTGCCTTGTTCGTCAGACAAGATAACTTTGTGCATTGAGGCCAGGCAGCACCTGGTCTGTCTCCGCACTGCCCCGGGTTTGTGGGAGCTGAAGTGAGCCTTGCCAGGTTAAAATAACTCTATGAGGCCATGCACCTGATATTTGGGTGGCCAGTTACCTCTGGCACACCTTCAGCCCCAGAGGGTTCGGAAGGGGCCCCTTCTGGTTCTGCACTAAAGGCATCAGCCTCATTGACAGTAGGACCCCTCAGATCCATTCTTGAATCCTGACCAGTGTAGGTTGTAACATGTCAACCTTCCCCTTGTGCCAGTCCCGATGCTGATGCTCCTGATTCCATCACCACCTTAGGGCGGTATCCCCCCAATCCTCATTCCCAACTCCAACATTGAGCCGGAAGAGAATTAACCAATGTCGCCTTTGGTGCAGAGTGGAGCCATTCCCTCAAGGCTGAAACTTCAGTCCTATTCCTCCGGGCTATGACTCGGGGAGGATTGGAAGAGGTCGCTGGACCTTGAAGAATGCCAGCACTATGAATACCTTAACATGGACTGGTGTGAGGACCTGGGTAAAACCAGTGAACTGGATACTTTTCCAGGTACTGGTATGCTTTCTCCACCTATTGTGGTTATGGAAGAGGGAGCGTCATTTGCAATGGTGATGTAGAGTGTGGACAAGGTCCTGGATCTTAGCCTACCCTTGATGGCAGGCAAGACTAAAGTCTTGACAGAGGTGTTGAAACCGGGTCTCTCCTCCTCAGAACTGCTACTCCAGGTCAACAAAGCCCTCACTGATGTCCTACTGGAGACATGCTCCAAACCCAGGGTAGGGACTCCTGTGAATAGGTTGACTGCCCACCGCCACTACCCTGCTCTAGGGAACCCATACTTTCTCACTCAATACCCTACAGAGAGCTTGGTGGTCCAAACCTCTACATCCCATGTAAATCCTAGCGCATTCCCTACCGCACCCCTGGACAGGGAATCCAAGAGTCTGGACGCTTTGGAGAAGAAGATGTTTTCTTTCACCAGCCTAGCATTGGAGCCCATGAACACTGCATGCCTTTTGGGTTGCTACTCCAATGCTTGTGGTACACAGTTGCACTGGTGCTGCCAACGGTCTCGGAGGAGGCCTAGGCCGTACTCTCTCAGGTTGTTGCCAATGGGAGGGATGCACCGAAGTTCACCATACTTTGTGGACTTGACACAACCAACTCACTGAACAGAGCGGTTTTGTCGACAGTGGCCTTAAGGTGCCACGCCTGGTTGAGGATAACTGTTTTTCTGTGGCTGTCCAATCCTCTTTTATGGACATGCTCTTTGATAGCCCCCTTCTCTTAGAAGAAAAGGCAGATTTGGCGCTGGGACCCTCAATCAACCTTTTTCTCCCTTTGTGGCCATAGAAGGGGCTTCTAGCCGTGCCTCTACCCTCCCGGCCAGCATGCCGCGCAGGCTTCTCAGCCTCTGCATGGCAAATGGTCCAGTATCCACAGACCTTATGGTTAGGCAGGCAGAGGACAGGTCGGTCCACCACCTCCCAGGCAGCTGCAGCCTCCAAACCCTCCTAATATGTCCTCATACCATCATGGGCATCCAGTTGGCAGCAGGATTTGCATTCACCTGCCCTACCAGAAGTCCATAACATCGGACAGGTGGGTTTTGCAAATTGTCCAAAGGGGCTATTTTCTCAGCTTCGGGACTACCCATTACCACATGCCACATCTTATGACTGATGGAAGATCACCTATTCCTTATCCACCAGGACATCACTGCTCTCTTGGCCAAGGGAGCCATACAAAGGGTGCTGACACCAGAAGGGGGTCATGGTTGTTATTTCCACTACTTTCTGGTGCCAAAAAATGAATGAAGGCCTTCATCCTATCCTGGACCTACGCACCCTCAAATACTGCCTCAAGAAAGAGAAGCTCAAAAGGCTCACCTTAGCTCAGGTCATGTCTGCTCTGGACTCAGGAGACTGGATGTAAGGGTTGGACTTGCAGTCCTCATCCTCGGAAACACCCCGTCCGCCTGGGACAACTCTTGGTGGCCCACGGCCCTAGGCACCACTCCTACCCCCTCAGACCACGCACGCAACCTTGGATTCATCCTGGACCTGCTTCTCACCATGACCAAACAAGTCAACGCTGTCTCGTCTTCCTGCTTCCTCACTCTCCGCATGCTCCGTAAGATCTTCCGCTGGATCCCCGCCGACACCAGAAAAACTGTGACCCACGCCCTCGTCACAAGCCGCCTGGACTACGGAAACACCCTATACGCAGGAACCACCACAAAACTCCAGAAACGTCTTCAGCGAATACAGAACGCCTCCGCTCGCCTCATCCTCGACTTACCCAGCAGCAGCCACATCTCCGCCCACCTAAGACATCTGCACTGGCTACCCGTCAACAAGAGGATCACCTTCAGGCTCCTCACCCACGCACACAGAGCCCTCCACAACAAGGGACCCGAATACCTCAACCGTCGCCTCAGTTTCTACACGCCCACCCGTCAACTTCGCTCCGCCAACCTCGCACTCGCCGCCGTCCCTCGCATCCGCTGCACAACGGCAGGTGGGAAATCCTTCTCCTACCTTGCGGCCAAGACATGGAACTCCCTCCCCGCCAACCTCAGGACCACCTCGCATTCCGGAGGCAGCTCAAGACCTGGCTCTTCGAGCAGCAGTAACCCCCTCCCCTAGCGCCTTGAGACCCTCATGGGTGAGTAGCGCGCTTTATAAATATTATTGATTGATTGATTGATATGTCCATTTCCATATACTTGTCCTGCCTGCCCACAGGCATTACCTGCAGTTCACGGAAGGCCAAGAGCATTTTCAGTTCACCATCCTCCCTTTTGACCTTACCAGCGCCCCTCAGGTGTTCACCAAGATGATGGCAGTGGGTGCAGCTCATCTGCGGAAACTAGGTGTGTCAGTCTTCTCCTATCTCGAGGACTAGGCTGTCATCTCCTACCTCCAGACCATGGCATACCTCTTGCATTCACTGGAGTTCACTATCAGTGTCACCCCTGACTCCCTCTCAGGCACTCCCTTTAATCGGAGCTGTTCGAGACACAGAGCAGTTTTGGGCTTATCCTCCTGAACACTATTCCAGGATATTCAGGCTATGGTAGCAATGTTTCAGCCTCTATCTTGGATTTCAGTGGGAAATACCTTAAGGGTGTTGGGACTCATGGCCTCCTGCATTCTGCTGGTGACACATGTATGATGGCATATGAGGGCTCTGCAGTGGGACCTGAAGTTCCAGTGGGTACAGCATCAGGGGAGTCTCTCTGACATTGTCTGGATCTCAGAGGTAGCTGCGAAAGACCTGCAGTGGTGGCTAATAAACCACATTTGGATCAGCGGCAAACCCCTTAACCTTCCCCAACCAGATCTCATAGTAGTGACAGATGCATCACTCCTGGGATGGGGTGGCCATCTGGGATAGGTGGCAATCAGAGGACTCTGGTCTCTAGCAGAATGTAGACTCCATGTCAACCTGCTTGAGCTCTGACTGATCTGGTTGGCACTGAAAGCATTTCTATCTTCCATCAAGGGAAGGCTAGTGTAGGTGTTCACTGACACCACCACCATATGATACTGCAACAAACAGGGTGGGGTGGGGTCGTGGACCCTTTGTCAAGCGGCTGCACCTCTGGACATGGCTGAAACAACAGGCCATAACCCTGGTGGTTCAACACCTGGGTGGGACCATAATCTTCTTTTAACTTTTTTTGATGTGTGCTCCTTTGGAGTCTCTCCATAATTGTCCACTCAGGCTCCTTACAATCAAGACATCCTTCCTCATGGTCATCACATCTGCCCGAAGAGTGAGCGCGATTCTGACTTTGCCTTTCCATTCATCCGGAAAAACTGGTACGTCACACTAGGGCCTCCTTTCTACCTAAAGTGGTCACTCCATATTACCTAAGTGAATCCATCACTGTGCCTACTTTTTACACTCCTCTACATCCCTGTAAAGAAAAGTAACAACTCCACTATATGGACCCAAAAAGAGCGTTGTCATTCTACCTTGATCATTTAAAAGTGTTCCAGGTGTACGACCAACCCTTCGTGGAGTAAGTGAGAGTCAAGAAAGGATGGACCTTGCAGAAGCAGACCATCTCCAGATGGGTTGTACTTTGCATTAAAATCTGCTATGTACTGGCCAAAAGGCAGCCCCCTGAGGGCTTGCAAGTTCATTCCACCAGAGCTAAAGCTGTGACCACTGCCTAGGCATGCAGAGGTCTGGTCCTGTACATCTGCCATGCAGACACGTGGGCCTCTTTGCACAAATTCAAAAAGCACTACTGCCTAGACAATCAGGTCCATAGGAATGGTCACTTGGCATGTTCGGTCCTGCAGGATTTCCTCATCGGAAATTGGTTCATAGACCCACCTCCGGGGATAGTATTTCTTAAACATCTATTCTAATATAAAGAATCTGCATTTAGAAGTCCATATCAGATGAACAAGTTACTCACCTTCCGAAATGTCTATCTTGTAGAGACTATATCTAGCAACTGATTCCTTATTGAGCCACCCACCCTCCCTGCTCTGCAAATGGATTTCTAGGGGCAGGGCTATTACCCTTTCAAGGCCCTAGTTTTCCACACCTGCGGTCAGTGTTCTTCATGGCTCTGTGCTCCTGGCATGGAAAGTCGTGAAAAGAAACTGATGTCAGCTCACCTAGGTGGTGCCTATACAGGCACCGCAAACGTCACTTCCGGCACAGATGAGGTAGAGCAAAACAACGTCATCTACTGGCACACAAGGGCACTGCCCATGAAAAATCTATCGGATCCAGTCTCATACCTGGGGATAATCTCAACAGAAGGAATCTACGGCTAGATATAGGGGGTCATTACAACCCTGGTGGTCTTTGACCGCCAGGGCTGATTTGGAGGAAGCACCGCAACAGGCTGGCAGTGCTTCCAGGGGAATTATGACCACGGCAGAAGCGCCGTGGTCGCACCGCTGGGACCGGCGGTTTCCCGCCACATTGGTCCCAGCGGTTTAAATCCCCCAGGGCAGCGCTGCCCAGGGGATTACGAGTCCCCCTCCTGCCAGCCTTTTCATGCCGGTAAGAACCGCTATGAAAAGGCTGTCAGAAAGGAGAGTTGTGGGGCACCCTGCCACAGCCACATGGAGCTTTTCACTGTCTGCTATGCAGACAGTGAAAAGCGCGACGGGTGCAACTGCACCCGTTGCACAGCCGCAACACCACCGGCTCCATTTGGAGCCGGCTCCCGTGTTGCGGCCGAGATCCCCGCTGGGCCGGCGGGCGGAAACCAGGTTTCCGCCAGCCGGCCCAGGGGGGATCTCATAATAGACCCCGCGGGAGTGCGCCGCATTGGCGGCCGCCCGCCATGGTTGTAATGAGGGCCATAGTCTTTACCAGATAAGGCATTACTGAAGGTAAGTCACATGTTCTTTATAACCAAATGGCCCTTCTATTAGCATAGAGGGTGTATGAGCCAGTTGTATCTTTAATGAGCAAAGGAACACTGTGTGGTTCATTGTTCTACGTCCTTATGCTCTAATCCCAAGTGAAGTTTCTGTAGGTCTGTGTAGTGACGGGAATTGTGCTAACCAATAAACATCGTTGCGTTATAACAGTGGCTCCTCAAGCTCATCACCATATTTTGGTGAGAGAGACCCATGTGTAGTGCATTTCTGCAGCTTTTGATCAGCGAAGGACTCTGCTGCCCAGCTCAAGTGCTAGAACTATTCCTAGTGGATAGTGGTAGGATTTCTTACAATATTCCTTCTGACACTTTAATTGCTTGCTGGGGTGACCTTTTGAGGAAACTTGGCCCAGTATAAGTGCCAGACTGTCACGCACTGACTAGGTTCCACCTGCAGAAACAATGCTGGACCTCTTATTTCCCCTGAGGGCAGCTAATGATCAAGGAACCAGAACCATTAATTCATATACTGCTTTCAAGGGGGAGGGGGATTGGGATGAAACAAGAAAAGATAGACACATCACTGGGTCTGCTCTTCTGCCTTGTAACACTGCATAGGAGGGCCCGTACTCCCTCAACCTTTTTTGTGTTGATGTGGGTGTGGTGCATTAGAAACAATAAGACGAGTTGTTTACCAACTGTTCTCAGCATACAGGGCCTCATTACGACCTTGGCGGAGGGGATTACTTCCTCCCAAACGTGACGGATATCCCGCCAGTCATATTCCAAGTCCCATTATATTCTAAGGAACTTGTAAAATGGTGGGTGGGGTATCTGTCACTTTTGGGATGGAGTAATCCCCTCTGCCAAGGTCGTAATCAGGCCCATAGTTTTTAAACAGATATTTACTATAACATCACTTACAGGCTTTGTCACAATTAATGCTTGAGAACAGGCACAATTCAAAAACAAGTTGCAGTTTGTGGCAATCCCAAGAATGTCTTAAAATACCCAGCTCAGTTCAAACTTGAATGTATAAATCATGTGCTTTAAAGTCCTTTCAAGATCTTGATATCAAACTAGTCAAGAAATACAGATGTGAGAAACTTCAGTTCTGAGGCAAATAAGTTTGGAGCGTCCACGGAGACTAGGACTTTTAGAAACATCGAAAAAATCGATTTCCAAGAATGGGTTATGAGTTTCAAAAACTCAGTCTTGAATTATCTTAAACTTATCTATAGATTAGTGTGTACAAACCTAAGGAACAAATACTTATCCGAATATTAAATTCTGCAACTGAAAACCGGCGAATGACTGGAGGCTGGGGTGCAAGAAGCCCAAAAGGAGGTGGAATTGTAGCTTCTGGAAACAAAGACACTGAAAACGTTGATGCAGTCAGGATCATGGGACCAACAAGAAGGCTTGGAAGACTACAGCGTTGGAGGATTCTGGGCAACTCAGAAGGTGTTTGAGGGGAAGATGCTTGCATAGGACTGGAGTGAGGCTGAGGCCTGATTCAGGTTCAAATTGGGTGTATGTACACAAGGGGTGAGACTGTTCCAGAAAGGGCATGTGGCTCACTTGGGAGACTGGAAAGTTCCAAGGAAATGTGGGAGAGAGTATGTGTTTAAAAATATTGGATATGACCTTAGCTCATGGCTGGTGCAAGTGGCAGTTGAAAACAAATAACTATAGCAGGTGGAACAAAAGATTCCAATTATTAAATAAAACAAATGGCTATTTACACATTTGGAGTCAAGGATTCTCTGTACCTTAAATTCCAGATGACAATCCAGGGTGATAGGTGATAGGAAGGGTCTGCACATAATAGGGTTTCAGGAGGGATACATGAAACACTGCGTGAATGGTTAAGTCTTCTGGCAGTTGGGGTTTAGCTACTACTGGGTTAATGATATTTTCCATGGGGAAGGGAACCACATACCTGGGTTGCAATTTACAGGGACCTTGGAATTCCAGGTTTTTTGTGGCCAGCCAAACCTGATCTCTGCTTTTGTAAGCTGGTTGTTGTTGGCGGTGTTTTTTTTAGCATTTTTCTCCATAATGAATTTGGCCTGCTGTAGTAAATTAGAGAGGTATTGTACAAAGTCTTGTATGGCACATTTTCAGAAGGAATGGCAATAATATCAGGTAACATATGAGGATGAGTGCCTGTTACACAATAGAATGGAGATACTGCAGTGGCAGAATTCTGTGAGTTGTTGTACGCACATTCAACAACAAGTAATAATGATTAGAACCCTTTAGCAGTTGATGTTAGAAGACAGAGCACAGTCTGTTCTAGGACCTAATTCACCTGTTCTGTCTGCCCATCAGTTTGTGGCTGATAAGTAGACGAGAGTCGAGCATCGATGTCCACGGATGTGCAAAGACTGAGCCAAAATCGAGAAGCAAAATGCATGTCTGAGTCATAAATAATAATGGAAGGGAGGCCATGTAACTGCATGATTTGCTAAACAAATAATGTGAAGAGAATCTTGGCATTGGGTATCTGTTTTAGGGCAACAAAGTATGCCATCTTAGAAAAGAGGTAAACTACTACCCAAATAGTATTATAGTCATTGGAGTTGGGTAAATCTGTGATAAAGTCCATACTGATAGCATGCCAGGGATGTGGGGGTACTCGCAGGGTTTGTAAAAAAAAACAAAAAACTCACAGGCGCAGAATGAGACGCTTTGTTCTGTGAACAAATGGGAAAGGTCTGGACATAATCATGTACATCCTTTGACAGTGTTGACCACCAAAACCATCCCTGATGGTTAGCTAGAGCCTTGTGAATTCCAGGATGTCCAACTAGTAGTGTGACATGACACCAAGTCAAAGCTTCTTATCTTAATTCCTTTGTGGGAATATATAAAGTGGTTCCAGGTAAGGAAGATCATTATGGATATGGTTATTCTTGCCAGTCTCCCAAGAGACTATGGCCCACATTAAGACATTAGAGGTATAAACTGCCTACCGCCGCGGTGACAGCTGCCAAAAGACCGTCACCACGGCTACCATCCGTTCACCAGATTATGACCTCAGCCGGACTTCCACCACAAGAAGGGCGGAAATGCGGCCGTGGCCATACTGGCGGATGCTGGTAAGGTGGCGCTGCTACCACCAGCACCGCCACGCTAGTAGACCGCTGCCAGCAGTATCATGACACATGATATGGCCTGGCGGTGTTCTGCTGGTGGGCGCTGCTGGCGGTAGCAGCGCCCGTCCCGTTCCATGACGGAAGACCACCTGGATGCAGGCCAGTTGGGCTTCCGACAGGGGAGTGGGGTGGGTGGTGGTGTGTTTTTGTGTGTGGAGTTGTGTGCATGAATGTGTGAGTGTGTGCGTGAATGCGTCTATGTGTGTAGTGTTTTTTGTGTGGGAATATGCATGTGTGTGAATGCGTGTAAGAATGGAATTGTGAATGTGTGCCTGCATGTCAGTGTGAATGTGTTTACGGATGTGTGCGAGCATGAGTGGATGTATGCATGAATGAATGCATGTATGCCAGTGTGAGTGAGTGGGTGTATGCATGGTGCGTGTCTGCGAGTGTGTCCGTTAATGGAGGATTGGAAGGGGGTGTGGATTGAAGGGGGTGGGGAGCATCTGGGGAGTGTTTGGGGGTGGGTGAGCCTCCTACCAGTGACAGGGAATGGATTCCCTGTCACTGGTAGGGCCTACCGCCATGGTTTTCGTGGCGTTGCTAACGCCACAAAAACCATGGTGGTAGGCTGGCTCAAAATGCGGCAGGCGATACTATAGTGGCCGCCGGGCTGGAGATTGTTATCTCGGGCCTGTTGGATGCTACTGCCATGGTGGTAGGAATGGTAAATTGGCGGGTTGGCTATAGCCAACACACCAATGTCATAATGTAATGGTATGTACCGCCAGCCTGTTGGCGGTACTACCGCCACATTACCACCTACCACCGGGGTCATAATGACCCCCTATATCTTCCTGGCTCATTCTCTGCATAACCTTGTTTCAGGAATGATTCTTGTTCGCAAAGACCTACAATATGTTTGGGAGCTATGATATTTTGAGGTGTCTGTTCCTGAGAGTTCTGTCTTGAGTAACCCCACCTAGAAAACATGTTGGCCTTAGCTTGTTGTGTGCCTGGGCGATAGGTGATGATGAAATTGTTTTCACTGATAAACAATAACCACCTTGCTTGTCTAGGAGTCAATGCCTTTAATGACCTTAGGAACTGAAGAGTCTTATGATCAGTGTATATAGTAATGGTCTGTTGAGCCCCTAGAAGGTATTTCTGCCATTTTTGAAAACATAATTAAATTGCCAATAATTCTCTTTTGGCAACTGTATAGTTCTGTTCAGCTGGCAACAATGTTTTGGAAAAGAAGGCAACTGGGTGCATGTGCCCTGTTGTGCTATCGCATTGCAACAGAACACCTCTGACCGCTACCTGAGAGGTGTCTGCCTCTACTACATAAGGCAATGTGGAGTCCGGATGTCTGAGTAGCCGGACCCTGGTAAATTTCTCCTTAAGTAAATCGAATGCATCATTGGCTTCCTGGGACCAAACAAAAGGCACTTTTTTCATTAAAAGTCTTTTAATAGAGCTTAAAATGACAGAACAATGGGTGATAAGTTGTCTATAAAAGTTTGAAACCCCATGAAACTTTGTATCTCTTTAGATAGAAGCTGTGGCTGGTGCTGGCCAGTCCAATATTGCCTGAACCTTTTTTTTTTACCATAGTTAAACCTTATGAGGATAGGATGCATCCCAGGAATTTAGCAGGTTGATTATAGAATGTAAATTTTTCCAGTTTGACAAAAAACATGTTCTCATAGTTTTTTAGGACCTTCCTGACATAACCTATGCATTCTGTCATCTTTTGTGAATAAATGAGGATGTCATCTATGTATACTACCACGCAAACGTCCAGTAAATCTTGTAACACCTCTTTTATAAAGTACTGGAGCACCACAGGGGCATTACATCACCCAAAATGTCAACTGTATATTCAAATAATCCAAACTTAGTTCGGAAGGCCATTTTCTACTCATCTCCCTCTCTTAGGGAATGAGATGGTATGCACCATGCAGATCTAATTTAGTGTACACAGTGGACTTCTGAACCTGATTGAGCAAGACTGGGATAAGAAAGCTAGATCTTGGTCCAGAAAGAGTGTTTTTGCAGAGTCCCAATGAAAACTAGGAATTGTGTCCCACAGGGACCCCGCCACAGGCCTAAAACATTTTTTTTACATTTTCCAGTGAGTTTGTGGTGGATCTGTTGGAAAATGTTTAAAAAAGCAAGCATAGTTTCCGGCATTTGCTTTTTCTTGCCTCCGAGATGGGCCAGGTCCTGGGCAGTGTTAATAATAAACTGCAGGGAGGGAGGCACATGCACCACCCCTCCTGGAATGATTTCATCCCTGGGGCCCTATCCTCGGGGGCCTGCCTAAATTGAAAATGGAGAGGGGGCTACTGTGAGGACACCCTGAGGGACTGCAAGTCCCAGTCTGCATTGGGGGTCCCAGGAGGCAGCCCCTTTCCAGCTGCACCTGAGTGCTATAAAGCCCATTCTGTCTTCCTGTGGCACAGGACTAGCTTGAGGACAGCCTGAGGGACTGCAAGTCCCAGCCTGCATTGGGGGCCCCAGGAGGCAGATCCTTCCACAGCAGCAGCACCTGAGCGCTATAAAGTGCATTCTGTCTTCCCGCTGCGTGTGATGCGTGCAGGCCATGCCCGGGCAAAGCTTGGGCCAAGGGATGGCCCATCCATGGCTTTCGGAGCCTGAAGGAGGCTGGGCTATACCCCTGAAGTTTTTATTTTAAAAGGTACTGTGTAGACTTTGTGTGACCCACCATTTGCCTGTATTGAGTCTCTCTTTAAGTATTTGACTTATCATTGTTTCTGCATAGGGAAAAAGAAGGCCACTGAAGGGGAGGGGAAGTGGTACAAATGAAGACATCTAAAAAATTGTTGACATTTGCTGGGGGTAATTGCGTCCTTGTTGGAATTAACACCCTACTGACAGAATGTGAGCACATCTTCGAACTCGCTCGGCCCTCTCTTAGTCTGCCTCCCTCAAGGCCCCCACACCACGGAACCTTCTGTTTTATGCCAGAAGATGATCCCAGGAATGTTTACCCAGTCCAGGCAGCAGAGGGGCGAATCCCACACTTCTACCGAAGCTGTTCTATCCTCTATTCCCACACCACCCACTCCTGCACCTATAGTCCAGGAGTTTATTGATGTTGGTTTCCCTTGTAGTAACCACTTTGCCCCCCGTCGGAGTTCACATCTGACCATGCAGTTCATTTGGTCCCCATTGGAGGTATAGGGCAGAGCTGTGTCCCAGAGCCCATCATGGTTGGGTCTACAACTCCGAATGAGCATAATCTTATCTCCCTGGTCTCTGTCTTGAGGTTGCTAGTTTAAGATCATCAATATTGTCCCTTACTGCTACTCTGACCAAGCTTCTCACACATAATGGACCACACTCACTTTGCATGTCGCCCATTCTAATTCCTTTAGGCCCCACATTCCCACTCCTTTCACTTCTCTTGCTCAAAAGGCTCCTCCCAAAGTGGGACTATGTCCACTCCCATGGGCTCAAACTCTTTCCCCTAGGCTCTCTAAAATGGCATCCAACACAATGGCTGGACCCCCTAAATCAAGCCTGCCCTTACGGCCCACAGGAGGCCTTTCTCCTCACGTAGGCAGGCAAGGGCCCACAGGGCAGAATCTTTTGATACCCAGTGCCCATCTAATTCAAAACATACCGTCCATACAAACCATCTAATTGGCGTAATTGCGCTAGCTCTCAGGGCTGTAGGGGCACTCATAGTAGTAATCCAGATTATCTGGAACTGACACATAATAATAGCCATGCCTCACTGGGTTTCATCCTGATGGTGAATATTCCAAAGTTAAACTCACATACCACCAACAAAGGGGAAGATTCTCTTAAAATTAAAGTGATCAATTGTATCCAACATGTTCAGGGCTTTCGCTCTGTAAGTTGTGATGACATTATCACTCCCAAAAGACTAAGAGGTCCGAATTCCAGGTCTGACTCGATAGAATTGACGTTCAGAGATGTATACCGGGCCCAGAATCTGGTAGCACATGATGCCAGAACAACTTCCCCCTCATTATTCTTGTATTCACTTTGAATACACAAGGCCAAGTAATTTCTGTGGTGCTCATTACCATCCTGTAGCGGCTCCCAGAAGCTTATCGCTTAGCAAAATTAATTGACTGTTTAAATCACCTAACTCAAGTCAAGTCTTGTCCTCTAGTGACCAGCATAACATACCAATATGCAGCCATAGCCTAACTCAATCTATTCTTCTCCCTAAAGATGCTCTTTTTTCAAGCAGTTACAACCACAGGAGCTCTAGCATGTCTACCTTTGAGTCTTGAGCCCACAAAGCTCCTGTTTCTATTTCAAATTCCTATCAACCATGCTTAGCTTTGGCAGATCCTCTTGGAATCACTAGTACACCAACTACCATTCCATCTGCTGGCAAGCTACAGCTTATTTCATGGAACCTGGTGGGCCTGAGGTCAAAAATGGATCTTCCCAACTGGGTTTCTTTTGTAGAAGAACATGACATATGTCTCTTCCAGGAAACGTGGGCTCTTTCACCAATTCACTGTCCTGGTTACTTGAACTTTCATGTCCTAGCTACTTTGAGCCATAGAGGCAGGCCCTCTGGGGATTTAGTTATATGGGTTAAAGCTTCCTTAAACTGCTAACTGACTCAATTATCTGTTGCCTCACCAGATATTCTGGTGATCGAAATGAGTAGCAAAAATGGTCTAACAGTAACCATCTTTGATGTTTACATCATGGGGACAAAGGAAGGGGCGGTTTCAAGAACTCTGCAAATCTTAGAAAATCATCTTGATAAACGCCCCACCACTGAATATTTAATTGTGGCAGGGGATTTTAACACCTCATTCAAAGCTCTTGATGGAGATGACATTAGATTAACCTGCAGTGAAGATGTGAGGTGGGCTATCCCTCCTTTGAGCATCAGCACAATTCTCAGATGGGCTTAAGTTGCTTCTTCAGTTAAAGGCCCTCACAATTGAGTATGGGCATAGGCCCACAGGGCAGATTTTTTCGATACCCAGTGCCCATCTAATTCAAAACATACCATCCATACAAACCATCTAATTGGCGTAATTGTTCTAGCTCTCAGGGCTGTAGGGGCACTCATAGTAGCAATCCAGATTATCTGGAACTGACACATAATAATAGCCATGCCTCACTGGGTTTCATCCTGATGGTGAATATTCCAAAGTTAAACTCACATACCACCAACAAAGGGGAAGATTCTCTTAAAAATAAAGTGATCAATTGTATCCAACATGTTCGGGGCTGTCGCTCTGTAAGTTGTGATGACATTATCACTGCCAAAAGACTAAGAGGTCCGAATTCCAGGTCTGACTCGATAGAATTGACGTTCAGAGATGTATACCGGGCCCAGAATCTGGTAGCACATGATGCCAGGACCACTCCCCCCTCATTATTCTTGTATTCACTTTGAATACACAAGGCCAAGTAATTTCTGTGGTGCTCATTACCATCCTGTATCGGCCCCCAGAAGCTTATCGCTTAGCGAAATTAATTGACTGTTTAAATCACCTAACTCAACTCAAGTCTTTTCCTCTAGTGACCAGCATAACATACCAATATGCAGCCATAGCCTAACTCAATCTATTTTTCTCCCTAAAGATGCTCTTTTTTCAAGCAGTTACATCCACAGGAGCTCTAGCATGTCTACCTTTGAGTCTGGAGCCCACAAAGCTCCTGTTTCTATTTCAAATTCCTATCAACCATACTTAGCTTTGGCAGAGCCTCTTGGAATCACTAGTACACCAACTACCATTCCATCTGCTGGCAAGCTACAGCTTATTTCATGGAACCTGGTGGGCCTGAGGTCAAAAATGGATCTTCCTGACTGGATTTCTATTGTAGAAGAATATGACATATGTCTCTTTCAGGAAACGTGGGCTCTTCCACCAATTCACTGTCCTGGTCACTTGAACTTTCATGTCCAAGCTACTTTGAGCCATAGAGGCAGGCCCTCTGGGGATTTAGTTATATGGGTTAAAGCTTCCTTAAACTGCTAACTGACTCAATTATCTGTTGCCTCACCAGAAATTCTGGTGATCGAAATGAGTAACAAAAATGGTCTAACAGAAACCATCTTTGATGTTTACATCAGGGGGACAAAGGAAGGGGTGGTTTCAAGAACTCTGCAAATCCTAGAAAATCATCTTGATAAATGCCCCACCACTGAATATTTAATTGTGGCAGGGGATTTTAACACCTCATTCAAAGCTCTTGATGGAGATGACATTAGATTAACCTGCGGTGAAGATGTGAGGTGGGCTATCCCTCCTTTGAGCATCAGCCCACTTCTCAGATGGGCTTAAGTTGCTCTGCAGTTAAAGGCCCTCACAATTGAGTATGGGCATAGGCCAGCCAAAGGCCAGACATTGTCTAATAAATCTGCGGCCCACAAATTGAACAAGCTATTCCATACTAGCAGGATCAACTATATTTTTATCGATCTCAGGTTGTGGCCCTCTGTTATCTACATGACTGTCCCCAGACAGAGTGAAATTGACCATAATCCCCTTTCTTTTGATTTGAAGACACTTTTCAGGTCCATTCGTTCAGCACCCAAGCCATTGTTTTGTACTAGAGATGTCACAATTATGTCCAACATGAGTCACTTGAAGTGGCGACAAATGGCCAATTGCCTGGATTTTCTGTCAACCCTCTCTGCTGATGTTGCAGCAGCTGTGACAGGCCTTTTAGATAGAGGACCTACTTCTTTTGTTGAAGTGATTAGCCTTCATGAGGACTTTTTTAAATGCATCCCAGGGCACTTTGCTGCCCCGGCTAAACCGATAGGGCATACTGTTCGTATAGGCAGTCCCTGGATTGCAAAGAGTTCAGGAAATCACAGCGTTCTCTTGCTGGTGCAATTCGCACCAGAGACCCTTCCAAAGTCTCATTAGCGAGGAATGCTTAGAAAGCAACTATTATTCATGCCAAGAGGAATTGGGGCTTTCAGAGGTGGAATGCCTTATATGATGCTTGCCTAGAGAAAGACTCTTCATTGTTCTGGCAGCTTTTAGCTCGCAATAGTGCCATGGCTCCTATGGAACCCGCAACCAGGTCGGGCATTTTTCTGACCTTTATTCAGAAGTTTGACACAAAATGTTAATGCCTCCATACAGTTGCCATCCTGTTTCACTTTCCAAAACTAGTATTCACTCTGTCCGATATTATTTCACCTCTTGCAGCTGTTCCTCATGGATGGTTTACCAGCTGATGTCCTTCTATCTGACATCAATTAATGGGCCCACTACATCATACTACTTGCTAATTATATCACTTGGGGTATGGAGATCAACACAAATAAAACTTAGCTGATGTCCTTCAATCTGCACCGATCATTCAAGAACTGCTTTATTTTGAGTGTGGGGGGGCCCTCTGGAGAAGGTTGACTCTCCCTATTTGGACATTGCACTCTCCAAAAACATGTCTTGGAAACCTCAGCTAGATAGAGCGGCACCAATGCTCAGGCAAGTTACGAGTGCCATTTACAAAGAATATTGCTCTTCCCACTCGAGACAAATTCTTCCGGCCCTTTGTATTTATTAGGCCAAGGCTGTGACTTCGGCCCTGTATGGGTAGAAATTGTGGGCTTTTTTAAAACTTGATTCGCTCACTGTGGAGAACAAATTTATTGGTAAACTTTTTTTTTTCTTTCTCCTAGTACCCCTCTGCATCCGCTCCACTACGACTTGGGCTTGCGATGCCTGGTGGAGATTGCAAAGTTATGCCCTCTGTTGTTTTGGAGGCAGCTAGGACTATGCCAGAGCTAGCCCATTATGCATAAGCGTTACAAGACCTTATGGTGGCTGATCATTTCTACAAAGTACCCTGGCTGCTGCACATTAGAAACTTAGTCAACAACCTTGGACTGATAGATCTTTGGGAACACCCTGCCTCTTCCCCTTTCCCGTCCAAGAATGTATTGAAGTCACTCTTTTGGAAAACCATAGCGGCGAATTACTTCAGGCAGGCTGCTTCTGCCGGGTTCTTCAATGATTTTCTTGATTTTAAAGCTGTCAGTAAGCATGAGCCATTCTGGGACCTGGTGACCATCCCTTTTGACTCAAAGTAATAATTCCAATTTTGAGTAGGGACCCTACCACTGAGATCCTTTACAGCAAAGTGGGCTATTGGGTCTCTGGACATCCACACTTTTTTTGTCTATTTGGTATACATTCATCCACGTAGTGTTTGGTTGGCTTCCATCTGCAGATATCTGGGTGTGCATAAGCACTGCATGGCCCTTCACATTTTGAAGTCTGATTCAACTCCCATATTTGTTGTTTCTGTGGCCAAATTTTGAGGTGCTTTTGTGGAGAATCCATAAGATGAAGTGTTAACTTCAAATGATGGGTTAGTTTTTAATAATTTTGTATATACCCTTTTACATAGCTTTTTTATCACTTGATAAATTCAGAAATGTTTTATGTTCTATGTAATTGTTTGGATTATTTATTGTGATTTTTGATGTCTATGTGTGCTTTTATGGCCTATTTGGCTGAAATAAAGCTATCTTTGAAAGTTTGAAAATGGAGAGGGGGACCATGCAGGCCCCCTCCCAGGGCTGATTTCGGCCCTGGGGACCCCAACCCCTGAGGCACAGCTGTGCACAGAAAAGGAAGGTGGGCCATGCAGCTGCCCTCCTGGAGCCAATAATGGCCCTGAGGACCCCATCCCACAGGGCCGGCACCAGCTGTGTCCCGAGGTGCCTACCTGTGTTTGATCTCACTTGGCAGGGGCAATTTTAAAGCTCTTGCCGAGCGCGAGGAGGAGAAACAGATGAAAAAATTGCTCCGGCCCGCTGGGAGCAGCAGATTTAGTTGCTCCCTGCTGGTATGAGCAATTCAGGCTCCTGCTGGAGCGGGGAGCCAGCTTGGGCCATGGGGCATTGGGTCTCTCTCCACAGCCTCCAACAAACATGCAGTGAGTGCCCTGAGTGGGCTCCAGGGCACCCACAATTTACTGACTAGGCCCTGTGGATAGGGTCCCAGAAGGGGCTGCGCAGCCCCATCCAAAAGTAATAATGAAATAGTCCTTGGGGTATGGGGTCCCTGGGGTAAATATTGGCCAGGGTAGAGAGGCTGCTTGCCCCTCTCCCCCTTTTTAATATATAGTGGGTGCACTGGGTGGTCTCCACAGCACCCACCATTTATTGGCCAAGACCCAGGGCATGGGGTCCCTGGGGACAATATTGGCCGGGGAGGGGGTTTTGTCTACCCCCTGCCCCTTCATGATAAAGACAGGCCCTGGGAGATGGGGTTCATGGGGCCAAAATCGGGCTGAGGAGGTGAGCTGAGCTGCTCCCCTCTTCAATTATTAATTAAAAAGGCCCCAGAGGATGGGGTTTATGGGGGCAATATTGGCCCAGAGAGGGAGGGCTGTGTGCCCCACCCCCCTTATGAAATATGGTGTAGCCCTGGGGCATGGGGTCCCTCTGGCCAGAAATCGACCTGGGGAGAGGTGATGTGTGATGGCCTCCCCATTTACGTGGGTTTGGCTGCTTGTGGGGGGTTAGTTTCAGGTCCAGGCCACAGGCTAGGCCCAGTGGCCAACTCCCGTTGTGCATAGCTAAAGGCGGTGCATGTTGTGTGGTTGGCAGCATGCGGTAGGGGGGTTGTCTATAGGGCCTGGGCCATGTGCTGCACCAGTTGAATTAAATTATGGTAATTAAATATTACTTTACATTAAAAAAAAGCATAGAGATTCACTAAAAAACAAAGGTTACAGGGACATTATATTGAGGAAATAGAATTACAAAAACCTTAGAAATTCACTGCAAAAAACAAAGGATACAGGGACATTATAGTTAAGTTCACATTTTTATATGCACAAAACTTTTTTTAAAAATATGCCAGTCCCATCAGCTACTGCCTGGAAAGTTTCTGGGTGATCTGTCCAGGCGGGGTTGAGAAAAAAGGGGGGCCCCAAAACACATTTCCCCCATTAATTTTTCCATAGGGATTTTGATCAGCAATAGCGCAAAAACTACTTGACAGAATTACACCAAATATGGCAATAAGGTTGGTCCTGGTCCAGAAAGAGTGTTTTGGTGCAATTCCGTTCAGTAGTTTTTGAGAAATTAAGGGGAAAATTTGTATTTCTAGGGACACAAAGGATTTGCAACCCCTCTTGCTCTCATGCAGCGATCTGATCAGCTGATAACAAGTGTTGCAGGCCATCTTGGGACTCAGCTGAAGCCGAGTAAAAAAAAAGTAAAAAAAGAAAAGAAATGGGGACAGGGTACGAACACCCTGACCCCTTAGCTCTGGTGATGGGGTCCCAAAGGGACTACCCCTCCCCCCCCCCCCCCAGGCTAAAAATATTTTTTTTATTTTACAGGCAGAGAAGCGGTGGATCCGCAGATCCACTAGTAAAATAACAAAAAAAATAAAGCACAATTTCCCACGCTTGTTACTCTAATGCCCTCGGGTGGGCCAATGTTCTGGGGGCTTTTTTAAAAAAAAAAGCGGGGTGGCTCTTGGGCCCCTCCTGATGCCCCGGGGACCACCATCTCCCCGGAGCTTATTTTTTTTGCATGCAGTGGGGGGGGCTGCCCTTGAGACCGCCACCTCCCCAGATCTATTTTAGTTTGTGGGTGGGCCTCCTGGCCCCCTCCTGCTGCCCCCCTGGCAAATGTTTAAAAAAAAACAAAGGAGATCCCTATGGGACCCCCACTTCCCAGGGACCACCACCCCCTCGGGCTAAGTCTTCATTAGAGGGAGGCCCTCTCTTGGTGCCACATATGGCCCTGGTGACCGCTAGCCCACAGGGTTGGCTCCTGCTATGTCCCCAGGTGCCCACCCCCAGGACCTCGCTGTTTTCTGTGGCTTGGCTGCAGCACTGCAGCTGCAGCTAAGCCACAGCAAACACTTCGGGTTTTCACAGCAGGACCTTAAAAGCAGGGCCTGCTGTCAAAATATGAAGTTTCATCTCTGGACAGAGAAGAAATGCTTCATCATGCACTGAGCTACTATCGTGCCCTAAAGTAACTATAAATCATGCCCTCGCAATGCACTACTAATCACCCCACAAATTACGGCAATCATGCCGTCTTTCATAACATCATTGATAATATCAATGCAATATTTGCATTAAAAAACTGTGCATAGCAAGGGCTTGAGTTATCGTTACATGAGGTAACTGTAACTATACCTGGTGAATTTCTATGGTTTGGGATGTTTAAAATGTGAGCCTAACTGTAATGTCCCCCTAACATTTGTTCGATACCGCTCCACAACTGCCAGAAACAAGCTTTCACTCAGCCTAGTTGTATCCTTGTATCCTCCATCCATTTTATTTTTCAAACATCCACCTCCCACAATGACACCCTCTGAATAAAGGAAAGCGGCAGACCAGTTTATTTGTTCAAAGCATTATGGCTTCACAGAAACCTTTGTCAAGTTACGTGAACAAGCTTGGAATCCTATAGAAATCAACATACAAGTCTTGGACATTGAAGGCATTCTAAAAAAACGCCATTTCAGTATCATTGAAAACACCACATGTTCAAGATCAGTGATTCATTTTATCATATCAATGAGACAATATAGGATAGAATAGACAAATGTGAGCAAAATTATATGATCCATAATTTCATGAAATCACCTACAATAATCAGTCATATTCCTCGCAGTTTATCATATTTCACATTTGTGCACTTTGCTTTAATGATAGTTAAAATGATGCCTCATTTGTTTACATGGCTGATACTGCCCTAAACTGTACCATTTTTCTATTATAACGACCCGCCTAACTGATATCAATGCCCATCTGTTGTCATAACACAGCAGTCTTATTGGGTTCAAGCCTAGCTTTATAACATTAGAAAATATTTAAAAATGTGAATTAAAGTGCATGAATTCCCAGTAAACATTATACCAACATTATAAAAATCTTTGCATTTATAATTCCCATAACATTCCTGCTTACATCCCTGCACGTGCCCTAATTAAAATGCACGTTGTAACACTGATGTATTGTGATGTGAAAATGAATCTCTTACAAGTAAATCACATGGTGCCTAGGGAACCAGTACCAATAGGAAATTGTCAGTTCTTCATCGCTATTCATTCCATTTTGGCTTTTGGTATTAATTTCATGACATATCTTGTTTCCTTAGCCTTCAGTAATTTTTCACAATCACCTCTCTCCGATGTGTTTCATGAGTCTGTCTATGCCAAAGACAACTAGTTGTTCACTGTTGCTGTCATATTGTGAGTAAAAATGTCTTGCCTATATATTCAAAGCAATAGGTCCGAATAGAGTTTTGTCAGCGCACTCTGCTGCCGGTGCCGGTGACAGAGGAGACCACCCTGGAAGTAATTTTGTATCCAAAAGAAGATTCACTGCATTCCAAAAGATCCCAATGTAATGTCTTTATTCAGAACATTCAGAATCCACCAACGCGTTTCAACTCCTTGAGAGTCTCGCTCAAGTCAGTGAGTGCTTCTACTATTGCCTTTAAATAGTAAAACTCCGTCCTGCTTATAATGAGGCATTCTGGATACAGTAGTTTAAAAATAAAACAAAAATATAACAAAAATGTAACATTTAGCATAATTCATGATTGTTGTGTTTTAAACATGTATGTAAATGTTGAAACAGCTCACAAAATTAGTCCACTCAATATTTTACTTAGGGATATGCACAAATGTTCCAGGCACTATAGATGTAATATCCCTCAATTATTCCACCCAATCTTACTTGTATAGAGTTTAGTCAAACAGAGATAATTTCTAACAAGGATCAGTTCTTCACATTAAACTTCAATCAAATGCTGGCTGAGTGCCAGTTGGCATATGATGTAGTGTCATTATTACAAAAGACAGGAGAATACATCATTGATTCCACCTCATTGTGACTTGCTTTTAGGCTAAGTGCCATAAGCTTTGATAAAATGTGATATTTAAGTCATCATGCCAACAAGAGAAGAGAAACATAACAGTGTTTGATCCTCTCCTTATAAAATACAGGATGCCCTAATTATACATTTATAATAGGCAGAACATTAAGGTTTGAAGAATAAGACGTTTTTGGCTAGCTCTAAATAGGTTTTGGTATTTAGAGATATTACATAAAAACAGAATAAGTGTATATACTATTGAGTTAAGGGCACTAGTAATTATGTTTTGCTCTTGCACCTTCATAGTCCCTGGAAAATTACGGCATCCTGTATACCCTAAGTGAGGTAACTTTAAAAAAGTTTGTAAAACTATTGACCACTAACCGTGATCAAGGCTCCCACCGAAATGTGTTGGTGAACCTACTGTAAAAAATCACACCTATTTCCTTGACTCTGGTGTTCGTACTATTCTTCTTGTCTCTATAAGAGGACTTTTTCTGTGATTTATTGGGTAGCCGGCACCCTAGTACATACCGACGTGTCAGTGCCCCCCCCCCCGATTTTGCTGGACTTTGAGAAAGGTTAGAAGGACGTTATAGTTAGGTTCTGAATTTACTTGTACAAAAACATAGAAATTTAGCAGTTAAAGTTATGGTTAACTCAAGTGACTATAACTCGAGCCCTAAAATAACTATAACTCGAGCCCCGCAATGCATAGTTTTCTCATCAAAGTTTTTATTGACAATGTTGTGGTGATGTTGTCAATGATGTCACAAAAGATGTCATGACAGATTTAATTAGTGGGGTAATTAGCAGTGCATGGCAAAGGCGTGAGTTTTAGCTACTTGAAATAACTCTAACTAGAACAGCTGAATTTCTATGGTTTTATGAGTGCAAATTCAGAACCTAACTATAATGTCTAAAGTGAATATAATATTGGAGGAAAGTGCCACTGATGCCATGGTCCCCCACCCCACTTTTTGCCTAGTGTTGATGTCAACTTTGATTGTAAGTGTGCTGGGACCATGCTAACCACGCCCTAGCACCAGTGTTCTTTCCCTAAAACTGTACCTTTACTTCCACATTGGCACAGCCCTGACACACAGTTAAGTCCCTTGTAAAAAGTACCCATGGCACCAAGGAGCCTGTGGCCAGGGAAGGTTTCTAAGGGCTGCAGCATATATTATGCCACTCTAGGGGACCCATCACTCAGCACATGCACACTGCCTGGCAGCTTGTGTATGCGTGTGGGGTGAAAAAGACAAAGTCGACATGGCACCCCTCTCAGGGCGCCATACCTACAACCCACTGCCTGTGGCATAGGTAAGTCACCCCTCTAGCGGGCCTTACAGCCCTAAGGCAGGGTGCACTATGCCACAGTTGAGGGCATAGCTGTATGAGCAATATGCCCCTACAGTCTCTAAGTCCATTCTTAGACATTGTAAGTGCAATGTAGCCACATTGAGTATATGGTCTGGGAGTTTGTCATTACGAACTCCACAGCACCATAATGGGTTCACTGAGTACTGGGAAGTTTGGTATCAAACTTCTCAGCACAATAAAGCCACACTGATGCCAGTGTGGGAGTTATTGAAAAATGTGCACAGAGGGCATCTTAGAGATGCCCCCTGTATGTTAGCCCAACTGCTAGTATAGGACTGACTGGTCTGTGCCAGCCTGCCACTTTCAGACGCGTTTCTGACCACATGGGGTGAGTGCCTTTGTGCACTCTGTAGTCAGAAACAAAGCCTGTCCTGGGTGGATGTGCTTCACACCTCCCCCTGCAGGAACTGTAGCACCTCACGGTGAGCCTCAAAGGCTCAAGCCTTGGGTTACAGTGCCCCAGGGCACTCTAGCTAGTGGAGATGCCCGCCCCCCAGACAAAGCCCCACTTTTGGTGGAAAGTCCAGAAGGAAAATTAGGGAAAACAGGGAGGAACGACCACCCCAGCCAGGACCACCTCTAAGGTGTCCAGAGCTGAAGTGAGCCCCTCCCTGTAGAATCCTCCATCTTGGTTTGGAGGACAGGAACCAATAGGGATAGGAATGTGCACCCCTTCCCAAAGAGAGAGGGAACAAGGAGGGTGTTGGCACCCTCAGGGACAGTAGCCATTGGCTACTGCTCTCTGACCCCTAACACGCCCCTAAATCTAGGATTTAATGGCCTCCCTGAACCCAGCTCACCAGATTCCTGGTGACCTACAAGAAGAAGAAGAAAGACTGCTAAGCTGAAACTCCAGCAGAGAAGAAGGAAGGAGACAACTGCTTTGGCCTCAGCCCTACCTGCGTGTCTCCTGCTGCAGAGAACCTGCAAAAAGACCAGCGACATGTCCAGGGGGCCCAGCGTCCTCTGCCAACTCCAGAGGATTGCCCTGCATCCAAAAGGACCAACAACTCCCAAGGACAAGATGAAGTATTATTATGAAATATTGCACTACCAATTGTGGAGACTGGCAATTTTATAAATATTTTAGAAAGCAAAAGAACTAAGTTGAAACCATATTTCTTTGCGCATCAATAATTTACAATTTAATAATTGCGCAGAGCTGAATCCTTTTTGTAGAAAAAAAAGGCAAGTGTGACTATTTGACGCGGTGGTGCGCGTTCGGTACTGGCACCACCGGCAATTAGGAGCTGAAGAGTGATGCTGTGCCAATATATCTATATATGTATATATATATATATAGTTAGAAATGGGGACTTTGGTTGGCAGTCAGGTTACCCCCTGTCCAAGCAACGACCCTCACTCTAGTTAGGGTAAAGGAGAATCACACTCAGCTAACCCCCGTTCACCCCCTTGGTAGCTAGGCCCAAGCAGGCAGGCTTAACTTCAGAGTCTAGGTGTGAAATATTTGTACCAACACACAGTAACTCAGTGAAAACACTACAAAATGGCACAACACAGGTTAGGAAAAATTGGAAATATTTATCTAAACAAAACAAGACCAAAACGACAAAAAAATCCAACATATACAAGTCAAGTTATTAGTTTTAAAAATAAAAGAATCTTAAATCCTTGAGAAAACAGTAAAAACATTGTTAGCGTTGAAAAGTACATGGGTAGCGTCAAAATAAAAAACACAGGTGAGTGTTCTCAAAAAAGGTTAGCGATGCGTCGATTTCTCACCCGCAAGCGAGACTGTGCGTCGTTTCTCCTCCTCAGGTCGGGTCAGCGTGCGTCATATTTCCTCTCCGCAGGAGAGCGACGCATTGACCAAGGCAAGCACTCGGGTCTGGGCTTTGCAAAGTTTTTCCGCGCCCAGCAAGGTTTGTGTCAAAAATACTGCCGTACGGTATCTGCAAAACCGCACTATGTCGGTTGCGACGTTATCACCCTCTGTCAGCGGGTGTTGCACGTCCTTTCTCCAGCTCCATGCATTGATCTTCCAGCCACAGTGCCATGGAATGTTGATTTCTGCTGTGAAGCCGACAGCGCGTCATTTTTGGGCCACGTCTCAGAAGGTGCGTCAATATTTTCCCCCACAGAGGTCTGTGCATGGATTTTCAATCTTGGTCTGTCAGCTTCACCTGTCAAGGCCCCAGGAACTGGATAGGGCCCCACTTGGCAGGGCAGGAGTCTCAGCAGAGAGTCCAGGTGCTGGCAGAGAGAAGTCTTTGATGGCCCTGACACTTCAACAACAGGAGGCAAGCTCAGGACAAGCCCTTGGAGATTTCTTCACAAGCAGGAATGCACAACAAAGTCCATTCTTTGTCCCCTTTCACCAGGCAGAAGCAGCAACTGCAGTGTAGCTCCACAAAACACAGTCACAGGTAGGGCAGCACTTCTCCTCAGCTCTTCAGCTCTTCTCCAGGCAGAGGTTCCTCTTGATGTCCAGAAGTGGTCTAAAGTCTGTGGTTTTGGGTGCTCTTCTTATACCCATTGTGGCCTTTGAAGTAGGCTTACTTCAAAGGAAAGTCTCTCTTGTTTGTGAAATACTGCCTTGCCCAGGCCAGGCCCCAGACACACACCAGGGGGTTAGAGACTGCATTGTGTGAGGGCAGGCACAGCCCTTTCAGGTGTGAGTGACCACTCCTCCCCTCCCTCCAAGCACAGATGGCTCATCAGGATATGCAGGCTTCATCCCAGCTCCCTTTGTGTCACTGTCTAGAAAGAGGTGCAAACAGCCCAACTGTCAAACTGACCCAGACAGGGAAGCCACAAACAGGCAGAGTCACAGAATGGTTCAAGCAAGAAAATTCCCACTTTCTAAAAGAGGCATTTTCAAACACACAATCTCAAAACCAACTTTACTAAAAGGTGTATTTTTAAATTGTGAGCTCAGAGAACCCAAACTCCAAATGTCTATCCGCTCCCAAAGGAAATCTACGCTTTAATCATTTTTAAAGGCAGCCCCCATGTTCACCTATGAGAGAGATAGGCCTTGCAACAGTGAAAACCGAATTTGGCAGTACTTCACTGTCAGAACATATAAAACACATTAGTATATGTCCTACCTTAAACACTGCACCCTGCCTGTGGGGCTACCTAGGGCCTACCTTAGGGGTGTCTCACATGTATAAAAAGGGGAGGTTTAGGCCTGGCAAGTGGGTACACTTGCCAAGTCAGAGTGGCAGTTTAAAACTGCACACAGACACTGCAGTGGCAGGTCTGAGCCATGTTTACAGGGCTACTAATGTGGGTGGCGCAAACATTGCTTTAGGCCCACTAGTAGCATTTGATTTACAGGCCCTGGGCACCTCTAGTGCACTGTACAAGGGACTTACTAGTACATCAAATGTGCCAATCATGGAAAAGACAATTACACATACATTTTACACAGTAACACTTGCACTTTAGCACTGGTCAGCACTGGTAAAGTGCCCAGAGTACCGAAAACAGAGTTCAGCACCCAGTCAAAACATGGGAAGCAGAGGTAAAAAAGACAGGTGACTTTGTATATAGCAGTAAATTGCATGAATTCATTTACTGACTCTCACCATTGTTTCATCAAACATTTATTTATGAAAAGTAAACCTAAAAACCTAAACATTTTAACTCATTGCTAGCTGTATTTTGAGGAAATCATCTCTTTCAAGCTATCTACCCCAGAATAAATATAAAATTTATTAATCTGTAATGTGTAAGATAACCCTTCATTGCTACTTTGCCATGTTGAGGTTTTGGTGACATTTGAAAACTACTCTGCCATAGACTTCATTGTTTGTGATGTCACCAGATCACCTCAGTGCCAATATTGGACCATATTACAGATCATGCAGGTAAGTTTGTATCATCTTAATATTTTTTTTTTCTAAAGTCTGGGTAGCTTTGGCCAAGATGATGGCAGAGTAGGATGCAGCTCCTGCCTCTCCGCCACCCGAGCCTGCACCATTTAGCTTCCCACTGGGTACTCAGCTGGTAATACTTTGAAAATGAAGGAGCCCATGCCGCCCGGGGGTCGCTCCAGGGGACTGGGGACTGGTTTGGTCCTGCAGCCACATTTTTGACTTCAGGTGTGTAGGCCTCTGTCAACAGACCTTGCCTTTCTCTGCCTTGTTAGCTCTTTTGAAGTGAGGGATGTCCCAGACTGCCCGCTGCCCCCTCCTGCCTTCTCACAGCTTTGCTTGGTGGGTGGAGTAGGTCAGTCCTTGTGGCGGAGCCTGGATCTCAAAGATCGGATCCGCTTTTCTGCATTCCAGGAGCCTGCTTGAGTGAACCTCTGGACCGGCGGGCCTGTACTCATCTGCCAACACAGGACGGCTGAGCTTATCATCAAGGGCGCATTGCCCACCGTGGCCCATGGTGCCCCGGATTGGGACCCTCGGAGCAACACCTGTTATCCACCTAGCTCACACTGAGGGCCCGTGCCTTACCCTGACTTGGAAGACAATGCTGGGGGCCACTGGAGAATGGCATCTGTGACCCTTAGCTTTGGCAGACCCCCTCTCTTTCTGTCTGCTGCTGTGGCCTGGCAGCTGGAATTAGCCTTGGACCAGGCGCCAACCACTTGGTGTATTGATGGGTGCTGCAGGATAGGGGACCGGCCCTACTACTACTGCAGAGGTCCTCCCTGAAAAGGCTGTTTTCCAGGGGTGCTGGGTAAAGCAACAACGAGCAGCACTGCATGATCCTCCCGCCCATTGCCTGCATGAGCACCATTGAGCACCCACTGTGCAGCGCCTGCTCCTAGAAAACATTGACCTCTCCTGGTGGTGTCCTTGACTGCTCCTGGACCGCAGAGAGTCACGCCTCACAACCACTCTCTCTGATGCTCAGTCTGAACTCATAAACCCTGAGTGCCCTGTTCAGTGCGACCTATCTTTTCTCTGACCACGTGGGAGTCCTCTGATGGCTCTTGAGTTGGTAGGGCGTGGACCTTAGTCTGGCATTGAGTAGTCCTACCTGACAGCTAATCCCACTAATCCTGCATATAGCAACTCTTACTCCTGCTGCCACCAACGGGATCTATAGTAGCCTCTTAAACACCTTCTCCTAGTGCTCACTGCTGCATGCCTGTCCTTGGCACTACACCTCACTGGTCAAAGCTTGACCGCTCTGGAGGGCTCCTCCCGAGACAGACCAATATCCTCACTCACTCTGGGAGCCTAATAGACGGATTAATACATGCGTTTACAAAACCGGAGACCATTGTTCCTCTCACTTTCTCCCCATCATGGCAACCTCCAAGAACAGAGGGTCCAGTCTGTTAGAGAAATGCACACCAGCTCCATGCCAGCTAAGAGCAAAAAACAGATGACTAGCTCTCAACCACTCACACACTCAGCAACAGAGGGCTCACCTGATCCGAACTCTGCCCCAGTGACCCTGGCATTTCTCGCCTCTCTATTTGATTCGCTGAGAGCTGATCTCCAAACCCTCAAGAAGGTCCTCTCTGAAGACATGTGTATTCTATGCCAAGACCTGACCTCTGTGAGAGATTGTGTCTCTGCACTGGAAGATAGCAAAAGTATGCAGGAGGAAGAAGTGGAAATGCTGCAACAAGAACTTGTTTGCCTCCATGAACAGCAGGATGAACTTAGAGCCCAAGCAGAGGACCTGGAAAACAGATCCTGTTACAATACTAGCTGATTTCGGAAGATACCCACAGGGCAGAAGGCTCCAACATTAGACAATACATCCAGGTGCTCTTTTACTTCTTCCTTGCATGGGGCAATGAAATTGAACTACGTTTAGACAGAGTCCATTGGGTCGGCCAGCCTGGGGCCCTCACAGCTAAAGCACCTGATATTTTGGCTTGCATCCATTTCTTCCAGATAAAAGAGAACATCCTGAAAGCAGCTAGAGCTAAACAACCAATCAGTTTTGGAGGTCTTACGATTGGCCTCTTTCATGACGTCTCCCTACTTACCCATCAACACCGCAGGGAATTTAAACCAGTGACTGATTTCTTATGCTCCAAAGAAGTCTCCTATGGCTGGGGTCACCCCTCCAGGGTGATTTTCCAGTGGGGAGGACAGCTACACCAGCTGCAATCACTGGGAGATGTTTGTTGAGTCCTAGACCTACTGCTGAGTCTGCTTCCCCTACTACTTCTGGCTTTCCCCTGAGCTCTCCGACTCGAGACTTGGTGGAAAGTGGAAAACGTTAGCAACATTCCCTCCCTGGTCCTGGGGAGAGCGCGTTTGATCGCCGGGCGGTCCAGGAACATCTGGCTTCCGAAACAAGCAGAGGGATGACCCAATTATACACTGTGGAATGTGCTTACCTTCTGCATTATACTATACCCGGCACATCCCTTGATTGGACTGCGGCTGTGTTTGGAGGGGAGGCATCTACCACCTCAAGAGACTGAATCCTCACCTCCTCGCTCCCGGCCTCACCTTATGTCTGGTTTACCATCATGGATGGACTCCCATCACTTGTTATGTTGACTGTATTGTTCTTTCCTTTTTCGTATTGTGTTTTGGAGGTTTAAGTCCTTCACTCCACATGGTCCGATTGGGGCACCATTATCATTGGTCTTGTCTAGGTTCACCTCCTCTGGGCCCTGCCTTGCCTGCATTTTTTCTTGGTCCCTTATTTGCTTAGTCAGAGTGCCTCCTTGACTAGCTGCCCTGGATCTAAAAATAATGAGCCTCAATGTCAGAGGCTTAAATAGCCCTACTGAATGGAGGGCTGTTCTATCTCTCCTGGAACATTCAGGTAGTGACATCTGCCTGCTCCAGGAGACACACTTACTGTCCAAAAATGTCCACTGCAAACAATTCAGCTGGTCCCTCAACAACTGTGATCCTCCAACTCCTGTAAGCGTGGGGGGTAGCCATTCTGTTCTCCTGGGGCTTTAGGGGAGATATTGTGCCCAAAGTGGCTGAAAGTAAGGGATGCCTGCTCGCATATAGAATATAATTGGTCTCTTTTCACCCTCGCAAACATATAAGCTCCTTTCCTTATTGACGCTCTCTCTCTCATCCTTCAGACTCCAGAAACTGCTATTGTGATTGGAGGAGACCTAAACCTTGTGATGGATAATGTCCTGGACCACGCTGGCCATCGCTCAGACCAAAAAAGTGTCTTCTCAGTGCAGAGACACAACTTGTTGGCTGTGTGTGGCCTAGGAAATGCCTGGAGTTCTCAACACCCTAGCTCCTGGGACTTTACCTACTATTTGACAGAACATAAAACTTATGCCTACATTGATTATTTTCTAGCGACCTCAGCCTTTCAAACTATAGTACAGAGGTCCCAGATCGCTCCTAGATCCCTATCAAATCATGCCACCCGGACCTTAATTGCTTGGGTTGATGCCAAACTACCAAAATATCATGATGGAGCCTTCCAGGGAGCTTTTTGCAATCTCCCCCATGGTTACAGCTATTCACAAGACAACTTTGGATTATCTTCAAGCCAGCGATAATGGCCAGGTATCCTTGGCTTTCCTTTGGGAGATTTTGAAATTAGTAGTCCATTGTGAATTTGCTACCATATCAGCGGCTGAAAACTGCACCCACAAAGAGGATCAGCAGCAGCTCGAGCAGAAAGTTTTGGAGTTTGAAGCTTTCTGTAAACACACCAGTGCACCTCGGGTCTGGAGGGAGTTGGAGAGAACACACAAGCTCCTCCATCAGCTAGATTTGGATAGGGCAGAATATGCCTTGGTCTGTCTCAAGCATACATTTTACCTAGGCAGCAATTGCTGTGGGTGATTACTCACACAACGCTTATGGGCTAAGATCTACTCTGGATCTGTCCAAATAATCTGTCTCACCTCATCCTCTGAGTTACACTTGGACTTACAGATTGAGACTGGATTCCAACACTTTTATAATACCCTCTACACAGATCCAGAGGAAGCTCCTTAAGATGCTTTGGGCTACCTCACTGAATGCCCACCCACCCCCTTTCCAACTTACAATGCCCACTCCTTGGACAAACCCATTAGCACTGAAAAGGTTATCTCCACCATAGTCCACCTGAAGTTGATTAAGTCCCCATGGCCTGATGGATTCCCCGCATAATTTTACAAAACCTTCTGTCACAAACGGGCACCGATCCTCATTGTTCAATTATTTTGCCACTATGGGCTCCCTTATGGACTCAATGTTAGAAGCATTGATTTTAATAATCCCGAAACCAGGTAAGGACCCTATTCTTTGTGAGTCCTATAGAACCATAACCCTCTTAAACAAGCATCTTGTCCCACCGTCTTAATCCTTTAATGCCAGGCCTGATGCTCTAGGTTAGGCTGGCTTTATTCCAGCATGCCAATTTGGGGACAACACTAGGTGCATTTTTATCTCCTGGATAAAGCTCCTAGCTCACACAGGGAAACCATTCTTCTTTCAGTTGATGAAGAGAAGGCATTCGACCGAGTCCACTGGCCTTACCTCTTTAAGACCACAGAGCTCTTTGCCTTTGGTGGCAGGTTTATGCGCTGGATTAGGAGTATACACAGCTCACCTAGGGCTGTGGTCTGTCTTAATGACATCTTATCTCGACCTTTCCCTGTAATCTGCGGCATGCTCCTACTGGCCCCCTCTCTCCTCTCCTTTTTGCCCTGTACTTGGAGCCCTTTGCCCAACATTTATAAGCACACCCGGACAGCACCTTATCAGCTAATACACAGATGACCTGATCCTGGCCATCGAGAACCCCTTGATTTCTCTTCTCGCCCTAGTCACAGAGCTCCAAACCTTTGTGACTTTCTCTGGTTTTAAGGTTAATATGCAAAAATCATAAATATTAAACCTTTCGGTCACTCCACAAAATGAAGCCCTCCTTTGCTCCCAATTTTCGTTTGAATGAGCGACTGACCATTTCCCCTACCTCGGGGTCAAATTGCACATAACTATGCCACCTTAGCCAAACAAATATGAACTGATATTTCCAATTGGGAATGTCTGGGCCTCTCCTGGCTCGGGAGAGTTGCGGCCATTAAAATTACCACTCATTTTTACCCTTTTCAAGCTCTGCCGCCAACTCCGCCAAACCACAACATTCGGTCAAATGAAACTGACACAACAAATTTATATGGGGGGGTGGAGAAAATCTCACCTTTCAAAACGTTTGATATATCACCCTACCCACGAAGTAGGCTTTGCAATACCTTCACTATGCCAACACTACCAAGCATCCCTGCTCTGCTTCTTAGTGTAATCAAGCCGGCCACTCCTGAGAAGCACTGGTTCTTCATAGATCAGACTGTAGCAGGTTCACACATCTGGAAAGAACCCTGGCTTCCTCAACAACACAGGGCTTGGGGTCTTTACTCCTCTCCGGGCACCAAATCGGTATTTGGTGCCTGGGATGCTGTGGCAGTAAAAGCAAGACTCACCTCCTTCCCGTCCCCAATGACACCAATCTTAGCTAACCCAGACTTCACCCCTGGGCTGCAACTAGATAGGTTCCAAAAGTGCCAAGAAGGGGGATGTAAATAGGCAGGGTTTATGTTCGATCCCCAGGGGATCATTCCATTTGATCAGCTGAAACTCGACTATGTCTTGAAAGAGGCGGATCCTATGCCTTACCTTCAGGTACACCATTGGGTGCTGCAGCCTTCGGTTAGGCCTCATTTAGAAAGGCCCTTGGCACCTTTTGGAAAATGGCTACTGCTCAAGAAGAACGACAGGCTCTTTATCACTGAGCTGTATGCTCTTCTGGGTCAAAGTGAAACTAACTACCGATCTACGGTTCAGAATCGGTGGGAGACAGAACTCGGTAGAGTACTGTTAGATGACCAGTGGGCTGACATTTTTTTATAGAGCTTGACATACTTCACACAACATGTCAGCACTGAAACAGCGTATAAAATAGTATCCTATTGGTACCTAATCCCTGGTAGACTTGGCTCTTGGCATCCAGAGCGTTCTAAAGAGTGCTGGTGGAGATGCGGGGAACGGGGGTGCTGCTGCACCTCTTATGCCCGAAACTCACTCGCTGAAGGCAAAGAGTGGTTGTAGATGACCAGCTGTGTCTTAGTAGCTCTTCCTGTGGCTTTAATAAACAGAACTGATTCATTAAAAAAGTCTGAAATTCACTTAAGAAATCCAGGTAAAGTGAAATTTTGATTACCAAACGAACCCTAAGAAATGTAAAAGTCACTGAAATATTCCTGTTCTGGCTAGCTCCTCAATCTATAAATTACACAACAGCCATGTTATCAAACACAATGCTAATCTGAAGAGTACTTTAAAGGAAACACGTTCAGCAAACGTTCCATTCTACAATAGAATATTTTACATCCCAAAGGTTGCTTTACATTCTTAACCAAATAAAATGTATTCTTCTCTTACAATAATCCAATCTGTACTTAATCATGGCTTGAGTCATGGATTTCCAACAGCTCAAAGGAAGAAGGTCACAGGGGAAAGATGAATTCTCTTACATAACTTGCATAGATAGAAGAAGGTGTAAAAGGTCACTTTTTGACTTGCTTAGTAAAAAGATCAAGAAGAATCAAAAACGAATCTCAGATTTCTAGTTGAAGGTACAGGTATTGGTAGGTCCCAAATCAATCAGACATCACACCCAGAACCATTCTGATTGGAGACCACCCAAGATAAGAATCTCCATCTTACAACATTAAACTTCAAGCACTAACCCTAACTCTAGTTGGTAACTATGTTTCCCAGTGATTTCAGCCAGTTGTGATGTAAGCTGTTATAACAGGCAGAGGATTATGTATTACAAAGGCAGTACTTGGGTCATCAAGTGATTCTGATTTTATACTTAATCCATCTTTGGTACACGATGCCACAATCAAGGGTTGAAAGGTGCTGAGTTGTTGCTTATTCAAAATACATTTGTGAGATATTGCAAGAGATTGATACGTATCAGAAAAGGCTGTACACATTTGAGGTATCTTGCAGTGAAAGAAGAGAGTGAATCCCAGAGGGAAGGAGAAAGAGTAATGCGAGTCAAGACAGGCTCTGCTTTGAAGCCATCTCTAACAATGGCAAATACTTCCTAGAAGAATTCTGCACATTCTTAATTTTGTTGGCATAAAATGCGATATGAATAGAGTTAATCAATTCTTTATAGAATTTTATGGTTGGCCAATAATTGGCCCTACCCATATTAGAAAAATCTGTTCACCTTGTCATCTCAAACTATTTGCAGTCATAGTTAAGATAAAAACGATCCTCAACAAACTAAGTAAGAGAATGGACTATTTTAATGTGAGTCTTATTATTTGGTTAAGGTGGGACTGCGTTGTCAAGAAAGGAATGAATCAAAAGTCATAGTTCAAGACATTAGTATGCATGTCTTTGGTGAGAGGAAGGAGGGCAGTACTGTCAGCAGAGGGCGCATAGAACACTGGTTGGATTCCAGACCATTGTCTGGTAAACGGATCTGTGATATTCTTACTAGGGATAATGCACAATCTCACAGTGGGTAGTGTAAAACTGATTCCATAATCATCGGTCCTGATAAATCACTTATTTCAGCCAGTCTTTTGATTTGGCAAAGTGTGAAGACAGGATCAGGAATATGATCATCATAGGTGGTAGAGTTCATGACAAGGTGAGAGGCACCTATTGCTGACAAAGATTTGAGCAATGGCGAAGACTCTGAGGATGAGGTTAATTGATCCAGATATTGAGATTTCCCAATATCTTGAAATCAGAATGCTTACTGATTACAGATGAAAGAAAGTCTGGAAGGACAGAGCCAACATTGGTTGCATGTACTGGTGGTTGATAACGAGTGTTTCCGTCAAGGTCAAAGCAGAGGATATATCTGTTTTAAAAAACACTATTTTTGTTAAAGCTAAAGCAATCATAGATATTGTGTATGTGTTAAGAATGTCTTATTAAATTAGAACAAAACCCTCTCCTGGTTTATAGGACTAGCCTTCGCAAAGTATTTTTATGAGCGGGAACTTCAATACTTAGATCGGGTCCCAAGAATTTTTGAGCCATGTTTTAGATATAACTGTAATATCAGTGCTATTGTTAACAAGATGATCTTCTATTTCAGTACCAGGTTTAGGTAGTGAAGCGACATTATGAGACAACAATACCTGATGGATAAAGGAGTATTTTATTCAGCGCAGGGAGAAGCTGTGATAGTGCTGGGTCCCTTCAAGGGATCAAGTGGGTCAGTGGATTCTCACAAGACTTTGGCATAAGGCAGGCAAGGTGTCACTTTGGAAATAGGAGTGGGGTGCTTACTGATGGAAAAAGGTTAAGGGCATAATGTGATTCACATAAGTATGTGAGGCATGAGCTTGATGGGCCAGATGTTTTGGTGATGGTTGCATGTAAGGCACCCCAAATAAAAGAAAAAACATGTTATTAAAAAATTTAAAATGAAGCAGGGATGGCTTCTGTGTGGTAGCGAGGCAAGAGCTGTTTATCAGTATCTGAGCTGTGGTGCAATCAGTCCTACTTTGTAGATCCGTGGCATGTGGGGGGAGGTTGAGAGAAGGAAGTCAAAACCTCCTCCGTCAAATTTCGCCAATATTGATATTTAGGAAACATTTACATAAACCAGAGGAACATCACAAATATATTGAGAAATGATTCAGATGTTCTTTGAGAAAAATGTAGTTTAAATAACTTCTTGATCTATCTAAAATGTGGGCATGTACTGGCTCTCCAAACGTGTATTTGAACACCGTACCTCAGGGCAAGGCAATACTTGGCAAGATACAATGCATCAATGAGGGAGCTGGGGTACAAAACTTAATGGCGATTTGAGAACACTAGTTCCGCATTTTTCTCATTATATGACACGCTTCACCTTCATCCCATCTCATTATTTCGTATTCTTTCACCCAATGAAGCCTCTATGACTTTTCAACTTAAAATCCCGTAAAGTCATAGTGCAAGAGACCCCTTCACTCAGGCATGTGATCTTCATTGCGGCAAGCATCAATTACATTATTGTTAGAAACACATAATAGCAGTTGTGCAAGGAAACGTAGCAAACATCAATTAGAGTTTGTAAGATGTTTTAAAGGGCAAGTTAATGCGCCATCAAACACGTGATGGGCAGGTTATATGAATTAAATTGCTAAATAAATTGGAAAGTCAGAATTAAAGTGCATCAATCTGGTCTTTTCAGGGGGTCAAAAAGCCAACATGATTGATTTTTGTAGTATATTTTCCAATTGATTAAGTGGTTATGAGTTTGGGGATCATATATTCCTGGTTCAGTCTTAGTCTCAGACACTTTATGAACCAAGACAGCCATTACAATTGATTTTTGTGTTGAATATTCTCAATAAACCTGCACATTTGTTAGCTCTGGCCAAAACCTTTCTATGTAGAATATTGTATTTACTAATTGGTGATATTTATTAATAGATTCATATTGTAAGTTCCTAATGTGTGTCCTTAATTGTATATGTTTAAATTCAGTGTATAATCTGGATTTTTTTTGTTTTGCTTTTCTGTCCACCCAGGGTATAAATGATCTGGTAGACCACTGACCGCAAGCTATAAGGTTTTCCTAATCACTCTGAGTAGCATGCTGCCTTTTGTTTGCCTTCATACATGTACAGAACAGCAAAAGGATGTAAATATAGAAAGATTGTAAGGAGGGCAATCTAATTTATTTTATTTTGATTAGATGTTTTTGGTGGGGATGCAAAGTGTTGCTAACCTTCATATTATTTAAAGCTCTTAGAAGCTCAACTCTGTGAAAAAAGGACAAGCAAACCATAACATTCTTCGATTGACTAAACAGCTATGACAGCGCCCTTTGGTTTTGTTGTGGGAATCGTGTTGGTCATGAATTAATAACCACACCACAGCCTTTTTTGAATTTTACTCCCACGCTTGGAATGTCAGTGAACATTTTGATGCAATTTAACTCTTGTTGAATGTCCTGAGATCCAATGACTCCCGGACCCATTTCTGAACTGGGCCACACCGTAACATTATGCCTGTGTGCGTCTATGGTTAATGGCAGAAGGTTTTCTGCATACTGTTGCTCAATATCTTTTGTTTGTTTCATATCAGCTGGTTGATGGTGGAATTCACTACTGGAAAAATCTGGGATGTTTCTGTGCACAGTCTACGTTCCTTCTACTCTTTATTTTAGGGTTTGAAGCAGTCTTATTTCTCTTTTGGTTGCTTAAAACTCAGTCTGCACTTCAGCATATTCTCTACCTTCCCCAGTTTGAGCGGATTTGGGGCAGTATCCCTGAAATGCATTCCTCTTCTGTCCCTTCTCTCCTCTAAGCCTCCTCAGTTTTCGTCGCTCTAGAGATGGCTTTAGTGGGATAAGTTACCTTTGTGTCCTGTGGCCTACATGTTTCTGGGAACTCACCCAGTCCATTTCATAACTGATTTCCCATACAAATAAACATCACATGTGCAGTGCTTAGTTTGAACCAGTGGTTGTCGGTGCCCACTGTCACTTGTTTCCTCGCCAGACATTTCCCAAGACCACGAGAGACAAAGACACACAAAGGGGAAAGAAGAAGGAAGAAAATGACTGTAAAAACCGCTACAAAAGGAGGAAGTAGGAACCAGCAAGTGAGAGATGAAGGGGCAGGGAGTGTCTGGTAATGGATTGAAGGGGCCTGAAGTGCATTCAAGACTACTCAGTCTTGGTACTCAGCATGCCAACATATAATAGCGCCTTGCTAGCAGAGCTTTGAACACAGCACCTATTCTTTTAGAATTTAAGCAATTCATATGTGTCTCCTTCTTCATGCATTGTAGTAGGGTATCTTGGATTATCGTGCCGGACATCTATTTGCAGATAGACAGCAACATTCTGTTAACATTCTCACAGTGTGATAGTCTCCACAAGATTGTATTTCTTAGAGCATTGCACAAGTCCTTCTCCTCCAACTGCCGAGAATCCTCTTCTGTGATGATTTCCTTGCTCATGGCTCCATGACAATTTACAAAAATAGTGCCATGTGCTCCCAGCACAGTCTGCTGAATCTGCACTGATTTAGGGCTGGTGTCCTGGTTCCTCTGTGAACTGGGAGGGAATCAAGGCTGCGCCCTGCAAACTCCGACTTCAGAAGGCAATGCAAACATGATCTTGGAGGGCATTACTCCAGTTCCATTTTCCTCTTTCCTTTGGGCCTGATTATGCTCCTTCCTTTCCTCCTTGAGATTGCTGGTACTGTGCTATTACGGCTTAGCTGAGGTGATGAAGTATTGTGGTTCCTGATCAGGGCCATTCCTATCTCGTGTATCTCATCGCTCTCATCTTATGGAGCTGACCTACTGAAATGATTGTTAATCCTTTATCCATTAACCCTTCCCGGCAAGGACACGGGTCTTCATAGAATGCGGCCATGTCACTTTTGAAATAGAAACATGAGGGTTCTGGAGATGAGGAACCTTATCAGGTTGCAAAAACAGAGCTGGTCTACATATCTGAGGCCAGGGCCCGCTTTAGAGTTAGAGGCGTGTGGTGGGACAATCTTTAATGGCACCCCTGCCCCCAACATCCTCCATCGCCACGGATTCCCTCACAACCACCTTCAACAGTGCCACTCATCTTTGCACAGCCATTTCCTCAAATGCATTTCTTTTTTTTCTATAGCGCTATTGATACCGACCCTAGGGTGTCAGAGCAGTTTACAACACGCACACGTTATACAGAGGAAATGAATCTTACTTATGAATCATTCTATAGAAACTGTTACAGAAAAGAAAGTGGAATACCATTCTGTGACCTGCATGATACAAGTTCCTTCCAGCAGACATATTAACCCTCTCAGCTACTTTATGATGAATCAAGATTGCCACCAGAGAAAACTTCATCTCTCTCCAACAGAAACATTAATCACCTGCCTTATCTTGACATTTTTATTGTTGCTTGAAAACTGCTAGACACGAGCTGGTGCAGAACAGTGCTGCTCGCCCCCTCTTGAGATTGCTACCCCATGTTTCCATCACAAATCATGTGTGTGCGGCAGTGAGGCCAGGATGGGATGAGAAAACGTGGGGACCCACAGCGCTGCTCTCCAAAGCTTGTCTCTTAACTCCACCGCCCTCCAGGTACAAAGCTGGGCTGTGTGGTCAACCTTTGTGTCCAGGGTCTAGGACTGTTCCTCGTGCACGCAACCGCAGACCCTGATGGGCTTTCTGAGTGTCCACTGACAGCTCATGGATTTAGAAGTGTATTATGGCGCCCTCAGTACTGAATACATTTTAGAGCAGGGACTGGGACGATGCGAGAGAGGAAGTGATAATGACGGGAGATGTTGTTGTGTGTACTTAAACCCAAAAAGTCCACGCAGTTTCGCTCTGCTGTACCTCTGAACCTTCTATAAATTCTGTCTCATTTTTGTTGTGGTAGCCAACATGCCATTCACCTTTCCGATAAAAGCTTCACATAGGCCTTTTTGTGTACAGCGTAACATGCAGACTATTAAAATAACATGGTTTTCCTATTAAATTGCAATACAGCATCTTCGGTGACTATTGATTTCGTCTTTGCAATGTGCAAAGGTTGAAATAATAACTAAATGTACCAAACAAGAATAAATCCATTTCTTTCCAGGAGATAAAGCAATAACAAAAGAGGGCATAGAAAATTAGAAACAGGTTTCAGCAGTGCGGATCAATAGTTTGTTTTTCATTACTTCTGTCAAGGTCACTCACCGAGCAGTATAGGTACCGCTGTAGTAAGGATTATTCTGAGAAGGGTGTAAGAAAGTGCTGTTTAATCATGCCAGAAAAACCAGATCAACAGTTGTGATGCACAGAAATAATGTACATCTTTGGTTTACAAATATTTGCAGTGCATAAAGGAATCATTGTCGCAAATTAGTGTCGAATTCTTATGAAACTGAAAAGCTCAATTCTGACTTTGACTTTTGCTCTACACCTTTAATGGTAATTTTGCACAATTAGAACGAAATTAGGAGTTGTCCTGGCTGGATGAAAACTTCACAATTGCAAACACTGTTACAGTGCAGTAACAAGTTAAATACCACCAAATGGAGAATAACTGTAGAGACGAGAATAACCAGTCGGAACTCTGCACAACATACCGGGTTCCTTGGGGTTTAGCACAAATATTTATAGTTTGCTCTGAGCAGGTGTTAAGTGGGTTTGTGGGGGGCTGGTGTAAGACTGTGGGTACTGGGGGTGAGGGGGTTTGGAGAGGGAAAGGGAGACTCTAGGCTCTAAAGCAAAGCTTCGCCTGTACCTTGCTTGAGAGCCAGGCAAGAACCAGAGAACCAGCCCGGGCTACCAGGCATCTCTTTCCCAAAGCAATTTTAACAGATGGAGTTTGCAGCAGTAAAATTGGGCCCAGTGTTTCTGCACCCAGAAAATATATCTGTGACAACATCAGCCAGCTTCTCATTGTATGAAGCATAACTGCACATAGAAATTCCACTCAGCTCATTTCAGACCTTTTAGGAAACATAAACAGGAGAGTGAAAAGGGTGTTACCCTCCAATTTATTAATCACAAAAGAATGAATCAATAGTTTCTAACCACAATTACAATTGCAAACCATTGATCTGTGACGAGCCCCCAAGTTGGGGTGATAACCAATTTGCAAATGTGAAGGTTTCCCCATTGACAGATTTCCCTTTGTGACTTGTGACAGGCCGTCTTGGGAGAGTATACGGTAGTCCATGGGAGAGGTGCATGCTACCCTGATGTGATTCCTAGCAGGAAACTCTTTTTTTCAAACAGCACCTATCCTTTAAATACAGCTTTGTTTTTTTTTTATAATATGTTTTCCTCCTATCATTGCAAATGGTGGGATGGCGTATGTCGTATGTGAAGGCCTCCATTCCTGTTTGCAGGCACTGGCACAGGGTTGCAGAATGCCTCCTGCCTAACTAATATTGATTAGGTAGTATGTTTTGTGACAGTATGTAAATCAACATTTTATCATGTAACTAATTGTTGGAAATGGGGTCTTTAGTTGGCGGAGGCATACACCCTTGTCCAAATAGGGACCACAGTCCTTGTTAGGGTAAGTCACAACACAATCCAAGTTATTCTGTGCCCACCCTCTGGTAACTTGGCACTGAGCAGTCAGGCCTAACTTAGAAGGCAATGTGTAAAGTAGTTGTGCAAAAAATCATACAGTAGCACAGAGAAAACACCACAAAAATACACCACACAGGTTTAGAAAAACAGGGAATATTTATCTGAATAAAATAAGGTTAAAACAACAAAGATCCAATAAGCACAAGTTGAAATATCACTTTTAAAAGGTTTAAGAGTCCCAATCCTTAGAAATAAACAGTTGTTTCTTTGTTACACACAGTAGCTGGGATGCATCAAAAATAACAACGCACAGAGACGCAGAGGAGGAGATGCATGGAAAAAAAAGATGTACCGTTGGATTTTCCGATGCGGCACAGACAATGCATCATTTCTTTCCATGCTGCCAGGGGTTTGCATTGTTTTCAGCATGCAGTCTTGGATCCTCACTGCAATGAGGGGATATTTTGACGCCCAGGGACGATGCGTTGAAAGTCCTTGATGCGCTGAAAGAAGGAGCAGGTGTTGCATCGATCCAGTAGGCGATGCGTTGAACTTTCTGTCGCAAGGTAGGCGATGCGCCAAATTTCCAGTCGGGAAGTCAGAGCTGCGTCGGTATGGTTGGCTGTGCAGCGATTTCTCAGCCGCAGCGCAGGCTTTGCATCGATTTCTGCAGGCATTCCAGCGATTCTCGGCACACAAGGAGTTTCTTGAAGATATGAAGTCTTTGTTGGCCTTGAGACTTCAGAAACAGGAGGCAAGCTCAATCCAAGCCCTTGGAGAGCACTTCAGGGGAAGGCAGAGTAGTTCCAGAAAAGTCAGAGGCCAGCAGGGCAACAGCACGACAGCAGTCCTTCTCAGCAAAGCAGCCCAGATGAGTCCTTTGGGCAGCCAGGCAGCTCCTCTGACAGGGTGCAGGTGTAGGTCCAGAAGTGTCTGATTTGGTGGGGTCAGAGACGCAGTTTATATACCCAAAAATGCCTTTGAAGTGTTGGAGAGTTCTATGAGTGGTTTTGAAGTGCACAAGTTCCCCTTTCAGCCCAGTCCTGCTTGCCAGGGTCCTTGTGGAGGAGAGGGGTTATCAGTCCTTTGTGTGAGGGCAGGCCACTGGCCTTTGAAATGTGTCAGGCCCTCCACCCTTCCAGCCAAGGACGACCCATTCAGTATTCAGATGAATGCAGATGTGACTGAGTGTCTTGTGTTTGTGGTTGTCTGAGTGAGTGTGGAGAAATGCTAACTTTCTAAAAGTGGCATTTCTAAAATAGTAATTTAAAATCCAAGCTCACCAATAAGCAGAATTTTCTATCACCATTCTGCCCATACTAAATATGACCTGATTACCCCTTTCAGATCAGAAACTACCACCCAAAAAGTATATTAGGGCAGTCCTAATACTAGTCTATGAAAGGAGCAGGCCTCAGGGTAGTGGAAAACGATTTTAGGAGTTTTTCACTACCAGGACATATAAATCACATATGTACATGTCCTGCCTTTTACCTACATAGCACCCTGCCCTGTAGGTTACCTAGGGCCTTCGTTAGCGGTGACTTATATGTAGAAAAAGGGTAGTTTAAGGCTTGGCAAGTACTTTTAAATGCCAAGTCGAAGTGGGAGTGAAACTGCACACACAGACCTTGCAAAGGCAGGCCTGAGACATGGTTAAGGGGCTAGTTATGTGGGTGGCACAATCAATACTGCAGGCCCACTAATAGCATTTAATTTACAGGCCCTGGGCAATTCAACTTGGCAAGTGTACCCCTTCCCTTTTCTTACATGTAAGGCACCCCTAAGGTAGGCCCTAGGTAGCCCCGTGGGCAGGGTGCAGTGCATGTTTAAGGTAGGACGTATACTAATGTGTTTTATATGTCCTAACAGTGAAATACTGCAAAATTTGTTTTTCACTGTTGCAAAGGCCTATCCTTCTCATAGGTTAACATGGGGGCTGCCTTTAAGTATGATTGAAGCATAGATTCCCTTTGGGAGTGGATAGATATATGGAGTTTGGGGTCTCTAAGCTCATAATTTAAAAATACATATTTTAGTAAAATTGTTTTTAAGATTGTGTGTTTGAAAATGCCACTTTTAGAAAGTGAGCATTTTCTTGCTTACACCATTTTTGTGACTCTGCCTGTTTGTGGATTCCCTGTCAGGGTCAGTTTGACAGTTGGGCTGTTTGCACCTCTCTCTAGACAGTGACACAAAGGGAGCTGGGGTGTAGTCTGCATTTCCTGATGAGCCATCTGTGCTAGGAGGGAGAGGAAGAGTGGTCACTCACACCTGAAAGGTCTGTGTCTGCCCTCACACAATGCAGTCTCCAACCCCCTGGTGTGTGTCTGGGGCCTGGCCTGGGCAAGGCAGGATTTCACAAACAAGAGAGACTTTTCTTTGAAGTAAGTCTACTTCAAAGGGCAAAATGGGTATAAGAAGGGCACTCAAAACCACAGACCGTAGATCACTTCTGGAAACCAAGAGGAACCTCTGCCTGGAGAAGTGCTGAAGAGCTGAGGGAGAAGAGCTGCCCTGCCTGTGACTGGGCTTTGTGGAGCTATCCTGCAGTTGCTGCTTCTGCATGTGCAAGAGACATCTCTCTCCTGGAGGGAAAGAAACGACGCACACCGATCGGACCGGGGAAGGAGAAACGACACATGACCTCGCTTGCGGGTGAGAAATCAACGCACCACTTATCTTTTTCTACGCACACCCACCCGTGCGGGTTATTTTGACGAGACCCAGGTACAGTGTACAGTGTAGAGTGAGGGTCCTTTCTTGGACAGGGTGTAACCTGACTGCCAACAAAAAGACCCCATTTCTAACACTAATTATGACATCAGTCACTTTCCTAAATAAAGGACATGTTTTTCAATCCAGTACAAATTATCATTGCCAGAAAGAACATGGCCTGGTCATGCTCGACCAAAAAATGGCAATATGGAGGATTATGGGGATGCAGGAACCTAAAAAGAAATGCTTTGATTGTGCACTATATATTAATTCATATTCATATGAATTCATATTATAATGAAAAAATAAAATTTCGGAAACCAGGGATCGTATTATACATTGCACCCCTGGGTCACAGTGTTATCACATATGGGTCCAAGATGCTTGTGCATCCCCCTTCTGTAATAGCAATAGTGCTGGTGCACAAGTAGTGCCAGCTCTTTCATGAGCAGAAAGTCCCTCATTTTCAAGGGGTCGTGGCCCCATGCAATTGAGGGAGTCTCTTTTCTTTAGTGCTTGCGCTGTATTATGGACATGGGGGCAGAGGCAACCATTGTCTTACAAGATGCACTCATCAAAGTGCACATCAAAAAGGTCTTTCTCTCTCCTCTTCAAAGTGCAGATGGCACTGTGAAACACAGAGCGGTTCTGAAGCAGCTGTTCCCTATTTCCCTTAAATGCATTGTCACCAGGACAGCAGCAGTTCATGGCTACCCTGGGGGCGGATCATTATTTTTAATATGATGCACTGCCCAGTTTGAGCCCGAAGCACCTTCTGAAAGGTGTGCCATGGAGAAATCAGGGAAAGTGCGCCATATACATAATACTGCCCCAGTACTTTAAACTCATTTGAGTTGTGCCCTGCTTGTGTAGAATTACTATGACTCTAATATCATTATGCCAAATTATTATTATTATTTTTTTTTTTTCATTTGTCTTTTTTAACAACGTGGTCTTCAGTCCTGATTAAGTGAGGATTCGATTTTTCCTTGTCTTTTAAAATTAAAATCACAACATCAGACAATCACTTCTAACACAACAAGGCAACTTTCTGGAATCACTCAAGACAGGACAGAATCTGCCCCTCCAGATGAAATCCAACAGAAACATGTCACCACCTAATCCTCCACCTCACTTGTCCTGGGAGTATCATGGAAAAGGCATTTTTTGCCCAGCTGTATAAGAAAATCAGAATCATCCATCACCTAGAAAAATATAACACTTCTGGCCACTTTGCAGCACAGAAACGGCCACTCTGTAGTAATCTATGGTTCCCTGCTCATTACTAGCAGTGGTAGCCCATGTCTACTACTTCTCATTAAACTGTTGGCAAGCACAAATATCAACACCATCTGTTGTTTTTGCAATTGTCTCCCCAAGTGGGTTGGACTGTTCCCATAGGGAAGAGGGTCAAGACTGATCTGCACATGGCTGGGTCCAAACTGGAATAGCATGGCAAGCAAAACAACTCATGGATTAAACCCAGATCTGTGACTGGGGGTGAATGTTTGATTTGTTCTGTATTCCGTTCATCATCTGTTGTTGTTGCATTTGTTGCCTCAAGTGGGAAGGGTATGCCCAGATGTGGGTCCCGTGCTTGCTATGCCACCAAGTTCACGCTAGCCTGGCTGATCAAGGGTGATACCCTGAAACCGGTCCCAGGATGCTTGTTTCTGGTTCAGGGAGGACCTGGCCTGGCAGTTCGGGCTGGACTGTTCCCATGGGGAACAGGGTCAAGACTGATTTATATATGGCTGGGTCCAAACTGGAATGGCATGGCAAGCAAAAAAACTGATGGATTATGTTAGAAATGGGGTCTTGGGTTGACAGTCAGGTTACCCCCTGTTCAAGCAAAGACCCTCACTCTAGTCAGGGTAAAAGAGAATCACCCTCAGCTAACCCCTGCTTACCCCCCTTGCTAGCTTGGCAGATCAGTAGGCTTAACCTTACACTGCTAGGTGTAAAGTATTTGTACCAACACACACAGTAACTTAATGAAAACACAACAAAATGACACAACACCATTTTAGAAAAATAGGAAATATTTATCTAAACAAAACAAGACCAAAAGGACAAAAATTCCACAATACACAAGTGAAGTTATCAAGTAAAAATCAAAAAGAGTCTTTACGTAGTTTCAAACACACACTAACGCTGTCAGCGTGAAAAAGTACCTTGGGTGTGTCAAAAATAACCCTGCACGGGCGAGTGCGCATCAAAAAGGGCTTGTGATGAGCTGATTCTATTCACGAGCAGGACCTTGCGTCGTTTCTCCTTTCGCCGGGTCGGGGTGCATCATTTCTTCTCTCTGCAGGAGAGCGGTGCGTCAATCCGGTCAGCACTCTCGGGTCCGGGCAGGCCTTGCGTTGTTTTTCCACACCCAGCAGTACTTGAGTCGGAAATCCAGCTGCACGATGATCTGAAAACCCCGCAGCATGGGTGGTGATCTTCCAGCCTCCATCAGCGATGCTGTGCGTCGTTTCTCCTGCTCCGTGCGTCGATTCTTCTGTCCTGTTTCCTAGGAGTGTCGATTCTCAGTTGCGGGTAAGGCCGCGCGTCGTTTCTTCGGCCGCAGATCAGAGTCACGTTGATCTTTTCCCCGCACAGCGCTCTGTGCGTGGATTTCCTTTTCTTTAGGCTACCAGATTCTCCTTTCAGGGTCCCAGGAACTGGATGGGCACCACAGGGCAGAGTAGGAGACGCTCCAGAGACTCCAGGTGCTGACAGAGAGAAGTCTTTGCTGTTCCTGAGACTTCAAACAACAGGAGGCAAGCTCTAAATCAAGCCCTTGGAGATTTCTTCTCAAGATGGAAGGCACACAAAGTTCAGTCTTTGCCCTCTTACTCTGGCAGAAGCAGCAACTGCAGGATAGCTCCACACAGCACAGTCACAGGCAGGGCAGCTCTTCTTCCTCAGCTCTTCAGCTCTTCTCCAGGCAGAGGTTCCTTTTGATTCCAGAAGGGTTTCTCAAGCCTGCGGTTTTGGGTGCCCTTCTTATACCCAATTTCTCCTTTGAAGTAGGCCTACTTCAAAGTAAAGTCTCTTTTGAATGTGAAATCCTGCCTTGCCCAGGCCAGGCCCCAGACACTCACCAGGGGGTTGGAGACTGCATTGTGTGAGGGCAGGCACAGCCCTTTCAGGTGTGAATGACCACTCCTCTCCTCCCTCCTAGCACAGATGGCTCATCAGGATATGCAGGCTGCACCCCAGTTCCCTTTGTGTCACTGTCTAGTGTGAGGTGCACCCAGACCAACTGTCAAACTGACCCAGACAGGGAATCCACAAGCAGGCAGAGTCACAGAAATGGTATAAGCAAGAAAATGCCCACTTTCTAAAAGAGGCATTTTCAAACACACAATTTTAAAATCAACTTTACTAAAATATGTATTTTTACATTGTGAGCTCAAAGACCCCAAACTCCACATGCCCATCCGCTCCCAAAGGGAATCTACACTTTAATCAGATTTAAAGGTAGCCCCCATGTTAACCTATGGGAGGGACAGGCCTTGCAACAGTGAAAAACGAATTCAGCAATATTTCACTGGCAGGACATGTAAAACAGATTACTATGGGCCTGATTACAATTTTGGCGGAGGGGTTTAATCCGTCCCATTTGTGACAGATATCCCGCCTTCTGTATTATGAGTCCATTATATCCTGTGGAACTCGTAATACAGCAGGCGGGATATCCGTCACATTTGGGACGGATTATCCCCCACCGCCAAAGTTGTAATCAGGCCGTATATGTCCTACCTTAATCATACACTGCACCCTGCCCTTAAGACTACCTAGGGCCTACCTTAGGGAGTTCTTACATGTAAGAAAAGGGATAGTTTAGGCCTGGCAAGTGAGTACACTTGCCAAGTCGAATTTAGAGTTAAAAACTGCACACACAGACACTGCAGTGGCAGGTCTGAGACATGATTACAGAGCTACTTATGTGGGTGGCACAACCATTGCTGCAGGCCCACTAGTAGCATTTGATTTACAGTCCCTGGCACCTCTAGAGCACTTTACTAGGGATTTACTAGTAAATAAAATATGCCAATCATGGATAAACCAATTACATACACATTTTGTAAAGGAGCACTTGCACTTTAGCACTGGTAAAGTGACCAGAGTAACAAAAATAGCAAAATCAGAGTCCAGCACACATCAACAACCTGGGGAACAGAGACAAAAAGTTAAGGGAGACCACGCCAAGGATGAAAAAGTCTAACAGATTAAATGCAGATCTGTGACTGGGGGTAAATGTTTGATGTGTTCTGCATTCCATCCATCATCTGTTGTTTTTGGATGAAGCTGACAGCCACACAGTAGAGGGATTAGGTGTACCTGGATAGTCTATCTCAGGCAGGGTAATAGAGCAGAGCTGGGCACAGCCCCTCTTGCTGTTGAATAGACAATGTCACGCTCTCATGCAAAGTACTTTGCTGAAGGTGCGCCAAAGTCAATCCCGCCTGCACCTGTCCACACCTGGTCCACACCCAGCACCAGGAGCCCTGGTCCAACTCATCCCCAGAAGTACTCATCTGTGGATTTCCTCGCAGTCAATGCAGGACTCATCTTCAACTGTCACCTCGCATTGCCTCGGAACACAAAGGGACCATTCTCCTCTGCACACTGCAGATTCATTTCCAGCCCAGACACAGCCACCACCAACTCACCAACACCAGCCCTCAACAGGTCAAACCAGCTAACGTCTCATATGTCTCCTGATGAACGTCAGATCACAATGCAAACACATAACTGAAATCAGGGGTACCATGACTACCCTCACCGACGTTCCCTCCATTACAGAAACCTGGATCACTCCCTCCTTGGCCCCAGACATTGTTACAGCTACACCCGCAGCTGCAAAATTAAACACCATGACTGCCCCAACAGACACAGAGGGGGCAGAGATGGCCATCATACATAAGGAATGAATAACCTGCACCATCACCAATGACAAAACATTGCTGATCATGGAACACAGGGATTTTCAACTCCACACAAACGACAATACCACAGTTAAAGGCACCCTCGCTTACAGACCTCCAGGCCGAGAACCGGCCTCAGCCATGACATCACGGAGTTCAGCATCTCACTCGCCGTTGAATCTGAACAATATGGGGGTCATTATGACCATGGCAGTCGGTGGTAACGTGGCAGTAATTACTGCCAACAGGCTGGCGGTACCTACTGCCATATTATGACATTGGCCGGTTGGCTTGTACCACTCTGACTGCCATGGCGGTGTCAGCCGCTGGCCTGGAGATATCTATCACCAGCCCGGCGGCCGTCACTGTTCTGCCCACTGGATTAGGACCCCGCCTACCGCCATGGTTTTCGTGGCTTTCTTACGCCACTAAAACCATGGCGGTAGGCTCTATCAGTGACCGGGAATTCCTTCCTCAGTGAAAGGGAATTCCTTCCCTGTCACTGATAGGGGTCTCTCCCTGTCCCCCGCCCTCTCCAGAGTCCCTCCCACCCCCTCTTCCTCTACAAACCTCCCCTACATTCATGCCACCCTTCACACACACGCACACACACACATACGCACACCCATACACACATGCATCCACGCATGCATACATCCATTCACACACACACATCCGCACACACTTACATGCAGACACGCATTCACACAACACAGCATACATGCACTCACACCTCCATACATGCACACACATTCAAAACAAAACACACACCTGCTTACATGCACACACAAACATTCACACACACCCCCACACACATAAAACACCACTCTCCCCTGTCGGAGCACCCACTTACCTGTGTTTAGAGGGTCCTCCTGCAGGAGACAGGATGGGGCGAGGAACTCTGTATGAGACAACAAGGCAGTGCCATCTTCTCCGCCTGCTTCCACACGCTCTGCATGCTCCACAAGATCTTCAAATGGCTTCCCCTCCACACAAGGAAGACAGTGACACAAGACCTCATCATCAGCCACCTAGACTATTGGCACTGCACTGTACGCTGGAATGACCACCGAACTCCTGCAGATACTTCAAGCAATCCAGAATGCAGCAGCCAGACTCATCCTCAACTTACCTAAGAGAACTCACATCACCCAACACCTGAAGAATTTCCATTGGTTCCTGATCCACAGGAGATGCCTGTTTAAGCTCCTAACCCACGCCTACAAAGCCCTCCACAACCTAGGATGCACCCACCTCAACCACCACCTGCACCTTCACCCACCTCCCACGAACCTCCACTCCACATACTTCCCCTTCGCAAAAATCCCTCGAATACGCTGCTACCTCACAGAGGACGCTTCTTCTCCCACCTCACCACCAAAGCCTGGAACGCTCTCCCCCTACATCTCCGTACTGCATCATCGCTGGCCCACTTCAAAAAGGGCTGAAGACCTGGCTCTTCGAACAACACCTGCAGCAATCGTCTGGGTACCCGCTTGGGTGACAAGTCGCGCTACACAAATACCAACTGATTGATTTACTGACTAGCCTGTCATGCCTGTGGACAGACAAGGAGCAGGCCAAGGAGGCAGGACATTCCAAACACATCTGAAAGGGCAACATCCAGAAACTTCTACTTCTCCTACAAAAGAGACACCAAGTATAAAAATAGAACCCTCAGACCCACTCTTCAGTTTACTTTCTGTACTTGTTGAAGGACTCTCAGAGTATTGCCTGCTGCTGTGGCCTGCTATGTACTTCAGAAGACTGCTTTGCTGCACAGAGAAGGACAGTTCTGTTGCCTGAAACCAGCTCTGAGCTCCCATGTGTCTGCCCTGCTGCTTTTACCCTGCACTTCTCCTTGAACCCAGGACTACCAGATTAGCTCCAAGGGATATTTGGCTGGTTTCCTGATCAGAGTCTCAGTGACAAAAAATGCTCCAGCCATCTTGAAACTGCACCTGGGCCCAGTCTGGATGAGTCCTGACCTCCAGGTGGCCGATCACCCAAGGCGTATTACTGGGTGGGCTGAAGTCAGGGCAGCTCCCGCTATGTTCTTCTCCATAGCAAATCCTGTTCAGTGGTTCCTTGCAGAAGGGGTGTTTGGTTTCCTGGAGCCCTCATTGGCTACAGCCTGCAGCATCATCCCACTGCAAATCTTCACCTCTTAGACTTCCAAAAAAGAGATAACGTTTGAATGAAGGATTCTTCTCAGCGACATCGGCAAGTGATTTCCCGATGATGATGTCTCCTCCTCAAACTCCGCCAGCTGCCTTGGACCGTTGAACTCTACTTTCTCAAAGGTAAGTGGAGACCAAGCCCAAACCACTTTGTTTATCTGCCCCATTCTGCATTACAGTTGGCTATATCTTTATATTTTACCTGGGTCTCGTGCAGCTTGGTGTCCGCAGTTGGTACTTTGATCTTGTAGGTGCTAGATTTCCTTTCAAACTTTAAAAAATCATAATTACAGTTCTACTGATTGGATTTGTGTCATTTTGGTGTCAAACAATGTATTAAACTGTACTCTATGTTTCTAAATTGGGGTTGGATTTTTCCTGTGCTGCGTTGTCTCTGTATTACTGTTTGTGGGCTTCCTCAATACTCTACACATTGCCTCCAAGTTAAGCCTGACTACCAGAGGGCTAAGCACATGTTAACTTAGTGACTTTTTGTGGCCTACCCTGACAGGGATTCTGGCTGTTGCTTAAGTGGAGTTTCACCACACTAAACTAACAACCCAATTTCTTAGAGGCAGTTTATAAGGTTTGTATATTCCCCTTTCCTGAAACTTACCACAATGGTATGGACAACAGAGAAAAGCCTAAGTTTGATATCCTTTGCACTTTGCTGAATTCTACTGTCCCACCTCTGCCTTTTTCCCTTAACACTTTCAGCAGCTCGAATAACACTTCTCCATGTGACCGTAAATATGTAAAGGTTATTGCAGCCTAAGCGGCAATGGCACTTCAGTTGAGCAGGGTTTCCACCGTCATGCTACCTTACTGCCTGAGGAACGTGCTGTATTCTTCTAAATGTTTGCAATCTCTGGTAAATTCTCTCCATAGATGCACCCTCTCCAACGACATGGATGAATAGTGGCTAAGCAGCCATTTTTGGCCATACTCTAATTGAAAATACTTTTAGTGACACACAAATAAGTATGATGTATACATATAAATCTCTACAGGCCAATAGTGATCCCTAACCATACCGACTGTACTATTCAGCGTACTGTAATGGAAACAAAATTACATAACATGATTGTTTCCGTCATACTGGCAGCTATAATTCTATTCAGAAGTCTTTCCCAGATTGTGTTCCCCACTTGCATGGGCGAGGACACATTGACACATTGCTCCCACTACACTTCTCTGGTTTTTCCTTTTAGCTCACAAAAACATTGCAGTGCCCAATAAGTACATTTATTGTCATACTTCTTAAGCTAAATTTGTATTTTGTAGTCCGAACCAAGCAAGAGGATGGAAACCCTTCTATGAAATAGTAAAGGCCCACCATCTATTAGTGGTTTACCCTGATAAATAACTCGATTCGCCCAGCTCTTCCTTTATTTTGTCAAATGAATAATCCTAAAGTTACAACAGTACTAAACATATATTTGTAAGGACTCAGTCTATTTAAAATTGGTATCTAACAAAATTGGATCCCTCTTAATAGAGAAGTAAAGAGAACATAGGGCCATATGTACTAAAGCATTTTCCCATAGACACAGAATGGGTAAAATCCTTTGGTACATCTGGCCCTAAGTATTGTGTTTTCTGCTCATAAGAAGAATCTCATTGGGTACAAAAATGACAAAGCCTGTTCCAGTGAAAGTCTCAATGGACTGCTAGCTTATACCATGCTTGACTAACACAGAAAGAGGATTGGTAAGTAAAATAGTAAAGAACTGAGGGACAGAATATCTGAAAATCAGGCAGCGCAGCATGTCATCTTGTTGCGTTGTGTGATAGGGAAAGGGCAGGAATGCACTGTACTGTATTTAAAATAATAATTTCTGCCTTTTCCCAGCGCTAGCACACAATGTGCTGCCTAGCACCAATGCATCACCCTTGCACCATGGTGCAAGGGTGCCTGCGATGTAATAAGGATTGTTTTTTGTGCAGGAAGGGGCCCTTTCCTGCAATAGAAATAATCCCCTGGGACATTTACCTCTTTCTATATGTGCTGCAGAATGCAGCACACATGTAAAGAGGAAAAACTAGAAGAAATAAACATATTTCTCCTTGTTACACCTCACCTGGGGAGGCATACCAGTTTGCAACATTCCTCAGGTCCACCATTTATGGTAAATCTGGGAATGCGTCAAAATTCATGGTTGTTGTGTGGGAACACCCAAGTACCAATCCTGGAATGCCTCCCTGGGTCAGAGTAACACAACACAGCAATTTGCTCTGTGTTGCGTTACTCTGGATTTAGCAAGCCAGTCAGGGCCATGCAAGGTGGTCTTGCTTTGCTTGTTAAATCACATTTAGTAGTTACGTCACACTTGCAAACCATTGTGTGGTGGAGAAGCGATGCAACTGCTTCATAAATAAGGCCCTATATTCCTAAGTGTAATTTTTTCTGTGTTCATGTCTTGACTGTAAACTCCTTGCCTTTTTTTTGTTTGGGAGAAATGTGTGCAAAGGGTAGTAAACATTTTAAAAGTATTTTAAGAACTCCATGTATAGAAAAGACATATATAAAGAGTAATAAAGACTACACAATTAACAAAGATATTGTTGTGAATAGGTGTGACATATTCTGATAGTACTCCTGGCTTACTCATGCAATTCAAGAGCAAGCAATGAATACTACAAGAGTACATAACAACTACATTCTTTGTAATCAGGCCCAATGTATTACTTCTCAATAGCAGAAACACAAGCTTCAACTACCACAGTGTGTGTTAGACTTTTCATCCTTGGCGTGGTCTCCCTTAACTTTTTGCCTCTGTTCCCCAGGTTGCTGATGTGTGATGGACTCTGATTTTATTGCTATTGTTACTCTGGGCACTTTACCACTGCTAACCAGTGCTAAAGTGCAAGTGCTCCTGTTTAAAATGTGTACGTAATTGGTTCTCCATGATTGGCATATTTGTTTTACTGTTAAGTCCCTAGTAAAGTGCACTAGAGGTGCCCAGGGCCTGTAAATCAAATGCTACTAGTGGGCCTGTAGCACTGGTTGTGCCACCCACATAAGTAGCTCTGTAATCATGTCTCAGACCTGCCACTGCAGTGTCTGTGTGTGTATTTTTACACTGTAAATTCGACTTGGCAAGTGTACCCACTTGCCAGGCCTAAACCTTCCCTTTTCTTACATGTAAGGCACCCCTAAGGTAGGCCCTAGGTAGCCCCAAGGGCAGGGTGCAGTGTATGGATAAGGTAGGACATATAGTAATGTGGTTTATATGTCCTGACAGTGAAATACTGCTAAATTCGTTTTTCACTGTTGCAAGGACTGTCTCTCTCATAGGATAATATGGGGGCTACCTTTAAATATGACTAAAGCGTAGATTCCCCTAGAGAGTAGATGGACATGTGGAGTTTGGGGTCCCTGAGCTCACAATTTAAAAATACATCTTTTAGTAAAGTTGATTTTAAGATTGTGCGTTTGAAAATGCCACTTTTAGAAAGTGAGCATTTTCTTGCTTAAACCATTCTGTGACTCTGCCTTGTTTGTGGATTCCCTGTCTGGGTCAGTTTGACAGTTGGGTTGTTTTTCACCTCACACCAGACAGTGACACAAAGGGAGCTGGGTGTAACCTGCATTTCCTGATTAGCCATCTCTGCTAGGAGGGAGGGGTGGAGTGGTCACTCATCTGAAAGGACTGTGCCTGCCTCTGACAATGCCGGCTCCAACCCCCTGGTGTGTGTCTGAGGCCTTGCCTGGGCAAGGCAGGATTTCACAAGTAGGTGTGAGTCCCCTTTGAAGAAAGGTGACTTCAATGACTAAAATGGGTATAAGAAGGGCACCCAAATCTACAGACTTTAGAAACACTTCTGGAATCAAGAGGAACCTCTGCCTGGAGAAGAGCTGTTAGCTGAGGAGGAAGTGCTGCCCTGCCTGTGACTGTGCTTTGTGGAGCTTTCCTGCAGTGCTGCTTCTGCCAGAGTAAGAGGGCAAAGACTGGACTTTGTGTGCCTTCCATTTTGAGAAGAAATCTCCAAGGGCTTGATCTAGAGCTTGCCTCCTGTTGTTTGAAGTCTCAGGGACAGCAAAGACTTCTCTCTGCCAGCACCTGGAGTCTCTGGAGAGACTCCTACTCTGCCCTGTGGTGCCCATCCAGTTCCTGGGACCCTGAAAGGAGAAGCTGGCAGCCTAAGGACAAGAAAATCCACGCACAGAGTGCCGTGCGGGAAAAAGATCGACGCAAATCCGATCTGCGGCTGAAAAACGACGCGCCGCCAGCTCCGCAGCCGAGAAACGACGCTCGCAGGAAACGCGACCGAAGAATCGACGCACGGAGCAGGAGAAACGACGCGCAGCATCGCTGACGGAGGCTGGGAGATCGCAACCTGCGCGGCTGGATCGTCAACTCATCGTGCGGCTGGATTTTTGACTCGAGTACCGCTGTGCGGAGTTATTTTCGACGCACGCCCGCCCGTGCGGGGTTATTTTTGACGCACACCAGGTACATTTTCACTCTAGCAGCGCTAGTGTGTTTTTAAAAACTACTTAAAGACTCTTTTTGATTTTTAATTAATAACTTGACTCGTGTATGGTGGATTTTTGTCGTTTTGGTCTTGTTTTGTTTAGATAAATATTTCCTATTTTTCTAAACCTGTGTTGTGTCATTTTGTAGTGTTTTCATTGAGTTACTGTGTGTGTTGGTACAAATACTTTACGCCTAGCACTCTGAGGTTAAGCCTACTGCTCTGCCAAGCTACCAAGGGGGTAAGCAGGGGTTAGCTGAGGGTGATTCTCTTTTACCCTGACTAGAGTGAGGGTCTTTGCTTGAACAGGGGGTAACCTGACTGTCAACCAAGGACCCCATTTCTAACAGTGTGTTTGAGGAAAAGTATAGCTATTCTTTTGGGTTTAAATGCTTTTCACGTCCATCATGCTTAACATTTTTATAGGAGTTTCAGTAGATCCTCTGAAGGGGCTTTTTTATAGGAGTTTCATTAGATCCTCTGAAGGGCCATGTCATTTTTAGGTCAAGCGCGAAAGTGTTCTGGCCTGTTGTAATCTATCTGTGGGCTTTTAACCACGCCCACCACACGTCGATCACTATCACTCGTTCATGGGCTTGACTTTCAAACATCTTTTCTTATCACTGGTAAATGCTTTCTGCTCAGTTTTGTTACCGCCTTGGCCATCGATCCTATTACATGGATAATTGCATGTTGCTGATAGGTTTGACTGTGAGCAAACTTCTTTTTCCTTTTGTGTCTCTCCTTTGCACTCACGCTCATGGCAGCCGTGGTGCTTTGAATCGGTTTGCTTATGTCAACTGTTTTACTTTTAATTTTCAATTTATGTGGCAAGAAAAGTCCAGTTACGAATTTAAAATGCTAATAGCTCTAACTTGAACAAACGGGAGACCCATTTTATTGCAAATGATTGTTAGGTATTGTCTACTAGACAGAGCATTAGCTGTCTGTTGCAAGAGATATTGTTAGTTTACAGTGGACTTAGAACCAATTCACTGCTTAACACCGGTTGACTTCATTGTCACTCACATGTGCTTGCTTCTTATTCATTAGCCTGTGAGGGCTTCCTTCCACTTGTAGTATTTGTCTCTCCCCGGAGCATGAACGCAGTACTTGTGCCCTTCCACTGCTCACTTTTCAATGCTACTTTTATGTATTTGTTTAGACACTCCACAAGAGGGCATATTTTTCTTGCCAGCTGTCCACCTTGTATACTTCTCTCCACCTCACTCCAGTGTTCTTCTTTCTCACCTGTGTGTGTCTCCCCCACTCTCCTGTTGTTTTCTCAGCTATTGGCATCTCCTGTCAGCTCGGTGCTGCTCTTCTTTTAACTTGCTCTAGCGTTTCACTTTGCTCTTTCTCTTATTTTTCTCCCATGCCCCCTGTGTAACTTCCTTCCCCACCCACAGCCCCCTGTGTAACTTCCTTCCCCACCCACAGCCCTGCATAGCTTATGTCCTCCAGCCCCTTATATCTCTTCTGCTCCATTCCACCATGGTTCTTCAGCCTCCCCACCGTTTTGCTTCTCCCCTCCTGCTTTAAAAAAAGAACACTTTCACACGCTTTTTTTCTTTTTAGTTACTAAACCATGTGGCGTCTGTGCTTCCAAAATGAGCGGCAACTTTCTAAAATGTTTTTGATAAATATCTTAGTCATGCTGAATAGCGTCAGGAATGTTGCGCAGCATGGCTAAAACATTGGAAAAGCTAATAGATCTCAAAGGCTTTGCCAATGCTTATTCCTGTTAAACCATAAAGCATCAAGTTATACATCACTCCTGCCATTCCTACCTTCGATGTAATGCCTTTACTTTTTCAGATTGAAGATTTCATCTTCTGAATGCATTACTCAATTAACAATGCCTTGCACATGTCTAATGTTGTTGTCCACTCCCAGTAATCATTTCCTATCGATCCATCGGTTCTTAATCTGGAGGAACATTTTTTCGTCTGTTTTAATAAATGCTGTTAATGCAGTAATTTCATCCTAAAAAGTCCCAGACTTGGGTCAAGTGAGGAGTTTATCTAGGGTTTCAGATCATTTTTTAATTCTTCCTGTATTCAATTGCATTTTTACAGTTAATATGTTCAATGATGTGGTCTCTGTCTAAGCTTTGGAAAATTGGTAAGAAATGAAATTCAGTTTCAAATTGCTCAGCTCATGCCATCTTCATTTTGAGGCGAGTTATCCAACTCCTTGACATCAAATCCATAATGGTTCCTAGGTAAAGGTTCCCTGGCTTACAATCTAAATGTTCTTGTTTTGGTTATTTGCAGTACTGATGCAGATTAAGCCCCTCATTATGAGTGTGGCGGGTGGAAAAGACCACCAACCAAACTCCCTCGGTCAGGTTACCGCCTATGCGGCAGCCCTCCTGCAGCCCTTATTACGAGTTTCCCACTGGGCCAGTGGCTGGAATCGGAGTTACGCCCGCTGGCCCAGCGGGAAACAGCCCACAACATTGACGCTGGCTCGTAATCGAGCCGGAGGCAATGTTGCAGTGCATTGTGTGCAACAGCACCAATCGCTCTTTTTATTGTCTGCTAAGCAGACAGTGAAAAGCGCAATGGGGCTGTCCATGGAGGCCTCTGCACTGCCCATGCTGGGCGCATGGGCAGGGCAGGGGCCCCCATGGGTCCCCAGCCCCCTGTTTCTGCCAGCTTTTCCATGGCGGAGAGGGGAATTTTAATCCCCAGGGCAGCGCTGCTTGCAGCACTACCCTGGCTGATTAAGACCGCCAGCACCGCCAGGCCATCAGCCGGTGAAAATGTGGCAGTGCCAGTCGTCCGTCCGTATAAGAAGGGGCCGCAATTCCCAACTCTATAACACAGAAACTTCAAATCAGTATCTTCGCACAACCTGGAGTTTGGCACCAAAATTATAATAATAGTTGGCATAAATCCTGATTGCTGGCTTTCAAAACATAACATGTGAGCTTCACCAGGACTAATATACTAAGAGGCAGCCCAGAAAAAGTATACTGAGAGAAGTGGTTACTAAACATTTGACTTATGTGGACCCCCACTGAGTCATTATTGGTACCAGGGTACCCCCACTGAGTCAATACTGGAAGCCGAGGACATAATGCCTTTTTGATTATTTGAACTGCAAAACAATACAAAAGGATACAAAAACAAGCATTCATCAAACAGATCAATGGTGAAATTATTTATTTATTTATTTCACAAACAAATACATAATGAAAAATCAAAATGTTAAATTTTATGGGAAGGTTGGAACTACCCATCTTCCATACTATATTCTATTTAATGCACTTGCACTGCTTCCACAAATCCATCTGAGGATACTAACTTAATTTTTAGCCTTCAATTTTAAATTCCTTCACATTTACAGAACATTTTAAAATGTTCAATTTTAAATTTGCTTTTATAATTATATATGCTTTCTTAATCTGTTAATAGTATTTAATTTTGAAGCAGTTGCGGACCGCCCTAAGTAGGTTTTGTGGCGCACCAAGGGTCCCTGGACTGCAAGTTAAAAACCATCTCCGTAGAGAACTGCCACATGCATATAATGCATAATGAAGTGGAAGCAGTGTTTGAAGCAATTCATATATGAAATTACATAACTACTGTCCGGTGCCTAATTTGAACCAGTGGTTGCTCGTGAGGTCCACTGCTACCAGTTTTTGCCACCACACTTATTTTTCCTCTTGAGATATTGACCAGAGCAAGAGAAAGAAAAAAAAACTGGAAAGATGGAGGAGGGACAACTGGACATAACGGGAGAAAGAAGAAACCAGAAAGCGTGAGGGCCACAATGTCGGGTAGTGGATTAAAGAGGCCTGAAGTGAATTTGACGCAGCTACTTTTAAAAATACAGTCGGAGCAGAGCTTTGGCACCAGCACTCATTCTTTTACAAAGTTAGTACTATCCACTGAAAAGATGTTCCTACAGACTCCTATGAAAATGTTCGCCCAAGAATATCTAACATAATCATGAAAGTGATTTTATGATGCCTTTACTCTGAGAACCTCACTAAACATTAATTTCAAAATGGCTGACGCATTGCCAAGTTGATCAAAGCCTCCCGAAACCACAGTTATGTGACAATGTTCACTATTCAAAGTAACCAAGTCTTCACAAAACGTAAAGTGCCCCATGCTAGGACTTCCACTGTAGGAAAGCTGGCTATTATCATCTTCAGCTGCCACATAGTGGTTACTGCTGGCAGGATATCAGAGCTCCTCGGCAGAACACTCCCTTCACTAGCCTCAAAGGAATGTCCAAACTTGTGCATTCATCAGGATGAATCTGACCTGACAGATGTTCATCAGATCCGGCTCCTCAGCAATGAGTTTCATGCTTACTTTCACAGCACGTATAGATCTTAAATTTGCTGCGCTTTATTCTGCTGGGATACTGCACCCAGTGATGTCAAATGAGACAGAGATGTTTGCCTCACCAGCACTGACCCTGTTCCACTTGCTGCCCTCATTAATGATTCCGTCCAGGCCTCTAACAGAGCAGCCTCTTTCCACCATCACATCTAAAAACCGTCTTTTCCACAAGATATAGTATGCTTTTAGATGCTTACATAACCAGTCATCGTTGTTTTTGTTATTGTTTTAGCAAAACAACGTGGCTTCATTTTAGCTGAATGATCTGGGCTCCGTTAAGGTTTTTTTAAGCAGTGGAATTTTCCATTTCGTTTTGGATACTGCTTTATGCTGTCTTTTTGAACCCAAATGTCCCAGACTCCGACTGTTGGAGCAGAGCCTTGCATGAATTCTTAGATCAGAGCTGTAATTAAACCGAGGTCCTACCGTCCCAACGGCAATAAAACAGCAGCAAGGATGCCACGAGCCCGAATGCAAGCAAGGAAAATGGTCCCTCTGACTTCTGTTAGAGAAGTAAATACAATAGTTGTCAGGGTTCAACGGCCCATCGGGGCCCTGGGCCCCCCGGTGCTACTGTACCTGCAGAACCAATGACAGCTATGCCCCTGCATTAAAATAGGCAGTCCGTGCATTTAGTTTATAGGAACACCAAGTATGCACAGTGTCCTCTTAGACTGGTTCACAGCTCCAGCTAGTGTATGATGAAGGTGCACTCATACTGAGATGCAGTAACTGCTTTCATCAAAAACGAGAATGTCATAGTTTTTTATGGTGCACTAAATACCAATCCCTGCGCCTAACCAGCAGTGGATGCCCAACTCCCACTGGACCTGCAATCAGGATCTGCACGCAAAACACCACAAATGTGCATCTCCCGCTGTACACAGTGTTTAGATCTGCGTAGATTGGGCTGCTTGGAAGGAATTGTCTGTGGCCGATGTTCAAGGGTTGGCATTGGTGCATGGCTTCTGGCCAGGCCTTTCTGTGTCTCTAAAACCTCTGAACATATTTTCACCAAACCAATCAAAGCCTGCTTTCTGTTTGGAGGTCTGTCTTTATGCCAATTTTAGTGTAAATCCATTTAGTGGTTTGGACTATAGAAATGAGCAAAATTTGCATGGGAGCTCACAAAAACCTTATTTTTAGGCCGAGCATGCAAGCGCTCTGATGTGTTGTAATCTATCTTTTAACCATACCCACCACATGCCCATCACTATCACACGTTCATGGGCTTGCCTTTCAAAAATCCTTTGTTATTATTGGTAAATGCTTTACGTTTGTCCCTCCTGGGGCAGTTTTGTTACCGCCCTGGCCATCGATCCCGTTACATGGATAATTGCATGTTTGCCAATACGTTTGAATGCGAGCAAACTTATTTTTCCTTTTGTGTCTCTCCTTCGCGCTCACGCTCATGGGGGCTGTGGTGCTTTGAATTGGCTTGCTTATGTCAACTGTTTAACTTTTCAGTTCCAATTTATGTGTCAAGAGAATTCCAGATAGAAATTTACAATGCTAATAGCTCTTACTTGAGCAAATGTGAGACCCATTGCATTGCAAATGCTTGCATTTTCAGTGAACGGATCTTCATGAAACATGGCATGCTAAGGCTTAGCTGACAAGGCTAGAAAATTGCTAAATTTCTTGAAAATCTTTCTACGTTATCAAAAATACCTTTTCAATGAAAAGGTCACATGAACGATATCTTCACCCTGGCGACCGTCACCAGGAAAATATAATTCCTGAGTAAGGTCTGCTCATTATTTGTGTTCAGGGTACTAAAACAAAGATAATCTTTGTAGTTAGTGAGCTGTCCATTATTCACTTTCAAGGCACAGTTATCCACAGCTAATGTAAAGATTACAGTGATCTGATTCATTATGAGCCCTGTGGTTAACAAAATGACATATTTATACCCAAACTTGGTCTTAAAAAACATGTATTTAACTGTTTTACAAATATTTAAAACGTGTGCCTGGCAAACATTCCATGATAATCCCTTAAGTGCTGACCCTTTTTCACATTTTGGAGAGTTTGGGCAAACACCTTCATAGCTTTCCCCCCCCAAATATATCCAGGATTAATTTGCACCATTTTCCTCACATGTAGGTGTAAGGATACCCAGAGTATGTGGATTCCCTTTGGGGGTACCGAGAAAATAGCCTTAGTGTATTTATCCGAAAATTACATCAACAGGGAGTTGTGTGTGCTAAGATATACCTTTTCTCAGCTTTCAGGAACAGGCAGAGTTGTAAAAAATGTTTTCACCAAAGTTTTTGTGGCTTTATAAGTGACAGCTAAAATTTCCTGTGCTTGCTACCTACTCGTAGTTTGTAGGTGAAAGAGGTGTGGACCCATGGGTTAAACCAAAGAGCTGCACATTTCTGAAGAGTGTACACAATTCAGAGGTGAGCAGGAGGGCTTTTGTGTAGATCAGTCATGGTTTTCCTAATTAAACTAATTGGAGAGATAAAAAACTAATGAAATAGGTGGCAATGTTTTCACCTGCATTTTTCCCTGATGGCTAATAGCTACAAAATTAATATATTGATGTGTCTATCTGATTCTTCTGGTTGCAATTATATGTAGTATTCATTGATTGACAAATATATTAAATAGTCAATTATCAGCTGACCTGCGGCGTATTAGGATTGTCTGTGTAACATGAATGCACCAATTTGCAAGGTAAATTCTTGCAAATGAAAAATGAGTATGAAAGAAAGCTAAGCATTTTTAAAATGTGACTTGGAATCTGAGTTTAGAAATAGTGGCTACTTGTACAACTCTGAATTTGGGGTTACCCATAATATTGTGGTATTCAGAGAGTGCTTTGTGAAATATGTTCTTTCTTGCATGCTGACATACATTTGAAGCCAAATAGGAAGAGAATTTCAATATATCTTATTGAATGTTCTACTCTTTTGTGTTCCGATGCAACTAGATAACAGTGGTGTGTGGGTGGGCATACCACTGCAACAGCAGAGCCCCTCAATTGCAATATGAAGATATCAAAAAATGTCCATGGAATTTCACTCTTTCTAGGCCTGTGGGTATTTGCTGTATTTGGAATCAAGGTTTGCGGCTCCCAGGGAAGCTTTCCAATGCCAGACATTTGTGAAAACTAGACATGCGTGAGAGCCCAGAGTGGTATGGCCTGCGTGAGTCCTACAATTGTTTCTACATGGAATACCTGGCAATACATCAAACTTTGGCCTAAACCACATTTTTTCCTCATGTTTCTATGAGAGAAAAATCTGCACACTTGTGGGTGGGCCTATCGCCTGTGTCAGGAACCAGTCAAAACATGGTCCATGTGAAGTCAATGTGTGTCAATGCAGCCACATAGTTATAGGTTTTGCCGGTTAATTGACATGAGTTAAATCTACCCACAAATGAGAGGGAAGCCATTTTATGAGAAGTCTGGTAATGCAGGGTGAAAAGACATTAGCTATTGCCCAACGTTTCTGTTACATACATCTGGATAAATACTGTTTTTATAACCATACTTCAATGTTTGCAGAGCATTCTTGGTAAGAAAATGTGCAGTGATTCATGCCAGCCACACCACCAGGGATTCCCCATAGTCTCTAGGTTTAAAAAACACCCATAGTTGGTAGGGTCCTTGAGTGACGGTTGACCAGGGGCTGAAATGTTGCAGCCACCCCATGAAAGAGAGAGATAATAGACTGTTTTAGGTATATTTTTATTTTTGCCAGTGATTCTGAGAAGGTAAACATGTTGGAATACATGCATGCCACACCACCTTGGATTACACTGGGTCTCCAGGATTCAGAAATGCCAATGGTTTGTAGGGTTCCAGGTCTGAAATTTTGCAGCCATTAAAGGGGATTAAGAGATATAATAGACTGTATTCAGGCAAAGTTTTGACACTAATACAACATTCTGCACTACACAGATCCACAGACCGAGTACTAAAGCGATCCCCCAAAGGAAGTGAATTAAAGATGGACTTTTTTGGGCATAGGTTTGACATGAACAAGCATCTAATTGGTCAACCTCCCATTTTGCTGCCCTCTCGAAGGAAAAGTACCTGCCTTGGGCTGTGGCCTGATCCAAGAAAGTTTAGAGCCACACTCCATTACATTTCTCCCTTTTTCACCTATTCTTAGGTGGGCTTTAGAGGAGGGCTATCTAGTGGTAAATATCCCAATGCTCTGTGTTAGATGACAAAACAATGTCTGGGGCACTGTTAGACCTGACAGCCTTGGGGTGGTCAACCCTAACTTTTTGCCTGCCTTCCTCCACTTTTTGGACACTGTTTTTGCTGCTTTTAGGACTCTGTGCACTTTACCACTGCTAACCAGTGCTAAAGTGCATATGCTGTCTCCCTTGAAACATGGTAACATTGGTTAATACCCAATTGGCTTACTTAATTTACTTATAAGTCCCTAGTGAAGTACACTATATGTGCCCTGGGCCTGTAGATTAAATGCTACTAGTGGGCCTGCAGCACTGATTGTGCCACCCACTTAAGTAGTCCCTTAACCTTGTCTCAGGCCTGCCACTGCAAGGCCTGTGTGTGCAGTTTCATTGCCAATTCGACTTGCAATTTCAAACTACTTGCCAAGCATAAACCTCCCCTTTTTCTACATATAAGTCACCCCTAAGGTAGGCCCTAGTTAACCCATAGGGCAGGGTGCTGTGTGGACAAAAGGCAGGACATGTACCTGTGTAGTTTACATGTCTTGGTAGTGTAGAACTCCTAAATTCGTTTTACATTGTTGTGAGGCCTGCTCCTTTCATACTCTAACATTAGGGCTACCCTCATATACTGTTTGGCTTGTAGCTCTTGATCTGAAACGAGTAACTAGGTTATATTTAGTATGGCCAGAATGGTAATACAAAATCCTGCTGACTGGTGAAGTTGGATTTAATATTACTATTTTAGAAATGCCACTTTTAGAAAGTGAGCATTTCTCTGCACTTAAATCCTTCTCTGCCTTACAATCCAGGTGTGGCTAGATTTAGTTGACAGCTCCCCTGTGCATTCCCTCAGACAACCCCAAACACAGGATGCTCAGTCACACCTGCATATTGAATGGGTCTTCCTGGGCTGGGAGGGTGGAGGGCCTGACACTTACATGTCAAAGCACAGTAGCCTGCCCTCACACAAAGGACTACCACACCCCCTATTGGGACCCTGGCAGACAGGATTAAACTGAAAGGGGACCTTGTGCACTTCTAAGCCACTCTTTGAAGTCTCCCCCACTTCAAAGGCACATTTGGGTATTTAAGCCAGGTCTCTGACCCTACCAACTCAGACACTTCCTGGAGAAGAAACCCTGAAGCAGAACCTGCAGCCTGCCAAGAAGAACTGCTTGGCTGCCCAAAGGACTCACCTGACTGCTTTTCTGCAAAGGACTGCTGCCCTGTTGTTGCCCTGCTGCTCTTTGGCTGTGCTTAGAAGTGCTCTCCTAGGGCTTGGATAGAGCTTGTCTCCTGTTCACTGAAGTCTCAGGACCAAAAAGACTTCATTACTGCAAAAGAACTCCTTGTGCGGCAAAAACCAATGCAATGCCTGCAAGAAACTACGCACAGACTGCATTGCGGTGAGAAAATCACCACACGCCGAACAAGAATGACGCAGCCTGACTTTGCAAGGACAAGATCACCGCAGCACCAGCGAATGACACAGACCGACTTTCTGAGAGGAATCGACGCAGCGCCTGCTGTGCAGTAGAAATTTCCATGCATCGCACACCGGATCAACGCAGTCACTGTGACTTCGTCCTGCAAGTGCCGGATTTCAACGCATCGTCCCCAGGGCATCCGAAAACCCTGCAACCCGAAGAGGATCCAAGTCTGCACGCCGGAAATCAACGCAAAGTCTTCCCTGCGTGAAAAATAAACAACACATCGTCTGTGTGCAGCCGGAGAAATCGATGCACACCTCCCCGTTTTCCATGCATCTCCTCCTCGGCGGTCCCTTGCGGAGAATTTGAATGCAAATCAGGTACTTTGTGCTTGCAAGAGATAAAATAAAATGTGACAACACAACACCACATGGTAAATGCTTATGGAATAATTGAAATACACTAATTAATAGATATTATTTAAATCAGAAACTAAAAGCATTTTAATATTTAATTAACATGGAGTAAATTTAGTTAATAGGTATGTTTGCGCACTTTTTAAAAATTGTAATGTAATTATTTTTAAATCATAAATGAATTATTTGTTTTGTAATTATAAAATATTACATTTTTTAATGAAGTTTTTTAATGCTAAATTATTCAATTTAAAAGTTGAAATAACTGAATTTATTTAATAATATTTTCTAAGTCCCCACCTTCATTATTTCCTATGGGACTATGTGGCTGTACATGTGAGTAGCCATGTGAGAGGCTAGAGTTTCTGAGCTTGATCAGTAGAGGAGCTAAGAAGGTTGGTCCATTTTGATTGTGTTAACTTTAGACGAATTACTGTAATGACCTTAGAAGTGTGGTTTATAAAACAGCGATGGGATTACTCGTTTGTGATTGGTTGGTTGTATTTGCATGCCCCGCTAAACCCCTTCCCATGTATGAATTTCCTATTTTCCAGACACTCTCTCTAGACCCTCCCACATTTACTACCAAAACATATTTTGCAGTAACTACCTAAATGCAGGATGTTGGAAGACAGAAGTCATCAGATTAAGGCACAGTTAAGGAGATAGGCACCAGAGTTGAGATTTGCAAAGAATAAGGAGGTAAGTAATTGAATAAGAAACAGTGAAATGGGATTGATAGAAACACCAACCAGTAAATAAAGAAACAGTGAAATAAGATAGATAGAAACACCATCCAATAAAGTGCTAGGGGAAGACCCAAACTCCACTCTATGTTTAAATGTTGATGCATTAGAGGCAATGGGCATTGGACAACTAAAACTGCTGTATGTGCAGTGGCGTTTTAAGGCATGGGTAAAGTGGGCTCTGGACCTGGGCCCAGGTAGAGCCAACTCTGTTCTGCAGAGAGTCCTGCTCTGATGACCTTGAATAATTCTTAAAAGGGATTTTTAAATACTTTTTCCTTCAATGTATTTGTAATATGGGCGATGTGTCTGAGTCTATTACAGATAATTTGCAGAGAAATGTTGTGTTTGTTTCATGCAACATCTATAAAAAAAGTTTCGTTTAGATCGTAACAGGACCTCACATATGAGAAACGGGAGGGTGTAATGGAGATTATTTGCAGTAATGTTAGTGAGCTGCTGTTGTGTTACAATATTGAACAACGCGCAGCAATGTGCCTAAATATTAGATGTAAACCCATTTAGACAAGCGTGCCTGGCCACCAGAGGCATCGTGAAACCTGCACATTAGCAGCTACAGCAGAGACGAGATTCTTTAAGGGCCTCCTCCATGTGCAATTTACAGAAACATTACTCATAATTCATGCTATAAATGAATACAGCACTAACAAAAAAAGCAATCAGGGACAAGGAAGAATGAAGAATGGGTAAATACGCAAGGGAAAAGGGGAAGAAATACTGAATGAAAGAAAGGAAAGAAGGATGGGTGAGTGGGTGGGTGGGCGAATAAATAAGTTGGTGAAAAGATGGCAGAGTAAATGGATTGATGGATAGGAAGATAGATGGACAGATGAAAGGGTGGCACTGTAAAGAGATGGATAGATGGATGCACAGGTGAAAGGATGACAGAGTAAGGGATTGATGATTGAGTGGATGAAAAGATGAGTGAAAGGATGGCAGAGTGGATTGATTGATGAATGGATGGCAGAGTGGATGGATGGATGGGAGAGTGGTTGTATGTATGGGTGGATAAATGGGTGGCTCAGTGGATAATTGCATGGCAGAGTGGAGGGATAGGTGGCAGAATGGATAGATTTATGGCAGAGTGGATAGATGATTGATGGATGGCAGAGCAGAAAAATAGCAGAGCAGACAGATGGCCAGATGGCAGAGTGGATGAATGGATGAGGTAGAGAAAGATTGATGATGAAAGAATAAATGGGTGTCAGAATGTGAAGGTAAAACAGTGGATATAGCAGTGGAATGGAAGGGGGAAAGGATGAATGGACAGATGCTTTGACCGGAAGGACAAGGTAGCTCTTCTTTGGAGGGTTGGGATAACTTGCTTGACGTCAACCGAGCTTTAGATCAAAGTGTTTTTTTTTTTTTTTCTGGCTACTCCCTTGCTATGCACCGTCAGTGACCTGGCCAAAGAGGGCATGAGAGAGTTGAAAGTGAATTATAAATTCAAAGCTGTTCCGAACAGGGAACCCAAATACGTTTGGACCAGGGCCCCCAAAATCCTATGATGTGAGACCCTAAATATGTATCAGGTGGTCCTAATTTCTTTATTATTACCCAAGACATCATACAATAAGTGTAATTGAAATTAAGTAGCCTCATATTTTGCGCACATGCAATGATTGCAATCCGTTTACCACTATAGAAGACTGCAAATTCTGCATCCTATTTGAGTCCCTCGATGAGAAACCTGAGCCACTACGGAACAGCAATTCAGTCCGGAACAATAAAGTATTTCCCTTGAACTAGCAGTAGCTAAACCAGAGGCAATATTTTAAAGACGTTTTATAATGATGTGTGAGTTAATACATTCAAATTACTATATTTCCGTTTGAAGCAGCATAGGATGAAACACCTTCGTGCGCTTGTTCTAACACTGTTGTGTGAGGATGTCATCATAGCAAAGAAAAATAAAATATGGATTGAGATATAAATCTCTGCCTAAATATGCTTTTACGTTTTTTTCAATTTACAAATATTACCATAAGTACACCTGAAAAGCTGCACCAGGAGTAGATTTTCAGCCATACTGCTCACAATAGTATGTGATATCTGATACGTGCTCCTATTCCCTCTGTGCATGGCTCTACCCATTGCGCAAATGCACACGAAGCACACTATGAATAGCATATTTTTCTTGAAGTGAAAACACTTAGGGGGCTATTAGATTCTGTCAAGAAAATAATATATTTCAGCATCCTTTTTCTGTGTCCCTTTAAGTAGGCCCGGCCGAAAATTAATACATGCCGGAGTAATCTTACATTATTTGGTATATTGCTTTACAATAAAATGCTTGACATTACATTCCTTAGCACATATAGCATAGCTGAGGTTTCTTTCATGTAAAAATGTTATTGCATCCTGGTGCCAAAAATGGACACGAAGAAGCAGTTTCCCTAAAAAAAATAGTGCAAATCACGAAGTTGGCATTTCGCGTAATTTCGCATACATTTTTAGACGTTATGTGTATTTTTGGGCCATAGAATTCACTTGGTATTTCCCGGTGCGTGCCACGGAAATGTGTGCATGCATGCGTGTATGTCATGTCCTTCCTTGTGCAAACACTATTCTAAAGCCACAGCTCCCATCAGTCACCTATTTCTACAAGTGTTGCCTTAGATTTTCAAGCATTGCATGCCATCTACTGGTTAAGAGCTATAACTGCGTTAGCACCTATGAATTCGCACTTCACTCAGTCATGGTTTGCGATTCTAGCTTAAAATTGCTCAAATCTTAACCCACATGTTCAATATACTGTTCCAAAGTTTAATTAATTCGCTTTTGTCTCAATTAAATCCTGAAATCCTAAAAGTATCATGTACTTTGTATGATGTCCCCGTATGCAATTACAAAACTATACAATAAAGCTTCAATTTTTACACCTCTTTCCTTGTCATCATCACACCAACAAACACCATACAAAGTGTTCGTTCCATATGTATTTTCATTCAGTGTTCATTGTATCTCAGTGATAGGCAGAGCAGGTAAGCCACATATGATTTTGTACCTTCTGTATTGATCGTGCAGTACCCTCCAATACAACACACTAGACAGAGCATCTTGCATACATCCAACACAGCCAAAATTAACACCTATAGCCCATAAAAGCACTAACCACTACAAAACAACAAACACAAACTTGCAATAAGACACACTAGACCGAAAACTGTTCAGACATTTGGTAGAGCAGGGACCTTTAAATGATTTTTTGGTATACAGCGTCATCTTACCAACTCATCAAATCAGCAGTCCCCAATGTTCCTGGGCCCAGGGCCCTAGACCTTTGTCATAAGTAAGAATTAACCAGAAACTGTAAATCTAAATCAATGTATTCATCACAGTTTTATTTTCCATCTTTGGGAGTCAATGATGACAGTTGGGATGAGTTTCAAAGCTTTAAAGTCGTTTAGTAAGTATATCTTTATTGATCATCATCAAAGTAGTTAGAAAAAACAATACAAAATCTTTAATATCAGAACAAATGCATAAATCACGTTCCATAAAGGAAAAGTCCCTATTTTAAGCTATGGAGAAGAAGAGAAAAGCATCGTCAGAACCCATAAAGAGCTTTACATTCGAGAGGTGAAAGTATGAAGCTTTTAAACTTATATCTCAAATCAAAAGGTAGAACTTCCCATAAAGAGAGGTTGAATAAACTAAGTAGGGTCTCAAAGAAGCATAGATTCTGTCAAGGAAAATAAAGGATCTCTCAGAATGAATCTGAGAAGTGTCTGCAAGGGCTCTGCAGAGTGGTCTGGAAAGTCAGCAAAGATTCTGGGTCAGAATCTGAGAGAGCTCTTTTCTCCTACTCTAGGAACACAGAGGTTTATAAGATAGTCATATCACTAGGAGAAACATTTAGTTACAGTTCTCAGATGTCTGTCCAACCAGTGCAGGTGTCATCATGGGAGCAGGAAATCTTCTATTATCTAAGTAGTTTAAGACAATGTTGTACAGAGATTAAACATTCTGAAGAAACATTTTATGAAACATATTGCAAGTTAGAGAAAGATTCCCACCATTCACTTACTATAAGACAAAAACAGTTAATGATTATTCCTCTGTATTACACTATTAGGTCATGGGTTTTTCACCCATCAAAACCGCCATTCTATAGAAATTAAGATAAACACAATACGTTATTGTATTTTATGAAAACTATGTCTGTGGGAATGTCACAATCTAACACTTTCTTTTAGGTCATACATTTCTCAGCACATTTGTATTATTGAAAGTTTAACATCTCACATTCCCGACCCTGGTCAATGTTCTGTAAAGGAAGAGAAAATGCATTCTACAGCCCTTCTTGACACTAATAGCGATGACAGCCTAGTGCTCTCATTTGCAATTAAAATACAGCTTTTCATCGTCTGAGACCTACATGTTATTTCTACGTGTTAATTGCATTAATTTTCATTATATAAAATGCTTCTGCACACTTAACACAGTACAGGTATGCTAGACAACTCATGGCTCTCAATAGCTGTAACTTCCAACAGAAGACCTTAAGGACAGTGCTTTGCCTATATCTAGTACAGCCTAATCATGCCACACAGTAGAAATGACATAGGCTCTAGCTCAAAAACTCCCAAAAATATAGAGGCTGATTAGAAGCGTTTATTAGAATGTATTGTACTCTTTTAATATTCTATTGATACCATTACCCCGTATGGAACAGTTCCATAGGTTGTGATGGAGTGTGAGAAACATTCATATTGTGGTCATTTATATCATAAACATTCAGAATTTCTTAAAATACAAAAATTGCCGAGGACAAGTAGGTTGGCTGCCCAAATGTGGTTTTTCAAGGGAATACTAAGCTGTAAATTGACGTCTTTATTTTCACAGTAAAGAATCAATATTTATTTTGCACTGTTTGAAGCTCAAACATCCAGTTTGTTTAGAGGAACCAATAATCCAGACTTCATAAAAAACGATTGAGCAGGTAGAGAGTAAAAACATCTCTTATAAGACGTAATGTAACCCCAATGGTGCGGAAATATAATATTCCATGTCACCTCAGTGTTCATGACCTTATAAATCAACTGCTTGGTGACTTGCAAACTCCTCAAAATGTATGGTAGGGGATACTTTACCATATGTAATATACAGTTTAAAATGGACTAATTGGAGCTTGCTAAGCCTGCTATAGGGCACACATTTTGCCTAAAGCAATTTATCATAGCATGTCAATTCTGCTGTGTCACACAGACATGCCTCTGTTCTAATGCAGACTGACCTCGAGTATTTTTGTTCTCATGAAAGTGATGGAAATAAATAGATTTTAGATTTTTCTTTTTATTCCACCAAAATATATCTGGAGGAAGTTGAGCATTCCTTGATGCTGACCTTATCCCAAGCCTCTACCTTACACCTATACATGACACTAGTTATTTACTGTCTTAATAATAAGCTGAATAAGAAGCTCAATCATTCTTTTTTGTAAGTATAAAAGAGTGCACTAAAAACCTAGAGATATAAAAGTGAAGAGACCAAAGGACTAAAGAAGTACTTAGATAGGCCATGGGCTCATGAAAGAATATCTCGTAATTGCCAGTGATAAGGAGTTTTACTGGCATTGCGTGTAATGCAGGGAAACCTGCTGGCCCATTTAGTTCCCTCAGGTCCTCCAGCAGCCCAAGCAGCCAAAATCTTTGGGTGAAATTACCACTGAAAATAAGTAGTAACTGGGAGAATTGCTCAACTCACATTGGAAGATTTTTTCTGGCCCGGAGATACCTTCCTGCCAGTAATGGTATCTCTGGGACCAGAATTCCTGGACCCAATAATGGGCTTCTCACAATCAGATTCCACTGCCTTAATACCGGAATGCCACAACCATGGTGGACTGTACAGTCTACGGGTTACAACATGTCTTAAATGCTCTGGCTGCATATCAAGTGAGTGACTTAGAAAGAACTCTAGTTACAGTTTGGAATAGATTCTGAACATCTTCCTTTATTAGTATTGGGGTCAAATTTGTACTTTTTGATGTTTATGTACTTTTTTTTAATCAATAGACTTTTGCTGTTTTTTTTCGCTGGACCTGTGTAGTTCAAAAGAGCCAATGTGTAACTGTTCCACTGAATCGCTTACCACACCCTGTTGATTTTAGATACATGTATGTGTATGTTCCATCTGCAGTTACTGTGAGTTTTGTTCTTTGTCAATACCATAACCTGCATATGTAACGTTTCTTAAGTATTGTTTATCAAACTTACTCTCCTTTTCTTGTTTTACAGGGCGTCCTTGCTATGCTGACAAGTCGTCAATTTGCCAGAAGGACTCCTTTGTCAAATACTGCTCTGTTCCCAGCTTTAGCAGTCTATGCTGCAAGTCCTGCAGAGCGTTTCTCAATGACACTGACACCAACAAGGATAATGACATTGAGAACATCCCACCTGGGCTGACAAAACCAGACAGAATCAAGCACATAAATACCACCTCTTTGCCACCCGTAGTTCACAAAATAAACACTACCCATCTCAATGTAAGTGAGGAGCACCAGGACAATAGCGTTGTGGGCAGTTTACCAAAGAAATATTCCCCGGACAATGACGTAATGCAGCTAAACATGATTCCTAGAAGAAGAGCAACCTATGAAAGGACAAAGAACCGAAGAATTCAGGAGCTGCTTGACGAGAAGCAAAAAGAAGCAAATATGAAAAAACATTAGAAAAGCACATGTCAAGAACCTGAATTGTTTCTCTTATAGAGATGTTACCAGCAACCAAAGTAATGCCAATGTCATAGAAGATGAATGTGGTGCTATGGCAAACTGCCACCTTTTACAGGTTATGCTAGTTGAGACTATGAGATTATGTCTGGCACGTCTTGTTGACTACAGGGCATATTTACAAAGAGTTCATGTGATGGAGAGCAGCAAGTGAAGTTTCTGTGCTGTGTTGTACACGCAAGAGAGAGCAGATATCTGCTTCAAAGTCGTGTGGTTCTGCTCTCTCCCTATGCTGGCAAACTTTTGGCAGCTAGGTGCCAACACAGGTCCCTTGGAGTCATAGTGCAAGGGTTTCTGTGTTAAAGTCAGCATACTTTTTGTGAAGGAAAGTGTCCCTTCCTACGTGAAAACTAAACAAGTAAGCCTTTCCCTCTGTACGTGTGCTGCATAATGCAGCACACATGCAACAACTTAAAAATGAGCACTAATGAAAACATTTCCTCTCATTACGCCTCCCTTAGGGAGGTGCAGGATTTTGTTGCAAATCCCTGTCTGCAATTCTTTACAGATACGAATTTGCAAAAAGCCCGTGGATGATTGAGTGGCAATGCCCAAATACCATCAATAGATTACCCCTTTAACGCAAAGTAATGCAAAGAATCATTACACTGCCTTGCAGTTCTTTGGTTTATAAACCAACACAAATTATGATTTGCGTTGATTTATAAATTCCAGCAGAAGTTTTTGTGACAGGTTGCATTAAAAAATTAATGCAAACTCAACGCACACTCTTTGTAAAGGTGTGCAGAGGTTTACAACGTATAAAAAGGTGCTAATCCAAAGTGTTTCTTCTACACAGGTACTCATGCACACAGCTTGTCATGACAAGTCTAATGTGTAGTGTTCGTAAATGCTTTCAGTATTGACAATCAGTTCTTGAAAAGTGGTATCACTGATGCGTCACAGCAACACAAATGAGTCTCACGTTTTTAGAAACAACTACAACATGCAAAGCTTAAAAAAGGAGCCTAAGCAACTCTTTTTGGCATTCTGTGTCCAGCACTTTTCAGCCAATTTCAGTATCTAAAACTTGCACTAAAAATAGGTTTTTATGACGAATTCTGAAGGAATTAGCCAGATGTATTTTCTTTTGCATATTTCATAAGTTGTCTTAGTGTTTTGCTACTGTTGCCAATAGATATAGTATGTACTTGTTTCATTTCCATATTACACTACATGTGCACGCATTTAAAAGTTCAGTGTTGCTTACATTTCTTTTGTACCTCTGATATAGAGGGTAGCTAAATATCTGTTCCTCCACAAAAGTGGATCAATGTATGTTTTCTGTATGTGCTGTGAGGAAAATGTATTTTAATAGAGTGCACCTGCAAACGAATGCCTTATTTTTGTGAAAGATACTACTTTATATTAACCACTTTAGAAAGACATTTTATGGCAAGAACTGCTCACTGCACTTATGTGTATGCTTATAAAGATATAAATTTAGAATGAACAACAGATGCGTACCCTCTTTATTTATATCATGGCCTGCCTTCAGATATTCTAATTTTCTGTCCTTCTCAAAATTTTACCATAGCTATTGGAAGAAATACAAAAGAGATGTTAAAAACAAAATTCATCAACTGCACACATATTGAACCGAATTTTTTATTTTTTTTGCTTCATAATTTAAATGCAGTTCTCTGGATCTTTGAATTTGTATTACCTCGTGATTGCCCTACACTTTTATAGAATAAAAGTATGATGCCAACCAAAAATATCCACAATGATAACCACTTTCAGTGATGTATTATGAAAAATCATCATGCCCTTCAAACCACTTTAAAAAAAATTGTAAGGTGAGTAACTGCGACGTCATAGTCTGTGAAACAGTGAGCAAAACTGGGATAAAATCTTGATATAACTGTGCACTGGCACTCTTGTTGTTAGCCACTTGTTCCCACCTAACCTTCCCCCTGGTATTACTAATCGTTAGATTACGACTTGGCTGCGATGGGTTCTGGGTCACGCTATCTAAGATACCACGAAGGGTAAGGGCCAATGAAAAATGATCACTTTTGAAACGCAGTAGAACTTCCATATAAATTATGCTATCCCAAGAACTAACATTTCTGAGTATGTATTCAATATGGCTTCAATAAGTACTCCTTCTGAATGCTGGGAGGCTCTCTAAATCAGATTTTGTTCTGCCATTGCTGGCTGTGAGATGACAACACACACAGAGGTCTACCATCTGCATGGCTGTCTTAGAAAGGTTATGTAGGTAAGGGCCTTGGAGTTGAGGTGTACCCCGGTGCAAGTCCTCTTCACTAACAACTTCCTTTAATAAAGATGAAGGTTCACAGCCCACATTAAAATCCCCACCCACAATAACAGTTGTCTCTTCCCTGATTAGGGTGTCTATCAGGAGATGCAGAACTGCAGATTCAACTGTCTTAGGCAGACTCCTACCGTAAAGATGGAAAAGTAATAGAAGAACCTTGTTGCCTACAAGAACTTCAAGACCCAATAAATAGGAAGAATCAAAGGGGTAGTTGCCTAACATGACATCCTGAAGTAATATTGAGCCAAATGGCAAGAACTCCTGAGGGTCTACCAGCATGGGATCTGTGGGCTGGGACATGGAAGGTCTTAAAACCTTGTCTGTAGGAGGGGGTGATCCCTCACGTTTCCTGGAACATAATAATGTCACCCTGATCAATAAATACTTCTCCCCAGTCTTCCTGGTCAAATTAACTCCCAAGCCCCAATATATTCCATGAAACCAATGTAAGAATATTGGCAAAGTTAGGCATGGGGGAAGCCTGGATACACAGCGAGGTGGTTAGAGATTGGCTAGGCGGAAGATTCAAGGTTTGTTCGCTGTTAACTAGTTGCACTTCGGTACTAGTGGGCAGTTTTGAAGTAGGAGAAGGAGTGCAAAGCAGCATTGTGGGATCACAGATGGTGTCTTCACTGGGTAAAGTACACTTGAGAACTTGGGCCGTTTGCTGCAAAATTACATATGGAAGAATACCCTCCTCACAGGTCACGAGTCCCTTAGAGGCTGCAATTATATCCTTCCCTACTGGACATCAATCTACATCTGCCAGGCCTGAGAGAAGATGAATCTTGTTAGAAACTGGGACAAGGAACCTTTCTGGTTCATCATGCAACTCACAGGGATAGCAATTCCCCACATTACCCATAAAATGAAACGGTCTGAGATGTTTGTACAAAAACCCCAGTGAGACAATATAGATATGAGATACAGCACCCCTACCCTAGTTCCTAGTCCCCTGATAGATTAAACGTTGTGCAAGATTGGGATTTTGACAATTCACCACAATACAGTCCCCCCTCAAATGTTTGACAAAGGAACCAATCCACACGACCCAGTGTACAAACAGCATGTCCTTAGACTAATTAATGTTGAAACCAGTATTACAAGACAACCAGTGACAAACTGATTTTTTCAGTTCTGTAGTTGGTTCTTCTCTGGGGGAATTTAAGGGTGGGACATTTGTTTAAAAGGCCAGATAACAGCTGCAGTCCGGAGGAAGGTTTAGTCGAGTTTGGTTAGGAAATTGTTGTTGCTTCAACTTCGACTTGAAGTCTTCAGTTGGACTATCTGTTAGAGCTCCACCACCTCTATTTCTTCTGTTATTTCCCTCCCTGCCAGTAGCCTAAGTTGCTCCTGCCCTTAAGACGGTGTCACCTGTGTTATTGGTCTGGGGAGAAATAGCCCCGGCCCCTGAGCGGCTAAAACAACGAAAGTCGATCTCTGTGCTGTACCTGGATCGATTGCAAGACTCTGGGAAGGTTTATTAGTTACCATGGAGACCTGGGCAAAGGGCCTTGGGGGTCAGCATGTTAGCATAGGATTGAGTTAACAAGGACACCCAGTTTTCAGCTTGCAAAATCTATTGATCAGCGAGGACACACTTGCAGTCATCATCATCTGGAATCTTTTAAAAAGGAAATGCCATTCCAGAGTGGGGGAGGCTTCCATGCCCCCTGAATCAGAAGAGGTGGTTGCAATGCCCATGGGGTGCAAGACGGGTATGTGGGTTATTGCACTAAAAACCCTATCAGTCCGGGAAGGCATTCAAGGACCTGATCATTTAGAATACTTTTTAAGCTTAGCGGGGGGCCAGCTCTCGCTGGTAACCGAAAAATCGATATTTGATGTCATACTGACTAAGCTGGGAGTTAACAGGGGTAGCTTGGCTTGCAGAGCAGGCCCAGTGGGCTGGTTGGTAGAGAAAACTGGCGAAGCGCTCCTCCCAATGCTTCCAGAAGGCCCCAAGGGACCTAGCCCCCCCATCTCCCATGACAAGAGTTGCTCTGCTAGAACGATCTCCTTGTCTAGAACACTTGTGACCTGAGTCGGGAATAGTCAAGTGCTGTGCCTCCCTTAGATTTTGAAGTGACTGTTGTGTCCCCTTATATCTTACGTTTGACCGCTGTCACTAATAAAGAGTCCGAGGTGACAGAACAAAGCCAGAGCCAAGGTCCAAGAATACGAGGCACTCACTGCAATCTGACGATTAGGAACAAAACCAGAGGGGGTGGCCCAGCCCACCTCTGCTCCTCCATGCCCCGATGGCTCACCTTAAGTAGGGCTAATGGACAACAGCTGCAGGTACAGGGAATAATTCTGGGACTTGTAACCCCCGGCGGCCGTGATGCTTGGCGGCTGTCCCCATTGGCCAAAATAATGGCAGGGAATCCGTGGAAAGTGGCCCCAAGAGCAGGGAAGCAAGCAAATCCAAAATGCAAAACACAAGGCACCCCTGCGATAGATAAAAACAGATAAAAAACAATGAACAAGGCAGCCCCCCTCCCCCGTAGCCTACTAAATCAGGTTAAAACAGTTGAAGTTACTTGTAGCACTTGTTTTCAAGAAGAAATCCACATAAAGAAGGCAGATGCAGTTAGAGTCAGGGTAAGTTTATTAGCCCGCCGGCTAACTGGGCAATAGCCAAACAGCAGCAGGGACTTACGTCCTCCCCTGTTCATTGCAGAGGGCCACCGCCTCCACCACCCGCCACGCTGCATCACGATGCACAGAAAATTATTGGGTCAACGGACCAGTGAATAAGTGTCTGTAGGTGTCCTGGAGCCTCTGTGTAGCGCCCTGAAGTCCTGCTCCTGGTGACGCTAGAAGACCAAGTACACAACGTGGCCAAACTACGACCGTTCCTTCCGTGCTTTCTCACCTGTTGTGTGAGCCCCCCCCACCGCGACTACAGCTGTCTCCCTGTCGTAGACCCGCACCCGCACGTCTTCACGAGCGACGCGTGTGCAGTGGCGGCAGGTAGAGGTAGGCAGCAGCAGACAGAGCAACCGTTGCCACAGTGGGCCACGATGTAAAAAGGCACGAGGTCAAAGCGGTCCAGGGAGCGCTTGAATCTGGTCCGTCTAGCGAGCAACAGCAGCCGGACCCCCTCGCAGTCTCCATAGCGTGGCTTCCTTGGTGTGTGACATGCTGGGACGCCATAGTTAATTACAGTATGACGTTCAAATACACAAGACTAATTCAAAAATTTCGTTACACCCAGTTATTCTCCCGAGTTAAAATAATTGATTCAATTTGCAAGTAATTGTCAAATAATTAGTTGCATTAGGTGACATAGTATTGGTTTTAAACATACAGTGCAATAGAACAATGCTCATTGGTGACCACAGATGTTACTACCAAGTAGGCAAGATGTGAGCAACGGATGTGACAGAGATTAATCTCATATTGATGAGCACATGTGTACTTTGCAGCATAGAACAGCAGTATATTTTGATTCCATTTTGTACGTTTATTGTTCTGTAATTAGTGGCATATAAGACACGCTTTTCGTCGAGACTGGAGAGAAAAACAAATAAAGCCCATAACAAGCGACAGCAACAGTGCCTGGAGGGTTGGTACAGCTTCCCCGGTGGTAAAGAGTAGACAAGCAGATTGGGAGGGAGCTTGAGTGAACACAGAGATTGGGACTGGAGTCCTACGCACTAACTATGCAGACTTATGTGGGTTTAGTGCGTATTATGGCAGTCTCCTGTTGTGTTGCTATTGGGGCAAAGGGCCCGAAAGGAGGTGCGCTCCAATAGGTGTCTCTTGCAGTCACCTGTAGCCAGGAAGGGTGAGAACACCTTAAATTGAAGCTGTGCACTCAGGGTGGGTAGGTGTTATCCCTGGATACATCTTGAAAGGCCACAAGCAGTGCATCCTACTCCTGTAAGAGGAGACGTTTTCTCAGACCCTATACCTCATCCCCAGAAGTAAATTGTACTTAGCACCAGGCCATACGATACATTATTGGTGCCAAGTGAATACCAGGGCAGCACGGTCAATTTCTAGTGTTTGGTCACCAAGAACTTTGCCAGTATTAAGGCAAGATCTAAGAAACGAGCTGCAAGCCTAGTCTTCTGAGTGTCACTTAAGAGCTCCAGTGCACAAATCTCCCAACTGTTGAGGGTGCTGTTGTCAGTGAGGTGGCCAAGGTGTCAGTAATGCGAGAGGGTGGGGTGGGTCCGTAGCATGTGAAGCATGTCAGCTTTGTACAAACAGCAGTGCGGGCTGCAGACATATGCACCAAGAAAGTAACCATTTAGTTTGGCAGAGGTAATATAGGCTCTATATAGTAGGCAACATTAGTAAGCTTAAACTGGGCCTTTCTGGTCACCTTAGCAGTGTATGCCAGGATTCCGATCCACTCATTCTCTGTGAGGGCTATGCCAAGGTCTGCCTATAGCCTTCAGGCCAGATTGGGGGCATCCAAGTATGCTCACCAAGACTGTTAGTCAGCCAGCGAATGTCTACCTTAGCCCATGACATGCAGCTATTGAAGAACCATGTGCTGCGGGGACTCCTTCGCATTTATGGGCCAGTTAGAGGGGAGAATCCATGTCAGGGCACTGTAGTTCAAGAAGTGACCAGCAGGGATATTATATTTTTCAGCAATCACTGGAAAGGAGAGGAGAATGTTTCGAAGAATGAGTGAGGAAGGAGTATGAGCAGGTTAGCAAAATTCTATGAGTTTAAGCCGCATAATGTTGGTAGATACACTTCAGGCAGAACCACCCCTTCACATATGTGCTTTAGTGACCAAATGATCTTAAAAGAGAATTTCAGAGGATTTCAGAGGAACGTTCTTTAGTGCTATAAAGTTATAGGTGTCCCTCGCGTACAACCACTCCAACACTTCTATAAACAAAAGTATATGCAACATGGATGCCAAGAGTAGTAAAGGTCCTCCCACGGCACTGGTACACAATGGAAAGGTGCTTAACCACATACATGGTGAACAACCTTTCTTAACCGAGATCTCAAAGGGCTGCCTTCTTTAGGAGAAATAGAAGTCCAACATTTGGAAAATTAGAACGCTTAGAAATGAAGGATACATTGAAGAGGAAGCAGTGGCACTGTGTTTAATGGCTTATTGTCAATAAACATGTCCCTTATGGACTGCAAAAACTTAGCAGCAGATTTATGAACATTTTGCCACGGTTTGCCACACAAAAGCTTTGCGCGGCTTTGCATTCTTTGCATCAAGGGTGAATTTAAGGGGTGGTACATGGGTACATGGGTGTTCTCATGGAAGCACCTTGGTTTTGTAATCTTTGAGGCAGGTTTGAAAAGGAGAAATGTTTTTATTTCTCCAAACTTTTTGTTTCTGTGCAGAATACACGCAAAGTGGGAATAGTTTTAAAGTAGGTCTAGGCAAATTACTTTGTACTGGAAGTTGAGCCTTCCAGTGCAAGCCTTTGATCAACAAGACACAGGCACCTTTGCACTATTGCACAATGATATGTGCATGGTGCTAGGCAGCCTGGTTGTGCAGCAGTGCTAAGGAGAGAGCAGGAGGGTGCCATATCGAACTAGAAATGGTACTCTCCTGCTCTCCTCCCATCACACAAATCAGCACAGCAACATTGGTTGATGTGGTGCGTTGTGTGACAACTTTGGATTTTCTTTCACAAAACCATATCCGATTTTGACATTCAAAACAGAGAAATGTAAGTCTCCCTGTGGACAGTAAGCCCACTGAGCTATCTTAGAAAGAGGAGAAAACTGCTATACTAATGTAATATAGAATGTCAGAGTGTACTTGCCCCATTTGGAAAAAGAACGGCAATGAGTGCATAACAAGAAACTGGTAGTGTCTGTCTTAATTCTGCTTAACTGAAAAACCTGAAATATTCCCTTAAAAAGTTGTCAAATAATATAAAGTTTTAGTCACAGCTAATGGACGCAACTAATTTTAAAATGTAGCATTCATCACACATTATTCCCAAGCATTCTCTGTGAAGAGATCTTGCTTCCTGGTAAAGTAATCTTTGTATACCATCTAACCAGTATGAACTTAGTCTCCTATAAGGAACATATAGCGAAATTAAGCCTTGAATAGGCTTAAGCCCCTCTTATTTATCACTCTGTGAACCATACATAGGGACTTAAATTGAATGCTCTTCAAAACTGGCAACCAGTGAAGAGCTCTAACGCCCATATTTATACTATTTTAGCTCCGCACTTGTGCCGCTTTTTGACGCAAAAATGGCACAAACTTGCAAAATACAATTTGCGCTGTTTTTGCATCAAAAAGCGGCGCAAATGCGGCGCTAAAAAAGTCTAAATATGGGCCTTAGAGTGGGAGCCATGGAGGTGAATTTGGGAATTTTAAAGTGAGTCCACGCTGCAGCGTTCTGAATACGGTGAAATCTGTTTGTGACAAATTTGGGCCTGCCTAATTAAAGTGAATGTCCATAGTCCAAGCAGGAGTTAATAAGACCTTAGATAACTATTTGACGTAGATTGATAGAAACCAGGGGAGGGATTTTTATAGTGCACAGAGAGTTCCGACACAACTAGCTGCCAGTTTATTGGCCTGAGTTTACATAGTAAGCTTTTCCTCAATCCAGAAACCTAGGCCCTTTACTGATGAGGTAAGTACAGGAAGGGTCCCTAGTTCGTCCATGTTGGACCTGGCTTTTTGACGGGGACATCCCCAAACTTTTTGCCTCCTTCCTCCTATTTTTTCTGACCTGCTGTTGTTGGCTTTTGACCTCTGAGCACTTTACCACTGCTAACCAGTGCTAAAGTGCATATGCTCTCTGTGTAAATTGTACTATTGATTGGTTTATCCATGATTGACTATTTAATCTACCTGTAAGTCCCTATTAGAGTGCACTACATGTGCCTAGGGCCTGTAGATTAAATGCTACTAGTGGGCCTGCAGCACTGGTTGTGCCACCCACCTCAGTAGCCCCTTAACCTTGTCTCAGGCCTGCCATTGCAAGGCCTGTGTGTGCAGTTTCACTGCCACTTCGACTTGGCATTTAAAAGTACTTGCCAAGCCTAGAAATCCCCTTTTTCTACATATAAGTCATCCCTAATGTGTGCCCTAGGTAACCCCTAGAGCAGGGTGCTGTGTAGGTAAAAGGCCGGACATGTACCTGTGTAGTTATATGTCCTGGTAGTGTAAAACTCCTAAATTCGTTTTTACACTACTGTGAGGCCTGCTCCCTTCATAGGCTAACATTGGGGCTGCCCTCATACACTGTTGAAGTGGCAGCTGCTGATCTGAAAGGAGCAGGAAGGTCATATTTGGTATGGCCAGAATGGTAATATAAAATCCTGCTGACTGGTGAAGTCGGATTTAATATTACTATTCTAGAAATGCCACTTTTAGAAAGTGAGCATTTCTTTGCACTAAAAACTTGTTGTGCCCTTCAATCCACGTCTGGCTAGGTTTAGTTGACAGCTCCTTGTGCATTCACTCAGACACACCCCAAACACAGGGTACTCAGCCTCACTTGCATACATCTGCATTTTGAATGGGTCTTCCTGGGCTGGGAGGGTGGAGGGCCTGCCCTCACACAAAGGACTGCCACACCCCCTACTGGGACTCTGGCAGACAGGATTGAACTGAAAGGGAACTTGGTGCATTTCTTAGAGACTCTTTGAAGTCACCCCCACTTCAAAGGCACAACTTAGTATAAAACAGGGCCTCTGCCCTACCTCATCAGACACTTGCTGGAGAAGAAACCTGAACCAGAAACTACATCCTGCCAAGAAGAACTGCCTGGCTGCTCAAAGGACTCACCTGTCTGCTTTCTCCAAAGGACTGCTGTCTTGCTGTTGCCCTGCTGCCTTGCTGAACTCTTGTCTGGCTGTGAAAGTGCTCTCCAAGGGCTTGGATAGAGCTTGCCTCCTGTTCCTTGAAGTCTCAGGACCAAAAAGACTTCTTCCTTTCACGTGGACGCTCCGTGCGCCGAAAATTTCGACGCACAGCTTGTTTCGCGGCGAGAAAAACGCCGCACACCGACGCTGATCAACGCGACGCCCTCGGGACGATCGAGACTTCGACGCACAACCTCGCAAGGACAAAGCCGCCCGACTTCCAAGGAGAAATCGACGCGACGCCTACCGTGAGTGCGAAACTTTGACGCACGGCCTCGCAAGGACAACGCCGCCCGACTTCCAAGGAGAAATCGACGCGACGCCTGCCGTGAGACCAAAATTTCGACGCACGGCCTCGCAAGGTCAACGCCGCCCGACTTCCAAGGAGAAATCGACGCGACGCCTACCGTGAGATCGAAACTTCGACGCGCAGCCCCGCAGAACGACGCGCAGCCGGAAAATAAGCAGGAGAATCCACGCACAGACCCGGGACATCTGGTAATCCTCGCGATCCACAAAAAGAGACTGTCTGCGCGCCGGAAAACGACGCCCGACTTCCCCGCGTGGAAAAGAACGACGCAAGTCTGTGTGTGCTGAGCGGAAAACGACGCACACACCCCTTTTTCCACGCATCTCTTCTCCTGTGGCCCTCTGAGGAGATTTCCCACCAGAAACCAGGTACTCTGTGCTTGAAAGACACTTTATTGCTATTTAAAGACTTAAAGACTCTTAATATCACTTTTCAGTGATATCTTTACAAATTCGTATTGCAACTTTGATCGTTTTGACCTACAATTATCCAGATAAATATTCTATATTTTTCTAAACACTGTGTGGTGTATTTTTGTGGTGTTATACTATGGTGTTGTATGATTTATTGCACAAATGCTTTACACATTGCCTTCTAAGTTAAGCCTGACTGCTCGTGCCAAGCTACCGGAGGGTGAGCACAGGCTGATTTTGGATTGTGTGTGACTTACCCTGACTAGAGTGAGGGTTCTTGCTTGGACAGAGGGCAACCTATCTGCCAACCAAAAACCCCATTTCTAACATTGGTGATCAGCGGTGAGGATAGGACTTGTGTTTGTGCAGTGACATACAGTAGCTAAGTATTTCACTACCTACCCACAGTTGAAGGTCAACTTGATTTTTTATCTCTTTTTTGACTTTTGGTCTCTGATGTCCTCCTGGATATACTATTGATATTTTGGACTTTGGATTTTGGTTTTTGCTGGTAAGATCCTATCAGAATGGGATCGCTTACCTACTTATTCTTTTTGCCTACTGACCACCTCACTAAGGCTGACCTAAGGAAGCTTTGCAGAGAATGTGGCCTTCCTGTAGCAAAGAGATCTACTAAAGCAGAGATGCTACATGCCTACATAGTCTGGGAGGAAGACAGATGGGCAGAGAGAGAGGCAGCAAGAAACCAAATGACTAAGTACCCCTCAGAGGAGGAGGAGGACGACTCAGATGAGGAAAGAGACCCAGTGAAAAAAGAATGGCTCATGGCTCAAGCACGGTGGATGGAAGAGCTAGATGAGTTTATTGAAAGGGCTGAGGCAGCAAGTCTCTTAGCCCTGGAAGAAGAAAAGATTGCAGCTCAAGAGCTGAGCTGTAAAGAGCTGAAACTGGAGGCCGGAAGGGCTGAGTCCAGATCAGATGGTGGCAGCAAAAATCTTGCATCTAGTACTGCTGAAGAAGGGCACAAGCCCAGAGATGTGGTACCCAACTTGAAGAAGAGAGTTGACACACCCCAGGCGGTTCAAGGGTATGAGGTAGTTCCCGTTATGCACAGGGTCCCTGAGAAGGATTGGGGAACTGGCACAGGGAGTCATATTCCTACTGGGGGGAGGGACACTTTACTGACTCTAGCAGAGAGTGACAGAGAAAAGGGTTCCCCCCTGGTGGACGTCCTGGATATAGAGGGTAGAGACATCCCAGAAGAGTTTGGGTTGAGTGTCAGGGACAGACAGAAACTGTCTCACCAGTCTCAAGAGGGTGATGTAGAGTGCTTTTCCAAGGCTGAGTTACTAGGTGGTTGGGTGAAGGGTACTGTGGTTAATACATGTGAAGGGCAGAGTGATGTAATTGCTGGAGAGTATATGTCTGGTCCTTATTTTCCAGAGCTACGCCAACACCAGGTGGAGTGTGAGTTCTCTGACCCCAGGGAACTTACAGTGGAGGCAGACTTTTGGGTGAGTACCAGAGAGTCTGAAGAGGCATTTGGGGGTGCTCCTGAAGGGAGTGGTCTAGGTGGTTCCCGACCAAGTGAGGTGGGAGAGGATTGTAGTGTCCCAGGTAGGTCTCAGAGCCTAACCTGTACCGTAGGGCCACCTTTTGAGGGAAGCCCCGCAGTGTCAGAAGAACTTGGGGGGATGACTGTAGACAGCATCCCAACAGTTCTGGTGTCTGGCAGTACCACTCCTAGTGAGGGGGTGCAGAAGTCCAGACATAGGGTTGAGAGGGGGTGGCAGACCCCAGTGGAGGATCTTGAAAGTCAGGGGTCAGCTCTGAGAGCAGAGCCCCCCAGGAATGACCCAGGTGAGACCGTTTCTGGTTTGGGGGAAACCCAGACTCTGCCGGATGGGCAGAGGTCGGGAGACCTGCGCCAACCAGACTCTTGTGTGGCCCTTGGGGACGGCGTGTCCCTTGTGGGGGGTGAGAGTGCCCCCCAGGAAGTCCTGGCATGCCAGGCAAAGATTCAACCTCAGGGTGGTGACTCTGGGTTGGATAACCGGGTTCAGAGGTTAAACTTTGACCTGGTGGGGGGTAGATGTGCCCCCCAGAAAGTCCTGGAATGCCAGGCAATGGCTCAACCTCAGGGTGGTGACTCTGGGTTGGCTTACCAGGTGAAGAGGTCAAACTCTGACCTGGTGGGGGGTAGGTGTGCCCCCCAGAAAGTCCTGGCGTGCCAGGCAGTTGTCCAACCTCAGGGTGTCGACTCTGGGTTGGATGGCCAGGTTCAGAGGTTAAACTCTGACCTGGTGGGAGGTAGGTGTGCCTCCCAGAAAGTCCTGGGGTGCCAGGCAATTGCCCAACCTCAGGGTGGTGACTCTGGGTTGGCTAACCCGGTTCAGAGGTCAAACTCTGACCTGGTGGGGGGTAGGTGTGCCCCCCAGAAAGTCCTGGTATACCAGGCAATGGTTCAACCTCAGGGTGGTGACCCTGGGTTGGAGAACCAGGCTCAGAGGTTAAACTCTGACCTGGTGGGAGGTAGGTGTGCCTCCCTGAAAGTCCTGGCCTGCCAGGCAATGGTTCAACCTCAGGGTGGTGACTCTGGGTTGGATATCCAGGTTCAGAGGTTAACCTCTGACCTGGTGGGGGGTAGGTGTGCCCCCCAGAAAGCCCTGGTGTACCAGGCAGTTGTCCAACCTCAGGATGGTGACCCTAGGTTGGAGAACCAGGTTCAGAGGTTAAACTCTGACCTGGTGGAGGGTCAGTGTGCCCTCCAGGAAGTCCTGGCGTGCCAGGCGATTGTTCTACTTCAGGGTGGTAACTCTGAGTTGAATGGTCAGGTGCAGAGGTTAAACTCTGACCTGGTGGAGGGTCAGTGTGCCCTCCAGGAAGTCCTGGTGTGCCAGGCAATTGTTCAACTTCAGGGTGGTGACTCTGAGTTGAATGGTCAGGTGCAGAGGTTAAACTCTGACCTGGTGGAGGGTCAGTGTGCCCTCCAGGAAGTCCTGGCGTGCCAGGCAATTGTTCAACTTCAGGGTGGTAACTCTGAGTTGAATGGGCAGGTGCAGAGGTTAAACTCTGACCTGGTGGGGGGTAGGTGTGCCTCCCAGGAAGTCCTGGTTTGCCAGGCGGTGATCCAGTCTGAGGGTACAGACCCTGGGCTGGAAGACCAGGTTCAGGGTGTCCCCCCGGACCTGGAGGGAGGGGCTACTGATAACAGTGCCCCTACCATGTTGTCTTCTGAGGAGGCCACTCCTAGTTGGAGGGTGCTGGACCCCAGAAGGGAGGGCAGGGGGAGGGAAGCCTCACCCCGGGCCCTAGTCCAACCTGAAGGTACAGACCCCAGGTTGGAGGGCCAGTGGCAGGTTAACAGCCCTGCACTGGTGGAGGAATGGTACAGGGCGACTTCTGTAAGCCCCCTGGCCATGTTGGACTCTGGGGGTACCGCTCCGGGAGGGAGGGTACAAAGCCCCAGAGGGGAGGACCAGGTTCAGGCTGTCATCCCTGACCTGGTGGAAGGGAGAGTGGTTAAAGGGTGCCCAGCACCTGGGGCTACCGCCCCCCACTCTCCACAGCCACAGTGGTTGGAGAGCTTTGAGAGGCCTGGGGCCCGGCTCTCATCCCTGGCAGCTGTCAGTAATCACTGTGGCTTGCTGTCCGGGTGGACAGAGTTATCCCTGGGGAGGGGACAAGTGTCACACCTCAGGGGTAGAGTGGGCAACACCACTATGTTGGTCATGGGGGTACTATCCTGCTCCTGGGATACATCTGTGAGCAAAGTAAGGTTAGGTGCTGCACAGATGGGATCCGCAGGAAAGGAGAAAGGTTCCCCATGGATGGGCTTAATGGGCCCTGAGAGTATGGACAGAGGGACCCAATGGGAGTCAAGAAGGCGAAGAACTGGAGCATGCCCCTGCTGTTGTGGGCCTGGGTCCTTGTTCTGTCGCCTCAAACAGGGAAGTACATCAGGATAGTGATTGTTCTCCCCTGGCTTTAGGCTGGTGGGGGGTCATGTTGGACCTGGCTTTTTGACGGGGACATCCCCAAACTTTTTGCCTCCTTCCTCCTATTTTTTCTGACCTGCTGTTGTTGGCTTTTGACCTCTGAGCACTTTACCACTGCTAACCAGTGCTAAAGTGCATATGCTCTCTGTGTAAATTGTACTATTGATTGGTTTATCCATGATTGACTATTTAATCTACCTGTAAGTCCCTATTAGAGTGCACTACATGTGCCTAGGGCCTGTAGATTAAATGCTACTAGTGGGCCTGCAGCACTGGTTGTGCCACCCACCTCAGTAGCCCCTTAACCTTGTCTCAGGCCTGCCATTGCAAGGCCTGTGTGTGCAGTTTCACTGCCACTTCGACTTGGCATTTAAAAGTACTTGCCAAGCCTAGAAATCCCCTTTTTCTACATATAAGTCATCCCTAATGTGTGCCCTAGGTAACCCCTAGAGCAGGGTGCTGTGTAGGTAAAAGGCCGGACATGTACCTGTGTAGTTATATGTCCTGGTAGTGTAAAACTCCTAAATTCGTTTTTACACTACTGTGAGGCCTGCTCCCTTCATAGGCTAACATTGGGGCTGCCCTCATACACTGTTGAAGTGGCAGCTGCTGATCTGAAAGGAGCAGGAAGGTCATATTTGGTATGGCCAGAATGGTAATATAAAATCCTGCTGACTGGTGAAGTCGGATTTAATATTACTATTCTAGAAATGCCACTTTTAGAAAGTGAGCATTTCTTTGCACTAAAAACTTGTTGTGCCCTTCAATCCACGTCTGGCTAGGTTTAGTTGACAGCTCCTTGTGCATTCACTCAGACACACCCCAAACACAGGGTACTCAGCCTCACTTGCATACATCTGCATTTTGAATGGGTCTTCCTGGGCTGGGAGGGTGGAGGGCCTGCCCTCACACAAAGGACTGCCACACCCCCTACTGGGACTCTGGCAGACAGGATTGAACTGAAAGGGAACTTGGTGCATTTCTTAGAGACTCTTTGAAGTCACCCCCACTTCAAAGGCACAACTTAGTATAAAACAGGGCCTCTGCCCTACCTCATCAGACACTTGCTGGAGAAGAAACCTGAACCAGAAACTACATCCTGCCAAGAAGAACTGCCTGGCTGCTCAAAGGACTCACCTGTCTGCTTTCTCCAAAGGACTGCTGTCTTGCTGTTGCCCTGCTGCCTTGCTGAACTCTTGTCTGGCTGTGAAAGTGCTCTCCAAGGGCTTGGATAGAGCTTGCCTCCTGTTCCTTGAAGTCTCAGGACCAAAAAGACTTCTTCCTTTCACGTGGACGCTCCGTGCGCCGAAAATTTCGACGCACAGCTTGTTTCGCGGCGAGAAAAACGCCGCACACCGACGCTGATCAACGCGACGCCCTCGGGACGATCGAGACTTCGACGCACAACCTCGCAAGGACAAAGCCGCCCGACTTCCAAGGAGAAATCGACGCGACGCCTACCGTGAGTGCGAAACTTTGACGCACGGCCTCGCAAGGACAACGCCGCCCGACTTCCAAGGAGAAATCGACGCGACGCCTGCCGTGAGACCAAAATTTCGACGCACGGCCTCGCAAGGTCAACGCCGCCCGACTTCCAAGGAGAAATCGACGCGACGCCTACCGTGAGATCGAAACTTCGACGCGCAGCCCCGCAGAACGACGCGCAGCCGGAAAATAAGCAGGAGAATCCACGCACAGACCCGGGACATCTGGTAATCCTCGCGATCCACAAAAAGAGACTGTCTGCGCGCCGGAAAACGACGCCCGACTTCCCCGCGTGGAAAAGAACGACGCAAGTCTGTGTGTGCTGAGCGGAAAACGACGCACACACCCCTTTTTCCACGCATCTCTTCTCCTGTGGCCCTCTGAGGAGATTTCCCACCAGAAACCAGGTACTCTGTGCTTGAAAGACACTTTATTGCTATTTAAAGACTTAAAGACTCTTAATATCACTTTTCAGTGATATCTTTACAAATTCGTATTGCAACTTTGATCGTTTTGACCTACAATTATCCAGATAAATATTCTATATTTTTCTAAACACTGTGTGGTGTATTTTTGTGGTGTTATACTATGGTGTTGTATGATTTATTGCACAAATGCTTTACACATTGCCTTCTAAGTTAAGCCTGACTGCTCGTGCCAAGCTACCGGAGGGTGAGCACAGGCTGATTTTGGATTGTGTGTGACTTACCCTGACTAGAGTGAGGGTTCTTGCTTGGACAGAGGGCAACCTATCTGCCAACCAAAAACCCCATTTCTAACAGTCCAGCCAATTGAGTTCATTCCATAAGAAAGGAATGTTTCCTGCCACCAGGACTTCTGTTTTATCTCCTTTTAACTTTAACTGACTGTCTGACATCCAATAGGTAACATGATTAATACAGGGGTTTAAGTGCTAGGAAGTTTTCTTAATGTCTGAAGTAAGCGATACAACGATTTGAGTATCGTCAGCACACAAGATCAGTGCAAAACCATACTTCTGCAAAAATTCTTCAAAAGGGCATACATAAAGATTAAAAAGTGTAGGGCTCAGCGAAGATACTTTTGGTACACAACAATTCAGTGCAAAAGAGGAAGAGACATAGCATTCAATCTGAATTTGAAAATTGAGTGCTTTTAGGAAATCAGTCAGCCAGCCAAGGGCTCTTCCTTTTATTCCTGACTCCTTCATTCACATGATCAGAGTTGAGTGTGACACCATGTCAAAGGCAGCACTTAAATCTAGCAGGATCAGGGTTGCAGATCCGCCTCAGTCTAAAACCAACTTTAGTTCTTCATTAGCGACTAATAGAGCAGTTTGTGTACTATTTCCTGGTCTGAACCCCATTTGAGTAGGGTGCAGGATTGAATGAGATTCTAAATATTGAGAAACTAGTTTGTTCATGTGTTTTTCCAGAATCTTGCTTACCCCAGGAAGAAGCAATATGGGGTGATAGCTCTCCATAGTAGAAGATTCACTTAATGTTTTTTTTCAGGAGATGTTTTACTATTGTATGCTTCCATCTTGTGGAACTGTACAACTTTCTAATGAGCAGTTAAGAATGTCAGTAAGTTCTTCTGTTAACAAAATCCCTCCTTTTTTAATATATCAGGAGGTGCAGCATCAAATGCAGAACCTGACTTAGCAGTAAGTAGAATATCCTTGGTAGCTTCCCAATGCAGCTTAGAAAATGTTGTCAATGAGTGGCTACTAGATTCTCCTTTCAACAGCTCACCAAACTGCTCTCTTTTAAGACTCACAAGGTGCATAGGATATTATTCACCTTATCTAGAAAAAAACCTCTGCTAGTGTATTGCAGCATAGTATTGTAGATGTGGGAGTGTTTTGATACATTTCTGGCTTCATGATGCTGTTCACTATTTTAAACCGTTCCTGATTCAGTTAGTCATGTGATGCATACTCTGTTGATCAAAAGTTGCTAAAAAAAGGGCCTGGTGCTGCACAGTAGAAGGCAATTTACAAAGGTTCACTGGTCACTTTTCTGTTGCTTTGTGCTGCATTTGGGTGTCAAGCCTGTAGTAATGAAGTGACACCTTTGCCCAGATAGTGGTAACATGTGTAATGACAAAATAATGAAGAAATACTACCTCAAAATATGCAGAATATTTTGCCTTTTCTTGCTGCATTATTTAATCAGTCCTGTTGCATAATGTTGTCCTCCCAAGCTGCACTATTCCAGTGCCCTTAGTTAGCATCCATATGGCAAAAGACAACGAAGAAGAATACTTCCTTGTTGGCTTTGAGTCAGGGTTCTGCTCAGTTTGCAGTGGTGAAATGGCAACACCCAACTACTGGATCATGCTTTCCCCATCACATACAATAGTTTCTCTTTCTCATGGTCTTTCTAGATTTGCCTGTGCTTGTTAATATAATTTAAAATAGAACCCTGTTTGAGACCCTAAATATGACCCTGGACCTTTTACTATTGTTTGGGACTAGTGCATTCCACCAATTGGTGAGAAAGGATTGGAAGTGAAAGACTGTGGCTTCTCAGAATAACCACAAATATGAAAACAGTACTTCATTTCACACTCATTCTTCGCAGAAATATGCGATGAATAGCAAATCTGAATCTAGGCCATGCTACATTTTGACATTACCTAACAGATTTTCAGTATTCCCTTTAACGGTGGCTTTCCCATTTGTTGGTTTCTCCCTCATCCAAACTTGGGAGGTGAGGCTACATTTATAGGGCCTCATTTACAAGAATCTGGTGCATTGGCTCTGATGCGCCAGATTTCTTGTGCTGCCCTACGACCCCCTAACACCATGGATGCACTGAATTTACACTACAAAGCTCCATGTTGCACATTTTCACTGATGCATCAGAAATTCAGACACATCGGTGGTGCTAAACTCATGCATGGCTGGACTACCGTAAAAAAAATGATGCTACTCCAGCAATGCCAGGAGGCCCCTATTGAGGAAAAGCCCTGTGTCAGTTTTTCACCTGCTCTGAGTACGCAGTAACATTCTGATGAAGTGAAGTCACAGAATGACACAGTGAAATGTAAATTTCAGTGCGTCAGTTCTGCGTGCCTTTTCCTGTGGGAATGTCTACCTTGCATCCACTATATCAGGAGTAGGTATAATGTGACGCAAGCCTTCACAAACTGATGCACTGAGCCCAAAGCATCAGTTTGTAAATGTGGAGCAGTGAAGAGCACTGCTTGCGCTACGTTGTGTAAAAACAAATGACGCAATGGTCGTGTAAAGGCTTTGTAAATGAGGCCCATACTTTTCCTAACATGGATGCATTCACTACCAATGCGGCTATACACAAACAAGTCCTACTGCTTGTAGCTGTGTTGGACCTGGCCCTTTTTGTAGAGTCATCCCCAGACTTTTTGCCTCCTTCCTCCTATTTCTTCTGACCTGCTGTTGGCTCTAGGACTCTGAGCACTTTATCACTACTAAAGTGCAGGTGCTCTCCCTTCTAAAGTTGAAATGATTGGCTTATACGTAATTGGCACATTTAATTTACCTGTAATTCCCTTGTCCAATGGTATCCCTATACCCAGGGCCTGTAAATTAAATGCTACTAGTGGGCCTTCATCGTTGCTTGCGCCACCCACTGAAGTAGCCTTTCAAACCTGTGTCAGGTCTGCTAGTGAAGGGTCTGCATGCGCAGTTTTCTGCCACAGGGATATGGCATCTAAATTTACTTACCAGGCCCAAAACTCCCCTTTTACTACATGTAAGTCACCCCTAAGGTAGGCCCTAGCTAGCCCTATGGGCAGGGTGCTATGTACGTTGAAGGCAGGACATGTGCCTGGTAGCATCCTGTCCTGGTAGTGACAAACAGCCTATTTGGTTTCTCACTGATATGAGTGCTGCCTTCTCATAGGATTGCATTGGAAATGCCCTGCCTTATGTCTAGGGGTATTGTCTGATTTATGAGGGGTAGCGTAGGAATGATTGGTATGGTTGTAATGGCAGTGAGAAGTGCTGCTTATTGGTGTAGGTGGATTTTTTAATATCATTACCGAAATGCCACTTCTAGAAAGTGAGCATTTCTCTGTGCTTGTGACTTTGGTGTTTTGCAGCTTGACTCCAATCCACGTCCGGGCAGAGTGGCAGTTGTGCTTTGTGTATATTTTTCATACAGCCTGTACACAGGGAGGGTGGAGGTGTCACAGAGGTGCATCTACATTTTGAATGGTCTACCTGGGATGAGAGAAGTGGGGGCGGGGCACACTTGCATCTGTAACTGCTGTGCCCTGGCCTCACACAGAGGGCTTGTTTACTCCCAACCGATGTCTGAAGCCTGTGCTGGAGGAGAGAGGGGACACTCCTGGAACCAGTTGTAACTGGTTGGAGCCGCCTCCACCCCTCTTTTTTAAACCTTTGCAAAACTAAGTATAAGTACAGGATTTTTCCCCATGAAAAAGAGACACTAGTGACACACTTGACACTTTGAACATGGTTGGAACTGGACATAAAATGCTGCTGGAGGGAACTCACCAGGAACCGCCTTGGACTACTGATGCTGTGCTGACCCGTTACTTGCTGGGCCACTAGGAGGAACTGCCATTGTCTGCATACCCTTTGTGCTGGCCTGTTGTAATGCCCTACCAGCCTGTGCGCCTCCTTTGTGTCCCCAGGGGCTGGGTGCTGTGGTCTCTGACCCTTGCCATTGCCTGCTTGAAGTGCAGAAGGAGCGATTCAGTTCTTACGTAATGCCTTGAGAGCACCTTCTTTGAATCTGCCGAAGCGCCTGGAGACTGCTTTTGTTTTATCTAATTGAGCACCTTGAGAGTGCTTCTTCCATTGAAGATCACTGCCGCGACCCGGGCGTTTTGCGATTGATGAGTGCATCAGAAGCGCGCTGTCCAACGTGCCCCCGGGGCATGTGAAAAAGGAAGGTGGGAGCAGGAATGCTCCTGGTGGTGCCCCGGGGTGTGGGAGGCCGACAAGACATGCCACGGGGTACAGTCAGGCATCCACTTTGGTGCCTTCACCACTGTTGCCCGGGAGGCCTGGAGGAGGCTCGTGCACCGGCTCGGATGCCGGTGCAATTGCCAGAGCGGGGTGGAAGCCTCATCAGAGGCCCCAAGCTCCAACAGGTCCCCATTTCTCCTGTGAGGCTTGCGGGCCGGTGGGAAACCATGAGAGAGGTCCCCTGCTCCTGCTGGCCCCCCTCTTCAGGCTTATGCAAGATGGGCGGGGAGGAGGCCTCATCGGAGGCTCCCCGCCCCTCCAGGCCTCCATCTTTGCACATAGGTCGTGGGAAGGGAGGAAGCCTCATAGGAGACCCCCCCCCGCCACTGCTGGGCCCCTTCTTCTTGTGGCTCTGCTCACCCTGGGAGGGCGGTCAACACCCAAGGGGGGCTGCAGGGACTGTAGTGCCCAATTCAGGCATGGGCCCCAGGAGGGGCCCCAGTATAAGAACAGATGAGAGTGTGTGCTGCCCCCCTTCCCCCAATTTTAAAGCTGCCCCCGCTTTAGCACTGAGGAGCGAGCACTGGGGGCCCCTTTTTCCCTCGTGACACTTGAGGTGCCGTCGGCATAAAGAGACAGGTACAATTTTATTGGCAACCTGTTCATTTTGGGCATTCTTAATGTGATGCTTTCTATGATTTGCCATATGTGTTGCTAATGTTCCTGGTATGGGCATGTAAGCTAATATGTTTCCCTGACCTGCCATATATTTTTCTGATGTTGCTTTTATGGGCATTCTGGGAATGTTATGCTAACCTGATTTTGTGACTTGCCAAATATTTCCTAATGTTCCTGGGATGGGCATTTATGAGGATCTTATGACATGCACATTATTGTAGTAATGTTTTTCCTGACTACTGCTTATGTTGCAGAATAATGAGTATCCTGTGGGTTATATGTGACTACTGCTGATTTCTGCAGGGTAACAGTACTGTGTAATGTTCTGACAACTTCTTGGGTAGCAGGGTATTACTGACATGTTGCGTACAGTTTATTTTTGTACAACTTGATGTTGTGTTTCCTTTGTGGTGGGGATAGTGCGTCATGTGTGTTGTGCAAACACTTTACACATTGCCTCTGGGATAGGCCTGACTTCTCGTGCCAAGCTACCAAGGAAGTGAGCAGGGGTTATCACCCTGACTAGAGTTGAGTGGTTTCTGCCTGGCTTAGGTGCATACCCTAGCCAACCAGAAACTCAATTTTTAACTTTGGTTGTCAGTGGTGAGGCTAGGACTTGCACTTGCACAATACCATTGCGACTCATTGGTGCACCACAAACTGTATTTCAGACCATCACATGTTTTGTTTCTCCTGATTTTCTCAGATTGGTCACTTTTCCTGTTTTCAGTTCTTACGCTTGAGTATTTGTGTTGTCACACTTGTGTTTACTGTACCTTTTCAAAATGGGGCCAACCTTTAACCTAGAGGACCTGCCGTTTTACAAACAGCAGGCATTAAAGGGGTTCTGTAGAGAGAGAGGACTGCCAGAGACCGGGGACTTCAGGAGATCTCTGGATTTCTATGAAAGGTTTGTGACAAGTACCCAGGGGAAGAGTGTTCTTAGGAGGTACTCAGAGGATCCTGATTGTAGGCCCAATTGGAGGGCTCCCAGATCTCATCCCTAGTGAGCGATTTTAAGACTTGGCATCCTTAGAATGGTCTCCCCTAATTTTGTTCCTGTTTCCCAGGTTGTTGATGTATGCTGGACTCTGTTTTTGCTGTTTTTGTTACTCTGGGCACTTTACTACTGCTATCCAGTGCTAAAGTGCAAGTGCTCCTATATAAAATGTATGTGTAATTGACTTTCCATGATTGGTATATTTGATTTACTAGTGAGTCCCTGGTACAGTGCACTAGAGGTGCCCAGGGCCTGTAACTCAAATGGTACTGGTAGGCCTGCAGCACTGGTTGTGCCACCCACATTAGTAGCCCTGTAAACATAGCTCAGACCTACCACTGCAGCGTCTGTGAGTGCAGTTTTAAACTGCTAATTCGACTTGGCGAGTGTACCAGCTTGCCAGGCCTAAACCTTCCCTTTTTATACATGTAAGGCACCCCTAAGGTAGGCCCTAGGTAGCCCCACGGGTAGGGTGCAGTGTATGTTAAAGGTGGGACATGTACCTATGTGTTTTACATGTCCTGACAGTGAAATACTGCCAAATTCGGTTTTCACTGTTGTATGGCCTATCTCTCTCATAGGTTAACATGGGGGCCTCCTTTAAATATTGTTAATGTTGCAGATTCCCTTTGGAGCAGATAGAAATATGGAGTTTAGGATCTCTGAACTCACAATTTAAAAATACATCTTTTAGTAAAGTTTGTTTTTAGATTGTGTGTTTGAAAATGCCACTTTTAGAAAGTAGGTATTTTCTTGCTTAAACCATTCTGTGACTCTGCTTGTTTGTGGATTCCCTGTCTGGGTCAGTTTGACAGTTGGGCTGTTTACACCTCCCCTCTAGACAATGACACAAAGGGAGCTGGGGTGTAGCCTGCATATCTTGATGGGCCATCTGGGTGGAGTGGTCACTTACACCTGAAAGGACTGTGCCTGCCCTCACACAATGCAGTCTCCAACCCCCTTGTGTGTGTCTGAGGCCTGGCCTGGGCACGGCGGGATCTTGAAAACAACCAAGACTTCTCTTTGAAGTAGGCCTACTTCAAAGGCAGAAAGGGGTATAAGAAGAGCACCCAAAACCCCTGAAGATTCACTTCTGGAATCAAGAGAAACCTCTGCCAAGGAGAAGAGCTGAAGAGCTGAGGAGAGGTGCTACCCCCGCCTGTGACCGTCCTTTGTTGGGCTATCCTGTAGTTGCTGCTTCTGCCTGTGAAAGGGGACAAAGACTGGCCTTTGTTGTGCATTCCCATTTAGAAGAATCTCCAAGGGCTTGAACTGAGCTTTCCTCCTGTTGTTGAAGTCTCTGGGCCATCAAAGGCTTCCCCTGCCAGCACCTGGACTCTCTTCTGAAACTCCTGCCCTGCCAAGTGGTGCCCTATCCAGTCATTGGGCCCTTGAGAGGGGAAGCTGGCAGCTAAGAACTAAAACTTTTGACGCACCACCCGCCTTGTGGCTGATAAACGATGCACCGCCAGCCTCGCAGCTAAAATCAACACTCCACCTGCATCGCAGCAGGAAGATAGACGCAGCGCAGCTGGATAAAAGACGCGTAACACCCGCAGCCCCTGCTGTTAACGACGCAAGCCCCCACACAGCGCAGTTGCTGGACACTGCGTGACCGGATTTCAGCGCAACATGCTGGGCACGGAAAATCAACGCAAAGCCAGCCTGGACCCAAGGTGCCCGTCCAGATCGGTGCACTGCTCTCTTGCGGGAGAGAAGAAACAACGCATGCCGACCCGACCGAAAGCGGAACGATGCACGTTCTTGCTTGCGGGTGAGAAATGGACACATCACTGCCGTTTTTCGACGCACACTCGCCCGTGAGGCTTTATTTTGACGCTACCCAGGTATTTTTGTGAAATAACAGAGTTCTCACTGTTTTCTAAGGATTAAGATTCTGATTATTTTTAAAATTCATAATTTGACTTGTGTATGTCAGATTTTTTTTGTTTTGGTTTTGTTCTGTTTAGGTAAATATTACCTATTTTCTAAACCTGTGTTATGTCATTTTGTAGTGTTTTCACTGAGTTACTGTGTGTGCAGGTACAAATAATTTACCTCTGAAGTTAAGCCTGCCTGCTCGTGCCAAGCTACCAAGGGGCAAGCGGGGTTAGCTGAGGGTGATTCACCATTACCCTGACTAGAGTGAGTGTCCTTGCTGAAAGGGATCCCATTTTGCCAGGAGGACTTGATCGAGTTGCTGGGGATAGCGTTCTGCTGGCCCTGGTGTCTGGTAGTCTCACTCCAGAGTGGAGGAGGCAGAAATCCAGGCGTAGGGTTGAGAGTGGGCTGCGGGCCCCAGTGGAGAACCTGGAGGGTCAGCTCTGAAAGCAGAGCCCCCCAGGAATGACCTTGGTGAGACTATTTCTGGGTTGGGGGAAGCCAGACTCTGCCAGATGTGCAGAGGTCAGGAGACCTGCACCAGCCAGACTCCTGTGTGGCCATAGGGAAGGTGTTTCCCTTGTGGGGAGTAGATGTGCCCCCAGGAAGTTCTGGTGCTCCAGGGAAGGGTTCAACCTCAGGGTGGTGACTCTTGGTTGGATGATCAGGTTCAGGGGTAAACTCTGACCTGATGGGGAGTAGGTGTGTTCCCAAGGAAGTCCTGATGTGCCACGCAGCGGTTCGGCCGCAGGCTAGTGACTCTGGGTTGGATGGTCAGGTTCAGGGGGGACAATCTGACCTGATGGGGAGTAGGTGTGCTCCCAAGGAAGTCCTGGTGCACCAAGCAGTAGTTCAGCTGCAGGGTGGTGACTCTGGGTTGGATGGTCAGGTTCAGGAGGTAAGCTCTGACCTGGCAGGGGGTAGGTGTGCTCCCAAGGAAGTCCTGGTTTGCTGGGCAACGGTCCAGTCTAAGGGTATCGTCCCTGGACTTGGGAGACAGGTTCAGGAGGTAAACTCTGACCTGGTTGGGGTGGCGGTTAGTGTGCTCACCCCCGTGTGTAACTCCTGGTGGCCTCTCCCAAGGTGGAGAGACACGGTACTCTGGGAGTGAGGTCCAGTCTGAGTGTGTTGACTCTGGACTGGGTAGACAAGTTCAAGTTCAGGGGGTAAATTCTGACCTGGTTCGGGGGGAGGTTGGCTTGCTCACCCCCACCCTGTGGAACTTCTGGTGGCCTCTCCCAAGGTGGCAAGACACAGAACTCTGGAAGCAGGGTCCAGGGAGGGGGAAGCTTGCCCCGGACCCTGGTGCAACCCAAGGGTATCGTCCCTGGGTTGGGTGGCCAGTTTCCAGGTAGTGATCCTGAGCTGGCGAGAGAGTTGTGCAGGACAACTGTATCCGGCTCCCTGGCAGTTACGGATTCTGGTGATACCCCTCCTAGGAGAGGAGGGTGGGATCCTAGAAGGAGGGGTAGCAGGAGGAGAGTCTTGCCTCTAGCCCCGGTGGAACCTATGGGTGCGGACCCTAGGTTGGTGGATCAGTGGCAGGGTAGACTCCCTGAACTGATTGGAAGTGCAATGGAGACAGGTTGCTTTGCACCTAGGGCTACCACCCCCCATTGTGGTTTCAGAGACCAGAGACTCCTAGATGGCCTGGTTCTGGCCATTGGCATCTAGGGAGCCCCTGTGGGTTAGTCTAGGTTGCCAGGGAAGCATTGACAGAGAGACTCAACTGAGATCAGGTTGGCGTAGAACTGGAGCGTGCCCCTGCTGTGGTAGGCCAGGGTCCAAGTTCTATCGCCCCAGTCAGGGAAGTCCATCACGGTATTGATTGTTCTCCCCTGGGTTTAGGCTGGTGGGAGGTTGTGTTGGACTTGGCCCTTGTGGCAGGTTCATCCCCTGACTTTTTGCCTCCTTCCTCTTATATTTGCTGACCTCTCACAGTTGGGTCTAGGACTCTGAGCACTTTTTCACTGCTGATCAGTTCTAAAGTGCAGGTGCTCTCCCATCTAAAGTCGGTATGATTGGCTTATACCTAATAGGCATATTTAATTTACCTGTAAGTCCTATGTACAGTGGTATCTCTATACCCAGGGCCTGTAAATTAAATGCTACTAGTGGGCCTTCTGCGCTGCTTGTGCCACCCACTGAAGTAGCCTTTCAAACCTGTCTCAGGCCTGCAAGCGCAGGGCGTGTGTGCGCAGATTTCTGCCACAGGGACCTGGCATCTAAATTTACTTGCCAGGCCCATAACTCCCCTTTTACTACATATAAGCCACCCCTCAGGTAGGCCCTAGCTAGCACTATGGGCAGGGTGTTATGTATGTAGAAGGCAGGACATGTGCCAGGTTGTGTGGCCTGTCCTGGTAGTGACAAACAGCCTAACTTGGTGTCTCACTGCTGTGAGTTCTACCTTCTCATAGTATTGCATTAGAAATGCCCTGCCCTATGTGTAGGGGGCATTGCCTGATTTATGAGGGGTAGCGTAGGCATGTTTGGTATGTATGGTTGTAATGGCGATGAGAAATGCTGCTTACTGGTGTAAGTGAATTTTTTATTACTATTACAGAAATGCCACTTCTAGAAAGTGAGTATTTCTCTGTGCTCATGACTGGTGTTTTGCAACTTGACTCCAATCCACGTCTGGACAGAGTGACAGTTGGGCTTTGTGCATACTTTTCAGACAGCCTGTACACAGGGAGGGTGGAGGTGTCATACTGAATAGTCTTCCTGGGCTGAGAGACAGGAGAGGCGGGGCACACCTGCATTTGTAAAGGCTCTGCCCTGGCCTCACACAATAGGGTTGTTTAGCCACAACTGATGTTTGGAGCCTGTGCTGGAGGAGAGCGGGGGCACTCCCAGAACTAATTGTAACTGGTTGGAACCTCCTCTCCTCTTCCTTTGTGAACACACTGTAAAAATGAGTATAAGTACAGGGGAGTTTTACCCACAATTTGGAGACATCTTGGAACTTACCTGGAACTGGCCACAGAATGCAGGAGGGACTCTCCCCGGAACTGCCATGGACTGCTGCCACTGTGCTGACTGCAGTGCTTAATTTGTGCTTGTTGTTTCCGGTGCTGAGCATCGGCACTTATTTTTGAGGGCTGGGGCTTATTCTTTTGCCTCAAGCATTTGCTGTGAGTAAAAGACACATTTGGGAAAGACGGAGGAAGGGAAAAACGAAAGAGCATCACAAAGGGAGAAAGTAGAAAGCTGCTAGAGTCAGCTGAAGGGGCAGGGAGTGGCTTTATATGGATTGAAGAGGCCCGAGATGGCTTCAGGATTACGCCGCCTCAGTATTCTGCTGTCCTGCATTCAATTGCAGCAGCCGCATGTTTAAGAGGAGGACTTTGGGCACCGGCTCGTTTTTATTTACAAATTAAGCACTGGCTGACTGGGTCACTAGGAGGAACTGCCACTGACTGCAACCCTTTGTGCTGGCCTGCTGCTGAGCCCTACCATCTGTGCTCTTGTCTTCCTTCGCCTTGTCCCCCAGGGGCTGGGTGCCGTGGCCCCCGACCCCTGCAATTCTACCAGAAGCACACAAGGAGTGCTTCTCCTTTTCTGTTATAGCACCCTGAGAGCGCTTTTCAATGAGGCTGTATAGCGCCCTTCCTTTTGATGTGAGAGGGGCCAGGGGCGCACTGTGGCTGTAATTTGTTGCGTGCTTTGGAAAGTGTGTTGCTCCTGCCGATTTCACCGCTGCAACCCGGCTTCTTTTAACCAAGCGCGAGTGACGTGCAATCCCTGGTGCCCCCAGGGCACCATCAAAAGAGGAAAAGGAGCGAGCGCGCTCCTATCATGCCCCCAGGGCGACGCACGCTCTGAGGAGCGCTCCTGGGGCACAAGCAGGTACCCACTCTGGAGCCTGCTGCCTCTGCTATGGCCCGGGCGGGTCGGAGTCGGCATTGGAAGCCGGGCAGGGGTAAGGAAGCCTCATCGGAGGCTCCCCCGCCCCACCAGGCCCCTTTTACCTTTGTGGAAGGGTGGGGGAAGGAAGCCTCATCAGAGACTCCCCCCAGCCCCATCGGAGCCCTCAAAGTGTTGGCTGAGACCGCAGGTGGGGCAGAAGCCTCAACGGAGCCCCCCACACCGCAGGTCTCCATCAGTGCCCCCACTTGTTGGCTCGTGGCATTGTTTTGGCCCTCCCGGTTGAAGGGCCAGTGGAGGTTCAGGGAGGGTCCCAGAGATCGGGGGCCCAAGGAGGGGCCTGTTATGAAACAGGAGGGGGTGCATGGTGCCCCCATCTTGCCCCATACTACAGAGTGGCCCCCAGAACGAGCGCAGAGGAGTGCCGGGAGCCCCCTTTTTGTTCTCACGGCACTGGAGGTGCCTCATCATACCACTGGTACTTTTTAAAGACATATGATCTATAATGTTTCTGATGTGGACATGGCATATTCTTATGTTAACCTGTTTTAATGATGATGTGTTCCATATATGTGCTGATGTTCCTTTTATGGGCATGACATGCTAATATGTGCTTATGACTTGCCATATATTTTATAATGTTCCTGATATGGGCGTTTATGATACTTCTATGACAGGTGCATTGCTGACTACTGCTTATGTTGCAGAATATTATTTAACCAATGTGTTATATGTGACTACTGCTGGTTCTGCAGAGTAACTAATGTGTAACGTTCTGACAACTGCTAAGGTAACAGGATATTACTAACATGTTGTGTTTGGTCTAATAATTGCATTGGGTACAATACAGTATATTTTCATACAACTTGGTGTTGTGCTTTCTTTGTGGTGGGGATAGTGCGCCACATATGTTGTTTTGTATGTTGTGCAAATGCTTTACAAATTGCCTCTGGATTAGGCCTGACTGTTCGTGCCAAGCTACCAAGGGGGTGAGCAGGGGTTATCTTGGACGTGTAACTCCCTTGCCCTTACTAGAGTGGGTGGGTTCTGCCTGGCTTAGGTGCACACCTTAGCCAACCAGAAACCCCATTTCTAACATTTATTGAATCCTCAATTGTTATGTATTTCTAGAGTGCACATTCACCAGTGGTTTCTTGGCACTAATAGTACTGGAGAAGTTGGAACCAGTTAATGATTGCAACTTGGTGCTATAAGCCTGTTAAATAGTTCAGTTTTAAGCAATCGGATAAAGGTTCCGAGGTCCTTCTCTAGCCGGTCTGCCTGGCAAGGCGTTGTATGTTGAAGAGGCAACTACAGAGAAGCATCTACCTCCTGCCCTAAGTTTACAAAATCTGGAAATCACCAGCCGATTCGCCTCGCTGTATCTCAGATTGAGATCAGGTACCTTGTCATTCTGTCAGGAAAGCAGGTCCAGTATTCTTAAGGCACTTTAACACGATACAGCACATCTTAAAACATGTGCGCTCCTATATTGGGAGTCAATGCAATTATTTAAGCAATGGCCTAGAGTGTGAATTACAGGGGAGGAGGAAAATCAAGCCTGCTGCTTCATTCAGAGTGATCTGGAGTTTATACAAAGCAGTGCAAGAAAAATACGCATAACCAGAATTAGCATGATAGAGTCTAGAATTAATAACTAAGGTTACAATTAACTTCCTTGCTTCAATAGGCAGCAAATGTGCAATCTTCCTCAGCGTTTTTAACCAAAACATTACAGCTCCTATTTGGGGATTTAGTGAAAGATTACCTTCAATCCCTATCACAAGTCTCCTATCAGAGGCGTAGTGGGTTCTGGGCCAAGATCTAAGGGCTAAAAAGTGGCACTCCAGAGATAAATCCTATTAATCAACAAGACAACTTTAGTTTTATCAGTGTTTAACTTCTAGCCATCCAGCTAATAATGAGTCTCATAGTATTTTGAGACTTCTCAAGTGATATTAACTGAAAATCGTCTGCATGATTATAAACTCTACAGCCTGGTGTTGTTAGTGCTGCTCCTAAAGGTTTGGGTTCATGTACAGATTAATCATCTACAGATTAAATAGATGAGATGACAATTAGGAACCCAATGGGACTCCACATTCAGGTCCACTCTCTTTGGAGGTATAATTTCGAAGCTTCACTGACTGTGTGCGATCTTCTAGCTAGAACTTGACCCACTCTGCACTGCTACCTCTGGTACACAGTCAGTCAAAATTGTTTGATTGACCGTGTCAAAAGCAGCAGAGAAAAGAACCTTCATTGGTCCTCTTCTTGTGTAGGCTCATCCACCACTGCTGTTACTGTGGGCCCAAACCCTGCTGCAGAAGGTGAAGGAAGGCAGTTGTACGTGAGAATCTGCACAGCACTTGAGCAACATATGCTTCCATTATTTTTGCTGAGAAAGGAAGTAATGATGCACATAGAGCGGCTAATGTTGTGTAGATCCATTTAAAAAAAAATACTTCTATGAAATCAAGAACAAAATCAAAATTTGGTTGGAGGAACTGACAAGTCTTCTGGATTGGATAAATAAGCTGCAAGGAAAACTTGCACAGCTCTTGATAATTCCTTTGATTTATATGTGGGAATATTGAGCACAAACATCATGTGCTACAAAAATGTTGATGCCGGAAAATGAACTACCAAATATCATGAAGGGAAGTATAGATTAGATCAGATTGTATGTCATCAGTCCTATGTGGCTCTGAGTAGTTCTAGATTGCCTGTTATCATGTTATACCTATGAAGAGCCCTATCCTTCCATAGCTGTGGTACTACAATAAATACTTCTCGCTTAATAAAGTACTTGGACCAAGGTATACCTAGATTTTGCATGGGGGCTGCATCACTGTTTTTGAGCAGCCCAAACACAAAATCTGCTTCAGGATTTATGAAGCCATTGCACGGCTTTTTAAAAAAAAAGTAATTCAATACAGCGCATAGCAGTGCCTTGCTTTACCATGCGTCATTTAGGAGTTACATGGGTGGTGCATGGTTGTTTCCATGCATCCATCAACATATTCTGATGCAAAGCCATATTTGCAAAAACGTATAAACATGGGTTTGTGCTAATATGGGGCACCTACCTGAGGCTGACGTAACAGAGAGAAATATTTTAATTTCTAAATTTTTCTTCTATTCTGCAGAATATATACCAAGAGAAGATTAACCAGGGGCGTAGCTTGGTCAGTATGATTGGGAGGTTGTGATCTTCAGGTTTCCCAACAGTCACAGAAAAATATAATGTAAAAATACACTATACGACAAGCAGGATGCATGAGAGGGACTTAAGGAGCACTAGAAAGGGAGAGGAGTGCAGATTGGTAAGGGACAGAGTTACAAGGCCCTAGCACCTCCTTGCGCCACTCTAGCGTCATTTCTTTTAACGCTAATATGGCTCAAGGAGGCAATTTTCGCTGCGCCATAATTACAAGATGGGACAATGCATTCATTGCGCCGTTTTGCGACTCCTTGCGCCACATTATGCCCGTGTCAGGCATGATGTGTGCAAGGGGGCGCGTCCCAGCGTTAGGAGGCCCGCAAAAATGGTGAAGTGAAGTGTACAAGATTTTACTGTGCCATTTTTTGCATCATTTTCAACGCCTGCTCAAAGCAGCCGTTAAAATGAAGCACTCATATTAACCCATGGGTCTCCTTGCACTTTGCTCCACTAGTGTCAGAATTTATGACGCTGGTGGAGCAAAGTGACATAATATCGTTAAAAAGTCTGACACTATTGGCCTAACGACCGCCATGGTGTGCCGTATCATAAATACGGTGCACACATAGGGGTGATTCTCACCCTGGCGGGCGGCGGAGGCCGCCCGCCAGAGTTCCCCCCTCCAAAATACCGCTCCGCGGTCGCAAGACCGCTGAGGGTATTTTGGGTTTTGCACTGGGCTGGCGGGCGACCGCCAAAAGGCCGCCCGCCAGCCCAGTGAAAAACAGCCTTCCCACTAGGATGCCGGCTCAGAATTGAGCCGGCGGAGTGGGAAGGTGCGACGGGTGCAGTGGCACCCGTCGCGTATTTCAGTGTCTGCAAAGCAGACACTGAAATACAAAGTGGGGCCCTCTTACGGGGGCCCCACGACACCCCATACCGCCATCCTGTTCCTGGTGGCTGAGCCGCCAGGAACAGGATGGCGGTATGGGGTGTCAGAATCCCCATGGCGGCGCAGCGGAGGATTCTACAGGGCAGCGGAAAACCGGCGGGAGACCGCCGGTTTTCCCTTTCTGACCGCGGCTGAACCGCCGCGGTCAGAATGCCCTGCGGGGCACCGCCAGCTTGTTGGCGGTGCTCCCGCCAACCGCCGGGGTCAGAATGACCACCATAGTGTTGTTAGGTGTGGCAGGGGCAATGCAAGCAAACTGGTGCATCAGTACTGAGGTGTCAGTTTCTTGTAAATCTGGCCCTAAGTGAGAGAAAACACCTTTGTTAACTAAGCAATATATTTAAGACTTTCAAGACAGAGAGAGAGGGAGAGAGTGTGTGTGCATTTTTGTCTGTGTGTATGTCTAAAGTCCTAGTGAAATCTGATAGTCACATCACCATAACCAACTGAAAGCACCTGTACCAAACTATTTACCAGAAAATACATTTATTTTGGGAGGTGTAACACCCAAACACCCCCTTGAAGCCACACCCCTGGAAATAGCCTAAAAAGATAGGTTTTGTGCAGGATGGTATTCCTTCTGCACAAACACTATCCTGACAACAATACAGGCACCCTTGCAACATGATGCAAGAGTGTAGGAAAGTACCATCTTCCTTGGCATGTTACCCCCATTTGTACCTATATGTCAGTATGTTTTTGCTTGTCTCACTGGGATCCTGCAGGTCAGGACCCCAGTGCTCATAGTTTATGGCCTAATGTGTGTGTCTGCATGGTGCTTAACTGAGTCACTGAGACTCTTCTAACCAGAACCTCAGTGCTTATGCTCTCTCTGCTTTTAAATTTGTCACTGTAGGCTAGTGACTTAATTTACCAATTTCAATTGGCACACTGGACCCCCCCCCCTTATAAGTCCCTAGAATACGGTACTCAGGTACCCAGGGCATTGGGGTTCCAGGAGATCCATATGGGCTGCAGCATTTCTTTTGCCACCCATAGGGAGCTCAGACAAACTCTTCCACAGGCCTACCATTGCAGTCTGCGTGAAATAACGCACACGTTATTTCACAGCCATTTTCACTGCACTTAAGTAACTTATAAGTCACCTATATGTATAACCTTCACTTGCTGAAGGTTAAGTGCAAAGTTACTAAGTGTGAGGGCACCCTTGCACTAGCAAAGGTGACCCCACATAGTTCAGGTCCATTTCCCCAGACTTTGTGAGTGCGGGGATGCCATTACACGCGTGCACTACATGTAGGTCATTACCTATATGTAGCTTCACAATGGTAACTCTGAATATGGCCATGTTACATGTCTAAGATCATGGAATTGTCCCCCCATTCCAAATCTGGTTTGGGGGGCCAATTCCATGCATCATGGGGGCTCCACCATGGACCCCCAGTACTGGCAAACCAGCTCTTTGAGGCTTGCACTGCAGCTACAGCTGCTGCCACCTCACAGACAGGGTTCTGCCCTCCTGGGGTCTGGGCAGCCCAGTCCCAGGAAGGCAGAACAAAGCATTTCCTCTGAGAGCAGGGTGTTACACCCTCTCCCTTTGAAAATATATGTTACAGCCCTGTGAGGGGTAGCCTCCCCAGCCTATGGAAATGCTTTGAAGGGCACAGATGGTGCCCTCCTTGCATAAGCCAGTCTACACCGGTTCAGAGACCCCTTGTCCCCTGCTCTGGCCCAAAACTGGACAAAGGAAAGGGGAGTGACCACTCCCCTGTCCATCACCACCCTAGGGGTGGTGCCCAGAGCTCCTCCAGTGTGTCCCAGACTTCAGCCATCTTGCTTTGCAAGGTGTGGGGGCACTCTGGAGGTCTCTGGGTGGCCGTGCCAGCATGTGACATCAGAGACCCCTCCTGATAGGTCAATACCTGATAAGGTAGCCCATCCCCCTCACAGGGCTATTTAGGGTCTCTCCTGTGGGTTCTCTTCAGAATTCTGCTTGCACGTTTCCATCAGGAATCCTCTGCAACAACTTCAGACTCCTCTGACCTCGAATCAACCGCCGCCTGCTTCAAGAAACTTTGTAACTGCAACAAAGTGTCTACAAGAGACACTTTTCTTCAGCAACCTCAGCTCCAAGTCAGCAACTGCAACAGTTTCCATGGTGTGCATGCTCTGGGGACTCCCTGTCTTCATCCTGCACCAGAATGACCAAAGAAATCTCCAGTGGAGTGACGGAGTCACTCCCCTGCACCAAGCAGGCACCTTCCAAGAGGACGACTGGTACCCTGGGACTCCTCTCACAGCAACGAGCATGCTCTTAAGGAAAAAGAGGGTGGACATCATCAACATAGACTGTCCTGAGGTCCTGCTGATGCAATTTGGAGGAGGTAAGACCTTGCCTTCCCTGAGAGAGATGGGACCTCTGTGTACTGCATCTTCTTCACCTCCTGAGGCCTCTGTGCACTCTTTGCAAAATTCCTTTGTGCACAGCCTCGCCCAGGTCACCAGCACTCCATCCTGCAACGGTCAACTCGCTGAGTTGTTCTCCGGCGGCATGGGACCTTATTTTGTTGTGCTGCATCAACTGTGTTTTGCACCTCCTTTGACCCCGGATCCTGTGACTCCTGGTGGTGATGGATGGCATCCTCAGGGCTCTCTAAAGTGCTGAGAGCCTCCTCTTCCTCCTCACACAGAGTTGAGGCCCACAGGTGCCTCCTGGGTCAATCCAATGCCATTTTGACGCAAAATGCACTTTTGTCATATCCAAGGCTTGTTGGTGACTTCCAACATGAAATCTCATCTGCAACGATCTTCACGCCGTAGGACATCTTTTGCATCATGCAGGAACCCACTGGCATCTTCCTAGGGTGCATTCCTGTAGTCTTTGACTAACCAGGGACTCTTCTTTTGCACCCTCCTCTGGGGTAAAAATATACAAAAAAGCGAGGGGGGTCCCTATCACCCCATTGGATCAGGGACAAACACTATACTAAAATAAAGGTATCCAGAAGGGATAAATGCACGGCCAAATGTCTAAGTGAAAACCTGAATTTTTCACTGAAAAAATATTTCTTTATCACAATTAAATCAATTAAATCTTAGAGTCACCAGGACACACCCAAACAACTAAATATCACTTACTCACAATATACACAATATGAAAACAAAATACAAATTGCTATATAAAAAATTACTACACATAATATAAGTGAGACAGAAGTTCCCTAGGGCACCGTGGTATATTAACCATAGGCTGCTTAGCCATCCAGTGGCAAGCAGTATCAAGCAGAGGTAATGCCAGTTGTACACGGAGGGTATCTTCCATCAGCGAAAAAAGTCTATCACTGGTATTAGTGTCCAGTACAATCCAAAGTTATTATATCCAATATTTCAGAAATTCAAAAAGTCATTCCTCCGAAAATGTAGTCGACGCGTTTCGGCCTTTATAAATCTGGCCTCCTCAGGACAACGGGTACAGTGCCTATATACACAACATACCAGATTAACTACAAAATGAGTACTCAGTTAACCAACATACACCACCAGGTGTAAACAAATAACACCTGTTCACCATAGGTAAACACCAGTGTGTAAAAAGAAGAATAAAAGATTAAAAGATTAAGCTGAACCAGCTAGATGCTCGATAATATAGATTAATAGAAGATGACAACCCAAACATTATACATATGATGTTGTGGAAAAATTAAACAACAAGTATTAAAAGATATATTCCAGAAACACCCTTTAGTGATGTCTGCAAAAGTTAGAAATTATACTTAAGTAAATACTTAATTAAATGCCAATGTGCGTAGCCAAAGAAACTGACCTTTAACTAAATGAATAGGCTGCGATACCACTGTAGCAGTCAAGGCATCACACTGCTTGCCACAATACTGCACATAAAGCAAAGAAACATCGAGTTGCTTATTTAAAATTAAATAAAATGGTCAGCACATGAGAAATCTTAAAGCTCAGGCTTATTACTGAACCTACCTCATTAGTGTGAAAAAAATCAAAGCGCATTCGTTCCAGGCGAATAAATTATCGAATGCGAGCGCAGTCAGAGTTCGCGTTTAAATGCCAAAACACCGTAGGGAAGCTGCTTTGGCAACGCGCACTCACAATAAAAACAAAGAAGGAGACTAACATATTCAAGCACATTAAAGAACATATGTCAGTCGTGTAGGGGCCATCTTTAAATATTTTGCACATCATTAAGCTTCACCAACAAGAGCAGCAAAAATGAAAAATATGCAAAATATGAGCAGCATAAGTGACTCGAAAAGCATTCCCTCCGCAAAGGGACAGAACAGAACTTTTCAAAGAAGATAACTTTTAACATACTTTAACCCATTAACAGCCCCACCCCAATAGCATCTTGGAATGGATCATACATCACTGCAGTTAAAGTGCATAAGAACATCAAAGATGAAAAAAGTAGATCATCAAAACGTTTTACAAACAGCACCTTAGAGAAAAAGCACAGTACAAATACTAAGGATATTACACCTTAACTAAAGAACACATTTCTGACGAATCACTTAATCCCTTTGTAGCAGTCCCAAAATTTTCTATCAGACGTGCTTCCATTCTATCCAGAGTGGACGCTGTCAATCTGCCTATTTTTGTTTTACCAACTACATACAGAGTTGACCATCTAATATCTTCAGGTCGATAATCTTTTTCAATATAATGATTGACCAATGGAGTGCCACGGACTGCACATCTAATCCTAGACATGTGTTGTAGGATGCGTGTTTTCACAGGCTGTGTCGTCTGACCAATATACGTAAGAGAGCAAGGACATGTAATGGAATAAACCACATTTCGTGTGTTACAGTTCGAAAAACAGCATTGGTGATGTTTTTTACCATTCACCTCTACCTGTCTGCTCTTCTCTGTATATTGGCAGGCCAAACAGTTGTTATATTGAAAATGGCCGGTGATAGGAGGAAGATCTAACATACTTCTTGTTAGACCTGACAGCCTTAGGGTAGTCACCCCTAACTTTTTGCCTGCCTCCCTCCGCTTTTTGGACACTGTTTTTGCTGGTTTATAGACTCTGCGCACTTTACCTCTGCTAACCAGGGCTAAAGTGCATATGCTCTCTCCCCTAAAACATGGTAACCTGGAATCATACCTGATTGGACTATTAATTTACTTATAAGTCCCTAGTAAGGTGCACTCTATGTGCATAGGGCTGGTAAATTAAATGCTACTAGTGGGCCAGCAGCACTGGTTGTGCCACCCACTTAAGTAGCCCCTTCTCCTTGTCTCAGGCTTGCCATTGCAAGGCCTGTGTGTGCAGTTTCACTGCCACATCGACTTGGCATTTAAAAGTTCTTGCCAAGCCTAGAACTCCCCTTTTTCTACATATAAGTCACCCTTAATGTGTGCCCTAGGTAACCCCTAGGGCAGGGTGCTGTGTAGGTAAAAGGTAGGACATGTACCTGTGTAGTTATATGTCCTGGTAGTGTAAAACTCCTAAATTCGTTTTCACACTACTGTGAGGCCTGCTCCCTTCATAGGCTAACATTGGGGCTGCCCTCATACTCTGTTGAAGTGGCAGCTGCTGATCTGAAAGGAGCAGGAAGGTCATATTTAGTATGGCCAGAATGGTAATACAAAGTCCTACTGACTGGTGAAGTCGGATTTAATATTACTATTCTAGAAATGCCACTTTTAGAAAGTGAGCATTTCTTTGCACTTAAATCCTTCTGTGCCTTACAATCCACGTCTGGCTGGGCTTGGTTGACAGCTCCTTGTGCATTCACTCAGACACACCCCAAACACAGGGTACTCAGCCTCACTTGCATACATCTGCATTTTGAATGGGTCTTCCTGGGCTGGGAGGGTGGAGGGCCTGCTCTCACACAAAGGACTGCCACACCCCCTACTGGGACCCTGGCAGACAGGATTGAACTGAAAGGGGACCTGGTGCACTTCTTAGCCACTCTTTGAAGTCTCCCTCACTTCAAAGGCACATTTGGGTATAAAACAGGGCCTCTGCCCTACCTCATCAGACACTTGCTGGAGAAGAAACCTGAACCAGAAACTACATCCTGCCAAGAAGAACTGCCTGGCTGCTCAAAGGACTCACCTGTCTGCTTTCTACAAAGGACTGCTGCCTTGCTGTTGCCCTGCTGCCTTGCTGAACTCTTGTCTGGCTGTGAAAGTGCTCTCCAAGGGCTTGGATAGAGCTTGCCTCCTGTTCCTTGAAGTCTCAGGACCAAAAAGACTTCTCTCTTTTACTTGGACGCTCCGTGCGCCGAAAATTTCGACGCACAGCTTGTTTCGCGGCGAGAAAAACGCCGCACTCCGACGCTGACCGACGCGACGCTCTGGGGACGATCGAAAATCCGACGCACGGCTTCGCAAGGATAACGCCGCCCGACCTCTACAGGAGAAATCGATGCGACGCCTGCCGTGAGATCGTAATTTCAACGCGCAGCCCCGCAGACCGACGTCTAGAGGAGAAATCGACGCGACGCCTGCCGTGAGATCGTAATTTCGAGGCGCAGCCCCGCAGACCGACGCGCAGCCGGAGAACAAGCAGGAAAATCCACGCACAGACCCGGGACATCTGGTAATCCCCGCGATCCACAGAAAGAGACTGTCCGCGCGCCGGAAAACGACGCACGACTTCCCCGCGTGTAAAATAACGACGCGAGTCCGTGTGTGCTGGGGAGAAATCGACGCACACACCCTTTTTCCACGCACCTCTTCCTTTGTGGCCCTCTGAGGAGATTTTTCCACGCTAAACCAGGTACTTGTGCTTGAAAGAGACTTTCTTTATATTCTAAAGACTTTAAGACACTTCATATCACTTTTCTGTGATATTTCTACAATTTTCCATTGCAACTTTATACTTTTTGACCTACAATTATCCTGATAAATATTATATATTTTTCTAAACACTGTGTGGTGTATTTTTGTGGTGCTATATGGTGGTATTGTATGATTTATTGCACAAATACTTTACACATTGCCTTCTAAGTTAAGCCTGACTGCTCGTGCCAAGCTACCAGAGGGTGGGCACAGGATAATCTTGGATTGTGTGTGACTTACCCTGACTAGAGTGAGGGCTTTTGCTTGGACAGGGGGTATCCTGACTGCCAACCAAAAACCCCATTTCTAACATTGGTGATCAGCGGTGAGGATAGGACTTGTATTTGTGCAGTGACATACAGTAGCTAAGTATTTCACTACCTACCCACAGTTGAAGGTCAACTTGGTTTTTATCTCTTTTTGAAAACCCGATTTTTTTCCTGACAATTTTCAAAAGCTAAATCCTCACTCAACATGTCTCTGACTGGGTCTCAGACAGGGGAATTTGACCTGGTCCAGTTGGATGCATATACGGTCAAACAACTAAGAGGATTCTGCAGGGCATTGAGGGTACCCACCCAAGGGGCCTCCAGAAAGGAGGACTTTCAAGTGGAGCTGAGGGCCTGGGCAGAAGCCCATTTAGAGGATGATGAGGAAGAGGAGCCAGAACATGGCCCCTCAGAGGAATTTTCACTATCTGTGGATGGTGTTACCACTGCAATTGTGCCCCCTTCCAGACCAGGGAGCAGTGTCTCTATGCAAAGCCTGACCGCAGAGGAAAGGAGAGAGGAAAGGGAGTTCCAATTGCAAATGGTAAAACTGAAAATTGAGGCTCAACAGGAGGAGAGGAGGGCAGAGAGAGAAGCCAAACAAAGTGAAGGTGAAAGAACAGCCAAACAGATTCAAGCAGAAGCTGAAAGGGCAGCCAAACAAGCGGAAGCTGAAAGAGCAGCCAAACAAGTGGAAGCTGAAAGAGCTTTGGCTGAAAAGAAACTATTGTTGGCTCATGAACTGAGTCTCAAGGAGCTGGAGATCAAGGCGAGGCAGTCTGAATCCAGCAATAATGGTGGCAGCATACAGACAGGACCTGCTTGAGAAAAGAAGGTTCGTATACCCAAAAATGTGGTGCCCAGTTTTGTGGTGGGAGATGACACAGATAAATGGTTAGCTGCTTATGAAGTTGCACTAAGGGCTCATGAGGTTCCTGAAGGGCAATGGGGGGTAGCTATGTGGGGTTATGTGCCGCCATTGGGGAGGGACACACTTCTCACATTGGATCAACCTGATCAAAACACATACCCACTTCAGAAAGCCACTTTACTTGCCAAGTTTGGGCTGACCCCTGAGGGATACCGTCAGAGGTTCAGGGACAGCACCAAACAAACCACACAAACATGGGTAGATTTCTTTGATTTCTCCAGTAAGGCACTGAATGGATTGGTGCGGGGCAACAAAGTAGCAGATTATAAAGGTTTATATGACTTGATTCTGAGAGAGCATATGCTTAATACTACTTATACAGAATTGCGCCAGCACCTAGTGGATAGTAAGGTGACTGATTCCAGGAAGCTTGCTGAGGAGGCGGACCTCTGGGTTAGCACCAGAGTGTCCAAGAAGGTACCTGGGGGGGACTCCCACAAAGGTGGTCAGGGTTCCCAACAGAAGAAAGAGGGGGGAGATAAACTTGCAGATAAGGAACTTTCCAAAGGCCCCCAAAAGAATTCCCAGGGAGGGGGTGGCAACCCTTCCTTTTCCAAATTTGGGAAAAAGCCAGGGACATATGACAAGTCAGGGAAATCTAGCCCCAAATGCATGGAGTGTTACCAGTATGGTCACTACAAACGCGATCCACAGTGCCCTAAGAGGGCACCGTCCACTACCGGACAGGCACCTGGGTTGACTAGTGTAGCGCTCGGGGGGGAGATGGACCCAAGTAGCTTTGGGGAGCAGGTAGAGATTTCCCTAGTGTCCCTGGGAGAAGGAGAAATGGTGCCCAAGACCCACATGCCCAAAAATACTTCCAAGTACCGGCAGTGGGTCACCATTGATGGGCAGAAGGTGGAGGCTCTGCATGACACAGGAGCCAGTATGACTACTATCAAGAGTCAGCTGGTGTCAACAGAGCAGATAGTACCTAATACATTCCACCAGGTCAGAGTCGCTGACAATCGCGAGAGTCACCTACCGGTGGCTCTGGTTCCCTTTGAGTGGGGGGGGTCTCTGGTACTCTGAAAGTAGCTGTGAGTCCTGCCATGCCTGTAGATTGTCTGTTAGGCAATGATCTTGAGCACACTGCTTGGAAAGAAGTGGAGCTCAGGTCTCACCTGGAGATGTTAGGGTTACCTGAGTGGGTCTGCATGACCACACGGTCCATGGCTGACCGAGAGGGAAGTCAAGGGCATCTGGAGCCTGGAACGATGGCCCAGAGAGCTGCCAGGAGGAGGGACCAGGGGCACGGGAAACCGGCCCCAGAAGTTCCCACAGTGGCTGACGGGGCTCCTGAGGAGGAGGCTCCCGAGCCAACTGGGGAAGACATTGCCGCCCTAGGTGACTTACCTGAGCTTGCTGGCTGGCAAGTGGAGGGTGGACCCACCAGGGAGGAATTCTGCAAGGCGCAGAAAGAATGTCCCACTCTGGAAGGTTTGAGGAAACAAGCCTCAAACCAGGCAGCAGGCGACGCCTCTGGCGCTCACCACCTATATTGGGAGAATGATCTCCTCTACAGTGAGCCTAAGGTTCCGGCCTTTGGGGCAGCACGTATGCTGGTGGTCCCCCAATGTTACAGAACCTTCCTACTGGGTCTGGCTCACGACATTCCCCTGGCAGGACATTTGGGGCAGGGCAAGACCTTTAACAGGCTTGTCACCCACTTTTATTGGCCCAAAATGAGGACACACTCAGATAAGTTCTGCAGATCTTGTCCTACCTGCCAGGCCAGTGGTAAAGCAGGCAAAAGGGTTAAAACCCCCCTGATTCCACTTCCTGTCGTTGGCACCCCCTTTGAAAGGGTGGGCATCGACATTGTTGGTCCCTTGGACCCCAAAACTGCCTTAGGCAACAGGTTCATCCTGGTTTTGGTGGACCATGCCACCCGTTACCCAGAGGCAATCCCTCTGAGGATCGTTACTGCACCGGTGGTGGCCAGAACCCTGATGGGGATATTTACCCGTGTGGGATTCCCCAAGGAAATAGTGTCTGACAGAGGCACTAACTTCATGTCTGCATACATGAAGTCTCTGTGGGATGCGTGTGGTGTAACTTACAGGTTCACCACCCCCTATCACCCCCAGTCTAATGGTCTTGTGGAGAGATTCAACAAGACCCTGAAGGGCATGATTGGTGGCCTCCCTGAGACCATGAGGCGTAAGTGGGACGTCCTCTCACCATGCCTTCTCTTTGCTTACAAAGAGGTCCCCCAGAAGGGGGTAGGGTTCAGTCCCTTTGAGCTTCTCTACGGGTACCCTGTCAGGGGACCCTTAAGCATTGTCCAGGAGGGATTGGAGAAAGCTCCAAAGACACCCCCTCAGGATGTGGTCAGCTATATGTTGGCCCTCCGCAACCAGATGACCCGCTTCTGGAAAGAGGCCCAAAGTAACCTTGAGGCCAGTCAAGAGGTAATGAAACACTGGTATGACCAGAAGGCCACCCTGGTAGAGTTTCAACCTGGAGACAAAGTGTGGGTAATGGAGCCAGTAGAGCCCAGAGCTCTCCAGGACCACTAGTCTGGCCCATTTGAAATAAAGGAGCGGAAAGGGGAGGCCACTTACCTAGTGGACCTCCAAACCCCTAGGAATCCCCTAAGGGTGCTCCATGTGAACCGACTAAAAGCTCATTTTGAGAGGTCGGAGATCAACATGCTTCTGGTCACAGATGAAGGAACGGAAGAGGAGAGTGAACCTCTCCCCGACCTCCTCTCTGCCCAAGAAGGGGATGGGTCAGTAAGCGGGGTCATTCTGTCTGACTCCCTGACTCTAAACCAGAAAGGAGACTGCTATGAGCTGTTGGAGCAGTTCTCCCCCCTGTTCTCCCTTACTCCTGGACTGACCCACCTCTGTGTTCATGATATTGACACTGGTGACAGTCTCCCTGTGAAAAACAAAATTTACAGGTTGTCGGATAAGGTGAAGGCCAGCATCAAGGAGGAGGTCTCCAAGATGTTGACTCTAGGGGTTATCGAGAAATCCAGTAGTCCCTGGGCCAGCCCAGTGGTGTTGGTCCCTAAGGCTACTGCCCCAGGTGCGAAGCCAGAACTCCGGTTCTGTGTGGACTACCGGGGTCTCAACTCAGTCACACGGACTGATGCTCACCCCATCCCCCGAGCTGATGAGCTCGTGGACAGGCTAGGCACTGCCAAGTTCCTGAGTACGTTTGATCTTACTTCAGGGTACTGGCAGATCGCCCTGACTGAGGGGGCCAAGGAAAGATCCGCATTCTCAACCCCTGATGGCCATTACCAGTTCCGGGTTATGCCATTTGGGTTGAAAAATGCCCCCGCTACCTTCCAACGGTTGGTTAACGGGGTCCTAGCTGGCAAGGATGCCTTCTGTGCAGCCTACCTGGATGACATAGCTGTCTACAGTTCCAGCTGGGAGGAACACCTGCTTCACCTCAAGGAGGTGCTTCAGGCCCTGCAACAGGCAGGCCTGACCATCAAGGCCAGTAAGTGCCAGATTGGGCAGGGTTCCGTGGTGTACTTGGGACACCTAGTGGGTGGTGGCAAGGTGCAGCCACTCCAGGCCAAGATTGAAACTATCAAGGCCTGGCAACCACCGCGAATGCAGACTGAGGTGAGAGCCTTTCTAGGCCTCACAGGATACTACCGCAGATTTGTCAAGGGCTATGGTACCATTGTAACACCCTTGACAGAACTCACTTCCAAGAAACAACCTAGGTTGGTGAATTGGACAGAGGCTTGTCAGAAAGCCTTTGACGCCCTGAAGGAAGCCATGTGTACGGCCCCCGTACTCATGGCCCCTGACTACTCCCAGGAATTTATCGTGCAGACAGACGCTTCAGAGCATGGCATAGGGGCAGTCCTAGCACAGCTGAATGAGGAGGGCAGAGATCAACCGGTAGTCTTTATTAGCAGAAGGCTATTACCACGGGAACAGAGGTGGAGTGCTATTGAGAGAGAAGCTTTTGCTGTGGTCTGGGCACTGAAGAAGCTAAGACCCTACCTGTTTGGGACTCACTTCCGGGTTCATACAGACCACAGGCCCCTCAGATGGCTCATGCAGATGAGGGGTGAGAATCCAAAACTCTTGAGGTGGTCCATTTCCCTACAGGGGATGGACTTTACGGTGGAACATCGCCCAGGGGTTGACCACGCCAATGCTGATGGTCTCTCCAGGTACTTCCGCCTTAGCGATGAGAGCTCCCAGGAGGTCGGGTAGCTCTCCCCACTTTCAGCTGGGGGGGACACATGTTAGACCTGACAGCCTTAGGGTAGTCACCCCTAACTTTTTGCCTGCCTCCCTCCGCTTTTTGGACACTGTTTTTGCTGGTTTATAGACTCTGCGCACTTTACCTCTGCTAACCAGGGCTAAAGTGCATATGCTCTCTCCCCTAAAACATGGTAACCTGGAATCATACCTGATTGGACTATTAATTTACTTATAAGTCCCTAGTAAGGTGCACTCTATGTGCATAGGGCTGGTAAATTAAATGCTACTAGTGGGCCAGCAGCACTGGTTGTGCCACCCACTTAAGTAGCTCCTTCTCCTTGTCTCAGGCTTGCCATTGCAAGGCCTGTGTGTGCAGTTTCACTGCCACATCGACTTGGCATTTAAAAGTTCTTGCCAAGCCTAGAACTCCCCTTTTTCTACATATAAGTCACCCTTAATGTGTGCCCTAGGTAACCCCTAGGGCAGGGTGCTGTGTAGGTAAAAGGTAGGACATGTACCTGTGTAGTTATATGTCCTGGTAGTGTAAAACTCCTAAATTCGTTTTCACACTACTGTGAGGCCTGCTCCCTTCATAGGCTAACATTGGGGCTGCCCTCATACACTGTTGAAATGGCAGCTGCTGATCTGAAAGGAGCAGGAAGGTCATATTTAGTATGGCCAGAATGGTAATACAAAGTCCTACTGACTGGTGAAGTCGGATTTAATATTACTATTCTAGAAATGCCACTTTTAGAAAGTGAGCATTTCTTTGCACTTAAATCCTTCTGTGCCTTACAATCCACGTCTGGCTGGGCTTGGTTGACAGCTCCTTGTGCATTCACTCAGACACACCCCAAACACAGGGTACTCAGCCTCACTTGCATACATCTGCATTTTGAATAGGTCTTCCTGGGCTGGGAGGGTGGAGGGCCTGCTCTCACACAAAGGACTGCCACACCTCCTACTGGGACCCTGGCAGACAGGATTGAACTGAAAGGGGACCTGGTGCACTTCTTAGCCACTCTTTGAAGTCTCCCCCACTTCAAAGGCACATTTGGGTATAAAACAGGGCCTCTGCCCTACCTCATCAGACACTTGCTGGAGAAGAAACCTGAACCAGAAACTACATCCTGCCAAGAAGAACTGCCTGGCTGCTCAAAGGACTCACCTGTCTGCTTTCTACAAAGGACTGCTGCCTTGCTGTTGCCCTGCTGCCTTGCTGAACTCTTGTCTGGCTGTGAAAGTGCTCTCCAAGGGCTTGGATAGAGCTTGCCTCCTGTTCCTTGAAGTCTCAGGACCAAAAAGACTTCTCTCTTTTACTTGGACGCTCCGTGCGCCGAAAATTTCGACGCACAGCTTGTTTCGCGGCGAGAAAAACGCCGCACTCCGACGCTGACCGACGCAACGCTCTGGGGACGATCGAAAATCCGACGCACGGCTTCGCAAGGATAACGCCGCCCGACCTCTAGAGGAGAAATCGACGCGACGCCTGCCGTGAGATCGTAATTTCCACGCGCAGCCCCGCACACCGACGTCTAGAGGAGAAATCGACGCGACGCCTGCCGTGAGATCGTAATTTCGAGGCGCAGCCCCGCAGACCGACGCGCAGCCGGAGAACAAGCAGGAAAATCCACGCACAGACCCGGGACATCTGGTAATCCCCGCGATCCACAGAAAGAGACTGTCCGCGCGCCGGAAAACGACGCACGACTTCCCCGCGTGTAAAATAACGACGCAAGTCCGTGTGTGCTGGGGAGAAATCGACGCACACACCCTTTTTCCACGCACCTCTTCCTTTGTGGCCCTCTGAGGAGATTTTTCCACGCTAAACCAGGTACTTGTGCTTGAAAGAGACTTTGTTTATATTCTAAAGACTTTAAGACACTTCATATCACTTTTCTGTGATATTTCTACAATTTTCCATTGCAACTTTATACTTTTTGACCTACAATTATCCTGATAAATATTATATATTTTTCTAAACACTGTGTGGTGTATTTTTGTGGTGCTATATGGTGGTATTGTATGATTTATTGCACAAATACTTTACACATTGCCTTCTAAGTTAAGCCTGACTGCTCGTGCCAAGCTACCAGAGGGTGGGCACAGGATAATCTTGGATTGTGTGTGACTTACCCTGACTAGAGTGAGGGCTTTTGCTTGGACAGGGGGTAACCTGACTGCCAACCAAAAACCCCATTTCTAACATTGGTGATCAGCGGTGAGGATAGGACTTGTATTTGTGCAGTGACATACAGTAGCTAAGTATTTCACTACCTACCCACAGTTGAAGGTCAACTTGGTTTTTATCTCTTTTTGAAAACCCGATTTTTTTCCTGACAATTTTCAAAAACTAAATCCTCACTCAACATGTCTCTGACTGGGTCTCAGACAGGGGAATTTGACCTGGTCCAGTTGGATGCATATACGGTCAAACAACTAAGAGGATTCTGCAGGGCATTGAGGGTACCCACCCAAGGGGCCTCCAGAAAGGAGGACTTTCAAGTGGCGCTGAGGGCCTGGGCAGAAGCCCATTTAGAGGATGATGAGGAAGAGGAGCCAGAACATGGCCCCTCAGAGGAATTTTCACTATCTGTGGATGGTGTTACCACTGCAATTGTGCCCCCTTCCAGACCAGGGAGCAGTGTCTCTATGCAAAGCCTGACCGCAGAGAAAAGGAGAGAGGAAAGGGAGTTCCAATTGCAAATGGTAAAACTGAAAATTGAGGCTCAACAGGAGGAGAGGAGGGCAGAGAGAGAAGCCAAACAAAGTGAAGGTGAAAGAACAGCCAAACAGATTCAAGCAGAAGCTGAAAGGGCAGCCAAACAAGCGGAAGCTGAAAGAGCAGCCAAACAAGTGGAAGCTGAAAGAGCTTTGGCTGAAAAGAAACTATTGTTGGCTCATGAACTGAGTCTCAAGGAGCTGGAGATCAAGGCGAGGCAGTCTGAATCCAGCAATAATGGTGGCAGCATACAGACAGGACCTGCTTGAGAAAAGAAGGTTCGTATACCCAAAAATGTGGTGCCCAGTTTTGTGGTGGGAGATGACACAGATAAATGGTTAGCTGCTTATGAAGTTGCACTAAGGGCTCATGAGGTTCCTGAAGGGCAATGGGGGGTAGCTATGTGGGGTTATGTGCCGCCATTGGGGAGGGACACACTTCTCACATTGGATCAACCTGATCAAAACACATACCCACTTCAGAAAGCCACTTTACTTGCCAAGTTTGGGCTGACCCCTGAGGGATACCGTCAGAGGTTCAGGGACAGCACCAAACAAACCACACAAACATGGGTAGATTTCTTTGATTTCTCCAGTAAGGCACTGAATGGATGGGTACGGGGCAACAAAGTAGCAGATTATAAAGGTTTATATGACTTGATTCTGAGAGAGCATATGCTTAATACTACTTATACAGAATTGCGCCAGCACCTACTGGATAGTAAGCTGACTGATCCCAGGAAGCTTGCTGAGGAGGCGGACCTCTGGGTTAGCACCAGAGTGTCCAAGAAGGTACCTGGGGGGGACTCCCACAAAGGTGGTCAGGGTTCCCAACAGAAGAAAGAGGGGGGAGATAAACTTGCAGATAAGGAACTTTCCAAAGGCCCCCAAAAGAATTCCCAGGGAGGGGGTGGCAACCCTTCCTTTTCCAAATTTGGGAAAAAGCCAGGGACATATGACAAGTCAGGGAAATCTAGCCCCAAATGCATGGAGTGTTACCAGTATGGTCACTACAAAGGCGATCCACAGTGCCCTAAGAGGGCACCGTCCACTACCGGACAGGCACCTGGGTTGACTAGTGTAGCGCTCGGGGGGGAGATGGACCCAAGTAGCTTTGGGGAGCAGGTAGAGATTTCCCTAGTGTCCCTGGGAGAAGGAGAAATGGTGCCCAAGACCCACATGCCCAAAAATACTTCCAAGTACCGGCAGTGGGTCACCATTGATGGGCAGAAGGTGGAGGCTCTGCGTGACACAGGAGCCAGTATGACTACTATCAAGAGTCAGCTGGTGTCAACAGAGCAGATAGTACCTAATACATTCCACCAGGTCAGAGTCGCTGACAATCGCGAGAGTCACCTACCGGTGGCTCTGGTTCCCTTTGAGTGGGGGGGGGTCTCTGGTACTCTGAAAGTAGCTGTGAGTCCTGCCATGCCTGTAGATTGTCTGTTAGGCAATGATCTTGAGCACACTGCTTGGAAAGAAGTGGAGCTCAGGTCTCACCTGGAGATGTTAGGGTTACCTGAGTGGGTCTGCATGACCACACGGTCCATGGCTGACCGAGAGGGAAGTCAAGGGCATCTGGAGCCTGGAACGATGGCCCAGAGAGCTGCCAGGAGGAGGGACCAGGGGCACGGGAAACCGGCCCCAGAAGTTCCCACAGTGGCTGACGGGGCTCCTGAGGAGGAGGCTCCCGAGCCAACTGGGGAAGACATTGCCGCCCTAGGTGACTTACCTGAGCTTGCTGGCTGGCAAGTGGAGGGTGGACCCACCAGGGAGGAATTCTGCAAGGCGCAGAAAGAATGTCCCACTCTGGAAGGTTTGAGGAAACAAGCCTCAAACCAGGCAGCAGGCGACGCCTCTGGCGCTCACCACCTATATTGGGAGAATGATCTCCTCTACAGTGAGCCTAAGGTTCCGGCCTTTGGGGCAGCACGTATGCTGGTGGTCCCCCAATGTTACAGAACCTTCCTACTGGGTCTGGCTCACGACATTCCCCTGGCAGGACATTTGGGGCAGGACAAGACCTTTAACAGGCTTGTCACCCACTTTTATTGGCCCAAAATGAGGACACACTCAGATAAGTTCTGCAGATCTTGTCCTACCTGCCAGGCCAGTGGTAAAGCAGGCAAAAGGGTTAAAACCCCCCTGATTCCACTTCCTGTCGTTGGCACCCCCTTTGAAAGGGTGGGCATCGACATTGTTGGTCCCTTGGACCCCAAAACTGCCTTAGGCAACAGGTTCATCCTGGTTTTGGTGGACCATGCCACCCATTACCCAGAGGCAATCCCTCTGAGGATCGTTACTGCACCGGTGGTGGCCAGAACCCTGATGGGGATATTTACCCGTGTGGGATTCCCCAAGGAAATAGTGTCTGACAGAGGCACTAACTTCATGTCTGCATACATGAAGTCTCTGTGGGATGCGTGTGGTGTAACTTACAGGTTCACCACCCCCTATCACCCCCAGTCTAATGGTCTTGTGGAGAGATTCAACAAGACCCTGAAGGGCATGATTGGTGGCCTCCCTGAGACCATGAGGCGTAAGTGGGAAGTCCTCTCACCATGCCTTCTCTTTGCTTACAAAGAGGTCCCCCAGAAGGGGGTAGGGTTCAGTCCCTTTGAGCTTCTCTACGGGTACCCTGTCAGGGGACCCTTAAGCATTGTCCAGGAGGGATTGGAGAAAGCTCCAAAGACACCCCTTCAGGATGTGGTCAGCTATATGTTGGCCCTCCGCAACCAGATGACCCGCTTCTGGAAAGAGGCCCAAAGTAACCTTGAGGCCAGTCAAGAGGTAATGAAACACTGGTATGACCAGAAGGCCACCCTGGTAGAGTTTCAACCTGGAGACAAAGTGTGGGTAATGGAGCCAGTAGAGCCCAGAGCTCTCCAGGACCACTAGTCTGGCCCATTTGAAATAAAGGAGCGGAAAGGGGAGGCCACTTACCTAGTGGACCTCCAAACCCCTAGGAATCCCCTAAGGGTGCTCCATGTGAACCGACTAAAAGCTCATTTTGAGAGGTCGGAGATCAACATGCTTCTGGTCACAGATGAAGGAACGGAAGAGGAGAGTGAACCTCTCCCCGACCTCCTCTCTGCCCAAGAAGGTGATGGGTCAGTAAGCGGGGTCATTCTGTCTGACTCCCTGACTCTAAACCAGAAAGGAGACTGCTATGAGCTGTTGGAGCAGTTCCCCCCCCTGTTCTCCCTTACTCCTGGACTGACCCACCTCTGTGTTCATGATATTGACACTGGTGACAGTCTCCCTGTGAAAAACAAAATTTACAGGTTGTCGGATAAGGTGAAGGCCAGCATCAAGGAGGAGGTCTCCAAGATGTTGACTCTAGGGGTTATCGAGAAATCCAGTAGTCCCTGGGCCAGCCCAGTGGTGTTGGTCCCTAAGGCTACTGCCCCAGGTGCGAAGCCAGAACTCCGGTTCTGTGTGGACTACCGGGGTCTCAACTCAGTCACACGGACTGATGCTCACCCCATCCCCCGAGCTGATGAGCTCGTGGACAGGCTAGGCACTGCCAAGTTCCTGAGTACGTTTGATCTTACTTCAGGGTACTGGCAGATCGCCCTGACTGAGGGGGCCAAGGAAAGATCCGCATTCTCAACCCCTGATGGCCATTACCAGTTCCGGGTTATGCCATTTGGGTTGAAAAATGCCCCCGCTACCTTCCAACGGTTGGTTAACGGGGTCCTAGCTGGCAAGGATGCCTTCTGTGCAGCCTACCTGGATGACATAGCTGTCTACAGTTCCAGCTGGGAGGAACACCTGCTTCACCTCAAGGAGGTGCTTCAGGCCCTGCAACAGGCAGGCCTGACCATCAAGGCCAGTAAGTGCCAGATTGGGCAGGGTTCCGTGGTGTACTTGGGACACCTAGTGGGTGGTGGCAAGGTGCAGCCACTCCAGGCCAAGATTGAAACTATCAAGGCCTGGCAACCACCGCGAATGCAGACTGAGGTGAGAGCCTTTCTAGGCCTCACAGGATACTACCGCAGATTTGTCAAGGGCTATGGTACCATTGTAACACCCTTGACAGAACTCACTTCCAAGAAACAACCTAGGTTGGTGAATTGGACAGAGGCTTGTCAGAAAGCCTTTGACGCCCTGAAGGAAGCCATGTGTACGGCCCCCGTACTCATGGCCCCTGACTACTCCCAGGAATTTATCGTGCAGACAGACGCTTCAGAGCATGGCATAGGGGCAGTCCTAGCACAGCTGAATGAGGAGGGCAGAGATCAACCGGTAGTCTTTATTAGCAGAAGGCTATTACCACGGGAACAGAGGTGGAGTGCTATTGAGAGAGAAGCTTTTGCTGTGGTCTGGGCACTGAAGAAGCTAAGACCCTACCTGTTTGGGACTCACTTCCGGGTTCATACAGACCACAGGCCCCTCAGATGGCTCATGCAGATGAGGGGTGAGAATCCAAAACTCTTGAGGTGGTCCATTTCCCTACAGGGGATGGACTTTACGGTGGAACATCGCCCAGGGGTTGACCACGCCAATGCTGATGGTCTCTCCAGGTACTTCCGCCTTAGCGATGAGAGCTCCCAGGAGGTCGGGTAGCTCTCCCCACTTTCAGCTGGGGGGGACACATGTTAGACCTGACAGCCTTAGGGTAGTCACCCCTAACTTTTTGCCTGCCTCCCTCCGCTTTTTGGACACTGTTTTTGCTGGTTTATAGACTCTGCGCACTTTACCTCTGCTAACCAGGGCTAAAGTGCATATGCTCTCTCCCCTAAAACATGGTAACCTGGAATCATACCTGATTGGACTATTAATTTACTTATAAGTCCCTAGTAAGGTGCACTCTATGTGCATAGGGCTGGTAAATTAAATGCTACTAGTGGGCCAGCAGCACTGGTTGTGCCACCCACTTAAGTAGCTCCTTCTCCTTGTCTCAGGCTTGCCATTGCAAGGCCTGTGTGTGCAGTTTCACTGCCACATCGACTTGGCATTTAAAAGTTCTTGCCAAGCCTAGAACTCCCCTTTTTCTACATATAAGTCACCCTTAATGTGTGCCCTAGGTAACCCCTAGGGCAGGGTGCTGTGTAGGTAAAAGGTAGGACATGTACCTGTGTAGTTATATGTCCTGGTAGTGTAAAACTCCTAAATTCGTTTTCACACTACTGTGAGGCCTGCTCCCTTCATAGGCTAACATTGGGGCTGCCCTCATACACTGTTGAAATGGCAGCTGCTGATCTGAAAGGAGCAGGAAGGTCATATTTAGTATGGCCAGAATGGTAATACAAAGTCCTACTGACTGGTGAAGTCGGATTTAATATTACTATTCTAGAAATGCCACTTTTAGAAAGTGAGCATTTCTTTGCACTTAAATCCTTCTGTGCCTTACAATCCACGTCTGGCTGGGCTTGGTTGACAGCTCCTTGTGCATTCACTCAGACACACCCCAAACACAGGGTACTCAGCCTCACTTGCATACATCTGCATTTTGAATAGGTCTTCCTGGGCTGGGAGGGTGGAGGGCCTGCTCTCACACAAAGGACTGCCACACCTCCTACTGGGACCCTGGCAGACAGGATTGAACTGAAAGGGGACCTGGTGCACTTCTTAGCCACTCTTTGAAGTCTCCCCCACTTCAAAGGCACATTTGGGTATAAAACAGGGCCTCTGCCCTACCTCATCAGACACTTGCTGGAGAAGAAACCTGAACCAGAAACTACATCCTGCCAAGAAGAACTGCCTGGCTGCTCAAAGGACTCACCTGTCTGCTTTCTACAAAGGACTGCTGCCTTGCTGTTGCCCTGCTGCCTTGCTGAACTCTTGTCTGGCTGTGAAAGTGCTCTCCAAGGGCTTGGATAGAGCTTGCCTCCTGTTCCTTGAAGTCTCAGGACCAAAAAGACTTCTCTCTTTTACTTGGACGCTCCGTGCGCCGAAAATTTCGACGCACAGCTTGTTTCGCGGCGAGAAAAACGCCGCACTCCGACGCTGACCGACGCAACGCTCTGGGGACGATCAAAAATCCGACGCACGGCTTCGCAAGGATAACGCCGCCCGACCTCTAGAGGAGAAATCGACGCGACGCCTGCCGTGAGATCGTAATTTCCACGCGCAGCCCCGCACACCGACGTCTAGAGGAGAAATCGACGCGACGCCTGCCGTGAGATCGTAATTTCGAGGCGCAGCCCCGCAGACCGACGCGCAGCCGGAGAACAAGCAGGAAAATCCACGCACAGACCCGGGACATCTGGTAATCCCCGCGATCCACAGAAAGAGACTGTCCGCGCGCCGGAAAACGACGCACGACTTCCCCGCGTGTAAAATAACGACGCAAGTCCGTGTGTGCTGGGGAGAAATCAACGCACACACCCTTTTTCCACGCACCTCTTCCTTTGTGGCCCTCTGAGGAGATTTTTCCACGCTAAACCAGGTACTTGTGCTTGAAAGAGACTTTGTTTATATTCTAAAGACTTTAAGACACTTCATATCACTTTTCTGTGATATTTCTACAATTTTCCATTGCAACTTTATACTTTTTGACCTACAATTATCCTGATAAATATTATATATTTTTCTAAACACTGTGTGGTGTATTTTTGTGGTGCTATATGGTGGTATTGTATGATTTATTGCACAAATACTTTACACATTGCCTTCTAAGTTAAGCCTGACTGCTCGTGCCAAGCTACCAGAGGGTGGGCACAGGATAATCTTGGATTGTGTGTGACTTACCCTGACTAGAGTGAGGGCTTTTGCTTGGACAGGGGGTAACCTGACTGCCAACCAAAAACCCCATTTCTAACATTGGTGATCAGCGGTGAGGATAGGACTTGTATTTGTGCAGTGACATACAGTAGCTAAGTATTTAACTACCTACCCACAGTTGAAGGTCAACTTGGTTTTTATCTCTTTTTGAAAACCCGATTTTTTTCCTGACAATTTTCAAAAACTAAATCCTCACTCAACATGTCTCTGACTGGGTCTCAGACAGGGGAATTTGACCTGGTCCAGTTGGATGCATATACGGTCAAACAACTAAGAGGATTCTGCAGGGCATTGAGGGTACCCACCCAAGGGGCCTCCAGAAAGGAGGACTTTCAAGTGGCGCTGAGGGCCTGGGCAGAAGCCCATTTAGAGGATGATGAGGAAGAGGAGCCAGAACATGGCCCCTCAGAGGAATTTTCACTATCTGTGGATGGTGTTACCACTGCAATTGTGCCCCCTTCCAGACCAGGGAGCAGTGTCTCTATGCAAAGCCTGACCGCAGAGGAAAGGAGAGAGGAAAGGGAGTTCCAATTGCAAATGGTAAAACTGAAAATTGAGGCTCAACAGGAGGAGAGGAGGGCAGAGAGAGAAGCCAAACAAAGTGAAGGTGAAAGAACAGCCAAACAGATTCAAGCAGAAGCTGAAAGGGCAGCCAAACAAGCGGAAGCTGAAAGAGCAGCCAAACAAGTGGAAGCTGAAAGAGCTTTGGCTGAAAAGAAACTATTGTTGGCTCATGAACTGAGTCTCAAGGAGCTGGAGATCAAGGCGAGGCAGTCTGAATCCAGCAATAATGGTGGCAGCATACAGACAGGACCTGCTTGAGAAAAGAAGGTTCGTATACCCAAAAATGTGGTGCCCAGTTTTGTGGTGGGAGATGACACAGATAAATGGTTAGCTGCTTATGAAGTTGCACTAAGGGCTCATGAGGTTCCTGAAGGGCAATGGGGGGTAGCTATGTGGGGTTATGTGCCGCCATTGGGGAGGGACACACTTCTCACATTGGATCAACCTGATCAAAACACATACCCACTTCAGAAAGCCACTTTACTTGCCAAGTTTGGGCTGACCCCTGAGGGATACCGTCAGAGGTTCAGGGACAGCACCAAACAAACCACACAAACATGGGTAGATTTCTTTGATTTCTCCAGTAAGGCACTGAATGGATGGGTACGGGGCAACAAAGTAGCAGATTATAAAGGTTTATATGACTTGATTCTGAGAGAGCATATGCTTAATACTACTTATACAGAATTGCGCCAGCACCTACTGGATAGTAAGCTGACTGATCCCAGGAAGCTTGCTGAGGAGGCGGACCTCTGGGTTAGCACCAGAGTGTCCAAGAAGGTACCTGGGGGGGACTCCCACAAAGGTGGTCAGGGTTCCCAACAGAAGAAAGAGGGGGGAGATAAACTTGCAGATAAGGAACTTTCCAAAGGCCCCCAAAAGAATTCCCAGGGAGGGGGTGGCAACCCTTCCTTTTCCAAATTTGGGAAAAAGCCAGGGACATATGACAAGTCAGGGAAATCTAGCCCCAAATGCATGGAGTGTTACCAGTATGGTCACTACAAAGGCGATCCACAGTGCCCTAAGAGGGCACCGTCCACTACCGGACAGGCACCTGGGTTGACTAGTGTAGCGCTCGGGGGGGAGATGGACCCAAGTAGCTTTGGGGAGCAGGTAGAGATTTCCCTAGTGTCCCTGGGAGAAGGAGAAATGGTGCCCAAGACCCACATGCCCAAAAATACTTCCAAGTACCGGCAGTGGGTCACCATTGATGGGCAGAAGGTGGAGGCTCTGCGTGACACAGGAGCCAGTATGACTACTATCAAGAGTCAGCTGGTGTCAACAGAGCAGATAGTACCTAATACATTCCACCAGGTCAGAGTCGCTGACAATCGCGAGAGTCACCTACCGGTGGCTCTGGTTCCCTTTGAGTGGGGGGGGGTCTCTGGTACTCTGAAAGTAGCTGTGAGTCCTGCCATGCCTGTAGATTGTCTGTTAGGCAATGATCTTGAGCACACTGCTTGGAAAGAAGTGGAGCTCAGGTCTCACCTGGAGATGTTAGGGTTACCTGAGTGGGTCTGCATGACCACACGGTCCATGGCTGACCGAGAGGGAAGTCAAGGGCATCTGGAGCCTGGAACGATGGCCCAGAGAGCTGCCAGGAGGAGGGACCAGGGGCACGGGAAACCGGCCCCAGAAGTTCCCACAGTGGCTGACGGGGCTCCTGAGGAGGAGGCTCCCGAGCCAACTGGGGAAGACATTGCCGCCCTAGGTGACTTACCTGAGCTTGCTGGCTGGCAAGTGGAGGGTGGACCCACCAGGGAGGAATTCTGCAAGGCGCAGAAAGAATGTCCCACTCTGGAAGGTTTGAGGAAACAAGCCTCAAACCAGGCAGCAGGCGACGCCTCTGGCGCTCACCACCTATATTGGGAGAATGATCTCCTCTACAGTGAGCCTAAGGTTCCGGCCTTTGGGGCAGCACGTATGCTGGTGGTCCGCCAATGTTACAGAACCTTCCTACTGGGTCTGGCTCACGACATTCCCCTGGCAGGACATTTGGGGCAGGACAAGACCTTTAACAGGCTTGTCACCCACTTTTATTGGCCCAAAATGAGGACACACTCAGATAAGTTCTGCAGATCTTGTCCTACCTGCCAGGCCAGTGGTAAAGCAGGCAAAAGGGTTAAAACCCCCCTGATTCCACTTCCTGTCGTTGGCACCCCCTTTGAAAGGGTGGGCATCGACATTGTTGGTCCCTTGGACCCCAAAACTGCCTTAGGCAACAGGTTCATCCTGGTTTTGGTGGACCATGCCACCCGTTACCCAGAGGCAATCCCTCTGAGGATCGTTACTGCACCGGTGGTGGCCAGAACCCTGATGGGGATATTTACCCGTGTGGGATTCCCCAAGGAAATAGTGTCTGACAGAGGCACTAACTTCATGTCTGCATACATGAAGTCTCTGTGGGATGCGTGTGGTGTAACTTACAGGTTCACCACCCCCTATCACCCCCAGTCTAATGGTCTTGTGGAGAGATTCAACAAGACCCTGAAGGGCATGATTGGTGGCCTCCCTGAGACCATGAGGCGTAAGTGGGACGTCCTCTCACCATGCCTTCTCTTTGCTTACAAAGAGGTCCCCCAGAAGGGGGTAGGGTTCAGTCCCTTTGAGCTTCTCTACGGGTACCCTGTCAGGGGACCCTTAAGCATTGTCCAGGAGGGATTGGAGAAAGCTCCAAAGACACCCCCTCAGGATGTGGTCAGCTATATGTTGGCCCTCCGCAACCAGATGACCCGCTTCTGGAAAGAGGCCCAAAGTAACCTTGAGGCCAGTCAAGAGGTAATGAAACACTGGTATGACCAGAAGGCCACCCTGGTAGAGTTTCAACCTGGAGACAAAGTGTGGGTAATGGAGCCAGTAGAGCCCAGAGCTCTCCAGGACCACTAGTCTGGCCCATTTGAAATAAAGGAGCGGAAAGGGGAGGCCACTTACCTAGTGGACCTCCAAACCCCTAGGAATCCCCTAAGGGTGCTCCATGTGAACCGACTAAAAGCTCATTTTGAGAGGTCGGAGATCAACATGCTTCTGGTCACAGATGAAGGAACGGAAGAGGAGAGTGAACCTCTCCCCGACCTCCTCTCTGCCCAAGAAGGTGATGGGTCAGTAAGCGGGGTCATTCTGTCTGACTCCCTGACTCTAAACCAGAAAGGAGACTGCTATGAGCTGTTGGAGCAGTTCTCCCCCCTGTTCTCCCTTACTCCTGGACTGACCCACCTCTGTGTTCATGATATTGACACTGGTGACAGTCTCCCTGTGAAAAACAAAATTTACAGGTTGTCGGATAAGGTGAAGGCCAGCATCAAGGAGGAGGTCTCCAAGATGTTGACTCTAGGGGTTATCGAGAAATCCAGTAGTCCCTGGGCCAGCCCAGTGGTGTTGGTCCCTAAGGCTACTGCCCCAGGTGCGAAGCCAGAACTCCGGTTCTGTGTGGACTACCGGGGTCTCAACTCAGTCACACGGACTGATGCTCACCCCATCCCCCGAGCTGATGAGCTCGTGGACAGGCTAGGCACTGCCAAGTTCCTGAGTACGTTTGATCTTGCTTCAGGGTACTGGCAGATCGCCCTGACTGAGGGGGCCAAGGAAAGATCCGCATTCTCAACCCCTGATGGCCATTACCAGTTCCGGGTTATGCCATTTGGGTTGAAAAATGCCCCCGCTACCTTCCAACGGTTGGTTAACGGGGTCCTAGCTGGCAAGGATGCCTTCTGTGCAGCCTACCTGGATGACATAGCTGTCTACAGTTCCAGCTGGGAGGAACACCTGCTTCACCTCAAGGAGGTGCTTCAGGCCCTGCAACAGGCAGGCCTGACCATCAAGGCCAGTAAGTGCCAGATTGGGCAGGGTTCCGTGGTGTACTTGGGGCACCTAGTGGGTGGTGGCAAGGTGCAGCCACTCCAGGCCAAGATTGAAACTATCAAGGCCTGGCAACCACCGCGAACGCAGACTGAGGTGAGAGCTTTTCTAGGCCTCACAGGATACTACCGCAGATTTGTCAAGGGCTATGGTACCATTGTAAAACCCTTGACAGAACTCACTTCCAAGAAACAACCTAGGTTGGTGAATTGGACAGAGGCTTGTCAGAAAGCCTTTGACGCCCTGAAGGAAGCCCTGTGTACGGCCCCCGTACTCATGGCCCCTGACTACTCCCAGGAATTTATCGTGCAGACAGACGCTTCAGAGCATGGCATAGGGGCAGTCCTAGCACAGCTGAATGAGGAGGGCAGAGATCAACCAGTAGTCTTTATTAGCAGAAGGCTATTACCACGGGAACAGAGGTGGAGTGCTATTGAGAGAGAAGCTTTTGCTGTGGTCTGGGCACTGAAGAAGCTAAGACCCTACCTGTTTGGGACTCACTTCCGGGTTCAGACAGACCACAGGCCCCTCAGATGGCTCATGCAGATGAGGGGTGAGAATCCAAAACTCTTGAGGTGGTCCATTTCCCTACAGGGGATGGACTTTACGGTGGAACATCGCCCAGGGGTTGACCACGCCAATGCTGATGGTCTCTCCAGGTACTTCCGCCTTAGCGATGAGAGCTCCCAGGAGGTCGGGTAGCTCTCCCCACTTTCAGCTGGGGGGGACACATGTTAGACCTGACAGCCTTAGGGTAGTCACCCCTAACTTTTTGCCTGCCTCCCTCCGCTTTTTGGACACTGTTTTTGCTGTTTTATAGACTCTGCGCACTTTACCTCTGCTAACCAGGGCTAAAGTGCATATGCTCTCTCCCCTAAAACATGGTAACCTGGAATCATACCTGATTGGACTATTAATTTACTTATAAGTCCCTAGTAAGGTGCACTCTATGTGCATAGGGCTGGTAAATTAAATGCTACTAGTGGGCCAGCAGCACTGGTTGTGCCACCCACTTAAGTAGCCCCTTCTCCTTGTCTCAGGCTTGCCATTGCAAGGCCTGTGTGTGCAGTTTCACTGCCACATCGACTTGGCATTTAAAAGTTCTTGCCAAGCCTAGAACTCCCCTTTTTCTACATATAAGTCACCCTTAATGTGTGCCCTAGGTAACCCCTAGGGCAGGGTGCTGTGTAGGTAAAAGGTAGGACATGTACCTGTGTAGTTATATGTCCTGGTAGTGTAAAACTCCTAAATTCGTTTTCACACTACTGTGAGGCCTGCTCCCTTCATAGGCTAACATTGGGGCTGCCCTCATACTCTGTTGAAGTGGCAGCTGCTGATCTGAAAGGAGCAGGAAGGTCATATTTAGTATGGCCAGAATGGTAATACAAAGTCCTACTGACTGGTGAAGTCGGATTTAATATTACTATTCTAGAAATGCCACTTTTAGAAAGTGAGCATTTCTTTGCACTTAAATCCTTCTGTGCCTTACAATCCACGTCTGGCTGGGCTTGGTTGACCGCTCATTGTGCATTCACTCAGACACACCCCAAACACAGGGTACTCAGCCTTACTTGCATACATCTGCATTTTGAATGGGTCTTCCTGGGCTGGGAGGGTGGAGGGCCTGCTCTCACACAAAGGACTGCCACACCCCCTACTGGGACCCTGGCAGACAGGATTGAACTGAAAGGGGACCTGGTGCACTTCTTAGCCACTCTTTGAAGTCTCCCCCACTTCAAAGGCACATTTGGGTATAAAACAGGGCCTCTGCCCTACCTCATCAGACACTTGCTGGAGAAGAAACCTGAACCAGAAACTACATCCTGCCAAGAAGAACTGCCTGGCTGCTCAAAGGACTCACCTGTCTGCTTTCTACAAAGGACTGCTGCCTTGCTGTTGCCCTGCTGCCTTGCTGAACTCTTGTCTGGCTGTGAAAGTGCTCTCCAAGGGCTTGGATAGAGCTTGCCTCCTGTTCCTTGAAGTCTCAGGACCAAAAAGACTTCTCTCTTTTACTTGGACGCTCCGTGCGCCGAAAATTTCGACGCACAGCTTGTTTCGCGGCGAGAAAAACGCCGCACTCCGACGCTGACCGACGCAACGCTCTGGGGACGATCAAAAATCCGACGCACGGCTTCGCAAGGATAACGCCGCCCGACCTCTAGAGGAGAAATCGACGCGACGCCTGCCGTGAGATCGTAATTTCCACGCGCAGCCCCGCACACCGACGTCTAGAGGAGAAATCGACGCGACGCCTGCCGTGAGATCGTAATTTCAAGGCGCAGCCCCGCAGACCGACGCGCAGCCGGAGAACAAGCAGGAAAATCCACGCACAGACCCGGGACATCTGGTAATCCCCGCGATCCACAGAAAGAGACTGTCCGCGCGCCGGAAAACGACGCACGACTTCCCCGCGTGTAAAATAACGACGCAAGTCCGTGTGTGCTGGGGAGAAATCAACGCACACACCCTTTTTCCACGCACCTCTTCCTTTGTGGCCCTCTGAGGAGATTTTTCCACGCTAAACCAGGTACTTGTGCTTGAAAGAGACTTTGTTTATATTCTAAAGACTTTAAGACACTTCATATCACTTTTCTGTGATATTTCTACAATTTTCCATTGCAACTTTATACTTTTTGACCTACAATTATCCTGATAAATATTATATATTTTTCTAAACACTGTGTGGTGTATTTTTGTGGTGCTATATGGTGGTATTGTATGATTTATTGCACAAATACTTTACACATTGCCTTCTAAGTTAAGCCTGACTGCTCGTGCCAAGCTACCAGAGGGTGGGCACAGGATAATCTTGGATTGTGTGTGACTTACCCTGACTAGAGTGAGGGCTTTTGCTTGGACAGGGGGTAACCTGACTGCCAACCAAAAACCCCATTTCTAACATTGGTGATCAGCGGTGAGGATAGGACTTGTATTTGTGCAGTGACATACAGTAGCTAAGTATTTAACTACCTACCCACAGTTGAAGGTCAACTTGGTTTTTATCTCTTTTTGAAAACCCGATTTTTTTCCTGACAATTTTCAAAAACTAAATCCTCACTCAACATGTCTCTGACTGGGTCTCAGACAGGGGAATTTGACCTGGTCCAGTTGGATGCATATACGGTCAAACAACTAAGAGGATTCTGCAGGGCATTGAGGGTACCCACCCAAGGGGCCTCCAGAAAGGAGGACTTTCAAGTGGCGCTGAGGGCCTGGGCAGAAGCCCATTTAGAGGATGATGAGGAAGAGGAGCCAGAACATGGCCCCTCAGAGGAATTTTCACTATCTGTGGATGGTGTTACCACTGCAATTGTGCCCCCTTCCAGACCAGGGAGCAGTGTCTCTATGCAAAGCCTGACCGCAGAGGAAAGGAGAGAGGAAAGGGAGTTCCAATTGCAAATGGTAAAACTGAAAATTGAGGCTCAACAGGAGGAGAGGAGGGCAGAGAGAGAAGCCAAACAAAGTGAAGGTGAAAGAACAGCCAAACAGATTCAAGCAGAAGCTGAAAGGGCAGCCAAACAAGCGGAAGCTGAAAGAGCAGCCAAACAAGTGGAAGCTGAAAGAGCTTTGGCTGAAAAGAAACTATTGTTGGCTCATGAACTGAGTCTCAAGGAGCTGGAGATCAAGGCGAGGCAGTCTGAATCCAGCAATAATGGTGGCAGCATACAGACAGGACCTGCTTGAGAAAAGAAGGTTCGTATACCCAAAAATGTGGTGCCCAGTTTTGTGGTGGGAGATGACACAGATAAATGGTTAGCTGCTTATGAAGTTGCACTAAGGGCTCATGAGGTTCCTGAAGGGCAATGGGGGGTAGCTATGTGGGGTTATGTGCCGCCATTGGGGAGGGACACACTTCTCACATTGGATCAACCTGATCAAAACACATACCCACTTCAGAAAGCCACTTTACTTGCCAAGTTTGGGCTGACCCCTGAGGGATACCGTCAGAGGTTCAGGGACAGCACCAAACAAACCACACAAACATGGGTAGATTTCTTTGATTTCTCCAGTAAGGCACTGAATGGATGGGTACGGGGCAACAAAGTAGCAGATTATAAAGGTTTATATGACTTGATTCTGAGAGAGCATATGCTTAATACTACTTATACAGAATTGCGCCAGCACCTACTGGATAGTAAGCTGACTGATCCCAGGAAGCTTGCTGAGGAGGCGGACCTCTGGGTTAGCACCAGAGTGTCCAAGAAGGTACCTGGGGGGGACTCCCACAAAGGTGGTCAGGGTTCCCAACAGAAGAAAGAGGGGGGAGATAAACTTGCAGATAAGGAACTTTCCAAAGGCCCCCAAAAGAATTCCCAGGGAGGGGGTGGCAACCCTTCCTTTTCCAAATTTGGGAAAAAGCCAGGGACATATGACAAGTCAGGGAAATCTAGCCCCAAATGCATGGAGTGTTACCAGTATGGTCACTACAAAGGCGATCCACAGTGCCCTAAGAGGGCACCGTCCACTACCGGACAGGCACCTGGGTTGACTAGTGTAGCGCTCGGGGGGGAGATGGACCCAAGTAGCTTTGGGGAGCAGGTAGAGATTTCCCTAGTGTCCCTGGGAGAAGGAGAAATGGTGCCCAAGACCCACATGCCCAAAAATACTTCCAAGTACCGGCAGTGGGTCACCATTGATGGGCAGAAGGTGGAGGCTCTGCGTGACACAGGAGCCAGTATGACTACTATCAAGAGTCAGCTGGTGTCAACAGAGCAGATAGTACCTAATACATTCCACCAGGTCAGAGTCGCTGACAATCGCGAGAGTCACCTACCGGTGGCTCTGGTTCCCTTTGAGTGGGGGGGGGTCTCTGGTACTCTGAAAGTAGCTGTGAGTCCTGCCATGCCTGTAGATTGTCTGTTAGGCAATGATCTTGAGCACACTGCTTGGAAAGAAGTGGAGCTCAGGTCTCACCTGGAGATGTTAGGGTTACCTGAGTGGGTCTGCATGACCACACGGTCCATGGCTGACCGAGAGGGAAGTCAAGGGCATCTGGAGCCTGGAACGATGGCCCAGAGAGCTGCCAGGAGGAGGGACCAGGGGCACGGGAAACCGGCCCCAGAAGTTCCCACAGTGGCTGACGGGGCTCCTGAGGAGGAGGCTCCCGAGCCAACTGGGGAAGACATTGCCGCCCTAGGTGACTTACCTGAGCTTGCTGGCTGGCAAGTGGAGGGTGGACCCACCAGGGAGGAATTCTGCAAGGCGCAGAAAGAATGTCCCACTCTGGAAGGTTTGAGGAAACAAGCCTCAAACCAGGCAGCAGGCGACGCCTCTGGCGCTCACCACCTATATTGGGAGAATGATCTCCTCTACAGTGAGCCTAAGGTTCCGGCCTTTGGGGCAGCACGTATGCTGGTGGTCCGCCAATGTTACAGAACCTTCCTACTGGGTCTGGCTCACAACATTCCCCTGGCAGGACATTTGGGGCAGGACAAGACCTTTAACAGGCTTGTCACCCACTTTTATTGGCCCAAAATGAGGACACACTCAGATAAGTTCTGCAGATCTTGTCCTACCTGCCAGGCCAGTGGTAAAGCAGGCAAAAGGGTTAAAACCCCCCTGATTCCACTTCCTGTCGTTGGCACCCCCTTTGAAAGGGTGGGCATCGACATTGTTGGTCCCTTGGACCCCAAAACTGCCTTAGGCAACAGGTTCATCCTGGTTTTGGTGGACCATGCCACCCGTTACCCAGAGGCAATCCCTCTGAGGATCGTTACTGCACCGGTGGTGGCCAGAACCCTGATGGGGATATTTACCCGTGTGGGATTCCCCAAGGAAATAGTGTCTGACAGAGGCACTAACTTCATGTCTGCATACATGAAGTCTCTGTGGGATGCGTGTGGTGTAACTTACAGGTTCACCACCCCCTATCACCCCCAGTCTAATGGTCTTGTGGAGAGATTCAACAAGACCCTGAAGGGCATGATTGGTGGCCTCCCTGAGACCATGAGGCGTAAGTGGGACGTCCTCTCACCATGCCTTCTCTTTGCTTACAAAGAGGTCCCCCAGAAGGGGGTAGGGTTCAGTCCCTTTGAGCTTCTCTACGGGTACCCTGTCAGGGGACCCTTAAGCATTGTCCAGGAGGGATTGGAGAAAGCTCCAAAGACACCCCCTCAGGATGTGGTCAGCTATATGTTGGCCCTCCGCAACCAGATGACCCGCTTCTGGAAAGAGGCCCAAAGTAACCTTGAGGCCAGTCAAGAGGTAATGAAACACTGGTATGACCAGAAGGCCACGCTGGTAGAGTTTCAACCTGGAGACAAAGTGTGGGTAATGGAGCCAGTAGAGCCCAGAGCTCTCCAGGACCACTAGTCTGGCCCATTTGAAATAAAGGAGCGGAAAGGGGAGGCCACTTACCTAGTGGACCTCCAAACCCCTAGGAATCCCCTAAGGGTGCTCCATGTGAACCGACTAAAAGCTCATTTTGAGAGGTCGGAGATCAACATGCTTCTGGTCACAGATGAAGGAACGGAAGAGGAGAGTGAACCTCTCCCCGACCTCCTCTCTGCCCAAGAAGGTGATGGGTCAGTAAGCGGGGTCATTCTGTCTGACTCCCTGACTCTAAACCAGAAAGGAGACTGCTATGAGCTGTTGGAGCAGTTCTCCCCCCTGTTCTCCCTTACTCCTGGACTGACCCACCTCTGTGTTCATGATATTGACACTGGTGACAGTCTCCCTGTGAAAAACAAAATTTACAGGTTGTCGGATAAGGTGAAGGCCAGCATCAAGGAGGAGGTCTCCAAGATGTTGACTCTAGGGGTTATCGAGAAATCCAGTAGTCCCTGGGCCAGCCCAGTGGTGTTGGTCCCTAAGGCTACTGCCCCAGGTGCGAAGCCAGAACTCCGGTTCTGTGTGGACTACCGGGGTCTCAACTCAGTCACACGGACTGATGCTCACCCCATCCCCCGAGCTGATGAGCTCGTGGACAGGCTAGGCACTGCCAAGTTCCTGAGTACGTTTGATCTTGCTTCAGGGTACTGGCAGATCGCCCTGACTGAGGGGTTCAAGGAAAGATCCGCATTCTCAACCCCTGATGGCCATTACCAGTTCCGGGTTATGCCATTTGGGTTGAAAAATGCCCCCGCTACCTTCCAACGGTTGGTTAACGGGGTCCTAGCTGGCAAGGATGCCTTCTGTGCAGCCTACCTGGATGACATAGCTGTCTACAGTTCCAGCTGGGAGGAACACCTGCTTCACCTCAAGGAGGTGCTTCAGGCCCTGCAACAGGCAGGCCTGACCATCAAGGCCAGTAAGTGCCAGATTGGGCAGGGTTCCGTGGTGTACTTGGGGCACCTAGTGGGTGGTGGCAAGGTGCAGCCACTCCAGGCCAAGATTGAAACTATCAAGGCCTGGCAACCACCGCGAACGCAGACTGAGGTGAGAGCTTTTCTAGGCCTCACAGGATACTACCGCAGATTTGTCAAGGGCTATGGTACCATTGTAAAACCCTTGACAGAACTCACTTCCAAGAAACAACCTAGGTTGGTGAATTGGACAGAGGCTTGTCAGAAAGCCTTTGACGCCCTGAAGGAAGCCCTGTGTACGGCCCCCGTACTCATGGCCCCTGACTACTCCCAGGAATTTATCGTGCAGACAGACGCTTCAGAGCATGGCATAGGGGCAGTCCTAGCACAGCTGAATGAGGAGGGCAGAGATCAACCAGTAGTCTTTATTAGCAGAAGGCTATTACCACGGGAACAGAGGTGGAGTGCTATTGAGAGAGAAGCTTTTGCTGTGGTCTGGGCACTGAAGAAGCTAAGACCCTACCTGTTTGGGACTCACTTCCGGGTTCAGACAGACCACAGGCCCCTCAGATGGCTCATGCAGATGAGGGGTGAGAATCCAAAACTCTTGAGGTGGTCCATTTCCCTACAGGGGATGGACTTTACGGTGGAACATCGCCCAGGGGTTGACCACGCCAATGCTGATGGTCTCTCCAGGTACTTCCGCCTTAGCGATGAGAGCTCCCAGGAGGTCGGGTAGCTCTCCCCACTTTCAGCTGGGGGGGACACATGTTAGACCTGACAGCCTTAGGGTAGTCACCCCTAACTTTTTGCCTGCCTCCCTCCGCTTTTTGGACACTGTTTTTGCTGTTTTATAGACTCTGCGCACTTTACCTCTGCTAACCAGGGCTAAAGTGCATATGCTCTCTCCCCTAAAACATGGTAACCTGGAATCATACCTGATTGGACTATTAATTTACTTATAAGTCCCTAGTAAGGTGCACTCTATGTGCATAGGGCTGGTAAATTAAATGCTACTAGTGGGCCAGCAGCACTGGTTGTGCCACCCACTTAAGTAGCCCCTTCTCCTTGTCTCAGGCTTGCCATTGCAAGGCCTGTGTGTGCAGTTTCACTGCCACATCGACTTGGCATTTAAAAGTTCTTGCCAAGCCTAGAACTCCCCTTTTTCTACATATAAGTCACCCTTAATGTGTGCCCTAGGTAACCCCTAGGGCAGGGTGCTGTGTAGGTAAAAGGTAGGACATGTACCTGTGTAGTTATATGTCCTGGTAGTGTAAAACTCCTAAATTCGTTTTCACACTACTGTGAGGCCTGCTCCCTTCATAGGCTAACATTGGGGCTGCCCTCATACTCTGTTGAAGTGGCAGCTGCTGATCTGAAAGGAGCAGGAAGGTCATATTTAGTATGGCCAGAATGGTAATACAAAGTCCTACTGACTGGTGAAGTCGGATTTAATATTACTATTCTAGAAATGCCACTTTTAGAAAGTGAGCATTTCTTTGCACTTAAATCCTTCTGTGCCTTACAATCCACGTCTGGCTGGGCTTGGTTGACCGCTCATTGTGCATTCACTCAGACACACCCCAAACACAGGGTACTCAGCCTTACTTGCATACATCTGCATTTTGAATGGGTCTTCCTGGGCTGGGAGGGTGGAGGGCCTGCTCTCACACAAAGGACTGCCACACCCCCTACTGGGACCCTGGCAGACAGGATTGAACTGAAAGGGGACCTGGTGCACTTCTTAGCCACTCTTTGAAGTCTCCCCCACTTCAAAGGCACATTTGGGTATAAAACAGGGCCTCTGCCCTACCTCATCAGACACTTGCTGGAGAAGAAACCTGAACCAGAAACTACATCCTGCCAAGAAGAACTGCCTGGCTGCTCAAAGGACTCACCTGTCTGCGTTCTACAAAGGACTGCTGCCTTGCTGTTGCCCTGCTGCCTTGCTGAACTCTTTTCTGGCTGTGAAAGTGCTCTCCAAGGGCTTGGATAGAGCTTGCCTCCTGTTCCTTGAAGTCTCAGGACCAAAAAGACTTCTCTCTTTTACTTGGACGCTCCGTGCGCGAAAATTTCGACGCACAGCTTGTTTCGCGGCGAGAAAAACGCCGCACTCCGACGCTGACCGACGCGACGCTCTGGGGACGATCGAAAATCCGACGCACGGCTTCGCAAGGATAACGCCGCCCGACCTCTAGAGGAGAAATCGACGCAACGCCTGCCGTGAGATCGTAATTTCAACGCGCAGCCCCGCAGACCGACGTCTAGAGGAGAAATCGACGCGACGCCTGCCGTGAGATCGTAATTTCGAGGCGCAGCCCCGCAGACCGACGCGCAGCCGGAGAACAAGCAGGAAAATCCACGCACAGACCCAGGACATCTGGTAATCCCCGCGATCCATAGAAAGAGACTGTCCGCGCGCCGGAAAACGACGCACGACTTCCCCGCGTGTAAAATAACGACGCGAGTCCGTGTGTGCTGGGGAGAAATCGACGCACACACCCTTTTTCCACGCACCTCTTCCTTTGTGGCCCTCTGAGGAGATTTTTCCACGCTAAACCAGGTACTTGTGCTTGAAAGAGACTTTGTTTATATTCTAAAGACTTTAAGACACTTCATATCACTTTTCTGTGATATTTCTACAATTTTCCATTGCAACTTTATACTTTTTGACCTACAATTATCCTGATAAATATTATATATTTTTCTAAACACTGTGTGGTGTATTTTTGTGGTGCTATATGGTGGTATTGTATGATTTATTGCACAAATACTTTACACATTGCCTTCTAAGTTAAGCCTGACTGCTCGTGCCAAGCTACCAGAGGGTGGGCACAGGATAATCTTGGATTGTGTGTGACTTACCCTGACTAGAGTGAGGGCTTTTGCTTGGACAGGGGGTAATCTGACTGCCAACCAAAAACCCCATTTCTAACACTTCTCAAGTCTGATCTTTCATTGTATTTGAAGTAAAAGGGGCATGTAGTAGAGAGTCATAGATGTTACGGCCTCTTTTAAATGCAAACAAGGGTTTGTTTAACCCTACAGGGAGAAGTAATTTCCAATTTCTTACAATAATCGCCCTAATTCGATTTGCTTTCGGATTGTATGTTAGTACACGTGTCAAAGGGCACTCCTTGTTCTTTTGTTTAGGGGTTAACAGATGTTCTCGTGGGGTATAACATGCACGCTTGCAAGCTCCTTTAACAATTTTCTTGGGATAGCCCTTTTCTATCAGTCTTGATGTCAAAGATTCTGCATTTTTAAAGTAATCTTCCTTGTTGGAACAATTTCTCGGGATCCGAAGGAATTGGCCGTAAGGCAGATTCTCCCTAAGGGTCCGAGGATGGTTACTTGAAAAATGAAGTAGAGTATTTCTGTCTGTAGGTTTTTTGTATAAACTAACAGAAATGCAACCCTCATTCGATTGGATCCATAGATTCAAGAAATTGATATGTTTGCAATCAGATGCCAACGTAAAATTTAGGTCAGGTGTTAGATGGTTGATCCAATGATGAAAATTGGTGAGTACTTGCAGGTTACCTTCCCAGATCATAAAGATGTCATCAATAAATCGTAACCACATTTTGATGTGTTTTTTAAAAGGATTGTTTATGTCAAAGATCCATTTGTCCTCAAAAAATGCCATCACTAAGTTCGCAATTTCAGGAGCAAAATTACATCCCATTGCTACACCCTTGACTTTCAGATACATCTCATTGTCAAAAGTGAAAACATTGTTTTTTAAACACAGCGTGGCCAGATTTAATATAAAAGAAGTGGGGACCTTATGGGGAGCAGTTCTATCATCTAAATAGATCTTCATTTTTTCTAGTGCCTCGTTTTGTGGGATGTTAGTATATAGTGCTTCTATATCTATAGTAACTAGTAGTTGTGTTCTTTCATCAAAAGCACTACCTTCAAGTTTGTTAATCATGTGCATAGAATCCCGTAGATATGCTTTAGTATTATACACTAGTGATTTTAGAAAGAAGTATACATATTGTGCCAGAGGTTCTAGTATAGATCCACAAGCCACAATTATCGGTCTCCCAGGAGGGTTATTTATGTCTTTATGGATTTTAGGAAAAATTTAAAGAAGGGGAATGCGTGACTGGCTTTGATTTAGAAAGTCATATTCTCTTTTACATATCCATCCTTCTCTAAGTGCTTCATCTGTGATTGTTGTAATAGTAATTTTCAATCTAGGTATTGGATCCTCAGTTATCAAACGGTAATGATTCATATTGGCTAGTTGGCGACGTACTTCCATACTATATTTGTCCTTATCTAGTATGACAATGCCTCCACCTTTATCAGCTGGCTTGATGATAATGTTATCATTCTGTACCAAAGAGTAAATAGCATTCATTTCTTCGTTAGAGCAGTAAGATTTAAAGGAAATATTATTATTATTCAATGAATCAATTTCACGTAGAACCACATCTTCAAAGATCTGGATTTCACGTGGCATATTAGTGGTATCAGGGCAAAAAGTGGATTTTGAGTGTAACCCACTAACGTTATCTTCAATAGAAGTAATATCCTCAGTATTGTCTCGAAAAAAGGCACATAGTCTCACTTTACGTAAGAACTGCAACACTTCAGTTTTAGTGTCGACAGGGTCTTGAAGTTTAGTAGGAACAAAGGAAAGACCCTTATTTAATACCTCATGCTCTGTTTCTGATAGAACATATTTAGACAAATTGTAAACAGGTATCTTGTCTTGACACTCGTCAGTTATCTTCTGTACATTCTCTTCCTGGTGCGAAATTCCCCTTGTTGGGTATACAAATCTCTGCTCTGATCTTGATATTGAAATCTGCCTCACGCTCCTCCCCCTCTCCCTCTGCGTCCCTCTCTGCCAAAAAAAGGTTGAGTCGTGGGATGCAGGGGTCCCGAAAAGGTATCTGGTAAATGTTCTGTATCAGAATCCGAGGAGGTATCAGAGAAGGTAATAAATCTCCTACGTGAACGGGTTTGGAACTGTAAGTTCAGATCACTGGGGTTGTTATATTTGTAAAAGTCTTCTTTCAAGAAAGGATATACGTCCTCAATTTTAAAATTATTGATGTCCCTCGCCACTTTTGCCGTGTTTTAGTTTATTGTCTTTTGGGTTGGCAGGGGCTCCTGTCCTTCCTGGAACTTCTTTCGACTTCTGAACTTGGTCCCCTTCCCCTTGCAGGTCTTCAGGTCCAGGAATCCAGCAGTTGTTCTTTGCAGACTTGGTTGGCTGCTGCAAAATCCCAATCATGAGGTATAGTGTGTCCTAAGGAAATTGCAGTACTTTACTCCTGTTTTTCTGGGCTCTGGGGTGGGGTAATTTACTTACCTTTACTGTATTCTTACTCTCCCAGCGATTCTGCACACACTACAATTGTTTAGGGGGGGATTTCTGATTCACATTCCACTTCCTTAGTATGTGTTTTGTGTTGCCCCTAGACCTATTTTCTCCCATTGCAATCTACAGCATTTCCTATTGCTTTCATTGTTCTATGACTATTAACTTGTCTAATTTTGGTGTCTAGTGCATATATTGTGTATAATACTTACCTTCAGGAGGAGTATTGTCTCTAAGATATTTTTGGTACTGTGTCTCCCAAATAAATACCTTTATTTTTGGTAACACTGAGTATTGTCTTTACTTGTGAAGAAGTATTGTGAAACTATAGGTGGTATTGCATGAGCTTTGCATGTCTCCTAGATCAGCCTAAGCTGCTCTGCTATAGCTACCTCTATCAGCCTAAGCTGCTAGAACACTTCTAATTCACTAATAAGGTATAACTGGACCTGGTATAAGGTGTAAATACCCAAGGTACCCAATACAAACCAGGCCAGCCTCCTACAAAGAGTGCCTGTGTTGATGCTAGGCAGCCATATATTTCAAAATACAGTGCAGTTCTGATCTCTCCCTTTCATGTACCATGGCATAGTAACTTAACTTACTGTGCTGCGTTGTGTGAACTGTTATTAAGTATATGCCTCTTGGGGTTGTCATGACACTGAAGTATTGCTGAACAGCTTTGAAGGTGGGGGACTAGGAGAGGTACATCCGGTCTAGAGATGCCAGGTGGCTGGAGAGGCAAAGCTTGAAAACACTAGTGGGTCAATGCAAGGAAGTATGTGGGAGAATGGCCACCCACTTTTGGACTGCCCTTCGCGACCACACAATGGAACTTTTAAACCCTCTTCAACACTGATGAGACTCCTAATAGCCCAAATGAGTGCCCTGCTGATGAACATGATTAATGTACAACTTCAAATGTATCCGTGCTTCTGTCAGTCAGGAATGTCATTTGGATACCAATGCCCACCGTGGCATCACTATTTTCCCAAGAGCCAGAATTGGGGAAGAAGGCATGCACAGTTGCAGTTAGCAAATCAAATCAATTTAACGCTATATTTTTGGGGACAGAAATGCACGACTACCTGCTAATTTAGGACCGAGCTTTCCGATTCATGACTTACAATGACAAGTGCGCAGAGAACAAGCACATAAAAAGTTTAAAAAAAAGGTTTGACCATATAAATAAGCTGAGCATTGTTTAATAGTGTGATCATGCCGTTGTTTAAACTTCTTGAGAGAGCGTAGCTTATATAATCTATATTAACATGAAATGTTTATGAACTAATGTATAATAATGCTGCATAGAAAACTGTATTAACGTGATTTGCTAAAACACGCACTTGTAATGTGACCACGGGGAGTGGCCGCCAATGTATATGGGGACTAATGAATATGACTAATGTTTATGAAATATTGCGTTTAAATAGTTTTATACTAATTATCAATGAGTATGTTATTAAAGTTTTGCTAATAAATCTCGTAGGCCTTAGTTAGCATGATTCGAGGCCTAGCTGCCTGACTCTCATATTAAATTTGTTTTTCTACTGTGCAGTGTGCTGACTTGCTAAATGACATGAACTCTTGTTTTTTTCCTTCAAACTAGAAGCTGAATGTAACTATAGTAGATACGTTCCTATGAAATTCATATTGCTTGTAGAAATGTACGAGCTAAATGCAACAGTGTAGACTAATGTTAAATACAAGGTCGACCAAACCGGTACAGACAATGGAGCTACTGACCGAAGATGTGTAAAGAATTACAAAAGGATGAAATCATACCGGACATTCTACCTCTGAAGACATCAATCATATGGACCAATAAACTGCCTGAGAACTAATGCGGGGTAAAAGATTTAATGAAATAATGTGTTTTTTAATTGGCTAAAGATAGTGGGGTGCAACCTTTATCCAATCAGATTTTAGGGGAATGTGTTAAGAAGAAACGTTACGACAATCATGTGATTGACAAGCTTTTATTCGTAACGTTAATGCGACCCCGATAACAGGACATCCGAAGCGCGTCTGCACATTAACCGTCTCCCTCTTCAACCTCCCTTCGAACTCCCATTGCCTAGCGATGCTCGAGCCTAGTGTAAACACACACTGTGCGCGAGCATCGCAACACATCTTCCCCCTAACAAACAGAAAATACAACAATAAGGAGAAAATAAAAAAAACTATTCCAAAAATAAAAACAATTTTACCCTCAAAGAATAATAAATTCACATTCGTAGCATTATGCAAAACAGACATAATCCTGAAATTTGCTTGGTGTCCAGACTAAACGACCACACCTGCCTGTTTTCCTTGCAGGCACACCAAAATGATTGTTAACAGTAGGTACATTAGGCTGTACATTTGAATTATAATCAGGATCATAGGAAGGCGTATACTTCCAATCATCTAACCAGTCAAATTTGCATTCCTTGCGTTCTGGGCTGATAACTTTTCCTTCCTTCCCAACCAACCCAGAATTAACATTCCTACACATGGACAATGATAACATGTGCCAAACCTTACCATCACTTAATAATGCAGAATTACAAAAAAATCTATCTACTTTAAGGGGATCTGAAAATCGATTATTACCTTTTTTTATGAAACCTGGGGCCATATTTATACTTTTTGACGCAAAACTGCGCTAACGCAGTTTTGCGTCAAAAAAATTAGCGCCGGCTAACGCCATTCTGAAGCACCATGCGGGCACCGTATTTAATCAATGACGTTAGCCGGCGTTAGCCGGCGGCGCTGCCTGGTGTGCGTGAAAAAAAACAACGTACACCAGGCAGCGCCGGCGTAGGGGGATATGGAGCTTGGGCGCCAAAAAATGGGGCAAGTCAGGTTGAGGCAAATTTTTCGCCTCAACCCGATTTGCGCCATTTTGTTCGACTCCCAACCCCCATAGAAATGACTCCTGTCTTAGCAAAGACAGGAGTCATGCCCCCTTGCCCAATGGCCATGCCCAGGGGACTTCTGTCCCCTGGGCATGGTCATTGGGCATAGTGGCATGTAGGGGGGCACAAATCAGGCCCCCCTATGCCACAAAAAAATAAAATAATACTTACCGGAACTTACCTTAATGTCCCTGGGATGGGTCCCTCCAGCCTTGGGTATCCTCCTGGGGTGGGCAAGGGTGACAGGGAGTGTCCCTGGGGGCATGGGAGGGCACCTCTGGGCTCCTTCCGAGCCCACAGGTCCCTTAACGCCTGCCTTGTCCAGGCGCTAAAAAACGGCACAAAAGCGTCCGTACGTAATTTTTTTGGACCCGCCCACTCCCGGGCGTGAAATTTGCCCGGGAGTGTAAATACGGCGCACATGCCTCGGAGTCAATTTTTTAGACGGGAACGCCTACCTTGCATATCATTAACGCAAAGTAGGTGTCCACGCTAAAAAATGACGCAAACTCCATGGACTTTGGCGCTAGACGCGTCTAACGCCAAAGTCTAAATATGGAGTTAGTTTTGCGTCGGAATCGCGTAAAAAAAAACGACGCAATTCCGGCGCAACCAGAGTATAAATATGCCCCCTCGTTTCTTAACTCTCACCACATCACCAACTTTTATGACTTGCTCTTTACATTTGTGTTTTGCGTCATAGTACATTTTACTTTGCACTTGGGAACTTTTAATGTTCTGTTTAACTTGTTTAAGTGTCCAATCAGCCTTTTTATCCCCAGAACTCCAACCCACATTATCTTTCCCTGTGGGAATTCTCCCTCTCATCAACACAAAGGGAGAATACCCTGTAGAAACACAAGATGTTGTTCTGTATGACCATAAATTCCGCATTAATTCACATCTCCAATCCAAATTGTTGTAATTTGCCATTTGGATGACGCCCTTGATCACCCGATTGAATCTCTCCACAGCACCGTTCCCTGCCGGATGATATAAAGCCATAGTATTATGTACAATACCTTTTCCCTGTACAAAATCTTTGAAAATGCGAGACATAAATTGAGGTCCATTGTCGCTTACAATACACTTAGGTAAACCCTCTTTCAGAAACACCTTGTCCAGGAAGTGTACAACTGAATCCACATCAACCCTATTAACAATCTCAATCTCTGGCCGTTTTTAAAAATGGTCAACCAAAACTAATAAATATTTTTGTTTATCATCGTACATTATTGGCCCTGCAATATCTATGCCTATCCTTTCCCAAGGTCCATCTGGACACGGAATAGGATGGAGAGGTGGTCTTAATGTTACCTGAGTCTTGTCAGACGAATTACATGCATAGCAATCTCTAACTTTCCTTTCAATGTCTGAGTCCAAACCTGGCCACCGATAAGTACACTTAATTTTGTATTTGGTTTTACCAATGCCAAGATGTCCTTCGTGACATATATCAATAATCCTATTTCTTATAGATGTGGGGGGAATAACCCTGCCATTCCTAAAAATTAGACCACCTTCCAGAGAGAGTTCATGTCTCAGTTCCCAAAACACACGCATACTATGATCTAACAAATGTTTATTAGGCCATCCATTCTTGATATATCTGCTAACTACACCAAAGATGTCATCTTGAGCTTGAGCTTGTTCCCAGTCCTCTTTGGTAATACCTGGGCAATCAGCTAACACATTGGCTACTGTAAAATTTTCAATATCAGTATCCTCATCACTCACAATAGGTAAAGGCATTCTGCTTAAAAAATCTGCCACCACATTTTTGACTCCCGGAACATATTGTACACTGTAATTGAAATCTAAAAGTCTAACAGACAAACGAGCTATACTTGTTGATGCTGAAATTAACCCTTTTGTTGTCAACACTTTAGTGAGCGGTTTGTGGTCACATCTTAACAAAACATGAAAACCCCAAATGAACTGTCTGAAATGTTCCAAACCCCAAACACATGCAAGTGTCTCACTCTCGATCACAGAATACCTTTCCTCAGTCGGTGTAATCGAACGCGAGGCAAAAGCTATGGTCCATTCAACTCCCTTTTCATCGATCTGGGATAACGTTGCACCTATGCCTTTAGAACTGGCATCCGTTGTGACAACATTTTGCAACATGGGGTCAAAACCATGAAGTGGTGGGGCATTAGCCACTTCATTCTTTATTACCTCACATGCTTCATCACATGCCTCGCTCCAAACAAACTTAACATTAGTTTTAAGAAGTTGACGCAGAACATTTGTTTTTTCTGAGAAATTGTGTACGAATTTGGCGTAAAATTCGGCCAATCCTAAGAAAGCTTGCAAATCATCTTTAGATTGAGGTCTTGGGGCATTTTTGACAGCATTAACTAATTCCAATTTGGGTTTAATACCAGCATCTGAAATTTCATGACCTAAATAATTAATTTTGTTAAATGCAAATCTGCATTTATCAATTTCTGCTGTCAAACCGTGTGTGCTCAGTCTATGCAAAACATTATCTAGATTACGATCATGTTCATTTCTGTCCTTCCCCATTATCAAGATGTCATCCTGAAAAATCAGTACATCCTTTATGTCCGATAATACCTTGTGCATTAACCTCTGAAACATAGCTGCTGCAGAAGCCAACCCAAAAGGTACTCTTTTAAATCTGTAACAACCAAAAGGTGTCACAAAAGTTGTTACACTTCTACTATCTGCATGTAAAGGCACCTGATGGTAAGCAGCTTTAAGATCAATACTAGAAAACCATCTAATACCTTTAGTGCGAGCTAACATTTTGTTTATTTTTGGCAAAGGAAATTGATCAACTAAAATACTCTTGTTAAGATCTCCGAGATCCACACATAGTCTCAATTTGCAATTTTTTTTTTTAACTATGACTAAAGGTGCGACCCATTCTGCGGATTCCACGGGTTCAATAATGCCGTCTGACTGAAGTTTTTTAAGTTCTTCTTCTACCTGGTCCCTCACAGAAACAGGTATGTTTCTGACTTTGTGAATACAAGGTGTGGTATTAGCGTTCATTTGTATTTTATGTTGGAAACCCTTTAGTTTTCCAATTTGGCCAGAAAAGACATTGGGGAATTTTTTTGCAATAATTCCTGAGAAATCTTCAGTATGTTGTACAATAGACACAGGTGTACTACTACTGGGGTTCAAAATAATACCCAGCTTTCCTTGGTCCTTCCAACCCAGTACGGACGGCCCAGAAACCGCTACATATACCTTGCAGTGCGCTTGTTTGCGTTTAAATTCAATTAGCAAATTTCTGTAACCCACAATTCTAATGGGTTCACCCGTGAATGTTTTTGGAGAAATATCTGTTTTTTCAAAGCAATTACCTAAGACAGGTTCAAAATATTGTTGCCAAATTTCCTCATTAAGAATAGTGTAGGGAGAACCAGAATCCGCAACAACCGAAATATCAATGCCAGCAATCGTGACATGGAATAAGGGTCTACTAATGTTGTTTTTGACATTCTGTACCTTATCATCAACATTAAGAATGCATAAATTAGAATCAGACTCCTCCGATGAACCGCTGTCACATTCTCTCACACATTTAACACTCGCGTCACCCCCACCAAATTTTCTTCTGCGACACACTTTAGCAAAATGTCCCAAAACACCACAGTTTGAGCACTTCTGATTCCGAGCTGGACATTTCCTATCATTTGCCAGATGAAATTTGCTGCCACATCTGAAACAAGATCTTTTGTCTTTCAGGAATTAATTCTCTTTATCCCCTTGATACGAATGGACTCTCTTAGACGATAATTCATTGTTTTTCTTGACCATGGCAATAGTAGCATTGTCTTCCAACTTCGAAAATGATTTTTCCTCACTGCGCAGAACAGCCTTTGCGCATCTTCCAGTGAGTTCAGCGCTTTTGACCATGTCAATAACCTCTCGTAAAGGTGCTTCCCCTCTAGACCAAAGTTTCTCTTGGATATGTGGATTGGCAGTGTGCATTATAATTTGGTCTCTAATGAGTTCATCATGAAGATTACCAAACTTGCATGACAATGCCAAATTCTTGAGTGCAGCAACGTAATCATCAACAGATTCCTCAAATTGCTGCTTCCTATGATAACATTTAAATCGGTCAACAGCTACGCACACGGCAGGTCTAAAATACTCCGTAAGATCTTCAAGAGCATGACTAAAAACATCTCCTTGGTCAGGTGCTCTAATTTTTTTGTTAATACTGTTGTAAATTTTCAGACCCTTTGCACCTAAACAGTGTAAAAGAATTTTCTTCTTTTCTGGAGTAAGTTCTTCTTCATCTTCAAATGTAGAAATTTAATTTACAAAATATTCTCGCCATTCCTCCCATCTTAAAGTAGCTTCTCCATCTTTTGGCAAGAATGGCTCAGGAGCGCTAAGATTCCATGCATTTCCAGAAGCCATGACCAAAAATTATGATGAAACAAACTTTACAACAAATATTTTCTTGGAAAACAGAAAATATTTATTCATCCAGCATAGGTCGCTAAGCAACTGCAAACCCTGTTTGAAAATGACGAAATAACCAAAAAAAAATCAACGTGCGCAGGCCTTGCGCACGAGCACAAGAGACTTGTTTGCTTGACAACGTCAGACAATTAGAAAGCGTGAGATGCGGCGCGTAGATGTTTTCAGTCTGGTTTGCTTGGCACAATAACAATCGATAAACAAGGTATTAATCCTACTGCTACAGCAATCACAAAGTCCTGTTGAACACGGCAGGAAAATATCGAGTCATACAACTTCCTTGAAATCCTGCCTCAAGCTGTGAAGAAATGTGCTTGCTGGACGTGTGGGTTCTTCCTCGGGGTCGCTCATACGATCGTCGCCAATTTTGTTAAGAAGAAACGTTACGACAATCATGTGATTGACAAGCTTTTATTCGTAACGTTAATACGACCCCGATAACAGGACATCCGAAGCGCGTCTACACATTAACCGTCTCCCTCTTCAACCTCCCTTCGAACTCCCGTTGCCTAGCGATGCTCGAGCTTAGTGTAAACACACACTGTGCGCGAGCATCGCAACAGAATGTACAACGAAAATGTGATAAAAACCCCTGTCACCAGGAAGTGAATTAGAATTAGGGAATAGGAGACTAGGAGAGGGGGAGATGCTTATGCTATATTTTATGATCCAGAACCTTTGTCACTTTTATTAGTGACTGGCTAACTTACCTAGAACCATCCTTGCTCTTAGATTGCCCATTTACACTTTACCTCCATATGAGGGAAGTGCCCCCTTTTCCCCGAGAGCTGAGTTCCTGACTGATGGCGAAGCAACTGATGTCCTGAAGACGAATACCAAACCTGAGTGCTGACCCAAACTTGGAGGGTAACTATGACAATGAAATTGTGATTTGTCTGTTTGCTTTTCCTTTCTAGGTACCAACTGCTTTCCTTTTGACAGGAGCCATAGTTAGATGTTTTTCCAAATTGGTGTTACGAAATTGTTTTGCATGAAGCCCAACATGCCAATGCTAGTTCGAGGTTAGGGGAGGGGTTCACTAAAACTGACGCAAACGGACAAATGACTGAATCTATGCTTTGTTGAACAATGCACTGATATTCTGCTAATGTTACTTTAGGTTCACGCCGTGCTATATTCTAATGTTCGTGATTCTTGCCTTGATGAAATCCTATCAGAGTTGCCATATTGCGACTATGCTATTGTGTTTCTTGGTTTTGAGATTAATAAATCTACTAGTAGTATTGTAACCAATAGGGAATAAATATCACTAAATTCATACTAAACTGGTGTGGTTATTCATGACTGCAAGGTGATTGATATGTTGATTAGTTATCTCGTCCTAAGGTGTCTCTCAACAGGGTCAAAAGATTAATTGGCCTAAAACGAGTCCCAATGTGTAGAAAATTATCATAGAGGGACGCGTTAGCAATCTCATAATAAAGCCAGTCGCCCGCTGATTTATTTATTCCTATATACACAGGAACACATTTGTATAAAGGGAAAGCCCATAAGCATGCGTAAGCATAATAAAAAATGAAATCCAAACTTCAGCTGCTTCTGTTCGAGATCCATAGCAATGTGAGTGGTTATTGTGACATCGGCCCTCGTGGGTCTGTGCCGTCAGTTGTTTCGCGCTCAACATTCTCTCCTTTTGGTGGCAGGACTGCGTGAGAGCAGGAAGATCTTCCGTTTCCTCAGAGAGGTGATTTTCATCCGAAAATACCACAGTACTTGAGTTTGAAATGTCGTCCCCTGCAAGTTGTCCCCTTAGAAGGATTGTTTATTCTGTTGCACTTTTCTAGCTGGTATGGAGTTTAAAAGTGCCTGCGTCAATTTATGACACCTATTTCTTCCATCATGTCAGGATTTTTATGGAAGCACATTATTTAGTTAAAGAATACCGGGCCCTTTATGTAATCTTACTTTGAAGAACATTTAATGAACTTCGAAGTGCAGACGCTATATTACCAATTGAGCTGATTTTACCCTTTGCATTTTCTTGGCATCAGAGGCTGCCACGAGTGAACTCCAGGGCCCAGGTGTTTTCAGCTGAGGTAACGTAGCTATTTTTTTTCATTTTTCCTTCACTTGATAGTACTATGTTTATTAAACACTGTATTTACATAAAACTAGAAGTGGCGACTTTAATGTGCCCAGAGTTAATGTTTATGGCGTTTTGTAGGAGCACTAAGAACAGTTCAGTCCTTTGTGGTGAAGTGGAATCGTGTTTGTGAGGGAGGAATTTGAACTGGAGCTCTTTGGGGTGAGTGCGTATGGGGGTTGATTGTACCTGGGGTCTAGAAGATTCAGGGGCTTATTTAGAGGCCCCTTGCCCCGCCGGTGCGTCACTTTTAGCGGCGCGAGAGGCTTGTAAATAAGCCCTTCATTCATCTCTCGGGTGGGGCCGTATTTCTGTATGTCGTCTTCTCCACTCCCCGATGTCATTATGTATAGTAATATGACTATTGCTCTGTCATTATTTATAGTCATATGACTATTGCTCTGTCATTATGTATAGTAATATGACTGTTGCTCTAGGTGTCACCTGGAATGTGTGTGCAGATCCTTGTTGCAGATCGTAGGTGAGGGATCCTGCAAAGGTGGGTGTGTAGAGAATGCACTGGTCTCATGACGCATGGGCGTGACAAACGAGAGAAGACCCTGTCTAAAGAGGGCCCATGTGGGGGTTTAAATATGGAACCTGGAAGGTGACATGGGGGTCATTCTACAGTTTCTATGCATTTGGGTTATTATTGATTGAACAGAAGCTGAACAGTTACATTAGCAACATTCTTTCACCTTGCAAATTACTTCCATTAGTTTAGTCAGTTCAGTTTGCAACCCTGGCCCTGACAAAAAGATTTAAAGCAGACTTATGTACAATGGTGGCTGGTGACATTTTACACTGGTGGCGCTAAATGCCTGTCTTGATTGCCATGTGGAAAGTATCCTTTTTTGAGACCAAAAAATGATTGTTATAGCAGAGACAGTAACCCATTGAACTAGCTTGACAAAAACAATAAGGTTCAAAGGCAAATAGTCCTGAAAGTAACATGCTATAGATATTTGTACCTGGCAGAAGAAAATAAAATGACAATACTTTCTGTTATTCATTAACCAATAAGAGTAATGAGCAACTAAACAAATCAATTCAAACGTTTTAAAGTCCGAATGTACATGTTTATATCTAATACAAAAGCAATCCTGAGATGTCTGTACGAGAGTTCAGTATCATTGAGCAGCGCCAGCAGAGGGAGACCTCTCGGAAAAACGTGGAAACACTCACTTCGATTCTTTTTTAAAAGAGTTTCCTGAAGTTACTGGGGGAATAAAAATAACTCCTTGCTACAGACATGCACACAACTATACTTTATGCCAGTCAGGGTTTAGAGATTGCTTTCAAGAGTAACGGAAACACAGTACAATATTTAAAAGTGAACTAAAGTATTATTTCTACCAGTGTCTGAACAGTGCTCCCTGTTCAGTATTGTTACTGTTCATCTAGTTTTGATTCGTAACTGCCTCCATGCATTTTTAGCCGTCTTTGCTCTGCTGTTCACCCAGGACTTCCTGCGATGCCCACTCAGCACTGCTCTCACTCTGGCATCCTGTTAAGTCTTGACATAGACCTCACTCAAGGGCATGTACAAGAAGTCATATCCATTTATTAAGTCCTTACACATGATAGAAACCACATCCACATGAGAGGGCAGTGCAGCTCTGCACTCTGCTGTCCCTCCAAGCGACCACAGACTCTTAATTTTAAACTCTACCTTCTAGTTATGATGGGTTAGTTGCCTAGAACACATCATCAATTTGTTACAGAACACTTAAGAAGGCTATTGTTACATTACTTTAAGGGACAGAATAACAAATCACCTCCCTCACCCAACACATTTTCAAAATAGACAAAACATACTAAGTTAGGTAACAAATTTATACAAAATTTTGTAGACACTCAGGTTTCCTCCTCTCACGTCGTGGTCTACGTTTTTCCTCTTTCTAACAAATCTTCAACCAAAGGAAGAGCATCTTTAGCCTCAACAGGATAATATTTTGCTACCCTGTTAAGATTCCAGATCATCAGTCTTTATTGCGTTTTTGAATAATTGTCTTACCTTAAATGGTTTACTAAGTTTAGAAATGTTGCCATCTTTTCTTGGAGATTTGATTTTTACCCAACCCCCTCCTTGCACCAACGTCTTCTTGACCCTTTCCTTTTATCAGAGTTACTTTCCCCTCACTTTTTCCTTTCTTTCTCTCTCTTTCTTTCCATCCTTCTACATTACCAACTTGATCATCGACTTCTGTTCTCTTCTCATTCACCCATCCAGGGATTGTTTCACTATTGGGAAATCTATTCCTAAATGACTGTGAAGTAGATACACCCTGGTGGGGTGGTATGAGATAATATTTCCTCACTTTTCTTCTTATTCCATCTTCCCAATTCGAACCACTCATCAAGGACAGTTGCAATTTTTCTTTCAATACTTTAATAAAGCATTCCACCAAACCATTTGTTTCTGGATGATAAGGTGCTGCTAATTTGTGTTTAATTCCTCTTCTTTTTAAAAAGTTCTCAACAACCTCTGAAGTTAGTTGTACCAAATTATCAGCAAGAATGGTAGATGGAAAACTTTCTCTTTCAAACAATTCCTCCAAGAAATTAATCACGTCCTTCGATTCAATTGAATACACCACCTTAATTTTCAGTCACTGTGAAAACATTTCAATACACACTAAGACATATTCATCACAACACTTCTCCTTTATTTGCCCCAGAATATCCAGTGTGATGTCTACCCATGGACCTGCGGCTTGTTCTTACCATGGGTTGTGTCCTCATTTCAATACCTTTTGATAAGCCCATGTGACTAGCATGGGCAAAATCTTAATTGTTTTTCAACTTACCTGGTGGTACTAGTTTACTACCTCAGACCAACAATCCTTCATCCGCAGTCAATTCACTCCTCACTTGCCAGTAACCCAAAATATCTTATTCACAACTGTTTCTGTTGACCCAGCCTACTAATGTCATCCTGTTTACTTCTGTAACACTTCATCTTTCTGAAGTTCTGTCTTCCACTACTCTTCCTGCAACACAGCGTCTCTTATCATACAAACATTCACCTCCTCATCAAATTCTTCTCCTCTAAAATATTCATCTTGCAATCAATCTTCATCTTTGGATTCAAGAAACATTCTAGATAAATAATGGGCCTGTAAATATCTTGCCCTGGTACATAAGAAAACTCAAAATCGAACTCCTGTAATGCCACCATCCATTTACAAATACGATTGGACAGCAGGACTATTCCTTTATTTGAAAATACTTCTTTGAGTCACTTTCTTCAGTAATAACCTCATGATTCTGTTCTTTCTGAAAATCTAGGAACACATTTAGTAAAAAATTCTGCAATGCCCAGAAATGTAATCAATTCTTCCTTACTCTTGAGAAATGGAAGTTTCCTAATGGCATCCACCAAACTACCTTTGGGCCAAACACCATTTTCTGTTATCAAATGACCCAAATACTCAATCTCTGAAACATTAAGGCCCTTATTACAACCCTGGCGGTCGGTGATAAAGTGGAGGTAATACCTCCAACAGGCTGGCGGTAACTACCGCCAAATTATGACAATGGCGGTGAGAACTCAGATAGACAGCCACTTTACCACACTGACCACCAGGGTCACCACAGCGGTAGCTGCCTACAGCCAGGCGGAAGTGAAAGGATTCACCTTTGGAGACACAGAGTACAACCTCGCCACCATGGAGCCCGAGCTGCATGTCTTCCCCATGCTCTTCTATGTGCTGCTCCACCACGAACACCAACGACGGCGAAGACGACAACAGTGAGTACAGCCGCCTAGCACACAAGGGAGAGGGGGAGGAAAAAGAGAGTGACACACACACGCAACATACACCCCCCCCCCACCCCCAACACCATACACACAATCAGCTGCAGTAATAAAACATTAATACCCAGTACTTCGGATGAATAATGCAAGGACACCAGGAATTTACTAAAATAAGTGTAATAAGATCAACACAGTAGAAATAAGAAATAAGCAATGTAACTGGTATATACAAATGTACAGTTCAAGGGACACTGCCCAGTCCTCAGTGTGCGTGGGCCAAAGGGCCACAGGCCAAAGTCCAAGGCCCCACTTGTCACCTGCATCAACACCAAGAGAACACTGCAGGGGCATCAGTTGGAAAATAGGGGACGAGGAACGGGGAGGGCACCTCAGCCGGCAGATGGAACAAGACCTCTGGTTTTGGAGGGTGCAACATGCCCTGTTATTGGTCCTGGGGAGTGCAAGGCCACAGTCTCTCAAGTGGGTGACTTGCCAACATGCTCTGGAGGGGGCAACATGCCCTTTTCTCTGTCCTGGGGAGTGCAAGGCCACAGTCTCTCAAGTGGGTGACTTGCCCACATACCCTGAGGGGTAACATGCCCTGTGCTTGATCCTGGGGAGTGCAAGGCCACAATCTCTCAAATGGGTGACTTGCCCACATACTCTGGAGGGGGCAACATGCCCTGTGCTCTTGATCCTGGGGAGGCTGGGGTGGTGGGCGTCTTACCCACTGGTTCTGGAGGGGGCATTGTGTCCTGTGCTCTTGATCCTGGGGATGCTGGGGTTGGTGGATGTTAGACTTTTCATCCTTGGCGTGGTCTCCCTTAACTATCTGCCTCTGTTTCCCAGGTTGTTGATGTGTGCTGGACTCTGATTTTGCTGTTTTTGTTACTCTGGGCACTTTACCACTGCTAACCAGTGCTAAAGTGCAAGTGCTCCTAAAAAAATGTGTATGTAATTGGCTTATCCATGACTGGCACATTTGATTTACTAGTAAGTCCCTAGTAAAGTGCACTAGAGGTGCCAAAGGCCTGTAAATCAAATGCTACTAGTGGGCCTGCAACACTGATTGTGCCACCCACATAAGTAGCCCTGTAATCATGTCTCAGACCTGCCACAGCAGTGTCTGTGTGTGCAGTTTTAAACTGTAAATTCGACTCGGCAAGTTTTTCTTACATGTAAGGCATACCTAAGGTAGGCCCTAGGTAGCCCCAAGGGCAGGGTGCAGTGTATGATTAAGGTAGGACAAATAGGCCCTCATTACAACCCTGGCGGTCGGTGACAAAGCGGCGTTAATACCGCCAACAGGCCGGCGGTAAACAAAATGGGATCACAACCACGGCGTAAACCGCCTACATAGACAGCCACTTTAGCACACCGACCGCCAGGGTTGTAATGAGGGCCTATTTGTCCTACCTTAATCAACAAACACTGCAGCGGTCACCGCCAACAGACAGGCGGAAGACAATGTACCGCCCACCGTATTACAAGACAGCAATCTGCCAGCTTTTCTGGGGCAGTACCAACGACATCAAAAGCACTGCAGAAACACGACATTGAAGGGGACCCACTCACCTCTCGACACTCAACGAAGAACCAGGACACCATGGAGCTGAACTACAGGTTCTGCCAATGCTGGTGTATCTGCTAATACACCAGGAATATCAAAGAAGGCAGTGGCGATGACCACAGTGAGTACTGCACCTAGCAAACAAGGGAAGGGGAGGAAAAAAAGAGTGACACACACACGCAACACCCCCACCCACAACACCATACACACAAACACATACAGTAACATTACATTTACACCCCGTAACCCCCTGGAAGAATGCAAGGTCAAAAGGAATTGAGTGAAATAAGTGATATTTAGAAAATGCAGATAAAGTTAACGATTGTAAACAACAGTATATACAAATATTTACAATATGTGCAGAGGGCTGTACACTGTCCATTGCAAATGTCCATGGCCCACTGGGCCAAAAAATCATTGGCGAAGCCCACACTTGACTCCTGCCTCAAAACGGAGAGAACACTGCAGGGGCATCAGGTCGAAAACACACAGGCACCTCAGGGGGAAGGGGAGGGGGGGACACCTCTGCCGGAAGATGGTACTAAGCCACTGCTCCTGGAGGGGGCAACATGCCCACAGCGATGTCCTGGGGAGTGCAAAGCCACAGCTTCTCAAGTCTCTCAAGTGGGTGGTTTGCCCACTGCTTGGTCCTGGGGAGTGCAAAGCCACAGTCTCTCAAGTCTCTCAAGTGGGTGGTTTGCTCACTGCCTGGTCCTGAGGAGTGCAAAGCCACAGTCTCTCAAGTCTCTCAAGTGGGTGGTTTGCCCACTGCTTGGTCCTGGGGAGTGCAAAGCCACGGTCTCTCAAGTCTCTCAAGTGGGTGGTTTGCCTACTGCCTGGTCCTGGGGAATGCAAAGCCACAGTCTCTCAAGTGGGTGACATGTTCCACTGGTTCTGGAAAGGGCCTTGTGCCCAGTCAGTTTAATCCTGCCAAGGATAGGGGAGTGGATGTATATCTCCACTGGTTCTGGAGGGGGCCTTGTGCCAAGTCTGCTTCATCCTGCCAAGGATAGGGGGAGAGGATGCATATCTCCACTGGTTCTGGAGAGGGCCTTGTGCCCAGTGATACTGCACCTGGGGTGTGGAGGTCACATTCCCTCACCTGGGTGTCTGAGGCACGAGATGTGCAGGGAACAGGTAGCATGATACTCCATGGAGGCAGAGCCAGACTCCATCCTGCAGTGACTTAGGCTGCAAACTGCTGGTAGTGCCAGTGCTGGTGGTGGTGCTTCAAGTGGTGGGTGCAGGGTCCAGGCCGTCTCTTGCAGCCTCGGACGGCTGCCCACTGGGGGTGCTGCAGATGTCCGATGTAGTGGCACCGTCTGGGCATGTGGCGGTGCATATGGTGGCGCAAGTAGTTGTGCCTGCGGCGGTATCTGCGGCAGAGATGCTGTTGGTGCTGACCGTGGTGCAGGTGCTGGTAGTAGTGGAGGGAGACACCAGGCCGTCTCCAGCAGCCTCGGACGGCTGCTCACTGGGGATGATGCTGCTGTTGTGTCAGCGGCGATGCAGGTGGCGGTGCAGATGGCGGTGCAGGTGGTGGTGCAGATGGCGGTGCAGGTGGCGGTGCTTGCGGCGGTGCAGGTAGTGGTGCAGATGGCGGTGCTTGCGGCGGTGCTTTCCACAGCTACAGGTTGCTGGGCTGTGGTCTAATGGTGATCACCGGTCCCTCACCTGGAGGCTCCGAGCCCTGAAGTGCCTTGCCTTTTTGTTTTTTTTCCCTTCCCCACCTTGGCAGACACTGCTGGGACCTTGGCACTGTCCTCTTGTTTTTTGGAAGAGGCCTTGCTGGGTGGGTCGTGTGTCTTGTCCATGCTGCATGCTGGCCCCTTCTTCACCTTGGCAGGTGGCGGAATCAGTTGGTCCTTTGCATTGGTCGGTGGCACACTGCCAGCCCTGACAGGTGCCCCCTTTGATCCTCTGGGACTTGAAGGTACCACAGCAGACGCCGAGTTGGTGTCTGAGGTGCTGGCCTGGGATCTTGACACACTGGCCCTAGGTGAAGGACGGTGGGGGAGGCGTAGGGAAGAGGTCAATGTTAGCCAGGAAAAGTTTTTTAGACCCACTGGGATGGGAAGAGGGAGGTGGTTTGGGAGTGGAGGAAGAGGTAGTGGTTGTAGGAGGTGTACGTCTGCTGAGTTTGGGTGAATGTGCATGGGCTGGATGCTGTTGTGAGGTGGATGGCTGTTAGGTGGGTGTGTGCCTGCATTTGTGTACTTTGGGATGAGGGCTCACAAACACACTGGGAGAGGACACAGGGGACGTGTGCATGGTTGTGGAGGTGGTGACTGCTCGTGAGGGGTGTGTTGTGATGGGCGTGCTGGTGATGGAGGTAGTAGCTGATGATGTAGTGCATGCAGGTGTGAGTGGAGACGCTACTGGGAAGGAGGTGGACGAAGAGGAGGAGGGGGACACAGTTAAGGAATTGGATGTTGGTATGTTTGCATGGGTATGGTGCTTGTGTGAGTGCCTGTGTGATGATGTATGGTGCTTATGTTTTCCTGAGCCACTTTTGTGTGTTGATTTGTGTCCATGCTGGTCTGAAGGTGTGCCTGGGATAGGGTGAGGTACAGGGGATTGGATCTGGGTAGTGGAAGTTGGACGGGGGAGGCTGGACACAGGGACAATGGCTGCCATCAGTGCTGAGGCCAGAGCCTGAAATGCTCTCTGTTGGGCCGCCACGCCAGAATGAATGCCCTCCAGGTATGCATTTGTTTGTTGCTAATGCCTCTCCACACCCTGGATGGCATTCAGAATGGTTGACTGCCCAATAGAGAGGGATCTCAGGAGGTCAATAGCCTCCTCACTGAGGGCAGCAGGGCTGACTGGGGCAGGGCCTGAAGTGCCTGGGGTGAAAGAGCTGCCCACCCTCATGGGTGAGTGGGCACGGGAAACACGCTGAGGGGCTGCTGGGAGGGCGGTGCTGGTAGCGGGGGAGGCGGCTGTACCTGTTATTGGGGTGGGCACAAAGGTGTCCGCCACCACCAGGGAGCTTCCATCGGAGGAGGAGTCGCTGTCACTGGTCTCCCCTCCTGTCGCCGTCGTGGAGCTCCCCTCGCCCTCCGTCCCACTGGTGCCTTCACCCTCGGTGGATTTGGCCTCCAGGCCCATGTGGGATGCAGCTCCCTCTGTCGCTGGTGCCTCTGCTCCTCCGCCAGATGATGCTAATGCACACAAGGACAGGGTGACAAAACAAAAAGGGGGGGGAGAGACAGAGGATACACTTGGTCAATGCCAACAACAACACCACCATTGGTGGACACAACACACAGGGAGCAGCCCTATGCACAAGGCCATACCCAACCAGTCACTAAGTTAGTTACCAGCCCATGGGGTACAATGCATAACGCTAGTATCTGCACACCTGACTCCCACAGGACCCTGCCCAGTAGTAGTTGGCCACTTGTACCATTGGGGTAGGAGTGCTTCAGAGCCTACACACAAGGGACCTACCCTGCCATGATCACCCTGGCCTAGGGGCACCCACCGCACCCATCCCCCACCCTGCTAGCTCCTAAAGCGCGCAAAGTCAGCTTTGAGACTCTGTACTCAACCCCCTGTGGCTGCTGTGATGCCCTCATGTGCCCATCCAACTCAAGATAGGCCACCGCCAGGATGCGGAACATCAGGGGGGTCATGGTGCGACGGGCACCCCTTCCACGTTGGGAGACCAGCCCCAGCTGGGCCTCTGCCGTTTTCTTGGTCCAGCAGCGCAGGTCCTCCCATCTCTTGCAGCAGTGGGTGCTCCGCCTGTGATAGACCCCCAGGGTCCGCACCTCCTTGGCGATGGCAAGTCAAATACCATTTTTGTGGTGGGTGCTAACCTAGAGGGAAAAGACAGTGGAAAATGTAATTACTCACCCATCCAGACCGTCATACTGATTGCCCACCAGTTCCCACCCATGCCCTGATGCACATACACTGACCACCTCTCATGCAGCACTCAGGCCAGGATGTTTTAGCAACCCCCAACATGTGGCTTACATCCACACCACTCCAAACAGGCATTGCCCACACATCATGCTCATAGTGTACTCACCTGTTTGTCTGGTGGACCGTAGTGTAATGTGTACTGGAGGAGGACCCCATCCACCAGTTTCTCCAACTCCTCCGCAGTAGAGGCAGGGGCCCTTTCCCCAGACACATAAGCCACTGTCGCTTCCAGACTCAGGCCACAGCAGCACAGGCAGTGTAGGTCCTCTCCTGTTGAAGGTCAGGTAGCAAGTGAGTGAATAGCTAGAAAATGGCGGTGACGTCCGTGGTGGTGTGTACCGTCACCACCGGCGTACATCGCCATTGGTTCCTGGAACCCATAGGGCCCAATGATAACCAATGCGAAGTTGCACGACGGTCATCATCTGCCTACTGCGACGAAGCAAAACGCCAGCACACTTACCTCATTTCCCCTTGTCCCTCCTCACAGGTCAGGCAGCCGCCATTTCAGGGGGCACATGGCATGGCACCGAGCTGCATCGCAGCACATATTGGCACATCTACTGACTCTCGACTTCACACACTGCTTCTGTGACATGCATTCAAAAACAGTTGTGCCATCTATGTGGAAATATGACCATCTGCTCACTGTTCTCCTCCATAGTCTACAACCGCTGAGGCAGATAATGAGATGGCGGCATCCTCTGGTGTACAGACCCCTGGTGGACCTGTCGACAATGGAGGACAGACACATTATCATCACATACAGACTTGATCGTGCCACAATCCAAGAACTGTGTGCCTAATTGGAGCCAGACCTGATGTCAGCTATCTGTCAGCCCCCTCTAGTGCAGGTTCTGTCAGTGCTCCATTTCCTGGCAAGTGGTTCCTTTCAAACAACAGTGGCCACGGCATCAGGGATGTCTCAGCCAATGTTCTCCAACGTGTTGGCCAGAGTGTTGTCTGCCCTGCTGAAGCAAATGCACAGCTACATAGTCTTCCCCCAGGTGGATGATTTGGCCACAGTGAAAGCTGACTTCTATGCCCTGGGACGTATTCTTAACATCATTGGTGCAATTGATGGTACACTTGTGGCATTTGTCCCCCCTCCACAGAAATGAACAGGTCTACAGGAATAGAAAAAGCTATCATTCGATGAATGTGCAAATGGTGTGTTTGGCGGACCAGTACATCTCCCATGTGAATGCCAAATATCCTGGCTCAGTGCATGACGCCTATATCTTGAGGAATAGCAGCATCCCTTATGTGATGGGGCGACTCCAGAGGCACCAGGTGTGGCTAATAGGTGAGCCCAAGGTCCCCACACAGTATAATTTGGGGTCTGAGTATGAAGTTGTCCCTAAGGGGTAGTGTGCATCTAACAGTTGTCGCTTGATATTTACAGGTGACTCTGGTTACCCCAACCTCTCATGGCTACTGACCCCTGTGAGGAATCCCACGACAAGGGCACAGGAACGTTACAATGAGGCACATGGGCATACAAGGAGGATTATTGAGAGAACCTTCAGCTTCCTGAAGGCCAGGTTCCGGTGCCTCCATCTGACAGGTGGATCCCTATACTACTCACCCAAGAAGGTATGCCAGATCATCGTGGCATGCTGTATGTTGCACAACCTGGCCTTGAGACGCCAGGTGCCTTTTCTGCAGGAGGATGAGCCTGGAGATGGTCTTGTGGCAGCGATGGAGCCTCTGGATAGTGAGGAAGAGGAGGCAGATGAAGAAGATGTTGACAACAGAACAAACATTATACAGCAGTACTTCTAGTGACACACAGGTAAGAGACTGTAACTCAACTTTACATTTCAGTAAACGTTTGGACATTGTACATGGCAGCCTCTTACCCTCTGTCTATGGACACTGACTGTTCCCTCTGGATGCTCTATTTTCAGATCTGTGTACCCCATTCTGGCTACTGCTATATGTACTGCTGCCCACCAACTGTCATCCTGCGGTATATTTCACTGAACATAGACGTTGCAATGCTTTGAGAATGTTGTAAGAATACATCTTTCTAATCATTTCACTGACTCAAGTATGGTTTATATTTCAAAGGTGTTTATTTTTTGTGCAAATTAGTATGGGGGTAAGGGCAAGGGGCTGGGGTGATGGTGGAGGAAGGTCCAGGGTAGAGTCCAGTCCATTGGTATCAAAGGTGCATTGTCCAGTGGGGCATTGGAAGTGGAGCAATGGCAGTTCAAGGTGGACAGGGTGACATAGAGGGACAGAAGGGTGACAATCAGGAGAGTCTTATTTCCTGGCGGGGGTCTTGGCAATGTTCTCTGTCTTCTGCCTGGATCGCAGGGACCGTTTGCGGGGTGGTTCTCCTTCTGCACGGGGTGGGGTGCTGGTGGCCTGTTGTTCCTGTGGCGGTACATCCTGTCCAGTAGCACCGGCGGAGGTGGACGGCTGTTCCTCGGTTTGGCTAGTGAAAGGGGCCCTTTGTTGTGCCACTGTGTCCCTCATGGTTTTACCCATGTCAGCCAGCACCCCTGAAATTGTGACCAGGGTGGTGTGTATTTTAGTTAGGTCCTCCCTGATCCCCAGGCACTGTCCCTCCTGCAGCCGCTGGGTCTCCTGTAACTTGGCCAGTACAGTGCCCATGGTCTCCTGGGAATGGTGGTATGCTCCCATGATGTTTGAGAGTGCCTCATGGAGGGTCGGTTCCCTGGGCCTGTCCTCCCCCTGTCGCACAGCAGTCCTCCCAGCTTCCTGGATTTCCTGTGCCTCTGTCCCCTGAACCGTGTGACCACTGCCACTGACCCCAGGTCCCTGATCGTCCTGGGTTTGTGGGGTTGCCTGGGATCCCTGTAGTGGTGGACACACTTCTGATTGACGTGTCCTGGGAACAGAGGTTTGGGCCCGTTGGGTGGGTGCTGTGCTGCTGGTTCCTGAGGCGGAGGCTCTGTGGTGGTTTGGGAGTATGGCAGGGTAGCTGACTGTCCAGAAGTCCCTGATGGGCCAGGTTGGTCATCGTGGTCCAGGCGTGCAGAGCTGCTGTCATAACTGTGGGCCTCTTCTGGGGGGGGGACTGGATGTAGCTGGCACCTCCTCTCCAGTGACATTGGGTAAGGGTCCTGTTGGGATGCAAATGCATTGTTAATGTATCTGTGTGTGCCATCTTGTGCAATGGGTGTGTTTCCCTGTATAATTGTGCTTTCCCTGTCGCCTTGGCCTTGTGTGAGTGGTGATTTTGTGGGCTGGGTGAGTCTCTCTAGTGGGCATGCTTTGGTGATGAGTGTCCATGCAGGTCTGTGATGGGGGTCCATGCATTGTTGTTGCATGTAGGGCTTGGTATTGGGATGGTTGGGTTGTGATAGTGGGATATATGTGAGTTGGTGGAGTGATGGGAGTGAGGGAAAGGGTGGGGGTATGTGATGGCATGCTGGTAGGTTGGGGGATATAGTAGTCAAGATTTGACTTACCAGAGTCCAGTCCTCCTGCTACTAATACAAGGCCCTCAGGATGCATAATTGCCAAGACTTGCTCCTCCTGTGTTGTTAGTTGTGGGGGAGGAGGTGGGGGTCCACCGCCAGTCCTCTGTACAGCAATCTGGTGTCTTGAAACCATGGAACGTGCCTTCCCCCGTAGGTCGGTCCACCTCTTCCTGATGTCATCCCTTGTTCTTGGGTGCTGTCCCACAGCGTTGACCTTGTCGACGATTCTCCGCCATAGCTCCATCTTCCTTGCAATGGACGTCTGCTGCACCTGTGATTCGAATAGCTGTGGCTCTACCCAGATGATTTCCTCCACCATTACCCTTCGCTCCTCCTCAGAAAAACTGGGGTGTCTATGGGGTGCCATGGATGTGGTGTGAGTGATATGTGTGCGGATGTGCAAGGTGATGTGTGGGGTGATGTGTTGGGGTGTATACTGTGATGTGCATGGATGCTGTATGGGTGATGGTGTTCTGTGCCTCTGATTGAGTGGGTGCTCTTTGCTTGTCTCTCTGTGCTTAGTTTTTTTTTGGTTGTAAGGGGTTGTGGGTAATGTGTGTGTGTGTTTTATAGCGGTATGAGTGTGAGGATGTGGTGTGTGTATGTGTGTCAGGTGTGTGTATTTTGAATTGTCCAATGTGGTGTGGTTTTGTAAGTGTGTGTGCATTTTGAGCGCGGCGGTGTGTTCCGGCCATGGTTTACCATGGTTGAAAGACCGCCACGTTGATTCATGGGTCGTGATACTGTGGACGTATTCCTGTTGGTGTAACGGTGTGGGTTTTGCTATTGCCAGTTTATCACTGACCTTTGGTGTGGCGGACTTGTGTGGGTGTCTGTTTTGTGGCGGTATTCTCTGTGTGGGTCATAATACCAGTGGTGACGGTATCTTGGCAGACGTCGGCACGGCGGTAGGCGGCATTTACCACCAGGGTTGTAATGAGGGCCATAGTAATGTGTTTTATATGTCCTAACAGTGAAATATTGCTAAATTTATTTTTCACTGTTGCACGGCCTGGCCCTCTCATAGGTTAACATGGGGGGTATTTTTAAATATGATTAAAGTGTAGAAACCCTTTGGGAGCGGATAGACATGTGGAGTTTGGGGTCTCTGAGCTCACAATTTAAAATACATCTTTTAGTAAAGTTGATTTTAAGATTGTGTGTTTGAAATGGCCACTTTTAGAAAGTGAGCATTTTCTTGCTTAAACCATTTCTGTACGCTGCCTGTTTGTGGATTCCCTGTCTGGGTCAGTTTGACAGTTGGGCTGGTTGCACCTCTCACTAGACAGTGACACAAAGGGATCTGGGGTGTAGCCTGCATTTCCTGATGAGCCATCTGTGCTAGGAGGGAGGGGAAGAGTGGTCACTCACACCTGAAAGGGCTGTGCCTGCCCTTACACAATGCAGTCTCCAACCCCCTGGTGTGAGCCTGGGGCCTGCCCTGGGCAAGGCAGGATTTCACATTCAAGAAAGACTTTGCTTTGAAGTAGGCCTACGTCAAAAGCCAAAATGGGTATAAGAAGGGCACCCAAAACCACAGTCTTTAGATCACTTCTGGACATCAAGAGGAACCTCTGCCTGGGGAAGAGCTGAAGAGCTGAGGAGAAGTGCTGCCCTGCCTGTGAATGTGCTTTGTGGAGCTATCCTGCAGTTGCTGCTTCTGCCTGGGGAAAGGGAACAAAGACTGGAATTTGTTGTTCATTCCTGCTTGTGAAGAAATCTCCAAGGGCTTGTCCTGAGCTTGCCTCCTGTTGTTGAAGTCTCAGGGCCATCAAAGACTTCCCCTGCCAGCCCCTGGACTCTCTGCTGAGACTCCTGCCCTGCCAAGTGGTGCCCTATCCAGTTCCCGGGGCCTCGACAGGTGAAGCTGACAGATGAAGATTGAAAATCCACGCTTCGACTGCCGTGCGGGGAAATTTTCAGTGCAACCTCTGAGACGTGGCTGAAGAAACGACATGCCGCCGGCTTTTTCTGCAGAAATCGACCCTCTGCCTGCAGACCGGCTGGAAGATCGATGCACGCGGCTGGAGAAATGACACGCCACATCGCTAACTGAGGCTGGTAACATCGCAACCCACACAGAGCGGTTTAGCTGATACCGTGCGGCAGGATTTTCAAAGTAAACCTTGCTGGGCATGGAAAAACGATGCAACTCCTGCCCGGACCCCAGATCGACGCATTGCTCTCCTGCAAAGAGAAAAAAAACGATGCACGCCGACCTGACCGGAGAAGGAGAAACGATGCACAGTCTCGCTTGCAGATGCGAAATCAACGCATCACTAACCTTTATCGAAGCACACTTGCCCGTGCGTGTTATTTTGACGCTACCCAGGTACGTTTTAACGCTAACAGTGTTCTCACTGTTCACAAAAGGATTTAAGGCTCTTTTGCTTTTAAAATTAATAACTTGACTTGTGTATGTTGGATTTTTGTTGTTTTGGTCTTGTTTTGTTTAGTTAAATATTTTCTATTTTTCTAAACCTGTGTTGTGTCATTTTGTAGTGTTTTCCCTGACTTACTGTGTGTGATGATTCAAATACTTTACACCTAGACTCTAAAGTTAAGCCTGGCTGCTGGTGCCAAGCTACCAAGGGGGTGAGCAGGGGTTAGCTGAGGGTGATTTTCCTTTACCCTGACTAGAGTGAGGGTACTTGCTTGGACATGGGGTAACCTGACTTCCAACCAAAGACCCAATTTCTAACATGAGCTGATGCTCCAGTCCTCATGCTGCATCTGCCAGGGCGTTATCCGATCTGACGTGAGTGGAAGGGACAGTAATTTCTGGTGCAAGCAGCAGTGTTCTTGCAACTTCAAAGAGGAGTCACCTCACGAAACCTGCACCATGCGCTTGCGGTATGCAGAGCTACCTCAGCAGGCTCAAGCAAGGATCAGCCATTGAGCACCTCATGAATCAGGATGCCATTTAAATGTGCCAAAATACTTCTTTTCCTGGTGAGTTGAGAACACGCTCCTTACACTTTGCCAGTGTTGAAGTCTCTTACTCTTTCCTTGGACTTCTTTTGATGCTATCTGTAATAAGCTGCTCACGTTTGAAGCTGCTCATGATGCTGTTAATTCTTGTAGAATCGCTTGTCACCAGTGTTAAGTTTTGACAAAGCTCCCGCTCAATAGCATGTATAAAAAGTTATATCCACATATTAAATCCTTACAAATGATAGAGACCCCATCCACATGAGAGGACAGTACAGCTCCCCTCTCTGCTGTCTCTCCAACTGACCACACACACATTTCTAAACTCTACATTCTAGTAATGATTTGTTGGTTACCTAGAACATATCATGACTTAGGACCTGAGTAAGATATCGCTGGGTGGAATACTCCATCACAAACATGACGGATTACAATAACTACAGGATATAATAGGATCGTACTAAAGGCAGACGGGATATCTGTCATGTTTGTGACAGAGTACTCCTCTCCGCTAGGTTCTAAATCAAGCCTTTAGTTACAGAACCCTTGAGAAGACTATTATTGCATTACCTTAAGTTACAGAATACCACACATGGTCATGTGCGCCTCCTTCTAGGTGTCCTGAGCTGCATGGTATTCCACCGGTCCCCACCGCTGCCTGCCATTCAGTGCAATGGAGTTTGCTTTGTGTTAGCCCGAGCCAGCCTAGCCAATCCCAGCACTGTTCTTTAAAGCAAACAGTATTAGACTTTCATTAAAGTGCATGAAAACAGTATTGAGATTGGCTTAAGCAGGGCAACTCAGCGCTCCACCGGAGCCTGGGGACCTGCCATCTCAGTACCACAGACTCTAGTCTACGGTGTAGGTCACAGGCTTTTAAAGTGTGCATGCCCCAGCTCTTGTCCAGGCCAACATGTGCACTTTAATTCATGTCAGCCCTGTTCTCTTTATGCATTACAGGAGGAGGACCACACCTCCTACACTATGCGCTGTAACTGCAAAATTGTGATGTGGCCCCAAAAAGATTTGATAAATGTTTTAATTTGTCACTGAACTTAAGCAACAAAACAGTGTGGCTGTCAGTCACTGTGTGGCATCTCTTAGTTGGTGAGGAGACGCAAATTTTCCCCTATGGATGAGCCACTGCTGCTTATGTACCACCATATGATTGTGCAAGGATCGAAACTCTGGAACATGGATTAATTACTGCAAGGATAAGTTAATTTTCTCCAGGCCTCACCAAGTCAGGTCACATTTGCACCGGCCTAAATTTATCTGTGTAAAGTGTGTAGAAAACAGGCAAATATGTGTAATTTGCTTTGATAAGTAATGCAGTTGCATATTTTGCTTCATTTACAATAGGAGCGGCATGTTTATCAATGTTTAGCGTTCCCCTTTCGCCACAGAAGGTAACACAAAAGTGACACAAAAACTAGATGAGATTTGCCATGCCTCACAAGGCACCCTTGTGTGGCCCTGCATGGCTTGGTAAGTCTGGAGTAATGCAAGGCAGCACAAGTTATTACCTTTCCTTTCTCTACCCAAGGGTGGTGTTCCATGGTTAGAGCCATGGTAATCCTATGCACCAACCCATGGATTCTTAAGCATTCACAAATTTACTAACACTGGTAGACCTGAGAATGCGTCAGAATGCTACCCACTTCTGAGGGGAGGTGTAATGAGGAAAAATATCTTTAATTCTCCTTGTTTTACTCTTTCTACATGGGCTACATTCTGCAGCCCACATATAAGAGGAAAAAACAACATTGGATTGTTTTTGTGCAGGAAGGTGTTCCTTCAGGCACAAAAAAATCCTGTCAGTAACACAAGCACCATTGCACCATAGTATAAGGCCTTCATCAATGTCAATTTCTCTCTGGCCCAGAGTCTGCATTTCCTTGTCCCAGTCTCTGTGTTATTCTGAATCAGCCCTGAAAACCCAAAGTCACCCAGCACTGCACATAAATCTCCAGAAAAAAATATTTTGTTTAGGTTTTGAGGTTGAGATATACCTCAAACGGACTCAGGATGTATATAAAAAAGGGTGTGCTGAAATGCACACATAATGACACGGTCCCATTTAGGAAACAGCAACCCAAGGATAGATTTGCAGCACTTCACTTGGGCAAAGATACATTAAGTACATCAGTAGATTTAGGTCACAATTGAAAAAACATCCAAAACAGAAATATCCCCTACAGTTATTGAATTCTAAAGCAGTTTATTAAGGTTTGTTATGTTATGTTACTTTATGTTACGTTATGTCATGTTATGTCATGTTATGTAATGTGTATTTGTATAGTGAGCTAATCAGTCATGAGGGTATCCAGCCGCTTTGCATGTGTGAATGGCGCCTGCCTCCTTTGAGTGATTATTTGAAAAGCCAGGTCTTCAGCTTATTAGTGAAGAGAAGGCCATGATGTGATGAGGGAGGTTGTTTTCTATGCCTTGTGGGTGGTGTAGGAGAAATCATTGCCCCCAGCTGTTGATTTGTGGATGCAGGATATGTGTGCTATTGAGAGCTTGGCTGATCAGAGGTACCTGGGATGCAGGTGCAAGTGCATTCAGCTGTTGAGGGAGCAAGGGCCCATTATGCATAGTGCTTTGTATGTGTGTGTGAGAAGTTTGAACTGGGTCTATTGGTGTATGGGGATCCAGCAAAGTTCTTTGAGATGTGAGGTGATATCGGTGAGGCGAGGTAGGTTGAGGATGTGTTTTGTTGTCCCCCATTCTATATGTTTTGACATCTGGTTAAGAGCTTCCTAAGAAATCCTGTGTAGAGTGCATTGCCGTAGTCCATTGGTTCCCAATCTGTGCACCGTGGCCTAGTATCGCACCATAAAAACTAACCAGGGGAGCTGCACACGAACCATACAGTTTGTGAAGCACTGTAGGGTGTGGGGGATATTCTGCTATCAGCATGCACAGTATGGGCTCTTTGGTAGGCTTGACAGGCAGTTGTGCCGGCTATTACTGCAGCCATGTGTAGGGTCAGAGGGCATGGCTATTTTTATGCCCCTGCCTCTTTTCCACCTGTGAGCCTGATCGACCTACTGGTAATAATGGCTCTCTCCTTGGACTTTAGTTTCTCTCCCCCACAGACTTCGAAGATATTTAATAAAGTGCAAGCACAGGGAGAGAGGGTGAGAGCAAAAGTTAGAGAGACAAGAGAGGGCGGAAAGAGTGCCTCAACTTCTGTCCACATAATCGAAGTACAATTAAAAAACAGCTTTTATTAATGATGAAGGGTCAGAGACAACTGATGTTGAATAGTCTTTTTGAATTTCACAATCAGTAAGTCACTCTTTGTTTTATGATTGACTTTTGTACGCCCTGTATGAATACCTTCGTAAGTTATCACGAGAGCTCAGATGCAAAATATAATCAGCTGGTCTGCTTTCTTCATAACTGTTTTGTGTGTCTGAGAGCTTCCGAATGACTTGTCTTCGCTGCTTCTGTAGGTGTCTGTGACAAGCTGAGACACGATTCCCTTCACATCTCACCCAGGACTGCTGGAAGATGTGGGATGGATCAGCAGACACTCTATAGCTCACTGGAAGCAGTTCATGAAAGGTAGTGGCTGTGGAACCTAAGGATAGGATAAACTGAGTAAAGAACAGGAGCACATGTTCGAGAATGCTTCTTTTATCTTTGGGCTGTGTCCAGACTACCTGGTTGCAAGATGTCGTTCTACAGCATTGTATTGCAGTTGCATTTGTATGACGATTCATACACCCACAGAGGTGCTGAAGCCCTTTTATGAGTGGGCAGTAAATTACTCCTTTGGACTGCTTGAGTGGGAGAGTGGGTGTCTTCAATATGATCAAGTGCTTAACATGCTCTTATCATGTTTTGTTGTTATCCTCAGTCATGTTGCAGTATGAAAGAGGTGAAAGACAGGTTGCTTCTGATTATAAATAGATAGTGTATGGATTGATAGTAATGTATAAATACAGTCTGGCCTGTCTAGGAAGCGTTTTGGTGTCATGGGTGTATAGCATGCTATGCACATGGTATCCGGTCAATTTGTGCCTGTGCTTATGATTGTAGTGAAGTGAAGGAGAGTGAAGTACAGTCAGACATTTGTTTGTTCCTACCATCTCCAGGGTGATTTGTTCCAATTCTCTGGTACCCGAATGACGTTGCTATCAGTAAACATGAAATGTCAGTTTATCATGACCACTGTACAAATAGCTAGACCTGCTAATGTAAGTGCAGCATATTTCAGCGAAACCAAATAACAATTTGGGTTTTGTATAGCGTGCACCCTGAACAAACTTACTTCATGGTGCTTTCAAGTTATTTGGCTTAGGAAAATGAGAGTGTTAAGTAAAACAATGTGCCTGAAATGTCTCAGTCCTTTTAATAGCAGGTACAGGAGATCCCAGAGAAGTGGTGCTCTGATTACAGCTCTTCAACTGGACAAATTGAGTGTTCAATACATGTTCTTCGTTCAAATTCCAGTTTCCATTCAGCTGTCCTGTATTTAGTGTTTTGTGTCTCTTAAGACTACAATAGGCAGAGATAGAGGCACTGCCTGCAGTGCTGGGCCCAGCTCCATTTAGGGTCATAGTTCCAAGGGGCAATGACAGGGCCAGGGTAGATATTCAACTGGAGGCAGCTTCTAATCCTGTCTGTCTTCCCCATCGCTAGTTGAGAGGAAGCTCACACTGCTGGTTTCTTATAGCATCATCAGGCCACTAATTAAAGGAAGATAATGCGGCTGGGGTCCTGCAGCACTGGGGGCAGGATAGGGGATTCACAGTGGTATGGTGACAATACTGACAAGGCAGTGCTAGTAGAAAGCTCACACTGCTGAGTCCTATATCAAAGACATGCTGCTAGAGGAAGCTAACATTCCAGGTGTCCTATTGGGGCGACCTGCAGGGAGAGGTCACTGCAACAGCCTTAGTACCTAGAGGGCACTGCTGAGGAAAGGTCATATTACTTGGTCTGGATATTCTACAAGCAATACCTGCCCATGGCTGTTCAGCACCAATTTGAAGCTCAGCTCCACTAGGGTCTGTTATTTGCGAAGAAAAACAAGCATTTGCAATGCAATGGGTCTCACATTTGCTTGAGTTAGAGCTATTAGCGTTGTGAATTCCTATCTGGGCTTTTTTTGACATATAAATTGAAAATGAAAAGTAAAACAGTAGACATAAGCAAGCAGATTCAAAGTGCCACGGCCGCCATGTCGTGAAGGATAAACACAAAAGGAAAAAGAAGTTTGCTTGCAGTCAAACATATCTGCAAACGTGCAATTATCCATTTAACAGGGTCAGTCTGTAGGGCGGTAACAAAACTGCCCCAAGGAGGGCCAAACGTAAAGCATTAACCAATGACAACAAAGGATTTTTGAAAGGCAATCCCACGAACTAGTGAAAATGATGGGCGTGCGGTGGGCATGGTTAAAAGTCCGCAATATTTACAACAGGCCAAAACACTTCTGTGCTCAACCTAAAAATAGTTTCCTAACCTCAGCAGTGGAAGGATACAAACAATCAAATCAAAATACAGGCGAAACTAAAACAGTCCACAGATGTTACAGGAACAATAGAGAGGAAAGCCACTGAATTAGGAGCAAGGAGATAGACAATAAAGCCACTGACTCATTACTAAAGAGCACACCGAAGACCAACCCTAAGTTTCTATTAAGATATTGGTAGAAAAAGGCCTCAGATACTGATGGAGATCTCTGTAAACAGCAATGAAAAGGAATGCATTATCTATACAATTCAAGTATGACCAGGGGCGGCTCCTCCATAGGGGCGGATGAGCGGTGCCTCCCCCCCCCCACCCCACCCCGACAACAGCAGAAGCTGCAAACCTTTCACCACAAAGGGATAATAAACTAGTTTATTATCCCTTTGTGGTAAAAGGGGCGGGGCATGGAGGTGACGGGCAGTGAGGGGAGTGCACAGAGCACTCCCCTCAGAGCGTATGTGTGTTTGGCCAGCCGTCTCGGGCTGGCCAAACACACATGCGCACAGGGCTCTCTCTAGTCTGGCACTGTGTTGCCAGGCTGGAGAGAGCCTGCACAGGCTTCCAGTCTGCCTGGGAGTGTCCAGCCAAGGAGGTCCCAGCCAATCTTGATGCTGCTCTGAGCAGAGTCAGGATTGACCGCAGGGGAGGCTGTGAGCCTGTGCCTGCCTGAAGCGATGACAAGTGTGAGAGGAGTGGCACGGCAACAGATGAGGTACGTTTTTATTATTTCTTTTTTTTAATTAAATGTTACCCCCCCACACATGCGCTTTTCAGGTCAGCGAGCCGCAACTGTGTATGACATAAATAATTGGATGTGTGACTTTAATGGTCCTATGCATTACTAAATAAGAAGTGGAACAGTACACCACACATTCAACACCATGAAGTGAGAGAGTAATACGCCTATGAACGGCCCCAGAAACTTGCTTATGGATATTTTTAAGAATTAGTAACAAAACCTGTGTCTAACAGCTAAGGCTCTCTGTAACCGAACCTAGAAGACACTGATCTAAAATGCAGTAAATAAACAAGGCTACTGTACTTCTGAGGAAAGAAAGGTTTTTGCACAAAAAAACAAAACCACGCCAGAATAAAGATTAACAAAAACAAGGTGTAATAGCCTTACCTGTTCAAACCTGAGGTAGTGGCCCAAAATAAATCCGCTCCGAAGTCATGAATATTTATAGAATGCAATGAATCCAGAAACAGAGGATGTAGTTTACGCTCCCACTGATGGCTAAAGTCGAGTCGCCTAATTTATGCATTCCTCTGTGCCATAGATAACCTCTTCCTCTCCAGCTCTGCTCAAATTCCAACAGAAATAACATATTAAATGTAAAAACAAGTGCTTTGTACTGTAATGCGTCATTTGGAAATGGCTGGACAACAACATATCCTTTTTTGTTTCTCTGCGTATCCTACATTCCAATGCATAAACTTCCTTTGACGTGTCACAAACCCACAGGTACTTACTGCTCAAAAACTTGCAGCTGTTTTTCCTGTGCAAACGATGGACGCAGAAACCATAACACCTAGGCCCATATTTATACTTTTTGACGCACAACTGCGCCAACGCAGTTGTGCGTCAAAAATTTTACCGCCGGCTAACGCCATTCCAAAGCGCCATGCGGGCGCCTTATTTATTGAATGACGTTAGCCGGCGCTGCGGACTGGTGTGCGTAAAAAAAAATGACTCACACCAGGCAGCGCCGGCGTGGGGGAAAATGAGGTTGGGCGTCAAAAAATGGGGCAAGTCAGGTCTGAGGCAAAATTCAGGCCTCAACCCGATTTGCGCCATTTTATTTTACGCCCAACCTCCATTGACATGACTCCTGTCTTAGCAAAGACAGGAGTCATGCCCCCTTGCCCAATGGCCATGCCCAGGGGACTTATGTCCCCTGGGCATGGGGACTTATGTCCCCTGGGCATGGTCATTGGGCATAGTGGCATGTAGGGGGGCCTAAATCAGGCCCCCCTATGCCACAAAAAAAAACGAAAAAAAATACTTACCCCAACTTACCTCAACTTCCCTGGGATGGGTCCCTCCATCCTTGGGTGTCCTCCTTTGGTGGGCAAGGGTCGCAGGGGGTGTCCCTGGGGGCATGGGAGGGCACCTCTGGGCTCCTTCTGAGCCCACAGGTCCCTTAACGCCTGCCCTGACCCAGGCGTTAAAAAACGGCGCCCATCAGGCTGGGCGCCGTTTTTTAAGGCCTGCCCCCTTCTGTGCATCAAAATGACGTCAGAGTATAAATATGGGGCACAGGCCTTAAAGTCATTTTTTGGAAGGGAACGCCCACCTTGCATATAATTAACGCAATGCTGGTTCCCCCTTCCAAAAAATGACGCACATGGTGGAATTTTGACGCCCGCAGGGTCGGACGTCAAAGTATAAATATGGGGCAGGGTTTGCGCCGATTGTGCGTCAAAAATTTTGACGCACATTCGGTGCAAACAGAGTATAAATATGCCCCCTAGTTTTTTACATCGTACTTTTCTGAAGGTGGGTCCACCGCTTTTCACACTTAAATCATTGCGTGCTTAACTTTCATCACAGATTTAAAAATAGATATGGGAAGAGTTGGAAACTGGGTTGTCCAAATGCTTCTGAGCCATTGGAAAGTAGCCTGCCGAAATTAACTCTGGCAACCCTCTTTTATATTCCTCAATGTTATGAACATATGGCTCGTGTCAAAAATATGCACGACAAAGAGCAACTATACTACTTTGGGTAAACTTCACTTCTTTGAATAATTCTTTTTATTTGACTGACAAATTTCAATGGCATTTATCAATGTATGGTGCTCAAATGTTTGGTCAAACCAGTAGGGTACCATTTGCCTCAGAGAGCATTGATCTCTTCTCTAGCTATGTACGCCTGCACTAAATACTTTTGACAACTTCATAGTAATCATGCTGTGCATTGCCTGGATGACCAGAGCAGAGCAAACAACAGCAGCACGACAAAGCAAAGGGCAAAACATGAGCATGACCCAGTGGCGAATGTCACTATAATGTAGCAACTCCACAGCTTTAAAAGATTAATGAAAGGAACACCATGTAGCAGCAGTTGATGTCGCACAGTTGGTCGCCGATGGATCAAAAGCAAAAAAAAAAAAAAAAAAGATTCTCTTGACTAGCCCACTGCCTTTAGATTCTCTTCCAGGTTTGCTTCAAAAGAGGCTTCTGGGCCATGGCACTACTAATAGTATGTCCTCCCCACCCCCAAACGTGAAAGCGTTGGGCCAATGATGGGTCCAGACACAGAAGAATTGGGCAGGATTTAAGGAAAAGTGGTGCAGCGCTGTGCTGCACCAAAATCGGCAGCGCTGCGCTGCGTCACTTTAGAAATGCAGGGATGCACCGTATTGAAGGGTACACGATGCACCCCTGCGTTTCCCCCTGTGCTGGCACTAAAGTTAGCTGCCAACGCAGGCATCCTTGCACCATTGTGCAAGGATGTCTGTGTTGAGGGGTGTAATTGTTTGTAAACAATCACTAATGGCACTTTGGCACTTCTGTGTGTGCTGCACAATGCAGCACACACAGTAGTGCCAAAGCGGCATTTTCAAATGATTGTTTAAGTGCAGGAAGGGACACCTTCCCGCACATAAACAATAATTTCGGACATTTTGCTTTTTCTATGCGTGTGACATAATACAACACGCATAGAAAAAGCAAAAAACGAGGAGGAATAAAAGTATTCCTCCTCGTTGTGCCCTGCTAACGCCACCCCTGGGAATGGTGTTAGATTTTGGCACTGCCTCAGGTTTACGAAATTTCATAAATCTGAGGCAGCATCAAAATGTAATGGGTGTTGCTGTGGCACGCCCACAGCAACACCCGCTGCACGCCCCTTTCACACACAGTGCTGCGTGGGAAGGAGCCACATTTACAAGGTGACGTTAAGCCACAAAAAGTGGCTTAACGCCACATTGTAAATAAGGCACTGTGCTTAGTGCCACTAGAGCGTCATAAAAAGTGACGCTCCTGTGGCGCTAGGGGCCTATAAATATGGCCCCAGATACTTTATGCTAATTATGAACACTTTGCTTTTCGGAAGGAGGATCTAACAGGATTTTGATGAAATGATAAACCAAGATTGATATAGTCAAATGTACTTCAATTATGAAATGAATGTAAAGCAAGTAGAATTTTGACATAATACAATCTTAGGAGCATATTGATGTGGACAGTGACACAGTGCAGCACAGCAAGACACCTTGTGCTGCACTGCGTGACAGGAAAAGGGCAGGGAAGTGCTTTTTTCCCTGCACTGGTGCCCGTTTGGCTGCCTAGCAACAATGCAGAGACCCTTGCATCATGGTGCAAGGGTGCCTGCATTGTGTGCAGTATTGTTATTGTGCAGGAAGGGACACCTTCCTGCACAAATAAAATCATGAGAGGCTTTTTCCTCTGTCTATGATATTGCTCCTCATTATGCCTCACCTGGGGAGGAGTAGGTTTTTGGCACATTCCCAGGTCTACCAGTTCTGGTAAATCAGAAAATGCATAAAAATCTATGGATGTTGTGTGGCAACACCCTCGCCTCCCTGGGGCAGAGTAATGCAAAACAGCAATTTCCGCATTACTCGAGATTTATGAAGCCACTCAGGGACATGCAAAATGGCCTTGCGTGGCTTCATAAGGTTTGCATTGCACCTGCACCATATTGCGTGGTTAACTGGGTCAAAAATAAGTTCCTTAGTTTAACAATTTTTTATGTTGTATGGATTTGAGAACTAATAAATTAGATATATAAAGATTGTATTGAATTGTCTTTTTGAATATGTATTTTTATATGTGAACTCCTCTAATGGACCTGGCATCCATGGCGTGGTTCCCCTAGCTTTTTGCCTTTAGACCCCTGTTTTTGCTAACTTAATTTTTACTGGACTTAGGAGTCTGCTCCATTTAGCACTGCAAACCAGTGCTAAAGTGCTTGTGATCTTTCCCTAAAATATGGTAACATTGGTGTAGCCCCAGTTGGTGTATTTCATTTACTTAAGGCATGCCTTTGAAATCTCCCCTACTTCAAAAGCTCAACTGTATATACGTACTGTACCTCTGACACTATGACTTCAGAATACTTCTGGACCTGTGGATACCCTGCCAGGAAGAAGGACCACTGTGCTGCTGTAGGCCTGCTACTCTGCTGGACTCTTGCTTTTCTGTGCCGACCTGTGCCTGCTGCCCTCTTGCCTGGGAGTGAGAAGGACTGGACCTGAATCTCTCAAATCCAGAACCCAGGGTGATTCCAAGGGCTAGTTGGCTGGCCTCCTGATCTGAATTCCCAGGGACATAACAGACTTCAAACCACTCGGCTCCTGCACCTGGACTCTGCCATTTGTTAGTCTATTCTGCCAAGTGGTGCCACCCAGTCCTAGACCCTTGGAAGTGGGCCTAAGGTGATTGTTCCAGAGGAACTGACACATCTTATGCTGCGAGATCAGAGTCAACACATCACTGATGGCGCATGGAGAAAATTGACATCACCTCTACTGCGTGGGTTGGAACCAGCGCAACCACAATCGCATTGCCGCTATACCTAGCATCTCCAAACCACTTTATCGCCTTCAGAACTGACACTGTGGCGTGTGTCGTATGTCCTGGAATAAGGTCTGTGCATTCGAGTAGACAGCAACCTTGACAATGATGCTGAAACTCCACATCGCAGCCCCTGTGCTCATCGGACATGACACATTGCCTTGACTGCCTGGCTCATTCTCGACATTGATGCATTGGGAACTCGTACTGCAGTATCACGGCATCTCGCATTGCTGCTGTTGCTTAGAAAAAACCACTGCATCCCTTCTGCTGCATGGTTCGGGAACTGATGCATTGCTCTGCAACCTGGATTTAAGGTACCTTTGTTCAGTGGGCCACCTAAGTCTCTGTAGCCAGCCTAAACCTTTGACTCTTTCTCGTCCAGTGTGACTAGCTCTCCCTGGTTGGTGGTTTAAGCTTCTAAGCTCTGTTTTACAGTATATTCCTTACAAAAAAAACGTAATTCAAGTTCTACTTATTGGATTTTTATCATTTTGGTCTTGTTTTATTTATTAAGTTGAGCTCTATTTTGTCTAACCTGGTGTGGGATACTTTTTGTGTGGTGTTTCACTATTTTAATGTTTGAACTGTTGCACAGATTCTTTACACGTTGCCTCCAAGTTAGATCTGACTGCTCTGTGCCAAGCTATTAGAGGGTGAGCACAGGTTAATTTGAGGTTTGCTTGTCCCTTACCCTGTCAAGAATTGTGGTTGCTGCTTGACTAGGGCTCAAACCCCATTAACCAACAACCCAATTTCTGCCATCCCCACATCCCAGTGATATATACGTAAAATGTTTTGCACCAGAAGGGTACGTGGCAAAGTGGGTGCAGTGGGCAGAGTCCAAGAGTTTCGTTATCCCCAAATATAATTATTTGATGCATGAAAGTTTGTCCTGGCGTGTGTGTTTGTTGGAGGCAGTGGATATTGGGCTGTGTGTGAATCAGGGGGTGTAGGCATGGTGAGTGTGGTGTTGCAAGTGGAGCAGCGGTGGGGGCAAGTGAATGCTTCCTCTGTGTAGCATGGTGTGGCAGGGCAGCAGCGAGTGGAAGGGTGTCCCAAGATTGAGTGACCAGAGGAACTGCTGGTTAGTGAATGAGAGTAAAAGAACTAGGGTTTGTAGCACTGGGCACGGTGCTACCACAGACGGCTGCAGATGGGCTTGCCTTTGGTGTGCCAGGTGTGGCTGGACTACAGATGCCATCAAGTAGGTCCTGGGAGGGAGAGGAGGGAAAAGGAGTGCATGGGAGCACAGATGAATGCTCAGAAATCCAGTGAAGTCACTTCCTGGTAGAGGGGCAATTGGAATCCAAACATTGAAGTAGACCAAAAAGACTCAAAGCAGAAAAATAATGAACAACATGGAAAAAAACACAGAAAGGAGAGCACAAGTGGGAAATCGAAGAGGACAAATAAAAAAGGAAAGCTAGAGACAGAGGAACAGGAATCCAACTGGCAAGTCAAAGCAAAAAAGTAAAGTAGATGAAACATAAAAACTAAACGCAATGCAAAGTAAGTGAGACATGGGTGCTGCAGAAAAACTGAGGGCTTGGAATCAAGGGGATAGAGGAGCTGGAGAAAGATGATGCAAACTGAAAAGTCTGACACCAAAAGTACGTTTTATCTGCATGACATATCCATAAAATTACATAAAAGAAGTAATAAAAATTTTCTATACACAATAAAATCCAATATGCTGGGTTTGGATTTTATAGGCGCAATGAATTCTGCATGTCATAAGTTTTGCACTGAAGGTGGGGCAACACATGGGGATTTTATTCACACCCCAGTAATTATCATGCCTTTTTGTTCCATTATATTTCTGCAAGTTTGATCTGCCAAAATATAATGGGATTGTGAACTTTATTGCACTTGGTAATTGCTGGGTACAATAACCAATATTCCACTTATATTTTTTTTAACATTTATTTATGCATTTTCTTAAACCAAACAGTTACATCAACGTGTGCATTGTATTGAGTGTGAGTACCAAATCACCCCCCATTATGGAAAGCAGTAGACTGTCTCAGTGCAAGATACATCACATGTTCCAGGTCAACATGCAGAGCGCAACCGACAATGAACATATTGATCCTATCTGACAGGTCAGCTCTCTTATTTAGAAATATGCAAAACAACTTCACATCTCCGGATCCCCCAGTTCTGCATCCAATTCCAAATCAATGTGTTCATTCAGGAATCCAGCATTGCCCCTCCAGGCTGCCAAATGATCTATGACCTTATCATCCGTGCAAGAGAGCCTCGTGTGCTGCTCCTCTGCCACTCCCCATTCCAACACATCTCTAACCTACAATGTCTCACTAGGGATCCTGAGTTTCATCCAGACTATAGCAATTCTTCATTTAACAAGCAGCAGTGTCAATTGCGAAAGCTTATAGGAAATCATGAGTCCCCCAGGTTTCGCCACCATGCCCAGGAGGCATGCCCCTGATGTCAGTGGGACCTCAATACCCACACCCTCCTCGATGTAGGGCACCACCACCTTCCAGAAATCCAGCATCCCGCAAACTGCCAAGCTAGTTGTAGGAACATGGCCCCCTCCACCCCACAGGGTGCACAGCCTTGCAACCTGCTGGGATCCATACAATTAAGCTGGACAGGTGTCATATATGTGTGGTACAAAAACCTACAGTGGAGTAATTTGAAACAATGGTTACAGGACACCTTCACCATACCAAATGCTTGTGTCCAGCTTGAATCTTCAATGACTTCCCCCAAGTCAAGCTCCCATGCCACCTTTGCTTTGTACAGATCTTTCACCAGGTCTGCATGGATTGCTGTATAGAACAGGGAGATGAGGTGCCTACACTCCCCCCACAAATTAGACCTCCCAATATATGTGATGGTGGAGTTGCCACCGGGTATGTACACCAGAGATTCCTCACAGTGTTCTCTAGTTTTGAAAACTGCAGAAAGTGTCCCCTACCCACATTAAAAGCATCTTGAGCCTCACAAAAAGTGAAGAAAACCTCCCCGGGTAAAGGTCCCCAGCTAGGAGGCATTCCCCTCCTCCCTCAACTGTTCCATGGACATTTCGATGTCAAAAGATCCAAAGGGTTCTTGTTCCAGATAAATAATTCCCTATCAAAGGGGGCTCTGCGTGTCACTTTTTTCACCACCGATTTCCACATCTGTGAAGTATGGTGGACCAGAAAGGCTATTGGGACATCTGTACCTCCCCCTCTCATTAAGCTGCACAGCAATGTGTCATTGCCAATCATACCCCTAAGGAGCTGCTTCTCCCAGTTGTCAGCATCTGTCAGCCATCTGGCTGCATGCTGCAGGTGTACTGCACAGTAATAAAAGTGTATGTCCTGGTGGGCCAAACCTCCCAACTCCAATCCCCTTTTCAAAACAGGAAGCACAACCCTGCTTTTTTCCCTGCCCATACCAGCAAAATAAGAAGACAATTGACTGTCGGGAATAGGGAGGAGTGCATTCTGCACTAGATATAGACACCAGAGGAGAAAGATCATCTTAGCAACAGCTGCTCTCCCCATAACCAACAAATGCAGAGTGTTACAGAATTCAACCGACCTGGTGAGACCCCACACCACGCTGTCCACATTAATGCGCCAATGATCTCCCGCCGTCCTAGTGACTATGATACCAAGATACCGAAATCTTTCTCGCTCCCATCTTATTCCTAAGTCTGGCAATCGACTAGCCTCCCAAGAGGGTATAGCAGCGTTTTCCAGATGTGTACAGGTAAGCCAGACACCTTTCTGAAACTCTCTAGGTGTCTCGTTAGGAAAGGTAGTGCCTCTGTAGGTGTATGAACATATACTAATCTATCATCAGCATACAGCAAGACAATGTGTGTTGAGTCACCCACCAGGATTCCCCAGGGCTCAAGCTCCCTGCACAACAGAGCAGCCAGAGGCTCAACTGCTGGGGCAAATAGTAGTGACAAGAGGGGTCTTCCCTCTTGATGGCCCCTCTCTACCTCCCAGGTTTCTGACACCTTTCAACCCATCTTAATGCAGGCCATAGGTCCCGTATAGAGCAGCTGAATCCATCCCTGGAAGGCCAATCCAATTCCTATCTCACTGATCATCAAATTAAGATAGTTCCACCCAACTGTGTCGAACTCCTTCTCAATGTCGAGCATCATGGGAGCCATCTCTTTCTCCAACCCAGCAGTCTTGTGTATAATATGAGTGAGATGTCTTAGACTGAGGGCGGTGTAGCAGCAGGGCATAATACCACATTGGTTATCCTGGATCAGATCCCAAATGACACCCTGCAGCAGCTTTTCCAACATCTTACAAATAAGTTTTACATCAAAATTAATCATAGTGAGCGGTCTGTAGGATGAAGGATCCACAGTGTCCCACCAGGTTTCAACATGAGACAGAGGCCCCCTTCACGCATAGTTGGGGACAGGATACCAAGTTTCTGCACCTTCAAGAGAACCTCCAGCGATTTCTCTCCCAAAATGTCCAAGTAGGCCTGATAAAACCCAGCAAAAAAAACATCTCCCCCCTGGAGCTTTGGCCTTAAACACATCCCAGGGTGCCGCTCTACGCTCATCCAGTGGGAGGACCTTGTCCAAGTCATGTGCCTCATCAGGAGAGGGGCGAGTCAGGGTCAACCCCACAAGGAACTCCTCTATCGTGTCAGGGTGACTGTTATTATCTGCTCAGTATATCGTCTGAATGTGGGCTGCCAGTGCAGTTAGTACAGCAAGATGCCGTGTTTTGCCAACTACCCTTCACTGTCGCAAAGCTGTAGAATAGGTGGAATGTCCTGCTCCACTTCAATATCCAGGCCAGGAGATGGACAGATTTGTCACCTTCACTATGGAGGCACTGGCGGTAGGACCTAAGCATGTGTCTGTTTAGGGTGTCCCACACTCTCTGTAGTTCCTGTTGAGTGTGTATAATCTCACCTCTTGTCGCGTAGGCTCTCATTATCCTAATGAGACTACTGGATTTTGAGCGGCAAGATCGTTCACAGGGTGGGGGACTGAGTCTGACCCATGGTGAAGGACCCTTGTCACTCTAAATCCGGGTTTTGCTCCGGCTAACTAGCAGTGCCTTATCTCTCCCGAAGGGAAGAGATAATTGGGCAGCCGAGCGCATGACATCTTAGCACTTCCCTGGGAAGTCGTGGTCACTCAGGTCACAACCGGTTCTCTCATATACAGTGCGGTCTCACATAGAAATGACAAAGGCAGTTTAAGTTTTAAAGCTTGGTTTAATAAAACAACTGCATTTTAGATAGCGTGAGCTGCAATAACCAGAAATACACAACACAGTAGGATTAAAATAGTAACAATGAGAGTGAAGCACAAGAATAAGGCTATCATAGTGCCACTAGATTATGTTCTCTCTAAGTTATATTCTGAGCACAGCATGTGAAGCTCTAAGCCTGCCTTTCAGGTTCCCCCGGGAGGACATCAACCCTCATACCTGAGCAAAGGCCTGTAATCTGCATCAGCATCTGCAACGGGGCAGTCAGCATCTAGTTGTAGGTTCCTGGCCGGAATCTCCCTCTGACCTGTACTAGGACTAGGAAGTGTTTTTAGAACTAACACGCAGATGTTCTAAGAAAATGTCCCTACGTAAGGATGTGTATTATCTATGAATACTGGAGACTAAACTTCTACCACGTTTACCGGCAATGTACCAGACTGTAGCCTTGACCGAAGCACAGGGCGATCAAGAATGCATTATTTAAGAACACAGTGCTGAACTAAGCTAAACAGTGTGATAGAAGGAAATAAAAACAAGACCGTAAAACTGGTTACTGTAAAATAACAGTGAGAGGCTGAATAAAATGTATCTAGGGTAAAGTGTACAGCAGCCTAGTATGTTAAACTAACGTGCATGAAGCTATATTAAAAATGGCTACACTACACTCTAACTGCAGCAGAACTGACCTCTGCCTCATGAAGCAGAGCCAAAGTCTGTTCACCCCTTCCAATATCCACTACAAGCTGCCGCCGCACCCCACACTTCATCCCAGTGCAGGCCCCTCTCAGAACAGCCTTGAGAGCCTCCCATTCTGTGGCCCTGGTGTCTGTAGAACCCCAGTTACCATCCAGGTACTGTTGGATCTCTTCATCCAATGTCTCCCTACTGACCAAATCCATCAGGAGGTCAGGGGGCATGTGCCAGCGCTGCCTGGTGTGAGCCGCACCACACCCAACACAGATGCAAGGGTCCGGAGGATGATCAGAGAGGTACCTCCCCATATGGTCAACGCTATGTATGGACCCCAGGATAAGTCCCTCAATAGGAATCCTATCCAAATGACTATAGGTATTATGCATCATAGAATGACACTTATAACCATGGGTCTGTGGTTAAAGAGCACGCCAGCAATCTAGGAATCCCATATTCTGCATGACTCGGACAAGGGACTCTGTCATTTGCAGTCTCATTTCCAATCGATGCCAATCCTTGGGCCCATCTAGGATGTAGTTGAAATCTCCCATCCACAACAGCAGCGAATCCACAGTCATCAAGAAACCATTGCATTGTGTAGTAGAATTGTTGATCATCAATGTTAGGACCGTGGGTATTCAATATATTAACAACCAGCGGACCCTGCAGAAGTATACAGCCAGCCTCCAAGTCTGCCTCACTGTACGCATGCCTAAATAGTACCTTGGGGCTATCCAGATAGCCACTTCCTTAACATAGGAGGAATATTAGGCACAGAAGAGTGGCTCCTTAACTTCTTCTGCTCCAATCATAATTACCATGTCTGCACAAACAACTGTTTGTGCTGGAATTGCAATTTAACAGGTCACTTCCAGTCAAGCCATGTAAGGAGCCATGCCCAAAAGTCTGTATTATTAATATTTTTCAGAATCAATAGAAAACAGCAGCACGGGCTTTGGGCAAAAAAGATATAATAATGGAACAGCCCTCCAAGTGCTCAGTACTTTAAGATCAGAAAATAAAGAAAAAACTAAAATGTAAGCCTTGCTAAGCTTACATTATCTGGAAAAAACCACCAATTCACCATGTCCCCTGTGTGAGTCCACCACCCCCTTCCTCCCTATTCTCATCTCTTGTTCTTTGTTCATATGCATGTGCATGTTCTTCCTGCACTCTTGTCTTGAACCTTGTGTTTTCTGTAAACTGCATGTAGCAGAACTTAACCGTTGTGCTAAATGCAGTGGTACATTGCCAGTGGCCTTTAGAGACAGGAAAAGAAAATTGCCTAGTAGTCATAGAATACTGCTTTATGGATACACCAATTGTATTACTGTTTTCACTGCAGAATGGTGTGACTGATCTACAACATTCTTCGTGGACTGAAACATCCACTGACATGATGGAGCCATGCAAAACAGAGGTATAGTGCTTTCTGTTTTCATTTATAATCTCTGTCATTGTGAGTGAATAAATAACCATGCTTTGATTCATTGTTAGTTCACCAAAACAGCAGAACCTACCTTCAGTTTCAGAAAATACTAATGTTTCGTTGAAGGTATTGATTTGTTATTTCTTCACATGCATAGAATATTGAAGTGTCAGTAAAAAGTATTTATTTGGTGCTGTCATATCATGGCGAAAACAAAATAGAACCCACTTGCTTGATTAGTCAAGAGTTAAAAAGTATTTCAAAACCTAGTATTTTTTAAACAAATTCTTTTAAAATGTGACTGTCATATAGAACAGTGTGTCAGGTCAAGTGGCTAAATGTACTGTTGGCCTCGTCTTGTTATATTTACACAGTGGCTCTGATGCAAGCTCGGCAATAGTTTGGACTATTGTGGAAACAAAACTGAACCCAAGAATGTAAACACCCCAAAATCTCTTTCTCTTGTGTGGTTCTTCTACAGGTTGATCTTGCACTTCAGGGGAACTCCCCAACATCAATTAGCAGAGTAAGCAGTTTAAAATGAATGGGATTAACTGAATAATTCAGTTGTAGAACAATTAAAAATTAAGGGTTTATTTCAGATTTCAAAAATAAGATCTATCGAGTCATTGCCATTAAGGCTCTCACATGCAGAGAATGCAAAATCAGAAAGTTATTTTAAGTCCTGAAAGAGCAGCAAAATCAGAAAAGGGTTGGGCAACATCCCTAGTAAACTGGAAAGTATTCGGCCTCACCCTCAAAATCCAGGGCTTATAAACACAATTCTTGCATAGAAAGTTAGAAAAATTACAAAGTCATCATGGTGTAAGCAAATGTAGCGTTCCTTTTACAAATCAGAACATTATTAAAATGCATGTCATTACCTTAACACTCACGTACAATACCAGTTCTGCATATTATTATTCAACATCCTGTATGCCAATATCTTTCTGGGATGTTCTAGGAAATGTGAAACATTTAAAAACAGGACTTGCAATGGTTGAATAGACTAGTGAAAATCAAAGTGGAAAGGCTTCCTAGGGTACAGGAAGAGTTCATCCAAAGCAATGTAATGATTATGGTGAAAATAAACCATTACATGTTATCTTAACGTTGCTTTGATAAGCCTGTGGGGAGAGGATTTATGCTAAGGGGAAACACAGGAGTGAGTGACAGAGATGAAAACCATCTTGTCCAATATTGTGTTTTGCATAGGATTGTGACATAAGTAAACACATTAATAAATCAATTTCATCACATTATAGGTGATTTGTTTCAATTACAAACATATTCATTCTGCACATGCAAATTCATAAGCAACAAAACACATTAATCATAATCTTGTATCCTCAAAAATAGAAACCTTATCAAACAATCTAACAATCATACCTCTGATTATTTTATGATCACTAAAACAATAGCACACCTTTATTAGTTGAGAACATTTATTCAGTCTGGATCACTTTCTCCTTCTTTCTAGAATTTTCCTCAATCTTATAATGTTCTGACCATTTTTTATTCTTGATTTGTTCTCCTTCCTAGATCCACAATTGTTAATCAAACAGAATAACTCTGCAAATCATTATAACTATGATTGGTATTAGTGTTATACATGTCACCCCTCCCAAAGGATGTATTTATTCACCAACCTTACTAAAACCCTTTCCTATCTCAGTAATCCAAGATCTTACACATTCACAAATGCCATGCTGTTCAAAAGATTGATGCTCACAGAAAATGTTAGAATTGTGATATGAGTTAAGGCTGGGACTGTTATCAGGTATGAAAGTACAATGTATTTTAACTTTTAGTATTCTACAAGCACCACCGACCTTTGCAAGGGGAATATCTAATGCTAGACAGTTCTAGATCACTGTAGTGTTGTAATTGGCCCTCTCTGCAGGGTCTCTGCCAAACGTTTTGTCTTCATTCTTATATTGTTTCTGAATTCATTGTAATTGGCCTTAGGGTTCTGTGAACTTTAACACTCCTATAGTGCTTTTGCTCTCTGCCTAAAAAATGGTAAAATTGGCTTACACCTGATTGGTATATTTAATTTACTTATAAGTCTCTAAAAAAAGGAACAACATACTCCCAGAGCATGTAAATTAAATGTTTCTTATGGGTGTGCCACACTTATTGTGCCACCCAATTAAGAAGCCCCTGAAAACATTCCCCAGTTCTGCAATCACTGCTTGAATGCAGTTTTAAACTGCCAATTCAAATTGCCAAAATAACCCCCATGGCAGGCCTTACACTCCCTCTTTATTGCATATATGTCAACCCTAAGGTTGGTCCTAGGCAACCATACAGCAGGGTGCATTGTAATTAAGAGGTTGGATAGCTGTTTGTAAGTTTTACATGCCCTGGTTGTACAAAACTCCTAAATTCATGTTTAACTATTGTGGGACCTACCTCTCCCATATGGTAACATTGGGTTGCATTATTACATTTAATAGGGTCTACATTTTGATTGGAAGCAAGTAGTGCATTCATATTTGGTGTCTAACTGAATGTACTTTAAAAGCCTCTTTAATGATAAAGTTGAATCTTAAGTCACAATTATGAAAATGCCACTTTTAGAAAGTTTCTGTTTTCCTGCACTAGATATTTTGTGCCTTCACTTTGTTCCTGATCATATGACTGGGTGTAGTTGGCAGTTGGACTTGGTGTGCCTGGCAGGATGGGGGTGGAAGGGAGCTGGGAACCGCCCCACTTGCAAATCAATAGGCTGCACCTTATCTTCACACAAAGGACTTCACACTACTTCATTGTGCCTGTAGTCAGTTGAAGCTAGGACAGAGGAGGCAGGAAATTCCAAGCAGTTCTACAGAAAATCTCTAGAAACTTATATTTAAAAAAAGACACCAGGTATAAAAATAGTACCTTCAAACTCACACTTCAGTTCACTTTCTGGATCTGTCGAAGAACTCTCAGAGGATTTTTTGCTGCTGTGGCATGCTGTGTACTCCAGAAGCCTGCTTTTCTGCACCTAGAAGGACTGATCTGCTGCTTGAAGCCTGGCCTGAACCCTTAGATGCCTGCCCTTCTGCTTGAGCCCAGTTCCACATCTTGAGGGAGTCCAAGGGCTATTTGGCTGGCCTCCTGATCAGAACCTCAGGGACAAGAGAGAATTGGACCATCTGGAAACCGTACCTGGCCCCAGCCTGAGTGAGTCCTAACTCGTCAAGTGGTGCCTCCCAAGTCCTAATCCCTTGGAAGTGGTGCTAAAGATGACCAGGTAGTCCAAATGCAAATCATGGGACTTGGAAATTTTGGGCAAAAATGTGCTCTGAGAACCATAAGGAGACCAGGACCTTCCTGCTCATCGATCCACCCAATGTGCGTCACTGGTTGGCCTCAGTTCATGGCAGCTCCTACCACGTGCTTCTCCACAGTAGTAAATCCCATTGAGTGGCCCTTCACAGAAAGGGTATCCGGCCTTATGAAACCCTCGCTGTCTACAGTTTCCAGCTTCATCCTGCAGGAGATTTTCGACTTTAAAAAGTGAGACTAAGGGCCTTGTTATGAGTTTGGCGGTCCCACTGTGGGACCGCCATACTAGCTTGGAGGACGCCACAATCATGGCAGGGTTGTCCCCCCGAGCTCATTACAATGTTGCCCCTAGGCTGACCAGCAGCAACATTGCAGTACATGGTTCCCGCTAGGCTGACCAGTGGGAACTGTGCTACGATATTGGTCTCGACTCCATTAAGAGAGCTGAGGCCAAATTCGTAGCACCCCAGTTTTTTTACTTTGACACCTAGAGGTGTGCAGTTGACACTTTTAGGTGCTAGTTTTGATGACCTGGGAATTGGAAACTTTTTGCTAAAAAGTGCTCTGAGAACCAAAAGGAGATCAGGACCTACCTGCTCATCAATCCAACCAAGGTTTATCACCCGTTGTCCTGACTTCACAGTAGCTCCCTCTACGTTCTTCTCCACATCAGTAAATCCTAATGAGCGGGTATTTGGCCTCATGGATCCCTCGTAGGCTACAGCTTATAGCTTTGCCTTGCTTGAGGTTTTTGACTTCCAAGAGAGAGACTAAGGGCGAGTTTGGCGGTCCCATGCCTGCTATGTTGGTGGTGGCGGTCCGACCGCCAATAGTCTGGCAGAGTGGACTGCCATATTACAAGTTTGGCAGTCATACAATCAGAAGAACGCCAGAGGTCCGCCGGGACCGCTAGGCAGCAAGGACCGCCACAGTCACAAGGAAGCACAAACAGGCCAGCGGAGACAGTGTTTCATTCCGCCAATGTGACCATGGCAGTCTAACCACCATGTTCAAGCTGGCGTAAATGGACTGTATAAAGGGGGACACTCATCTGCAGGCAGCGTTACACATCCAGGGCAGCCATGGAGCCATTCACAAACATTATGCCTCAGCTGCTGCTCGTCATAAGACAACAAAATCACAGTTGACACCATCAACCGTAAGTATACACACCTACCTGCATCATTAACCCTTAAAAACAGCTTGTAGCGCCGGCAAATACATTATGGGGGGGTACATCATGGGCAGCAGGCACACATTTCATACAACACACACTCACTGACATACATCAACATGGACATGTACCCACACACAAAATGCACACTTTGGCCATGACACCCATACAGTACTGCAATACTACACAAATACACACAGTCACACAGCTCAGGAACAGGGACATTGAGGGCTACACAACATTGTCACACACAGTAACAACAACACATCGACAGCACATATATAAATACAGCTCACACACATTCCACACTGGCCAGGGACTGTCCACACATTCAACACACTTATGTGGCATGGAACACAAACAATACCACCAGTGAACAGCCCTGCAATGGACACACACATGACACAGATCACAGCACAATGAGAGCAAAATGGCATGCGTAAAACAAAGAGACAAATACACCAAGAACAACATAGCAACTATACCTACACAGGCAAGGAGACTGGGACATATAACACTTTGAACAGGACCCTCAAACCGCATGTCCACAGGAAATGGCCCTACATGGGTCTCAGGGACAAACAATATCAAAATCATTTGTCATGCAAATCTAAACAATGGGGAAGGGAAAGTCAACAAAGCACATGCAACTCCTACTACATGGAGCATACCTCTACAGGAACCATCTGCAAGGGACAACCACTTAAATGGACACAAAGGGGGATTTAGATTGGGAAACGGGAGGTGGAGGGGGGACGGAAGCCGGGGGGTGACTTGCTGCTGTAAGTGTGGAGGCCAGAGCCTGAAAAGATCTCTGTAGTCCAGACATTGCACCATGAATGCCTTCCAGAAATGCATTTGTCTTTTGCAGGTGACTTGACAATCCCTGGATGGCATTCACATTGACAGTCTTACCCACAGAAATACTTCTAAGGAGGTCAATAGCCTCCTTACTGAGGGCAGCAGGGGTAACAAGGAATGGGGTAGAGGTGTCTGCAGCAAAAGAGACGCCCACTCTCTTGGGTAAGCGGCCACAGCCAACTAGATGGGGAGCAACAGGGTGGGCAGTGATAGAACTGGGGGTGGCGGACAAGGGTGGTACGGGGGGAAGAGGGGTCCCTGATGGGTCTGCCACCACTAGGGAGTGGCCACTGGAGGAGGAATCCGATGATGATGATGTAGATCCCATCTCCCCCATGGGACTCCCCTCACCCTCCAGGCCACTGGGTACCTCTGTGTCAGTGATATCTTGACCCGAGGTCCTGTGGCCAGACGCATGCCCTCTCAGCTGTGCCCCGTCTCCTTTACCTATCTGTGCTGATGCTGCAAAAAGAAGAAAAATAGGGTCGTAACATATACATGATAACATTTCAATCACAACTCTGATTGACAAACAATACCATTATGTCAAGTAGTCTCCATCAAAAACTTTCGCCTAAATGGCACATTCATAACATATGCGTGAATGCCATATCGACTTAACCAAAGTTACCCACAGGCTAATCAGGATCCCATACTAATAGAATTGCATGGCTGAAGTCTTGCAACCCCAATAATCATACAACAACTAGGTGACCTCTCCATCCTCACAGCTGTGCCACATGCAGCAGACCCCAATAGCCAACAGTACTCTCCATTTGTAAAGTATCTTCCCATATGACACACACAAGTTTACGCACACATATATTTTGCACTTACATGATGTACTAACAATTTCAGATGATGCCAATGAAATCTAGCCATGTCAGATACAAAAGTACATTATCCTGGAGTAGTTGACATAGAAATACCCATGTCACAATTGACACATTTCAACATTGTGCAGCTCAAGAAGTTACACCTGTCCCAATAGAGTCAAGGAGGTAGTATCAATGTCACTCATATAGGCCTCATATATGTCACTGAAAGGAACAACATTGATGTCAGGTCCAATATGTCAGGGAGAGATGTCTCCAGAATACACACCTCAATGAATCAATAAGCCCCAGAATAGTCACAAGTATTGTCTGACACCCATTACAATGACATCATCTGAGTGTGTCTGTAGTAAACACCTGTACCTTGCATGTTGGAGGGACACAGAACTTGCAAGGAATAATAGAAGGACCCCTACCTGTTGTCTAATGAGAAGCAACATCGCTGTCCACATGTAAGACATGCCAACCCTGGTATCTGTCTGTAGATGAATGCCTGAACCCAAACACATATGATGTCAACATCACTGCAAGATGCATGACAACAGTCGGGAACAGTCCTCAGTCACTAAACTTGTGCAGTGCACTTTTCCACATGATGCCACATCAAGAGCATATATAAACACAGACTGGTTCTACAATCTGGACCCACCTATCATGTCCCTCATTGCTACTGCAGTCCTACATGTCAAATGACATACTATGATGTATAAAGGTATCTGTCGGAAAATAAACAATGCTAACACACTCCTGTCTGTGGCACAACATGAAATGGACCAGCATTGTGAATGTACTATTCCGCCAACATTTTAAAATCCACATATATGTGAGGTAATACAGACACCGTCCCATCAACATAGGTAGAACATGCGTGAAATTGTAGAATAAGGATGTTTCCTAAAGAGAAAAGGACACATGCTGACATGTAGGCACATGGAATGTTGGCTACAGTCATGGGACATAATTCTACTCAATTGGCATTCCCCACTTACCAAGGGAAAGCAGTTTGCCCCATCTGCAAACCATTACCAATGTCAGCCATGTCACATCTATGCTAGGCACAAACACATCACAGACTGCAGTGAGGCACTAGCACACATCATACACCGAGGATAACTTGCTTCTGGGTGGCGGATGTCTACATACATAGATGCCCAGACACATGGAAGAGGACAGAGATCCATAACCCACTTACCTTTTGTCTGTGACTTTCAAGGGAAGTGATCTGTGGGTTAGAAATTACACCCACTACAACAACAAAAAGTACACGAATGATCACTGTACAGAGCTATTTGTGGTCCCTGTAAAGAAAGTTGTTTGAGGATTTCCCCCAGGTTTGTACCAGATCACAGGTTTAGAAGGCAAGGTACACCAGTTTGATAAACATGACATGTCAACACAAACAATCTTCCATCCACTGAGTGACACATGACTCATCCCTAAATATGAAGGGAAGCAGTCAGTACCCTACTCAATTACCTGACAATGAAACAGGCAGGAAATTGCTGTCTACCCACCCCCTTGTGGCTGCTGTGCCTCTGCCAGAATGTGAGCCATTAAGGAGGTCATGATCTGATGGCCACCCTACCCGCGCTAGAAGGACAACCCCCAGCTAGGGTCCGCACCTTCTTGGTGATGGCTCTCCAAATCCCTTTCTTCTGACGGGCGCTGACCTGCATGGATGCAAAAGACAAGACAAGACATTATGTCCACAAGTTCCATCCAAGATGGCTTAGTCACATACATGTCAATACACAAAACTAAGAAACATTGATTTTTGTCCAAACTGCCCAAGTGTGCCACATACCAGCCACTGAGTGCTGGGACATGACTACAAACACTTCCTAATCTGCAGACAAACTCATCACCCTGCTTGGGGTCTCCACTGACTAGGTTGGGCAACTGACATCTAGTGGGTGTAGGAAAGTACCATCTTGCCTGGCATGTTACCCCATTTTTCACTGTATATATGTTGTTTTAGTTGTATGTGTCACTGGGACCCTGTTCACCAGGGCCCCAGTGCTCATAAGTGTGCCTGAATGTGTTACCTGTGTAGTGACTAACTGTCTCACTGAGGCTCTGCTAATCAGAACCTCAGTGGTTATGCTCTCTCATTTCTTTCCAAATTGTCACTAACAGGCTAGTGACCAATTTTACCAATTTACATTGGCTTACTGGAACACCCTTATAATTCCCTAGTATATGGTACTAAGGTACCCAGGGTATTGGGGTTCCAGGAGATCATTATGGGCTGCAGCATTTCTTTTGCCACCCATAGGAAGCTCTGACAATTCTTACACAGGCCTGCCACTGCAGCCTGAGTGAAATAACGTCCACGTTATTTCACAGCCATTTTACACTGCACTTAAGTAACTTATAAGTCACCTATATGTCTAACCTTTACCTGGTAAAGGTTAGGTGCAAAGTTACTTAGTGTGAGGGCACCCTGGCACTAGCCAATGTGCCCCCACATTGTTCAGGGCCAATTCCCCTGACTTTGTGAGTGCGGGGACACCATTACACGCGTGCACTACATATAGGTCACTACCTATATGTAGCTTCACAATGGTAACTCCGAATATGGCCATGTAACATGTCTATGATCATGGAATTGCCCCCTCTATACCATCCTAGCATAGTTGGCACAATCCCATGATCCCAGTGGTCTGTAGCACAGACCCTGGTACTGCCAAACTGCCCTTCCTGGGGTTTCACTGCAGCTGCTGCTGCTGCCAACCCCTCAGACAGGCATCTGCCCTCCTGGGGTCCAGCCAGGCCTGGCCCAGGATGGCAGAACAAAGGACTTCCTCTGAGAGAGGGTGTTACACCCTCTCCCTTTGGAAAATGGTGTGAAGGCAGGGGAGGAGTAGCCTCCCCCAGCCTCTGGAAATGCTTTCTTGGGCACAGATGTGCCCAATTCTGCATAAGCCAGTCTACACCGGTTCAGGGGACTCCTTAGCCCTGCTCTGGCGCGAAACTGGACAAAGGAAAGGGGAGTGACCACTCCCCTGACCTGCACCTCCCCTGGGAGGTGTCCAGAGCTCTTCCAGTGTGTTCCAGACCTCTGCCATCTTGGAAACAGAGGTGCTGCTGGCACACTGGACTGCTCTGAGTGGCCAGTGCCACCAGGTGACGTCAGAGACTCCTTCTGATAGGCTCCTTCAGGTGTTGCTAGCCTATCCTCTCTCCTAGGTAGCCAAACCCTCTTTTCTGGCTATTTAGGGTCTCTGTCTCTGGGGAAACTTTAGATAACGAATGCAAGAGCTCAGCCGAGTTCCTCTGCATCTCTCTCTTCACCTTCTACCAAGGAATCGACTGCTGACCGCGCTGGAAGCCTGCAAAACTGCAACATAGTAGCAAAGACGACTACTGCAACTCTGTAACGCTGATCCTGCCACCTTCTCGACTCTTTTCCTGGTGGTGCATGCTGTGGGGGTAGTCTGCCTCCTCTCTGCACTAGAAGCTCCGAAGAAATCTCCTGTGGGTCGACGGAATCTTCCCCCTGCAACCGCAGGCACCAAACAGCTGCATTACCGGTCCATTGGGTCTCCTCTCAGCACGACGAGCGAGGTCCCTCGAATCCAGCAACTCTGTCCAAGTGACCCCCACAGTCCAGTGACTCTTCAGTCCAAGTTTGGTGGAGGTAAGTCCTTGCCTCACCTCGCTAGACTGCATTGCTGGGAACCGCGACTTTTGCAGCTACTGCGGCCCCTGTGCACTTTCGGCGGAAATCCTTTGTGCACAGCCAAGCCTGGGTCCACGGCACTCTAACCTGCATTGCACGACTTTCTAAGTTGTTCTCCGGCGACGTGGGACTTCTTTGTGCGACTTCGGGTGAGCACCATTTCACCCATCCTCGTAGTGCCTGTTTCTGGCATTTTTCTGGGTGCTACCTGCTGCTAAGAGGGCTCCTTGTCTTGCGCGATGTCCCCTCTACCTCCTGGTCCAATTTACGACCTCCTGGTCCCTCCTGGGCCACAGCAGCGTCCAAAAACGCTAACTGCACGATTTGCAGCTAGCAAGGCTTGTTGGCATTCTTTCGGCGGGAAAACACTTCTGCACGACTTTCCACGGCGAGAGGGATCAGTCCACCAAAGGGGAAGTCTCTAGCCCTTTTCGTTCCTGCAGAAACCTCTGCTTCTTCTGTCCAGTAAAAGCTTCTTTGCATCCACAGCTGGCATTTCCTGGGCATATGCCCATCTCCGACTTGCTTGTGACTTTTGGACTTGGTCCCCTTGTTCCACAGGTACCCTATATTGGAAATCCATCGTTGTTGCATTGTTGGTTTGTGTCTTTCCTGCATTATTCCTCTAACACAACTTCTTTGTCCTTAGGGGAACTTTAGTGCACTTTGCACTCACTTTTCAGGGTCTTGGGGAGGGTTATTTTTCTAACTCTCACTATTTTCTAATAGTCCCAGCGACCATCTACAAGGTCACATAGGTTTGGGGTCGATTCGTGGTTCGCATTCCACTTTTGGAGTATATGGTTTGTGGTGCCCCTATCCCTATGTGTCCCCATTGCATCCTATTGTAACTATACATTGTTTGCACTGTTTTCTAAGACTATACTGCATATTTTTGCTATTGTGTATATATATCTTGTGTATATTTCCTATCCTCTCACTGAGGGTACACTCTAAGATACTTTGGCATAATGTCATAAAAATAAAGTACCTTTATTTTTAGTATAACTGTGTATTGTGTTTTCTTATGATATTGTGCATATGACACTAAGTGATACTGTAGTAGCTTCACACGTCTCCTAGTTCAGCCTAAGCTGCTCTGCTAAGCTACCATTATCTATCAGCCTAAGCTGCTAGACACCCTATACACTAATAAGGGATAACTGGGCCTGGTGCAAGGTGCAAGTACCCCTTGGTACTCACTACAAGCCAGTCCAGCCTCCTACAGTGGATCATGCTGTAGTTATCTGACTGAGATCTGAGGAAACTATGGGACACGTCACACCTCTGTGGCTTCTGAATAGAACCCTACTTAGATAGGTCCTCCTGAGTATCTTTGTCTCACTACATGCAAAGACACCTCAGTACTATGTACGGAGACAACCGTGGTATTGAGGATTTTCCTCCTCAGCTAAGTAGGGAGTACCCAACTAATGCTGTAGGTTGTTCAAGCTTGAACTCTAAAAGGATAACCCTCATTTGGTGTGCTTATCTCTGAACAAAATTCACCATTCATTATGGCAAACCCGCAACAGGTAGCAATTGCAGTCAATATACAACCACCCCTTACTGCACATTTATTGGCACATGGCCTAACGGCCCAGGGGGATCCTGCTACATTCGTTGTTGAGGCTTATCCAGCCTATAGAACAGAAATGTTCTATTCTTGGGTCATTTCCAGCAGCTGATGGGAACACAAATACATTTAATCACTATACACCTGCAAACACACCTACACAATACAGAGCATATGCATATTTACAAATACCTCTACCTTATCAAGAACATAATAATTGGCTTGATGGCGCCCTACCCCATACAATTCTATATGTAAAGTTAGGTCCTCTAAGTAATGATGGTCCTTCCTGGCCTTTATTGGCCACATATTCACCTCACCCTGAAGTTTGTTGCTTATATGCTGAGTTTACGGTAATATACAGATTATTAGTAAAGTTTGTAATGCAAACATTAAACAAAAACCCAGGACGTGGTGCCCCGGCTCAACCACATGCAGTAACGCCAGATGTTAATGCTGCGTCTGGACATTCGAACATGGGTAAAGTACCCACCAAACAAGAAGAGATTCCATTTTGGTTAGCTTAAAAAATGAATGCACTGGAAGCAGTATTTCCCCATATGGGACCCCAGGATAAGCATAGAATATTAACTATGTGCTTGCCATTTGGGATGGTTCCAACAGTAGATAACTGCAATACTTGGGGCACAGTATTTGCCACACTCTACACTACTGCACACTGTGCACCAACACTTGCCAATCTACCGGAAGTGTTAACCAAGATGAATACGGGGCTGCCCTGGCCCTGGATTTGGGGATGCAACTTATGGGCAATTTTGTCACAGTATGTTCAATTATATTAAGTAACCTTAAAGGGGAAGCAGCTGAACTAGCAGTGTGCATGCAGCTCCAGGGCATTCCTCCACAGGATCAAGAATGTGAGCTGCCACAGATTATCATGGAGACCTACTCTAGTATTTGTCGAGATAGTCTGGGGGCCAGACCTACAAAACCACAATTTCAGGGTAAATCTAATAAAGATTCTACCAAGCAAGCTCCTGAGGGTTATAAGAAATGTTGGGATAAAAAACAACAAACACCTAAAAAAGAAAGGAGAGAATCTCCGCATACGGAGACCCCACAGAAGAGATATAGGGGGTCATTCTGACCCTGGCGGCCGGTGGCCGCCAGGGCCACCGACCACGGGAGCACCGCCAACAGGCTGGCGGTGCTCCCGAGGGCATTCTGACCGCGGCGGTTCAGCCGCGGTCAGAAAGGGTAAACCGGCGGTCTCCCGCCGGTTTACCACTGCCCGTTGGAATCCTCCAAGGCGGCGCAGCTTGCTGCGCCGCCGAGGGGATTCTGACACCCCCTACCGCCATCCTGTTCCTGGCGGTTCGGCCGCCAGGAACAGGATGGCGGTAGGGGGTGTCGCGGGGCCCCTGGGGGCCCCTGCAGTGCCCATGCCAATGGCAGACAGTGAAATATGCGACGGGTGCAGTAGCACCCGTCGCACCTTCCTACTCCGCCGGCTCGATTACGAGCCGGCTTCATCGTGGGAAGGACGGTTTCCCCTGGGCTGGCGGGCGGCCTTTTGGAGGCCGCCCGTCAGCCCAGGGGAAACCTCAAAATACCCACCACGGTATTTTGGCGGCTCCCGCCGGGCGCGCGGTGACCGCGCCCGGCGGGAGTCAGAATGACCCCCATAATCTTAAAAATAGAGATAATACAAAAACACCTGACAGATATCAATATACTGATACACGCCAATCTCGTTCCTTTCAGGACTCACCAGAAAAACGCAGTGAGAGAGGTAGGTGGTCAGAGCGAAGAACTGAGTACGTGAAACCGAGACAGGAATCACAACACTCTACAGATGTTTCTGTTAAAAAAGAAGAGAAACTTTCCCAACAAAACCCCCAATTGAAAAAGAAAAAAGAGGCTGCAGTTGTGATTCGTCATGCCACTCAAGAAGAGGGCTCTACTTGAAGAACAAGAAGTCGGCATTAGCTCTGCTAGACAGCGCGGCAGAGGTCACAATAGTTCACCAGGATCTTCAAGAGCATCTGGAGGTGAAAGCAACTGATAACTTCTTACGAGTTGAAATTGCGGACATGCGTGTCTCCACGCCTGATAGGGTGTACAAAGTAACTTTACACTTAGAAGGAGATATTGAACGCACAATAGATGCAACCTTTTTGGAACACGTCGTAAACATATATGATATATTCTACTGGCCGAAAGGGATTGGGCACCTGAATTTGTCCGTACTTGCCCATTTGGGGAAGATGTTATCAAACATTCCTTTTCACCTCTTGTTCCCTATGAGCTCGCAGAGTCCTATGCCATTGATTGGGCATTGGTGTAGGCACCCGCGTTATATCGCAACCACGTAGGATGGGATAAAGATTCCCCCTATCATGTAATTCTAATAAAAAATCAATCCCAACCACAACCCCAATATCCAATAAAACATGATGCTAAAGCACCTGTGAGGGAAATCCTTACACAGCTAGAGTACCAGGGCGTAATAGAACCCTGTGTCTCACCAATGAATAACCCTTTATTCCCAGTAGCTAAACCGGACCATTCGTACCGAATAGTCTTCGACTATTTAAACAGTCATACATGCACGTATGCTATACAAAACTCTCAGAGCACTTATGAACAACATAGCGCGCAAAAAATACAAAACAACACTGGATGTTTCCAATGGTTTCTTCTGCCAGAATATAGCACCTGAGAGTAGCGACTTAACAAGTTTTGGTGCACTAGGCTCCCAGAAAAAATTATTTTGTTTAACACAGGGGTAGAAGAACAATACAGGACTATTCTCAGCTAGTGTGACCTCAATATTGCACAACATTGACCCTGAAGCATTGTCCTATGTAGATGATATCTATCTCACGGATTATGAATTACTGCAACATCTAAGATGGGTAGCCCGCATCGTTGTGGGATTTGCCAAATTAGGCTATAAATTAAACTTCATGAAAACAAATCTAGCCTTCCTTAGCGTCCTGCTTTTGGGATATGAGCTATCAAGTGAAGGAAAGAGCCTAGCGCCACAATTATTGTGTGCACAGTTACAACGTCCAATTACTATTAAAAAATTCCAAACACTTTTGTGTTTCATAAATTTTGGCAGAATTTACATTCTAGATTACGCAGCATTCATTAAACCCTTATGACTTAATACGTCCTGACATTTCCAGTAAATTTGGAATCGAGCACACACGCATTCTTAGAGCTTTGCAAACAGACATGCTTGCAGCACAACCCTTACATAAAAGGGACAAAAAAAAACATCTGGTCATCAGAGTAATTGCTGGTGCCATTGTGACTTTCAATGAGGGTGAGACAGTCCTGATTGCATAGAAATCACGTTTGTATTCAGCAGCAGAATAATGCTTTGCTCCCACTGAGAAAATTCTCACTGCTGTTCAGATGGCTGTAGTTAAAGAAAGACCACTAGCCCAGGGGAAACGCCTTATTGTTGTATCACCAATTCCAGCCTGTGAGGCTGTTACCAAAGTCAGCATTCCAAAAGCTAAACCATTACATCCACGTTGGATTCAATGGGCAACGTCTTTGACATCCACTGATGTTGACTATATTTTCGACCCAAAATTACAAACTCAAGAATTTTTGCAATATGAACTAGAATGCCCCGTTCCAGCAAATACATTGCCTATTGATCAATATCAAAGAGTCATGTACACCGATGGCTCAACCCAACCTGCAATAGGCACAAAGCATCAATACTCCGCTGCTTGCGCAGTCGTAAGTGGCTATTGGAGGGTAATAAATTCTATCCACAACATACTTTTACGCAAACCCTTGGAGATCGCACTGCACAACTTAAGGCTCTGTTGATGGCATTGGAACATACGGATCCTGCACGGCTAACACTCTATGTTTATGATTCATACTAGTGTGTCCAGTCCTTAAATGAATACCTGCATTACTGGTGCCAGAATGTGTTCAGAGATTCCAAAGGCAACACCATCAAACACAGGCTTCTGTGGGGGAAAGTAGTGGATCTGAAGGAAACGCTACCAAAGGCCCATGTTATACATATACTTGGACACCAGTGCATTGGAATACACGTTGCTGGAAATACACTGGCTGATTAAGCAACCAAATCGCAAGTAGCCACGGCTTCTGTTGCTGCAGTAACTCGTTCTAGAAGGAAACAGGATGATGACATATAGGCTGTCGTAAAAGCCACGGCTGAAGGCACGCTCTATCCAAAAGCATTTCCTGCTAAATATTCCTACCGAATGGGAGGCTTCCTTGACGCAGAAGTAAAAATACCAAGTGTGGGAATTCAAGTAATTCCCAATAAAGACCTAAGACCAGAGTTGATTAAAGCAGCGCATGAGGGGGTTGCTTCTGCCCATGCTAGTGTGGCAGCTACAATATCATTATTGCAAGCACGTTATTGGTGGACAGGTCTATACTAACAGACCGAGCAGTATGTCCTTTGTTGTGACATCTGCCAACAAATTAAGGGCTCCACCGTCAAAAGCCCACCGCAGACACCCCTCCTAATTACCAACAAACCATTGCAATGTGTGTACTCGGACCGTTGTAGACCCTTAACACCTAACAGTGCATACAAATACATCTTAGTCGCTGTCGACTCTTGCTCCAGATTTCTATGGGTGTGGCCACAACGCTCGGCTGACGCTTGGACAGTTTTTAAAGATTTTCAAGTCTTTATCAGCACATATGCAGTTGCGACTTTCCACTCGGACGAGGGCCCTGCCTTTGCCTTAAGGGCATTCAGGGATGTCATGGCTTCATTAGGGGTACAACTCCATTGCTCGTCTTCATTTCATCCCAATGGAAATAGTGTTGTGGAGCGGCAAAACCGTTCAAAGCAATCCTTAACAGCCACAGATTTAGGTATGGGTTGTAGCTGGCTTAATCACGTGTATGGAGTCCAGAGAGCACTTAATAATCTGTCTAGAAGGTCCCTGGGGGGCCGTACTTCATACATGTGCCTTTTTGGAACTCAAATTTGTGTTCCAGATCTTGATGGTCCTGGTGTAGAGGCGGCCGAAACACCTTTTGACGTAAATGAATGTGTCACTGCAGGAATCACAACAGTTCTGTGACCACAACACTTCTGCCAGTGCTGCCTCCGCAGGATTTTCAGGATGTACCAGTAACATCTACCGGCTGAATTCGAAAGGTTGGGGATCTAGTACGTGAAAAGGTTGCTGTCAAAAAAGAGTTCAGTCCCTCTTATCATGCACTGATCCCAGTCTTGGGAATACACAGTACCAGAACTGTCATTCTACCACCGTTGCCTGGTGCTAAAGAAAGCTGCTTTGTCTCAATCGACAATGTCAAGTTACACCGTGTGGCTGATCCTGCACAGCAGATCAAGAGGAGCAGCCAGTAGTTCCCGAATCCCTCTCACTACTGGCCGAGACGTCCCTCGACAAGTTTTGAGCAGCAATGCTGACACCTCTCTGAGCTTGGGGAGGGTGGAAAATGGTCTTGCATTAGTTTCACTAACATCTGTTACAACAAACAATACAGAAATTACTGATGGATTTGATACAACTTCTACACAGACGGATGGCATCATTTACTGTGAACCACTGCGGGAGACCCCTACCAGTTCTCCTCCTACAAATATGGCTCCAGCTTTTGCACAAACTGCTTCTGGATACTTTGTTGACATCAATAACACCTTTTCAGACTCATTTACCTCTTCTACATCTGAACTGCCAAAAACACATAAGCTGATAAACTGGCTTGAAACAAAATTACTTTTTTCCCATGGAACTATCTGTGGCTTTCGTTGACTATATTAGCTTTCCTCCTGTAGACTGGCATTGTCATCACCTTCTTTCTATTAATACATGGCCATTACCTTCCTGAAAGACCAACATTTGAACTGGTGGATGAGGTACTAAAACCTCATTTTTCTTCTCACAAAGTCCGCAGAGACATGTATTTCATGAACATTTCCGCTATACCAGTGGTTCCCAAACTTTTTCGATCCCCGGCTCCTTTGACCTATTGGCCGTGTTGGCCACGGCTCCCCATTATGTTACTTTTTTTTGGCGGGTGGGGGAACGTAATCCCAGCCTGTACCTGTACCTACACTATTTACAGTTTGACTTCTTAATTCTCTCGTTCAGGTTCCTGAAAACCATTTATTTTAAACTATTTCTTTTCTTTTGTCATAGGGATATTATTAATGGTACTCTGGCGCCCTCCGCTGGTCACAATAATTAATGCAGGGGGTTTTGTTTCCAAAACCACGGTGAAAAGCTACCGATTAAAAGCACCTCCGAGTGGTTTCCAGACTGTGTGCGGCGCCCCTGGCTAATTTTGACGGCGCACCAAGGAGCCGCGGCGCACAGTTTGGGAACCACTGCGCTATACCAATTCCTGATTGGATTGTTTGGGATAAAGTCACATTTGATGTATACGGACCCACGGAGGTCATTCAAATACCATATGTGTTTAAACTTTCCATGAACAATGTAATAATACCCAAAGTTGTTTCTGATGACTGGGATGTAAAAACAGTTTGATTCTATGATGAATGAATTACAGTATTTTACTGTATTTGAAAGTGAGGATGTTTATCAATCTAGAGAATTATGGTGACATGTTTTGCTATAATTATTATGGACACCATTTCATTCATAGAGTAAGTACCCCAAAGGCTATCTTTAATTACACACAATGGGAACATTGTCCGACTCCACCACAAGGGAGTTCTAAAACGTATTCTGAAAATTTTTCATATTTTTCTGGGCACAATGTTAAAAATGCTGAGTCATATTATTTCAAATTGCCATTGCTGGAAAATGTACATATATTATTGACAGATACAAAATTAATTTATTTGGATTCCTTTGTTTACCGGTTGAGTATAGAAGGCTATGAACATTGGCTGAAGTCAATTGAGTTAAAAAATGTGTGGGGAACAAAAAATTGGCAAATAAGGGGGAACGGAAGCTTTATTTAAAGCATGTCTGATACCTGTTCAAATGATATTTGTAAATGAAACAGTACAACAGACAAGCTGTTTAGGCTTAGCAAAAATAAAGGATTTGAATGCACCCAGTATACCCTCCCCGGCAAAGTTTTATAAGTGGCAAAAGTATATAAATGCAACTGAAGATCAGCTTAATGAATGGGCCCAGAATGGCATGTTTAATGCTTCACTTTCACGTCCTGGTGGGTGGTTACTGTGGCCAATAGATACCAATGGGTATCATAAACGATTTATAAACTCCACTCAGGGTTTTAGAACAAGTAGGCCAGACCCTCGCTATGTGTCATCGGAACATGAGGGTATAGTAACAACATGCAGTGTAGGGAAACCATGCCAGCAATGGTTGAAAAGTTCCTCACTAGATGCTGTTGGAGAATACCTCAGTCTCCTGTCTAATAACACTGACTTACAGGATTTCTTGTTAGGCCCCAGAAAACATCACAGAAAGTACTTCTTATATGCAGTTTATAATAAAATTTGGAAGCTTTCTCAACAAGAAGTTGCTGCCCGGTTAAGGCAAATAGATCAGGAAAACTTACAGAAGGCATTAGCTGTTGTAGATAATAGGATTAATACTCTGCCGACTGGATATACAGCTTAAACAACATTGTTTCTTCTGCAATAGACATAATACAAAGTGACATGTCTTCTTTACACCATGGACAGAGTCAACTAAGGTCAATTATGCAGTTAGGTTGGACACTACAAACACTGAAAGCAGGTCGCGTTCCATGGCAACATGTTAGCACAAGGGACATATTTTCCACATTTAATTTAACGCTGAGAAAGAAGCGACTTATGTCATGTTAAATATTGAAAAATTAGAAAAGTTGCCTTTTACTGTGGCTGAAATGCCATCTGCTGATTGGTTAATACACGGGGTCATTAATCTGCCTATTTAAACATTTCAATTTACATCCTGCTTAAAATACATTCCAGTGGGCAGATATGAAATACTAGGAGATAGTTACATCCATGAGGTGTGGGAGCTACCCTTCTCGTACAAATGTCTCAGTGGCATGAAAGGGGTCTTTCTTAGCGGTAGTGAATGCAAGACTTCTGTCAGCTATTCAATGGTTTGTAAACAGCTGTCCTTGCATGGGGCGCGTAATGTTTCAGCTGCAAACTTGGCTTGTTATCTGAAGGGAGTTCCAGTCCCCTTGATTAGACCTACGTTACAGCTATGTCCTCCTCAATAGTGAGAACTGTTGTGGGATGCGAGCCGGAATAGTTCATGTCATTTTGGTCTCTAAGATTGTTACATCCTGCGGGAACATAGTTTTTTCTCCTACACAACAGAGAGAAGTAGCTGAGAATTAGTCCCATATCGCTACTTCAAATGTGAATTTTGACAAGTTGAGCAGACTCAAGGCTTTATAGTTTCAAAAACATGTGGCGCTCCCATCTGCAAGCAAGACCTATGCGCTTCAGGTTGCAAGGTTGTCAGCAGAGATACAGTCCCTTTTAAGTACCAACTTTCCGAGACACTTTGGTGAGCTCGTGTGACAAATATTTAATGCGTCCAGTAGTACTGGATTAGCCAATTTCTTTAAGGCTGTTGGTTTTGGTTTAGTTCACACTTTCTCCTCTATATTCAGCTTAATACCTTCAGCCATCCACTCAATATTCTCTAGTATTTTTGGAGGATTTCCGATAATTTTGGCTATAATAGGTGGCATTTTGCTAATGCTACTTTTTCTGCACAATGGCTGTCCCATCATAACAAGGAGGACTGAAAGCACTTCCACCAGCTCAGCAGGATTGTGAACGCATGATGCAGTACTTTGGAGCAACACTCGAGGAGCAATTGGAGTGCGACTGGTCTCTGTCTCAGTGCCTCTGGTGCTCGTTCGAACATGCACTGAAAGTTTGTCTTTCTACGCAGTGCTTACTTTCATTGGATGCTGAGCTGTTGATGTTCTCGTTGAGGGCTCATTACCAGACATGCGCGTTGAGGGTGCGTTTGCTACGGGAAGCTGCTTATGAGTTGCCCTTCATGGAGGATGCAGCTCTAAACTTATTGTTGGGCGCAAAATGGAATGCTGCTACCTTGGCTGGAGCTCAGGCTTTGGAACACGGATGCTCCTTAGTTTTCCTTGGCAATGAACTTCCTACTTTACCACCTGCCAAAGTGGAAGATTTCCTGTCTTCAATTATCCCCGATTCGATTGGCAACTTCCAAAATGACTCTGACTTTTGAAATTCTGCCTTTTTTAATGCCACAGTTAACATTTTAAATTGTCCTTTTTACACATGCTCAAGTGTCTTTTTAACTTGTCATTATTGACATTCTTATATATGCGTATATGCCTTAGGTTGAATTTTAGTAGCTTTTATACATAGTTAGGCTTTGAACCACCTATGAACCGGCAAGGGGAGGGTGTTGTGTAGCCATTTTAGTTATAGCTTCATACACGTTATTTTAGCAAACTAGGCCTGCCGCTGTGCACTTTAAACCAGGCATATTTTATTCAGCTTTGTTTTATTATTTTAACAATAGCCACATATGTGGTCTTGTTTTATTGTCCCTATCTAGCTGTTCTTTGCCTAGGCCAGCACTGCGTTCTTAAACAAGACATTTCTTTCACTCTGTGCTTTTCTCATGGCTGCAGACAGATAGGTTGCTGGCAAAAGTGGCACGCTTTGTCTCTAATGTCCACAGAAACATACACACTCTTACATGGGGATCCTTTCTTGGAACATCAGCTGTTTTATTATAAAAACATTACTTTGACCCAGGTACGTTAGAGGGAGATTCCAGCCAGATGACGACAACTGTATGCTGATTGCTGAGTGCTTCGCTGCAGCTGCTTATATAGACTGCAGGCCTCTTGCTCAGGTATGAGGGATGATGTCTTCCCAGGGGAACCTGAAGGGCAGAATTAGAGCTTAACATGCTGTGCTCTAACATAGCCTAGGTAGGAGCTATTCTTAACGATCATAGTGACAATATGGTAGCGTTATTTTTATGTTTCACTCTCCTTGTCACAGTTTTAATCCTATCATGCTTCATCGTCCTAGTTATTGCAATAAATGCTTTATTATCTAAGATGCAGTTATTTCAATAAAACCTTATTGAACTATAATCTGCCTCTGATTGTCCTTGCATACGTGAGACTAATGTAACTGAGAGAAACGGATGAAATCTGAAAATGGGAAGTGGTTAAAGAACTGTCAACAGACTGAATATTGGGCACAGAAAGGAGTTCCTTCAGGAAGAGGTCAGTTGCTGGCAGTGGTTTATGTCTTGCCATCCGCACTTCCTGGAGTCATGGGTGAATGTCCCTGCTTGCCGGGGGCATCTGCTGCTACAGAGGCAGAGGTGTCTGAGGTGGTACTTCCCCTGACAGGGTCTCCCTTCCAGTGGCTGTCACAGATGTTGAAGGGACTGGTGTTGCTTGGTCAAAGGAAGGGGGTGTGGTGTTGCTCACGGTCCACTCTCCTCAAACTAACTTCATCAGCCATTTCATTCAAGTACTAAACTCTAGAAAAAACTAATCCAACCCAATACCTTGTCAGACTGCAAAAAAACTTTAAACAATGCTTCTAAGTTAAACCTGACAGTTTTTGTGCCAAGCTACCAGAAGGTTAAGCACAGGTTAACTTAGTGACTTTAGTGGTTCACCCTGGCAGGGATTGTGGCTGTTGCTTGAGCAGGGTTAACATCCCACTCAACCAACAGCCTAATTTCTCACACATAGCCTTAATAGTTATTGCTTCTGAATTTAGTAGATACACGTCTAATTTTCCTATCATTCATTGCTACACTTATAGAAGCAGAAATAGCACCCAAAATACTAAAACTACCTGTCTAAATCCTCAGTACACTCTCCTCAAACTAACTTCATCAGCCATTTCATTCAAGTAGTAAACTCTAGAAAAAACTAAAACAAGATAACAAGATCCAACCCAATACCTTGTCAGACTGCGATAAGCATTCTTGCCACACACATAATACATTCTTCTCAGAATCAGTTCTCCACAATCAAGTAATCATCAGCCACAACATAACTTCTTTCATTCTCACTCTCTCCCACAAATGCAGCCTTAACTCCTTTTAAACCTTCATGATACACCATACACATTTCACCTCTTCTGTCTTGTTCCATTCTCAATCTGGAGTGTAGATTTCAAAATCTAAATCATTCTTCTTCCTTAATTTCCTCTTTTATATCATAACCTTTACATTCATGCAGTCCTTCAAAAATTTAACTTTTCTTTCATTATGCTCATTAATACATTAATCTCACTCTATACTCAAACTACACACATACCTCCATTTAATGGTTTTAGTTTCATACTGAATGTTTGCAATTATCTTTACATTTTTATCATAGGTAATATTATACCCTCCATTCTCTGAGATATGCAAATATTCCATTGATACATTGAAATCCAACAAGTAAGGAATCAAAAGTTCATCATTGTTCAATATACTAATAAATAATGTACAGGACAAACCTTGAGAAATAGGATTCAACAAAAAGTAAAAGCTTCACTTCCAAAAGAAGGAAGGAAAGTATATATGCAACAATTCGTAACCTTCATTTTCTCTGACTATTCCCTTACCATTTTAGAATACATTTTATTTTAATATTCAGTAGGTAAACTCTCAATGCATCAGTGTATCGTGATTTGCATCATTATGTAATGTGGTTAATTGAACGTTTGTGGAAGTATATCTCACCAAAGATAGTAAGCACAACAAAAAGCTAACTAAAATTGTCAATATTGTTAATAACACAATGAAACCAATAATTTTACTGCATCAGTTTTACTCCATTTTAAAATTTTCTATTGAGTCTAAAAAATCTCATCTGTAATGCTCAAAAAAATCAAAAATTAATAAAATGTGTCTTTAAATCCTTAATAGATTTTCTTCTTTTCTTCTTATTTCATTAAAACAATGCTCTTAATTTTTCCTCAAATGTTCTTTCAACTATTTCGGTTTATTATTTAAGTGAATTCTACTTTATGTGCTTCAACTGGAAAATGTTATCTTTACAATCTTTCAGATGCTTTTCCCAAGGTGGCTCTCCTTCTTTTGGTTCACTCTCAAACTAATTTTCAAAACTCTATTGACAATGATTTATTGAACTATGGGTCTAGGATTCTGAATCTTATTTTTCTGACACTGTGGCTATAGACTCATTGAGGGGATTCATATGTTCTGTTTGCAGTTCTCTTTTTAACTGGTCTTTTAGAAACAGGCGATTTAATCCCACTATTTTCAGAGTTTAATTCAATTTCTTTAGATCGTGTGACTCTCTGGCTGACATTGTTTTATTTTGCAATTTCTTTTCAATTATTTGTTTTCTTCAGTTCTCTCCTTTCCATTTACTAATGAGCTTAAGCTTCTACAAAAAACTCTGTTTTCAAAATCATGATTTACTGCAAACTGCATTCTTCCTCTAAGGGTTTTTATGACTCAAGTTTTCAACTACAATCCTTCATTGTTTGGATCACAGCCTACTTCTCCTTGCTGCCCCTCTTGCTTGTAACATTGTAACAGCTCTTCTCACTGATCCCTTTGCTGAAACTGGTGTTTCAAACCACTGGTGGAAGACCGAATCTCTTCACCAGGACTCTAGCTTTCAATGATTTAGATATTTATGACTTTACCAACTTAATCACTTTCAGAATGTTGAGTCTCAAATTCACCTCCCTCTGGATCCATGCCACAAATTTGTGCTTGACTCTATGAATTAGCGGTTGTTTGCACCACTTCTCCATCTGCTGTCTTCACTCTTTTTGTGTGAGCTACATGGATTCACTACGGATTTCCATGACACTTTACTGCAGTGTTTGTAATCAAATTCACTTTGAAGGGGCCACACCAGAGCTCTTCCAGAGAATTCTTTCTGACATGCTTTCGGATCTCTATCCAACCCCCTGGGTTTAGTTCATTTCAGAAGACGTCTTTTTTGCTTCAGTTGCCACATTCACCTGATTTCACTGCATCAGCCAGACCATTACTGTAATCTAGAACAATGTTATCAATTATTGGTCAATATATAATATAATTGGCTATTGAGACCAATGCAGCTGAAAGAGTATAAGCTAATCTCATTGCTATACCCCTGATCATGTCATGGGGTGATGGGCCAGACTTTTTATCCTAGTACATTTGGGCCCATATTTATACTTTTTTAGCGCCGAATTTGCATCATTTTTTTACGCAAAAGCGGCGCAAACTTGCAAAATACAATTGTATTTTGCAAGTTTGTGCCGTTTTTGCGTCAAAACGCAGCGCAAATCGGGCACTAAAAAAGTATATGGGTCTGGGCCTTGATGCTCATCAAAACAAAAGGAAGTGCATTGTTAATTTCACACCTGTTGAAGCACACATTTTGGCCAACTTGTTCTTGAGAGTTCCATTTATCCTCCCAACCTCTCAGGAAGACTGAGGACAATAACTGCAATAGAACTTCTGGTTTACTTGGTAATCCCATTTTCAAAGCGAGAGATACAGTATGTCTCAATAAAAGTTGGAAGACTGAATTTAGCACTCAACTCTAAACAAAAGCTTAGCAACTGTAAGGCTATCTGATCTCCGGATGAGGTAGACTTTGACCCATTTGGAGAAGAAGCAGGCAATGACCAATGTACATTAGAAACTATTACAAACTGGCATCTCGACAAAGTCTGATTGGAGTCTTGTAAATGGGTCTTTTGATTGCAAATATGATTATTCATAGTCAATGCTCTTTTCCTCTGATTATTTCTCTGGTGCAAGGCACCTGGTACATTCATTTTCTGCAACATTTCTAAAATGTAAATTTTCCCAATATTTCATGAATGTGCAAATCATCACATCCCTTACTGCGTCCACAGTAATACCTAGCAATGGGATACAACATCGCATCAGGGAAAACATATTTATTTTCAGTATTCACATACAAGTCTTGATGATTTTTTTATAACCTAATTTCTCCCATTTTTTTAAATCTTCTGTAGGCTCCTCCCAAAAGTTCCTCATCTTTCCTTGTTTCATCAGTCTCATTTTCCTGGATCACTGTCTCATCCTCAAGTGCCCAGTATCTGGCTACTTGATCTGCATAGTTATTTCCAAGAGTAACCAAATCCTTTACTGCCTTATGGGCAGCAATTTGACAACAGCAATCTGATTTGGGTATTGAATTATTTTCAAAAGGTCAAGTATAAAAATACTGCTCTTTAAAGGGATTCTAGTGGATGTCATAAAACCTATTTATGACCACAGTTGCCCACAATCATGTACCACACCAAAACCACACTGGCTGTTAGTATAAATTGCTACACTTAAATTTTCGGGAAGACAGAAAGTTCTTGTCAGTTCAACCAACTCTGCGACGTTATCTGAAATCACATTCAGCAACTAAGATGCTTCAAGATTTTCAGAAATAGAACATACTGGACAGATAGCCTCCAATGCCCCTTATTGGTCTCCCAAGCCAGGCCCATCAACAAATAGACTCAGACCAGCCATTTCTAATGTATTCTCTATAATATCTGGTCTTGGTTTTGTTACATAATTCAGCAACTACAATGCAGTCATGCTCCCTTTCACCATCTCCACTTTCATCAGTATTTTTCTCTTCACGACATTTGGTTGTAATTGGAAGCAGTGTGACTGGGTTGAGCAACTTGAAATATTCTCTGCTTCAAGAATAACCTGCTCATAGCTCATAAGTCTACTATTTGTCATGTGTTGAGTTCTTGTTAATAAGATCTCAACTGAGTGTGGCACATATAAATTAAAGTATGGCCCATTACTTTTCCTTGACTTTGCTCAATGGCAATACAAACGGCTGTAAGGGGAAACATCCCGAACAACTAGGTCCTAAACAACTACTTGCCGAAACCACTACTGCTAAACAACTAAAAAGTCTTTACAACGAAGTACTGAACAACTACAGTCTAAACAATGATTTTGCCTGAATTACGATTTCCTGAACACCAAATTTTAAGGTAAGTTTTTTTTTTTTTATAGTTTATTAGTTGTTTAGAATATATATACTAGGACCTAGATGTTCCATCTCATATTCGGCTGAAACCAATTTCATACAACAAGGAAGATTTACAGCTACTCGATCCAATACAGCTAGAAGGTAAGCTATTGGTCTCATCAAACCACCATGTTTCTGTGTGAGAGTTGATAATGCACATCCACCTTTCTAATGACAGAACAGGAAAAATGTAAAATCATAATCAGTCCTTCCAAGAGCAGGTACATTTCAGAAACTCTCCATATTCTGAATGCATAAAAACACTCATTATCAAATCCTACTGGATCTTTTATGCCATTCTGGGTCAATCCTATCAAAAGTTTGGCAATCAAAGTAAGGTTTGTGAGCCACTGACAACAATATCCAACAATTCCAAGGAACAGCCTCACCTCCCTCTGGGAAGATGGATTTATTTTCAGAATTGCAGAAGCATGTTCTTTTGAGACTTTCCTTTCCCCTTTTTCAATTTGGTGACAAAAATAGTTATTTCCTTTTTACAATACTACATCTTTGTTGGAGAAATCTTATGACCTCTATCAGCTAAATGATTCAATGGGGCAATTGTATCCAGTTTACAGTCTTCCTTTATCTTTGATGCAACTAATATATCATTCATATACTGTACCAAGACAGATTTACAGGGCAGCTCAAATTTTCTCTCTTTCCTAAGAATTTGACTAAAACTTTAGCAAGCTTAGAGACAGTAAAGCCTTCTGGATGACAATGGACTGTAACTATCTCGAGGACACTAAGGACATGGGTCTTGATACCATGATCCGTCCTTAGGTTTAGGTTTCCCATTTAATGAATCTTTATGCTGTCCCTGATGCCGAGGATAATTTCTCCCTGGAGGAAGGATCTCTTTTGCCCCCATGGCCCTTGGCTTTTGCCCATCTTGCCCCAGAGGTTGAGCTGAATGAGGTTCTGCGAGTGTCTGGTGGGAAGATCTTATGGCCCTGACGGGATCCCATCCAACCTATTTAAGTCCAATATCACACTATGGGCTTCACTCTTGACCAATGTTCTTAATGTTGTCTTAACTGTAGACCCCCCGAAGACCTGGTCACATGCCATCATTGTACCTATTTTTAAGAAGGGCTCTAGAGGAGATCCCCAATGTTATCACCCCATTTCTTTAATTAATTCTGTGGCTAAAATTATGGGGCATATTTTGCTGGAACGCCCGCAGTCTTTGGCCACTCAACATAATGCACTCTTGGAACTCCAGTTTGGCTTTCAACCTGGTTTAGGTACAGGTGAACAGTCTCTTAATCTGTACCTTTTAATTAACAAATATACTGTTGCCAAAAAGGGCGAGCCTTACTTGGCATTTATGAACTTGAGTTCTGCCTTTGACTCAGTCAACGGGGCCAGGTTGCGGAGTATCTTTAACGACATGGGGGGAGTCGACCTGTAAATTAATCATTTCCTTAGGGAACTTCATGATGAAGTTACTGCTACTGAGATGCACGGTCATTGGGTGGGGAAGACAACAACTGCTTTGAACCTTACCAGAGGAACCAGCATCTGCACTGGAATGGTTTACAGAAGAGAGTCTGCTGACCAGCCCTGGGCAGAATCCCACCCCTTCCACTGCTGAGGAAGATGTGTGTTGCGACAAGGCCCAGGACTCAAAAGAAACACACCAGCTCTCGAAGGTGCGGGTCGGCCCAGCGGGTGGCGTCCACCTCCGCTTAGGCCCGTGAAGGCTCCCCGTTGGTGACAACCAAGGGAGGAGCTACAATTGCAAAGGTTTGAGACACCACACTGGAGACGCCTGTGGAGAGGCTCTCCCCTGATAGGATGAACTCTGGCAGTGACACTAATCTATCCCGGAGTCCCACACTTTAACATGTTTCCTATTTCCAGATACTGGGGACTGCGGATTCTGTTGTATAATATCCCTGCTGTTGGAGTGATCTATTGTGCATTTGAACCCTAGGTTATGGAGGAGTCAGCCAATGTCCGTTAATTTGATGTTATGATTTTTACAGAGGGTTTCTTACATATGGGCGTCAGATGCTTGAGGGGGGAGGTATGGGGAGGGAGTTGGGGACACTGAAAGCATGTTTGAGGGAATTTTAGTATCCTAGTTGGTTTGAGTATCGGTTCAATACCTCTTTGTTGCATCTTTCGTGAACTCGGGCACACATTCACAGAGGGCAGTCACCAGATAATGGCACGTTGAAACTCCAGAAGGTTACAAAGGCCTGACACATTCCGTCAGGGTGGTGCTGGGGGGTGGATCCCTACCACGAGATGAAACATTAATCTGCAATATTAAATGGTAGGCTCCCTAATCATTCTATTAGATTTGAGCGCTGCGTTCGATACAGTGGATCACAAAATTCTTCTTCAAAGAATTACCCAAGCAGAAATTGAGGGTGCCACTTTTAATTGGCTCTCCTCTTTGGAAGATAGGTCCTTCCAAGTCCTGGATAGGTCTCTCTTTTCCAATGTTTTTCCCCTTAACTGTGGGGTCCCTCAGGGCTCTTCCTTGAGCCCCACTTGTTTTAACATCTACATGTCTCCTCTGGCTAAGATGGTAGAACCCTACGGTTTATCCATAGTATCATATGCTGATGACACCCAGCTAGTTTATTCCGTTTCCACCAATGTAAACTCTGACCAGGCCTCTCTATCTTCCTGTCTCTCAGAGATTGCTAGATGGATGGCAGACAGTAAGCTTAAACTAAATGATGAAAAAACTGAAGTGATGTTGGTCGGGAATTTTCCCCTACTCAAATCTCCTATCTCTATCCTATAAGGACTGAATGATCTCCCCTCTCCGAAGAAAACAATAAAAAGCTTAGGTGTCTGGTTAGACTTTCGCCTTACAATGGAACATCATGCAAAAAAACTTGCGGCCACTTGCTTAAATTTTCTAAGAATCCTTAGGAAAATCTTCAAATTTCTACCTTTTCTTGCCAAAGACTCATCACTCAGACCCTCATATTATCCCGTTTGGACTATGGGAATGTTCTGTGTATTAAAGAGATTGCAGGTAGTTCAAAATGCAGCAGCCCGCCTTCTTGTGAACATTCCCAGACATTTATCTGCCAAACCAGCCTTAGCTTCCCTCCACTGGCTTCCAATTCAGCAAAGGATCAATTTTAAAGCTATGTGCATCATGCACTGAGCTCTTCATGCTAAGGGTCTGGCCTTTCTTAGATGAATTATTACTCCCTGCACTCCTCGAAGATCTCTTAGATCTTCTTTGGCTGCTTTAATTAATACATGTCCTATTAGGAAAGCTAGAAGGGGAGGCAGATCCTTTGCATTTATAGCAGCTAATATATGGAACTCCCTTCCCCCGGCACTCCGGCAGGTCAGCGCGGAACTTCCCTTCCGTAGAAAACTGAAGACTCTCTTTTTCTCATCATAGTTACGTTCTTTTTTTTTTTGGGTTCTCCCGTCTTTCTTTTAGCGCTGGGATGCCTCTGAGTAGCCATGCGCTGTATAAATCCGCTAAACTAACTAAACTAACTAACAGGTGCTATCATGGAATGTTAATGGTCTCCTCGATAAAGTGAAACCCACAGCCATGCTCACCTTTGCCCACCTCCATCAGACAAATGTCCTTCAACTTTAGCAAACTCACCTTTTGGAAGAGCGATGCCCCTGTTTGGCTATGATAGGATCTACCATTATGGGTTCACCTGGGGATCTAAGGGGGTGGCGATTCTCTTGAAGCGCACCTTTCCCACGGTGGTTGAACAGGTGGTGACGGATGGGCAGGGGTGGTTTGTGGCACACTGGATGGGAGTACAACCAGTCTGGTGAGTGAGTATTCACCCCCGGCAGCCTGACACATTCTTTTAAGGGAACTCTCCAGTGGCATATTGGACCTACCCCATAGGCCGATACTGATAGGAGGCGATTTCAATGTGGTCACATACACCATGAGGGACATGTCGGGTCCCCTCTGCATCCAGATGTGGGACTGCACATCAACTTTCAGACTGGTTGTCATCCTTAAACTTTGTGATGTGTGGAAGTTCTGGCATTCTAATTGTCAGCAATTTAGTCACACATCTGCTGCACATCATATACAATCTAGAATATATCTTATCCTGATGCCGGCCGCAGATTATGGCACCCTCTCTCACATACAAATTCTCCCCAGAGGTATATCTGACCATGCCCAAATTCTTCTAACTCTTGGATCTACTAGAATGGAGATTCACCCTATGTGGCAGCTCAATGCCTGGCTTTTGCAAAACAAACCTTGCATCCAACACCTGCAGACTGAACTTCAGGCATACTTCAACACAAATGATGGCTCAGTTTCATCTCCGTGAGTCCTTTGGGCTGCCAGTAAGACAGTGATACAGGGCCTTGTCAAATGTTTTATACGCTTATGGCGCAAATCACACAATTGGAGGCTCAAGCTCTCCGGCGTGAACAGACCTTGGAAACATGACCCACTGAAACGGCCTTTCATCAACTGACACTGTTGTGGAAGGAATTGCGCAGTCTCTCATTGGAGGCAGCAAAGTATCTCTGGTGAGCCTCCATGGCCAGAGTCTTTGGTTGGGGGGATAAAAATGGGAAATTGCTTTACTATTTGGTTTCCCATCAACAATTATACCGAATTGTGCACAAAATTGTAGATACAGAGAGTAGAAGGGTTACCACACTCCCAGAGGTGGCCGAAACGTTTGCTAAGTACTAACAGCTACTTTATACTGCCACCCCTGCTGTTGACCCCCAAATACTCAACTCAATTTCTCGAGGTGTCCCTCACCCGACTACCCCTATCAGAGAAAGACTTCCTGTCCTGGACGAACCTATCACAAGTGCTGAAGCAGCAATGGTGATCTCCTCTATCACCTCTGGGAAGACTCCAGGCCCCGCCAGCTTCCCAGCTGAATATTATGTGCCGTGTCGAGAGATATTAATGCCTAGGCTGCTCGTCCTACACAGCGAAGTGGACCACACTGGTACCTTCCCACTTGGCTTGGACACAGCAACCAGAGTGGTTGTTCCAAAGACCTAGCCCCCCTCTTGGGCCAGTGCTAACTATCGTCCCATTTCACTTATTAATGGGAATGTTAAAATCTAAGATACAATTTTAGCAACTCCCCTTAAGCAAGTGCTACCACTTTTAATTCACCCAGACCAATGTTGGTTAATGGTAAATCGAGGAATGCAACACTGCATACACCGGCTTCAGATGGCCTTGGCCCACCAGACTCGGTTGCCTTCAGATCTAGCATTACTATTTGTGGATTTTGAGAAGGTGTTTGATTCAGTGGATTGGAACTACCTGCAATTGGTCGAGCCGGTGAGGGTCCTAGGTTTCGTAGGTTAGTCCAAGCATTATATGGTAACCCAACATCCTGAGTCCAGATTAATGGTACCCTTTCGGGCTCCTTTCCCATTCACTGAGGAACTCGTCAGGGCTGCCCCCTGGCCCCTCTCCTCTTTGCCCTGGCTATTGAGCAAGTGACGCAACTGTAGCGCTTGCTAGAGGGTTCCTGTAATTTCATGGAGGGCTGGATCTGAAGGTTAAACAGGCCAAGACACATGTGATGGTTTTTTTGGCACGAGGAAAAATGAGAATGCTTCCTTAACAGTCAATAGAAGTAACGGTAGCTCTTTCCCCATGTTCTCCTCCTTAGGAATCCCTTTTGGTAAGTGTTCTGTATGGGATCCCTTAAAGATCAGTGGAGCCGCTGCCTTCTCTAAGGCTGTGGAAGCAGTTTTTAGTTTTGCTGACAGGCTAGGCTGTCAGCCCATTAGGTAACTTGTGGCTAATTATAGAACCAAGTGCTGTGCTATTGCCTCTGTAGGAAGTTGGCCCTTCATATAGTGAACCAAAATTAGATACACTGTGCAAAGAGTCCAGGCAATCTTGGGGGATATCACAGAGGCATAAATGACAACCCAAATGCACTCTTTTTGGGTAGTGTGGTCGAGCAGTGAGGCATATCAGAGGTTAGTGTTAAGCATGTAAGTCACACACTAATGCATTAAGTGAGACACACACTCAAAAAAGAAATCTGACCCCAATTTATAAAAAGAAAGCATACTTTTATATAAACTTTGATACCAAGATCACCAGAGTCAGGTGAGTACTTTTTGAGTTATGAACTTTTAAAGTTTTTAAAAGCAGACAGTGCATTTTTCAGAAAGCTGCAATTCAAAGTCGGCAATCCAGGTAGAGTACAACTTATGTGACCAATCTCCTGGACTTAAGGGGTTATGGGGTAAGGTCCAAGATCACACCAACAGGTCACCTCTGGGAGCTCTTGGTGCGTCTGGGTGCAGAGGTGTGTTATGGCATCGGGTGTCCCATTCAAGTCTGCAGGGATCGGTCTGGTTACAAAGTCACTGCAGGGATGAACTGTAAGGACAGTCAAGAGGAACCTACATGGGGACTCAACCCTTGAGGTGCTTGCGCATGTGGTGACACCATTGGTCAGCTTCTCCTTGGGCTGCAGGGTGGAGGAGTGTCTTCTGGCATCGGGTCTAGCACTGCTGAAGTTCCTCACAGTTGCAAGGGGAGGCTTGCAGGAACACTTTGCAGGTGTGAACTGGGGGGTGCAGTCTGACCAAGCCAACAAGTGGACTCAGGTCTCATGAGGTGGGGAGACTTGGGGAACCCTTGCTTTCCCTCTTCTTGGTCTGTGGTGGACGGGTGCAGAGGTGTCCTAGGGTATCAGGTTTTGCCTCCTGGTCACTCGCGGTTGGAGGGGGGAAGTCTGCAGACGGCATTGTGAAGTCCACAGTAGGCAAGCAGAGGGTGGGATTATTCTCTGGATGGCTTGTGGACCACACTGACACCATTTGACCACTTCAACACAGGCTAAGCGGCTCAGGTGCAGTGGTGATGTCTGCTGTTGGGTTTTTGGCAGTCTTGGTCCTCTCAGTTCTCTCTTGGGTGCCTGCAGATGAAGGGGAGCAGCTCCTCCAATCTAAAGGAGTTCTTCTAGGTGATTTGCGTAACACTGGAAGCTCTCCTGGTTTCTTGAAGGCTGCAGCGGCAGGACAGGTCAGTTGCTCCTAAAGGGCTGGGTGCAGCAGGAAGGCTGGCAGAGTTGGTGCCAAGTCAGTTGTGCTCCTTGGTTCCTGGGTTCTGCAGGCTTCTCGTCCACTTCTCCTTTTGTGCCCTGTGAAGATCTGAGGATCTGGTATCAAAGGGGTCCCCTAAATACTACATTTAGGGGGCATTAACGGGAGTGAATGGTAGCGGAGCAAGGGCTACATACCCTTGGAGTCAATACCCCTCCTAGATGACCACTTCCTGTGGGGAGTTGGCATCACCCTGTCCAGAAGTTCTAAATTCCACCACACACAAGATGGCAGTATTGCCTAAGTTTTGTCCCTCTTCAGGCTGGCCACCCTAGGGGTGTTCCCAGTCTGTAAGTGTGACACGCCTCCTGCGTAACTAACTTTCTTGCCTGTCCAGGTGCCAGATGGACCCTGGGGGAGGTGGGGTTGGCACCTTCCTCAGCGGAAGGGCCAGATCTGTATACAATGGGTGGTGCACTTCTTTGAAACTCCTGCCTTGGAATGCAGGTCATCCTGTTGGGAGGGGTGGGTAACACTCCAGCTCAGACAGGCTTTTGTTTCTGACCTCTCGAGAGCAGAGGCTCTCCCATTAGGAGGTCAGATTCTCATCTGTTGGTGGCAGGCTGGCCAGATCTGCTCAGTGAGCTCACCAGCAGTAAGATGCCCACCGGGTGCATTTATTAATATATCCACCACTGAAATCAGTGTGGGCTTATTAATACAAGATGTTTGATGCCAAACATCCCTAAGTTCATAGAAGCCATAATGTAGCTAGGGAACTCATAGTGACCGGTGTCCAGCACATGTATTTAAAATGGCTTGCCTGTACACTTACTATGTCTAAGAATCAACAAAGATGTAGTAGGGGCATATTTGCTCATGCATATCTGCCCTCACTTGTACTATAATGCACCCTGCCTTTGGACTGACTTACAGATATTACAAACAGTGTTTTTAGGGGGCCTGACACACATGTGTGTACCATGTTATGTTTTCAATTTTGGGAGCACTTTGTCACACAGTCTGCAATGGCAGTCTGCATAAGGTTGGCGATGGGTCACTTGGAGTGGCACAAATTGTGCTGCAGCTCCTAGAGGCCCTCTTCAGTACCCATGCACTAGGGGTATCATTTTCTAGGAACCTATAGAGGTGCTGAAGGGACTAGTCACTTGAAGATCAAGTGACCAGGTGTCTTGTTTCAGGAAAGGAACACTGGCACTTGAGACCTGGTTAGCAGGAACCTAGTGCACCTCAAAAGCAGGCAAAAAGTGTGGGGGGGGTACTGCAACCAGAACCCAGTTCCTTACAGCATCCTACTGTGCTGGGGTGTGGGGTATCAGTGATCAAGCTGGACTGGAAAGAATTTATAATAGTTTCATCAAAAGGTTACTTGCTGTGCCAAATGTACCAGCTTCTTTATTTGTCACTCTGAGGTGGGATTACAGTATATCAATGATTTCATCAAAATGCAAACTCTCTTCTTGTGGCTAAGGGTTTGGACAAAGAGTCAAACTTCTTTCAATCCGGCAGTGCTCACTGATTGTTTGAAGCTAGATTGATCCCTAGATATTCCCTGGTGTTAGAAGTGGGGTCTTTGGTTGGCATTCAGGTTACACCCTGTCCAAGCAAGGCCACACACAATCCAAATTATCCTGTGCCCACCCTGCTTGGCACTGAGCAGTCAGGCCTAACTTAGAAGGCAATGTGTCAAGTATTTGTGCAATAAATCATACAATAACACAGTGGTATACCACAAAAAAGCACCACGTAGGTTTAGAAAAATTTAAGATATTTATCTGATAAAAAGCAGGTCAAAACCATCAAGATTTAATAAGTATATGTTGAAATATCACTGTTCAAAATGATAAATAGAGTCTTTAGTTCTTAAAAAGTAATAAGAGTCTCTTGCAAGCACAAAGTACCTTGTTTGCGTCTAAATTATCCGCACGGGACAGCAGAGGAAGAGATGGGTGGAAAACAGGGAGGTGTGCGTTGGTGTCTCCTGGCGCACAAAGACGATGCGCCAATGCTTTTCAATGCAGCAAGGGCTTTGCGTCAATTTCAGGCATGCAGGCCTGGATCCTCTTCAGGGTGCGGGGTAGTTGGACACCCTGAGGACGATGCAGAGAAATCCTGGTTGTGCAGGACAAAGTCACAGAAGCTGCATCGATCGCAGGAAGTTCGGGCTGCATCGTTCTGCCTCAGCGATGTGTCGATTCGGTGGGTTGTGCGTCGAAATTCCAGTCGCAACGCTGATGCTGCGTCAATCTCCACTTGGGGGGATGGGCGTCGAATCTGGCAGGCTGGGCGTCAATTTTCCACAGCACAAGCAGTTCTTTGCAGAGGTGAAATCTTTTTGGCCCTGAGACTTCAGGAAACAGGAGGCAAGCTCAAACCAAGCCCTTAGAGAGTACTTCTCAGCAGAGCCAGAGGGCAGCAAGACAGCAGGGCAACACCAAGGCAGCAGTACTTTGCAGAAAAGCAGTCCGGTAAGTCGTTTGGGCAGCCAGGCAGCTTCTCTTAGCAGGTTGCAGGTTCTGGTTCAGAGTTTCTTTCAGAGGAGGTATCTTGTCAAGAATTGGCTGAGTCAGTAGGGTCAGCGGCCCTGTTTATATACCCAAATGTGCCTTTGAAGTGGGGGAGACTTTAAAGAGTGGCTTAGAAGTGCACACGCTCCACTTTCAGTTACATCCTGTCTGCTAGGGTCACAGTAGGGGGTTTGGCAGTCCATTGTGTGAGGGCAGGCCACTGTCCTTTGACATGTAAGTGTCAGGCCCTCCACCCTCCCAGCCCAGGAAGACCCATTCAGTATGCAGATGTGTGCAGATGCAACTGAGCATCCTATGTTTGGTGTTGTCTGAGTGAAATGCACGAGGGAGCTGTCAACTAACCCAGCCAGATGTGGATTGTAAAGCACAAAAGGATTTAAGTGCAGAGAAATGTTCACTTTCAAAAAGTGGCATTTCTAAAATAGTAATATTAAATCGAACTTTACCAGTCAGCAGGATTTTGTATTACCATTCTGGCCATACTATATATGACCTTGTTACTCCTTTTAGATCAGAATCTGCCACTGAAACAATATATGAGGGTAGATCTGATGTTAGCCTATGAAAGGAGCAGGCCTCATAGCAGTGTAAAATGAATTTAGGAGTTTTATACTACAAGGACATATAAACTACACAGGTACATGTCCTGCCTTTTTTCCTACATAGCACCCTGCCCTATGGGTTACCTAGGGGTGACTTATATGTAGAAAAAGGGGAGTTTAAGGCTTGGCAAGTACTTTGTAATGCCAAGTCGAATTGGCAGTGAAATTGCACACACAGGCCCTTCAATGGCAGGCCTGAGACATGGTTAGGGGACTACTTATGTGGGTGGTACCATTAGTGCTGCAGGCCCACTAGTAGCATTTAATCTACAGGTCCTGGGCACATGTAGTGCACTGTTACTAGGGACTTATAAGTAAATTAAATAAGCCAATTGGCTATGAGCCAATGTCAATATGTTTTAAGGGAGAGAGCATATGCACTTTAGCACTAGTTAGCAGTGGTAAAGTGCACAAAGTCCTAAAACCAGCAAAGACTGTGTAAAAAATTGGAGGGACGGAGGCAAAAAGTTGAGGGTTAGTACCATAAGGCTGTCAAGTCGAACACCTGGCTTACGAAATTTACAATACCTGCCTTAGCTTGGGTGAAGTTCTTTTTTGCACCCTCAGTTGACTAAAGGCAAGCATGTTAAACACTCTTAAAAATGAATGTGGAAGGGAATAAGGAGGGTCTTGGAATTGAACAAGGTTTCTTTGAGGATGTTGGCTCACATTGTGGGCCTTTTGTCATCTTCTATTCAGGCTATTTTCCCATGTCCCTTGCATTACTGGGCCTTACAGCGGTTGAAAGTGAAACACCTAAGAAGTAGGTTGAGATACTTACCAACAGTTTTTTTTAACTTTGGAAGTGGGGGAAGAGCTGATGTGGTGGTTAAGGAACATGGAAGCCTGGAAACAATGTCCAATTTTTGGAGAAAATCTGGGCTTGGTTGTGGAATCGGATGTAACCTTGGAAGGATAGGTTGCAAGTTGTGGGTCATCAAGGACTGGTGGTCATTGGACAGATCAGGAAAGGAATATGCATATATGAATTGTTTGGAATTATTAGCAGGTTATGTTGTAATAAAATGTTTCAGAGACCAAACTATCATGTGTTCAGTTCTGTTGAGGATAGACAATGTGTCAGCAGTGAGGTATGTACGCAGGTTTGGAGGTCCACATTCAAAGGGTCTCTCAGATTTAGTAAAATATTTTGGGAGCATTGTCTGGAAAGAAATCTGAGAGTTCAAGCGGAACACATTCCAGGATTGAAGAATTCAGTGGCGGATTGGGTGTCGAAGAATTTTCAAGATTCAAGCAATTGGATGTTAAAGAATAATATTTTCAAGGAAATAGACAGGATAGGGTTGAATGCAAGAGGTGGAAAAGTTCTTCAGTTGGAGACCAGACATGGAAGCAGCTGAGTAAGATTCTTTCCTACATGTTTGGAGAAGGCTTCATCCTTATGTGTTTCCACTTTTTTCAATGATTGGCAGGGTGACAGGAATGACTTGCAGATGGAAGGAGATAGTGGTAGTGGCCACTCCTTTATAGAGGTTTCAACCAGGGTATCCAATTATACTGGAAAATAGTGTAGATTTTCCTATGTTGCTTCTGAAATTCCTGGAACTCTTGTGAGGTTATGAGGGGGCGATACACAGTCTGATCAATTCAGATCAGTTATCAGTGGCATGGAGACTTTCAGAAGAGTATGGAAAAAGCCAGGGCTTTCATCAGAAGCTTCTAGATTTATCAAGGAATCTTCAGCTTGAAAATAAGAAAGGCGTATATATTGGCACGGAGTAAATGGATATGTTGGTGTGTGGGGAGGGACCATGATCCCATTTCAGTCGATGTAGTTCAGGTAATCAATTTCTTATCTGAGTTATTTGCTAAAGGTTAGCTTACAAGACAGTGAATATGTATAGACCAGCTATTGTTGCCTGCCCTGTTTTGGTGAATGGTTCATCAGCGGGACAGGATGCTATGGTGGGAAGTCTTTTTAGGAGTATTAGGATTACAAAGCCTTCAGATTCTAGGTATGATTCTCTTTGGGATGTTTCAAAAGTTCTAACATTTCTGGAAAGCTGGGACATTAATGAGAATATTAATTTGAGAGATTTGCCTTCTTTTTGTTGTGTTTGTCATTGTTGCGTAGAGTGTCTAATGTGCGAGCTCCGGAGCCTTCCTATAGGTTGTATACTCCAGAAGTGATATGTTTTCACCTAAAACAGAGAACAAAGACAAATTTGACTTCAATTTTCTATCCTTATTTTGATGAGAGAGGGAAGAAGTGTGTGGTTTGATGTGTGAAGAAATATGAGTGTAGAAGGGTGTTGTTAAGGCCATTAAGAGTTACTCAGCCTCTTATTTCTTTTAAGAATCCATATAAAGGAGTTTCTTTGCCGACCTTAGCTAGATGTGTCATGAAGTTATTTTAGCATTTATCCGGGTAGATTATTTAGTCCTGGGCATGAGGCCTGTGCCCTCTCACCTAGTTCCTTTCCGCTTTTATTCATTTTATTATTATAGCAGACCTTCATTTTAGTGGAGATGTTTTTCATTCTTTTATCAGTTGACCTTCCATGAAGAATTTTTTATTCATTTCTTTGCATGACATTTTCATCCTGTGCTCAATCCAAGGCTGTGCACAATATTTACCAAGTATTGCCAGTCCAAAGAGTACATTGTCTACCCTACATAGAAAGTACATGTTGTCATGTCAGGGCAGTTCTTAGCATAACAGAAATGTTATCATAAAACATCATACTGCCAACACTGTGGTAGAGGGGACATTCCAGCCAGCTTGCCATCTAATGCTGTATGTTGTCGCATTTTCTGCTGAAACCATTTGGTTCCTCTTTGTCTATGTGGGACGACTCCCAGCAGACTAACAGACCTCTTTTTCACCTCTGAGCGCAGGTATGGGGGTTGGGCTTTCGTCCCAGTGTGAGAAGGGCACATTAGGGCTACTACTGCAACCTGCTCTCATGTAGAAACTTAGCATTGTAGGTAGGGGTGTTAGACACACTATTGTGACAATTCAGTGGGACTCTTCTTGTGTTTCACTTTCCTGGTCACTGCTGTAATAATGCTCTGTTTCATTATCCTCTAAATCGCAATTCATGCCTTTTTATTTAGAATGAAGCTACTGCAATAGAACCCTATTGAACCAAGATCCTGCTTCTGTTTTGCCTTTGCATGAATGAGACTTGTATAATTGAGAGCAAGGGTACATTATATTCCACCACAACTTCCCTGAAGAGACTGAATCTCATGCGATAGGATGCCACAAATCACTCTTACCTTTGGTATTGTTGAGGTGCTGCTAGCTAGCCAGAAGGCTTAGGCCAATAGCTGTCACATGGTATGGGATCAGACTCAGTCCCCCATACTCGGTGGTGCAAAATCCAGCAGTCTTGTTACTGCAATGGGAGTCTACAACATGGCACTGCCAACGTTGGTTAGGCACTGATTTTGTGGATCTCCTGTTTATCTCTGTCTCATTTCATGCAAAGGCACCCTCACTATCTTCTACAGAGACGTTTGTGGTATTAGGGAATATCCCCCTCAGGTAGATAGGTATTACCTATTTGATGCTATAGGTTGTTTAAGCTTGAACTCTTAAAAGGATTCTCCATTTGTTTTTTGATCTCTGACCAATTCAATTCCATTTTAAAAAATGGCAGACCAAAACAGGGTCGTAAATGCAGCAAACATAAGACTCCTTCTCACAACATTCCTATTAAATAATGGCCTCACAAATGAGGGAGGAGCAGTTACATTTGTCGTTGAGGCTCGCAACTCATACAGAACAGACATTTTTCATTCTTGGGTTACTTTTCTAGCAGCAGATGGGAATACACACACATTTCATCACAACACTCCAGCAAATACACCCGCACAATACAGATCACATGCATAGTTAGAAATACCACTATCTTATCAAGAACACCAAAATTGACTTGATGGCACCCTATCTCACATTCCACAAGGCATTAGACCAGGGGGCATATGTATACTCTGTCTTTGCCGCATGTGAGTCAAACATTTTGACGCACATTCGGGGTAAACCTTGTATCATATTTATACAATGACACCCGAGCCCGCGAATGCCAAAAGTCCGCTGTGTGCGTCAATTTCTGGATGCGGGAAACCGCCTTGCGTTAATGACATGCAAGGCAGGCGTTCCCGTCCAAAGAATGACTTAAACACCCGTGTGCCATATTTATGCTACTGCATACAAATCCCGCACTGCCGGGAGCCAGAGTCGGAAAATGACGCACAGCCCAATTTGCGTAAAAAAATAACACCTGGATCAGGGCAGGCGTTAAAATGGGGCAAACACACCAGTACTTAAGGAAAACACACAGAAGCAACAGCAGAGCTCCAAAAGGAAGACATGGAGGTGCTTTTCATCCAGCATGCACAGGACCAACAACAGCAGCTTCCACAACACCAGCAGGGACCCCAAAGGCAACGCAGAAGGCAGGAGAGGATATTCCGCAGCAGGACAACCCTTCTGGGACTCCGGCAACAAGACATCACTCAGAGGTACAGACTCAACTGGCAAGCCATTCAGCAGCTGCTGCGCAACAGTGAGGCACAGTTGGCACCCAGCTTGCAGACACCCCACACCATTCCACCAGAAACCAAGCTGCTAGCTGCCCTCCACATGTTGGCAAGTGGGTCCTTTCAAACCTCTGGTGCCCTGGTTGCCGGGATCTCACAGCCCTCATTCTCTGCCTTTCTACCCAAGGTACTTGATGCCATCATCTCCCTCACACCCCGCCACATCAGCTTCCCCAACACACAGCAGAAGCAGCAGGAGACCAGACAGGGCTTCTATCAAATCAACAGCTTCCCACATGTGCTTGGTGCCATTGACTGCACACACATACGCATTGTGCCACCTGCTGCAACTGAATATCTATACCACAACAGAAAGCACACACACTCCATCAATGTGCAGGCCATTGTCGATCACCAGGGATTGATCACCAACATCATGGCAAAGTATCCTGGGAGTGTACATGATTCATTCACCTTCCGTCACTGCACCATCAATCAACACTTTCAGGATGGACGATATGGAAATGGCCTACTTGTTGGTAAGTACAGAAACCTACTTATATACACACAGCACTGCAACCCTCTAGGACACACAACACATACACCACTACATTGACACATGGCCAGGAAGACACTGAGGTTGTGACACCGCTAGGCGTGTTTGATATTCTCACCCAATGGGATACACACCTATGGAAAAATGACAGTTCCAAATAACAACAGATGCCACTCCACAGACACAAGGGAAACATTTAAAAACAACACAATGACAATGACATGGCCTTAACTGGAATAACAACTTGGAAGATTAATCTGTCAATATCTCATCAATAACACTCAATCAAACACCCTTCCAACCAATAAGTACTGTGTAACGTGTGTGAATTATGTTTTGTTGCAGGTCAAACACCATGAGACACATAGCATGATGATGATGATGACTACAATGAAGGTGACATGAAATCAATGAGGCTGTACCAATATCTCACATCACTCCTGCTCTGAAATTGCCCACTACCAATAAGCAAGTGGACTGTGCTAAGAACACATATTGATGTGACAATATTGAAAGTGCACATTCTTACACATACGGATTGAGACAATTTTACACACACACAACAGATGTACAGGCATATGGACCTTCTGACGCTCTAAACGACAACCTCACAACCAAGTTAGCCAGCTGAACTGGACCAGATTCAGTAGTATAGGTACACGTTTGAACATGAGTCGACTCGGCAAGGGCAGAGAAATAGGTCTGCAGAGAACTGGTCACACATGAGATATTTGTGCATAGTCAATTGTCAACACGTCAGTGCTGACAACGTATGGAGATGTGTTGTACATTGTCACCTTGCCAAATCAAAGGGCCTCACTGATGTTTAACAAATTCTATTGCATATGTTAAATTGGATGGGATGTCCAGGCCATATAGATGCAACCGTGTTACCACCACTGTGGAATTGATTCTGTATATGGAAGTATCATGTCACCCCCAGTTAAGACACATGGACACCTCTTTCACATGACATAATGCAAGGGAGTACACAATATACTGCAAGTCTACAAAAATGCCGCCGACATCCGGTCAATCAGTCAAACACCAGTTCAGATAATGAAACAACCCAATGCTTATGGTATATACTAGAAGCCTAGGATTCCACACAATAACACAAACACAGATGAGTCACAGACAACACAAGATAACAACTGCCATGCTAAGTGATAATCCTGGTGCAAGCAACATAAACATTTTCTCACTCATTTTCTCTTTCAGTTGATCAGAGGTATGGGATCCAGCCATGGATCATGACCCCATTTGCAAACCCAAGCACAGCATCAGAGTGTGCCTATAATGAGGCACATCGAAGGACACGCACCATAGTCGAGAGGACTTTTGGCATCCTGAAGTCAAGATTCAGGTGCCTCGACATCACCGTAGGCAGCCTCCAATACTCACCAGAAATGGTCTGCAAGATAATTTTGACCTGTGCCATCCTGCACAACATTTGTGTAAGGAGGAACATTCCCCTCTATGAACCAAACCCACAAATGGCTGAAGAGGAGGAAGAGGAAGACGTCCATCAACATGAGGGGGACCATTCAACCACAGCTGCAGGATTGCGTCGGAGACAACACATAGTCCAAAACTTCTTTTAACTATAGTCACCATCACCACTGTCTTTCCATATGTCATTAAACACCTATTCTAATCACTATATCATGGTCTGGGTAATCATTTTTACATCACATTATCCCTAAGATTCATAATCAGAGTGTAGCCTCATGGAGCATTCCAGGATTACATATTAGGATACTGAAAAAACCATATCACATTGGATGGGTATGAATGTACATCCAACTTCACACACACTGTAAATGACATATATCCTGTCTATTTAACATTTGAAGGACAATAGCCGAGGACCACAGCTATTTCACACATACATGTTGGCAACATGTTTCATTGCAGCATATGGCACACAACTAAGACACCATCATTCACTAAGAAAAAAAATGCCTCATACATGAGGCAGTGGATGTGCTATAGCATTGGTAAGAAGAAGGTATGACCAGACCCTTGACAGCAGTAAGTGTGACATCAGCTATCTTTGCAAGGAGTATGTGTGACAAGAAATCCATGTAAGCAACAAATGGATAGCACAAGTGTCCCAGGCATGACTAGCATTGCTCACAAGACATCTCCTGCACATGTCATCCCAGGTCATAAGTCCTGTCACTGCCATCTTCTCTGTCTCTCCCCACCCTTCGCAAGGGGGCACTGGAAATTGACTATTTGTACCCAGATAATCCTTCATCTACACACACCCAGACTCACATTCTGACTCCAGTGTGTTTCCCTCTTTAGTATGGTATGCCATAGTCATTGTTCTTCTGTCTGCATGGACTTCTGGTCGGATAATGAACTGCCTTGTAGTGTGTAGGACATGTAATCACCTGTCAGTTGCTTCCCATGTGAAAGGTACTGTTGGGCCTTTGAACTGGATTCTCACCTACAGGACTTGTGAGAGACTGAAGCTCCACACACCTGTGAGCACATCCATGCAGACCAGCCATTTGAACATGCACTGCCCTTGCAGCTGCCTGGAACAGCATAGAAATTGCCATTATATGTATATCACTGTTATACATTGCCATATAAAACACTTGTGTAACACAGGCCTTGGGTTACTGTGTAACGTTACAGCACACAGGACAAAAACAGTTTACAATTTCCACAGCGTTCCACCTTTGACCAGTATCAGTCTGCTCACTGTGTATTTGCCTTGTTAATTTTTGTTCCTGATTGACCCTGCATCCTGTTAGCCTGACTGGTTCCTGTCTTTGCGTTACCATAAATGTTCCCTGTGGCTACATTTGTCTCATAGTTGCTTTCCATGACCTCACTTTCCTCCTGGGGTATTGTGTCTGGTAGGTCTACGAGGAATCCTCAAATAGATTGTATAGTGTCATCAGTTTACTTATCGTATCATGGGGTAGAACTTGTCTTCAAATAGCCTAATCATGGCCCATCCCTTGCCTGGGTTTCATGTATGCATGAGTGACAAATAGTGACAGTGTACCATGGCTGTATGCATGGATTGGGTATGGTGCCTCCAGCACAACAAACAACGTTAGATAATGTGCATGAAATGTAAACACATGTTTGTCCCCTGACGGTCCACACACTGATTCACATCGCTCCCAAAATATTGATGGGGCTTGCGTGGTGAATAGCTGTGAGATTAATCAGCGCAGAGGCACTGATGTTCCCGGATGCAGTGGGAATTTTAGAGGCCACCCTGTGTACAAATGTTGTGAGGAAACCTGCTGGTTTAAAATGACTGATTCATTAACTTTTTGAGGACACTAAGGTTGCCCTGTTGTCAGGCTCATAAAACTTCTGCAGTGCCATAGCTGGACTATCCCCATGTGTGCTGTCTATTCCTCTTTGGCTTTTGTTCAATTCAGCTGTGAAGGATACTTTGTTAATGCATGGAATGGCTCCACAAACTCATGACTAGACCTGCACGTAACTGTAATAACATGGATCCCAGTAATGATACAGGCTTCACATTGGCCCACACACTTGAACTGGACACCTTTGTGTAATTAACCACTGGAAATATGTGAACACATGTTGCTTGGTCTGCTGGTCCTCCACTGCCACAGGAGAAACATAGGGTATTTATACGACTCAAACTGTGGCGTGACATCACATTTGTGGATTGGCTTTGGGACTCGGTGTCACAAACACCGTACCCACATATCATTTTCCAATGCCTGACTCATGGGTAGTATACAAACAAGCACCCAGGAAGTGGTATCCATCATTCCAGGACATGTGATGGTCTAGTCTTGGAACATTGCCATGATCAACCGTCTTCTATCTATCCTGTGCATGGTTTGTCATTGGAGATGCTTATGTCCCAAAAATCTGGGAAGTTCACACAGCATTTGTTGCTACGTGTATGACAAACACATTTCCTTTCTCATTTCCACACTGAATAGCATCTGATGGTTGGCCACATTGACAACACATGCATACAAGCACATTTAAGAAAACATGTCTTGTGATGTTCACACAGTGGGACAACTACATTTGTGAGAGCCAATTCACACACATTGACACACATGCAATAAGTTACTGTTTTGAATTCCGTAGCCTTGCTATCCTCTATTGACTCACAACCTGCTCAAACTGGCATACCAATTTTTATTCCACCCGTCTGGGCATATATTGTGTCAGTGAAGAGTGCAAATCCGGTACAACAACTAGAGGATCATGGTCCGCAGTAGTATGATCTGCCACATGTGCCCATACACCGAAATGCACAATGTAGGTGCAAACAGCGTATCTCTGTATAGTCGCCCCTGTCATGTACTAAGAAAATTGAGAAATGACCCAAACCCAGTAAAAGACAGAAATGTTGACGCACATGCGTCAAAAAAACACGCACATGCGTAAAAAAATGCTGCGTATGCGTCGAACAATGACGTTCACTGCCATGATACATCCATTGGCCCTGAGCGGTAATTCCTACACTGTACCCCATGACATTGGTTAACTATGAAAAATATTTGAAAATATGGATGCAGGGTAATTTCTAAGCATGTGCGTAAAAAAAAAATGATGCACAGACTGTAAGCGTTATAATATTTTGACACATAAGAATAAAAACGCGCCACATTTGACGCAGGAAGTGATGTAATAGGATATCCTGTTTACAGAATTGGTACAGTGGGTGTACTTTCACTTTCACTGTGCAGTCTGTGATTTTTCTTGACTGGGTGGCTGTGTTTGGACTAGTCTCTCTGTGAATATTGTGAATTTGTCTCCTTTGCGCACTTTATATTGTCTTTTGGTGATTCCTAGGTGTCTGTGGTATCCTGTGTAAGTGTATGTTTGTCATTTTTTTTTTTTTTTTGGTCTTTGTACTGTTGGGAGTCTGTTGTGGGTAGTGTTAGTTTGGGGATAGTCGGGCTGTTGTAGTGTTCTTTACTTTTCATTTCCCTCTCCTCCTTTCCGTTCATTATCCTCTGTACCCCTTAATTCCTTTTTTTATAAGCATGTAGGGTAGGCCACTTCTTGGTAGAATGGGAGAGAAGGAGCTGGGGGGATTTATTTGGCTGGTGTGCCACTTCCTCCCATTGATGATAGAAGCAGGTGGCCAGGTGATACAGGTGTATCACACAGAGGCAAGGAGGCTCCAGTGGGCAAAGGTCCTGTACCATCCTAAAAGAATATACAACACACCGCGCAACAACCACCAGTTAAATCACCGTTGGGTTGACCTGGGTGCCATGGAGTAAGACCTCCTGGACCACCTGGGGATTGTGATTGGTGGCCCTGTTGATGAGTACGATTGAGAGTAATGTGCACATTTAAATGCTCGTAGTGACAGTAGCAGTTTGTTCAAATGCTGCAGGCAATGTTTTTGGACATGTGGAATGCAAGTTAAACATACAGTGGCTGTGAGTTATACAATAATTCCTACACATTGCCGTCATTTGTTGACGCAACAGATGCACTAACTTGCAAAACACAACTGCAGCCTGTAAATTAGTGCTGCCTTCACGTCAATAGATGATGCAAATGTGGCTCTAATATATGTTTTATGCATGGTCTGTGACTGTACCAGGAAAGACATGTTTTTAATCCAGATATTTTCAAGAATTAATGTGTCCCCCAATTATTTCAGATATGTGTCTGAACTGGATTCTGACACATACGTAACAAGTTATTTCTGACCTCAGGTAACATCTTAGGCTGATAGTTTGAGTTGATTGTGCCACAGTTAAATTAGGGATGGATGCCAAAAGTAATACACACGGGTTCATATCTAAATGTTTGGTGCTACTTTCCATAGCTGTGGCACATAAAATGAAGCAAATGATACAAATTGAGGGGTAACAACTATCCATGGCCCTCTGTTCATGGGACCTGTGTGTTTTACATTGGTCTTAGTCACAATAGCTGGACCCGAGCTAATGAATTTGCCATCTGTGTTACTCTATTGCCATGTACTTCTCATACGTTATGGGATCATCATGGGATACCTGATGTTGGGGAATGCATGATCACAATGGATTAAGTGCATGATGTCATGTAAGGGACCCCTGACCAATTCCATCATACATGTAAAGTTCACTAATACTTTGCTAGTTTAGTTTGGCACACCCATGCTGATCTAGTGCAGCTAATGTTTAATAACTAACCTCCCAGTATGGAGGCTATCACTGACATGGGTGTATGCTAAGATCAGAAGACCAGCATTCCTGTGACTGCTGTCATACAAATTGAAACCTACATCATCATGATTGACACAGTGGTACATTTGCTAAACCATGTGTTAATAATATGACAGTGTCAGTTTGCTGTATTTCCGCTGATCAACCAACTTGGCAAATGTAAGATGATGAACGTGGCTCATCTGTGATTTCCTAAACCCATAATGGGTAAACAGGGCAATGAGTGACACATTTTAGGTGCAATGACTACACCTGTGCCCATGCAGTCTGTCATGGATGACTACAATATACACTGTCAACATATATCTCCTTGTTGTATCCAAATATTAAAACTGGTCAATCCATGGCTAGCCTCAAACTGTCACCAAATAATGCACAGGATCCCTGCCATTATGGTGTCATACGGGGCATATGTAGCCTAGACACAACACAGGCCCTACATGCAAGGGACCATAGAAAGCATGATAAATCATGACCTTAAATCAACCCACAGGTGCGTCACACAGTAAATGATAGTCCTTTGATGCCCAAGCCACAATACCTGAATGACTGGTATTGCAGTGCTCCAAGAAAGGGGCTTTGCATGTCTCTCATTAATACAAATGATGAGAGGGGTACACTCCATAAATGAGTCTTCAAACAAATGATGGAGCATGTTTGCCACCACATGATAGGGCCACTGCATGTGTGCAGATATGTGTGTATCACTCACTGGAGTGACCTTGTCTGTACATGTTTGCAGTGGTATGTCTGTTGCAGTATCATCATGCCTGAGAGTCTGGACTTTCAGATTTATTGTTACACACAGTAATTGTATTTGGAAGTGCTGTTCAGTGCACAGACATTGAGCACATTTCTCCCTTCCATGCTTTACAGGTGGACCTGCCCCCTACACAATCGGAGTGGTGGCTCGATTTGCGGACCCAGACCTCTCCAGTAAGTGTAGATATTTCTGTTCTGTGTTGTGTTTGCAGCTGTTGTGTGATTGACTCCTGTGTGTCATAGCAAGGTGTGATGTGCTAGTAAATGATCGGATATGTTACTTGAGTGGAGTATCATTTTTTTTCCATCTTTGAGTTGGACAATCATTAGTGTATAGTCATATTTTGGGATTGTAGTGCAGTCCTGTAGGCATGGCCAAGTGAATAGGGTGACATTTGTTGATAAAACTTTTATTATGAAAATTTAGCAGAGGGACATATTTATGATTTAGTCAGCAAGTCAGACCCTGAATCTCACAGAATAGGGATGCCAAAGTCTTACCCACGGACTTGAGCCTCCCTGTTCACTAATGAACATGTTTGACTGTATGGTGACTTCCTAGCAGCGTGTAGCTCCACATGTTGTGCTACATGTATGTGGCACTTGAGTACAATGTCATAGGAGTGCATGTAGGTCATGGCCACATGTGTGCTTGCATCTATCTGCTTGTTGCAAAACATGTATTAGTGGTATTAAATGATGTTGACAATTGTCTGCATTTCCAAACATAAATGTGGATGGGATTGTCAAAGGTTTGGGTGTGTCCTAGTTGGACATCCTCCTTACCTGTGGTGGAATGCCCAAACCCATGTATAGCTGTCCAAAGCTTCCTGGGTGTCCTAGATGTTGGAAAGTATTTGTTGCTTGTCCATCCATCCCCCCTCAGGCACAGGCTTAGGGTTATGAAATGTGTACTTAGAACTGATGATCCAAGTTTAGTACACAGACATGTCAATCTGTAAATCACTTGTCCAAAACTAGGATACCCACTCATGATTAGCAACTACATTCTATCCTGGCAATTCCATTTACAAATCACAGATCTTGTGGCCCTCAATTGTCATCTAGAAGATAGTCATTAGTTGGCCTGTCACATGTGGAGGACTTGCAGCATTTTTTACGTGACAAATGGCTGAACTATGATAGGTAATTTAAGTTGTTACACATCTTTTAGAGCATTGCTTTGCTGTTAGATAGGACATGTGTAGGCTGCATTGGCATGTACTTCCTCAGGGACAATCTGTGATCTGTATGATGATATGGCCTGTTTCTGGTACATTAGATGTATTGTCTGATTTACTTCAGTAGCTATATCACACAATGAAGTACCTAATGTTTGGTTTTATCTTTTTTTTAACAGCAGCCAATATGAATGCCACCCAGATTCGTGAGTTTCATCGCCGGGCGATGCGTTACCGCCACATTCTGGATGTCGAGTCTGGGTTCCGCCACATGGCACGGCGTTATCGCCATGAAAGAATCTCCGGAGTGTGGAGGGCATTTGCCCAAGGGGGCCCTTCGGTGTCCACCACAGCTACCACCACCAGCCACACCACTACCACCCAGGTGGCACCAACCATAGCAGGCACCACTGCAGGACCATCAACCTTCACTGCTCCCAAACCTATTACAGCACCACCTGCACCTCCTCCTACACGCATGGCACCGACAACCGGACAAACATCTTCAACTGGCACCCAGACCACCCCTGCTGCAGTCATTGACCCTGCAGATTTCCAACGGATGCAACGTGACATTGAACGTATGTTGAGGAAAATGAACAGGCTGCAGCAGGAGGTGGCACAAGTTAATAAGAGGGTGCGTGCCATCAAGAAGACCCTGCGGAGGGCGAACTTGTGAACACTATACCCTCAGCCATGATTCCCTCACCTCCTTCCTCTTTCCTGGTTCTTTCACTTAGTGGGTTTAGGGGGCTTAGTGTTAGGTTAGAATAGGCTGTTAGTTTAGTTAGTAGTAGTGGGTTGGGGGTATGATAATTTTAATATCTGTTTTTTATTATGTGTGTTGGATAATGTTGGCGTTTTAATAAATAAATAAAATAAAAACAAAAATACAAAATATTAAAATACAAAAAATATATGTATTTGTTTAGTATAAGATAGTATGTGTTTAGGTTAGTATATGTTGTCCTCCATGTGTCCCATCTTATAAGGGGGGTGGGGGGCAGATGTTTAGATTGTTTAGTTAAATGTGATAAGTAAGTTTAGCTTAGGTTAGTTAGGGCCTGTTGTGGGTAATGTGTAGTTATGATATGTTAGGTTAGGTAAGGTGTTTCCCCAGGTTTTATCTTCCTTTTTTACTGTTAAATAATATTTAGGTAATCCTTTACAGTATGTGTCACATGCTTGGGGATCAGGGCCTTGCCATGACTGAACAGTGCCTCTTTATTATTTGCATTTGTGTCCCATCCTGCAACTAATTCTCAATTGAGCTGTTACATTGGCAGCTACACCACTTTGCTAAGATGCTGCCATCCATTGCACCCACCAGTCAAGGTTACTATGGATCCCAAACTGTTGTTAATTATTGATGTATGTTTTCAATCTCACCTACTTTGGGACCAGATTTGGTATTGAGGACACTGTGTTACATCTGCCTGCAGCCTGATGTTCAAGTGAAGCCTTATAAGGTGAGTGGTAGTATGATCTCAAGTAGTATGGTATACATAACTCACACCTATCATTTGTTACATTGTTCAGCCAGGTTACTTATTTATACATACACTCATACACATCCATTCCTGCTGAATGGTGTGTGTTAGGAACATTTTGGAACAAATGTCACATATTTAAAGATTGGCTTGAATTAAAAATTTAAGGCAATCATTTTTGGCTTAGACATCCCTTGAAGAAGACTCATTCTGTCCAACACATCATTTTACTGTATAGTTTCTATTTCCCTCAGTATTAGCCCTCAGGAAGGGCAGATGATGGTATAATCCAGACCACAGTGCATAGTTATCAGCCCACATTCTTTCAGGGCAGTTGTACTGACATTCTATAATCATTGACATGAGGTAAATATCACTGATCTCCCTCATGGCTGATGTGTCTCATTACACAGAGACAAAGTGGTTGTGTAAGTGCTATTTATTTTAAAGTGCTGTAGTGCTATATTAACATTGTCCATGAGTCCATTAGTGTGACACCTTCCATTGTGATCCTACACAAGTGCAAAAGGACATGTCATTGGACATGCTGGGGTGAAGTGTCAGACAGTGCAGAGGGACAGGATTTGCCATTGAGTTAGTGAGAGACAATCACAGGGCAGAGTGACAAGATAAACAGTGGGATGGAGAACAGTGCTTGAGAGCAGCTGTTGCAAGACTGGCATGTTACAAAGCACAGGACCTTGGTTATAAGTGGCCAGGTGGCAGGGACTAGTGCTAGCGGGTACTCTTATGGGTGAAGGTGATCTGGTCCACGTCTTCATCTTCTGATGTGTGTGTTGTCTCCTCTGCCCTTGGTGGTGGTGGGTGTGAAGAGGCAATGCACACCTCAGTGTTTGAAGACGTGGACTCAGACATCCCGGTAGCTGTCAACTGTGGGGCTATTAAGGGCAGTACTACTGCAAGGAGGAGCTGCTGGTTCTTAATAATAGCAGCCACATCACTGTGGTAGGCAGCCATATCGGCCCTGAGGAGGTCAATATTGTCTTCGTGCACGCTTTGAAAGGTTTGTTGTTGGAGGTGTTGTGTCAACTCTCTTACAGCTGTGCAGATTTCCTTCACACTTTTTTCGAGTTAATGCAAGATTGATGTTCGCCCTTGCATGGCTGCTGCCTGTTCTGAAGTTGACATCATGCACAAACGCACCCCCTCTAGGCTGGCTGCCATATTTTCCATCCCCACCCCCCCCTTCTTGGCCAGCTCCCGCTGTACTCCAACTACAGTTCTCTCAAAGCTGGTGCCAGTGTCATCAGAATCCTCAGCTGGGTTGGAGCTGGCAGGTCGTACAATTGGGGTGGTGGGTGTTCCCTCTGTGATGGCTGCTGTATCTGTGCTCCTCCTTGCGACTGAAGGTGGGGTCTGGAGGGCCCCAAGGACATCTTGGAGGGTCTGCTGGCTGATGTTTGTCAGCTCGTCATCCATGTCATCAGGGTAGTCCAGGACAGGCATAGCCCCAGGAGAGCCATCGTCCTCTGCAATTAGATATTGTACAATTAGTGTCTGCTTTGTGGAATTTGTAATGTGACATGCCTGCCTTCCTATTTGTTGCACATTGTGATCATGGTTCCTGTTCATTACTCCTGTTGTTAATATTAGCATTCCCCCCATGGCCTAAGTCTCACCTGCATGTCACATGTATTGTGGTCAGTTTGGGGACTTGTCAGCATCATATCCTCTAGGTGTTGGTTCTGGCCAAATTGTGAATTACCACCTTCTTGTCCTACTCAACCCTCCGTCTACTTCCATTCTCATGGTGAGGCCTTGCACTGGCTGTGGTTGTTCTGATGGCACTTGCACCACACTTCACAGTTGAAACTGAGCCAGTCTCAGATATTTCACATCCAGCTATATGTTGCTGAGACCTATCATATACTATGTATAGCATTGGCATGGCACACTACAGATGTCAGCATTGATAGTGTGTGATGTTCATGCTGGGGAATGTGTGCTACATTGGATTGCACTGATGGTCCTAGCAGTGTTTCATTTCCTCTTCTGACTGTGAGGGTGAATTTCACTAGCCGGTGACATATGTCCTCCCTCACAATGCTGTTGTCTGAGCAGTATGACATTTGGGATGTTGCATGGTGTCATTGGAGCTATTGTAACCCAGGCACAGGGTGACCTCTGACATATGCAGCAGGGGTATGACATTAGTGCTGTGTACCTCATAATGTTTATGACAATGGCTGATGTTTGTAGCAACTATGGACAATCACATTTGACAGGATTAGAACATTTTTATTGATTACAGGGGATTGATAAAGTTGTCATCCTGAACCCTCTAATTTGGGTGTGTTTGATCCATGGGGACGTTACTGCCATTAGCTACTTGACCTGCACATACAGCAGAGGTGGTAGTGGCAACTGTTGTCAATGTTAAATTCCACTTGCCGATATGGCCTGAAACTGTTAATTGAGCCCTAGTTCATGTAGGGAGAATACCAGCTGACGTGTGACAGCAGGCCAGTTTTTACGTTGTACCCTACCCTCCTGGACTGGCTTTACCTTTCCAACATCCTTGGCATGGCAGCATACCCCCATGCAAAGGTTGTTGGTGTAGTGTAGTAGTGTGCCCCAGGTTTCCTCTGAACGGGCCATGCCCCCGTGCTATGCCCATTTACCCATTCCACTCCCTGAATATCATGACTTAAATGCATTGTGTAGTAGGTATGTCCCCTCCCGCTTGCAGTTAACATTTGTGCATTTTAATTCCCCATGCGACTTACCAGTCTGTGCTGTCTCCTGGTAGTCTGCGCTGTCCTGTCCTTGAATCCATGTGACGATCTCCTCAGGGATGACGGCTGCCACCATCTCCTCCATGTGATCCAGTGGCTCCTGCGGTGCTGGACTCCCACCTCCATTCAGGAGTACTGCCTCCCTGTTCCTGGTCATCTTTTCTTTGGTCCTGCACTTGCAGTCATGCCAGCGTTTCTTGCACTTGATGACTGTTCTCCGTACTTCTGCCACACTGTTTATCTTGTCCACAGTTTGTTGCCATATTGCCTCTCTCCTACTGATTGGGAACTTTGAGGTGACAAAAAGTTGGTGCTGGTGTTCCGTCACCTCTTTCACCAGAACTTCCTGCTCCTCTGCACTGAAGCGACACTTTCTTTTCTTCTTCTCCCTCTCCTGGGTCTTGTGTGGGTCCTCTTGGCTTGTTCCTGGTCTGTTGTCATCTTCCTGGGGTCTATCCAAGCATCTTGGATCCATTTTTGCTCTCCTTAGCACCTTTTGCAGTGTTTGCGCCGCTTTTTGACACTATTGCGTAAAAAAACAGCACATATCCGGTTTGCATCATCGTAAACCAGCTCACAGTCATTTTCGCCGCATAAACGTAATTTTTCTTTACGATGTGACGCATTGGTTTGGGTAAAAAAAAATGCCTCACACCAGTGGTTTGGGCCGCCGCGCGTCAAAGTATAAATTTGCCGCCCGAGCGGCACAAAGAAATGGCGTTAGCTGGCGGTAAAAGTTTTTACGCAAAACTGCGTTGGAGCAGTTTTGCATCAAAAAGTATAAATATGGCCCTAGGTCCTTTAAGTAATGAGGGACCTACATGGCTAAAATTGGCCACCTATACACCACACCCTAATGCACGTGCAATGCCTGTAGCCGAAGTGTGCAGCTTAAACACTAATTAAGTAGAGCTATATAGATAATTAATACAATTTGTAATGCAGATTTTGAATACAGCCCCAACAAGGGCTGCTCCAGCGCAATCACATGTGACCACAGCGGGCATTAATCCTGCTACTGTGCATTAAATTATGGGTAAAGTATTCACCAAATGTGTAGAGATTCTGTTTTTGTTAGCACAAAAAATGTGTGCATTGGAAGCAGTATTTCCCAATACGGGACCCCAAGATAAACATATAATTCTCAGAATGTGCTTGCCAATAGGATGGTTCCCTCAGTGGACAACTGCGTCACTTGGGTTGCACTGTTTGTTGCACTGTACATCACTGCACACAGTACACCGACACTTGTGATTTTTTCAGAAGTGTTAACACAAATTCAGGATGAATATGGAGCTGCCTCGACCCGAGATGTGGGGATGCAATTAATGGGCAATTTTGCCACAGTATCATCAATCATACTAAGTAACTTTAAAGGGGAAGCAGAAGCATTGAGCATTGGCAGTACGCCAGAGGCTCGTGGATGTTCCTGTACAGGATCAGGTGTGCGAGCTGCCAAAGATTATCGCTGAGACTTATTCTAGTACAGGTCTGGATAGTCTGAGGGCCAGACCAAGTAAACCCCAACCACAAGGTAAATCCAATAAGGATTCTACAAAGCAAGCAGCAGAAGAGTCTAAAAATGCTGGGATAAACAAAAACAAAATAGAGATACTAAAAAACAAAGAGGAGAATCTCTGTGCTCTGAGACCTATGAGAAACGCTACAATTTGAGAAACTGAGACAGTTTTCATACTCCTGATAGATACCAGTATATTGATACATGCCAATTCATTCCTTTCAGGACTCACCGGATAAAAGCAGTGAGAGAGGCGGGTGTTAGAACAGAACAATAATTCACTGGAATCTGCATGAGCTTCTGGAGGTGACAGCAACTAATGACTTTTTAGAAGTCAAAATCGCAGACATGCGAGCCTCACCCCCAGGGTTTACAAACTGAAAATACAAATTGAGGGAGACATAGAGTGCACAACTAAAATTATATTCTGGGAAAACTAACATTATGTTATGACATCCTATTGGCTGAATAAGATTGGCCGCCAAAATTTGTCCATAAACTCCCACTAGGGAAAGATGTCATTACACCATCTTTCTCTGTCCTTGTTCCTGAAGAAATAAGACACGCTTACGCAGTAGATTGTGTATTGGCACAAGCCCCAGCACTGTATCGCAACTATTAGGATGGGACAAAGACTCTCACTGCCCCATAATACCTCTAAGATCAACACCATTACCACAACCGCAATACACCATTAAATATGACGCTAAAGCATCAGTGAGGGAAATACTCACACAACTTGATTACCAGGGTGAGATAGAAACCTGCATATCACCAATGAGCAACACTTTGTTCCACTTGGCTGAGCCTGACCATTCACTATATGGTCTATAGACTTTTAAACATTTACTATACAAAATGCACACAACACTCATCAACCATTTAGTGCCCAAAAAATACAAAACAACCTAGGATATTTCCAACAGGTTTTACTGCCAAAATATAGCACCCAAAAGCAGGGGTTTGACTGCCTTCAGTGCATTAGGCTCGTAAGGGAATTTCTTTTGACTCCTTCAAGAATGTAAGAATAGTCCTGGACTGTTCTCAGCATGTGTAACATCCATACTACGTGATATTGACCCTGAAGTATTGTCCTATGTAGATGACATCTACCTAACAGATGACAACCTGGTCACACACCTAAGACAGGTGGAACACATTGTGGTGGCTTTCAATGAAATTGGCTACAAATTCAAATTTAAGAAAACAAAAATTGTCTTTCTCTCTGCCCTGTTTTTGGGAAATGAATTATCAGATGAAGGAAAGAACCTGACACCACTCTTTCTAGAAAAGTGTGCGCAATTAAAAATGCTGTAAAAAAGCTACAATCAATATTAGGCTTTTTCAGTTTTGGTAGAACATAAATTCCATATTATGCATAATGCATAAAACCACATGATACGTCCAGATATTATATATAATAACATTGGACAGTTGAACACACACATTATTGGGGCATTACAATAGGACATGCTTGAAGCAAAATACTTACACACATGTGATAACAAAACAAACTTGGTCATCAGAATAATCGCTGGTGCTATTGGGTTTACCTATGTAACATTCAATGAAGGTGATGCCGTCCCTACAGCATACAAATCACAATTGTATTCAACAGCTGAATAATGCTTTGCTGCCACTGAGAAAAACCTGACTGCGGTTTGGATGGCTGTCATAAAAGAGAGACCTTTAGCCCAAAGGAAACAAATTGTTATCTTGACCCCAAAACCGGCTTTGGAAGCTGTTTCAAAAGCCAGCATTCCAAACGCAAAGCATTACATCCATGTTGGATTCAATGGGCCACCTCTCTGACTGTCACTGATGTTGATTATGTTTTTTATTCAAAACTTCAGACAAAAGAGATCCTTCAGTATGAACTTAAATACCCAACACCTACAAACATTTTGCCTCTTGATCAATATCAAATGATTATTTACACTGATGATTCAGCACAACCAACAGAAGGCACAACAGAACAATACCCTGCTGCTTGCGCAGCTGTAAGTGGATTCATGAAAGTTGGCAAGCTCCACCCCCAAAAAGCATACATGAGGACCTTAGGGAGCTGCACTGCACAATTGGCAGAACCTAAGGCTTTATTATTGGAACTGGAACACACAAATCCTGACCTCCTACCACTGATTGTGTGTGATTCATATTATTGTTCCCAGTCCTTTATTGACTATCTACATTACTGGCACCAAAATGGGTTCAGAGATTCTAAAGGTAACACCAACAGACTCCTGTGAGGGAAGGTAGCAGATCTAAAAGAAATGCTATCAAACACCCATGTAGTTCATAGAATGGGCCATCAACATGTAGGAATACACATTGCAGGGAACATTTTGGCTGATTAGGCAGCCAAGTCAGCAGTAGCCTCAGCTTCTGTAGCTACGATTACTCATTCCAAGATGAGGTTGGATGATGAAACACTAGCTGCTGTGAAAGCTTCGACTGACAGTAAGCCCTTGCTATAGGTGTATCCCGCCAAATATTCCTACCATTTAATTGTCCAAAATGTTGCATTTGTAACAATGCCAGGGGTGGGTGATCGTGTGATCCCCAACCAAGACCAAAGATTAGTTCTAATAAAAGCAGTGCATACAGGTGTTGCTCCTGCCCATGCATGTGTGGCGGCTACAATTATATTATTGCAAAAACGCTATTGGTGTCCAGGACTATACAAACAGACCAAACAGTATGTCCTTTGTTGTGACAGCTGTCAAAAAATAAGAGAGTCCACCGTTTAACGCCCACCGCAGACACCCCTCCTAGTTTCCAACAAACCACTACAATGTGTGTACCTGGGGCATTGTGGTCCCCTAACTCCTGATGGTGCATACAAATACATCTTAGTCATTGTTGATTCTTGCTCCATATTTCTATGGGTATGGCCTCAATGAGCAGCTGATGCTTAAACTGTTATTAATGAGTTGCACGTCTTTATTGGGACATATGCAGTTGCAGCTTTCCATTTGGACCAGGGCCCTACCTTTGCCTCCAGGGCATTCAAGGACACCATGGTGACAATGGAGGCCCAACTGCATTTCTCATCTCCATATTATCCCAAGGGAAACACTGTTGTGGAGCAGAAAAACCGAGACTTAAAGCAATCCTTAACAGCTTGAGTACTAGGTTCCGGTCTTGGTTGGCTTAACCACCTGTATGGAGTCCAGAGAGCACTTGATATCTGCCCAGAACATCCTTGGGAGGGCACTCCTCATATGAGGTTCTATTTGGTATACCTATGTATGTCCCAGATCTAGATGGCACTAGTGCAGTGGCAGCAGACACACCTTTTGACATAAATGAACATGTCACTGTCTATCAGGAATTACAACAGTTCCGTGATGTAAACTCATCTGCATGTGCCGTCACCTTGGGAATGAAGGATTCACCACCAATGTCTACCGGCTGGATTCCAAAAGTTGGGGATCTAGTGCATGAAAAGATTGCTGTGAAGAAGGAATTGGCCCTTCATTTCAAACACCGGTTCCAGTCCTGGGAATACATGGTACCAGAACTGTCATTCTACCACTGCTGCCTGGTGCTAAAGAAAACTGCTTTGTTTTAATTGACAATGTCAATTTGCACCGTGTGGCCAGTCCTACACAGTAGACCACGAGGACTTGTGAGCAGTTCCTGAACCCCTTTCACTGCTAGTCAGGATGTGCCTTTCTAAAATGTAACATACAGGGATGACACTTCCCCACGCGAGGGAGGGAGTGTGGAAAAGGAACTTTCATTAGTACCTGTCTCTACATCTATGACAAGAAATGTCCAACGTCTTAAGCATTGAGCAATATTACTCAACTTTAGCACAAACGGATGGAATCGTTTACTGCTACCCACCAAGAGATACATCTGCCAGTTCCCCTTCTCCAACGCTGGCTACAGTGTTTGCACAAAATGCTTCTGGATATTTGGCCGACATCAACGTTTCATTTTCAAACTCTTGAGCATCCTTAACTGCACCTCTATCAAGAGATAGATGTAAGCTATTCAATTGGCTTAAAATAAACTATCCGATTAGTCCATGGAATTATCTAAGGGTACTGTTGACTGTGCTTGCCTTCCTTTTTTGGATTGGTTTTGTCATTGTTTTTTTTCTGATGAAACATGGTCATTATCTTCCTTAAAGCTCTGCTGTTGAACTGGTGGATGAGGTTTTGAAGCCTCACCTGTCCTCACATAAGGTCCGCAGAGACTTGTCCCTAGTGAACATTTTCACCAATGTAAATTCCTGAAGGGATTGTTTGGGATAAAGTACAATTTGATATGCTTGGACTGACAGAAATTATTAAAATTCCATATGTATTCAAAGTCTCTTTGAATTATGTAATAACACCTGTGGTGGTTTCTGATGATTGGGATGTGAAAACAGTTTATTCTGTGCTTTCTGAGTTTAAATACTATACTGTGTTTGAAAGTGAAGATGTTAACCAAACAACAGCAAGTTATGGAGAAATGTTCTGTTACCATCATTACGGACACCATTTTGTACATAAAGCCATCACCCTGAAAAATGTCTACAACTACACACAATGGGAACATTGTCCAACTCCACCAGTAGGGAGTTCTAAAACGTATATAGAAAAGTTTGCATAATTTTCTAGGCATGATGTGAAAATGCTGAGTCTTACCATTTTAAGTTGTCTCCTAAATATTTCAGAATGTCCTGTTAGATGCCAAATTAATCTATTATAATTCCTTTGTTTCTCAGTAGGCTATTGAAGGCTATGAGTATTGGTTGAAGTCAAATGACTTAAAGAGTAAGTGGGGTTCTGGAAATTGGCAAATACAGGGATAGGAAGCTTTGTTTAGAGCAAGTCTTATTCTGTTGCAAATCATGGCCCTCATTACAACATTGGCGGTAAATGCCGCTTACCGCTGTGCTGACTGCCGCCAACATACCGTGACGCAGCGGTATACAGCTATGGGTTTGTGACCCACACAAAGAAATCTGCCTCTATACAGACACCCACACAAGTTCGCCAGACCAAAGGTCAGTGATAAAGTGGCAGTACTAAAACCCACACCTTTACGCCAACAGAAATACGCCCATAGTATCATGACCCATGAATCACCGCGGCGGACATTCCACCGCGGTAATCCATTGGCGGTACACACTGCTGTGCTCAAAATATACACACTAACAAAACTACACCACATTGGACAATTCAAAGTACACGCACCTGACAGACATACACACACCACACCCACACACCCAATCCAATATAAAACACACACCCACAATACCAAAACCCCTTACAATGAAAAACAATATTGCCAACTGAGAGAGAGACAAGCCAGGAGCACCTACTGAATCTCAGCCACATAACACCATCACCCATACACCATCCACGCACCTCACAGCACACACCCCAAAACATCACCCCACACACCCTCACACACACCACTCACACTACACCCAGGGTACGACAAAGACACCCCAGGTTCTCAGAGGAGGAGCTAAGGTTCATGGTGGAGGAAATCATCCGGGTAGAGCCACAGCTATATGGTTCACAGGTGCAGCAGACATCCATTGCAAGGAAGATGAAGCTATGGTGGAGAGTCGTGGACAGGGTCAACGCTGTGGGACAGCACCCAAGAACAAGGGATGACACTGGAAAGAGGTGGAACGACCTACGAGGGAAGGTGCGTTCCATGGTTGCAAGACATCAGGTAGCTGTATAGAGGACTGACAGTGGACCCCCACCTACTCCCCCACAACTAACAACATGGGAGGAGCAAGTTTAGGCGATCATGCATCCTGAGGGCCTCACAGGAGTAGCTGGAGGACTGGACTCTGGTAAGTCAAATCTCTACTACTTTATCCCTAACCCTACCTGCATGCCATCACAAACAACAACCCCTACCCTCACTCCCATCACCCCATCACCTGACATATACCCCACCATCACAACCCACCCATCCCAATACCATGCCCTGCACGCAACACCAATCCATGGACCCCCATCACAGACCTGCATGAACACCCATCACCACAGCATGCACTGACAATCACTTTGCCAAACCAAGCACAACTCACACAAGCCAAAGCTGCCTAGCCAATAACATCCATAGAGGGAAACACATCCATGCACAAGATGGCACATAGGGACATTAACACTGCATTTACATCCCCACAGGACCCCCATTCAACGTCACTGGAGAGGAGTTGCCAGCCACATCCAGTCCCCCCCGAAGAGGCCCACAGTGATGACAGCAGCTCTGCACGCCTGGATCACATTGACCAACCTGGCCCATCAGGGACCTCTGGACAGTCGGTGACCCAGCCACAGTCCCAAACCACCACAGAGCCCCACCTCAGGAAACACCACCACAGCACCCACCCAGCGGGCCCATCCCTCTGTCTCCAGGACACGTCAATCAGCAGTGTGTCCACCACTACAGGGACCCCAGGACACCCCACAAACACAGGATGATCAGGGACCTGTGGTCAGTGGCAGTAGGCACACGGTTCAGGGTACATAGGCAAAGGACAACAGGGAAGCTGGGAGGACTGCTGCGCGACAGGGGGAGGACAGGCCCAGGGAACCGACTTTCCACGAGACACTCACCAACATCCTGGGAGCACACCACCATTCCCAAGAGACCATGGGCCAGATACTGTACAAGTAGCAGGAGACCCAGCGGCTGCAGGAGGGATAGTATCTGGGGATCAGGGAGGACCTGAAAGACATCCACACCACCCTGGTCACCATTGCAGGGGTGCTGGCTGACATGGGCAACACCATGAGGGAGGCAATGGCACACCAACGGGCCCCTGACTCTAGCCACACCAAAGAACAGCCCTCCACCTCCTCTGGCGCTAGTGGACAGGAGGCCCCACCACAGGAACAACAGGCCACCAGCACCCCACCCCCTAAAGAAGGAGAACCACCCCGCAAACGGTCCCTGTGATCCAGGCAGAATCCAGAGAACATTGTCAAGACCCAGCCAGGAAATAAGACTCTCCTGATTGTCACCCTTGTGTCCCACTCTGTCACCCTGTCCATCTTGAACTGCCATTGCTCCACTTCCTATGCCCCTTTGTACAATGCACCTGTGATACAAATAGAATGGACTCTACCCTGGACCTTCCTCCATCAGCAACCCAACCCATTGCAATACCCCCTACACTTATTAGCACATAAATAAACACCCTTGGAAAAAATTCAAGTATGGAGTCTGTGAATTCTATGACAAATGCATTAATTTCACAAACTGTAAACATTGCAATTCATATGTACTGTAATATTAACATAGGTATGACCTATAGGGAGCAGCAGTAAACACACCAGGAGCCAGAGTGGGTCACAGAGATCTGAAAATAGAGATGCCTCCTCACTGAGGGCAGCAGGGCTCACTGGGGCAGGGCCTAAGGTGCCGGTACAATATGTGGCCATAGAAATAGGGAAATCAGGCTGCCATGTTCAATGTCAAACACAAAACTGAATGGAAGGTGAAATTATAGTGTCTTACCTGTGTGTCACTGGAAGTACTGTTGAATAAGTGTACTTCTGTTGTCCACATCTTCTTCCTCTGCCTCCTCTTCGTCACTGTCCACAGGCTCCACCGCTGCCACACAACCATCCCCAGGCTCATCCTCCTACAGAAAAGGCACCTGCCGTCTCAAGGCCAGGTTGTGCAACATGAAACGATTATCTGGTACACCTTCTTGGGTGAGTAGAACAGGGATCCACCTGTCAGATGGAGGCACTGGAATCTGGCCTTTAGGAGGCCAAAGGTTCTCTCAATGATCCTCCTTGTTCGCCCATGTGCCTCATTATAACATTCCTCTGCCCTTGTCCTGGCATTCCTCACTGGGGTCAGTAGCCATGAGAGGTTGGGGTAACCAGAGTCGCCTGCAAATATTCGAGGGATACCTGTTAGCCACACACTCACCCTTAGGGCCTCAACTGGCTGGGGACCATGGGCTCACCCATTAGCCACCCTGTGCCTCTGGTGTTGAGACATCACATATGGAATGCTGCTATTCCTCAGGATAAAGGCATCATGCACAGAGTCAGGATACTTTGCATTGACATGGGAGATGTACTGGTCCGCCAAACACACCATCTGCACATTCAGAGAGTGAAAGCTTTTCCTATTTCTGAACACTTGATCATTTCTCTGGGGGGGGGGGGAGGGAACAAATGCAATATGTTTACCATCAATGGCACCAATGATGTTGGGGATATGTCCTAGTGCAAAAAAGGCAGCCTTTACTGTGGCCAAATCCTCCACCTGGGGGAATACGATGTAGCTGCGCATGTGTTTCAGTAGGGCAGACAACACTCTGGTCCGCACATTTGAGAACTTTGGCTGAGACATCCCTGATGCCAGGGCCACTGTCGCTTGGAAGTAACCATTTGCCAGGAAATGGAGCACTGACAGGACCTGCGCTAGAGTGGGGATACCTGTGGGCTGGCGGATAGCTGAAATCAGGTCTGGCTACAAATTGGGCACACAGCTTTTGGATTGTGGCCCTATCAAGTCTGTAGATTGGGATAATGTGCCTGTCCTCCATTGTCGCAAGGTCCACCAGGGGTCTGTACAAGGGGGGATGTCTCAATCTCCTATTCATCCTCAGGGGTTGACCTCTAGGGTGAAAAACGGTGAGTAGAGGGTCATATTCACACATATGTCATATTAATATGCATTTCTTAATTTACAGAAACAGTATATGAACCCCCAGAGTTATTTGATGTGGCAATGTCTGCTGTGACGCAGTTAGGTGCTTTGGCCTGTGCCCCCCTCAAATGGCAGCTGCCTGACCTTTGAGGAGGGACAAGTGGAAATGAGGTAATTCCGCTGGTGTTGTGCGCCGTTGCCGTCGAAGGTCGATGACCACCGTGCAACATCGCATTGGTTATCATTGGGCCCTATGGGTTCCAGGAGCCAATGGCAATGTACACTGGCGGTGACGGAACGCACCGCCGCGGATGTGACCGCCATTTTCTATCTGTTCACTCACTTGCTACCTGACCTTCAACAGGAGAGGACCTACACTGCAAGTGCTGCTGTGACCTGTGTCTGGAAGCGACAATGGCTAGAGTGTCTGGGGAAAGGGCCCCCGCCTTCACTTCGGAGGAGTTGGAGAGACTAGTGGATGGGGTCCTACCCCAATACACTTTACTCTATGGTCCTCCAGACAACCAGGTGAGAACACTGTGAGCATGATGTGTGGGCCATGAATGTATGGATTGCTGTATGTGTAAGACCCATGTAGGGGTGGGTCTGAGGGGTCCTGGCCAGAGTGATGCATGTATGGTGGGGAATGTATGTGCCTAAGGGGATGGGAGGGATACGGTGGGCCATGAGTCTAGACGGTATGACTAATCCTTTTTCTGCTTTATTTTTTCTGCAGGTCAGCGCCCATCAGAAAAAGGGTATTTGGCGTGCCATCGCCAAGGTGGTGCGGACCCTGGGGATCTTTGACAGGCGGTACACCCACTGAACAAACTGTGGGAGGACCTGCGCCACTGGGCAAGGAAGACGGCGGAGGCCCAGCTGGGGCTGGCCTCCCAAAGAGGAAGGGGTGCCTGTCGTACCCTGAGCCCCATGATGTTCCGGTTCCTGGCAGTGGCCTATCTGGAGTTGGGTGGGTGATTGAAGGCATCACAGCAGCCACAAGGGGGTGAGTACAGAATCAGAATCATGACTTTGTGCGCATTAAGGTTGTACCTGGGTGGGGCATGTGGGCTGTGGGTGCTCCTAGGCCAGGCCGAACATGGCAGGGTATGTTAAATAATGGGCAAGATCAGATGCACTCCAACCCCAATAGTGTTAGTGGGCATCTACTACTGGGCAGGGTCCTGTGACTTTCAGGTGTGCAGCTAATGGCATTAGGCATTGTACCCCATGGTATGGTGAGTAGCATTGTAACTGGTAGTGCATGGCCTAGTGCATAGGGCTGTTCCCTGTGTGTTGTTACACCAACGGTAGTGTTGTTGCTGGCATTGACCAAGTGTATCCTCTGTCTCTTCCCCCTTTCTTGTTTTGTCACCCTGTCCTTGTGTTCATTAGCATCATCTGGCAGAGGAGCAGAGGCACCGGCGACAGATGGAGCTGCATCCCACATGGGCCTGGAGGCCGAATCCACCGACGGTGGGGGCACCAGTGGGACAGAGGGTGAGGGGAACACCACGACGGAGACAGGAGGAAACACTACTGACAGCGACTCCTCCTCCAATGGAAGCTCCCTGGCAAGGGCGGACACCTCTTTGCCCAACCCGACAACAGGTACAGCCGCAACCCCCATACCAGCACCGCCCTCCCAGCAGCCCCTAAGCGTGTTTCCCGTGCCCGCTCACCCAGGAGGGTGGGCATCTCCTTCACCCCCGGCACCTTAGGCCCTGCCCCAGTGAGCCCTGCTGCCCTCAGTGAAGAGGCTATTGACCTCCTGAGATCCGTCTCTGTTGGGCAGTAAATCATACTGAATGCCATCCAGGGTGCAGCATGGTATTTGCAAAAAACAAATGCATACCTGGAGGGCATTCACTCTGATGTGGTGGCCCAACAGAGAGCATTCCATGCTCTGACCTCTGCACTGATGGCAGCCATTGTCCATGTCTCCATCCTCCCCCCTCCACCTTCCTCTACCCAGTCCCAATCCCCTTAACCCCAGCCTATCCCAAGCACACCTTCAGACCAGCAATCACCCAAATCAACACAAAGAAGTGGCTCAGGCAAACACAAGCAGCACACTTCATCACACAGGCACTCACACAAGCACCATCCCCATGCAGACACACCAACATCCATTGCCTCCACTGTGTCCCAGTAGCATCTCCACTCACACCTGCATGTACTACATCCTCATCCACTACCTCCAGCACCAGCACGCCTATCACTACATGCCCCTCACTGGCAGTCACCATCCCCACATCCATGCACACGTCCCCTGTGTCCTCTCCCACTGTGTCTGTGCCCCCTCCTCCCAAAGTATACAAACGCAAGCACACACACCCAACAGCCATCCACCTCACAACAGCATCCAGCCCTTGCACCTGCACCCAAACACAGCAGACTGACACCTCTCCCTCTCCCTCCACTCCCAAACCTTCACCCTCTTCCCGCACCAGTGTCCCTAAGAAGCTTTTCCTTTCCACCCTTGACCTATTCCCTACCCCTCCCCCCGTCCTTCACCTCGGGCCATGGTGGCCAGAACCCAGCCCAGCACCTCAGCCACCCTGTCCACGGCCACTGTGGTTTCTGCAGGTGTGAGAAGCTCCAAGGAGGCACCCGTCAGCCCAGCCAGTGTGCCAGCACCACCTGCCAAGAAGGGTCAGCCACCTGGTAAGGGCAAGAAGGGGACAGCAGCCCGCTAGGGGAAGGAGGTGCAACCAGCCAACAAGGCCAAGTCAAAGACTCCAGCTGGCAGAAGCAAGGAGGCACCGCCATCTGTCAAGGGCAGGAAGGGGCACAGAACACCAGCCATGGCACTTCAGCCATCCGAGGCTGCAGGTGAAGGCCTGGATGCTACCACCACAACTGCCAGCACCGCCACCTGCACCGCGGCCAGCACTGCCACCTGAACCGCCGCCAGCAGCACCACTGCCAGCAGCAGCAGCTCCAGTGGGCAGCCGTCCGAGGATGCAGGTGAAGGCCTGGAGGCTACCACCACCACTGCCTGCACCGCCACCTGCAGCGCAACTGCCATCCACTGAGCAGCCATCCCCGCTGGAGAGCAGTGTGTAGTGGTGACTACATGGGCTGCAGTGCATCCTGGCCCCTGCAAAAGCTGTTGTTGTGACACCCAGGTGAGAGACTGTGACCTTGCACTCCAAAACATCTGCATCACAGGGTGCAATGTCCCCTCCAGAACCAGTGGAAGAAGGAATCCACTCGCCCCCTCCTTGCCAGAATGAAGCAGACTGGGCACAAGGCCCCCTCCAGAACCAGTGGAAGAAGGCATCCACTCACCCCCTCCTTGCCAGAATGAAGCATACTGGGCACAAGGCCCCCTCCAGAACCAGTGGAAGAAGCCATCCACTAGAGAGACTGTGGCTTTGCACTCCCCAGGACTAAGCAGTGGGCAAAACACCCACTTGAGCCCACTTGAGAGACTGTGGCCTTGCACTCCCCAGGACAGGCAGTGGGCAAACCACCCACTTGAGAGACTGTGGCCTTGCACTCCCAAGGACCAAGCAGTGGGCAAACCACCCACTTGAGAGACTGTGGCCTTGCACTCCTCAGGACCAAACAGTGAGCAAACCACCCACTTGAGAGACTGTGGCTTTCTACTCCCCAGGACCAAGCAGTGGGCATGGAGCCCCCTCCAGGAGCAGTGGTGTTGTACCATCTTCCGGCTGAAGGTGTAGGAAGTCTGTCTGCAGTGAGCGATAGAGGCAGGTGATGGCTTTGAATGTGCCATCTGACAACGTTATGTAACAACAGCATCTATGTGCCTTAGGTTCAGTGTCCCCCATTTGCCAGTGGTAGCGTATAGCCGCCGCCACCATTCTGTAGAGCAAGAAGTTGCCTTTGGGGAAATCAAAGTCTGTTCTGAGATCTTCAAAAGGGAGCAATTCAGAGTCTCTATAGAGGATGCCCTTTGTAGTGATCCCAGCACCCACCCAGTCCTGGAGCCCCCTCCAGTCTCCACCGGGGGGGTAGAAAGTATAACAACCTAAGGGGAAGGTCAATGGAAGGGAACCCAGCACTTCCGAATGACCATGAATTCTCTGCAGCTATCTTTTGGGACAGGTGGGACTCGCAACAGGGTTCTCTCATGGTCTTCCAATGGTGGGACCATGGGAGCCATAAGGCTATCAGGGGCTTGTCTACCAGCCATCCACTGTGTGAACCACTATAGTTGGGCTGCCAGATAGTAGGATTTGAAGGCCAGGACTGTGAGCCCTCCCTGTGTAGTGGGCATTGCAGTATGGCCAGAGCTATGCGGTGGTGTCCAGCGCTCCAGAGGAAAGATGTTATGATGGAGTATAGCTGTATGAAGAATGATCTGGGTATCCAGAGGGTGAGGGTTGCAAAGTAATACAGGAATCTCTGTAGGACTGACTTTTTTAGGATGGCTACACGACCCGCCACTGAGAGGGAGAGTGTTTTCCAGAATTCCATGTGTGCCTTCAACCTCCTAGTGGCAAGACCCAGATTCCCCTTGAACATATCAGCATCATTATGATAGACCTGGACTCCCAGGTAAGATAGACAGATTGGTTCCCAAGTGAGCTTACCCAGTGTTTGACAGCTGGGTCTGAAATAGAACATTTAACTCAACACTGAGGCCCAAACAGGTGGTTGCTGTGTGTATGGCTGCCATGCACATTTTGTAAACTCCACAGGTGGTTTTAGAGCGAGCTGACCTGACCCTCATTACATGTCATTACAACACTCTGATATTGCCATCACATATATCGTGGGCAAATTATGTCAACAATGGGCGAAATCTTGGGGGGACATGGCCAACAGCGCATGGAGTGAGATGTTTCTCTGTGAGCTCTGACGGCCCGGACCCTATCCTGATCACCATTTGAGCCCCCCACCACAACAAATGCCCTGGCACTAGCCTCCTGAGCACTGGGAGGACCCTAATGCCTTGAAAAACAAGCGATTCAACGTCCGGGGAACCCGACTGTACCAGCGGTGAGATAGACCAACATGGCGGTTGTCACCTGCGAGGCCAGTCGGAGGGTGCGGAGATGGCTCCCCCAGAGGACGAGGAGCACAGGGGGTGCTTTGCCTCCCAGAGCACCGATTAGTGATGGCAAGAGATTGCCCAGGAGGAGCAGAGTAGTGGAGCACGGGACACACAAGACCCACTGAGGTGAGGTGCGTGCCGCGAAAGGGTGGGACTCCTTGAATTTGACCCCACTGGTGCTGTTTGTGTGGATCCCCCTGAGTGAAATGTCTGAGCCTACTGGGGGCCCCATACTAGAAAGTGATTGACTGGTGGTGCAGCAGGAGAAGGGTGACCTGTGGGCCAAGTTTGGTGTGGAGGGCCTTGCCCGAGAGATGAGAATCTGGGAGGTGCGAGAGGGGGACCTCTTTCTCTACCATCTGGCTGATCGGCCTACAGTCTTGGAGGTGGAAGGTTTGGGGGGCTGGGCATATAGTTTCTGCCCCTGGGGACACCTGCGAAGACCTGTGAGAGCGGTGGGCCGATGAGCCACAGTCAGTGGCATGGTGCACAGTGCGAAGGTGCTGGCTGGACAGACAATGGTGTGGCAAGAGACGACGCAGCCTCCCCCTCATTTGCCACCCAAGGATCCTGAACGGGGGGTCCCCTCCTGTCCTTGGGTGACTTGTCTATGTCTCCTGGGACCCCTTGAATCTTGGTGCTCTCGGACGCGGGGAATTGAGAGATTTGGACCTACCTCCTGGGGGCCCCTGGACTGCCAGATGGAGCATTTGGGGACAGCAGGCCCATGAGCCACAGTTGGTGGTAGGGAGCCCACCACAAATACCTGGCAGGGCCCTCCCACATTCTCTTGAGTGCACCGGGTAAAGGAACAGGCTCCTACCAGCCTGATGGCACCCATGGATCCAACATGGGTGGGGTTTCCCCCCAACCCAGAGTCATTCATCAGGTTCTATTGTGGCCCGTATGCCTTTGAGTGTGAGTGACTGGGAAATCCCGACTCATCTTTCTTACCCGCTGAGCTAGTTGACAACACTGCCATGGGCGGTGGACCTGATGGCCGCTGCTGGGATTGGGAAGCCGGCTGCGGATGCCTACATTTCCTCTCCTGTGTGAACCTCCCAAGGCCTGCCTGGGGCCCCACGCTCTGGCCCCGTCTTCCACATTATTACACTGTTGGCACATCAGCTTCTCCGGGACAAGTGAGGCTTGTAGCTCAGCACCGTCTGCTGCAGATCCCCGCCGGTTTTGACAGCCGATATGGGTAAAGCCACCCGCAAGAGAGACCTGCTTTCAAGGGCAAGTCACACTAGGAGGAGGCAGACATACAGTCGGAGGGTGATGATTTCATCAACCCTGCAGCACCTGACCTGACCCCTGCACTGCAAGACATCTTTCAAGCCATTACAGCCTCTCGGCACAGACCTAGGGCTGCTGACGTTTTGCAGAGAGAGTGACGACCTACAAAAGAGACATTGCAGAGGTAAACAGAACAGTTGAGAGCCATGGAAACAGGCCTCAAGTGTCTGGAAGTTAGAGCAGAAGACGCGGAAAACAGAGTGTGCCATAACAATAGCTGTGTTGCCAGGCTTCCTGAAAGGGCTGAAGGACCATGCATACTGGCATTTCTAGAGTGCTGGCTCCACACAGAAGTGTCTCCTGAAGGGCTGTCCATGTTCATTGCTTTGGAGAGTGAACATAGGTTACCAGCGTGACTCCCTCCCCCCCCGGGCCCCTTCTCGTCCCACAGTGGCTAGACTACTCTATTAGAAAACCAAATTCTGAAGCAATAAAAGTTACGTAGAACACTAACTATTGATAACACCAAAATAATGATCTTTCCTGACTTTTCCTGTGAGGTGCAGCACCAGGGAGCATTGTTCCTTGAAACTAAAAAGAAAATGCATGAGTTGGGAACATCGTACGCAATGCAATACCCAGCCTGGCTCCGAGTGGTCACTCCTGAAGGTGCAAAATGTTTCCAATTGCTGGCAGACGCATAGGCCTGCATCGACCTACAGCCAAGGGCCGGGCCCAGCAGAGAACCAAGACCAAGACCTAGCAAATGCAAGACACAATATCAATACGGAAACACCCTGGACTTTCCCAACGCTCCCTTACCAAAGGAGAAACGTCAGGAGAGGAAAAGAGTAGTTGAGGCTGTCGCCGCTGAATGGCACCGGCTATGGACAGTCCTTTCTGTTTGGGGGCCCAGATAGAGAGGGCTCTGACTCAGACCATGATTCTGCCATCTCAGAAATGCAGAGTGTTATCCTACCTGAAGTGATACCGTAACGGCCTGGGGGGAGGAGGTTAAAATCAGTCATTTAGTATTGTGATTCCGTTCAGAGGAAGCTACATAGAGGTGCAGAAACAATATCTAAACATGAAGGGCGTTTGTATACCCTACACTAGGCGGAAGGGTACTTGTAGGAAAATACCTTCTTGCCTGGCATGTTACCCCCATATTTCACTGTATATATGTTGTTTTAGTTGTATGTGTCACTGGGACCCTGCCAGTGCTCATAAGTGTGCCCTGTATGTGTTACCTGTGTTATGACTAACTGTCTCACTGAGGCTCTGCTAATCAGAACCTCAGTGATTATGCTCTCTCATTTCTTTCAAATTGTCACTAACAGGCTAGTGACCAATTTTACCAATTTACATTGGCATACTGGAACACCCTTATGATTCCCTAGTATATGGTACTGAGGTACCCAGGGTATTGGGGTTCCAGGAGATCCCTATGGGCTGCAGCATTTCTTTTGCCACCCATAGGGAGCTCTGACAATTCTTACACAGGCCTGCCACTGCAGCCTGAGTGAAATAACGTCCATGTTATTTCACAGCCATTTCACACTGCACTTAAGTAACTTATAAGTCACCTATATGTCTAACCTTTACCTGGTAAAGGTTGGGTGCTAAGTTACTTAGTGTGTGGGCACATTGGCACTAGCCAAGGTGCCCCCACATTGTTCAGGGCCAATTCCCCGGACTTTGTGAGTGCGGGGACACCATTACACGCGTGCACTACATATAGGTCACTACCTATGTGTAGCTTCACAATGGTAACTCCGAATATGGCCATGTAACATGTCTAAGATCATGGAATTGCCCCCTCTATGCCATCCTGGCATTGTTGGCACAATCCCATGATCCCACGGGTCTCTAGCACAGACCCGGGTACTGCCAAACTGCCTTTTCACGGGTTTCACTGCAGCTGCTGCTGCTGCCAACCCCTCAGACAGGTTTCTGCCCTCCTGGGGTCCAGCCAGGCTTGGCCCAGGAAGGCAGAACAAAGGACTTCCTCAGAGAGAGGATGTTACACCCTCTCCCTTTGGAAAATGGTGTTAAGGCAGGGGAGGAGTAGCCTCCCCCAGCCTCTGGAAATGCTTTCATGGGCACACATGGTGCCCATTTCTGCATAAGCCAGTCTACACCGGTTCAGGGACCCCTCAGCCCTGCTCTGGCGCGAAACTGGACAAAGGAAAGGGGAGTGACCACTCCCCTGACCTGCACCTCCCCTGGGAGGTGCCCAGAGCTCCTCCAGTGTGCTCCAGACCTCTGCCATCTTGGAAACAGAGGTGCTGCTGGCACACTGGACTGCTCTGAGTGGCCAGGGCCAGCAGGTGACGTCAGAGACTCCTTCTGATAGGCTCCTTCAGGTGTTGCTAGCCTATCTTCTATCCTAAGTAGCCAAACCCTCTTTTCTGGCTATTTAGGGTCTCTGCTTTGGGGATTTCCTTAGATAACGAATGCAAGAGCTCATCAGAGTTCCTCTGCATCTCTCTCTTCACCTTCTACAAAGGAATCGACTGCTGACCGCGCTGGAAGCCTGCAAAACTGCAACAAAGTAGCAAAGACGACTACTGCAACTCTGTAACGCTAATCCTGCCGCCTTCTCGACTGCTTTCCTGGTGGTGCATGCTGTGGGGGTAGTCTGCCTCCTCTCTGCACAAGAAGCTCCGAAGAAACCTCCCGTGGGTCGACGGAATCGTCCCCCTGCAACCGCAGGCACCAAAGAACTGCATCACCAGTCCCCTGGGTCTCCTCTCAGCACGACGAGTGAGGTCCCTTGAATCCAGCAACTCTGCCAATTGACTCCCACAGTCCAGTGACTCTTCAGTCCAAGTTTGGTGGAGGTAAGTCCTTGCCTCCCCACGCCAGACTGCATTGCTGGGAACCGCGTCTTTTGCAGCTACTCCGGCTCCTGTGCACTTTCCGAGGGAATCCTTTATGCACAGCCAAGCCTGGGTCCACTGCACTCTAACCTGCATTGCACGACCTCCTGAGTTGTCCTCCGGCGGCGTGGGACTCATTTGTGCAACTTTGGGTGAGCACTGTTTCACTCCACTTCGTAGTGCCTGTTCTGGCACTTCTGCGGGTGCTGCCTGCTTCTGAGAGGGCTGCTTGTCTTGCTGGGCGCCCCCTCTGTCACCTGACGCAATTGGCGACATCCTGGTCCCTCCTGGGCCACAGCAGCATCCAAAAACCCTAACCGCACGACTTGCAGCTAGCAAGGCTTGTTTGCGGTCTTTCTTCAGGAAAACACTTCTGCCTGACTCTCCACAGTGTGGGACATCCATCCTCCAAAGGGGAAGTTTCTAGCCCTTGTCGTTCCTGCAGAATCCTCAGCTCCTACTGCCTAGTAGCAGCTTCTTTGCACCCACAGCTGGCATTTCCTGGGCATCTGCCCACTCTCGACTTGGTCGTGACTTTTGGACTTGGTCCCCTTGTTCCACAGGTACCCTCGTCTGGAAATCCATTGTTGTTGCATTGCTGGTTTTGGTCTTTCCTGCAGAATTCCCCTATCACGACTTCTGTGCTCTTTGGGGAACTTTAGGACTTTCAGGGTCTTGGGGTGGGCTATTTTTCTAACCCTCACTGTTTTCTTACAGTCCCAGCGACCCTCTACAAGGTCACATAGGTTTGGGGTCCATTCGTGGTTCGCATTCCACTTTTGGAGTATATGGTTTGTGTTGCCCCTATCCCTATGTGTCCCCATTGCATCCTATTGTAACTATACATTGTTGCACTGTTTTCTAATACTATACTGCATATTTTTGGTATTGTGTACATATATCTTGTGTATATTTGCTATCCTCATACGGAGGGTACTCACTGAGATACTTTTGGCATATTCTCATAAAAATAAAGTACCTTTATTTTTAGTATATCTGTGTATTGTATTTTCTTATGATAATGTGCATAGGACACTAGTGGTACTGTAGGAGCTTCACTCGTCTCCTAGTTCAGCCTAAGCTGCTCTGCTAAGCTACCATTATCTATCAGCCTAAGCTGCTAGACACCACTATACACTAATAAGGGATACCTGGGCCTGGTGCAAGGTGTAAGTACCCCTTGGTACTCACTACAAGCCAGTCTAGCCTCCTACATTAGGTTGTGCAGCGGTGGGATAAGTACTTTGCAACTACTTACCACTTTTGTCATTGTACTTTTCATAAGAGAAAAATATACAAAACAAGTTCAGTGTATGTACACCTAACCAAAAAGTTTTGCTTTTCTCCTTTCACTTCTTTGCTAAGTGCTAAAAAGTACCTCTAAACTTTCTCAAAAGTTCTTAAAAAGTTTAACAAGTTTTTTTTTCTGTCTTTCAAAAAGTTCTGAAAAACTTTTTTCTCACTTTTTCTATCCCTTAAACACTTTCTAAAATGTCTGGCACAGGCCAAACTGTTGATCTGTCCAAACTTGCTTATGATCACCTTAGCTGGAAAGGAGCAAGGAGTCTCTGCATTGAAAGAGGTTTAGGGGTAGGGAAGAATCCCTGTAGAGAACTGTTGGTTAATATGCTCATTGAAGAAGATAAGACCAGAGTTGGCACTTCTGTTTCGAAATTAGCTGATGGTTCCCAATCTGACCCTGGGGCACCCCTAGCAAAAGATTTAGAAGGGAAACTTCCTAGCCTGCCCATTAGCAGACCACCTAGCATAGCTGGTACTGATGTAGAGTCACATCACAGTAATAGTGTTGCCTCACATCACAGTAAGAGTATTCCTTCTCATCATAGTAGAAGTGCTGTTTCTGTTAGCCAGGCTGTTAGAGTGCCATCTGTTAGAGACAGGTCTCCTTCTGTTCATTCTCACCATACTTCTGTTTCAAGGCATGCCCCACCCACCCACCCTGATGACAGAGTGTTAGAAAGGGAGCTCAATAGATTGAGAGTGGAACAATCCAGACTGAAACTCAAGAAGCAACAGCTGGATTTAGATAGGCAGTCCTTAGAAATAGAAAGAGAAAGACAGAAAATTGGGTTCGAAACTCATGGTGTCAACAGCAGTATTCCCAATAGTCATCCTGCAAGAGAGCATGATTCTAGGAATCTGCATAAGATAGTTCCCCCTTATAAGGAGGGGAATGACATTAACAAGTGGTTTGCTGCACTTGAGAGGGCCTGTGTTGTACAGGATGTCCCTCAAAGGCAGTGGGCTGCTATCCTATGGCTATCATTTAGTGGAAAGGGTAGGGATAGGCTCCTTACTGTAAAAGAAAGTGATGCCAATGATTTCAAAGTTCTTAAGAATGCACTCCTAGATGGTTATGGCTTAACTACTGAACAGTACAGGATGAAGTTCAGAGAAACCAAAAAGGAGTCTTCACAAGACTGGGTAGACTTTGTTGACCATTCAGTGAAGGCCTTGGAGGGGTGGTCACGTGGCAGTAAAGTTACTGATTATGAAAGCCTGTATAACTTAATCATGAGAGAGCATATTCTTAATAACTGTGTGTCTGAATTGCTGCACCAGTACCTGGTGGACTCTGATCTGACCTCTCCCCAAGAATTGGGAAAGAAGGCAGACAAATGGGTCAGAACAAGGGTGAACAGAAAAGTTCATACAGGGGGTGACAAAGATGGCAAGAAGAAGGATGGTAAGTCTTCTGACAAGGGTGGGGACAAATCTAAAAATGAGTCTTCATCAGGCCCACAAAAACACTCTGGTGGGGGTGGTGGGTCCAAATCCTCTTCAAATCAAAACAAAGAAAAGAAACCATGGTGCTATTTATGTAAAATAAAAGGCCATTGGACAACTGATCCCAGTTGTCCAAAGAAAAGCACCAAGCCTCCTACCACTACAACCCGTACTGCTACACCTAGTGCCCCTAGTAATAGCAGTGGTGATGGGAGCAAACCTACTAATAGCCAATCCAAGGGAGTAGCTGGGCTCACTTTTGATAACTTAGTTGGGGTTGGTCTTGTTAGGGAGACCACAGAGGCTGTGTTAGTCTCTGAGGGGGCTATTGATTTAGCCACCTTAGTTGCTTGTCCCCTTAACATGGATAAGTACAAGCAACTACCCCTAATAAATGGTATTGAGGTTCAGGCCTACAGGGACACAGGTGCCAGTGTTACAATGGTAATAGAGAAACTGGTCCACCCTGAACAACACCTACTTGGTCACCAGAACAAAGTAACCGATGCTCATAACAACACACTTAGCCACCCCATGGCTGTTGTGAATCTCAACTGGGGGGGGGGGGGGTTACTGGTCCAAAGAAAGTTGTGGTTGCCTCAGATTTACCTGTAGACTGTCTACTTGGAAATGATTTAGAGACATCAGCTTGGTCAGATGTGGAGTTGGAGGCCCATGCAGCAATGCTGGGCATTCCAGGGCATATTTGTGCTTTGACAAGGGCTCAGGCCAAAAAGCAAAAAGGACAGGGTGACTTGGATCCTGGAAGAATGGTCCAAGTGCTCCCTAAAGCTAGGGCTAGTAGAACTAAAGCACTACCTACTATCCCTCCCTCTACAGTGGATTCTTCTTCTGAGGAAGAAGAATTTCCACGCTGTGCAGAACCTACACCAGAGGAGCTGGAAGCAGACACTGCTGAGCTTTTGGGTGAAGGGGGGCCTGCCAGGGAGGAGCTGAGTGTGGCACAGCAGACCTGTCCCACACTAGAGGGTCTAAGGCAACATGCTGTCAAACAAGCAAATGGGGATGTCAGTGACTCACACAGAGTTTACTAGGAGGACAACCTCTTGTACACTGAAGCAAGGGATCCAAAACCTGGAGCTGCCAGGAGACTGGTGATTCCTCAGGAGTACAGAAAGTTCCTCCTAACTCTAGCCCACGACATTCCCTTAGCTGGACATTTGGGGCAAATGAAAACTTAGGACAGACTTGTTCCCTTGTTTCATTGGCCTAGAATGTCAGAGGACACAAAGGAATTTTGTAAGTCCTATGAAACCTGTCAAGCCAGTGGCAAGACAGGTGGCACTCCAAAGGCACACCTTATCCCACTGCCTGTGGTTGGGGTTCCCTTTGAAAGGGTAGGGGTTGACATAGTTGGCCCCCTTGACCCTCCTACTGCTTCAGGCAATAGGTTTATCTTGGTGGTAGTGGACCATGCCACCAGATATCCTGAAGCAATTCCTCTAAGGACCACTACAGCTCCTGCAGTGGCAAAGGCCCTCCTGGGAATCTTTTCCAGGGTGGGCTTCCCAAAAGAGGTGGTATCAGACAGAGGAAGCAATTTCATGTCTGCTTACTTTAAGGCCATGTGGAAGGAGTGTGGTGTTACATACAAGTTCACTACACCCTATCATCCACAAACAAATGGACTGGTGGAGAGATTTAACAAAACTCTCAAAGGCATGATTATGGGACTCCCTGAAAAACTCCGCAGGAGATGGGATATCTTATTACCTTGCCTCCTTTTTGCTTACAGGGAGGTACCCCAAAAAGGAGTGGGCTTCAGCCCCTTTGACACCCTGTGAGAGGTCCTCTAACACTTGTTAAGGAGGATTGGGAACAACCTTTAAAAGCTCCAAAGCAAGACATAGTGGACTATGTACTTGGCCTCAGATCAAGGATGGCTGAGTACATGAAAAAGGCCAGTAAAAACCTTCAGGCCAGCCAAGAGCTCCAAAAGCAATGGCATGACCAGAAGGCTGTTTTGGTTCAGTACCAACCAGGGCAGAAAGTGTGGGTCTTGGAGCCTGTGGCCCCAAGAGCACTCCAAGATAAATGGAGTGGACCCCACACAATTGTTGAGAAGAAGGGTGAAGTCACCTACTTAGTTGACTTAGGCACTGCCAGGAGTCCCCTTAGGGTGCTCCATGTCAATCGCCTGAAACCCTACTATGACAGGGCTGATCTCACCCTGCTCATGGCAACAGATGAGGGACAGGAAGAAGAGAGTGACCCTCTCCCTGATCTCTTCTCTTCCACAGAACAAGATGCTCTGGTGGAAGGGGTAGTACTGGCAGATTGTCTCACTGCTGAGCAGAAAGACCACTGCATAAATCTCCTAGGTCAGTTTTCTGAACTCTTCTCTACTGTGCCAGGCACCACTTCCTGGTGTGAGCACACCATAGATACTGGAGACAGCTTGCCTGTCAAAAGTAAGATCTATAGGCAGCCTGACCATGTCAGAGACTGCATAAAACAAGAAGTGCAGAAAATGCTTGAACTAGGAGTGGTTGAGCACTCTGAAAGTCCATGGGCCTCTCCTGTGGTACTTGTACCAAAACCTCATTCCAAGGATGGAAAGAAAGAAATGCGGTTTTGTGTAGACTATAGAGGTCTCAACCAAGTAACCAAAACTGATGCTCACCCTATACCCAGGGCAGATGAGCTCATAGATACACTGGCATCTGCCAAGTATCTAAGCACTTTTGATTTGACTGCAGGGTATTGGCAGATCAAATTATCAGAAGATGCAAAAGCAAAACTGCATTTTCAACCATTGGAGGCCATTACCAATTCACAGTAATGCCTTTTGGATTGAAAAATGCACCTGCCACTTTTCAAAGGTTGGTGAATACAGTCCTGCAAGGGCTGGAAGCTTTTAGTGCAGTATATCTAGATGATATAGCTGTCTTTAGCTCCAGCTGGGATGATCACCTGGTCCACCTATGGAAAGTTTTGGAGGCCCTGCAAAAGGCAGGCCTCACTATCAAGGCTTCAAAGTGCCAGATAGGGCAGGGGAAGGTGGTTTATCTGGGACACCTGGTAGGTGGAGAACAGATTGCACCACTACAGGGGAAAATCAAAACTATTATAGATTGGGTTCCCCCTACAACTCAGACCCAGGTGAGAGCCTTCTTAGGCCTCACTGGGTATTACAAGAGGTTCATAAAGAACTATGGCTCCATTGCAGCCCCTCTTAATGACCTAATCTCCAAGAAAATGCCTAAAAAGGTATTGTGGACAGCTAGCTGTCAGAAAGCTTTTGAGGAGCTGAAGCAGGCCATGTGCTCTGCACCTGTCCTGAAAAACCCCTGTTACTCCAAAAAATTAATTGTCCAAACTGATGCATCTGAATTAGGGGTAGGGGCAGTCCTTTCACAACTTAATTCTGAGGGCCAGGATCAACCTGTTGCTTTTATCAGCAGGATGTTGACCCCTAGAGAAAAGCGTTGGTCTGCCATAGAGAGGGAGGCCTTTGCTGTGGTCTGGGCACTGAAGAAGTTGAGGCCATACCTGTTTGGCACTCACTTCATTGTTCAGACAGACCACAAACCTCTACTTTGGCTAAAACAAATGAAAGGTGAAAATCCTAAATTGTTGAGGTGGTCTATATCCCTACAGGGAATGGACTATACAGTGGAACATAGACCTGGGAGTACCCACTCCAATGCAGATGGACTCTCCAGATATTTCCACTTAGACAATGAAGACTCATCAGGTCATGGCTAGTTTTATTGTCCTTCGTTTGGGGGGGGGGTTGTGTAGGAAAGTACCATCTTGCCTGGCATGTTACCCCCATATTTCACTGTATATATGTTGTTTTAGTTGTATGTGTCACTGGGACCCTGCCAGCCAGGGCCCCAGTGCTCATAAGTGTGCCCTGTATGTGTTACCTGTGTTATGACTAACTGTCTCACTGAGGCTCTGCTAATCAGAACCTCAGTGGTTATGCTCTCTCATTTCTTTCAAATTGTCACTAACAGGCTAGTGACCAATTTTACCAATTTACATTGGCATACTGGAACACCCTTATAATTCCCTAGTGTATGGTACTGAGGTACCCAGGGAATTGGGGTTCCAGGAGATCCCTATGGGCTGCAGCATTTCTTTTGCCACCCATAGGGAGCTCTGACAATTCTTACACAGGCCTGCCACTGCAGCCTGAGTGAAATAACGTCCATGTTATTTCACAGCCATTTTACACCGCACTTAAGTAACTTATAAGTCACCTATATGTCTAACCTTTACCTGGTAAAGGTTGGGTGCTAAGTTACGTAGTGTGTGGGCACACTGGCATTAGCCAAGGTGCCCCCACATTGTTCAGGGCCAATTACCCGGACTTTGTGAGTGCGGGGACACCATTACACGCGTGCACTACATATAGGTCACTACATGTAACATGTCTAAGATCATGGAATTGCCCCCTCTATGCCATCCTGGCATTGTTGGCACAATCCCATGATCCCACGGGTCTCTAGCACAGACCCGGGTACTGTCAAACTGCCTTTTCACAGGTTTTACTGCAGCTGCTGCTGCTGCCAACCCCTCAGACAGGTTTCTGCCCTCCTGGGGTCCAGCCAGGCTTGGCCCAGGAAGGCAGAACAAAGGACTTCCTCAGAGAGAGGGTGTTACACCCTCTCCCTTTGGAAAATGGTGTTAAGGCAGGGGAGGAGTAGCCTCCCCCAGCCTCTGGAAATGCTTTCATGGGCACACATGGTGCCCATTTCTGCATAAGCCAGTCTACACCGGTTCAGGGACCCCTCAGCCCTGCTCTGGCGTGAAACTGGACAAAGGAAAGGGGGGTGACCACTCCCCTGACCTGCACCTCCCCTGGGAGGTGCCCAGAGCTCCTCCAGTGTGCTCCAGACCTCTGCCATCTTGGAAACAGAGGTGCTGCTGGCACACTGGACTGCTCTGAGTGGCCAGGGCCAGCAGGTGACGTCAGGGACTCCTTCTGATAGGCTCCTTCAGGCGTTGCTAGCCTATCTTCTCTCCTAAGTAGCCAAACCCTCTTTTCTGGCTATTTAGGGTCTCTGCTTTGGGGATTTCCTTAGATAACGAATTCAAGAGCTCATCAGAGTTCCTCTGCATCTCTCTCTTCACCTTCTGCCAAGGAATCGACTGCTGACCGCGCTGGAAGCCTGCAAAACTGCAACAAAGTAGCGAAGACGACTACTGCAACTCTGTAACGCTGATCCTGCCGCCTTCTCGACTGCTTTCCTGGTGGTGCATGCTGTGGGGGTAGTCTGCCTCCTCTCTCCACTAGAAGCTCTGAAGAAATCTCCCGTGGGTCGACGGAATCGTCTCCCTGCAACCGCAGGCACCAAAGAACTGCATCACCGGTCCACTGGGTCTCCTCTCAGCACGACGAGCGAGGTCCCTTGAATCCAGCAACTCTGTCCAAGTGACTCCCACAGTCCAGTGACTCTTCAGTCCAAGTTTGGTGGATGTAAGTCCTTGCCTCCCCACGCCAGACTGCATTGCTGGGAACCGCATCTTTTGCAGCTACTCTGGCTCCTGTGCACTTTCCGAGGGAATCCTTTGTGCACAGCCAAGCCTGGGTCCACAGCACTCTAACCTGCATTGCACGACCTCCTGAGTTGTCCTCCGGCGGCGTGGGACTCCTTTGTGCAACTTCGGGTGAGCACCATTTCACTCCACTTTGTAGTGCCTGTTCTGGCACTTCTGCGGGTGCTGCCTGCTTCTGAGAGGGCTCCTTGTCTTTCTGGGTGCCTCCTCTGTCCCCTGACGCAATTGGCGACCTCCTGGTCCCTCTTGGGCCACAGCAGCATCCAAAAACCCTAACCGCATGACTTGCAGCTAGCAAGGCTTGTTTGCGGTCTTTCTTCAGGAAAACACTTCTGCACGACTCTGCATAGTGTGGGACATCCATCCTCCAAAGGGGAAGTTTCTAGCCCTTGTCGTTCCTGCAGAATCCTCAGCTCCTACTGCATAGTAGCAGCTTCTTTGCACCCACAGCTGGCATTTCCTGGGCATCTGCCCACTCTCGACTTGGTCGTGACTTTTGGACTTGGTCCCCTTGTTCCACAGGTACCCTCGTCTGGAAATCCATCGTTGTTGCATTGCTGGTTTTGGTCTTTCCTGCAGAATTCCCCTATCACGACTTCTGTGCTCTTTGGGGAACTTTAGTGCACTTTGCACTCACTTTTCAGGGTCTTGGGGTGGGCTATTTTTCTAACCCTCACTGTTTTCTTACAGTTTCAGCGACCCTCTACAAGGTCACATAGGTTTGGGGTCCATTCGTGGTTCGCATTCCACTTTTGGAGTATATGGTTTGTGTTGCCCCTATCCCCATGTGTCCCCATTGCATCCTATTGTAACTATACATTGTTTGCACTGTTTTCTAATACTATACTGCATATGTTTGGTATTGTGTACATATATCTTGTGTATATTTGCTATCCTCATACTGAGGGTACTCACTGAGATACTTTTGGCATATTGTCATAAAAATAAAGTACCTTTATTTTTAGTATATCTGTGTATTGTGTTTTCTTATGATATTGTGCATATGACACTAGTGGTACTGTAGGAGCTTCACTCGTCTCCTAGTTCAGCCTAAGCTGCTCTGCTAAGCTACCATTATCTATCAGCCTAAGCTGCTAGACACCACTATACACTAATAAGGGATACCTGGGCCTGGTGCAAGGTGTAAGTACCCCTTGGTACTCACTACAAGCCAGTCCAGCCTCCTACAGTACTGTTCGGCCTGGACCTAGGGATTGACTGCTCAAGCCCCCAAGTCTTTTGCAATACTAGCAAAATAGCATGAATGGTTGGGACGGGAATGGATTCACTTCCTGTTCTGGGGTTGGGGTGTTGGGTAAAGGTATGTTTTATAGTTATTTGTTCTATAATGTGGGCTTTCCTGAGTCGGAAATTACTCTTAATTTCACTGCACAGCGATACCCCTGCAGCTTTTAGAACACCAGAGGCACTTTCACAAAGGGACTCCTCCCTCTGCATCAAATCAACATGGTGACTCAAGCATCTCATAATTTGATGTCGAATGTACAGGGCATACATACACTGGCTAAAAGGTATAAAGTGTTCTCATACCTGATTTGGCAAAGTACTCATATTGCGTTCCTCCAAGAGATGCATCTAAAGGCCAAGGAGGGAAGGGCACTCCAACGACAATAGAGGGGACAACTTTACTATACCACGTTCTCTGCTTATGCATGGGGCGTACTGACATGAGTCCGAGTGGGTGCTCCATTTCAGCACATAAGCTCGGTAGTAGACCCTGAGGGCCATTTTGTTGCCCTACGTGGTTGGCTAAATGGAAGGGATATTAACTTTGTTAATATTTATGGCCTGAACACATAGCAGTCTTCATTCCTAACAAACATAACAACATGATTATTCACATACCTGACCTGAAAAACTATAGTGGATGGGGACTTTAACTCTGTAAGTCACCCCGCGCTTAATCGGTCCCACCCCTCAACTCCCAGACTCCCCCATATACTGATCTGCCCACACCTTCACAACGTGGCAAAGGAATTGGAAACTTATAGACTCCTGGTGCGTTAGGGATCTCCAGGGTAGAGATTATTCCTTTTTTTCCCCCCTCCATGAACTACATGTGCACCTTGACATGTTCCTATGCACAGCAGATACACACCTCCAAGTTCACAATTTAGAATATTTAACTTGCACGATATCTGATTATAATCCAATCATCTTGCGCCTACTTTCGAATACACCACCCCCCAAGATTCCCACCTGATGACTTAAACCAGAAGCTCTTGAAGACCCCCAATTCCCAGAAGCCATTTGTGAGCAAATAAAAAGACTATTTAGCCACAAATGGTGGAACTACCTCCCCCCCCACTTGGACGCGTTCAAGGCAATGATTTGCGGCCATTGCTTGGCAGAATTGACTGGCATCCGTGGAACACTGCTTCGCTAACTTGCGGAGGCCGATCAAGCACTTAAGGAGGCTCAACTAACCCACCCTGAACATCCAGAATCCTACTCAACACTGCTTGGAGACAGAGATTGAGTGGCGGCACCCACCAAAATACTTGGCTCTTTTAACTATAGAGCATATATCGAGAGGTCACATGCAGAGTGTGTCCACACTGGTCGCCTGTTAGCGTGACTCATTAACCCTGTCAAGAGGAGTTTGCCCATTGTAAAGCTCAACTCCAGGGAGGGAGCTCTGCTATATTCTCAACCACATATCTCAACCACATATCAATGACTGCTTTGCCCACTACTAGTGAGACATATATACCAGCAAAAGCATGCTTGACATCTCAGATATCTGTGACTATATTTCAGGAATAGACCTTCCCTGGCTATCACACGAAGACGCTGATGGCCTTGGAACGGAAATCTCTACAAGAAGTACAGAGGGCGATTAAGGGCCTGGCAAGGGGTAAGGTGCCAGGATCTGATGGACTGCGAGCAGAATTCCATGCCGCATATGAGAAGGAGTTAGCGCCCAGTTTAGTTGAGATATATAAGGTGGCCAAAGAGTCAGGGAGATTACCACAAACCACCAAAGAAGCTCTTGTGGTACTCCTCCTGAAACCAGGGAAGCCAGCAGTAGATTTTAAAGCATATCAACCACTGTCAAACATAGATTATCAATCAATCAACCACTCAATCAGTATTTGTAAAGCGTGGCTACTCACCCATGAGGGTCTCAAGGCACGGGGGGAGGGAAGGGGCCTCATCCAAAAAGCCACATTTTTAGGTGTTTCCTGAAGATGGTGAGCGACGAGCTTCGTTTGAGGTGCAGGGGGAGGTTATTCCAGCTCTTCACTGCAGTGTAGGTGATGGATCATCCTCCAGAGGTGGTTTTGCAGATGTAAAGGATGTTGGCCGGGGCCATCTGGGCAGAGCGGAGGGATCTGGTGGGGGTGTGGAAGGAGATACTGTGGCTCAGGAAGGCTGGTCCTGCGTTGTGCACGTGTGAGTGAGAAGCTTGAACGCTTCTCAACCGGTAGCCAGTGGAGGGTCCTCAGGTGTTTAGAGATGTGTTCTTGGTGAGGGAGGTCCAGAATGAGTCTGGCAGCGGTGTTCTGGATGAGTTGTAATTTTTTGATGTTCCTGGTTGAGGTGCCGGCATAGAGGGCGTTGCTGTAGCCAAGCTTGCTAATGACTAAGGCGTGGGTGACTGTCCTGCGACAGTCTGCTGGAATCTGTCTGAAGATCTTCCGAAGTTTGGGGAGTGTGAGCCAGCAGGAGGTGGCGACAGAGTTTACATGGAGGTTCATGAATAGGGAGGGGTTGATGATGATTCCTAATTTCCGTGCGTGCTCATTCAGTGCAGTGGGGGCACTGATGGATATAGCCACCAGGAGTCATCCCAAGCTGAGGTGGCGTTTCCGAAGATGATGAACTCAGTCTTGTCAGAGTTGAGCTTGAGGCAGCTTTCTCTCTTCCAGGTGGCTATGGCTTAGATTCCTGAATGGAAGTTTATTTTGGCCGTGTCAGTGAGGGAAATGATGAGTTGTGTGTCATTGGCATATGACACAATGTTCATACAGTGGCTTCTGACGATGGCAGTGAGATGGAACATGTATACGATGAACAGAGTAGGACTCAGCAAGGATCATTGGGGGACTCCGCAGTTGACTCCTGTGGGTCTGGAAGTGTAGGGCAGAAGTCTGACCCTCTGCGTACTCCCAGAGAGGAAGGAGTGGATCCATTCCCAGGCTGTTCGGCTGATTCCTATGTTGTGGAGTCTGGTGCGCACAGTGCTATGGAAGACAGTGTCAAATGCTGCTGAGAGGTCGAGGAGTATGAGTGCTGTGGTGTGGCCATGGTCTAGGAGTAATCTGATGTTGTCGGTGGCTGTCTCTGTGCTTTAGTTTCTGTGGAAGCAGGACTGGGAGCTGTCCAGGGAGTTGTTAGCCTCAATGAAATTCCGTAGTTGTGCATTGATTGCTTTCACCAGTATTTTGGTGGGGCAGGGTAGCAATGAGATGGGCCGGAAATTCTTTGTCTCCGGTTGGTCAGCGGAAGGTTTCTTCAGGAGAGGGCATATTTCGGCGTGTTTCCAGTCCTCAGGGAAGGTGCCTGTGTTGATGGATTGTGTTCCGGAGCTCGGGTGCGATGGATGCGCTGGCTCTGATGTATCTGTGGTACAAGGGGGTTCCAGAGTAGGTGCTGTTCATGATGTTGACTGTTTCCTCCGTGGTGAGTGTAGACCAGTTGTGGATGGTCTGGGTGGGTTCTGGGGGAGTGGGTCCCCCAGAACTTCTTAGTAAAATATTAGCTAACAGATTACTTCTCTAATGCCTAAGCTAATCCACCCAGATCAAGCGGGCTTTATTCCTGGACAGAACATCGCAATTAACATACGGTGGTTACTGATGACTCTTGAGGCCACCTCCTATAATAGAGAGCAAGCAGCGATATTGGCCTTAGACTTAGAAAAGGCCTTTGATAGTCTTGAATGGGACTATCTATATGCAGTTATGCTCCACATGGGGCTGGGTAGATCCTTCATGGAGTGGACCAGAATCCTCTACACTGAACTGGTGGATAGTGTCCATATGGGCGACTAATATCAGATAGCTACGCAGTCGAGAGGGGTACCCTTCAAGGGTGCACGCTCAAATCTCTACTCTTTGCAATTGCTATGGAGCAACTTGCGCAACTGGCAAGATCTGGAAAACGTTTATGGAGGCCTCAGGTTGGGCCCCACCACTCAAAGGACCGCGCTATATGCAGATGACCTCCTACTTTTCCTTAGCAATACAGGGGGAGACCTAGCTGGGGCCAGAACAATGTTGGAGAGGTTTGGCAACTACTCAGGCTTAAAAGTAAATTGGTGGTGGAAGACACCCACCCCCTGAAACACTGGGTAAGCTCACTTGGGAACCAAGCTGCCTATCTTACCTGGGAGTCCAGGTCAATCATAATGATGCTGATATGTTCAAGGGGAATCTGGGTCTTGCCACTAGGAGGTTGAAGGCACACATGGAATTCTGGAAAACACTCCCCCTCTCGGTGGCGGGTCGTGTAGCCATCCTAAAAAAGTCAGTCCTACAGAGATTCCTGTATTACTTTGCAACCCTCACCCTCTGGATACCCAGATCATTCTTCATACAGCTATACTCCATCATAACATTTTTCCTCTGGAGCGCTGGGCGCCACCGCATAGCTCTGGCCATACTGCAATGCCCACTACACAGGGAGGGCTTGCAGTCCTGGCCTTCAAATCCTACTATCTGGCAGCCCAACTATAGTGGTTCACACAGTGGATGGCTGGTAGACAAGCCCCTGATAGCCTTATGGCTCCCATGGTCCCACCAATGGAAGACCGTGAGAGAACCCTGTTGCGAGTCCCACCTGTCCCAAAAGATAGCTGCAGAGAATTCATGGTCATTCGGAAGTGCTGGGTTCGCTTCCATTGACCTTCCCCTTAGGTTGTTATACTTTCTCTCCCCGGTGGTGACTGGAGGGGGCTCCAGGACTGGATGGGTGCTGGGATCACTACAGAGGGCACCCTCTATAGAGACTCTGTATTGCTCCCTTTTGAAGATCTCAGAACAGACTTTGATTTCCCCAAAGGCCACTTCTTGCTTTACAGATTGGTGGCGGCGGCTATACGCTACCACTGACAAATGGGGGACACTGAACCTAAGGCACATAGATGCTGTTGTTACATAACGTTGTCAGATGGCACATTCAAAGGCATCACCTGCCTCTATCGCTCACTGCAGACAGACTTCCTACACCAGCTTAAAACATTAAAGGCACATTTGGAGCACAACTCCAATCCCTAATGCAGTCTGGGAGGCCATTCTGGAGTCCACCCCCAAAGTCTCTAGAAATGTACGTTTTAAACACATCAACTTCTACATTCTCCATAGGGCCTCCCTTATCCTGGATATAATTAACAGACATTTCGGAGTAGAAGATGACTCATGCCCAGGTGTGGCGAAGTGAGTGCCAACATTATGCACATGGGATGGTGGTGCCCACAACTGTTGGACTATTGAGAATGGGTCATTAGCACAAACCACGGGCAAAGAGATTCCACAATACCCTGGCTACTGTCTCCTACACTGGTTTCCCCATACTTGCAAGATAAAGGTGACCAGCAAATTCCAAGACGTTGGTCTCATATTAGCTGAACAAGAGACTACCCGCCACTGGAAGGATCGGGTGGGGACCAGGCTGATGACCTGGCACACAGAATTAGTCAAATGTGCTGATTGACACAGAATTGGCTCACTAGATGTCGCTCGAGCCTAAGGGTCACTACTGGATGTTTTGAAGAACCCTACTCTGTCCTCACGGGAGACATTCCTGGGTGCCTCACTCCACAGAGAACCAACCTCACAGGCCCCTACTACTTAACCACCACCATTAACAGTACTCCCCAATGCAACCTATGCCTCCCACTCCTGCTGGGTGCCATCCTCAAAACACTGTCCAATTGACCTAAACACAGGGACATGCAAGAGCAGATTTGCTACAATGGTTATTGCAGCCTTTTTTTTCTGACTCAGGAGTGGCTGGGAGTATGGGGGGCTATTGTTCACAAAACTTACCCAATTGGCTCATTACCACTGTTCCTCTGTATATCCTAACAAAATATTCCAGTCTTGAAGTATGTTGGTTGTACAAGATTGAAAATTAATAAAATCTGTTTACAAAAAATAATGGGTGAAATCTTCAACATTAACAGCCGTTGAAGAACACCTTAGTCTCCTGTCAGAAAACACAGATTTACAAGATTTCTATATATGTCCAAGAAAACCACGCACAAAGGGCTTCTTACATGCAATATATAATGAAATATAGAAATGTTCACAAAAAGAAGCTAACACCCGGTTGAGCCAAATAGATCAGGAAAGCCTACAGAAAGCTCTAGCCATTGTAGATAATGGTATGAACACTTTATCCAGCCACATTTCCACCCTAATAGTTTTGCTTCATCTTCAACTGACATCATACAAAATGATGTAATTTTTACAACATGGACATAGTCAGCTCTGGTCCATTATGCAGTTAGGTTGGACGTTACAAGTTCTGAAAAATGATTGGGCGCCCTGGCAACGTCAGCTCCAGGAAACTGTTTGCTGCATTTAATCTGACGCAACAGCAACAAATAATGGCTAAGAAAGCATCTGCAGTTTGGTTCATACACTCATTTAATATTCTGCCCATTTCAACACTTCAATTCACCTCATGTTTGAAGCACATTCCTGTTGGCAGATTTGAAAAGCTAGGAGATAGTTATATCCATGAGGTGTGGGAGCTACCATTTACATACAAATGTTTCAATGGCAGGACAGAGGCTTTTCCTAGACCTCTGAGACTACTGTAAGTCATTTGATGATTTCTAAACAGCTGTCCTTGCACAGAGCATGTAATGCTTCAGCTGCAAATTTAGCTTTTTATCTGAAAGGGGTCCCTGCGCCTTTGATTTGTCCGGGGTTCCAAGTGCTCTTGAATGGCAGTTAAGGGATGCAGAACAAAATCAGTTGTTTTGGAATGCCAGCTGGAATTGCCTATTTAGTTTTGTTCTCCCACATTGTTAAATGTTGCAGAAATGTGCTTTTCCCCCCACACAAGACATAAAACTAGCAGAAATTGGGCCTCATATTGCTAATTCAAATGTAAATGTTGACAAGCTGAGCAGACTAAAGGCTCTTTTGTTTCAAAAACATGTGTTGGTTACTTCTGTCCGCAAGGTCTATGCTCTCTAAGTGGTGAGGTCACCTGCAGAGATACAGGGGGTCATTCTGACTCCCGCAGGGCGCGGTCACCGCGCGCCCGGCGGGAGCCGCCAAAATACCGTACCGCGGTCGGAAGACCGCAGTGGGTATTTTGGGGTTTCCCCTGGGCTGGCGGGCGGCCTCCAAAAGGCCGCCCGCCAGCCCAGGGGAAACCGTCCTTCCCACGATGAAGCCGGCTCGTAATCGAGCCGGCGGAGTAGGAAGGTGCGACGGGTGCTAATGCACCCGTCGCATATTTCACTGTCTGCTAAGCAGACAGTGAAATACAAGCGGGGCCCTCTTACAGGGGCCCCTGCAGTGCCCATGCCATTGGCATGGGCACTGCAGGGGCCCCCAGGGGCCCCGCGACACCCCCTACCGCCATCCTGTTCCTGGCGGCCGAACCGCCAGGAACAGGATGGCGGTAGGGGGTGTCAGAATCCCCTCGGCGGCGCAGCATGCTGCGCTGCCTTGGAGGATTCCAACGGGCAGTGGTAAACCGGCGGGAGACCGCCGGTTTACCCTTTCTGACCGCGGCTGAACCGCCGCGGTCAGAATTCCCTCGGGAGCACCGCCAGCCTGTTGCCGGTGCTCCCGTGGTCGGTGGCCCTGGCGGCCACCGGCCGCCAGGGTCAGAATGACCCCCACAGTCCCTTTTAAATACAAACTTTCCAAGACATTTTGGTTCACTCAGAGGTCAAATTCTTAACGCGTCTAACACTGCTGGGATTGTACACCTCTTTAAGGCTTTTGGTTCTAGTTTTGTCAGCATCTTCTCCTCTATAACTGGCATAATATCTTCAGCATACACCCTATATTTTGAGTGTCTTTGGGAGACTCTCTGTTACTTTGGCATTAATTGGTGGCATTTTGCTGTTGTTATTTTTCATTTGCAATGGCTGCCCATCTCAACAAGGAGGTCTGATGGCTCTTCCACCAGCCCAACTGTGTCATGACCACACGATGCAGTATTTTGGTGATCCACTACAGGAAGAACTGTAGTCAAACTGGTCTTTGTCAATCAGATTGGTTCTGGATTGCACGCAGCACAACTTTCGATGTGGTGCTCATTCAAACATGCACTTGAAGTGTGTCTTACCATGGAGCGTGTATCTTTGTTGGACACTGATCTGTTGGTGTTCTCAATGAGGGTTCATTACCAGACATGCACTTTGAGATTGTGATTGCTGCGGGAAGCTTCTTATGAGCCGTCATTTGGTGCTACAGCATCTGGCACTGCACAAGAAACTGCCGCCTCAGCCGGAGCTTTGGTCGAGGCAACAGAACATGAGTGCTCAATCGCTTTGCTTTTCAAGGAACTGTTTACTTTGCCATCTGCCAAAGTGAGGTCTTTCCTGGAGTCCATAACAATTGATGATTTTGGTGATTTTTTTAAAGATTTTGATTATTGTTAATTTGCTGACATTTGGTCTTAACTGATGTTCGAGTTTTGGAAAATTCAAAAATTGACCATTTTCATTTGGCTCAGATTTGATCTTTTTTGCTTGTCGGCATGGACATTTTATCTCATTCAATATATTTTAGCTTGCATTTTGCGAATGATGTAGGAAAGGTGATTTTGGAAATAGGTTATATTACAGACCTCTGCACCTTTGAACCGGCAATGGAGAGGGTGTTGTGAGGTTATTTTAGCATTTAAACAGGCACAGGATTTAGTCCTGGGCCTAAGGACTATGCCCTTTCACCTAGCTACATTTTGCTTGTAATTCTTTTATTATTATAGCAAAGCTTTAATTTAGTGGTTGAATGATTTTCATTCTTTTATCAGTTGTCCTTCCACACAGAATTTGTTATTCATTTCTTTGCACAACCTTTTTATCCTAGTGCTTAGTTCAAGGCTGTACACAATATTTCAGGGTATTGCCAGTCCAAATAGTATATTGTCTACCCTACACAGAAAAATAGGTGTTGTCATGTCAAGACAGTTCTTAGGATAACAGATTTGTTATTATAAAACATCACTGCCCGCACCATGGTAAAGGGAACATTCCAGCCAACTTGCCATCTCATGGTGCACGTTGTCACAGATTCTGCTGAAACCCTTTGGTTCCTCTTCATCGGCGTGGGAGGACTGCTACTCTTCTTAACCTCTGAATGCAGATATGGGCGTTGGGTTCCCTTCCCAGGACGAGAAGGACAAAATAGGGCCACCACTGCTACTTGCTGTCATGTAGGAATGTAGTAGTGGAGGTAGGGATGTTAAACATGCTATTGTGACAATTTGATGGGACTCTTCTTGTGTTTTACTTTCCTAGTCAATGCTGTAATAACCCTGTGTTTCATTAGCCTCATAATTGCAATATATGCCTTTTTATATAGAATGCAGTTGATTCAAGAAAAAACTATTGAACCATGATGCTGCTTCTGTTTTGTCTTTTCATGTATGAGACTTGTATATCTCAGAGAGAGGGGTACGATCTGTTCCACCACATCATCCCTGAGGAGACTATGGGGGTCATTATAGCCCCGGCGGTGAGTGGTAATGTGGCGGCAATACCGCTAACAGGCTGGCGGTACATACCGCCACATAATGAGAATGGTGGGTTGGCTGCAACCAACCCGCCACTTTTCCACTCATACCGCCATGGTGGTATCAGCTGCCAGGCCGGAGATGTCAGTCTCCAGCCTGGTGGCTGGCATATTTAGGCCCTACCGGTGACAGGGAATTCCTTCCCTGTCACCATTAGGCGGCTCCCCCACACCCTCAACACATGCCCGACACCCTCCACCCTCCCTCCATCCAAAACCCCTCACCTCCTCCGATCCTCACACTCCCCCCAACCCCTCAGATCCTCACACTCCCCCTTCCCCCATACACACACACCCCCGCAGACAGGCTTGACAATACACCCAGTCACTCACACTGGCATACACACATACTTTCAGACATGCTAGCACATATTCTTACACAAAATCACACTGACATGCAGACACGCACTCACTTCACCATTCTTACACACATTTACTCACACGGATAGAACCACACAAGCAACACACACAGATGCATTCACACACGCACTCAGGCATTCATGCACACACTCAGACACACACAGAACATCCCTCCCCTCCTCTCGGAAGTCGACTTACCTTGGTCGAGGAGGTCTTCCGATAGGGAATGGACGCTGCTACTGCCAGCAGCGGTCCGTCAGCAGAACACCGCCAGGCCATATCACAGGTCATGATATGGCTGGAGGCTTTCAACTGGCGTGGCAGTGCCGGTGGTAGCAGCGCCAGCTTACCACTGTCCGCCAGTATGATCACTGCCTGATTTCCGCCCTTCTTGTGGCGGATGTCCGGCAGTGATCATAATATGGTGGACGGATGGTAGCCGCGGTGTCGGAATGTTGGAGGCCGTCACTGCGGTGGTAGGCAATTTTTACCACTATTGTTATAATGAGGGCCTGAGTGTCATGTGATAGGCTGCCACAAATCACTCTTCCCTTAGGTATTGGTGAGGTGCTGCTAGCTAGCCGGAAGAGTTAGGCCAACAGCTGTCACACGGTGTGGTATTAGACTCAGTCTCAATACTTGTAGTGCTGCTGCTCAAAATCCAGCAGTCTCATTACTACAACAGGAGTCTGTGACAGATTGGTGAAAGTGTTAATGCAAAGACCTGGTGTGGATGTGAGTCTGTTAAATCCTCATTCGGTAAGGGGAACAGCAGTTTCAAGGCTTGCTTGATGGGTTGTAGCTTGCAAGACATTTTGATTTGCGCTGATTGGTCATCTGATTCCATCCTTAGGTGCTTTTTCTTTAAGCCTGTGGAGAGTACAGCAAATTGATTTCAAAGCTTTAAACTTGCATAATATTGGCCTCTGGCTCCTGACTTAAAATGTACATATCCACAGCCTTGGTGGGCAGAAAAACTGTATTTTATTAAAGACACAGACGCTAATACTATATTTCCCAGATTACTTCCTTTCATAAATATTTGTCATTTTTCCGGTTCAAGTTTAGGATTTCCGTGAATTTCATTGGATTCTCACTGAAGATGATGGAAGTCATTAAGGACAATTTACGTCAAGTTGAGGACTTTAATTTAGGAAACGTTTCATTTGTATCTTGGGTTCACAGCTTCAAAAAAGAAGAAAGAGGAATGGTTGCTGGGGGTTTTATTAGTTTTGAAATGTTCTAAAGTTCTACATTATTTGGCATTATAATGGCTGCTTAGTGATAGCAATAAAGGGATTTAATAAAATCCAGATTTTCTGCCCACCAAGGCTGTGGAAAATTTATATTGCTCTTCATTCCATTCCCACCACTTTGCATTTGCATTGATCTATTTCCTATTCAAAATCATTGCATCTGCTACTTTCAATTCATTCCAGCATTTCTGGATTGAAGATAACCCATGTCTTAACCCATCAACTGATTTCAAGTGCTTCTCTCAAATTGTTCAGTCTGAGCAATCATCAGCCTCTTCTTTATTCTTTTCTACCTCGTGTCAAACTAAACCCTACTTTATTTGTCCAACTTCAAAATCTCATATATACTCTTTGTCTAAGACCATCTTTCTCTGCCTCATAAACTCTGTTATGCCTTCTTGCACATCTGCATAAGTTTCTCATCATAGGCATGCATTGACTCTGTTGGTTCATGTGGTTCCTGTGAGGTTTTCAAAATTTTCACCCAATTAGCATCTTTCTCGAGCATCTTCTTTTTCAAATGTTCAGTCACCTGTCTATGCTTATTTGCTGCCTCATCAGAAGGTGCGTTGGCCATGCAATGCAGTCTTACTTTCAGTCCACAAATCACTAGGAATCACAATTTCAAATAATGATTTTAAATCAGTCCACAGCTTTTGTGAAATTGTCATCAGTCTAGCACCGTTCAGGCTCAACTCAATTTGACAATTTGTAGTAAAAGAATATAAATCAGTTTTTGTCCAAGAAGCATCCACTAAGTTTCCTCCATGCACTTCCCTCAATCGAAACTCCCAAACTGCTCCTTGTCTCATCTCCGAATCACAAGTTAATACTCCTTTATGCTCACTGATTACCTTTCTTTCTAATTGCCTTTCCTTTCTTAAATCTTTTCCTGCACATGCAAATGAATCGATACCTTTGTTTTTTCAATTAAATCTTTAATGTGAGCTTTCTGAGTTATCAACCCCATTTCTTTTATTTATTGGATGTCAAATCCATTTTATAATTTCTCCTCACATTCTTAATTTTACTGATGTCCACCTCACAATCCTCAGTTAAATCCTCTAATTTATCATGAGGTTCATTTTCACATCAGGCTGCTTCCCTTATCAAATATCTAATTTCTTCAATAAATTGTCCCTCTTAACATTTCTCCAAATTCCATTTTTAACAGTCCAATATTATTAGTTCTCTATATAACTGTTTCTTGGACCTCTGGTGTACTATTGGAAAATCACTGCTTGTGCGTGGTGCTGCTCTCATTGTAACCTCAGGTGGAGCACTAGCTACCACAACTATAGGTGAAATCTGCATTTGCATTTCTGTGCTATCTCCTTCTGTGCCCATGTCAGGTACCCAACTAGAACCAGGGCCAGTTCCCTGTCCATGTACTGTATTGGGATATGGAGGAGGGCTGGATTTCAAAATGGCATTATTTAAATGACCATCATCATCAATATGCTAATTATTTTCTTTTTAGAGGTGGGCTAAATGTTTCATTCCACCCTTGTAATTGGCAAAGTTTAGTGGCTCCACATTGCTCTTGTAACTCGGACTCCTGGCCAAATTCCTCCAATCACTGCGTGGCAAAATTATTCCTGCAAGACTCCAGAAATGTGAGCTGTGACAAGTGAGGTTTGAAGTCCATTAGCACCATGTTCTAATGAGGGTGGTCACGCACAGTCACAAACGGTCAGAGGGCTGATTCTTGAGTATATAAATGGCAATAAAATCAACTTGAATGGCCACGTGCTCTTGCACACTGCATTGTGTTGTTCTCACTGCCCGCGCTAATGCAGCTAAAGTGCAGCACGCGCAGCGCAACACGTTTATTTCTGCCAGTTGGTGGAACTCCATGGAATTTCACAGAGTTTTTATGTAACTCCACAGAATTCCGCAAAATGAAATTCCATGAGTTCAACCCACCCCTACTTTTTTTTATCCTCAGTTATTTCTAATGATTGCAAGAAAAAGTTTCACACCTTCCATTGTATCCTCCCACCAGATCTTCTCCTGTCAATCTAACTTGCTTTCTAACAACTGTCTAAAAAGACAAACACCTGTTTTGTCATTTTCTTTCTTTGCTTTTCTGCAGCCATTCAATCTCATTTTTTCAATGCCACAAACTGCGTAGGTCTGGGCATCAGCTTTCTCTCATTCATTGTTTGTCTTAGGAAATCTGGCTTTTTAATGCTAACGGGACCCTATAAAGGGCACTGCAAGGTTTTATCAGAAGTGGTATAGTTATGCCATTCAGAAAACCAGATACACCTATAGAACCAAATGTTGGTCATCATTTCATATGCAGGTGTTCCCGCTGCAGGTAATTTCTGATCCTCAGTATAAGGTTCTACTGACATTTTAGGCTTTTTCAATACAGCTACCATTATTATTATTCCAAACAATCTATAAATCACACATATGAACTTAGTCAACATTTCTAACGTGACTCTGTCAGAGGTCAACCTATCACAGCGCAGCTCCACCAGCAACCAACCAATGACAGCTCGGCTTTGTGGTGATGTCTAACCTATCCCAGTGAAGCTCCCAGCCTGAGCAACCAATCACAGCACTACGTCTCCATGAATAAGGGACACTATGGCAAAACCTTTCTAATTCAAAATACTCTAAATATACCCTTGTCTGCTCAACCTAAGAAAGAGAACCAGTAAGTTAAAGTAAGGCACATCTCTCAATCAATAGAAAACCAGGCTAACAAAAGCAGCATCCTTTTCTGTACCAGTTTAACATTACAATTCACGACAGGCATATCTACGTCCAGCGGCAATGTACCCTAACTAATGTGCTTACTCCAGTGCACTTAGGAGTAGAGTACACCAACCTGTATTAAGCACGCAACTTTGGATAGGAAAACCCATTACTTCAGAAATACCTATCTGTGTGCATGAGGTGCCACACATTACCCACTACCAAATGCAGACAATAAAACCACAATTTCTCAAAATCCTGGATTTCCACAAATCTGATAATCAAATCAACAATATAATACTATACTGTATATTAGCCTTTAAAACAAAATTACAAATAAGAATAATACATCAGCACTATAGTGTCCAACCCACTAATTGAACCCAGACTCTTCCATTGCCTAGTCAAACACTTCACATGCAACATAACAGACCATTTCACAAATCAGACTGTCAACATAAAACAAACTTCACAAAGTACATAACTCACAAAATCATTCTGCCTTATTCATACTTACACTCCAAACCATTCAGGAGCAGCACTGCATGTCAGACTAACCGGAAAAATATCAACATTGGGAATTGCTGGTGGATTTCCAGATAATCAATTATTCCCTCAAACTGGCTGTAAGGACAGAGAGTAGCCTTTGGGGGACCCCTTAGAAAGGGGAGATGCTACTTAACATGCAAGCATCCGCTGCTACCGCGATTTGTGGGATCAAAGCTGTATCCTGAAATTTAGACACCCCGAAATCACTTTACCTTATGCAGTTCTCCCACAGGTTGCTCTTGCACATCAAAACAATTCCTCAACATCAATTATCAGAGCACACAGTTCAAAATTAATGTAAGCCCTCTCTATAATTGAGTTCTTGATCAATAAAAAGTTAAAGGGTTTTATTACAGATTTCAAAAATATTATGTACAGAGTTAATGCCATTAACACTCTCAGATGCAGAGTAATAGAGGGAATTCAGAATAAGAAAGTTATTTAAGTCCTGAATGAGCAGCAAAATCAGAAAAGAATCAGACAGCATCCCTAGTAAACAACCCAGTTCCTAAACTGGTAAATAGACTAGTAAACAATCACAGTGGAAGGGCCTTGACATTTTTACATGCCCAACGGAGCAGAAAAAGTTCATCCAAAGCAGTCTAACTGTCACAGTAGAAATAAACTATTACACGTTAGCTTGATTGTGCTTTGCGCAGACTATGAGGAGGGGACAGGTGTGTGTATGTGTTCCAAGATGGCGTTTCACACAGAAATGTGGTATGAATAAATAATTAATAAATGCATTTCTACACATCGTATGGAATTCGTTTCGGCCTATGCATGAAAATTCATATTTAACAAAGCACATTTAGCATCATTTTTAATGCACGAAAATAAGAAACCCTAAAAACAATCCAACACTGTCACGGATGTATCAGTTCGGCCTGCTCAAAGAGACTGGTTACAAGGATTCGCAGAAATCCTACCTTAGCAGTATTTATGAAGTAGGATTCTTGGCAACCTGTGAATATAGAGATAACTTCTCGCAAAATACAGCAGACCTTCATTTTCAAAGTGCTGCTGTTGCAACCCATCAGAGGAGTTGCAATGCCGAAGAAATTGTCAGTTTTTTTTTTAAAGTGAGAGGACCATCACAAATGAGGAGCAAGGAGGGAATTAGACCCCGGCCCCTACACTATGTATCTTGAAAATGTATTGAAATATTTATGAAGTAAGCCAGCAATTTTTAAATTAAAGGTAGAATAGATATACCACTAGTTGAAGTCAAGTGCTGTAACTGCCGTTTTTCTCTTTCCCCTGAGGAAAGTTTATAATATTTATTTGTATGTTCAGGCGCTCTTGCCACCGACAATAAAAGAAAGAAGTGGGCCCTCATTTAGTTTAAGACCTAGGCCCCACAAAGACCCTGCCATACCTGAAAAGAGACATCAGTGGGAGCATTCTGTGCTCCATGGGACCTATCTCTAGCCTCCTCAAAGCCCACAGATGTCATTCGCATAGAGGAGTTGACTCTCATGGACAGTTTTGACTTCGTGAATGTATACTAATTAGACAGTGTAGTCCAGTGGTTCTCAACCTTTTGGCTTCTGTGGACTCCCACTTTATCATTATTGGAACCCGGGGAATCCCACTGAGTCATTATTGGAATCCGGGGACCCCCCATGGAGTTATTACTGGAAACGGGGGACCACAGCCTAAACATTGTAGATGATTTTAACCACAACAAAATACACCAAAAATACAGAAAGAAGCACTCATCAAACAGGTGCACAAATGTTAATACATTTTATTTAATTGGCAAAAAAAATATTTAAAACATTCAAATAATTTTAATAGGAACGTTGGAGCTTTTGTAAATAGAGCTGAAGCCACACATTGTCCATACTAAATTCTGCTTGATGCACTCCTCCCACGAAACAATCTGAGGATCCTAATTTGGTTTTTAGCCTACAGTTTCAAATTGCTTTACATTTACAGTATGTTATAAAATGTTCAATTGTAATTCAGCCACTATATTTATATACACTTTATCAATCTGTTAATATTATTTAGTTTTGTAAGCAGTTGCTGACCCCCTGAGAAGTCTTCGTGGACCCCCAGGGGTCCCCGGCCCACAGGTTGGGAACCACTCATGTAGTCAGTAACCTGCCAATGAAAAAGCTGTGTCTGTAACAGCTCTTTGTTACATATACTCTGGTATGTGTTTTTTCTCTGCAAGGAATCACATTATTGGCACTGTGGGTTGCAAAAATGTGTGCAACGTGCAGTTTCATCTTTAATATTAGAATGTGTGTTTTCAAACCTGCAAAGCCTGGCACTTGCAGCTGCGTGGGTTTTGCATATGTGCAAAGCCTATTATTCTTAGGCATTTCCACATACAAATCATTGTAATAATGAGCAGAATGGAATATTGAAGGTCGTGATGATTGGTTGGATTTTTTATCTTGTTTTCAGCTGAAATTCCTTAACAGAGAAAGCATGATTTAGTGGGATTACATCAATAACCATGACACTGATGTTTTACACAAACAAAAGATGAATGCAATCTTTAAAGGAGATGCTTTGCTAATGTAGGGCATATTGCACAAGAGGTAGAAACTAGACAGAAATCCACAACTCACAGCGGCACCATGAGCACCCAGTGCTGTCAAAACAAAATCATGTAATTAAAACATTTGCTAGTCTGGGCTATTCTGGTTGGAACAATACTGCAAGAGAGCAAGACAAATACTGTATGTGCCTGGAGCGGAGGAATGAGCCCTGGAAAATATGTTAACACCTGCCCTATAGTGTACCGAGTGAAAGTAGCTAGCCAGTCTGACCGATGATTTGGATGGGAAGAGCAAACTGTATGTGTCTACATGAAAATTGTATGTTTTCCTTCAAAGGCTGTTTGTCTGGCTAGATGATTTTTCCACTCACCCATCCCGAAAAGCGACCCTTGGTCCTCATTCTACCAGTGCATTTTCCTGTGTCTCAGCTCTTACAATGCTACCCCTAGCTCCTTCCTGCAGGCAAAGCAATCAAATAAGACTCAAGGAGCCGCACTAATGAAGTTGCCCTGTGCTCCCAGGGTAATTTGGGAACACTTGTTTATGCGGCCACTTGTGTCTCCATTGTGTCTTCTTCAAGTCAGCACCCATGCAAAAACGAAAAACCCTCACAATGGACAGCACAGTGCAGTAACGGGCTAAGTGGACTATGAACTTATGATCACGATAAATACAATCAAGGGACTTGCAGAGCCGTTCAAAGCAATTAGTTTAATGCAATCCATAAACCGCCCACTAACTGCTCATCGGTGGTCTTCACTCATGACATGGAAACACCACATAGGATCAAAAACAGATAACACGCTTCCCAACAGACAACTAGCATGGTGTAGCATGATGCCCAAGTTTCAAATATGATCAATGCTGTTCTCCCTGCTTTTATGGCACCTGCTGTGGTCTCTGTCAAACCACTGTGGCAATTTTGTTTACTACTGGTCATTGCTGTTGTAACAGTTGCTGTAACTTCTTTTTACCTGTTGTTGCTGCTGTTGTCCCTGCAGTGGAAGGAGACATGGTTGCTGCTTTGGTCCCTGCTGAGGTTACAGCTGTTGTTGCTGTTGTGGGCCCATGCTATTGTGGCTGCTGTTCCTGCTGTGCTTGCAGCCATTGTTGCTGCTCTCATCCTTTCTGTTGTGGACAATGTTGTCACATTACTTTGATGATGTGTTAACAGTTCTTGCACTGCTGTTGTCTCTTTTTTGGGGGCTTTGACTTTCTCTGCTGTGACCTCTACTATGGTTGCAACTGTGGTAGAAGCTGTCATCATTGCGTTGGTCCATATTTTTCTTGCAATTATTGTTGCCTCTGTTGCTGCTACTGTGGTGATGGCTGTGACCACAGCAATTGTTGCTCCTCTGTGGTAGAAGCTATATTAGTTGCTATGGTTGATACTGTCATTAATACTGTGGTGGTAGCTGTTGTTGCTGTTGTGGTCCTGGTGTGGTGGCAGATGTGATTTCTGCTGAAGGTGACCCTGCAGTCATGATTGCTGCTGCTGTTGTCCCCTCCATGTGGACATGGCTCTGGGTTTTGTTGTGGTATAGCAGTCACTGTTGCTGTTTGCAGCTTTGGGTGCTGTGTGGGCTTTTCTTTTGCAAAAGCTGTAGTCCCTACTGCAAGCGCTGTTGCTGTGGTCTGATGTCACTTGGTGCACTTGGGGAAATGTTTCTGTCAAAGACATTCAGCAGTGCAATGGTGGATATGGACTACTTTATTCTTCCTCAACTGCCCATAAAGTCTATGCAAAATTTGTAATTACTCAGGTCAACACTGAAAGCCCTCTCTGTGTTCTTCGTTTTGCTGTTACATGAATCTGACAAGAACCTCAGGCTGCCTGTAGCTGCTCCTAAAAATAAGAGTGTGTAAAACTGTTCTTGGATTCAATAAAGTAATCCATTTCAGAGCCATGTTGTAAGTAAATTTCAAAATGTAACACAACTCATGAAGTGCACAAGAAACCTAATAAGTTGTCTGTCAATATAATTTTAACTCTTTGTGTTTCTACAGAGCAGTCGTTTGAGGACCCCAGAAATTCTCTCTGTAGAAAAGCAAATGAGACTGAATGATGACATTCTTCAACATGACATCAAAGATAAGTCAGTGGCCAGAAAATCAAAACGGAAGCCATCATCAACATCTACCAAGGTACACTACAAGGTTAACTATGTCAAAGGAGTCCGGTTTCACATTTAGCAACATGGGGACATTATACCTTTTCCTGATCCTTTACCATATGGAGACTCGGGGTGAAGATCTCTCTATGGTAAAGTAAAGAGAAAAGTTAAAAAAAGTAATCAAACGTTATACAAATTAGTAAAAATAGTTGTATGATAAATATTAATATATTTATTTTAAATGTAGAACAAAATAAAAAAGCTACTTTACTAGTAATTTAATTTTGATGTAAATCTGTAATTATTTAAATTGATTTAATTAAATAAAACTATTTTTGCTAAGTTTAAAGTACTCATGAGTGCTGTCATGCCTAATTTTCCAGAGGTCTCTGGGTATAGAAAAACACCAGCAAGGACATAAAAAATGCTGCAGCCAGTGTCTTTTGCTTTATATGAATCATATAACAATGGTTTGGTAAGGTTATAGGAATCAAACAAATTTCTTAGAGGATGGCACTAGAAATTCTATATAATTCCTATTTGCAAACATAAACCTATCAGGGAGCACCATTCTGAAGAATAACAGTCATCAATTCCCAAAAAGTATAAAAATATGTTTACGTAACTACAGCATATACAAAACATAAACATACCACAATATCACAAATAACAAAAACACCTTAAAAAGACTGCAACTGTAGTCAATTTGAGTGGATCACAGAATCAAACCCCCGAGTTAATGAGAACACCAAATTGTTACCAGTCTTGAGATACAAATGGGCTCATACGATTTCTTCATAAACATACACTGGGTAATGGCTAATGAGGATTTTAACATCCAAATTAGGACATATAGGAAATAGGAAAAGTACAAAAACAAAGATAAAAAAATAAGAAAAAGTCACAAACCAATAAGTAAAATAGGATTTTTTTTTAAAACCACGTGCTACCATACATTTGGAAAGCCAGGAGATAGTGGAATGAGACCCATCGTTGCCTGATGGACAAGTGTACATATAAACGATTCTGAAAAAAAGCCAAATCCTAGTTACTACTGTCCCTTCTGCCTCATTAAAACAATTTTAGTCACACTTGGTCCAAGCCCAAACAATCTTTGGGCAATTAAGCAGTAATCAATACCTGATTAAATTAAAATGAAATGCAAAATGATGATTATAGATGTTGCAAACCAGCAGCTTATTGTATAGGAATAATAAGCACTAATATACCAAAACCGGGGAATATCCCATATATTTACCATCATAATTAATAATAAAAAATGGGAGAAATGAAATACGGAATCAGGCTATCTCGTATGTGTACAATAATAAGTAGTTAAACTAAAAAGAGAACAATAAATTCAAGCTCTCTCATACACAGTTAACAATCGATACACATAGGACCAAAAAAATGTTTTTGAAACACAACTGCATAACTCAATAGTGACCGAGTTGCCACCTCAAAACTCAAGACACAGTGTCACAACTGAATGATGCCATTTGTGCGAATGATGCATGAAAAACAAACAAAAAATGGAATCAAGCTCTTCCAGCATGGTCAATCCAAAAAGAACATGTCAAGAAATCAAATATTATCAAACAAATCAACCAGTCTCACATGGTAGCTTACCCGAGTCTGTATCCACACCACAATGACTGTTATTCTTCAATCTTGTGATAGGTCTTTATGCCCTTGTATTATCCCCAGATGTTTGTTTAATTGAGTTCTGACAGAGTGAGAAATGAGAAATGAGAAATGAGAAATTAATCTATCTATCTATCTATCTATCTATCTATCTATCTATCTATCTATCTATCTATCTATCTATCTATCTATCTATCTATCTATCCATCTATCTATTTTGTAATAACCAATAGTGTTCAGCCCCTCTATCAAGATATCAAGTGCTTCCAGAGAGGGATGGTAGATAAGATTGGTTGATGAAACAGCTAGATGTTTTTCTTTCTGAAGGACAGTTGGTTAACTATCAACTTTATTTGAATTGAGAGGGATTTCCAGCGTTTGATTTATTGGACTCTCAAGGGTTGGTAGTCCCATTTAGCATCTTCAAAATTCAGGACAACAGAAAAATGACTAGTAGGTGATTGCAAATTGCGTCTCAGGTGATACAGTTCCACTTTGTGTAAGAAAGATAGATTGAAAGAAATCTGTGCAGCAATAAAAGCGATGTAAAACTATCTTCTTCTGTACAGGCATACCATGGATTTGGTGAACCTGGGCTAAGACTAACACAAATTATTTGAGTTCAAAAAGGATATAAAGTGCTGTATTTTGAATATTTCGTAGTCAAGTCAAAGTCGTGTAGAAAATCATAGTACTTTTCTATTTAATTTCGAACTTGCGGGACAAATATTTATTTTGTTTTAATATAGGTGTGATTCTCTTATAAATTTCAAAACAATTGGTTTAAAACATTTATTGCGGCCCTAAAACCTGCGATTCACAAAAACACGGGGCTTGTAACCATAAAACTCATTTTAAAAATGTACCAAAGCTCTTTTACAAGTTGGAAAAAATCTTCCTGACTTTTAAAATAGCTTTAGCGATCCATTACCAATCACAATAGGAGGGGGTATGAAAGAGATGTCCACCTTCTGTTTGTGATATGTAATTAAATGCATCAATGATTTGTTTTCACAATCATCGTTGCAGACCATTGAGAAGTTACCAAACACTTAATCAGTTGATAAATGATTCACAAATGAGAACCTGTTCCATGGGAACAAATTAACTTTGGAAGACGTGGACAGTCTGAAAGGAAGCAGATAGTGGAATTTTGTTTTTGAAGTACTACTGGTCCCTTCAATGGAGACGTGTTGCTTAGAAATGCAAGTATGGAGGTCTGCTGCCCCTTGCAGGCTTCCATCTATGCATTCGCTATCAGTGCAAGGAGGTCGAAAATTGCTGTCTCCCTAAGTAACGCTTAATAGACTGGGGACCAGATGTACAAAGCTATTTTGTGGTCACAAACGGTGAAATTTGCCTTTTTGCGACTGCAAAATGTCCTTGTAGTATGTACCATCTCTATTTTGCGAGTCAGTAACCTGTTACCAACGCGTAAAATTAGGATTGACTCGCTATTAGGAAGGGGCATTCCAAGGATGTCCCTTCCTAATAACGACTCTCAGGCTCATGTATGATTGTTTTGTGGCTGTGAACGCGGTTGAAAAACAATTGCAGTTACCACCAATTTCAAATTGGTGGTAACCCATTTACAAATGGGAATGGGTCCACAGGGACCCTTTCCCATTTGTGAATGGGGGCGCCAACACTTTTCAGAGCAGGCAGTGGACCCACGGACAACTGCCGACTCTGAAAAAATAAAACTGAAACGTTTTATTTTTATTTTTAAAATGCATCCTGTTTTCCTTTAAGAAAAACGGCAAGCACTTATCTTTATTTAAAAAGCAGTCACAGACATGGTGGTCTGCTGACTCCAGCAGGTCAACATCCCTGTGAGTGCGGCTGCTTTCAAATGGGTCACAAATTGCAACTTGCCTCATGAATATTAATGAGGCAAGTCCCTTGAGACCCATTTGGGAATAACAAACAGTGTCTTAGTCACTGTTGTACATTTTGTTTGGTGACTTGCAATTTGCGATTTGCAAAAAGAAAAACGCAAATTGTGAGTCGCAAAAAAAATGGTCGTACATCTGGCCCTAATTGTTATGTGACCCTCACAAATTGGATTCTGATGCGCAAACCAACTGATTTGTGAATTGCATATCCCTGGTTTGAGAATCGAAATGGCATATAGTCATTAGTTATGACAGGAGTAAGTTCATTCAGGGAAGCAGTCAAAAATGTGAATATTCTGCTGAATCATCTATATTAAAATTGTTGTCTTTAAGTTTTATGGTTTTTGATAGACGAGTGGGTAGTTGAATATTGGACACTTTTTGCAGTATCTGATCAGAGACATTTTCATTAATATTTCCTTCAAATTAAAAAATTAGTTTACCAGAAAACAGCTATTGGTCCCTCTGTATTCATTTTTCTGCAGGAGCTAACAAAAGATTCAAAGAGAAACCACTGTTATTAGAAGCACCTGTAATTGTTACAGATTAAGGTCCTGATTATGAGTTTGGCGGTCCTCCGACAACCAAACCTACGCTGCGATCTGACCACCACAATCCTGGCTGTCAGGAGACTGCCACCACCACTGGGATTAGGGATCCCGATGGGTTGGCGGCAGTTAAAGTTGTGGTCACGATCACGACTTTCCTTTCCACCAGCCTTTTCATGCGGGTTCCCCCCCATGGAAAGGCAGAGTTGGGGTCCAAAGGGAGGCCTCTGCACTGCCACTGTCCATGACCACGGCCCCCTGTCAGCACTCTCCGAATGTGAACTGTCTGCTACAGCAGACAGTTCACATTCCGAGGGTGCTGTGCGAAACTGTATTATCCTCGGCTCCCTGAGGGAGCCAAGGCCAACGCCACTTCACTGTTTCCATTGGTCAGCCCAGCAGAAACATTGCAACACGAAGTTTCCATCCGTCAGCCCGGCGGAAAAATCATAATATGACAGCGGTGAGGCTGTTGGTTTGACGGCTGCCTCCCTACCACCATATTGGAGTTCAGGTGGTTGAACCTCAGAACTCGTAATGAGGCCCTACGTATCCGTATTATGTGAAAAAGTTGACGCAAAGGAAAAGCCTTCATGGCCAGCTCATAAGCTAAAAGCCTCAAGCACTAATTGCTCATTAAAATGTGTTAAACAATGGATGAGATGGTCAACCAGCCCACCAAACATCTGAGGATAGATTAGTGGGTCTGTAAGTGATGGTGCTCCAAGGAGCTGCATCAAGGGAGAGGTTGTCTTCACTAATATATAGGACACAACCACCTGTCTTCCACTTACAATCCTGATTCAGTAATTTACAATCTATTCGTAGCAGGTCTTCCATGACAGAGGCACTATCCTTTGATCACCATGTTTCCATGATGAACAGCAGCAAATCATTTTTATCCAGAAAGAGGTCTTTGAGCAGCTGTTAGACCTAATATCCTTTGTGTGTTATTTCCCCAGAACGTTTTGCCCTCACTCACAATTTTTGCTGAACTTATTTTAGTTGGCATTAGGACTCCTACACTTTACCCCTGCTAACCAGTGGTAAAACACTTTCACCATTAACCATAGTAAAACTAGTAAACTACAGACGTATAAAGTAAATGTGCCAATTGATTGTATTCCAATTTTACTATGTTTAAAGGTGAAAACATGAGCGTTTTACCACTGGTTAGCAGGAGTAAAGTGCAGAGTCTTAATGTCAACTAAAACAGGTACATGTACCCAGGGTCTGTAAATTAAATGGTGCAAATGGGCTGCAAAAAAGTTTGTGCCACCCACTAAAGTAGCACTGTAAAGCATGTCTCAGGCCCTGACACTGCAGCCCAAGGTACAGTTTAAACTGTCATTTCAACCTGGCAAAATCAAACTTTTGCCAGCTAAACCTCCTGATTTACAACCTATAAGTCACCCCTAAGACAGACCCTAAACGTTAATAAGGCACAGTGCATTGTAGTTAAAATGTAGGACATGTGTGATTAGGTTTTACATATCTTAAAAGTGAAAAACTCCTAAATTCCTTTTTTACTGTTGCAAGGCTATCTTTGCCATAAACTAACACGAGTATACCTAATTACAACTAATAAATGATAACTTTAGTTTGGGAACAGATAGAGAAATGCTTCTTCCACGCTTATAAACTGTAATTTAAAAGCGACTTTAATTGTAAAGTCACATTTAAAGTTACAATTGTAACAGTCATTGGAATAGGTAAAAGATCTGCCATTGGCTGCCGGCCTTCTGGCAAATCATACTTCAGTTTGTCATGGTTTTTGCAAAGCTTTATTGTTTGGGAATATGCCAGGCCCTCTTTAATTTAAAACAACATTTGCAACAGGCAAAAAAGCTTTTTCTTGCTCTAAAAATTAAACACACATTGCCCTTCTACTCCCTGACATTAAAGGAAACTACTTTGTGTGTGGACGTGTTCCTTGTGAAACAGAAGCATGCTGTAACTCATAATGGCTCAAGTGGGCCAATACAATGCTCCTTAAAGCATGCTGGAGTGGGTGAAATAAAAATGTGAATGACATCAACCACAGACTAATGGATGAAGTCTGTAAGCAACTATGTTATACACATAGGCCCAAATTCAAGAAAAGTGTCTCTTCATGTAATGAAGCACCACTTTTCTTGCACCCCATTGCTCGCTTCCCCTGATGCTACCATGTGTGCACCATATGTGAAATCTGGCGCCCTTTGGCACACATTAGGAACAATAGTATCTTCATTTCTGACACGATTTTGGTACTTTGCAGGATTAGTGGCAAAAAGTTTGGTACTAATCCCGCAAAGTACATAGAGGCCCATTATAAATAATGGTGCGCCTCGTGTTAATGCCTGCTGTGAGCAGGCGTTAAAGATGACGCTAAAAATGGAGCAGTGGAATCTCATAGATTCCACTGCACCATTTTCCTAGGCCTCCTAATGGGGGACGTCCCCCTTGCATACATTTTGCCTGATGTAGGCATAATGTGGCACAAGGGTTTACAAAGTGGTGCAATGCGCGCATTTGTAAATAATGCATGGTGTTAATGCCAATCCACATTAGCGTACAAAAAATGACACTAACATGGGGCTAGATGACGCTAGGCCCTTCTTAAATTCAGGCTATAATTTAAATAAAATCAAAAGATCTTGGTTAACACAGACCTAAAAAAGTCTATCAGTCTGGCATTGGCTCCAAGCTTCTTGCCTTTAAGGGAGAAGGAAAGAAAGAAAGAAAGAAAGAAAGAAAGAAAGAAAGAAAGAAAGAAAGAAAGAAAGAAAGAAAGAAAAGAAAGAAGGAAAGAAAGATGAAGAAAGGAAGAAAGAAACTTAACTAGTGGCTTAAGTAGGCTGACCTACTGTCCCATGATCTATGCTGTAGTGGCTGAAGCAGAATGTGAATGGCACCACAACAGACCGATCAATTAAGAGAGGTTGCTGACAATCCCTACATATAAGCATAATATGTATATTTTAGCAAAATCAGAAGTTCTTGGCTAACACCAGACCTAAATAAGAGACGTTTTAGAAAAATTGCATTATTCTGCCTAAAACAAATGTGCCTTTGTGCTAGTATCCTGGGTCACATGACAACGGTCCCTTACACCATGCCTGCTCTTGCCTTTGTCACCCTAGACTGTTTGGAGCAAAAGAAAGAAAGAAAGAAAGAAAGAAAGAAAGAAAGAAAGAAAGAAAGAAAGAAAGAAAGAAAGAAAGAAAGAAGAAAAGGAAGAAAGAAAGAAAGATAAAGAAAGGAAGAAAGAAACTTAACTAGTGGCTTAAGTAGGCTGACCTACTATCCCATGATCTATGCTGTAGTGGCTGAAGCAGAATGTGAATGGCACCACAACAGACCGATCAATTAAGAGAGGTTGCTGACAATCCCTACATATAAGCATAATATGTATATTTTAGCAAAATCAGAAGTTCTTGGCTAACACCAGACCTACATAAAAGACGTTTTAGAAAAATTGCATTATTCTGCCTAAAACAAATGTGCCTTTGTGCTAGTATCCTGGGTCACATGACAAAGGTCCCTTACACCATGCCTGCTCTTGCCTTTGTCACCCTAGACTGTTTGGAGCCAAACCTAGGGGAAGAGCAAAAACTGAGCAGAACCAGTTATGGGGTAGTCCAAAAGAATCCCTCACACCGTGGCTGGAACTAGGTAAATAGGGCACCTTCAGAACCACTCATCAGAACACTCCTGAACCTGTGGAAGATTCAGAAGAAGGACTCCCTTGCTGGCTGAAGAAGGATGACTGGACCTGCTTACCTTGAACTACAAGGGTGAATTGGCTTACTTCGTGGTTGAGCTACAGGGACAGAACAAGCTTTCAGAGGCCTCGTTTGCAACTGCCCAGCTGATCAGCATCAACTTGACCTGCCTCAACCCTGATGCTGGCCTCTGTTGGAGTGAGTCCTGATCATCAAGAAGTATTCATCCATGTCATGGATCCTTGGCTGCCATTGGAAAGTGTTCCTCTTCCCTCAAAACCACAGGTCCTGAGCTCCAGGGGAAGATCCAGAGGTTTTTAGGCTGTTTGGAACAGTGAATGGACTCGCACGACGACCATCTGCAACTTCCAATGATGCACGTCTCTGGCAACGACCTGCTTGTTGCATCTTCTCTAAGAACTAGAGCCAATGGCGATATTCCACATTGACGGCAATTCGAAGCTCCAGCGACAACTGACTTTTTGTGGCAAACAGTAACCCTCTGTTGGAGGTGGCATGTGCTGGTTAGCTGAGGCAAGGCCCTAGCCAGGCCACCTGCCACTCCCACCAGGAGTGAATGATTACACTTGCAGTATAACCTGCGCTCACCCTTGAGTAGCTTGGCACAAATCAGTCAGGCTCATCACAGAGGAAATATGTAAAGCAATGGCACAGCACTTCCCCCCCACAACCACGCTAAGTGGCACAAATGAGACTTCACACAGATTGTAGGTATATAAAAATTATATGCAACACACATATTGTCAACACAGCATGCGTATCATGTAAACCTGGGCATAAATCACTTTTAGCAATACAATTCAACATTTTTAGCCCAATTGTGTATAACACCAATGACAGCATGTACAAGTGAGAAAACAATACTTTCCCTCCCCACACCCTCATGCAGTGCCAAACGTTGTCAGCATAACACCGACCCTAGAGTTAACCAACGTCAATGTAACACATAAATTCAGGATGCAGCCTAGTTCTCAATGTTAGCCTCAAAAAGTGCATACAAGGTTTAGAACACTTTCACATACCACTGCAGCCTAGGACGCACTAATAAATTGTAATGGCAACTTTAGGAATTTATTGGCAGAAGAACATGACCAGCAACACCATGGTGCTGCCCTCATATTCACCCGCACTCACTCCCGCACATCCACTCTGCACTGCCACAGGTATCATTCGGCTGGTGCACACACACACACTCGTACGGACTCATTCCCAGCATCCTAATGCGGTGCTCTGATATCTGGCTAGTGGATGCCAGTGTGTCTACAGGCACCCTGGGTCTCAATACAGCCCTCCACCTACCAACCAGCTTCAGCTATCCTTCTTCACCACAAACCAAAGTTTGAGTCAACATTCCCCTGGATATTCAGCCACTCGAAGCCAAAGTCACACTTCGCAGGATCCCAGGGGGAGAAAACAGCTGATCCGGCAACAATTAGCAAGGATGTTTGGGCCCCCTTTAGGAGGCTGACTCAGGGGTCTGCAAAACACAGGGGGTGAGTCACTGGGGCCGCCCCCTAGCCACCGCTGCGCCCAGCCAGACAATCCAATGTTACCAAATAGGTACCGATTTCAGCATCTCCAGATGGAGGGGCACTGTCGAGGTGTGTTGACTTGAGTCACCCTCTATAATTCAGGTTGCACCAAAAGAGTTAATAGGTCCGCACCACCTGTACAAGGAGGTGCCATACCTGGTGCACAAAAACTTGAGTTGCACAAGGTAGTTACAATCCTATGTGAAAAGTGCTCACTTCTATATCGCCACACAAATGAAGCACAACGTCAGGTGCCTGATGACCTGGGGCATCCCTGACCATGCGATCACTCCAAAGACAATTCCCAATGTGGTACCCCCTAGGAAAGAGGAATGAGTCTGTTGCATGATTACTTGAACCCCACCATACTCACACCAGTGCTGCCAGGTGTAGTCCAGCATACGATGTAGGCACAGGAGAGGGCACTGCTCGTCAGATAATACTGGCAGATGATGCAAGCCCCTTGCAGGAGGTCTTTGATGTCTCTGAGAACAGGGGGCAGGCCAACCTGCTTCGGAACACACTTCGGGTTACTACACAGTAGCAGGCAGTCAGCTCAGGCCAGCCACAATACAAGAAAGGTGCGCGGATCCCTTCCTTGGACAGTTATCCTCCTCTGCACAACAGATTTCTCTGGCCGTGCATACCACTCGTCCAGCAGTGCTGGCCCGCAACGCCATAGATGCAACTCTCCCTTGCTGATGGGTAAGGCCCCTAATTATACTAAAGTGTGCCTTTGAAGTTCGGGGATGGTTCAAAGAGTTCTTCTTTGAACCACACGTTTCCCCTAAATTTCGTTCCTGCCCGTCTTGAGCCCATGGAATGTAAATATTAATCTTTAGTGGGGCCATGCTCTGGCTCCGAGAGGCCAAGTGTCAGAAACCTTTCCGTCCAATTGTTCTAACCCATGCCCCAAATGGCAGGGGTCTGTCATTCTGGATGCCCAAGTTTTATAGCTGTCACTTGGAGAATGCACAGATGTGCTCTTTCCCCGCAACCAATGGAATGAAACTGAATTTACATGACACACTGTACTTACAATGAGAATGTGCCCAGGGCCGGTAGGCCCCTTGCACCATCCACCTAAAACTCATAGTGAAAAGCAAAAACTCTTGGAGAACCACTACCTCCACGTGTCAGGTCTAACACCGTCCATGATGCCTGGCCTGCTCCTCGCAGTGACAACGGTTTCCTTGCATTGACTGACAATGCAAATCTCCCTGCATGCACTTGGATTTAGAGAATGAAAAACGTTCAGTGAGATGAACCTGTTCACTGTATCTAATTTACCTATGCTCCATCGTCATTGGCTTGAACTTGTCCAGCTTGACCAGATGCACACAACTGACGCTTTGTCCTCTTTAAAGCTATTTTCACTAGAAACTTTAAAAAAATTTAACTCTGGTTCTACTGATTGGGTTGTTGTTGCTTTACTGTCATTTTAGTTAATAGGAGTAGCTCTATTTTTCTAAATTGGTTAGAAAATATTTTTCTTGCTTTGCATTTTCATTTTATTACTTTTCAAGTGCTGTATAAATACTTTACACATTACCTGACGGCTTTTGTGCCAAGCTACCAGAAGGTTAAGCATAGGTTAATCTAGTGACTTTATTGGTCCACCCTGACATGGATTGTGTTTATTATTTGAGTGGTGCTTCTACCCCTATCTACTAATTCCTTACATTAATTATTTAATATTTATATTTTGGCTTTAGCCCCAAATAAAATACAATAAATAAAGAATCTAATAAATAAATAAATTTAATTGACCAGCAGTTAACAGTCGATACAATGCTCTGACTTGTGATAATTAAAGGACCTTATTAAAACTCAGTAATATTCTTCTTAAAGTGGTTCTTTTATGGTCCCACCGGCCTACCAGAAACCCAACCACACAAAATTTTGTGAAGCATCACAAAGTTCAACTGCAGGCATTGCTCGGTTATAATTAAGCACCATATTGTGAGGCAATGGTAAGTGGTGTAGGGTTTCTGATATATAGTTCAAGATGCACTACTTAACACAGATCAGCTTCTTAGTTGTTAGCATTTCATTGTTCAATAAGCCTGCTATTTCACTGGACAATCTCAGTGCATGTATACAAAATACTCTGTAGTTTTAGGCTTGCACATTTGCCATATTTGGATTCATTTATAAATACAACCAACAATAGCTTCCTGTGTGAAGGTCACCAGTTTGCGGGATCTGTCAGAACTCATATGGCAGCATAAGTATTTGTCAATTCTTTTGTGTGATGTGGGATGCCTTGGGATCCCTATGACATGTTGCCTAATTAGCTGTGGCAAACGCTCACCAAGCATACCACAGTTGGTTCAAGAACTATGTTCAGGCTAGGAAACAGCTCCAAGGAGCCTGGTTCTGTAATTATATTGTAACCCTTTGACCAGAGCCCCTGAAAACAACAAGTGGGTCAAGAGAAGTGAGTGAGGCAGGGCCCACTGGATGCATTGGGGAAGTGGAATATGGAGTCATTCTTGTTGTGTGCTTAGTGTAACAGGTTATTAAGCTGAGGAGAGTACCAAAACTCCTGAGGAGAGTACCAAATCAGAAAAGTCCTGATACATGGGCAAGACATGGGTGATATCACTGTTAACTAGGGACAGTACAGTTTTTAATATTATCAACACCAACAGTAAACAAGTAATAACATTTACATTTACAACTCTTACAGATAAGGACGTTAGCTGAGGAACATGCCAGATTTATTAGGCTCCAAGCTCTGACCACAATTGTAGTTATTTTGGCTGCACTTTCCCTCGGCTTTCCTGACTATAATTTTACATTCCAAATTCTGAAAAATAATTGGATAATTTTTTAATCTGAGACATACTGAGGTGGACAAATGTTTGGAAAAATTAACGCTATAGCGGCTTCTCTCTTTCTCTCACCTTCTAAAATCTCTCTGGGTGGTGCAATTAATGGGCACCTCACACTGTTTCACTCCATTAAGTGACATCACGTCTCTTGTGTTTGAGTGGAAAAACCAGTGCACCATGTTTTATGGACATTTAGTTGCGTGAGACTGGGTCGAAGTAAACAAAATATGGCCGACCGTGATGGCGCGCAGGTCTGATAAAAAAGTGGAATGGGCCCTATTCGAGTTTACCTTCGGACTTACAAGGAATTTTATGGAAAAAGGTCAGAGAAGATAAAGTTCAGCAGGGCAAAGCTGCAGGCAGTGGCCGAGGAGATAGTTGGATGACTTTGCGGTGAAGATTTCCACGATTGGACTTGGTCTCTTTTTAGGAACTTAAAATCTCCAGTGGGATGAGGCTGCAAGCTGCAGCCGATGAGGGCTTCATGAGGCTGAATATCCGTTCTGTGAAGGACCGATGATCAGGATTTGCTAATGTATGTATGTATTGAGTATTTATAAAGCGCATTCCGGCCCAAGGGCATCGAAGCGCTAACTGGGTGAGGCGGGGTAACTTAACCGGAAAACTCCCAAACTTATAGAGGAAACAGCCAGGTCTTGACCAATTTCCTAAATATTAAATAGTTATGTTCTTGCCTAATGTTTAATGGTAGAGAGTTCCAGATTTTAGCAGCCGCAATGGTAAATGCTCTGTCTCCCCACTTTACTTTCTTAGTGCGGGTTGTTTGAATTTGATAGGCACAGGCCGAGCGCAACAGCCGATTCGGCCTGTGCCATTGCAGCTTGGTGGTTAATGCCTTAGGCCCAATCCCATGGACAGCCTTGTGGGTGATGCAGAGAGCCTTAAAAGAGAGCCGCTGGATTACCGGAAGCCAGTGTAGATCTTTAAGGCACCTTTTAACAGAGGCCCCGCGAGGCAATTTTAATAAAAGCCTGGCAGCAGTGCTCTGCATCAACTGTAGTTTGTGCAAAGATTCTTTATCCAGATTGAGTAAAAGCGCATTTCCATAATCCAATCTGGAAATGACTAAAGCCAAAATGACAGTAGTTCTGCAGGCTTGTGGAATAAAAGGAAATATTTTTTTTAATTTCTTCATAGTCCACAGACAGGTCTTAATTATCAGATTGACCTGAGGTTTAAAAGACAGTTGCTCATCAAATACTACTCCTAAATTTTTTGAGGTAGACCGTGGAACAGGAAGCGTCCCACATTCTTCAGGCCACCAGCTAGAAGACCAATGTACCCTTCCAATTCCAAAGCACAAAATCTCAGTTTTTTCACACTTGAGTTTCAACCAGTTGGTCTTCATTCAATGATTCACTGCTGTCATACAGGCGTTGAAGCGGATGGCCACTTCTTCAAGGTCTTTATCAATAGGGATGATGATTTGAGTATCGTCTGCATATGAAGTAGGAATAAAGCCAAAAGAGCGAACCAGCTCTGCCAGCGGTGCTACGTACACGTTGAATAGCGTCGAGCTTAAGGAGGAGCCCTGAGGGACCCCACACGGCAGGAGGTAGGCAGGGGATCTAAAGTCGCCACTACTAACTGTGGCCCACCTGTCAGATAGAAAAGATTCGATCAGTTTAAGAGCCTGGTCTCTAATATTTGCCTGATATAAACGGTCTAGCAGGACATGGGGAGCAATGGTGACAAAAGCTGCCGACAGGTCCAATAACATCAGAAAGACCCCCTGCCCCTTGTCCACCAGTCTGCGTATGGTGTCCGATGATGCAATGAGAGCTGATTCAGTGCTGTGGGATTTCCGAAAAACATGTTGCGAGCTGTCCAAGCCCTTAGAGGCAGACAGGAAATCAACCAATTCTTTATTAAGATGTTTTTCTAAGATTTTGGCCGCATAGGGGAGAAGGGCTATTGGGCGTAAGTTCGTCAAGTCATCGGGTTTGCCAGCTGCCTTCTTTTTTAACGGGATAATAGTGGTTTCTTTCCATACCCTGGGGTATAGGCCCGTTGCAAGCACTTCCTGAAAAATAGGGGCCAGCATAGAAACCACTAGCTCTGGTACTAATTGGAGGATAGCAGGGGGGCAGGGATCCATAGGGGAGCCAGATTTACCTTCCAAGAGCAGTTTACACAAAACCTCATGAGAGGGCATCTTAAACTTTGAGAGTAAGAGTGGCTTGTCTGGCACCCCGTTAGTTGTCACCCCCGGGTGAGGATGAATAGTTGACTGGGGGGACGGGTTAGCTGGTTTCTTATCCAACCTAAAGCTAGAATAAATGTCAAGAACTTTACATTCAAAAAATTTGGCTACTTTATTACAGAAGTCTTGAGAATTTTCTACTTTGGGAGTGCCTAAGGGAGTGGTGAGAACATTAACGGTTCTAAATAGCTCTCTAGAAGAGTTGACTGCTTCTCTAATTTTACGTGTAAAATAGTCCGATTTGGCTACCCGACAGGCTTCTTTGTAAATGTTAAGTGCGAGCTTGAGATCCACCCTCTCGGCTTCACAAAGGCTGAGTTTCCAGCAGCGTTCCTTCTGCCGGTATTTCCTCTGTAAGATTTTGAGGGCTTGAGAGAACCAAGGTTGATTGGGTTTCTTCCTAGTACGGGAAGTAGAGATCCTCGCCGGTGCTAGCGTGTCCATTGCCTGTCTAATGCCCAGATTAAATCTAGCAAGCGGTGACAACATGGACACCTTTGGATCATTCCAGTTATATATAAGTGTTACTTTCAGTGGTTCTGCTTCAATATTTCTCCAGGATCTTATCAGTTTTTTCTGGGGAATGGATATTATGGGCTGCTGCCTGGCCAGAAATTTAAACGTCAGGAGAGCATGATCCGTCCACTCTAACGGGGTCGTTGAGAGATACAAATTTTCCTCGGGGTGGGTGAAAATCCCATCTAGGGTATGACCAGCTCTATGAGTGGCCATCCCATCTTTTAGGACCCAATCTAGAACCACCATAAGGTTGAGGAATTCCGCAACCAGCAAATCACACGTATTATCAAAATGGATGTTAAAATCTCCCAAGATGATTGCTTTAGGGGCCATGATTAAAGGTTCCAATAATGAAGGCCATAACGGGAGGAACTTAGAAGCGGGGCCGGGGGGCCGGTAAATTAACAGGCCTTCCAAGACTAGAAATTTGTCCAGGAATAGTTTAAAGGCCATACCTTCACAGACCTCTGGTATGTGACTAGCACTATTCCAGGTGCAAGTGAACTCAGACCTACAAATAATGGCCAAGCCTCCTCCTCTGCCTGTATTCCTGTCCACCCTGTGAAAGGAGAAGCCGGTAGGGGTTGCCTCAATAAAATCAGGGTCCGAGTCAGGCCTCGCCCAAGTTTCTGTTAGGAAGAGACAGTCTATGTTGAGAGTAAGAATAAGTTCATTAATTTCAAATTTGTGTTTTGGGAGGGATCTAACATTTATAAGAGCGAAAGAGCCCACCGCTCTACCGTCCCTTACAATTCCACCTAAAGCATGTTCAAAATTGTTCCCCCCTGCTCCCCAAACTCCCTGGGTTTTCTGCTTTCCCATCAAAGATGGTATAGGCACCATCCAATTACACTGCGCACACCTCCAGGCGTAAGCAGTGTCAGGGATAAGAGTGTGGGAGCACCGGGGACCTGCCAGCTTCTTGAGTTCTTCAATGGTATAACTAATTTTTTCAGAACAAAATGCAAGATTCCTGGCCCTCTGGCCCGTTCTGGCGCGGACGGGCGCAGACGGGCTTGCCTTTGGCGCGCCCGCTGCGCGCGTCCGCTGCGCGGCCGTGTTTGAGCCGGCATTTAACCCCCCTTGATGGGACAAAACCACTAGACCGCAAACCGCGGCTTTGGCCCCGAAACCGGAAGTGGGCTCTAACCGGCCCAACTTCCTGCACCCAAAGTGGTCGGAGTCTCAGAGCACCATAAATTAAAAATATCCCTTTCTCAACCGAGTATCATTCAGGTAAGGAGGGGCGGTGATTATCCCAACAATTCAAATTAAAGTGCATTAAATAAATCCAAACGTTAAAAAACTTTGTAAAAACAAGCATGTAGTAATTCTCATTCCTAAAAAGACAGATTAATAAGTACAAATTCAAATTCACACAGAGCGATAAAAAGCGGCAAGAAACAGGAAATTTTTAAGCTAAAATGGGAAAAATCGGCAGTGATCGCGAAAACGCGCTCACCTCAGTCTGCGCAGCCGTGTTTGAGCCGGCATTTAACCCCCCTTGATGGGACAAAACCACTAGACCGCAAACCGCGGTTTTGGCCCCGAAACCGGAAGGGGGCTCTAACCGGCCCAACTTCCTGCACCCAAAGTGGTCGGAGTCTCAGAGCCCCATAAATTAAAAATATCCCTTTCTCAACCGAGTATCATTCAGGTAAGGAGGGGCGGTGATTATCCCAACAATTCAAATTGAAGTGCATTAAATAAATCCAAACGTTAAAAAACTTTGTAAAAACAAGCATGTAGTAATTCTCATTCCAAAAAAGACAGATTAATAAGTACAAATTCAAATTCACACAGAGCGATAAAAAGCGGCAAGAAACAGGAAATTTTTCAGCTAAAATGGGAAAAATCGGCAGTGATCGCGAAAACGCGCTCACCTCAGTCTGCGCGGCCATGTTTGAGCCGGCATTTAACCCCCCTTGATGGGACAAAACCACTAGACCGCAAAACGCGGTTTTGGCCCCGAAACCGGAAGTGGGCTCTAACCGGCCCAACTTCCTGCACCCAAAGTGGTCGGAGTCTCAGAGCACCATAAATTAAAAATATCGCTTTCTCAACCGAGTATCATTCAGGTAAGGAAGGGCGGTGATTATCCCAACAATTCAAATTGAAGTGCATTAAATAAATCCAAACGTTAAAAAAATTTGTAAAAACAAGCATGTAGTAATTCTCATTCCTAAAAAGACAGATTAATAAGTACAAATTCAAATTCACACAAAGCGATAAAAAGCGGCAAGAAACAGGAAATTTTTAAGCTAAAATGGGAAAAATCGGCAGTGATCGCGAAAACGCGCTCACCTCATCTAATGCAGACAAGAATGCAGTGGGAGCTGTAAACATGGCTGTACGACGGCGATACAGCTTGAGGGATCGACAAGGAGGTAGGTCCTGGTCTTTTCTGGATTCTCAGAGCACATCTTAGCCGAAAACATTTAAAATCCCAAGTTTTGGGTTTTCTCAGGTTCAGGTCTCAGGCTGGTTCCAGGTGTGGGATGAAGGTGATTGGAGCCTTTTCTGTCCCTGAGGCTCTGATTCCGAGGTCATCCAACTAGCCCTTGGAGTCACTCTGGTAGTCTTGGATTCAAGCAGTGGAGCAGGGCTCAAGCAGCAGGGCAGGCAGCTGAGGGTCCAACACAGGCTCCATGCAGCAGAGCAGTCCTTCCAGGTGCAGCAAAGTAGTCCTCTGAAGTATACAGCAGGCCACAGCAGGGGGCAGTCCTGTTATAGTCTTTCCGCAAGTCCAGAAAGTAAATTGAAGAGTAGGTATGAACGTCCTATTTTTAGAACCAGTGCCTTCTAGTGAGAAGATTCTGACGTTTTCATTTGAAGTACAGGGAAATTCCTGCCTCCCCTCTCCTTCCTCTAGCCTGGCTGCAGGCACAATGCACTAGTGTAAAGTTCTGTGTGTAAAGACAGAGAGCAGCCTATTGATTTTCAAGTGGGGCTGAGCCCAGCTCCGTTCCTGAAATCCTGCTAGTTATAGCCCATTCAAGCACACCTAATCCCTTGGTTGCGTCTGGGAGGTATAAAAAAAGTCCAGCTGCCAACTATTCCCAGTCATGTGACCCCGGAACAGGCCCCAGGCACAAAATAGCTTGGACAGGAGAATGCAAACTTTTTAAAAGTGGCATTTTCAAAATTGTAACTTAAAATGCAACTTTACCATTCAAGGGGATTTTAAATTACAATTTCATATACACCAAACATGAATTTCCTACCTGCTCCTAATCAGACGTCAGCACTTATTAAAAGTTAGAAGGCAACCCAATGTTATCCTAGGGGAGAGATAGGCCTCACAATAGTGAAAAATGAATTTGTGAGTTTTTCACTACCAGGACATGTAAAACTTAAAAGTTTATTTCCAACCTTTTAATTGCAATGCACCTTGCCCTATGGGCTACCTAGGGCCTACCTTAGTGATGACATTTGTAATAAAAGGGAAGTTTAAGGCGTGGCAAGGTTTTGTTTTTGTCACGTCAAATTGCCAGTTCAAAACTGTATTCAGGTTGCAATGGTAGACCTGGGGCTTGTTTTATGGGGCTTCTTAAGTGGGTGGCACAATAAGTGCCCTGGGTACATGGTATATCAGTTTATTAAGAACTTATAAGTGGATAAAATATGCAAATCAGGTGTAAGTCATTTTTACCATGCTTTAGGGAGTAGGCACAAGCACTTTATTACTGATGAGCAGTGGTAAAATGCAGAGTCCTAAGGCCAGTAAGAACAAATTCAGAAAACTAGGGCAAAGTAAAAGGTTTGGGGGAAGACCACCATAAGGCAGACAGTTCCTCTGCAGCTACATCCATAATACTCCCGCATTTGCATGGAGACGCGCCCCCATGCAAATGTGGGAACGCCTTCTCAGGATAGCGCTGGCACTACATCTGCTGGTACTACATGTGTGCCAGCACTATCAGTATTACGGAAGTGGCAACACAAGCATCTGTGGTCCCTTCTGTAATACCATAAAGCCCCAGGGGTGCAAAAAAGCAGACGCACACCCCATTTGGCCCCCCAGGGCACTATGTGTAGTATGGCCCATGATGTTACAATGCTCATATATCTAGTATCCCTAAAAAGCCTTTTTTTCCAGCATGTTAAGGACACTATACCTTTTATTATTTGACAAGCTTTTAGTAAGCGACCACCCTTAGATATTAGATAGTAGGCATAGTGTAGAATTACTCACTGTACATGGAGTGGCTGACCTGTTACTGTTCACGTTGGAGCCGTATAGCTGAGATAGAGGATTTTCCTCAGGCAGGGGGTCCAGAACCCATGCAACTAAAAAAAGAATTCTGAGATGGGAATGGCAGAGCTGCTACTTTGGGCCTGATTATAAGTGAGGAGGAATTATGTGAGGAGATTTCCAGTAGCTGCAATTTCCATTACCAACCAGAATCTCCACACTTAATTCTCATTACAAATTAAATTTCAAAGAACTGGTAATAACTGTGTGGCCCCAGATATGCTGGATGGAACTCTGCACTGTAGTCCCAATTCAATAGGGCTTATCGAAGACGGTATGGTGCAGGCATAGTGAGGAGGTTAGGGAAAGTGGGCGGGAGATGGGGAGGATGTGGCCTCACAGGTAGAGCATTTTGTGTTCTCCCCATGCCGTGGTAGATTGTCAAATAGGAGCCATCAACCAGGGGAGGGTGCACTGCCCTTTCCCAAAGCAGTATTAACCCTCAGATTTCCTACGTGTAAAACTGGGCCCAGTGTTCCCACTTGTTTTTGAGTGCTGCAGAATTCTACATAGGAATTCCTGTCCGCTCAACTCATAATCGAAAACTTTGGGGCGAATTTCCCATTCTCGATTCTTGTGTTTCACCACTCTGTTGTCAAGTGCACCACCTGTACTTCTACTTGACTACAAGTAATACTGTCTTCACCCTTGATGCCAAGCAAGTTATCTGTTCTAAACACGGTTAAAATACGTAGCGCTATGTCAGACCCCACTGCCAGTGTCTCAGGTCACACTTTTGGAAATTATTCCATAATGGACTGAGCTAGCAACCACAGAGATGAACTCTGGATATAAGTGTTAAAATAATAATATTGACAATTGCAAATAAACTCCCTTAGAAAGTAGTGTTATGAGCATTTGCTGTAGTTGCCATATTAGTTCAAATATGTGCATGAAGAAGATAATCTGCATTGTAAATACATACATATATGTGTATCTTCTTCTGTTACTCCAGAGAAATGGATCCAGAACTCCAGAACTCCTCACTACAGAGAGTAAAATAGCATTCAACAGCCTTCAACAAACCAGAAAGGCAAAATCACTTTCACCAAGTTCTTTGCTGATGGAGCCATCAAAATTCACTAAGGTATACACTCTATAATGGACTGTGATCTGAAAGGTACCATTTCAAAATACTTATATTTTTGCACATGGAATGCTCAATATTGAAATATTGGACTACTTCTGAGATCATCGAAGTGTTCCTTATATTTCCACTTGTTTGATGTCCTAATGATCTTGGCTGTTATCTCGAATTTCGCTGCAATTTCACATGTTAAGTAGTTATAGGTTTGCAGGTCGATGCTTTAAACCATTGCCTTCTCAGCAGCTTCATGACAGTGGCTGTAACTCGATCATGACTTGTCTCCTTAATGTGCGAAGCTGAAACATGACTTGTTTGCATGGTGCCCCTGCTAGCTGTTCAAGCTGAAGCTTCTAATACTATGTGAGATTAATGAAAAGGCTACCAGGCAAGGTAAGACAAAAGGATGAATTGATTACAGTCTGTGTACAGGGGGACAACAATGATGCAGAAGTCCACAAAAATCCATATCCATAATCAATCCAGCTGTCCCTATTTTTTTACTATTTCCTTCTTAACTCTCATAAATCATGTAGACCACTGCTTTCCAAACTTTTTAGAACCACGATCCACTCTTTCATATAACAAACGCTCACAACAGTGGCATAAGGCAACTTGATGGGGGCCCCCTGCAAAATACATGGAGGGAGCCCTGCATGCACTGACCCAGTCAGGAGCTCTCAGCCAGGGGCCCACCACACATGCACAGTGCTGGAAGGAGCCCCCTACACTATTGGGGCTGCGGGGGCTATTGTTATGCCACTGGTTCGTGACTCACCTAGCTTTAATGGACGAGCTAAAAAGTAGGAAATCTTCTGCATCTAGGAGTACTTTTTCCTATGCAAATTTATGAATGACATTGGCGGTAACAGCTCCGCCACACTGGTGATGGCGGATGGACTGCCGCCAAGTTGGCGGTGCAGACCGCCATATTTTACGACCACGGCGATCAACCCACTGAAACCAGGCCAGTTTGCCGCCAGTACCACCAGTGCGGCCAGACTGACACAGACAGCAGTTGCCATTCCCAGGCTGGCGGTAGCCACTGCACCGCCCACCCTAATACGACACTGCAGACCTCCATGATTTCCAGGGCAGGACGCCCGCCACCCAAAGCCTGGCGGAAACAGCAAGTACAAAAGGACTCGCTCACCTCCAGGGATGCAGATGACTCTGCAGAAGCCATGGAACGCCACCTTGAAATCTTTCCAGCACTCTTCCTTGCCTTTCTCCTCTATGACCGCTGACGCCATTTGCGAGCACACCTGCAGAGCGCACAAGGGGAGAAAGGGAGAGTGACACACCCACACCCAACATACACACCATGCATGAACTCCAGTGTGCACACACTTGCATACATGCAACACAACACCCATACCGAGACACACACAGAACACAGCCACGCCAAACACATGTCACATGCACACACCCCGGATAACAAATACACAACCACACCAATAGCACCAACAAGCTGAGACACACAAACCAATACAAAGGCACAACACTTCATACAATACACAAATACAAGAAAGAACAGTGAATTTGAATGAAAAATAATGCCTAGAATGCACATTTAACAGCACATGATAAATAGATGGAAACTCATCAGAGAACAAAAATACTTGACAACTGTTAAGTAAAACAACAGGAATCCTTTATTGAAAATATATACAAATAGATGGCAAATGCAGTTGAACGAGATCAGGAAGCATCAAGGCCTGTAGGCCAGTCCAAAGTTCAATGGGCACAACTGTGCCTGTCAGAGCCCACAACGTGACTCCAGACAGCCTAATGGCCTCCACAAGGTAGGGGCATCAATGGGGAAGGGAGGCACCTGAAGGTTCTAGGGGTTTGGGTTTGGTAGTGGGGTCCTTGGGCTTTTTCTTGGGAGAGAGTGGGAGTTTCACCCTTGCTCTTGACAGAGGGGCAGGGGCATTGGAACCATGTTTTGTGGTGGCTTTCTTCTTGGGGACAGCTTCTTTGCAGTTGGAGGGGGAGCAGAGGTAGACGGGGGTCATGGGAGGACTTGGAGGTGGAGGGACTTGGCTTGAGGAGGGAACCATGAGGGCGAGGGGCAACACCGGGTGGGACAGGGTCAGGGAACAGGGCAAGGCAGGCAAGGAGAAGCTTCTTAGGAACAAGGGGGATTGATTGGGAAACAGGTTTGGGAGTGGAGGTAGAGGGAGCGATCGTAGGACATGTAGGTGTGCTATATAAGGGTGCAGATGTATGCAGAGTATGTATGTGTGAGTTGGAGAAATGTTGTGTGTCTGAGTGCAGGCGTTTATGTGTCCTTAGAGGAGGGGGTGTATGGGAGTGGACAAAAAGGTCTTGTGGATGAATTTTAGGGTGGTGTCTACATGTAAGATGGGTGTGCTGCATGTGTGAGTGATGGTGGTTGTGGTGAGTGTGGATGTGGTGCATGGGGTACATGTATGAGTGTCTGCTGTTATGGTGACTGAGGGCAAAGAGGTGACAGGGACTGCGAGTGAGGATGCAGTGCTTGCAGGTGTGAGTGGTGTTGTGACAGCAAGGGAGGAGGTGCTGGGGAGACAGTGGAGGTAGTGGCTGATGATCTGTCTGCTTTTGTGTGTTGAGTGTGTGCATGCTTGTGATGTGATTTGTGGTGCCTGTGTCTGTCTTTGCGTACCTTGTCTGTTGAGTGAGTGCTTGTCTGTATGTGTGGCTTGGCTAGGAGAGGGGAGAGGGCTTTGGGGTGGGGCACAGGTAGCGGGAGGGAGGACAGAAGTACTAGGTACACTGGCTGCTGTCAATTAAGAGGCCAGAGCCTGAAATGATCTCTGTAGGCCAGTTAAGGCACTGTGAATGCCCTCCAGGTAGACATTAGTCTGCTGAATCTGGAATGCCAGGCCCTGGACGGCATCACAATGGTTGACTGCCCTACAAAGATGGACCTCAGGAGGTCAATAGCCTCAGCATTGAGGCCAGAAGGGCTGACTAGGGCAGGGGCAGAGATGCCTGCAGTGAAGGAGAAGGCCACCTTCCTGGGTCAGTGGGCACAGGCAATTGGGTGGGGAGCTACTGGGAGGGCAGTGCTGGTAAGGGGGGTGGCGGAAGAGGATGCTGCTGGGATGGTCCCTGAAGGTGCCGCCACTGCCAGGGAGCTTCCATTGGAGGAGGACCCTGTATCAATGGTATAAGCTCCAGTCTGCCCCGTGGTGCTCTCCTTGCCCTCCGTCCCACTGGTCCCCTCGGCTTCAGTGGTCTCTGCCTCCTGGGTCGTTTGGGCTGCATCCTTCCCACTCATCGGTGCCCCTACTCCTTCACCTGCTGATGCTAATGCACACAAGGATAGCACTGTACAAAAAGGAGGGGAGGGGATGAAACAGATGGGAGCATAGGGTCAATACCAATCCCCATTGCACGTATGTACATTACAACAACATGTCTCTATGTACATTCCTGAATACCCTCTCTACAACTTCAATGGAGATATCCTTGCACCCACTGTGCATACACTCTGATGTGCATGCACGATCATGATACCAATACAATTACACTCAGGTACTACTTTACACTGTTAGGGCTCTTGTATAGAGGACCATTACAGTGAGAAACTTGTCAATGAGTGACATTTGTACATTGTCATACCTACACGTGTCACTCATTATGGACATGTATAGATAGGTATGGATACCAACTGAAGATCCTGTATATCCATGTGAAGTCTAACAATTTGGCACTGTAAAAATGCCATGAAAACCTGTTGCTCAGATGCTCACCTATCACAGCTACTTCTGTTCACAGCACAACTGTATCCTACCTACATTGACTGTCATACCTACAGTTTACATCTGTGATCCCATGGCCAACATACCCATCCAGTCCATTTCAAACTGTACAGGACATGTACTATGTCATTCACCCCCGTTGTGGCTGCTGTGTTGCCCTCAAGCGCCCATCCAACTCCAGGTAGGCCACCGACAGTATGCGGGCCATCAGGGGGTCAGGGTCCGATGGGCACCCCTTCCTCGTTGGGAGGCCATCCCCAACTGGGCCTCTGCAGTCTTCCGGGCCAGCGTCTCAGGTCCTCCCACCGCTTCCAGTGGGAGCTCTGACAGGTATGGACCCGCAGGACCCCCACTTCCTTGGCAATGGCTTTCCACAATCACTTCTGATGGGTGCTCACCTGCATGGGAGACCCAGAAGGAAAGGCACATTAATGTGGTAACACCCTACAACATTCATAGGCCTACCAACAGTACACAAATCAGCATTGTACACAACTTCACACTTCCACAAGATTCCTAGCAGTCATATCTGTAGGTACACCCTCCACTGTAACATCCTGCATACAAATACTATTACACACTTACATGTCCATGTAGCAACATACATAACCATTATGCGACCACTGGAGCCCTATTCAGCTTTGTGTACAGGGGTAGGACCCCAACCACAAGTTTCTCCAGTTCTTCTGTGGTGAAAGTGGGGGCTCTATCCCCTGTAACACACACCATCGTAGCTCCTAGGAACATGACACAGCAGCACACTCCGTGGAGGTCTTGATGGCTGGAGAGTCAAGAGTCAAGTGAGATACACTGTAGAAAATGGGGGTCACAGCTGCAGCGGTCTGCACTGTCACTGCCAGCGGTAGTCATCATTGGTCCCTGTATGCCATAGACATCAATGTTAACCAATGAGGAGTTGCACGGCGGTTCTGACTGCCTACTGCCTTGATGGCATACGCCAGCGGAATTAGCTCACTGACATCTGTCCCCTGCATGCAGGACAGGCAGCAGCCATTTTGCTATACAACTGTAACAAATACGTTAATTAATAAAGTCACTAGTCATTTCCAACATGGACATGTGATGGGTTAAGTCCTCGGACAGTGTGAAGTACAATTAGGAAGCATGAACTTGGAGTGTGCGCATATTCTGGTAATGACAACATGATATTGTGGGAATGATCTTACAAATTGATGGTGACTGTAGACTAGCAGTGACAGACAAGCATATCACTATTGTCATCCATTGTAAATCTCAGACACATTAATACCACCCAGGGAAGATGAGCAAGTGTACAGGAACCATAAAGGCTTTCACTCCATTAAGGTGCAGATGGTCTGCTTACCTGACCAGTTCATCTCCCAGGTGACTGCAAGGTTTCCAGGCTCTGTCCATGATTCGAACATGCTCAGGAATAGCAGTGTCCCACGGTTGATGGCGCCTCTACTAAGAGTGAGAGCCTACCTCATTGGTGATTATGATAAGTGTATATGTCATTACTGTTACCCCAGCCTTACAACTCAATCTGTATGTGACATTGTGGAATGTAAATGTTGGTTTACCCTATCCACAGGTGATTCAGGTTATCCCAATCTCTTCTTGCTACTGACACCAATGAGGAATCAAAGGACCAGGGCTGAGGAACAGTACAATGAGGCTCATGGGAGGACAAGAAGGGTGGTTGAAAGGACATTTGGGGGGTTATTCTAACTTTGGAGGAGGTGTTAATCCGTCCCAAAAGTGACGGAAAAGTGACAGATTTACCACCAGCCGTATTACGAGTCCATTATTTCCTATGGAACTCGTAATACGGCTGGTGGTATATCCGTCACTTTACCGTCACTTTTGGGACGGATTAACACTCCTCCAAAGTTACAATAACCCCCTTGGTCTCTTGAAGGCAAGTTTCTGATGTCTGCACATCTCTGGTGGTTATCTTCAGTACTCACCACAGAAGGTGTGCCAGATTCTGGTGGCCTGCTGCATGCTCCACATTCTGGCACTAAGGAGGAACATCCCATTGCTGGAGGAGTAGAGGACAGTCTGGTGGCAGAGGAGGGAGGAAACATGAGTGACGAAGATAGGGATGAGGAAGATGTAGGCACAAGGACAGATCTCATCTAGCAGTACTTCAGCTAAGCTTCTGGTAGGTACTTCTCTACATTTGACATGTCACATGTTGGTGTACTTCATTATCCATCCCTGATATCAGTAGATGTTGACCCCATTTCAGTTTCAAATGAGTGCATACAGGAGTGGTCTGACAAGTAAGTCTACAGTGCCACTGTGATGTTATCTAGTCCATCTGTCTTAGTTGCATATAGTTCTGACATCCTATCTACTTCTTCACACATTTGTGACTTATCCATTCTGGAATCACATTTTCATTGGCATAGTTTGCAGCTTCTTGTGACTTCAAGTGCTGTCATTACTTGCCATCCAAGGGTGTGAGCTGTGTGGTACAACTACAATGAGTGTCTATTACTCAGGTCATTTCTGTTAGACGCAATGATTAACTTATCTAATAGTACCTAAACAGGGTTGTGGTCATGTGTGCAATAGCATTGGATTGTCTGTCATTGTGTTGACCTACAGTGTGAATCGTTCAACCATCATGACATGCGGGTGCATACTGTTGGCAACAGTGAAATTAATGTGTGATGAACATTCTGTGCTATCACTTGCAGATGTACTATGGATGAATTTTCACCACTCTTCCCAGTCTGCTACCTGAGGACCCAGGGTTGTGAGGACACTGACTGTGCTGCAGGAAGCCGGATTACAGCATGATACATACACATCTTCAATGTGTTTTAGGACTCAATTTCTGTGACATGTCACACATTTGTTGCACTATTACAATGAGTAAACACATGACACCAAAACTTGTGTATAAGTGCATTTATTGTGTATACCAAAGGGTGGATAGGGTACAAAGCAATAGGGCCATGGTGATCGATTTCATCATTCTGTAAGGCCCAGCAGTTGGTAGCACAGGTCCAGCATCCATGTGGCATTTGGAAATGGGGCTTTGGCAGTAGGAAGACAGCAATGTGTCTCAGTGGCACACAAGGGAGACAGTTCTTGAGAGGCTCATTTTCTGGCAGTGGGGTTGGTCTTGGCTTCTGTCCCTGCAGGATGTCAAGCTCTGAGATCATGTTTGCGTGGGGGTTCCTCAGCAAAAGGGGGTGGCTCAGTGGTAGCTTGCAACAGATGTAGAGGGCTTGTCAGTAGTTTGGCTATTGGAAGGGGCCTGGTGGTGGGTGGAAGACTCATGCAGGACTGTGATGAGCTCCTGCATCAAGCCTTTCATTGACGTCATGGTGGCATTGAGGGCATTGCACTCCTGTGTGGCTTCCTGATGGCACTCCTTCTGCTGCCCGAGGTTTTCCCCCAACAGGTCTGATAACTGGCCCATCTTGTCCTGGGATTGGTTGTATGCTCCCAGGACTTGTGCTATAGCCTCATGGACAGGATTGCTCTCTGGGTTGCCCCGCCCTGTAACCCCTAGGTGCGCTCCTACTTGTCCTTGCCCCCTATACCTGTGTCTCCGGCATGGTGTGCCCACTCACACTTACACCAGGTCCTTCATCGTCTTGTGTGGTGGGTGCTGACTCAGGTCCCTGTACAGGTGGGCCCACTGTGGATTGACATGGCCTTGAGACACTGGTGTGGGGGCATTGGATGACAGTTATTTTTGTGACAGAGATTGTAGGGGGCTCCATGGTGTCCTGGGTGAGGCTGGTGGAGGTGGGGTATGGTGGGCATGCAGGGGATGGGGATGCATACATAACAGGTATACTTCATACAAGGGGACTATAGGTGCCTTACCAGTTTCCAGTCCTCCGGGGATTCCACTGAGACCCTCAGGGTGCACGATCCCAAGACCTTCTCGTACCATGATCTGAGCTCCAGGGGAGGAGGTGGGGGCCCACCGCCAGTTTTCATGAGGACGATTTGGTGTCTGGACGCCATGGAGTGGACCTTCCCCCTCAGGTCGTTCCACCTCTTGAGTATGTCGTCCTTTGTGCATGGGTGGCTTCCCACTGAGTTTACCTTGTTGTTGATCCTCCGCCATAACACCATCTTCTTTGCTATTGACATTTGCTGGACTCGTGCCCCGAACAGCTGTGGCTCGACCCTGATGATTTCGTCCACCATGGTTCCTAATTCGTCATTGGTGAAACAGAGATTCTTTTGTTGGGACATGGTGAGTGTGATGTGTGTGTGAGTGTTAAATTTTAACTGAAGTGTGATGCGTGAGAGGTGTGCAGGTGCCTATGATGTGCATAGCGATCTTCAGTGTGGACGTGCAATGTATGTCAGTTGTTTGTCGTGGCAAGGGATTGTGTGTTCTGTGTGTTTGTGTTTTATGGGGGGATGTGGTGTGTGTATGTGTTTCAGGTGTGGGGTATTCGAATTGGCCTATGTGGTGTTGTGTTGCAATGGAGGTTCCATTTTAGCAGCTGCCATCCCGACTGCCCATGGATTACTGTCGCGTTATGACCGATGTGCTCATTTTTGGGTAGTATTAGGGGCACGGTCTTGTTCTGCCGTGGCGGTGTGGGTCTGACGGTGTTGATTTTGATGCAGTATTGTGGAGATTTTGTATTTGTGTGTCGTAATTGGGCGGGTGGATTGCCGCCGCCACTGCGGTATTTTGGCAGCTGCCAGCACAGCGGTCTTTGGGAAAGACCGCCAATGTCATAATGAGGGCCATTGTCTCCAAAGAAAAAATGCAAACATTAATTTACATTGATGTGCAAATAGACAATTATTCCTTTATTTAATTGTGTGTGTGTTTTATTTTTGTGATTACTTGCTGTGAGCCATTAGTGTACTTCACACAGGACCATAGGCACTGGAAGTAGGAGTCCTGGGGGTACTGAAGAACCCTCTAAAATAACCATGTTGAAGTACAGAAGGTGAAAGTGCAATAAAGATGCCTTTAGATTTTGTGTTTGTCTTGCCCCATTTGTTGCGTGTTCAAAGACAAATGTTATATGTCTGCTATGCCTTCTGACACGTTGCTGCTTGTTTGGAAACTGGCTTTTACTTTTATTTCTGACTGCTAAGTGAGAGGATTTCATAAATGTGATGTACGTGACAATCTTGCTGGGGTACAGGAAGTGAAAGGAAAGGCTGCAGGATGTAATTTGTTTTTTAACACACAACATTTAAATACCTGTACATTAACTACACACATATTTCAAAATATATCAGCAATTAGGAACAAATAAATTAAGTACTTTTTTTCGGTAATTTCTGAAGTATGGTGAAAACAAAGATTTTATTAGCATCAAAACAAACCAACGCTTTCTTGGTGATGAGCATATGATAAATATTCAGGGAAACCCATTTTCCATACATTATCATTTGTCTGTTATACAGTTGTACTAGTAAAATGTCATGTCTATGCATATTTAGTGGCTATTTCAACAGAAAAGGAGCTGTTTGTAAATGAAAGTGTGCAACCACAGTGCTCCAAAATACATCAGCTACATCCTTACCACTCTCCTACTAAGTCGTTGTGATGTATTTGCTACACGTGTTTTTGGTGTGTGTCTCAGATATTTCACAGTCGCTATGACTTTAGTGATGTGACATTGATGGCAGGACCCCCACTCAGAACTTTTTTCCAGCACCTTTTCACAGAACCACCCTATACAGCAAACTAGTTAATAGACCACAAAATAGTAATAGATCAGAAGGACAACACTTCCTTTAGGGTGTATCAAAAGTTTGTTGGATGCCCAACAGGTGTACCTGACAGTGTACAGGAATAGGACCCAGAAGTTGCAGGGGAATGAGATTAGGCCAATTCACGATGTGCTGAAATATTTAGGTTAGCTGTGCATAGGTTAGTTTAGGTGAAGATCGAAGAGCTTGTTTTCAGTCGTTTCCACAACATCAGGAGGTGGCTACCTTTCGCAGCTCTGCAGGTAGCCATGGCATAACGGACAAAGATCGGGCCTCCCTGCAGAATGTGAAGAGAAGCCACTTAATCTGTCTTGTCTCATAGCTATGCATTGGTTTTGGGTTAAATGCCCCCCCTGCACTGCAGGAGGCTATTACTTTTTCTAAGCAAAACATGATTCCGAATAAGGCATTTCCTCTACCTACCACTTTCCCCTCAAGACTAAATACCTGCACAAACCCTTGAGCCCCAGAAGATATAAATTAATCACCATTCATTAAGTTCTCTAAAATAAATGATGATGCCCTCAATGAGGGTGTACTGCTGTAAAGAATTGGTAAAGTTGGATGATTAGGCATACATGGCAAAACCTGGCTCCCCGCAGAGTCATCAGGTGCTTTCAGACATGCTTCCTCTGCAAATTCCTATCATTAAGGACATCAATGTCTGGCAAAGTAAAGTCCTACAGTACACAAGGGGCCCACTCAAACTCATCATGATGGGACCTGTTAGAGTTTTCCATATGAGGGGTATGTGTTAAAGCTGGTGAGTCATCTTGCCCACAATGAAAATCCAAATGATCCACCAGAAAAGAACTAAAAACCAGCCGCTAAGTACAATGCGAGCCACTTGCAGAGTACGATTCAATATGACTTTTGGAAGTGGGACACAATATTACAGCATCCGCAGAATCCATCCCGATATCCCTGTTTATAGCCCCTGCTACAACTGCTTCAACTACTTCCACTGAACAGGGGGAGTCATAGGACGAACTTAACTTAGCCGAAAAGGAGAATTCAAATGTTGATCAGTTTGAACTTCCTTGCAAGAGGAGACCCTATATAGCAATGAAGAATTTAAAATTGTATCAACTATTTTATCCATACCAATTGCCAACTCTTTCTTTCCTTCCTTATTTCCACTCATTGTCAAGAAACTCAAAATTGAAGGATGTGACTTCAAATGGTACAACTGAGACTTCCTTCAACAAATGGACTTGTTTAACTTCAAGAGATTATTGGAAGAAGAGGTAGATGTGGCAATCAGATGACCAGCGAATAATCTCCTGAGTGTCATTCTATCAGACTATATAGAACTTTTCTAAAGGATACTTTGACTATAATTCATATTCCAGAGTCAAGCAGAGGTATAAGTCAAAAATTATTCTGAATGCAGATGTAAAATCACAAATAACACCAATAGCAGCAAACGATCACCCAGCTTCACTCAGCTGTCTTCAGGGCCCTCCAATCTCCAACTGACCCCCACAAGCCACACCTTGGCCGCCAGCAAACCCCGCCTAGCAGACACTACCTCAACTGCACCTCCACCCCCTCATCGGCATGCACCTCGACACATCTATGCCAGTAAATGCACATATGTCCCGCTAGCATGGGACAAAGTTAAAGAGCTCACCAAGCAACAGCACACCAGGCACTCAGCGCACAGCAGGGAAGACAAAGAGAGGGTAGTACGAGAACAAGAGGCACACAATTCAATGGAAGGTTGTGGCACATGCATCCCGCCCACTTCTATGGGACTTCGTGAACTCCGCAGCCTGCAGATTGACACAGCTTTCACTGTTTCCTTCACCTTGCCATCTGGGAGCTTCTGGCTTTTTATAGCCTTTGATTATCTCAGGTTAATCTCCAACATATACATTGTGCATATTAGTAAAAAATAAGAAAGCCATTAAGCAAGGGGCAAGGTAAGTAAAAAAGAGTGAGGAGTAGATAAGAGAGTGGGGGAAAGCCGCAGTGTGCAAGTTGCACTTTTGGGGGTCACAACTATAGGCAGGCCACCTCTGCTCACTGCGCCCCTCAACCCTTCAGAGCAGCACCTAATGTGCTACTGCCTCATCCACTCCACTCTAACTTGATCCCTTGTGCAGTTTCTAGCAGTTTCTCACAGCGCCTTCAGAACACCTCCAACTATCTTCAAAATGCAACCCCCAAACGTGTAGCCAAGTACAGCCAGTTTTTCTATTTCACCGTAGCAGTGACCGCAGCCACTACAGGATGCTGCATGCAACATGCTGAATCAAAGCAGGGGACTGCTGATTTGATTGGAGTGAACCGGGAGGGGCAGGAAAGCACAGGGCTACTACAAACGTTTAACGTGGTCCACAACCTGCATGCATGAGATCTGTAGGCCCATGGAACCTACGGACCTCACTGGGCCCCCACTGTTGGTTGCTCTGCTTCCCGCTGTTCACTGAATCTTGCATGTGGCACACCCAGCTTTGGTGAACATTTGCATGTGCCACAGCCATGTCCTCTGGTCGTGTTTCTGTCTGCCCCTCACTGTGTAAATTGAATGCATGAAACAGTATTTGACAGGTGAAAAATTCATCAGAAGCACAGTCCGTTACCAGCTACTAATTGTGTTTCCCAATCCTAAATTCTGTATTGAGACATCTTCCTTTTGGCTATGGACAAGCATAACAGAACATAATAAAAACAAGGAATCAGTTCCATCATAGCAAACCTTTTCAAAGATTAAACTAATAGCATACTGTGATGCACAATGCTATGATCCTAGTAGTACTTATGTCCAACACTTTGGTGGTCATTTTGAGGCTGGCGGTCTTTAGACCGCCAGCATTGTGGTGGCAGTCTCCCCGCTGCGGACCCGACGGTGAAGCCAGCCGCATTATGATGTGGCGGTTTGGCTGTAGCCAAACCGCCACAATGCCGCTAGTACTGCCAGGGCAGTCGGACCGCTGGGTTGGAGATGCGTACATCCGGCCCAACGGCAGCCGTAAGACCACCAGCGGTATTATGACCTGGCAGACCGCCAGGCTTTCCATGGTGGTCGCACCCCCACGAAAACCCTGGCAGTAACGCACCCGGAGACAGGAATCTCCATTCTTGTCGCCAACACCCTTCCCCCCACGTCCACACACATGTACGCACCTTCCGCACAACCATACACACTCCCACTCGCACTCACCCCTCCGCAATCATGCACACCCCCATCCCATCCATTCACGCTCTCCCCCCTCTGCATTCATGCACACCCCAAGACACCCCATTCTTACACATACACGCACCCAGACACCCCCATTCGCACATAAACACGCAAGTAGACACCCCCTTTCACACACATACACGCACCCAGACAACCCAATTCGCACACATAGGTGCACCCAGACCACACACATGCACCAAACACCCCTCCACCCCCACTCCCTTTCGGATGATCAACTTACCTTTTCCGTTGAGGTGGTCGTCCGGGAGGGGATGGGTCCTGGCATTTTCCACCGCCAGCAACGCACCGCCGACAGGGCGCCGCCATGCTGTATTATGTATCGTAATACAGTGGGCAGAGCCTTATTGCCGTGGCAGTGCTGGTGGTGGCGATATATACAGTACACTGTTCCAGCTGAAAGAAGTGAAAGGATACAGAAGGGGGGTCCTAAATTTTAGGAGCAAGAAACCTCACACACCCATATGGGTGTCATGCTTCATCATCGGAGTTGCTCCCCATCAGACCGGCACTGCAATGTCTGACGGGCACCACCCCAAAAGGGGGGGCTCTTTCCCGGAGATCATTTTAGTGATGATGCCACGACCCCAAGTGTCAGTATGAAAAACAGAAACATAGGAGAATAAAGCTAGGGATTAAAATTGGCTCTCAAACCTAAACACCAGGTAATCAGTTTATTAGTCCATACAAAGGATGGAGGCCAAGATTAAAAGATAGTCACAAGAGTGAAACAGAGGTAATGGTCAATCACTCTATACCACAAGAAAAGCGAGGGTGGAGAACTTCCAAACCATCCCTATCAAAAAGGGTCAGCATGTTTCGCGTCTCTGTGGTCCATACGGATCCAGCGACGCTTCTTCAGGACCTAATGACTATGGCCCTCATTCTGACCTTGGCGGTCGGCGGAGAGGCGGCGGTCGGACCGCGAACAGACCGGCGGTCAGAAAAATGGCATTCTGACCGTGGCGGTCACCGCCGCGATCGACCGCCACTTCCCCACTCCGACCGCCACGGCGGGCATGACCGCCGGGCTGGAGTTTGCGCACTCCGGCCCGGCGGTCGTCCCAAGACCGCCAACGGTATCATGACCCTGCCTACCGCCGCGGTTTCTGGCAGTCGGGAACCGCCATGCGAACCATGGCGGTAAGCACTATCGGGGCCAGGGAATTCCTTCCCTGGCACTGATAGGGGTCTCCCCCACCCCCCACTACCCACCCGAGTCCTCCCCCCACACCCTCCACCCCCCTGCCACCCCCCCAGAGGTGGTACGAACCCCCTCCCCACCCCCACCCCGACATGCACATACATGCACCCCGACATGCACACACCCCCAACATGCACATATACACACCCCCTACACACACATACACAACGGGGACACATACCCGCACACATACATGCAGACATGCGCACCTGCCGAACAGCACACATTACCCATAGACACAGCAGCACCCCCCGCCCGCATACACGCACTCACACACCCCCTCTACACACTCACACGCACACCCCCATGCACGCCCACATCACACAACACCCCCCCTCCCCCTCCCCTCACGGACGGTCAACTTACCTTGTGCGTTGGTCCTCCGGGAGGCGACGGGAGCCATGGGGAGGTGACCGCCAACAGAACACCGCCAACAGAAGACCGCCACACAGATATGTGGGTCGTAATTCTGTGGGCGGTGTTCTGCTGGCGTGGCGGTGGAGGTTGATCAGTCTCCACTTTTCCCCTGATTGACCTGTGTTTATTCAATTACAGGGCGACATTTAGGAATAATACATCCATTTTTTCCCAGACTAGTGTAAGTGACTGGATACATTTTACCTGAGAATTTCAGGTTATAGTAATCCATGCATCTTACAATTAGGAGAAAACACATTGGCCCTCATTCTGACCTTGGCGGTCTTTTCGCAAGACCGCCGAGTTACCGCCGCGGTGAAGTCCGCCGACCGCGGCGGTATGCCGCTGTGCGCATTCTGACCGCTGGGAGCGTTCCGCCGGAAAACCGCCAGCAGCCACACTGGCGGTCGGCGGGAAAGTGGAGACTGGTCAACCTCCACCGCCACGCCAGCAGAACACCGCCCACAGAATTACGACCCACATTTCTGTGTGGCGGTCTTCTGTTGGCGGTCTTCTGTTGGCGGTCACCTCCCCATGGCTCCTGTCACCTCCCGGAGGACCAACGCACAAGGTAAGTTGATCGTCCGTGAGGGGAGGGGGTGGGGGGGTGTTGTGTGATGTGTGCGTGCATGGGGGTGTGCGTGTGAGTGTGTAGAGGGGGTGTGTGAGTGCGTGCATGCGGGCGGGGAGTGCTGCTGTGCCTATGGGCAATGTGTGTAGTTCGGCGGGTGCGCATGTCGGCATGTATGTGTGCGGGTATGTGTCCCCGTTGTGTATGTGTGTGTGTAGGGGGTGTGTATATGTGCATGTTGGGGGTGTGTGCATGTCGGGGTGCTTGTATGTGCATGTCGGGGTGGGGGTGGGGAGGGGGTTCGTACCACCTCTGGGGGTGGCAGGGGGGTGGAGGGTGTGGGGGGAGGACTCGGGGGGGCAGTGGGGGGTGGGGGAGACCCCTATCAGTGCCAGGGAAGGAATTCCCTGGCCCCGATAGTGCCTACCGCCATGGTTCGCATGGCGGTTCCCGAACGCCAGAAACCGCGGCGGTAAGCAGGGTCATGATACCGTTGGCGGTCTTGGGTCGACCGCCGGACCGGAGTGCGCAGACTCCAGCCCGTCGGTCATGACCGCCGTGGCTGTCGGAGTGGGGAAGTGGCGGTCGGTCGCGGCGGTGACCGCCGCGGTCAGAATGCCATTTTTAATAACGCCGGTCTGTTCGCGGTCCGACCGCCGCCTCTCCGCCGACCGCCAAGGTCAGAATGAGGGCCATAGTCATTAGGTCCTGAAGAAGCGTCGCTGGATCCGTATGGACCACAGAGACGTGAAACATGTTGACCCTTTTTGATAGGGATGGTTTGGAAGTTCCCCACCCTCGCTTTTCTTGTGGTATAGAGTGATTGACCATTACCTCTGTTTCACTTTTGTAACTATCTTTTAATCTTGGCCTCCATCCTTTGTATGGACTAATAAACTGATTACCCGGTGTTTAGGTTTGCGAGCCAATTTTAATCCCTAGCTTTATTCTCCTATATTTCTGTTTTTCATACTCACACTTGGGGTCGTGGCATCATCACTAAAAAGATCTCCGGCAAAGAGCCCCCCTTTTGGGGTGGTGCCCTTCAGACATTGAGGTGCCGGTCTGACGAGGAGCAACTCCGATGATGAAGCATGACACACATATGGGTGTGTGAGGTTTCTTGCTCCTAAAATTCAGGACCCCCCTTCTGTATCCTTTCACTTCTTTCAGCTGGAACAGTGAACTGTATATATCGACATATTAATTGGGAGGTTATACACTGGACCAGAATTCCTCCCCATCCCCCTGTTCATTATTCTATTGAGTGCTGGTGGTGGAACCGCCTCTCTTCCTACATTGGCAAGGTCGACGCGGTCGGACTTCCACCCATAAACAGGCAGAAATCCATCCTGAATCAAAATATGGTGGTCTGTTGGCTGCAGCGGCTTCGGCGGTCTTAATGACCAACTTTGTATCCCTTGAGTTATCTTTTCTCTCCCCCCAACAGAATACCTATTATGCAAATTAACACAGTTATCTAAGCCCTTGGACTGGTGAGTCAGAAATGACAAAGTACTGCTGTTGTAGTGGAGGTTTTGCCCATGTGGGGCGGGGAACTGTGTCTTTGTAGGCTTGTTGATGAGTAGTTGTGTGAGCATCTGGCCATTAGGAAGGACATTGTCTAGGCTCATTGAGCTGTTGTGTATGATGCTGCAACATGGACTCATCTCTACCAAGCAATGTCCCTTCTTAGGTTCTTGTTTTTTTTTATTTGATATTGGAAAGGCTTACCAAACCATTCTCTCTCACACACATAGTGGCACAAGTACCATCTCTCACAAGAGCAATTTAATTTTTCCAGTATGTTCCCAAGATATTACTGTTGTCCAACTTGCCAAAACTAGAAATGTAATCCTATCCTTACCAAGCTAGAAAGATGATGATTTGCCTTGACACTACCTTGAGATGGAACATTTATGTCTTTAAGAAAGTCCCGGCAATTGGGTAGGGCCACAATATGTGTCTGTTGGATGAAATCTGGGAGTATCATGATCAGCAGTGAGGATTTAAAATCAGAACCATTAAAGGGAGCTTAGTAGTGGACATATAGAGTTTCTGTGAAGCTTTAAAATGACACTCCATGTCTCTAGCCCCAAGGGGGCATTGTAGAAAATGTGGTTACAGGTTGAGGGGGGTGAAACCTTATTTAAGCAGCAACCACAATTCCTCCCTGGGTGAAGTCACAGGCAATCCCAAATTGGTTTATGCCCAACCCTTTGGTAGCTTGGCACAAAAGCAGTTGGTCTTCATTGAGGTACAATGTGTAAAGTATGTGTGGAGCACTTCAAACTGTACTAAAGTCAAAACATTGCACAAGAAAAATCCCACACCAATTTAGAAAAATAGAGTAAAATAGCATACATTATTTGAACCCAAAAAGCCAAAAATCGAATTAGCAATACCGGAGATATGCAATTAAAAAAAATTAAGTAAAAATAGTGCTTAACCGCAGCCAACTGTGGTTATCCAGTCACTCTGGACCAAGACAAAGTCACAGGTTAGGTTGACCACAAAGGAGTGCGGGCCGGGTAAAGGGACTAAGTTATGCCCGTTGAACAAGGGTACCTTAAATCCTGGTTGCTGAGTATTGTGAGGTCTCACATCGACGATGCATCATGCATCAGTGGTTCAGAAGAAACTATGGGCTGCGATTCAAGGTCCTGCATTGAAGATGCACCGCACAACAGCGGTTCCGATGAGCCATTGATGGGGCTTTTGATGTGAGATCCTGCGTCATCATCAAGGATGCCATTTACAAAGGCTTGCAATGCAAAGTCCTGCGTCTGGGATGCATTGTGCAGCGGGGGTTCAAAGGTGCTGTGATGCAAGGTCCTGCGACACGGATGCATAGTGCAGCAGCAGTTCCATTACAGAGCTGCAAGGATATGCGTCATGCTGCATCTGTTACACCCAGTAGAGACCACAGTTGGGCTGGCAGAGCACCTTCAGGTCCACTTCCAAGAGTCCAGGACTTGGGTGGCACCACTTGTGGGGCAA